>NC_071088.1:94136129-96536129 GCF_027358695.1 Spea bombifrons | reverse complement strand
TACAACAAATTTAGCCTCAGAACACTTGCTTATTTCATTTGTCTGTCTTCCAGCTGTGCCCTTCAGATTGTTTTAGTTTTTTTGTATTGCGGCCCTTTCTTTAACAATCATGCCATAGTACAGTTAATTGCTTTTGGAATGACAATTTGAAGAGCTTAAAAAATGCATTTTACAAATTACCTTCCATTAGTTTTACCCATTTTCCCTATATTTAATTTGGCAACGTAGAGGCCAGCCATGTTTAATATTGATTGGGACCCACCATATGTAATTAGTTAGTCCCAGTAACAAGCACTTCACTATTTAATGGGCTACCCGTCCTTATTTAGATTATACATTGGGGGACGCTAATATATATTTCAGCATATACAATAAAAAATAATCAAAATGAATAGAAATGCTTGAATTCTAACTATACAGTGAAAATAACTGACTGCAGTTAGATAGTTGTCTTTAAGGAAAATAAAAGTAGGAGCAAGGCATTGGCTTCTATATGAAGCAACTGGTGATCTTACACTGTGACTTTGGCAAACCTAGCCTGGACTCTTCTGGTATCTTCCTTTTAGTCACACAGATTACAAAGCACATAAAAGTTGAATATTCCACCCCAGGATAGAAAATGCACTAGGCGAATTGTATTTTTGGAAAATGTGCTAGCGTTTTCTATGCAGACCACTAGATGGCACTTGTTTAACATAAAATACATAGTCATTTCTTAGTCATTTTTTTAAATCTACGGATGGATTGCCTCTTTTATATCATTATTTTTTGTGTCTTTTTATTTTACTCACCCCAAAAACATTTGATATTTGTTTATATGAGAATTGTTTATATGATATGTGCCAGTCTTTCTCAAGGTAAATAAGAACAATTTCAAAAAAAAGCAGAACTCACATTGAGGATCCTTGGTCGTGTCCTGTGGTCAGGATAGCTTAATTGCTATAACACTGCTGAATTTCCATAACTGCATCATTAACATCTATGACTTGTGTTAGAAAGCCTAATCACTCTATGAACTACCATGATCTTACTGAAACCCTACATAGTATCCAGTAACTGTGTTTTAGTTCCCAGTAACAAATAACCAACCACTGTTGCTGATATCAAGTACTCTTCACCAAAGGTGATATCATATAAGAGGAAAACTCCAGCCACAGATATGCGGGGAAAAGGGATATGATGTTGGTGGGATTGAGCAGGGAGTTTTAAATCACTTACTTCACCAAGAATCTACCTGGGAGGCAATTACAATCAATCATCTTATATAGCTGAAGTCTAGTTATTGATATGGTGATTGCTTCTGGCTCATCACTGCTTGGGTAACCCTGACTCATGGGATTATTAACCACTTAAGAAGCATCACTATTTTATGCTACAGGACCAAAACCAATTTTTGTCATTATTTAACCATTATTTCCCTCTTTCTCATTGAATGCACCCACATTATATATATATATATATATATATATATATATATATATATATATATATATATATATATATATATATACAGTCAGTTTGGTAATATTCCCTGTGTGTGGCTTTGCAGACACTTAAAAAATAAAAAAATGCTGTTTAAATATAAAAAAAATATCAAACATTCAACAGTCTTTTTGATGCTTTTCTATTTATTGTCTTACTAATCTACACAATCAGGTCTACTCATTGCTGACATGTGATTCTCTCTTGTAAAGAAGATGGCCCAGATTTGATGGATTCTTCTATTTCTGGAGCACCCTAAAATCAATAGGTCTTCTTGCCAGCTTTGCCGAGTTTTTCGGCTAACACAATCAAGTCTACTCATCGCTGACATGTTATTCTCTCTTGTAGAGGAGATGGCCCAGATTTGATGGATTCTTCTATTTCTGGAGCACCCTAAAATTAATTGGTCTTCTTGCCAGCTTTGCCGAGTTTTTTGGCTAATTTTGGCCAGATTTTTTTTGCGGCCTTCATCTTCAGAGATTTAGATGCAGGTTTCTTCTGGTCGTTGAGGTGTTTAAAGATCCACTCCAGGTAGAACTGGGTCGAGGTGTAGATTCCAGGGTTTTGCTTCTGGCCACAGCCGGAGCCCCAGCTGGTTATGCCAACCACAGCATAAAACTTAGTTTTGTGGTTTTTGCACATCAACGGTCCACCACTGTCACCCTGCGTGATTCAAAGAAAAGAAAACATTCCTTAATAAAGACTTTAAACAATTACCATTTCCCCGACTGTTCATCGGCCCAGTTTTATAAAACAAGTACTAACCGGGATGTTGAAAACATTAACAATGCATCATCACTGAGTAAAAAAAGACATGTGGGGGGAAATTGGCTTACCTGGCAGCTATCAATGCCTCCCTGTTCATATCCAGCACAGAGGTTGTAGTTACCCAAAGCTCCGTTATACCAGGTTGGGCTGTTGCAGCGTTCCACCGGAATCAGGTTCACAGGAGCTTCCTGGAGGATATCCGATGCTTCAGTAGCTGAAGAGAAAAAAAGAGTTATTAAATGCAGAGCTGGCCTCAGAAAACCTTGGGCCAACAGGAACCTACAAATGGACTCCGTGCCCTCTACCACCCCATGTGCCTCCCACCACACTTACAATGGGGCCACCTGTTCCCAAAGTCCAGAAAGGCAACACAAGAGAGAAATCCCTGGAAAGGGGTCACAAGGGAAAGAAACCCACAACTCTGAGATAAGGAGAAAGTCTATACATATGTACAAAATCTACGGCTAAAGCTGTGCTTACATCCTTCCTCAATGACACCCCAGCCTGCGATGTAGCAGTCGTCCATTTTACTCAGAATCGCCTGTTTGGCAGGGAGACACGCTGGCTGAGTGTAGTCGTCAAATATGATGGGCTTGTTCAGCTTAAGCAAAGCGATGTCGTTGCTCTCCGTTTCCGGATCATATTTCTCATGCTGAATCTTTTCTGTTATGGTACGGATCTGAACCTTTGTCCCCATCTGTGATAGTTGGTTGGCGCCAAAAACAAGTCTCCAGGAAAAATATTCACTGAATAAACCAAGGTACATTTTATAAGTTGTCTTACTTTTTCAAGCATTAATAAATATCATATTAACCAGAACATTTGTTTTTTTGTTATATCATAAAGGAACGAGCCCCCACATAAAGTCAGGTGTTTGAATTTCCCCAAAAATAGTCGTGTATTATGCAGATATTCAGGAAATAAGCATATCCATGGTTTCTCCTAAAGAATAGATGACTAGGGTTCTGGTTATGGGATTTATGTTAAATGTTTCTATTAAAAGATTACAGTTATTTGTATTGCAATACGCACTGGCTCCTGTCTCCTAGACCGTACTAATTCTGCACTTTCTGCCATAAAAAAATTAAGTTACTTACTTGCCGATATCCTTAAAACAATGGGCAGCTGTCAGAACCCACGAAGGATTCAGGACGACACCTCCGCATAAATGAAAATACTCTTTGGCGATTTCCTCCTGGATACTCACTGTCCAGGGCCAGTTACCGGGCTCCGCATCCTTTCCCCCAACCACGCGGGAGCCACGGAAATCCTGCACTAGGGGTCTGTTTCCACAGACTGAAACGGAAATGACAAGACATTTGAGAAACAGGAGATTTTGGTTTAAAGTAAAATAACACACAAAAAATAAATGTAAGTTACTCCACTATATTTTTTAAGAATAAAGTAAGATTGAATTTAGTGGTATAAACAGACTATTAATAATCCAGGGTACACATTTTATTAAATGTGATATTTTAAACTATTTGACAGTTAGACAACAACCTGTTTAAATTAGTACAAAGGATGAAAGGGGGGTTAAATATTTAATTATAATAGAATAAGCTGTAAAACTATAACACATCCATAAATTGCAATGTTAATGGTAACAATCTCTGCCTTATATTTTCCTTAAAGCTTCTGATGCCAAATTCTCTGTAATAAACTCACCTCCATCTTCAGAGCTCCCATAAACAATGAAAAGAGCCCAAATTATAAATCCGATTAGGAACAGCTTCATGGTTAGTGCTGTGCACTAAAAAGCTGTCATCTTATGCACAGACTGCATAGAATATGTGTACCTGTGTGTATTATGACATTGTCAAGGCCTCTACTAGGTCACAAAATAATGAATCTTAGCCAATCACAGGCACACATTAAGGATCAAGGCAAGAAAAATGCAAGAAAAAAATGTGCTTCTTCTCTATCATTTAATAAAAACTATTAATTTGCTGCTTTCATAATACAAAAAGTGATCATTAAATGCAATTAAAGGAAGTCATTGAAACGAGTACCCTGTGTTTGTTTGTTCTATTTACCCTTATATATATAAGTATTAAGCAATAAAGCATGGATCATGCAAGTTTGGGATCACAGGAATGTTCCTGTTTTTAAAAGAAAAGCAAATTTTGTCCATTAAAATAACATGAAATGGATCAGAAATACAGAGCAGACGCTGTTAATGTTGTAAATGACTATTGTAGCTGGAAACAGCAGATTTGTAATGAAATATCTTCATAGGCGTAAAGAGGCCATTTCTCACTCCCATCACTACTGTGTTGCAATGGCTAATTGATCGTTAGAGAACCCTTTTGCAATCGAGTTACAACTAGAAATTGTTCTAACAGCTAAGTACATTGTGTGAACGATTTAGTGTGTGTGTGTATATATATATATTTATTTATAGATATATTTATATATATAAATACACATACTCACATACTCATACACACATATTCATGCTCCCTTGCACTGAGCCTAACAATGGGGCAAATGGGGCAGTTGCTCCGGAGCCCTGGCGGTTGGGGCCTCACCTGCTGCAGTGTAGTTGAAGCATCTGTCCAGTACTTGGGTGGGTGAGGTGAGGGTGTAGATGGAGACTCACTTGCTGTATGGGGCTCCTCTTCCAGCAGGGGTATTTGCCAAGACACAGACTCCATTACAGGCATCAGAGATGGCAGAGTCAGTTTGCAACTTCCTGTCATGTGATCCTGTGACAGATCTACCAGTAACAAGCTCTTTCAGCAGTCACATGGAATAAGTTAAAATGGAGTCTTCATGGTTCTGCATGTAAGGAAAATGCAAGGATCCCCAGCCATTAACCTGCCACTACAGGAAGAGATGCTCTGCAGGTAGGAGCTGTCAGTGTGTATACTGCTGTGTGTGTCAATATATGTGGGGATATATCTGTATGGATGCACATGGTGGTCCTATTCTGCATGTATGTCTGTGTGTGTACACGTATGTCTGTGTGTGTACACGTATGTCTGTGTGTGTACACGTATGTCTGTGTGTGGGCATGAATATCTATGTGTGTGCATGAATATCTATGTGTGTGCATGCATGTCATGTATGCACTTGGTTATATGAGCCCATGCAGTAGCTCTTCATGGAGTTTTGTTGAATAAAAACTTGCAGCCAGTGCCGTTACCAGGTGACTGGGTGCTGGGTAGGTATGGCTCCTGCTCTTACTGAGCCCTATGGTAATGCTTTACTGACTCATTATTAATTATTTATTGTAAACATAAAACAAAAATGAATACATCAAAAGAGGGTCACATCATTTCTGATAAGCACTATTTAAAAGAAATGTATAGATTTAAATAAATAAAACATATATATATATATATATATATATATATATATATATATATATATATATATACTGTAGATAGGCTTGAAGGAATTAGGGGCACGGGTTCTTTTACCTTCTCTGCATTTGACCCATGGCAGCAACGTGGAATTAATAAGGTTTTGGCCGGTCTTAGTTTACAGACAGGTCTTGCTTGGGCCACTATTTTGCACAGAGGCGGCCTGATGAAGATTCATTTAGATGGTTTATGAAGCTGCTATTTTTATTCTCTTGACTGATGTAAAAATGGAGCGCTCTGGACTTATATTGGCATTTATAATCCAAGAAAAACATGGCTTACATCCCACCAAATAAGTTTTGAGTATGAGAAGTAATCTTCAACAGCAAGCAAGAAAGCTGACAATGTTCTGCGTAAAGTAGGTCGAAGCCAGCAGCAGAGACTTTTCTATAACTGGTTGATATGAACCACAAAACATGTAGTACCCATCAGACATGCACTTGTCTTATAGGGTATTGTTTCATCTTTCATCTTGAACCTTTAGCTTTTCTCCAACTTCTTCTTACTCTGTGACAATTAAGGGGAAAAGATATGGACATCACCATACCCGCTTCTCCGGTTCTCTGGCTCAAGACACGCCCCCGCTCCCGCCCATTTTTCCTTTAAATAGGGGTTTTCCAGCTGCCTTCAGCGGGAACTCTTACGACGTCAGCGGGAACTCCCACTAATGTCATGGGACCGACCCCCTGACAGTGTGCAGTCCTGGCCGGGTCCCACAAGGAAAGACTCCGCGTAGCCAGAGCCCAGAAGTTCCCAGGTATGGAAACTAACTGTGGCCTGTAGTGTTTGTGATTACCAAGGACTAGTCTGCTAGCAGTTACTGCCCAGTAATTCTACTAATACATGCTTAAGTCTAGGGCTGCAACTAACGATTATTTTCATAATCGATTAGTTGGCCGATTGTTTTTTCGATTAATCGATTAATCGGGTAAAAAAAAACAATATGCAAATTTTTCGTTTATTTAAAATAAAAACTTATAATTTACAATGGCATTTCACGATTCACCTTCTTATTTTACTGACATAATAATTAAAGCTATATTTTAACAAGAACCCAAAAAATACCAAAAAAAGCTTTACTAGTAAATATTCATGTAAACTATTTTTGCCCAGTTATGCACATCTCACCCCCAGCTTGCCTCTCTGTCCCAGAAATGCCTTATACCCCTATATGCTACTCTGCCCCTATATATATGCCTTATACCCTCCTATATGTCAGAGATGCCACTGTGGCATATAGGGGGCTATAAGGCATATCAGGAGGGGTATAAGGCATATCAGGGGATAGAGTGGCATATAGGAGGTATAAGGGGATACCTCCTATATGCCACTCTGTCCCCTGATATACCTTATACCCCTCCTGATATGCCTAATACCACTCCTGATATGCCTAATACCACTCCTGATATGCCTTATAGCCCCCTATATGCCACTGAGCCCCCTGATATGCCTTATAGCCCCATATATGCCACTGTGCCCTCCTGATATGCCTTATAGCCCCCTATATGCCTTTTACCCTTGATATGCCACCATGCCCCGATATGCCTTTTACCCCTATATGCCACTGGGATGCCACTGTGCCCCCTGATATGCCTTATAGCACCTTCATGCCACTGTCCCCCCTGATATGCCTTATAGCCCCTTTATGCCACTGCCCCCCCTGCTATGCCTTATAGCCCCTTTATGCCACTGTCCCCCCTGATAATCCTTATAGCCCCTTTATGCCACTGTCCCCACTGATATGTCTTATGCCCCCCGATATAAGAAAAACTGACATCACTAAAATTGTTTATTTATATTTATTAAATATAGACAAAAAATAAATAAATACACAATACAATATAAATATATATAAATAGATGGACAATAAATCAAATATTATAGACATCAAAAAAAACAAAAAAACAAATTCACATAATTAATAGATCCCGCAAAAATTCTACCTGCCCCACCAGGGGTTAATATATCAACAGAAGAAACACAGGGCAACTGAGCATAAAAATAAAGATAATACTTACCCAGTGCTGCTTACTTGTCCTGTTTTTCTTCTGTTGATATATTAACCCCTGGTGGGGCAGGTAGAAGTGGCAGCGAGATGAAGTAGCGAGGTTGCGCACATCGCGCACTAAAATCCAAATCCCCTGCAGGCGCTGCACGGGACCTGGATCCTCTCCGGCAGCCGGTAGGAGTCTGTGCGATGCGCGCAGACAGCCGCTTCTCCCCTCCGCTTCCGTTGGGGCTTCCATGATGGAAGCCGCACCGGAAGGTCACGTGACGCCGGGTTCAGTAATAGAAGCCCCGGCGGAAGTGGAGGGGAGAAGCGGAAGGGGAGGGGAGAAGTGGAGGATGTCTGCGCGTTTTGCACAGACCCTCACCGGGTGGCAGAGAGGATCCAGGTCTCCTGCAGCTTTGCGGGGGGGTCTGGATTCTACTGTTATAATCCGATCTCTATTTGAGATCGGATTATAGAAGGACGGGAGTTTTTCAGAGCGTTTGCCTTGAAAAACATAATTTTATAAATCGATAAAAATCGATTCAACTAATCGATTATGAAAATCGTTGACAACGATTTTCATAATCGATTATTATCGATTTTATCGATTCGTTGTTGCAGCCCTACTTAAGTCATAGATATCTTACATCTGAAACTAGTCATCAATGTATCAATGACACTTTTGCCCTATAATAATCTTGTTAACAGCCGGGTCACAATCTAACGGGATCTAGAATTACTAGATCAATATCACTATCATTTCATTAGATTTTTAAATTTAACTCTATACATTTGATTTAAATAGTGCTTATCAGAAATGGTCACATGACCCTCTTTTGATGTATTAACCCCTTCAGTCCCAGGGTTTTTTGGTACGTCAAACCCCGCAGCAATTTTCCCATTTTTGCAGTATGTCGGTTTAGCGATTATTCTCTTTTCCTGCGAATAGTGTACCCATGTAAACTATATATTGGTTTTTCAAGGAGAGATAGAGCTTTCTTCTGATACCATAGCTAGATGGTTAGCTGAAAATTTAGGATGTGAAATTTAGTAAAAACACCTAATTTTTTATAACTTTTTCCTCTGAATCCTCACAAAATTAGGTAAAGTGATGGAATTCAGAAATACCTAATTTATATAGATTTTTCCATACTTTCACAGCACTTTTAGGGAACATACTATAAAGTGTACATTATTCGTAGAATTTTTATGCTTATGGCTTAACGGATTTGGGGACTGTGAACGAGGGCAGGAGGGTTATACTGTTTAGATGTTGTGTTAGGGCAATGGGATGTAAGGGTTTTTATTATCTTTTTTATATATTTAAATTTTTTTATTTTATTTTTTGAAATGTTTTTTCTTTTAAATGGTTAGGGACCTCTTGAACATGTTATTAATGCCAGTGACATCACAATGACATCACTTAGCTCACTTTATTGTTTTTTTATTATTTATTCAATTATTTTTGTGATTTTTTTTTTTTTAATTACAAACCATTTTTTTCTTTGTTTTGTGTTTCAGCATGGGAGAAGAGTGAGAAACATGGTTTCTCACTCTCCTCCCTCCGACCCCCCTGCACCGATCACACTGATCTCTATGCAAGTCCCCACAGACTTTCAAAATGTAACAGTTTTCCGGCGTTCGTGTCGGAAGTGGTTACAGGAGATTGGGCACCAGAAAGCCAGCCATGTCAAAGGACAGCCTGATCTCCTGTGTAGCAAGAAGGGCAGGATGTACTGGTACGTCCATAGGGGATTCTTGGGATGCACTGGTTTTTTGGATGTACTGGTTAATTTTTGTTTTATTTTTACAATTAATGAGTAAAGCATTACCATAGGAAGCAGTAAGAGCAGGAGCCATACCTACCCAGCACCCAGACACCTGGTAACGGCGCTCCTATAACAGAGATGAGACGTCACCCTGTGGTAGTAGGATGGCAGCAGGAGGGGTAGATTAGGGTCAGGTGGTCAGTCCCTTACACACACACACACATATATCTATATATAATCACACACAAACATACACAGTGCACTAGCCACGAGGGGGGGAGGCGCGGATGCGCGAGGGGGCATCTGTCCTCTCTGCTGCGTCGTCCCTTGTTGTCCCCACGCCCAGGTCTTCACTCCTCGCAGGAGCTGGAGACTTGACAGCAGGATCCCAGGGATGTCAGAAAAGGGGGCGGAGTTCCCATGTACTCCTTCGGCACCGCCCTCCTCAACGTGTTCTTTCACAGGGGGCGGGTCTGCAGGAGTAATGCCTGAGATCCCTTTAAAAGCCTGAGCGCTTTCATGTCGGCGCTCAGATATTCTGAGACACACTGTGTCTCCAGCTCTGGGCTCCTGTCCCTTTGCTGAACCAGCCTTTTTGCTCATTACCTGCCTATTGACCCGTATCGCTGCTTGACCCTGCCTGTTTATCGCTGCCTGCCCACTGACCCGTGTTGCACTTTTGACTCTGCCTTTGTTCTCGCTGCCTGCCTACTGACCAGAATTGCCTGCCTGTTTGGCCTTGGACTTCCTCATCAGCCCTGCATATTGGGCTTCTCTTCCTCTTCCAGCTAATAATACATGACATCCATGCACACACACAGAAATGCATGCATACACAGACATACATGTGCATCCATACAGCGATATCCCCACATATATCCATACTCACACAGCAGTATACACACTGACAGCTCCTACCTGCAGAGCATCTCTTCCTGTAGCAGCAGGTTAATGGCTGGGGATCCTCCCGCAGTTACCCTACTCTTTGGTAAATACGCCTGCTGGAAGAGGAACCCCATACAACAAGTGAGTCTCCATCTACACCCTCACCTCACCCACCCAAGTACTGGACAGATGCTTCAACTACACTGCAGCAGGTGGGGCCCCAACCGCCAGGGCTCCGGAGCAACTGCCCCATTTGCCCCATTGTTAGGCTCAGTGCAAGGGAGCATGAATATGTGTGTATGAGTAAGTGTATTTTGCTAAAGTGTGTGTAGGTTTATATAAATATATCTATAAATAAATATATACACACACACACTAAACTATATAAAAAAAGTTCACTGAGCCATTTGAAAATTTCTAGTTGTTATTTGATTGCAAAAGGGTTCTCTTACAATAAATTAGCCTTTTGAACTTGGATTAAACAAGTCATTGGAACACAGGAGTGATGGGAGTGATGGGAGTGATAAATGGCCCCTGTTCGCCTATGAAGATATTTCATTACAAATCCGCTGTTTCCAGCTACAATAGTCATTTAATACATTAACAGCGTCTGCGCTGTATTTCTGATCCATTTCATGTTATTTTAATGGACAAAATTAGCTTTTCTTTTAAAAACAGGAACATTCCTGTGATCCCAAACTTGCATGATCCATGCTTTATTGCTTAATACTTATATATATAAGGGTAAATAGAACAAACTAACACAGGGTACTCGTTTCAATGTCTTCCTTTAATTGCATTTAATGATCACTTTTTGTATTATGAAAGCAGCAAATTAATAGTTTTTATTAAATGATAGAGAAGAAGCACATTTTTTTCTTGCATTTTTCTTGCCTTGATCCTTAATGTGTGCCTGTGATTGGCTGAGATTCATTATTTTGTGACCTAGTAGAGGCCTTGACAATGTCATAATACACACAGGTACACATATTCTATGCACTCTGTGCATAAGATGACAGCTTTTTAGTGCACAGCACTAACCATGAAGCTGTTCCTAATCGGATTTATAATTTGGGCTCTTTTCATTGTTTATGGGAGCTCTGAAGATGGAGGTGAGTTTATTACAGAGAATTTGGCATCAGAAGCTTTAAGGAAATATAAGGCAGAGATTGTTACCATTAACATTGCAATTTATGGATGTGTTATAGTTTTATAGCTTATTCTATTATAATTAAATATTTAACCCCGCTTTCATCCTTTGTACTAATTTAAACAGGTTGTTGTCTAACTGTCAAATAGTTTTAAATCTCACATATTTAATAAAATGTGTACCCTGGATTATTAATATTCTGTTAATACCACTAAATTCAATCTTACTTTATTCTTAAAAAATATAGTGGAGTAATTCACATTTATTTTTTGTGTGCTATTTTACTTTAAGCCAAAATCTGCTGTTTCTCAAATGTTTTGTCCTTTCCGTTTCAGTCTGTGGAAACAGACCCCTAGTGCAGGATTTCCGTGGCTCCCGCGTGGTTGGGGGAAAGGATGCGGAGCCCGGTAACTGGCCCTGGACAGTGAGTATCCAGGAGGAAATCGCCAAAGAGTATTTTCATTTATGCGGAGGTGTCGTCCTGAATCCTTCATGGGTTCTGACAGCTGCCCATTGTTTTAAGGATATCGGCAAGTAAGTAACTTAATTGTTTTATGGCAGAAAATGCAGAATTAGTACGGTTTATGAGACGGGCCAGTGCATATTGCAATACAACTAACTAAGCATGTAATAGAAACATTTAACATAAATCCCATAACCAGAACCCTAGTCATCTGTTCTTTAGGAGAAACCATGGATATGATTATTTCCTGAATATCTGCATAATACACGACTATTTTGGGGGAAACTCAAACCCCTGACTTTATGTAGGGGCTCGTTCCTTTATGACATAAAAGAAAACACTGCATGTGTTCTGGTTAATATGATATTTATTAATGCTTGAAAAAGTAAGACAACTAATAAAATTTACCTTGGTTTATTCAGTGAATATTTTTCCTGGAGACTTGTGTTTGGCGCCAACCAACTATCACAGATGGGGACAAAGGTTCAGATCCGTACCATAACAGAAAAGATTCAGCATGAGAAATACGATCCTGAAACGGAAAGCAACGACATCGCTTTGCTTAAGCTGAACAAGCCCATCATATTTGACGACTACACTCAGCCAGCGTGTCTCCCTGCCAAACAGGCGATTCTGAGTAAAATGGACGACTGCTACATCGCAGGCTGGGGTGTCATTGAGGAAGGATGTAAGCACAGCTTTATTTGTAGATTTTGTACATATCTATAGACTTTCTCCTTATCTCAGAGTTGTGGGTTTCTTTCCCTTGTGACCCCTTTCCAGGGATTTCTCTCTTGTGTTGCCTTTCTGGACTTTGGGAGCAGGTGGCCCCATTTTAAGTGTGGTGGGAGGCACATGGGGTGGTAGAGGGCACGGATCCATTTGTAGGTTTCTATTCGTCCAAAGATTTCTGAGGCCAGCTCTGCATTTAATAACTCTTTTTTTCTCTTCAGCTACTGAAGCATCGGATATCCTCCAGGAAGCTCCTGTGAACCTGATTCCGGTGGAACGCTGCAACAGCCCAACCTGGTATAACGGAGCTTTGGGTAACTACAACCTCTGTGCTGGATATGAACAGGGAGGCATCGATAGCTGCCAGGTAAGCCAATTTTCCCCCACATGTCCTTTTTTACTCAGTGATGATGCATTGTTAATGTTTTCAACATCCCGGTCAGTACTTGTTTTATAAAACTGGGCCGATGAACAGTCGGGGAAATGGTAATTATTTAAAGTCTTTATTAAGGAATGTTTTCTTTTCTTTGAATCACGCAGGGTGACAGTGGTGGACCGTTGATGTGCAAAAACCACAAAACTAAGTTTTATGCTGTGGTTGGCATAACCAGCTGGGGCTCCGGCTGTGGCCAGAAGCAAAACCCTGGAGTCTACACCTCGACCCAGTTCTACCTGGAGTGGATCTTTAAACACCTCAACGACCAGAAGAAACCTGCATCTAAATCTCTGAAGATGAAGGCCGCAAAAAAAATCTGGCCAAAATTAGCCGAAAAACTCGGCAAAGCTGGCAAGAAGACCAATTAATTTTAGGGTGCTCCAGAACTAGAAGAATCCATCAAATCTGGGCCATCTCCTCTACAAGAGAGAATAACATGTCAGCGATGAGTAGACTTGATTGTGTTAGCCGAAAATCTCGGCAAAGCTGGCAAGAAGACCTATTGATTTTAGGGTGCTCCAGAAATAGAAGAATTCATCAAATCTGGGCCATCTTCTTTACAAGAGTGAATAACATGTCAGCGATGAGTAGACCTGATTGTATAGATTAGTAAGCCAATAAATAGGAAAGCATAAAAAAGACGTGTACGTGTGATTACTTTAGAATGCTGTGGACATAGTTTATTTTCTTGAATGTGTATTGCTTAGGACTGGCTATTATGTATATTAATGTGTACTGAATTATAGCCTACTTTCCTTTGATATTTAAACAGCAATTTTTTAAGTATCTGCAAAGCCACACCCAGGGAATATTACCAAATTAACAGTGTATTTATATATATATATATATATATATATATATGTATATATATGCCACTTTATGACATGATGGTGTTACGCAGTTGGTGCAGATTTGTCGGATGCACATCCATGATGCGACTCTCGCGTTCCACCACATCCCAAAGGTGTTCTGTTAGATTGAGATCTGTTGACTGTGGAGACCATTGGAGTACAGTGAACTCATTTTCAAGAAACCAGTTTGAGATGAGGTGAGCCTTGTGACATGGTGCATTATCCTGCTGGAAATAGCCACTGTGGTCATAAAGGGATGGACATGGTCAGCAACAATACTCAGGTAGGCTGTCGCGGTTAAACGATGCTCAATTGGTACTAAGGGGCCCAAAGCATGGCAAGAAAATGTCTCCCACACCATTACACCACCACCAGCCTAAAACATTGATACAAGGCTGGATGGATCCATGCTTTCATGCTTGTTTATGCCAAATTCTGACCCAGCCACCTGGAGACTCATCAGACCAGGCAACGTTCTTCCAGTCTTCCATTGTCCAATTTTGATGAGTCTGTGCAAATTGTAACCTCAGTTTCTTCTTCTTCTGGCTGCTAAAAGTTGAAATCATTGGGGTTTTATTGTGGTAATATTAGTCTACTAATTAGTATGTAGTTATTAACCATACCTAAAGAGGGGTAGGGGGAGGTCTACCACGTGTGCCACTCGTCAGGAAGGTGCTCGGTGGCCTGACAGCCACCTAACTTTGGCCATCCTACTTCCCTTGAGCAGGAAAAGAGTTTCCTCACACAAGGCTGCATAGATGTCTGCGCGGCCCAAGTGATGATCTGCTGGCTCCTGGACCAGTGAAAAATGCAAGAGAGGCAAGTGGTTGCGGAATAATAATTGGGTGAATTAATGGGTCAGTGAGTGTTTAGGGGCAGAAATGGGATAGGCAGGCTGATTGGGGGAGGCAGAGGTGACACAGGCAGGCTGCTAATGGGGCAGAGGTGGCACAAGCAGGCTGTCTCCGGGTAGGGGTGGCACAGGTGGGCTGCTTCAGGGGCCAGAGGTGGCACATGTGGGCTTCTTTAGGGGCAGATGTGGTACAGATAGGCAGCTTAAGGGACAGATGGGGTACACGCAGGTTGCTAAAGGGTCTGAGTTGGAGCAGGTAGGTTATTTCAATGGCAGAGTTGGCACATGCAGGCTGTTTCAGGGGCAGAGGTGGCACAGGTAGGCTGTTTCAGTGGCAGATGCGGCACATGCAGGCTGCTAAAGGGGCAGCAGTGGCACAGGCAGGCAGTTTTAGGGGAAGAGGCCTACCACGCCAATGTCTGGCTTAGTGTATAGTGATAGGAGTTATGCTGTACCATATCTGTTCAGTAAATGTTATTTATTTCAACTTTCTTAATTTATTAATAAATCAATAATTTATTTATTCAGAATTTTTTTTTTGTGGGGGTGCCACATACAGGATCCACCCTGGATGCCAAATATTCTAGGTGCGTCCCTGTATGTAGTCATCCTTACTGTAGTGGAAACCACGCCATGACTGACAGACTTGTAGAATGATGGATGCGATAACACAGATACAGCAATTAGCCATAACATTATGACCACCTGCCTAATATTGCGTAGGTCACTCTACAGCAGGTGGTCCCGCTATTTCACATGGCAGCAATTCCATGTTACTTGATAGTTCAGAGAAAACCTTTTAAGTTAATGTTTTCAGTTTTAGGTTATCGTTAAAGTTCCCAGGTATGTGTGAGGTCCAAATGTTATTCTGTATTACACAAGAAAAACAACCACACAGGTCACATTACTTTAATTAAACAATTAGTGTAGCTAATCCACTAGGAATCCCTACTCAACCTCAAACTTATATAATCATGTAAATGAAATTGTCAAACATTTAATTGCTTTATCTCCCATTATCATATTTTACTTTTGTACGGTCTTGGTTTTATTAGTTCTCAGATGTGAGATGTTGAGTTTTATTTAGTTGGTTGCAATATGCCTTTTGAACCACACCATACTCCCTGAACACTACTTTTTATATTCATTATAGTGTTGAATAAGGAAAGAAAGTTGTCAAAAAACTTCTTTCAAAATTATATTTTTAAAAGACTCCTTCGTAATGTAGCTGAAACAATAATTGTATGGCACTTCATCCAATAAAATATATAAATCGTCTATAATTTATATCTGCTATGTAAGTGTTCAATGAACAAAGAACTGAAAGCAAAACAGTGATATATATATTAGTCTCTGCACATTAATTGAGATACATTTTAAAAATACATCAGAACTCAAGGGATACAGATATATCTGATAAAGACATAGTTGAGGTACAAAAAATGACCCTGTAGCAACATTGACAACTATGTAAAGTACGGTGACAGGGATATGATTTAGTATAGATAAAGGAGGAAAAGATTGTCTTATTTCATTTATTCTACCATAGTTGACCTTGGTTTTATTGTAGCTGCTAAAGCACTCGATTTGAGTTATAATAATACATATGCCTTTATGACTGAGATACTGAAAAATAAATGGGAGTTAAGACATGATGAATTGAAAAAGAATTTACAATCGTTGTCATTGAAGTTACAGGTAAGTTAATCATAAGAAGTAAGTGGAGCTTTTGTAGAGTTTAAAGTGTTATTTCGAGGGGTGTGCCTAGGGTTAGTGGCACCTGGGTGAGCATTTTTTTATGACCCCCCCTCATTACTAAAACATGCACATACAAACACCCACTCTAGCCTCCATACATACCCACATTATCTCCCTCCTTAAAAAAACCCTGAATCTGATGATCAGGGAGACTGTTGTGAGAAGAGGAAGTTCCTCTGTGCTCACAGGGTAAGGCCCTGAAGAAGACTATCCCTAAACCCAGGGCCGGCCCAAGGCATAATGCCGCCTGGGGCGAAGTTTAAAATGCCGCCCCCCCATTATATAGCCTTCCTCTGCCGCCCCCCATTATCTACCCTTCCTCTCCCTCCCTATTATCTACCCTTCCTCTCCCTCCCTATTATCTACCCTATCCCCCCCCTTTGTACTTACCTTTCAGCAGTCCTGCGGCGAGTCTCCCTGCTCGGTCTCGGTGCCGGCTTGTAATGCTGAGCGCCGGAAATTATCTTCCGGCGCTCAGCATTACCAGCCGGAACTGAGACCGAGCTAGAGCCTCGCAGAGGAGAGAGAGGGGCGCCGAGCGGGTACTGACAACTTGGTAAGCGAAAACCACTCGGCGCCCTCTCTCTCTTCCGCTGTAAAAAAAAAAAATAAGTGCCGCCTGGAGCAATTGCCCCACTCTGCTCCATGGTAGGACTGGCCCTGCCTAAACCAAATCAGGGAAAACTTGCCTGGACCTTTGTATGTTGTCTGGCTGGGAGGTCTAGTTAGTCGGTGTTTAGGCTGGTCAGTCTGGCTAGCATAGTATAGCTAGAGAGGGCTCCAATTGTGAGATTGTTGTTTTTTTTTTATGATTTTGTTTTCAGGTGTTTCATTTGAGCAGGTGGGAAAAAAGCACTGTTTGCCACAAGTCAGTGTGGTGACATTTATGGCCCTCATGCTACAGGGGTTGTCACAATATAGATAAATATATATTTATACCTGTAGGTATTTTGATCCATATGAATGCATAAATCTGGTAATTTTACAAGATGCATAAGATGTATAGCTTTAACCCCTTTTCAGAAAAGGATAACTATGTGAGTGATAGAATCTTTCTGTAACAAACATATAGGCATACTCTGAGAAATTATCTTCTGCATGCGTGCAAGACACTTTAATTTGTTCAAATTACATTTTTCATTAATTTAAGGGTATGTATAGTGTGGTTTTATTTTTGCGTTTTACTTGTGGTTAATGTAACTCAGCATTTAATCCTGTATAGGTGTCCTTTGAATAATACAGTTGACTGATATTACAAAAGAGTTTATTTTTTGCAGACACCTCAGCATGAAAAAAGAGCCTGAGTGGAATACTGGCAGAAATCTAAGGGATAATGAACAAAACTGCTATTATACACAAGATATATTTAATTTGTCAAAAAAACAAACAAACTGTGAAGGCGAAAGTAAATCATAACACAGTAGGAGGGGATTTGAGAATGCTTCAAAGCTAGATAAAACGATTGTGAAGAATAAACGATAAGTATGATGTCTTCACAAGATTGTCTTTAATCAAGAACAACAGTGGTAGCAATCCTGGGAACAGACATACTTTAGGGCCATTGGTGTGCTGTGCCTGCAATGAAAGTGGAGGTCTGTGCACAGAAGGTGAAGGATGAGTCGTTATGTAGAGGTCTGTGACAATGGCTGCAGATACCTCTATCCAGAAGAACAACAGCTTGTGCACCTGAAACCAGAAGCCGGAACTTCACTACCACCCCTGCTATTATAGAGAACAGCAGCTGAGATGAGGCATGAGATCATGGATTAACTAGCTATAGTCAACCCTTGAAAGCGATTACCAAGGCTTAGTGGAGCAGGACATCACCTAGTGTGCTTGAAGATGTCAATAGATGCCTTACAGCCTTCACTACTGCTACCATAACTCAGACTAATGAACTGACATATGCTACAGCTGCTGTAGTCCTGGAAATGCTTGGTTACACATTACTCATGAAGGACAAGAGAACATACCCTCCATGAAAAACAAGCCAAGATCATGGCAAGGTGGATAGAAGTTAGCCAGTTGGTAGAAACTACAGAAGGGGGTGACGATTAAGAACAAGACTTACCTACTATCTCTATCTGAAGGCCTAGAGACTGCTACTCAAAGGCTCACAGCAGTAGCTACCAGACTAAGGAGATACATTAGAGAAGCAGAGGTCAGAATGATAAATGCTCTGTTCTCCAAAGGATCATCTAATGTGTAATCCCAATTGCAGTGCAACAACACAGTAATAGCATTACCACCAGCATCAGGAACTGAGCGGTACTGGAAGGACATATGGGAGAAAGAAAAACATATAACACCAATGCAAAGTGATTGCAGGACTTGAGAGCAGACAACAGCAATCATCCAGAGCAGGAACCGGTCACCATCACAGTAGCAGACAATCAACAGTGAGTCAATAATATGAACAGCTTGGCCCAGATATGGTCCTTACCTACTGGCTTAAGAAACTAACAGGAGTATATAAATTCCTGGCAGCACAGATGAACCAACTGCTAGCAAAAGGTCTGTATATATATATATATATATATATATATATATATATATATATATACACTTGTCTTATAAATATCATGTTAGTCCAATAAAAAGGCTTCATTGGATACTGCAATACTGCAATTACCGTATTTTCCCGATTATAAAACGAGTTTTTTTCCAGAGCAAATGCTCTGAAAAATACCCCTCGTCTTATAATCGGGGTCGTCTTATAATAAGACCTCAAATAGGTCTGACTATGAGACTAAGATCCAGATCCCCCGCAGTGATGCAGGGGACCTGGATCCTCCTGCCCCCCCCAACTTACCGGTGCTTCTGAGTCCCCGGTGCTTACTCTGGGTGGCGTGTAGAGCTCTACGCGATCCGCGTAGACAACTTCCGCTCAATGCCACTCTGCCTCCATAAATGCCTTTTAACCCTCTATACGCCACTCTGCCTCCTGAAATGCCTTATACCTCCCTATGTGCCACTCTGCCCTATAATATGCCTTTTTACTCCCTAAATGCCAGAGTGACATATAGGGGTATAAGGCAATTCTGGAGGCAGAGTGGCACATATGGGGTCAAAAGGCATATCATGGGGCACAGTGGCATATAGAGGGTTAAAAGGCGTATCATGGGGCACAGTGGCATATAGAGGGTTAAAAGGCGTATCATGGGGCACAGTGGCATTTAGAGGGTTAAAAGGCATATCATGGGGCACAGTGGCATATATGGGGTATAAGGCATTTCTGGGGCAGAGTGGCAAGCCTGGGGGCAGATGTGCATAACTGGGGGGAGGTTGTAAAAAAAGAAAATAAAAACAAAATATTTTTCTCAATCATAGCTTTTATTAACAAACAATTGTTCACATAGTTTACATGAATTAACATTTACTGGTAAAACTTTTTTCCTATAGGGTCGTCTTATATTCAGACTTTTTCTTTTTTTCCTAAATTAATATTCAGATTTTGGGGGGGTCGTCTTATAATTAGGGTTGTCTTATAATCGAGCAAATACGGTATATGATGGACAAAACATTGTAACCAAATGAATGTATCATTGTGTTGTTTATTCTGGAATCAGTGACTCCAAAACTGCAAAATGTGTGTATTAGTAACATTTAGAGTTATAGTAGCGTTTTCGAGTACTGTGCCCCCCAAAAAATATAACTTCTAACTGTGGCTTTGCAAGTGACAACTAAGCATGTTTACTAAGCCTTCAAAAAAGGCTATTTTAGTCACAGTTTTGTAACTGTATACAAAGATTGTGTTTTTGTCAATTTTAATCTATATTTTTAACAAAATATAACATATAAATTAGGAAGATCATCTAAATATTTATAAGTTGTATACATCAGTAAATGTATCAATCGTAAGTCAAAACATATTTTTACAGCATTTTTTTTTAGCACAGAGAATACAAATTTTAGAGGTAACTGATGCTTTACTGGTATTGATTATACTATTATTATTTGTAGCCAACCATAAAATAAGCTAGAATTGTTAGGCCCTGCTGTTAATACACAGAATAAGAACTTAACAGCTCTTTGTAGCATACTGATAGACACTATAGGTCCTAATTTTAACCTCTTAAATCACAGTTATGGGACTTTAAATCTAATAAAACGGTGCTACTTACAATGACTAATTTTGAATAATTGGAAAGGTACTGTGTTACAGAACATTTTGATTGCGTGGGAGGGATGTCAGTCATTTTGAAAATGAAATTAAAGAAACAAAAAAAATGGATTGAGTGTTTCTTTGAAATCAACAGTAAAGTTCAACATCCACAAGCTTTCTTTAATTTAATGTCTGTTTAAGATCTAATTAACTAAATCTTTCTTTTTTTCTTTAGCTTTGAAAATATAATATGTAGAGCTGTGCATAAGAATTTAATTACACACTCACTGTAAACATTGAAGTAATAAAAGGAAATTGAGACACTTTAAGTGCACCTGTAAGGGTAAGAGGATAAAGCATTAGAGAGAAGTGTCATTTATACCAAGCAGCAATTCGTTTAATTATGAGGGAACCAAAGCATTTCATGATCCAAATAAATTAGTGTTTTAAAGTGTTTGATGATGAGATAGTACATTCTACTAATAACATCTGAAAATGTTGATTTACTAAAATCAGCGCTGTAATCTCATTAGGCCGACAAATGACAAAAAAATTTAATCCAAAATCCGCTATATAAATCACTTTGATGTAAACCTATAATCCGTTTATCCAGGACCCGGTAATTTAAGTTGAACTGATAGGGATCATATTAGCTTTCGCAAAAAGAAAAGTTCAACATCTGAGAGTAAAAAGTTTTCCTATAAAAAAGTAGATACTCATTTTTAAGATTGGAACATGCTTTGTTTCAGTTAGTTTTCAGTAATTTAACAATTTGGAATAAACAGTGATAATAATTATTAGTATCATTTAGACAGGAAATACTTAGAAAACAATGAAAAATATTGTTTAGATTGTTTACTAAAAAAACTAGTCATTTGAAAGACCTTATAGTTCTGAAGTAAAATGAAGCAGTTGTGATTGAGGGCTATTGAGAGATTCAACCAACAGGAAGTGTTTTGTTTCAAATGGTTCCCTCTCTTTGTATGTTCACAAAAAAGTAAATCATTTTGTATTGCCTAGTTCTGAATTATCCAGGTCAGAGAGCAGCTATGTTTTGTCTATTAAATTTGATTTCATCCACGGTCACAAATGTATAGAATTCACAGCCACAAAAAGTGGGTAGGGAGTAGCAGCACTGACATAGTCTGGTCAAGGGTGTGGCAGGTTAGGACTCAAAGCCCTTTTAGGTTTATGATTTTGATATATATGTGTGTCACAGGAGCATCTGTGGCAAGGTTGTAAGGGTCTGCTAGGTAGGCACCTTCCCTATTGGTTGCTACAGCCACACCCGGGATATCCATATATGGTAGGGAGGGTAGCTCCTCTTTTGATTGGTCCCTAAGGTAATGGGATGTGGGCTGCCCCTGACCACACCCCGTGTGCTCCCTGTTCTAGCTCTCTCCTGATTGGTGCCAGTTAAAGTCTTTAAGCTAATGTATTTATGTATTGTTCTTTTCAAGATGGTCTCAGGTATAAAGTTGGTGTCCGGTGTACGATAAAAGAGATTCTTACTTGTTCAAGCCTAAGGCCATCCGTCTCTACAGGGTCTGTCACAATATGGAATTACCTTTTCCTCTTAATGTTCATCTCTATAAGGACTCACTTAAATGTATTTTTTATTGTAATCACATCCTAACAAGACTGTAACCATTGTTACTATGCCCCTATACTTGTAATGCAAAGCTACCCTCTGGAGACTGTAATCCTGTGCATAGTTGTGCAACTAGAGTGTTTAACAATCATGACATTTCATAAAATGTCTCAGCAGAAAGTGATTAATGACACACATTTCTGTTAATTCCCATCTTCAAGTAAACCCCAAATAATTAAATAAGAAAAGGGAACGTTGGGATATTTCAGCCATCAGTCTATAGGCCATAATTATTTTCAAAACATGATATTGTAACATTAGTGGTAAATTTACTTGATCCTGGCAAAAAAAGATTTCACTTAGAGATACTGTATACCTCAATGAAAACAAAAATCTGAGAATGATGATTTAGTCATAAGCTTAGACCTTTTGTGATAAACATAAACAGGCGAGAATAATTTTGTTCTACGTACATATAGGGGTTTTCTCTTCTACATCAAAGGACATATTATTCCAATGCTAAACAGTTACTATTTTTTTAGGTTTGTCATTATATGATGGTCAAATAGGATTTTTTATAATATGAGATGATATGCAAAAAAAGGGTAGTTCTTTGTCATACAAATGAATAAGCAACATAGACTGATAAATCTTTAAGTCTCCCATCTGTGATTTACTTTACCTTAAATTATATTCACCACTGCTCTACACGCACACACACATCTTCTGTTAACATCGCTTCCCAAGGCCACTTTTTCTCAGGAGTAAAAAAGGAATAGGAATTATAGTTAGCAAATTCTGATGTAGTAAACCCTAAAGCCAATGTACATGAAATATGTCTGATGTCATAAGCACAAATGGTATTCAATCAAAGGTGGGATAGGTCCCTGCCCTAAAGAGTTTACAGTCTGAACAGAAATGGGTCATTTATAGGTGCAAACAGGAATTCAAATAATAAGATATTAATAACACTGAGTGAGGAGGCATTGGAAATAGATGCGGCAGCTAAGATGAAAGGAGCAGAAAAATATCCATTATGAATAGAATAAAGAGTGCCGGGAGGTACATCATTTACATTTTTCCGGAAAAATAAAAAGAATGGCTTTGGAAAAAAAAACAGAAAAAATGTTTTTTTTTCCCAATTTTTCATTTTTTTTCCAAGACCTTTTCATCTGTAGTGAGAGGTTAACTTAAAATAAATGAAAATTACAAACAAGGTGACAAATATATTTTTGGTATTTTTTCCTGTTTATACTTGCAGTGTATAATTTATGATTATATGATTTTTTTCTTTTTAATCCTACTTTTTAAAATTGTATTCATAATAGTAGTTTTAAAGGTATTTCCAGAAAAAGATTTGTCAATGTTAAGCTTCTTGGCTGAAACTGAGAGATCCCAGCATGCACCTGGCCTTTCCCCTTCAACAGCAGTAATTATGTAGACAGTCCTAAACTTATGAAATATTATTATATTATAATATTAATATAATATGTATTTTCAATATACAGTACACTGACAATGCCAGTTTAATGTAAAGCTAGGTGCTACTTTGTGTCCCTAAAATAATTTTGCACATTATTACTTGCCGGATACCATAGTCAGCCATGCAACAAAAGAAATGTGAGACTATATCATGGATTGACCTAAGGATAAATTGAGAATACACTGATAAACATTTATACAGTTATTGTTAGGATGTTGGGATATTCAATAGACTTTTTTCCCAGTACAAACAGAATTACTGAACAATTCTTCAATGAAGATTTCATAATAAAAGGAAGGAAGGATATATAACAGTAAAAAAGAATCAATAATGTTTTAAATGTAAACACACTTATCTCTTATCAGATAAACAGAACTGGATGTAAGCCATCTGTATAGACCTTCCTAAGCAACAGCTGCTGAATGAGGTGAGATAAAATGTATCCAGTGTTAAAAACACATCCGTTTGCCATTTGTTTAACAAAGCGCACATAATTAAATGAATGCAATAAACAATCTTCTAAATAGAAGTTTTTCATTTCCTTTGTTGAGTATAAAACCCCTAGAAGAAATAAATTAAATAAAAAAAAGCAAATCTGTAGCTGCGTGTGGCCTCGGGAGGTATTGATTTTGGAATAATAAAACGGTATGTATCAATGTATGTAATTATCATGTAGGTAAGATACATGTTAATTACTCTGAAACCTGTGGTCTCGGGGATTTTTTACCCTTTGGATTGGTGAATCTGCTATACTAAACTAGCATAACAATGCTGATCTAGAATGCGTAATCTTTTTCTGTGACTGTAATAGCAGAAATGGTATAGATATTCTCTGTATCCTTCTATCATGTTGTCCTATGAATAGTAGTGTTTTATTATTTAATCTAATGATAAAAAACATGAATGTGTGCTTGGCAAACACGTCTTCAGTCTTCCATATTTTCAAATCAATATTAGGTTTATGAATTGTGACATCCAATCAGGCCCAGAGTGGTCATCTGGCAAATCCGGCAAACCGGCAATAGCCCTGGGGGTCCGTTGGTGATGGCACTATACACTTACATTTACTATCACTTAAGGTTCTGCCTTTAATGTGCCGGTTGCATTCACATTCGCCCACATACGTGAAGCCATTTAGCAGATTCTGTTCATGATATATGTCCTTAAATCATGAACACTCTGTGACCTAAATCCCCCACCAGGAGGAAGCCGCTTTTTGGCGAAACGCATCGAGAGGAATTTATATAGAGCTCTCTTTTATACATACGGACCTTTTATACTTACCTTTATATTATTTTAAAGCGTAATAGTACTTCTTAATGAAGAATACTTATACACATATTGTATTTTATACTTAGTTGGGCATGCGCCCAGAATAAATCATTTTTTTCCAGTACATATCCTTGGTGGAACAGTTTATTGACTCACCTGTTATAAACCATATCGTGGCTGTGAAGGATTGAGGAAATTCGGAGGAATCGAAACCACCAGACGGCAACCAGCTTCTACACGCTTGACACACCAGTTGTAACTGTAAGTGTACATCTATCCTGGCGTGTCTGAACGTATAACGTTACTACACCATTGTGTTTTTGTATGTTGTTGTGTTTTCTCATATATATATATATCCCTTACACGGACCGCGGTGTGGTTATACATGGACCTTGACCAACACATACACATTGTGAGTGTATAAATATACCAAACATAAGACGTGTTTCAACTACTACACCATCATAGTTTTTCTGTTTTATTTTTATTGGGAACCGGTTTACACAAGCGCCCCCTAGTGGATCCAATTTACAAATCATGGTAAGCGTCCCTTGAGTGGATCATCTGGAGAGCACCCCAACAGCACTTATTGCTGTTTAAAATCCAGGCCAGCACCTGTATTCTACAGAGGAGCTCCACAGGTGTGGACTAATTGGAGCTCACCTGTGGCTGATCAAAATTGCAGGCAGTGTGTAAATAGAAGTGGTTAGCCTGATTCAGTAGAGAGAAGCCATTGTAATGGCAGTTAGGAGAGCTCATGGACTGGAGTGTTTTTTCTCTTCATAAGTGTGTTTTAAACTTATTGAAAAATGGGAAGTCACCCAATTGAGGATAGCTGTTGCTGTGTCTAGCAAGTACTAAAGCAAATAGAAAGGAGTTTGTTTTGTTTCTATCAGGGTACAGGAGGCAGCATAAGGCAGAAATGTAAGGCATTGGGGCCTTGTAGATAGCCCAAGGATGTCAAGTGGGCTTAGCCAGACAAACTAGAGGATGAGGCAGACAGGTTAGGCATTGAGGAACAAGCCATGGTTGTGGGGCAGGAGACTGGAAAGCCAAACAGCAAACGCAAAGGTCAAACTGGGACAACAAACTATCAAGCTGGCGTAAGGGAAGATGACATCTGCACTGTGTCAGACACCAGAGCTTGTAACATTCAGGCATTGACTAGTGCAGGAATTGGGTTTATATAGGCGAGGGTTCCACCATCCACTGCGTCCCATGCCTCCCTGTAGGTGGGGCAGGGCTCAGTAACCAAAAGGAAGGCAGCTATAGACAGGAAGACACACCCCCTGCTGGTAGGAGGGGAGTCACACCGCAGTCACCAGTGTGCACGTAACTCGAGGCCAGGCATATGACATATTCCGCTGTTGGATGCCGCTGGCGCAGCCTAGCCGCCACAGACCTGCACCCGGACGCGACCCCGGTCCTGTGCATGGATGGGACACAGGGTCTATGTTTTTTTTTACTTATATTCAGTGCTGTTATTTTCACCTAATAGTCTTTAAAAACTGATCTGTACTTGCCCTGGAGATCATTCACTCTAGAAGACTGTGGTTACTAAAAAATCCTTCACAAAATCCTGACATCAAAAGGAGAGTTATGTCACCATTTGTATATGGTGTTAGATTGAGTGGGTGAAGGAGGGTGCATGGTAGGCATATGTGTTTTAGTTATAGGTTAAGGCGCTCACGAAATATTGCACTCAAGCATCATTTACCCTAGGCTCCCCCCCTACAACCAACAATGAATAGTTAACGTTAAAATAAAAACATTTTATTTATTCTGACTGTGCGCTTGTTTTTCTTGTCTGCTAATAACATTAAATTTAATTCATCTTCTAATTGCAATTAGAAATCTTTTTTGTGTGTTCTGGTGGCTTTGCAATGAGTGCAGCTAATGTAACTTTCTTGATTTCTTGTTAAATGAATTATTCATGACCTGCTGATTTGAACATCGCATTTGTTTACTTGTTCAGGCAAGGAAATATTTTTATGAGGCAACAGCATTCACACTATCTGTCAATAAGGCTAAGCTGTGTTTGCATTATTGTAATATGTGGTTGTTAGCATTGTCCTGGTCAAGTTTAAAGTCCAGTGGCAAATGTCATTGGTTAATTAATAATACCCCCAGTGAAAATCATAATAAGGTGATTATACAAGTTTTTACATAAGGCAAATGTATGAAAGGCTATCCTGGATCTACCTATCAAAACATTCAAGTGTTTCTCCAGTGGGTTACCACAGGGCACACAAGGTAAGTATGTACAGTATAATGTATATGTATAATACTTACCTTGCTCGTGTGCTTTGTGGTAGCACACTGGAGATGCATTTTCTATGAGCAGAGAAATGGTTTATGACCACCCAATGCTCCCTGTCTCCTGGACACTAAAGGGTGAAGAAAAACAAGGACGTATAACATTAGAAGCTGAGATATCCCCACTGCACTGCCGGTAATACTGGAGAAAGGATTTGCAAAACCAGCACAGGGTTATATTAAATATGGAGCGAATAGAGCAGCGGCAATGGACCCTTCCTTACCTCAGGGGCCCAAGGAAGACGTCCATTTTGTCCCCTTAACAGTTGCAATAGTCTTGAAGTGGAGGTCTGTGCAACCAACGAACCAGATTTCATCGAACACGTCCTACCTTGTGTACCACATAGTGTTGGAGATCACTGGTATATGATGTCATATGTTTGTGGCCAACAGCAACCTGGGCACGCTTACACCAGGCAAGGTTTCAGTTCCCACCACTTTTAAAGTGTAAATGGCTAAGTAAAATGTGATCAAAGACAATCTTAAAGAACTTGCATAGGGGACTTAACCCGTTCTTGCTTCATTAAGAGCTAATGTAATATACATCAGTATTTATATTTATATTATAGATGTATGAATGTGGATCTTTATGTATATTTACTTTAGAAGTTCAAAACAGACTAAATGTTTGAACACTACACAGTATCTTGTTACAAGAAACAATACATTTATTTTTCACTTAATGACTTATTATAGAACCTAACAACCTGTTTCTCTGTGGGTAATTGGCAACTGATTCCAGAAAGAAAGGTGGCTTCCATGCATAGAATGGTCTATGGATGTATAAATAGATAAAAAGTAATCAGGTCCTAATATAAAATTCCACATCACCTTCCAGATGGTGGCAGTAGCGTATTACCTTTCATAAAAATGCATCTTCTCAAACTAACTTGACATTTACAAAAAAACAAAAAAACACCCAGTGCTGAATGCTGCAGCTGTGAAAAAGAATAGTGCAAAAAAACATGTCAGAAACAAAACACTCTGTAAAATCTTAACAGCTTTTTAATACTGTTTTCCATTTTACTGTTGATTTGCATATTTCTCTTCTTTTAACTTTAATGTGCACACTGGTTTCTTTGTAAATCAACACGATGCAAACATTTTAATGACCTGTGCTTTGCAGCTGATAAAATTAGAGTTTTTTCTTCCTCACTTCATAATTATATGAACTTCACAGCAGAAATGTATTTTAAAAATTGTGCAATCTCCATTTTGTAATGGGTCATAAGCCAATTTCTTGAAATGTCAAGGTGCAGGGATTATCCAGTGTTACAAATCACAGACTGCCACAGACTTCTATGCACTGGTATATTTATATATTTGATATATAAGTATTTGATCTGCTAAAAATACTTACTTGAGATCAGTTGATATGTTTAAAACCAGTCTATCTATCTATCTATCTATCTATCTATCTATCTATCTATCTATCTATCTATCTATCTATCTATCTATCTATCTATCTATCTAATAGTGTGTTTCAACACATTTACTACTACAGTTATGAAGTTATAAAATGTTTGTATTCTATTTTAATAAAATACGAGCATCTTTTGCAACGCTTGTCAGTTGCAAAGCGCAAATAAGAAGTTAAACAGGGAACTGCGTATTTTAAAAGGGACTAATTGTACCTTAAAGCTATACAAAAAGTGACATTAGCCACAATTGAAAGATGCGGGATGCCCTATGCTAACATATTTACAGCCTAATCGAAGAAGGCTTATACATGATGCAAGGTTAGATCTGTACAAATATTAAACAACAGAAAATAAAATACAGTAGTTTTTCTCATAATTCCACGATAATTCAGGGAGTAGGAGCATTCAGCATGTCAAAGAAAAGAGAAAACAGAAACATAATCTGGAGTTTATATATTTATAAATAAATCAGGCTGAAAATAGCCAACTCCCAAGTGGTGACTCGCTTGTTACAGAACATCCCACTCCTCTGTATAATGTGCTTTAACCAGATAAACAGGTATCAGACTTCTTTCTGTTCATCAATCATAAATAAAAATATATGATTTAATGGGGTAAATTGAATTGGCCAGCTTCAAAGATCTCTCAAATGGGACATGGGGGCAGAATTTTCAACATGTCAAATTCTAATTTGAAAAATGTACACCTCCCAAATGTGGCATTTTTGTCCCTAAACAACCCGACAAACCCATACATGGGTGCATATACCAGGAGCTGTAAATTCATATCCGAAGTAAAATGTGTGTGGAAACCTCCCCCCCAAAAAATTACCATCACAAAGTCTGGCAAAGGCTGGTGGTAGAATTGGTGCATGGAAAGAGTTAAAATACCAGCATCTGAAATACACTGGGGTGTCTAGCTTTCAAACATTTATGGTTTGATGGGGGTGAATTGAAGTGGTCGGATTCAAAGATGTCCCAAATAGGACATGGGCGCAGTATAACCATATTGAAATAAATGCAATATGCTACTTTTATGCCCTAAAAAAGGCCAAAAAACATTGGGTATTTCTAAACGAAGGACAAATATTAGAATCTATTCAGCAGGTGGTTTTGTGTAATATACCCTAAATCTCTCTAGATTTGAGCAGGGCCCTCCTCACCTGTTGTCTCTGTAAGTCAAATTGTTATGTTACATACTACTTGTTATGTAACAAGTTATGTAATAAATAATAATTAGCTTTTGCAGATGAGTAAAATATTTTTTGAGTAAAAGTCAGAAAACTTCCTTTTTTCAATTTTTCATCACATTTTATCCTTTTTTTTCATAGTAAATTAACAAAACAATTAAAATAATGGTATGTAAAGATACTTGTGCTACCTATTTGATTCTCTACCTTTTAAACATAATGTACTGGTGTGTTGTAATTTGACATTGGCAATTGGCGACAACTGTTATTGTTGTTCCTCTGTGCACTTAAAACTGCATTGTCTCTGTATTAATATTAATAATACCTTTGCATGTCATAATAATAAATATTCAATTAGAATTAACAATAAGCCCAAAACTTATGATGGAACATATATGTTGGGAAATTTGAATGAGAACCAAAAAAAAAGGATTAGAATTGCCATATTGGAACCAGGAATGTCCTTCATCCCTTTCATGTGGCTAATATATTTAGGGAATGAAATGTAGAGTCACACATTTTGAAGAGCAAAGTAGTCCCTTTGATGAACTTTCAAAGGCTTAAAAGCTAAGGTTATGCTTTAAAAAACAGATTCATTAAATGTTAATGTGTTCATTTCTGTGGTACCAGATATTACTATCACTGCCATTGTTGGGAATGCATTGCTGTGTATCCAAACACATTAGTGAAGGCATAACCATGACCATCTTTAGCTATGGAAAATGAGTGATTTCAACAGATATATTAGAGTAATTTCATAATTAGTCAGCACATTGGTATATCATAGCTAGATTACATATTCATTTAAGGGGCATAGCAATTAAATGTTGCTTTCTTCAAAATGTTTAGTATGCATTAAATGTATTAAAGGTGCTGTTCCACTGCATTTAAGAAGTGATAACAACCATACCATACTGGTAGCAAAATCACTAATTGTCAGGAGACTTTTTGACCTGAGAATCTGTCCTTTCACTGAGACCCAGGCAAAAACCCTGAGACTCAGGGTTTAAACCATTCCTAGGTTTGCACATAGCACAAAACAAATGACTGAGATAATATTTTACATAATTATTTTTTTCTGTTAAATAATTGGGCACTAGGAAAGCTGAATAAAGTAGAATGTTCCATCAAAGACAAGCAGGGAAAGACCATCACAGGAATACAAGAATAGATGAACAGATGGTCGGAGCACTTTGAGTAACTCATCACCAAATCCACCAGCCATCGGCCCAGCCAACGAGGACCTCCTGATCAATTGTGAGAAGCCAACCAGAGATGAGATCAAGAAAACCATCACTAATGAAGAATGAGAGTGTGGTTAGACCTGACAACATTCCAGCGGAGGCCCTGAACACAGACCTAAATACCTCAGTGGAGATGTTGTACCTACCTCCTTAAGAAGATATGGGAAGAAGAAGTAACTCTAACAGACTAGAAGGAGTGATACCTTTTCAAGATACAAAAGAAAAGGGACCATAGCTACTGTACCAACTAGAGTGGAATCATACTCCTGTCCTTGTGAGGAAAGGTCTTCACCCGAGTCCACCAAGAAAAGGGATGAGCAGCAGGCTTCTGGCAGAACAGATCATGCATGGGCCAGATAGCGACACTAGTCGAGCAGTCTTTGAAGTGAATATCCTCATTATACATCAACTTTGTCGACTATGAGAAGGCATTTGACAGCGGCGATCCAGATACCCTCTGAAAACTACTTTCACACTACATCATCCCAGCCAAGCTGGACACTCTGATCAAGACAGCTTCCAGGTGCGAACCAGAGTCAGAAAAGGATGCTTGTTGTCACCCTTTCTCTTCCTCCTCACTATTGATTGCATTATGAAGACATTCATCAGTGATGGCAGAAATGGAATCCAGTTGACATTGTGGACCCGGCTCAAAGCTTGATGGCCTAGACTTTTCTGATGGCTTTGCACTCCTTTCGCGCAGCAAACAGCTGACCAACGTACTGGCAGCCACATCATCACATGTTTATCTCAACATCCGGAAGGACAAGACCAAAATGCTCAAGATAAACTCCATTACCAATGACCCAGTCACACTGAATAGAAGACTCCTAGAAGAAGTGCAGTCCTGCACCTACCTGGGCAGAATTATTGAACAGGAAGGTGGCACTGATATAGAGATCAAGGCAAGGACTGGCAAAACAACAGTGGTCTTATAGCTCAAGAACACCTGGGGCTCTAGAAAGCTGTCTTTGGCAGCAAAGATCCAACTGTTCAACTCCAATGTAAAGTCAGTCCTACTATATGGAGCTGAAACCCGGAAGACTGGCAAAACAATGATCAACGGCTGCCTCAGAAGCATTCTCCAGATCCATTGGCCAGACACCATCAGTAACACCAATCAGTGGGAGAGAACTTGTCAACTCCCAGCAGAGGAAGAAATCAAGAAGAGAAGATGGGGCTGGAGTGGGCACACTCTATCAAGCAACCAACCATCATCACAAGACAATCATTGAGATGAAACCCTGAAGGCAAGCAGAAAATAAGCTGTCCAAGAAACACCTAGCGACCTCAAGGCTGACACCAAAAATTTGGGTTATACCTAACCAACTAGAGAGAATGACCCTGGACTGAGGACTCTGCAGATCTGTAGTTTGTGGCCCATACCCTGGCAAGGGTGACGGGCATAAGTAAGCAAGTATGGTAGAGCACTGGGACAAGAGTACAGGAGGGTCTAGGGCAATAGCCCTTGTAAATACAATGCTGCAAATATTCAGCATATCAAACTAGAATCGTACAGATACAGTCTTTCATTTTGCAAAAAATGTGGGGAGGAGTAATGAGGATGGAGCTATAGGCAGAAATGACAGTTGGTTAATTTGAAAATGGTTAACAACAAAACTTTTATTTTTCCTATAGGACCTAAAATGCACATTTGAATGACAGTGAATAGACCTGTGTTGTGCATTATGTCTAGTAAGAAAGGTTTCTATGTAGCTGCTTAAGTGCAATATTTTAGGTGCAGACATGACTTCCTTAAATGCATTCTTGTATGCATTTGCTCTCCTTGGTAAATAAATAGCGCTTCCACGGTATCAGAGTGCTCAGCAAGAATTGGAAGTTCAGTAATTGAATGCGTAGAGAAATAATTCCTGCTCAGCCATTAGATTCCTGAGATGGTCTCTCTATTCATACAAAAAGTTAAAACATGGTCATAAACATCACAAATGGAGTCATAAACAGGACAAATGTAACAATGGTGTATGAGCCTGGATATAATAAATACCATTCATCAGTTATGGCTAGTCATGAACAGGAAAGAAAGAATAAATAAAAGGAGAAAGATCACGGAATCATTTTTAACCCTGCAACTATTTCAGAGAGACCTGACTTGCCAAGGGGAAGAGATTGATGTTGCTTCTTTTTTTTAGTTTTACTTTGTTGTTCATGACTTAGCATTAACTAATAAATAGCATCAATTATCTCTAAACTTGTAACGCGTATATTTCTTCTGTCTATGATTATGCTTTCTGTGTGAATAAAGAAAAAAACATATAAAATCTTAAGCACCATGATAGGAATAACCTGAAAGACAGGAACATTTTCTTTAGATGCTTGCTTTTGTTTACGCATTAAGATGCTGAGAGATAACGTTGATGGCCCCAGTTTATGTATCTACCGAATCTTAAAGCAGTTTTGACCTAGAAGTTTCTATTGGCAGCACAGGTCAGTACAATATCACCTTATGTAATAGAAAGCTAGGCTCAGAAATAGTTAATGCAAACCATCCTGTATGCTATCTGGGGAGAAACGATGTGGAGCTCTTAACACTTGGGTCACTGAGAAAATTGATTCTTGTATCCTTAGACATATGTGAACCATTAATAATGTTGGCAAATACCTGTTTTGTATACTTACTGGGTCATTGGATTTACCCTTCTTCAAATAAAACCACTGACAATGGATTAGGGAGTACTACTACTGTTGGTGTTACATAATTCCCAGTGGAGTGCTGCATGTAATCTACAGCTTGTTCTCATAGACATCTAATAGGTTTTCAGTACATTTTTATGTGTGCACAGGTTTTTTGTTTTGTCACGTAGTCTTTGGATGACAGTTGAGGCCACGTTTCTCAGACAATAGGCTTAATTCAATTTAGGAGATAAATCGTTCACAAGTCATTGAATAGCAATCCTCACATAGATTGTAAAGGAAAAACGAGATAAAAAAAACCAAGGTATATTGGCCCAATTTTATTAAACAAGATAAAATGTATAATTGTGTCTTATCTCCATTTTCACATCTCCATGTGAATGGCTTAGCATTTAACAAGGTGGTGGGGAAAGGGGCAAATGCATTTGAAGGGGTCCTGCAAATACATTTGCAAAAAGAACTCCATGAAAATTTAAAGGGACCATGTAACTATTATATGCATTACAGCGTGCATGATGGCTGCAGTGTCACTTTAACATACCTGTTAAATGTACATTATATTTATATCATACATATAATCAAGTTATAATTATGCACGGCTATCTTAAGGACCACACTTAATAGCAACTAATTATGGGTTGTTCATATATTTGCATTTAATACCTACAGTATCATTCCCAACAGTAGTGTTCCATTACCACCATGTGCCATATGATCCTGGTACTGAACCCACTAACCTCCTGTGACAGAAATGCCATTATCTGAGTATCATTCGCTACCTTTGTCTAGCCGTCTATATAAAATATTAAACACATTTTCAATCGCATATTAGTACTATCTGAACATGTTGTCATTTACGCACCTATTGCATTCATTGTAAGACAATGCATTTATAGTTTTCAGTAGTCTCAAGGCAATAGCATTGTTATTAATGTGGGATCCATTATGAAACCTTCCACTTAATGTTTTTGATGCTGATGAAATGCTTTTGCTATGAAGGTTATCCACGTTCATTTAAGGGTTTTAAAATATATATTGTTTAATACATTAACTTTTTTGTGTTAGAACTTGAATATTAACAAGTATATATTTTGTTTGTATTAAGGTTTCTAAGGTCAAGGTGAAGAGACATCCATAGTCTTGGTCATGATTGTATTGTATTTTTTTTAAATTATACTAATTCCATTTTGTCAGACAATATGCAAGATAAATAACCCTTTCATTAAAACAAAACATGATTAAAATGAGAAAGTTTTAAAAATTCATATAAGATGTAACACCGAACATATGTATAGGTGGTGGACTATGAGCAAATAGTTAGCATGTTGTTAGCTTCCGAAGTCTTGTTAGGTTGTGAGGCAAAGTTAACTCTGTGATTCATGGTTACACTAACATTAGATCTGTATAGCTGATGAGACAGACATTAATGGTTTGACCTATGAAAACCCATTATCCTCAGCTACATCAGTAAAGATCTGTTATGCACTCTTAAGCTCTGCTGGAGAGACTATTGCTACATGAACATTGGGTAGTGAAATTATTCTGTTATCTGTGGAACACAAAAGAAGAACATTTCTGTTTAAGGAGATTTACTTAGTTTTGGATGCTACATGCACGTAAATGCCTATTACAAAATATGTGTGAAAAGAAATGTAAAAGCCATCCATGTATGAAAAACTAACTACACCCTTACTGCTTCCATAGGAATTCAGATATCAAGTAGCAGACAGGAGCTGCAAATCAAATGCCTTTGATTAATTGCTCATCAGCAATTGTGACCACCTCTGTAAAAGACAAAGTTTTAGCTGTTTGCTGGTCTGGAGCATTCAAGTGTGTGTTAACACAATGCCAAAGAGGAAAGACATCATCAATGATCTTAAAGAAGCATTGTTGCTGCCTATGAATCTGGGATGGGTTAAGAGGCCATTTCCAAACAATTTAAAGTTGCAAATCTTCCCAGTAGTGTACGTCCCAGCAAATTCTCCCTAAGGTCAAAACGTCCAATGCTCACAGAAATTCCCAAAAACCCAACAGCTACATCTCAGACTCCATGGGCCTCTTCAACCATGAACGCCTCTGTATAACAATGTATTCTAGAGTCAAATGTGATTCTGTCCGACAGCTGTCATGCAACAGGACAATGACCAATGACGATTTGTCTCATTGCACTCCTAGCTTCCTCTACTGAAGTCATCAATCAAAATAATTAACGTCCAATTAAGCAAAGATATACAGAATTCTTTGTCTGTCTGCAGCACTCAATGCCTGGTGTTGGACACCTGTTCCATTGCTAATCCAAGATCAACACCAGGCAGCATTCAGTCTGCAAAATTACATTGTATGGTCAGCAGGGGGAGAACAATAGGTGTTGTAGCCGCTGCAAGGGACCAGAGCTCACATCCCTGAAGGAGCCAGTGAGGGAGATCATGGGGTATGCCTTTATTGGCTCCACTTATGTAATGGAGGCCCCTGCATTGTGGGGACCCCTGTGATGTAAGGGCCCCCAACACCAGTGCTGAAATCCCCTGCCCAAGGTTGGGCATACCATTAGGCTGATGGCTGCTACCTCACTGAGTCTGAGATAAAATATAATTTCCCAGTGCTCAGCTCAGACTCAGTAAGGCAGTGTCTGCGGACTGAGAAGGAGGGCCAAGGGAGAATTGTCAACGGCTGGTGGACTGCACTATTCTGAGTTAACAAAGGTAGAGGTGTGTATTAGTGTGTTAGGAATGAGGTGAGACCTTGATTGGAGTATTGTGTACAGCAGTGGAGGCCATATCTGTCCTTATCTGGGGCGCTCCTCTTCGAAATATCCGGGTCCGAGATGTTAAAAGTCCTCCAACGGAAAGAATTTAAAGATCAAAACAGCTCGCTCCACACTCTCCGCCCACTATTTTAATTAACTTTATTGGATACTTCCAAGGGGAGACAGAGGCCGTTGTAGAACCATGGAGGAACTACGGGAGTGATGCGGACGTGATTGCGTCAGCATATGGCCACGTGAGGACGCGATCACGTCGACACGAAACTACGCGAGGACGCTATCGGGAACCTTTAAAAACTAAGCCCAAGAATGAAGATATACAGACTGCAGCTACATTATATACATTCGTATTCTAAATACCGTATTGGCCCGAATATAGGCCGCACTTTTTTCCCCCACTTTAAGTCTTTAAAGTGGGGGTGCGGCCTATATTCGGGGTCTAGCACCCGATGCCCGGGACATGCAGTTCCGGGCGCCGGGCACGCAGCAGGGTTAGGATACAGATCCCCCGCAGCGATGCAGGGGACCTGTATCCTACTCTCTGATACGCTCAGACAGCCTCCCCTGCCGGCACTTTCAACGGGTGGAGTGCCGGCACGGGAGGTTGTCTAAGCGCATCGCGCAGATGTTCACCGGCTGCAGCGATGCGTGCGTAAACAACCTCCACTGCCGGCACGTCTGCACGATGTGCTTTAACCAAACTTTTAGGGTGCGGCCTATATTCGGGTGCGGCCTATATCCGAGCCAGTATGGTATCTTTTCTCCTGAAGAAGCCAACGGAGTTTGGCAAATGGAGTACTGGGATTTTTATGCACAAACATCTCTAGGGTTTACAGAGAATGGTCCAAAAAAAGAGAAAATATCCAGTGAATGGCAGTTGTGTGGATGAAAATGCCTTGTTGATGTCAGAGGTCAGAGGTCAGAGGAGAATGGGCAGACTGGTTCGAGATGACAGAAAGGCAACAGTAACTCAAATAACCACTCATTATAACCAAAGTATGCAGAATACTGAACGTACAACACATCGAACCTTGAAGCAGATGGGCTACAGCAACAGAAGATCATACCAGGTGCCACTGCTGTCAGCTATGAACAGGAAACTGTGGCTACAATTCTCACAGGCTCACTAAAATTGGACAATGGAAGACTGGAAGAACGTTGCCTGGTCTGATGAGTCTCCATTCGAGCTGTGGGCATTCAATGGCCTCCAGAGAGCACCAGATCTCAATCCAATAGAGCACCTTTGGGATGTGGTGTGAGAGATTTGCATCATGGATGTGCAGCCAACAAATCTGCAGCAACTGCCTGATGCCATCATGTCCATATGGACCAAAATCTCTGATGAATGTTTCCAGCACCTTGTAGAAAGTATGCCACAAAGAATGAAGGCAGTTCTGAAGACAAAAGGGGGTCCAATACGGTATTAGCAAGGTGTACCTAATAAAGTGGCCAGTGAGTGTATATAGCCTGGAAGAAAGATGTTAAAGGGAGGATATGACAGAAGCATTTAAATACTTAAAGGGAATCAACATGATAAAGGATTTATTTAAAATAAGAAATACTACCACAACAAGAGGGCATAGCCTTAAGCTAGAGGGGCAAAGGTAGAAACATATTGTCAGGAAATATGACTTTACGGAAAGTAGTTGATGCATGGAAGTAGTTGATGCATGGGTAGCTGATGCATGGAATAACCTTCTGGTAAATGTGGTAGATGTTAATACTGTAAAGGTGTTTAAACAAGCATGGGATAAGCATGAACACATATTAGGGTATTGTTTGGAAGTAACATATACCAGAAGCTGTACATTTATACCTGAAGTACAATTTGTGTGAAAAAACCCACAAAAAGAAATTACTACCACAAACTTTGGCAAAGGTTGGTGATAGAATAATTGCATGGAAAGTGTTACAATAGCAACATTTGGAATACTCTGGGGTGTCTATTTTTCAAAAATATATGGTTTGATGGGGGTAAATTTAATTGGCTGGCTTCAAAGATGTCTCAAATAGGACATGGGGACAGTATCACCAGATTTGAAAACAATGGTTTTGAAAAAGCTTGTACTTATTGGCCTATAATGTGCAGAAAAAACATAAACATTGGGTATTTCTAAATTTAGGAATATATAAATCTATTTAGCAGGGGAGTATAAGCTTTTGTAGATTTAGTTTTTCAAAATGTTTTGGTTTGTTTTAAGCCTATTCATTTTCAGACAACAAATTACATTTCCTGCCCATTCGGTTTAGCCAAAAATTCGGGGACATTTTTAATTTGTGAACAAAATTTGTTTCCCAGTGCCCTCATTCACACTCTCTTACACCCTCATTCACTACTACTCTCATTCTCTCTTACACTACTTCCACTTCTGCATCTTCTCCAGTACTGAATCTTCTATCTTTTATCGTCTCCCTTCTCTTTTCTCTTCAATCTGCTATCTGCAATCTTCATCCTCAACTCTGTGGACATAAACCGTGGGGGATGGGGAGTTTAATTTAGGGCAAAATGACGACACTTTCAGTGACGTCGTCTTAGGAGGATCGGGGGAAAGGACATCACCGAAAGTGCTGTCATATTGCCATGAGTTCAAGTTAGGGCAAAATGATGGCGCTTACGGTGAAAACCTCTCATTACCATCATTCTTTTTTTCTGCAAGGAGAAATAAGCAACAAATTAAATTTATGTGTTACAGCATTTTACCTAAAACATTTTTTATTCTTTTCCAGTAAAAGGAGTTTTATTCATCACTCAACTCTTTTATTGGAATTTATTATGGGGGTATGATTTTGAAATATTTATCAGACAGAACTTTTTATACATGCTAAGGGATATTTCAACAACAAAGGAACCTTTTGGAATTGTAACAGCAAAGATGTTCTTTTGAAAATAACACTGTATGGCATTATTTAGTGAACTACATTTTATATTGTGATAGGAAATATATTGCTACATTAAAACCTTTGTTTAAGTCACCTAACCATTGTACATTTTTTTAGACCTAATCGATTCTCCATTTATTGATATGTCAAAAATACAATATTTCATAAAAATCCTGCCATGTTGTGGAACAAGTACACACAAGATATGAATAAATACAGCAATTATGAAAGAGTAAAGAGATGTACAATAACCATGACACTTCTTAATGCAATCCAGAGATGATCTAAATACTACAACTGTTATACAATTGCTAAAATAAAAAGTACTGTTGAAAGGGGAGAGCCCTGGCGTGTGCCATTCGACAGGGTGACCCGGTGAGAAAGAGTACCATTAACATTAATCTGAGCAGAGGGTAAGGTATCCAAGACTTTGGTATGATTTAGAAACTTGGACTCTATGCCTAATTTAGTAAGGACTCTGAAAAGATACGGCCAGGCCACTCTGTCAAACACATTTTCCACATCCATTGAGGCTAACATAAAGGGAAGATTATGTTAATATACAAACGTCAAGAGGCCGACGACCGTGATCGTACTGTCCCTGGCCTCCCTACCAGGGACTAGACCCATCTGGTCTGGGTGGACTATGGTGGGCACAACAGGTTGCAATCTGAGAGCCATGATTTTAGCTGAAAGTTTAATGTGAGAGTTGATTAAAGAAATTGCCCTATAATTGCTACAAAACTTAAGATTTTTAACATTAAAGAGGTTTACTCACATTCGTACTCTTCATTCTCACCATTCATTCCTTAGGCATTTCCATTCTTATATAGCTCACACCTCCAACACGTAGATACTGCGTTAACATTAAATTTCGCCAATTTCTCTGGTGTCATATACCATCTTAGACTAACCTTGTACTGGAGTTCTATCATATTTAGACAGTGTGAAAATTTACTAACTTCCACTATACTACTTATCCAATCTTTTTGTTCTATATGGAATCTCAAGTCCTGTTTCCAAGTTTTTAAGGCAGAGTTTTCATCTGGAGATTCTAATTCTTCTAATAGAAGATACCACTTTCTCATACATTTTAGAATTAACTCACGGGAAAACATATCATTTATCTTTTGATTTATCATCGATTCTTCGCTATCATATCAACTTAAGATTTTTAACAAGTTTAGGTATCACAGAAATAAAAGCCAGGTTAGTGTGTGGGTCGAGCTGAAAACCAGAGGCCAGAGAATTAAACAAGGTCGCTAATCACAAGAATTGGAAAGAATCATTGGAATAATGGGGAGTAAATCCATCGGGTCCTGGGCATTTTGCCTCGGGGTCGGCTTTAAAGCTGTCTCAATCTCCTCCTGAACAATAACGGCGTCTAAAGATTCCCTGGAAAGATCATCCAATTTTTGTGTTTGTCAAGTTAGGAGTCAAGGTAGGAGTCTAACATATCAAAATATTTGGGGTTGGATTTATCAACAGAAGATAAATTATTCCTGGTAAAAGGCGTGAAATTGGTATTGATGTCATAGTACAGAGAACTCTAACTTTCGGCATGTATGTTGCTGCCCTCTTAGCCCTGAGGGCCCTGGCTAGTAGTTTGCCCAGCAACACCATTTTAGCGGAAGTTCACAACAGTTTATGTCCACGGAGATGCAGACGAAGATCAAAGAGAGAAGATAAAACAGAGAAAAGAGAGAGGATGAAACAGAGAAGATAGAAGAGACGATGAAGAACAAGAAGATGCGGAAGGGGACGTGAACGAGAATAAGTGTGAAAACGAGTGTGAAAGAGTGAGACTGTGAGTCAAAGGGCCCGCAAATTTCAGATTAACATTTTCATCTTTTTGCTTCATTTTAGTCTGCTTCATGGGTGGTCTTGCCTCATTTGCTAAATTCTGTAAATTTGGCATTCATACATATGCACAAATTTAGTCAGTACAGTTTTGTGAATGATAGGTCTTGTCAAACCAACTTAATAGGATTCTATAAGTACCGTATTTGCTCGATTATAAGACGACCCCGATTATAAGACGACCCCCCAAAATCAAAATATTAATTTAGGAAAAAAACAAAAAGCCTGAATATAAGACGACCCTATAGGAAAAAAAGTTTTACCAGTAAATATTAATTCATGTAAATATATTTTTTAAATTTCCTTTTATTTGCCAACCTGCCCCCCCCAGTTATGCCACTCTGCCCCCAGAAATGCTTTATACCCCCCCTATTTGCCACTCTGCCCCATGATATGCCTTATACCCCTATATGCCACTCTGGCATATAGGGGGTTAAAAGGCATTTCATGGGGCTGAGTGGCATATAGGGGGTTAAAATGCATTTCTGGAGGTATATATGCATATCATGGGGCTGAGTGGCATATAGGGGGTTAAAATGCATTTCTGGAGGTCCAGAAATGCATTTTAACCCCCTATATGCCACTCAGCCCCATGATATGCCTTTTAACCCAGCATGTACTGGCTGCCTTGGCTTGATAGGAGTGTGATTGCTGCTAACAGCAATCACACTCCTATCAAGCCAAGGCAGCCAGTACATGCTGGAACCTGGGGATGATAGTAGTGGGATTACAGCCTCCCTATGCCATGCTACAACCCCCACCCCCCTTACACATCCATGCTATCACACACAAACACACATTCACAAACATTTAAATACTCATTCATTCCATTAATCACACATACTTCACACATTAATCACACATACTTACCCAAAAACCCTCCCCCACCCCCTTACCTGAACTGCAGATCTCTCACTCGAAGACTTCTGCAGGGGACCGGCTGTACCAGCAACTTCTCTGGCCCCGCCCCCAGAGAAGGGAGGGGGAGATAGAGTTCTGTGAGGAAGCTACAAGCTTCCTGTCCTCCTGCTTCTAACGGAAGAGACGCTGCTCGCGACCGGTAAGCAGCATGGCCCCAGCCATTTTTTTGGGGTCTGATTAGAAGACGACCCCGATTATAAGACGAGGGGTATTTTTCAGAGCATTTGCTCTGGAAAAAACCTCGTCTTATAATCGAGCAAATACGGTAATCATATAGATATAGGTGTAATAGTGATGTGATCATTTTGGCAGAAGTTCATGCCACTTTATATCAGTGGAGATGAAGACTAAGATAGAAGATAAAAGATAAAATAAAAGATAAAGGAAAGAAGATGAAAAATAAGATGCGGAAGTAGTCGAAAGAGAAAGTAGGGAAACATTGAAAGAGTGTGAGAGAGCGACTTTCCGTTCCCCATTTCCGTTCGAAAAAATGTGTCCAAATGGTTTTTGGCCTATGTGCACATGTCTAATGATTGTTATTACACCTAACATTGCCAACCCTTTTTCTGCAGGAAGAGATTGATTGATCCTGATTAAAGAATAGTTAAGGGTGCTGCAAATTATACAAATCTTAATTTGCAAAATGCACAAAGCTGGGAAATATGTCTTACATGATTTTTCAACACATCTTGAAAATGTAGATTCTTTCATCATAGCATATTCGATATCCACATGTTCTCATTTTGGTATTCCTATCTGTTATTATAATGTTGGTATAGGTATAAATTATTTTTGACATATGGATCTATTGCAGAGAATATAACGAGATTCATGTTGAAACAGGTAAGATTATAAGCAAGATAGGCAAAAAAAACCTAGTCTTCGGCATGTGACAAAACACAATATCTGTAACCAGATACCTATCTTTGCAAAATACATTAAAAAGCAATCTTTGCAGGCAGGTGCTATGAGATGCAGTGAACATAAATTCTAGCAAAACTGCAAGTAATATTGTACAATGAGGTTTTTGCAAGAAAAATGTGATGCTTTAAAAATGGTATCTCGTGATTTCTTGCATTCTGTTTTTACTGACAGAGCATTTATCTTTTGAGTTTAGCAAGGGAATTATTAGACTTTAGCTGAGATTATGTCTAAGTAAGAGACATGGCAGATATTTTTATGCCTTTGAAATAATTTGCACATAAAGTCTTGGACAAAAGTAATTTTAAAGAAAATTGCTCATCTCAGAGGAATAATGAATACCAATAAATTGTATTGAGAGTCCTTAAAATGGCAGGTTATTGTTTCACTAGAGAAAAGGCATTTAGAAAGACATAGGCTTAGTTCCTTTTGCCAAGGTTCATGTTCCCAAATGGAAAGAAGGAGATAAGTGTTCAATGATTCATTTAAAAAGGGTAAATCATGTATTTAAATGAGCAATAGAATTTAAAAAAAAATTAAGGGATCACTTGACAAATTATGTTTAGTGCAGTATGTTCCATTTTAAGTTAAGGAGGTTTATAAAAAAAAAAAAAAAAAGGTGGAATAAGAGTTTCCTGCATGTAGTGTTACAGCTCTCCATCTAATTGTATACTGTTGTTAATAAATGTATTAATATTACATAGCAATAACTGATATATTACATATTTAAATAAGTAAGTTAAGACGTTTCAGAGTAAGACTAGCCCAGATTAGAGTCTGAAGACATGTTTCTGGAGGGAAAGGGCAAAAGCAGACTATTTTCGTATTTAATATCTAAGAACACAATTATGGTAGACGGCAAGTACCATAGCTTGTGAACACCCATGGGACAACTCATGGTTGTTGCAAGCAGTAGTGCTTTTAGCCTATAGCCTTAAGCAAACCCCACCTGACATGCAATAAAGACACAAAAGACAAATTGATGTTGGTAGGACATTAGGCCACAGCTTTTAATCTTTAACTTGACAGATGGAACATAATATAACATGATCCAACATGACCCAAAAGGACCTCCCAGCAGCCAGACCTTACTCTATCACTTCAACCAAGAGTCCTAGCCATCTTCAGAACAGGCCTCCCCAAGCCTTTTAGGCAAAGATCAAGTTCACAAACCTTATAAGTGCTGGCCAGATGGGAAACAAAGCCGCTGTGACAATACAAACAAGAAAAAAATAGAGCACAGGAAGAAACACACCCAAACTTGGCCCAATTCCATTTCAACCATCTCAGACTGAGACTGGGTAAGAAAGCCTGAATTGTACCTGTTGTGGAAGAGAAAAATGGGTGACCTTCTCTTGCACTTTCCTTTTAACCCCTTGGAGCCCGCCACAATGTTGCAATGCTCACCCAATAAAGAAAGGGGGATGCTGACAAGTACCTCACGCCTAGGTCAGCAGTCACATCCTCTTGCTTGACTAGTCCAGGGGGCCCAATTTCATTTTCTGGTTTATACACATTATCCCGTTTTGAATCTCCATTGATTTTATCTTGAGGGTTCAACCTGCAGGAAGGGTAGCCTCTGTTGAAATTTACAACATCCAGAATTTTATAGGTGAGAAAAATGAGCATGATCTCAAAAATTTTACATAACTATATCCCACACAAACTATATCACCCAGGCATACTGCACATTTTTGAATGTAAGAAAATATATGGGATTATGAGTTAAATGTATCTTTGGCATTTCAGTACTGCATTTATGAAACAATTATTGTATGCCAAACAATATACCAAACAATACACACAAACACAAATACAGAGACATAAATCACACCACAGAGGTAAAAACAGGACCACATTTTGTAACTAGCTCCTATAATATTTCCAGATTCAAATTAGATACATGATTATATGAATTTTATTGTAATTGGGTATTTATTATCTAGTGCCAATTGTGTGCCTTACACTTACCTGTCCATAAACATCCCATACCTAGATCTAGGGGCACAAAACATTATATAAGACAATATAAAATGAATTGACATCATCTTTCTCCAATCTAAATGTAATAAATGGTAAATTCAATGTTTTATAATTAAAAGACATCCATGAGTTTTTAGAACCTTTTAAAGAATGTGAATGTTAGAGATATACAGGTATTAACTCTAATACCTAGAAAAAACTGCATGTGGTCCTTGTGACATTATTTAGGACAAAGTATGTTGTTTTACTAGATTATTGCTCTAGTACTCACAAGGTGAATATCATTTAATATTGAACACTTAATGTGTAAACAATGTAATGTTGCAAAATTTACTTTTAACTTTCCCAGGCACAGTGATTTCATGCAGCTCCATTTCTTGATCTTATTAAATTATTTGTATTGTTCCACAAGTAATTGCTGCCAGAGGACCCTTACTGTATGTGCATAATCTTTCATACTTTGATCTGTCTGGAAAAATAATATTGGTCTCACAGTTTTATTAAACTCTCATTTGCTACATTAAAGATATTTAATTTTTTTTTACTTTTGCACCTGGGGATAGTAATATTCTGTTATTTCCATGAGCATTTATTTATTAAAACAGTAAAACAAAAGTGTATGAAAGAAGACAATAAGTTATATTCTGCTTGCATTTTCAGGGCAGCTTGTATGCATTATTCTTTTGGAAGATGTAAAATGCTGTGTATGTTCTTTCTTTCTTTCTTTCTTTCTTTCTTTCTTTCTTTCTTTCTTTCTTTCTTTCTTTCTTTCTTTCTCCAGCAATACATTGGATTGTGTGATATCAATAAAGGAATAAGAACATTTCAAAGTTTTCAATTATAGTCTTGTGAACTTAGCCAAGGGTAGCAATTGGATCACTCCTGTCTTCTGCAGTTGGTCACTAGGATAAATTGGCCTTCCACTTACTCGTGTCAATTCAGTTATCTACCAAGAGATCCATCACACAACAGGTTCTTTTTTTAAGTTTAGTGAGAGGGTGGTAGATAAACAGAACAGCCTTTGAGCAGAAGAGGTAGTGGCTAATTCAGTTAGGGAATTGAAAATGCATGGGATAGCCATAAAGGTATCCTGAATCTAAGACTGTAGGCATTGAGGATCATATTTATTCTTATCCAGAGAATGGTTCATCTGGATATTTGTATGTCACCTGTGTAACTGTGTGGGTGATGTGAGACTAGATAATGAAAAGTGAATAGATTATGAATTATTTAAGGTGCTCTGAGCTCCGCATCACCAACTCTAAGATCAACTTCAAGAAGGCGACTCAATAAACTTGAGAATTCCCAGAGAGTTTAAGGAGTGAGACGATTTCCCAGAAAGTATTATTATTTTCATGCTCAGCCAGCTGAGCCGTTCTTCACTCCATAGCAAATTTTAAGGAGTCTCATGTGGACTCCTGTTTTGGTGAAGACACATCTGAGAATACTTTTAATGCAAATATGCATTACAGAAAAGAAAAATCTATGCATTATAAAATAGTAAAGATTTCATTTTCTTAGTACTGTAAATATTGCTTCCAAACCTTGCTCACGCAAGAACAATTTTCTGGCTAAAGAAAATTTGGAGACATATCTTATAGTTAGCTCCAGGATCAGCCATGACAGAAGAATAATGGTCTGGTGTAATAAGGACAAATAATGAGGCCTATACCATTTTGAGCTTTAATTCATCTAAACCACTGCCACTTGGGATCCTAATTGTCTCAATAATGAAATGAAATTTACATGAATTGATAATTAAAATCAGATTGCATGTTGAATATCATCAAGTAATAATTACGCAGCATTCTCTAACAGCTACTGATACCAACCCTAATGATTTTGAATGAAAATAATAGGGACATCCTATTCTCATACTAGATACCCTATAGTGATTTATACTTTTACCTACTTTAAGCAGATCTCTTTTGCTCATGAATATGCTTGATGATGAATTTTGCTTTACCGCTCAATCCTGGTGATACATAATAACAGCACAAAATGTTCAGCATGCAATACATTCTTTCAGGGATCCATGTACAGTACTTGTTGACAAATATTAATAATGTCCAAGCTCAGGTGAAGGATAGATAATATCCTTCTCCACCAGGCACTGAACAATACTTTTCATGGTATCATGCATAACAATATTAGTATGCTTTTATGTATACATTTCAAATAGGAACTGTTATTATGTAAAATGGGAGAGCAAAAATGATATGCTTTTAGCAGGCACTCTAAGCCTCGTCTGCAATCAAGAAATGTCTTTTTTGAAAGTCACATGCATGATATTCACTGAGCATTTTTCATTAAGAGCAGTTTTTCATCCTTATCTAAACTATTTCTCATGTGTTGTGCACAAGGGGATGTATGAATCTATTATCAGTATTTGATGTACCTGGAATTACCATCGTATCGCCACTTTCTCTATGTATATAAGTATAGTATTTATACTTAATATGTAGTATTTACATTTAATATGGTCAGAAGGGTGTTTTGTAATATCAACACCCAAAGCTCAGCATCTTCATAGAGTTGTGAGATATACAATGTTACAGCAATATCAAATGTAGTTTACTGAAGGGTACGCACACATGTATTTAACCCCTTAAGGACAATGGGCAGTGCCTAAACCCATTGAAAACAATGCATTTTGAGCCCTTACATGTACGGGCTTTGTCATTAATTCAAATTCAACAGATTTTGTCTTCATTACATAGGCCAAATTTTCCTGCAAGGGCTGAGCTGCATAATCCATAGTCCTTGTTATAACTTTCAATAATTCTGGCCACATAAGGTATGCATTTTACAGGGTCAACTGAACCCTTCTTACAGGAGAAGCTAACTTGTGGAGGTCATTCCTAATGTAACCTGGGAAATGTTTAACTCTTTGCCAGCCACCTAGTTTGGTGAATAAATAATGGAGTCTACTGTATAGAGCAGGGGTGTCCAAGTTTTTTCTGCAGTGGGCCACTTCATCAGAATTGTATACGTGCGAGGGCCGCACTCATTTTTCACTGAGAGAAAATATGGCCTTTAATAAGATATGCAGATTAAAATAAAGTAAATGACACCAAACCTTTACTTTTCCTCTCACTGATTTCTGGGATTTCTGGGCCTACAAATTCAGGATTCTGGATAAGTAAAAATAAAATAGTTCTATGGACCAAAACCGAAAATTCAGGGTTCACTTAGCAGAAACTTTTAATAAAAGTAAGTTACACACCAAAATTGTACAAAAAAATTATATATTATGATTGTTAACAGCAATCTCAGGAATACCCAGATTCCAGCATGTACTGGTTGGCTGGGCATTGTATTTTTTGTCCAATTTTAGTGTGTAACCACACTTTTATTAAAAGTAACACACCACAATTGGACAAAAAAAATCAACAATATGACTTGGCATGATAGGAGTGTGATTGCTAACAGCAAACACACTCTTTTTATACCCAGGCAACCAGTGAATGCTGGAACCTAGGCATGATGGGACTGTGATTGCTATTAGCAGATTGCTGTTAGCTGTTAGCAATCACACTCCTATCATCCCAAGTCAGCCAATACATGCTGGTACAGGGTGGCTGTAAGTGCAGACCCCATACTGCTGGCAGCATCAATACACAAGGGGGGCAGCTAGTCAGGTTTCAGCATGTACTGGCTGACTTGGCATGATAGGAGTATGATTGCTAACAGCAATCACAGTCCCATCATGCCTAGGTTCCAGCACTTACACATCCATGCTATCACACACACACACAAATTCATTCATTCACAGATTCATTCCCTCAATCAAACATACTCATTCACACAACCTACCCCACCCCCTTACCTGCTCTACAGTTCTCGATGCCGCTCACAGACTTCAGCAGGGAGCGCTGCCTCCCTCGTTCTCCCCACAGAGGAAGCAGGACTGGAGCAGAGAATAGACCCTCCCACAAGTAAGCAGCAGGGCCTCGCTGCCGATCTCACGCGGGCCGCACCTCGAGGTTCCGCATGTTGGACGCCCCTGGTATAGAGGTTAGTTATACTTTTTAGTGGCCCAACATATTAAATAGGCTTGCAAGGAAAAGAGACTTTGTTCTTTTTGCTTAATGTATTTGGGAATTGAGACCAACATAGCACTTAGGGGTTATGTATTTATAGCAGTATTAAGAGGAATAGTTAGAAGTGGAACTGTTATACAAAGTGCTCTAGTTGTCCACAGTTCATGACTGTTGTCCACATTTGTCCCACTTAGTTTTACTTAAAGAATAAATGCTGGAAAAATATAACCTTTTCTAAAGGTCTCTTGGGCATGTGAGAATGTATACTGTAGTAATCACCAGGGCACTTACAAGTAAAAAATGTAGATAAATAGGCTGCATTTTAATATTTAATGCAAATACTTTTCAAGTAATCACTTAAAGTTGATGTGTTAGAAGCAGGAAAAATAGGCGTCTCTTGTGGGATGTTCCCACAAAAGTGGTCCAAGGGAGGAGAAGTGGTGAACTGGCGACAGGGCCATGGGCGGCCAAGGCTTATTGATGCACGTGGGGTCAAAAGTTGGGCAACAGATCAACTACTGTAGTTCAAATTGCTGAAAAAAAGTTAATGTTGGTTGTGATAGAAAGGTGTCAGAGCACACAGTGCATCAAAGTTTGTTGCGTATGGGGCTGCCCATGCTGAGCCCTGTCCACTGCTGAAAGCGCCTAAATGGCCATGTAAGCATAAGAACTGGACCATAGTACAATGGAAGAGGGTGTCCTGGTCTGATATATCACGTTTTCTTTTATATAAATGGCTGAGCGCTTGTATGTCGCTTACCCAGGGAACACATGACACAAGGGTGCATCCATGAAGACTCCACCTTGCAACTTACAAGATTTAAACTAACTAAAATGGTGGTGCTAACTTCTTGGTACCAGATACCACAGGACATCTTCAGAGGTGGAGTCTATGTCTTGAAGGGTCAGGGCTGTTTTGGTGGCAAAAGGGGGACCTCCACAATATTAGGCAGGTGGCATGTGGCATGTGTGTATATGACATGGGAGAATTCAGTTTTACGACTTTTAGTAAAGTCAAAGCTATGTATGCTTGTATGTTTCCCAATAACAGCACATAACATTTTTTTTCCTGCTGTCTTTAATACAAAAAAATAAGGACAATGTAAGACTTACCACCCACTAACTAATTGACATAAAGCTAAATCATGTCAGTGAAGCAAGAATGAATCACTGCGGGAGTCCAGTAGAATTTAGAGTGATGAAAGTATGTGTATTGATTAAATGGAAAATGGAAATATAAATCATACTGCACTATATTTTCAGTTTGTTTTCATTACAATGATGCTTGAAAAATATAACCTTCTCCAAGGACATTTTCACCCTAACCCTCTAATTAACATGTAATTATATAATTAATCTAGCTTTGATGATGACTAAGGCAAAATGTATATGTGTATTTTGTCATAGAGCGATTTACTTGAGGAAACATGTCAATATAAATAGACACTGGATGTTAAAGGAATCAATGCTGCTCTTGCTTCAGTGCCTTACATCTGATGCAGCACAACCTTTACGTTTTTACTTGAGCAAAATTAAACCTGTAAAACGTTAACCTGGACCTTTCCTTCAAGAAATAATAGCAGCACCATAAACCTTTAATTCAAGCTTCCAATGGGTCATATGAGTTTCTATGAACATTTGCAGTTTCATCTCTCCATCTCTAGGCCTTATGAAAGGCTCATGAGGGTTGATCTTTCTTAACGCATAGTAAAGTTGATGAAATGACTGCAACATCCCTGTAAACGCATACTATAGTTAATGAAGTCCAAGATGTCCAGATTAGTTAAATTAAAACAGAATGGTGCATACACATTCTGTTAGACCATAAATTTTGAAAAAATATTCAATGTGGGACTCTTTTATATTTATCTCTGATGTAATATCTATTCTATCCCTCAAATATGTAACTGGTGCATGTGAGGTATTTTAACAATAAACTTACATGTTACAAGAGCCTTAAGAAAATAATGTGATCTCAGACTGTAAGCTCTGTGAGGCAAGGACCTCTTTTCTGAATCTGCTCATATATCTCCTACTTAATCCGATTGCCTGTAGACTACCGACAGCACATATATGAACTTCCCTTTTATTATACTTTCAAGTGTTAAGTAAACACTTTAAATTCTTTAAATAAATAATCAAAATATGTATATATGTATATTTCACATATATAATAAATATATAAATGTGGTATGAGAAGATGAGGTTGAATAGGACTGTTGAGTGTTTGCGGTGGAATACATCCATTTGTACATAAGTTAACTATATCAGCCATTTATTTGAGGGCACATATACATATCACATGTTGCTGACCAACACACGTAAAGTGCTGCTCTGCAGTATATGGCACGTATAAACTCAAAGAGTGAATCAATTACTCACCCCACATACTGCAGTTTGGCTGATCAGCAACATGTGAAATCTATATGTGTCTTGAAAACAATGGATTTTATAGTTATGAATTAAATGTGTTGACACATACATTTATGTATGTAATTACTAAATTGATTGTATGCTTTATATATACTGTACACATTATTATAACTTTTAGGGGTGTAGGTCACTACATATACTCCTATACCCACCAACATCATTAGTGGAAAGATACTTTTGGGGGATTTCATATTCACCCTTTTTGGCAGATGAGGAAAAACCCTTTTACATATGATCAATGGGAGCAATTATGAATAAATTAACCTACCTCTGTATTTTGTTGGTATGAGGGTTGCCGGAAGGTCTGCTGTCATAATTATGATGGGTCTTCTGTAGACAATAAGAAACAGCAATATGTAAAATAGTTCAATTACTTAAACAACATAGAGGCTATATGTGAATATCTAGATCTATAGTTACACTGACCTTTAACAGGTCAAATCTAAACTTAAGATATCAATATTCCAGGTTCAATATATAAAATCCATCAATAGGCTTAGTGGCTGAATGCACTATTATTTCACATTGAACACACATACAGTACTGATACACTAGCAACACATTGGAAGAGTTATATCTCCAGGTGTTTTTAGTATTGCAGAGGACATATGGTTTACAAAAACATAGCAAACTGTGCCAGCCATGAGCCAAGGGAATATGGTACAGAGGTTACAATAAAACTTTTCTCTCATTAAAATACAATTTGACTTAATAAAATAAAATTGCACATACTTATAAAGCCATTACTAGAAATGTATCCCAGCATTAACACAACAGTTAAATGAGACTTGCCTTCGGTAACTCTTCCCAAGACAGTGAGTCAAACAACGATGACCTTGTGTTCTGAATTTAGGTAAAGAAAAGTACAACTCGTATGCAAAGGAGGCAATTTTTATCTTAAAATATAGAAATACTCTCTAGATGACTTAACTGTATACATTTATGTTTTAATATACTGTGAACTATTGTACTAGTTGTATTCATTTGACAATATCTATTCATATATTCATGTATTCATCTATTGACAGTATCTATGATTTCACAGTAATATTTATTATTTATTGTTTTATATAGTGCCATCAAATTCTGTAGCGCTGTACAATGGGTAGAAAAGACATAACAAGTAGCATGTAACATAACAAATTGACTAACAGAGACAACAGGTGAGGAGGGCCCTGCTCAAACGAGCTTACAATCTATAGGAATTTAGTTTATTTACACAATAGTTAAAATGTAAAAGTGCCGTTGTTAGCGATAGACCAGCCACACTAGTGTAAGTATTGCAGGAGAGGGACTAGGAAAGGTGAGCTAAAGGAATATGGGAGCCGTTAGTGTGCTATGTTGTAAGCGTCCTTAAAGAAGTGGGTCTTGAGGGATTTTTTGAAGGAATAAAGGCAGGGGGAGAGACGGATAGGCCGGGGGAGGGCATTCCAGAGGATAGGGGCAGCCCTGGAGAAATCTTGTAAGCGGGCATGAGGGCTAGAAATCAGAAGAGAGGACAGAAGGAGATCATTGGATGAGCGGAGAGACCAGTTAGGAGTGTATTTAGAGATGAGTGAGGAGATGTAGGGAGGGGAACAGCTGTAAGGGGCTTTGAAAGTAAGAGTGAGGATTTTGAAATTAATTCTGAAGCGCACAGGCAGCCAGTGAAGAGACTGACAGAGGGGAGAGACGTTAGTAAAGCGATGGGAGAGGAAGATAAGTCTGGCAGCAGCATTCATGGTGGATTATAGAGGGGTGAGATGGTTAAGAGGGAGACCAGCTGAGACAGAGTTACAGTAATCATGACGGGAGATAATCAGGGCATGGACAAGAGCCTTAGTGTCATGCTGTGTTAGGATTATTTAGTTCAAAATGTGGCTTTTGTATAAAGAACAGTGCTGCTGGAAAGTAAAAAATGTGGTTCAATCTACATGGTAATTAATTTAATGCTCCAACCAATAGCATTGTTTTCCAAAAAATTGTGCTTTTGAATAATGTCTAAGATGACTCAGTAAAAGTTTGCCTTCTAGTCATATCTTCCTAAAACAAAAATGGTGGAAGCCATATGTTATGGTTTTAATTCCAAGGGAAATTGAATCTGCAAGTGCCTTATGGAAATTAATCTATACTTATTACAGAAATTGGGCAGACTAGATGGGCGGAATGGTTCTTATCTGCTGTCACTTTCTATGTTTTTATATTACTATATCAAAGATGACCTCATATTGTGCACAATACTTCACACAGCGCTTCTTGCAAGGCATACATTCAAGGGGTATAAGACTAGAATTGACGCATGCTGACATTGGCAGATATAGAGTCCAGTCTTGGGATAAACCCTTGTCCTTGCACTGGGTCACATGATTTGACCGTGTATTCTTTCATAATTTTCTCCTGATGATAGTGATTGCATTACTCTTTCCTTTTCCCATGAAACATTGATGTAACTAAAAATAACATGAAAACTGACATTATTATTATTTTTTTTATGGTCGCTTAATTTGTGTAAACCTTATTTTCCTATGAGGATCAAGTTTAATAAACGTTAATGAGTCATTCTGCATTGTGTTTTACACTGGAAAAAAAATTCTTAATATTGTATTGTAGTTTTAAAGGTTTTTCTTTTTTCACTCATATGCATCACACAATTTTCTGTGAAAGGAACAATTTGCAACTATGTAATCTCCAGATGGAAGCACTTAATCTAATCAGAATCCTATTTTGTGCCTCTGCTGCTCATGACTATGCTCTCAGGGCTTACGGAACAAAATGTGTTCAGTTCGGACTTGGGTAAGATTAGAGCTTACTAAAGCCTAGAGATGGGCAATTATCTTGATTCCCACATTTTGTACCTGCAGCACTGAAAACAATAGGAAATAAAGCTGCAGATTATTCTCTTTTCAGATTGTGTAGTTCCACATTAATACTGATTGTGAGGTTTCAATGTCCTAAATGTTTTAAATTAACACTTTGTTCTCCCTGTAAACATTCTGTTGCTGTTTGTTGTCTGTTTCAACAATCAATATTGGGATGCAATCCTTGTATTTTGTTGTTGTTTCTGTGGGTAAAGATTTATGACTGAATTAAGTTTCTATAAATACAGAAAGTAAATGTTATGTTTGAAAATATAAAGAACAGTTAAGAGAACAAGTAAAGGTCTCACTCTAACATCAATTTAAGCATAGCATTGTTTTTGATTCACAATAAATTATTCTGGGCAATAAGTAACATCAATTTAAATATTTAAAATCCTGATCTAAATACCCTTGAGGAAGGCCTAGATTAAGGTAGATGAAACGTGTTGAGCAAACTCACGTGTTTTACATATATCATTAAAGAAACTAAGCGTTATGCTACATATTTTGTTCCTTCTCTTCTACGTACCCCTTTTATGGTGTATCTGATCAATGGCTATGAATGACGAACACAAATTATGATGAGTGGGCAACAAGCAACCATTTATGTGCCTTTAACGAAAGCATCCATATTTTGCAAGGCCATTACCGCTTTAGTATCCAAAACCTTCTGTTCCTTTAAAATTCTCTGGTGTTCCTGTTTTTTTTTTTCAAAAAAATGCTATACGAGCAACTCTATTGGTCGCCAGCAGGGGCATCCTCTGCCATCAACCAATGAAGTGCACCTGTACAGCTTTTTAAAATCCTGGTGCCGCAACTTGACTCCAAGAGTTAAAGGTCCGTACGAACGACCAATAAAGTTTCTTGTACGGACCTTTAACTCCTGACGGCGAACTTACAGATTTCGGCTCCTGCTAACCCCTGTGATGCTGCATAGATAAAGGGAGCGGAAATCCGTAGGTTCGCAGTTACAAGATTTTGAAGTGTGTCTGTGGGAATTTGTGCCCATTCAGTCAGGCATTGATGCTGGACAAGAAAGCCTGGCTCACAATTAGCATTCCAATTTGTCCAAAATGTGTTTATACCGTGTTTGCTCCATTATAAAATGACCCTGATTATAAGAAAGACCCCCCCCCAAATTATATGAATTAATATTAATTTAGAAAAAAAAGAAAAAGCCTGAATATAAGACTACCCTATAGGGACAAACTTTTACTAGTAAATATTAATTAACATGCAAACTTTTTTCCCTATTTTTATTTCCTTTTATTTGCCAACCTGCCAGTTATGCACATCAGCCCCCCGGGTTGCCACTCTGCCACCAGATATATACAAGAAATTAAACTCCTCCTCATATCCTACTCAGACCACAATTTGTAAGATTGTTGCCTTCTGAGTATCTGACTGTGAGACATTTGCTACATTGCTACATTGCTAAGGCAACTCCTCGCAGGGCCCTCCTTGTGTGCAAGGACGGATCTTGGTAGAGAGCCACCTTCAAACTCCTATTGGCAATTAGCCCTAGCTTTAGCCATTGTTTGAGTGGGTCTCTCTGGAGACAGCAGATTACATTACTACGTGTTACAGACGAGGAGTTTCCAGGATTGAGCACCTATGAACTCCACTAGAGCCTCAGCAGGACAGCCTAGGATGATGCTGAATAAATGTATTAGTGATGTTTGAGGTCCTGACCAATAAGAAGTGTTTACTTACAGGAGCTGTAGCCCACTGTAGCTCCTGTTATTGTCTTCTAAACTCCAGTTTACAGTCCCTCGGGGCTACTAATGTCTGGTCTGAAGGGCCACAGCTAGACTACCTGCTCTCCAACTGCAAGATCCTTAGACAAGGAACCGCCACCCGATGTCTCTGCCACTACCAACCAGATGAGCAGTACCGCAGGTGGAGACAGCAGTCCAATGTGTCAGGCCGAAGGATCAAACCAGCATAGCAGTCCCACGAGGCCCTCACTTTGGGTCAGGCAAGTCTGAGCAAAAAAAGAGACCACCACCTAAGTATAGGTTTTTTTTTTTAATACATTTTTTCATCTGAATCAATAACCCCTGCTGACCTTTAGTTACCTTACCTTTGAATGACTAAAAAATTATATGTATCCCTCCAATAAATTGACCAACTTGTTTTCAAAATGTCTTTTTTAAACTGTCATACTTGCTAAAATGAAGTTTCCTATGTATTTTATATCATTTTTTCCAATTTGATTATTCCCCCCACATCCCTTATGATGAATAAATGACTGATTAATATGCATGTTAATGAGGATACCCTTTCAACTTACGTTTGCGCTATCATGTTAACTACAACAGTTTCTCTACAAAAGGTCAGCAGAGCTCTCGTTCTTTTAACCTTTACACCAGCTTCTGTTTGATCCTCACAAGCATAATAACCAAACTAAAATGAATTCTAATGCTTTTGAGTTTCAGTGCTTTCTTCTCATTTAGGTAGATTAAAAAGTCATCAAAACTAATTATGTTTCTTTCACGAACATCAAACACACAAAATGTAATGAGCACAATTTTATCAAGATATAAAGATAGGATACATTTCATAATGCAGGCACAGACTGTGCGGTGACGTGCGGCTGTATTTTCAATGTATGCAAATTTTATTTCCTGATTAATAGTAAAGTGAAAAGAAGAATATATATTTTTCAGTGTTAGAGAGCTGAAGGAAAGTGCCTGTTATGTTGATGTACATCATGTAATAACAGAGGCAAGATAATTAGAAAAAGGCAAACATAATGAGGTTTAAAAGCACTCTCGGTGCTTTACTTTGGGGTCATAAAACCATTCTTGAAAGTGCATCCAGCCTCGTGTTACCATTTAGACAAAAGAAGTTGTCTTGAGTCCCAAAAATAATATATACAGAGCAGAGATGGTAAATTTGGTTACTATACTTTTGTTATATAGTCTGTTCCAAGCAGAAAAAACATTTCCTCCTAATAGCGTGACTGTATTGTTGCTATACCGTTATAAAAATACAAAATACACACACATCACAGTTGCTTTGTTTTGATATATATATGAATTTTCTTGCAATATCAACAATTTCCACTGTATTAAGAACCAACAATGTAATCCTCATAGGATATTCAAAGAAAACATTTATATTACATACAAAATTCACACTTTTAACCAAATTGATGCAAAATGATGCATTCACTTTTATCTCGGAGCAGCTGTATACACACTTGAATTGAGACAGGCTTTATTGGACTGAATTAACGTCTTTCATCTGGGAAAAATGCATTACCAAGTGCAAGTAAAGAAATAGTTTCTGTTTGTTTGTAACATCACAGTTTGGCAATAAATGCATTCAATGCTGGAGCAAATAGAATAACAGCTGTGTAATTAATTTATTTCAACTAGCCAAACATATAAATTGAATTCAATGTCAATCAAGTGTTAGTTTCCCTTAATTTAACTATACAATGGACAGGTAATGTTTAAAGCTGAGTGAAATACTTTGTGGTTTCATTCAGTAAATTAAAATTTACCATATAAAACAAATACATTTGCAGTTCAGAAAATCTTGCAGGTGGTTTGAACACCATGTTAGTGCAATTCTTGGAAACTAAACAGGAGAGGAAAGGAGAGTAAGTTAATAGAACACAAGAATATCTAAACAATTAGTTATTGCCTTGAACATGCCATTATAGAAAAGCATGATGACAAATATTAAAATATTTAAGACATTTTCCGACTGAAGGATTTCCAAAAAACATGGAATTAAATGTAATTACCATGTTTCAGAGCCTAAAATACACATTTGTTATCAGTGTGTGTTTAATCTTTTAATGGTTACTCGGTTGTGTATGACAAAACAGGCCTACCATATATTGTAATTCACTTTAACAAAGATAAGGGCTCTAATTTTCTCAAGTCTTAAATGTTCTCTTCATCCCCTAATCCATCTCACTTCATCAGACATATATCATAGTAAAGTTGTCAATGACCTTGTGGGTGCAGAGCTCATGCAACAAATGAGAAATAGAGTTGCCTAAGAACTGGTAATGAGTTAGGAGAATAATCCATAACAAGACATAGGTTAACCTTGGAAGAAAGGTCATCGGTACAAACAAAGCCAGGATCAGGATACCAGAGGTCAAAATATTCAGGATACAAGCCAGGTCACAACAAGAGTCAAAATAAAGCAAGGCATAGGCTACGACAAGTACGCATACTGGAGACCTCACAAAGGCAATGCTGAGTCGGCTCTAGGTGTTTAAATAGTCTGCCAAGCAGCTGACTCTACTTAGTGGCAATTAGGTTCTGATCACATGACGCACTAACAGAAAAGGTTGCTATAGCAAGAAGGAGTTGATAGGCAGGTGTCACAGGTGAGTTCTTGCATTCTTAGAGGTAGTGTGTGGCCTGGAAATATGAAAACTTGGGAAAAAAGGTCATCGGTACAAACAAAGCCAGGATCAGGATACCAGAAATCAGAATAATCTGGATATAAACCAGGTCACAACAGGAGTCAAAATAAAGCAAGGCATAGACACAAGAGAACACTAAAGGGAATACTGAACTGGCTCTACGTTTAAATGTTTAGTGGGTCAGAGTATTCAACTAGCAACCTACTTGACCTTTTGACAAAAAAACTGGCAAGCAGGTCAAATGCTGGCCACTTGACAATCCTATATCAAACCCTTCTGTTCATCCAAATGATAGCCTACAATTGTGAAGAAGTCAGGACATTATTTCTATCTTTATTAAATCATGTATGTTTTGTATGTCCTTCATTGATGGAATTCCATTTAGAATTGATTAAACTTCTGAAATGTCTTCAGAAGACATATTATAAGATATATCCACTTGATAGAAATGTTAAATAGAAATCCTAGGCAATTGTTCATCATTTAACTACATTTTTCTCAAATGTGGTTATAGCAAACAAAATTAATATTTTATTTGTTCAAATTCAATAAATGGCAAATCATGATAAACATAAAAGGACCACATATTAATTTCTGTCTCACTGCATGATCATCTACTGGGTATTTATAATGTTACCAACACTGCAATTAGTACATCATGAGTACATGTACATACATCATGAGGAGAAATTAGAACCCCGTAAGAAGTTTTATGTTAAGTTATATTTGCAAAATATGCTACAAATAATGCAATATAAAATGCATCAAGCTGGTCCATAATACATTGGCATTTCTATCTATCTACCTATGTATTTGTATTACATCATTTTAACGTTTGCAACAAGACAATTCTTTCTAAAAAAAGCCTTCCAAATGTCCTGTTCTCCACTTCAAAGTAGGTTGTTAATGACCAACTCTGCTGTTTTTCGTTATTAGCAAACCTGTTGACCATTTCAATATCTGTTGCAGCAAAGTGGACTTCGTGCTTATTGTAAAGGCTGTGACAGTTTATTGTCACTTTGTAAGGATGGCTGTATCAGCATCTACTGCAGTACACATGATATAAAAAGAAGAAGTAGAAAACAAAGAATGCTATTTTTGTATTTACAACTCATGCAGACGTACATTTTAATGTTAGTTAATCAACACAAAACATAAATAAACAAGTAAAAATACATATATTCCCTTATTAAATAATGTAAGTGAACGCTAGATACTAGACTAGGGTGCCGGCGGAAAGCCCGTGTTCGTTTTCATAAAATGAACGCATAGAAGTCTAATTAAAATGACAAGATTCTCCTTCTCTTAGTGTAGTTGAAATGGCGGCTGCGGCGACGAACAAATGAAAGACGTTTTTTGTTTTGCGCATATTCGTTATTTACTTCTTTCGTTCAATGTTGCATCAGTGCGTTTGTAATTTGGACGTATGGACAAAAAAGTAAAATTCAGCACCAAAACGTATTTGGCAGAAACCGAATGTGCAAGTTTATTAGATACTGTTAAAAAGAACTTTGCATATACAGTTCAGGCACCAAAAGGCCCTATGCAACTTTAGCAATGTTTCGCAAGTGACAGTCTAATGTCTCTTACTCCTCATCTAAAGAAGGATACATATTAAAGTACTCACAGTGTACTTTCTTCCATTATGAAGCCAGTGCTGGAGCTGACAGAAGGTGAGTGTCATTTGCAAGGCGGTGTGTTTGGCTAAACACATCCCCTGCACTGCAAGAACCAGGGGGAGGGGCAAATACATATAGGGGATTCTGCTGAATCCCCTCATGGATATACAAAACTGACACCACAACAATTTCAAGGGGTCACACAGCTGTAATAAGCTTTAAATATTATAGCATGCACAACAAAGGGTTGACTGTGACAGCTTAACCACTTTGTATGAATTGCAAATTAATGAATTTTGGCAAATTCTGTGATTCATGCAAAGCAAAAGCCACGGAAATGCCGACCACTTCTGCTTCTACCGACCACTTCCACGTCTGCATCTTCTTGTTCTTCATCTTCTATCTTCTCCCCTTTATCTTCTCTCTTTTATCTTCTCTCTTTTATCTTCTATCTTCGTATGCATCTACACACACATAACCTGGTGTGTTTCTCTGACGTCCCCTCCCCTGATCATCCAATTGTGGAAGAGGAAGTTAGAGAAAGTGGAGCGATTTGAGAGAAAGTTCTCATTAGGGTAAAATGTTTGTGCTTCTGTTTCAGAGGGATAGAGGACATCACCAAAGGTGCCAAGGTTTGGGCGGATGGTCACCGTAGGGTAAAACTGAGACATTTTAGGTGACATTCGCATCAGGTTATACAGTATCTGCGGGGATGCGGACAAAGATAGAAGATACAAGATAAGGTAGAGAAGATTAAAGACAGAAGGTAGAAAAGAGAAGGTGAAGAACAAGAAGAAGTGGGACTGGAAGTGGTCAGTGGAAATGGAAGTGGTCGGCAGAGAAGGTAGAGAAACATTTAGAGAGCATGAGAGAAAGAGAGACCAAAAATCAGAGCGTGAGAGAGAGTGAGTGAGAGTGGATGAGAGTAAATGTGGGCACCAGGCAACAAATATTGTTCCCAAATTAAAAATGCCCCCAACTTTCGTCCGTACTGAATGGGCAAGGAAACAAATTATTTGCCTGGAAACAAATGAGCCTAAAACAAACCAAAAATGGGTCTGAATTGCTGAAAAATGGAAACCCCAGACATAGAAACATAGGGGTTAATTGATCAAGTTGAATGTAATTGAGTCCTCAGTCAAATGAAGTTTGCCGGCACAAACTAGCACAAGTTGGATATAATAAGGGATATTTAACATGGCCAACTTGACTGCTCACTCAACAGCAACACAGTTTAACTGCAGCTCAGCAGGGTTATGTTGAAATTTGAAACAAAATGGAGGATTTATTAACCCTCAAACAGAACTGAAAACGTGTTCCAATTTCCTCAATATAAAATATCAAATTAACTCTTAATAGAGAATATTAAAAAAAATCATGTCAAAACAAGCTTCTGAATGTTTATTGGGGAAACAATTAAGCTGAAGTTTATTTCTCTTCACCACTCTTTATCATTACCTATTCTTCACATTCTTTGAACTAGATCTGCCCTTCCTGCAAAAGTGTAAATCTGTTTATTTTTTATGATTGGCATTGTTAAGGACATCATTGTACCTGTCTAAATACTTTCTGTGTTGCTTTATTTTCTATGCAATCCATTTTAGTGAATGGTGGGTGGACAAGACCTGGAAAGTATGCACAGAATATCTCTGTCTGATAGCCTTCAGTACCAAAGAACACTTAGCTGGGCCTGCATCTTGACATTCTTAATTAAAGTCTTTGTAATGTCTGCTGACTGTGTTAAAATCATGTAGCACAATAGATGGCAGTGTTTCAAAAGCCTGTAAATAAATATTTTATCCTACCTGCTTGTGAAACCCTATATGCTCTGGTCATCCTAGCCTCCTCCTGGTGAAGGTCTTGTGGGACAATTAGAAAGGGAAGGTTGGCTGCATGCTTGGTTAAATCAGGAGATGCAGGGGATTTGCATGCAATGGTTCTAGTTTAATGCAAAACTAAAAATTCTTAAAATAAAGAGATGATAAACGTCTGGATCAGTATGTCAGTAAAACATTTTATCCATGGGTATTCCTATTCATAGAGCCATTACATATTCAGTTGATTCGATTCAAAGAATTCAGTTCACTAGCTACGGAGTTCTTGGAATTTCATGGTAATGAACAAACAATACAACAGTTGGACCCAGTGGATTGCAATTACTTGATATAGAGTAAATGCATTTGTGGTAATTTCATTGGATTCTGAAGTCAAAGAACATAGGTGGGTCAGGAAGGAAATTAGTATTAACTTAAAAGCATAATTTAGAGTTGTTGTTTTTCCAAAAGTAGCTTTAATGTATGGCTTTCCGATATCTCACAAATGATCCACTGAAGTTAATCTAAAATAGCAATAATGCATTCTTCATACATAGTTATATAACTGAAAATCAAGCATGTGTCTTGAATAAAATCATGTGTTGCACTGATAATTATGCTGTCAGCTAAAACCGCAATAATTGTCAAAATATGTCCTTTTTTTACAAATTAAATTAAAGGCAAGTATCTCAACATCATGACATACAGAACAAAAATAAAAGAGCGATTGTAACCAAAATGCAAAATACAATATTCTTTTTCAGGTTTATAATGTATACATAGAATGTAATGTATATTACTTAAATGAGATTATGCTTAGAATACTTAGCTTGTAAGGCTGGGCAAATTTTGAAGCGGCAGGAAAGAAATCCTATTAAAATCATGCAGGACTGGAGCTGAGTACAGGTAAGTATACCACGTGTCAAAAGATGTGTTGAACAGGACATATGAAAATTTAGTGGCCACTGGCCTTAATTGGTTCTTAATCATCCCAAATAGGGCCCTGTTTATCATTATCATGCTTTCAGCTCAGGACAGTTAATCTAACAATCACTCTTAAGTGGATAAACGCCCTATGTTTGCCTAAGATACTAGAAACCCTCCACATGACTGTGTGCCGGGCTCATAGATACCAGCATCAATTGATATGTGGATGACACGGGAACTCTGGCACCACCTTGTCCTTGGCTTCTTTCTTCCACCGTGGCTAACAGACAATTACACATGGCTAACACGAGTATACACAAAACACACAGAGACTTTAACACACTTCCAATCTCTCACTCATTCAAATTGTACAGAGCCTGATGTGGTATTCAATGCAACTTGCACATGGTACAAGCTGTTATGCTACAACCTAGGCGGCACATAGTGTTGTGTTACGTGACCCAACTGAGCCTCACCTTCCTGAGCAAGCTGACCCTGTTTAGGCAATAAGGACTGGCCCGGGGACAATAGAGATAGAGAAAATAGGTAATGGTTTTAATGAAATGACATTTTTAAATATGATCAGTGTTTACGTCTGCTCCTGTACGTGTTTCTAGTTAAAATTTTACAACAATGTGGTCAAAATTGAGAAAACAATAATCACACACCACTCAACTTTATTGGGTCTTGTGGAATTGTTCCTGTCTAGAAAACACTAACAGCAAAATTGAATACAGTAGTTACGCTACAAAGAAAAATTCATTACTCCGATTCAAACCTTATTTTTATGTCAGTTTAATAGTTACGTATATGTTCATACGTAGCAATAAACTGGAATATTTTTCATGTACGTACTTTTTTATTTATGAAAGCTGAGATTTCCCCAAGGACACCAGCCATGTAATTCCTCATTATGTGGAAAGCAGTTGTAAGCATCTGTTTATATGATATGCAGCTGCTGTTGCTTCCAGCAACTGTCACATATTCAAAGTTGATTTTCACACAGTTGACCATGTATTTGATTATAAATGTATCAAACATAAAAAAAGAAATCCTTCAGTGTAACATATGGAAGACACCAGAATCAAAAGGTAAACATTTTTTTATATAAATTCATTCCCATCTCATCGTTGCTCTTTTATAGTTCTTAAGACGGGGAAAATGAGTTCTATTTGTGAGCATATAGAAACACTGTAGTTGCTTCATCAGATAAGCAATGACAGAATGCCAGCCTTATATCATTAGAATTGGAATCTGGCAAGGTTTGTCTATATAGTTTCATAGGTACTACTTTGTACTGTATTTAGTGAAAGGTAAAATGTAATTGTACACATGTATGGTAACCTAATATACTGCAAAGTATTAGGGATCAATCCACATGAGATTGTTGGAATAATTAAACAGAAATTGCTATGATCAAGGAAAGATGTGTTGCTCCCTCTTATCTTTATTTTAGATTGCATATCATATATGCTAAATTATATATAATATGAATAGCTCATCAGTGAATTGACTCTACCTATCTTAGGACCATTTGGCCCCAAAACAGTCCAAGTTTTTGGCTTTGTCTTAATTCTTCACCAGCAGTTCATTCAGTCTAGAGATTAATGAGCTGGCATGGACTGGGACGAAGTCAGGCCTTTGGGCAAGTAAATCAAGGCTCAACAATTTTTGTTTGGGTCTTCTTGTGAGAGTAAGGTCAAAGAAGTGCAGCAGTGGTAGCAGTAGTGGATCACTGAATCTGGACAGGCAGGCACTGGAAGATAGGCACATGCAGCCCCCTGGAGCAGGAGTGAATTTCCACAATTTTTTCAATGATTTTTTTTTTTTTTTAAAAAAGGTTCCCCCAGAGTAAGGACGGTTTAAGAAGTGCAGCAGCAGTAGTAGTAGTAGGGAACTGGACCTTGGCAGGCGGACACTTCCAGATAATGGCTTATCCACAAATTACAGGTTTGGCTAGTAGGATAAATGGGAAACTGTCTTAATCAACTAAACTCTACTTAGGAACAAGGGAAAAATGTCTGCTGCAGTTCTTGTAATACTGTACACTCTGTAGTGACTACAGCTTCTCCAATCCACCCTACAACTGTGAATTTCCTGCCCTCAAATAAACTATTAATTAACTTAAAGTTTATAAGTGATGAGCATCAATCTCAGCTTCTGCTAAGCGAACTATCACTGTCTCACACTCCAACTCCGGGGGTTGTCTGTGTCCATCGCGCAGACCTTCCCCGGCTATCAGAGATCAGAGTTCCCCGGACCGGTGCGGCACCGGTGTGGTAAATTCTCTCTGACAGTCGGGGAAGGTTTGACAAATGGAATGGTAGTCCCATAAAAAAGTATCGTATTTGCTCGATTATAAGACGACCCTGATTATAAGACAACTCCTCAAAATCAGAATATTAATTTAGGAAAAAAGAAAAGGCCTGAATATAAGACGACCATATAGGAAAAAAGTTTTATCAGTAAATGTTAATTCATGTAAACTATGTAAACTATTTTTTTTTTTTAAATATAATCTTATAATCGGGGTCGTCTTATAATCAGACCTCAAATAGGTCTGACTATGACACTAAGATCCAGATCCCCGGCAGCACTGCAGGGGACCTGGATCCTCCTGGCTTATGCCTCCCCAAACTTACCGGAGCTTCTGATTCCCCGGTGTGTAGCCGGGGCAGCGTGTAGACGTCTCCTCACTGACAGCCGGGGAAGGTCTGAGCGATAGACACAGACACCCCCGCTGCTAACCGCACCTCCTTCCGGCTACAGCGGAAGTTGCTTACGTGAATCGCGTAGACGTCTACACCGGCCCCACTACACACCGGGGAATCAGAAGCAACAGGTGTCTTATATTCAGGCTTTTTCTTTTTTTCCTAAATTAATATTCAGATTTTGGGGGGTCGTCTTATAATCAGGGTCGTCTTATAATCGAGCAAATATGGTATTGTCATTTTATGTCGTAAACTAAACTATTAATAACAAAATGTTTCAATGTATTGAAATTTAAAAACTTGCAATTGTGCTAATGACCGGAAAAAAACAAACTTCAATAACAATATCCTAAACTCGCAAAAAAAGGAATTCATGATGTTCTTCTTTTTGTAGCCTGAAGATACATACTTTTGGCAGCTCTACATGCATTTCAGATTTTAATGGATTTATTTGTATATTTTTTTAGCTTAACACGTTCCCCTTTAGGCTATTGAAATTATATATTTTTAATAGTATTTAGTTTTTGTAATGGAATTGTAAAGACTGTTATTTAATGACATTTACTCTGAACACTTTCTAAACCAGAGAACTGCTTAGAATGTTAAACGAATAAAATTTATTATGAAATGAAAATGGTTAAAGACATTTCGACAATGGTTAAATAAATGCTATTTACATTTAGATGAAACAGTCATCTGAGTAGGGAAATATGGAATGAAGTAGAAAATAAAAGAAGTTGGGATTTCGTAAACCGATATATGCCATTTCAAAGCAATTGAAATTGATTTTGAATTAATTTGACCTGTCTGCTCTCCATTTACTTTTCCTTATATGAATTGTGTGACCCAAGCCGACCCAGTCAATCAATGTTTACGATTCAAATTCAAACCAATATGGAAGTTTACTCAAGTAAATTAATGGTCAAATGTAGCTTGACATAATTTATCCTATCTGGTTTTAAAAAAAGACCCCTAGGTTATTATATGCCATCTAGCTGAACTACAGGACAAATCCCTCCTACTGTCATTTTCACCTAACCCCCCTTTTATATTTTTAAGCTAAGATCTCAACATCTCAACAAAATCAACATAATTAGTAAACATAATTCCTTAAACATGCAAATCTCTAATAATAACCATGTATAACATGCATTTAAAATGTTTAAAACAATAAATAGTTGAACGTTTTGCTTCTTTTTAATCCTTTTGTTTTTTATATACTTTTTGTCACCCCTGACAACCTTTTCTCACAACTGCTGCTTCTTCCGATACAGCTGTCACCAGAGGGACTCCACATGGCTACTCCTGGAGGCAGGGATGGAGCTCCATGACCCTATTGTCCCGGAGTTCAGTTACATCCAAGATGGTCATTTGGCACAGTCAGTAGCTTACTGTTTCTTCGCCCCTCCAATCAAGAGGGGTGGAGTTTCTTCAGCGAGGGCTATTTGCATCAGTAGGTCAGCTCATTGCTTGGCTGCAGTTTTCTGGACTTTTTGTGCTTTTCCTGTGTTTTGACCCCTACCTTGGCCTAGACCATTGTATCTGCTCCTGACCTTGACCTCAGCTTGATTTTTGGACCACAGTTTTCAGTGATTTCGTGTATAAACCTGGCTTGTCTACCAAAGCTCTTTTGTGCTTTACCTTACTGCTTACTGGTTATATGTACTTGAGACTTGCACTGTGGCTCCGGAAGAGGACAAAGAAAGAAGAACAAAAAGAGGCCAGAGAAGAAGAGAGAAAAAGAGCTGCAGAAAAGGAGACAGGGACACGAAACTGGTCAGCAGAAAAAGGGAGACATTGGGAATGAATGAGATACCAATGAAATGCACACAACATTTTGTAACTCTCTGCTCTGCAGTTTGTCCTACTCTGCTCAGCATTTCTTGCAGCAAATGCTAAGTAGGGTTGGTCCTTCACAAAGCATAAAAAAGTTGCTAAGATAAGATGGCTAACTTATCTGTAAGTTCATGCTTTAGCAAATACATTTATTAAAACTTTACTCTACTTTTCTAACAGGGAATTCATAAGTCAGGCCTTGACTGGTGATCTGGTAAATCAGGCAAATACCTGTTAGGCCGGTGCAAAATTATTCAAACTTGTGCAGTAGTTCTGGTTCTTAAAAGTCCAGTTGCAGATTGGATATGTGCGGCTGCATCCTGCGCAAGTGTAAGAGCATAAATCACCTGCTGGCCATAAGTAGCAGGGGCACTTTAAACCACCAGTCTGGCTCTGATATTTTTAATTTACTTTTACTTTCCGCAAAGCTTAATATTAAAAAAAAACAAAAAACTGTGGATGTAAATACTGCATTTTTTAGACAAAGAAAATAAACTTGTATTTGGAAAATGGATGTGACAAACAGTGCTGCTCACGTACTGTATATTTAAAGAGGCATTATTTTGAAGAGAGGGACATTTAAGGTGTTTGTCATGAGTTACGATCTGTGTTTCTGTAAAACTGATGCTGACAAATATAGCGATGAGGGAGGCTTTATGGGAAAATTTGGGGATACCTCAATGTATAGTCAATCAATCATTGCTAGGGTTATGTGAACAAAAATAATATATACAGAAATGAACACACACAATTGTCACGGTCCGCGTCACGGACCGCAACGCAGCGATTCCCCCCGAGTACCCGCGGCTAGCGGGTACTCGAAACCTACCTCTCCCACAGTCCCGGGACCTCGCTTCGGCGTGCAGGCATCCAGCACGCACCCGGGGCAGGTCCTCCCTGGTATCCCCATCACAAACGATGGGCGGAACGTACGGGGACGAACCACGCCCCCTCTCTTATAGCTTGCCTCCCGGAAGGCAACGTAACGTAGCTAGCGTTACGTCACGCGTTGGGGGCGGAGCTTGGGTGAAGCGGGAGATTCAAAAACCGAGCACTGACTTCCATTCAGTGCTCGGTTATTGTTCCAGCTGAGCAGTGCCTGTACTAGTATACTTACCTGATTGTCTCTCCGTTGCTGAATTGTGCCTGTCCCTGACTTCGCTGCCTTCTCCATTCCTGATCCGGCTTGTATGACAACCATCTCCGTTGCTGACCTGTGCCTGTTCCTGACTTCGCTGCCTTCTCCTCTCCTGACCCGACTTGTCTGACAATTCTTCTATTTATCAGTGCCTTTTCTGCATACTGGGTTCCTCACTTGTATTCTCAAGAACTTTGTGACAACAATTGATAAACCTATAAATCAAAATATAAAAACAAATTACAAAAATGCACATTAGCATAAAACATATTTGGTGAAAATTCTATATATTTTGTGTATGCAAGTCAAGTGTTAATTTTACTGCAAGTTTTGGCAAGCCTTAATTTGTCAGTTTCAAATTCATGCAAACTCACAGTTTCTGGTAAATTGCACAAACTTGCCTGCTCTGAATGCAGGCTCCTTTCCCTACGGCTTTCCAACTTTGGCAGGACATATAAGCTTCTACCAGTGCGGTAAATAATTTGGGGATGTATAATTATATAAATTAAGCCAAAATGCACGTATCCATTGAGGTGAGGATTTTGTAAAGGTGACAGAACCACTTTAATTTACCATCCAAGTTCAGGTAACCTCTGATGATTCTATCCCACACAGGCAACGTTAAAGTGGTTAAAACTGACCTATTATGATGTAAGTTGATGTCCATCATATTTAAAACCAGAAGTTGAACAATTCAATCGTTGCATCTTGTTGTGCTAGAAACAAGGCGTATAAATTTGAATGATGGGTTGTTCAAGATGTTTCTCCATGTACTTTTTGGCAATTTATATCACCTTAAATGGAATGTTGTTTCTCTTTTTGTTAAGTGTCTTACTTTACTTTTCCAATAAGGTGGATAGGCATTTTTAATATGATAAAATACGAGGTCCACTGCAGCTTACCTGCAGAATGAGTTAAATTTACCATTACCCTTGTTTTTAGATTTTATATTAAGAAAAAAAATTGTTCTATACAACATTTCCATTCTGGTCTCAACGCATTTATGTACTACTGTTGCTTGGCAACAGCTTGTTCTTAGTTTGATCCTTATTGCCTGCTACTTCCCAGTTGCTTGGAGATGTTCTGGAAGTGCTCTTAGAAATTACATTGCAAAAGAAATGTTTAAAGTGGAAAATTAACCTCTTCTTTACAACATGACATTCTGATGTACCATAGTATCTAGTAAATGCAGGGATATAAAGACTGCGCAATTGGTTACTGGAACTTTGCACACTAAAGATGCTTTGTTTATATATATATATATATATATATATATATATTACATCCACCCAACTATAAACATCATTCCAAATAAATGTCATGAAACCCTCAACAGCTGTAAATGTATGCCTGGTGCTTTCTTTATAATACTCTGAGATGTAAAACTATTTTCTAAAACTAGACTGGCATCATGGGATCTTAAAAAGGCCAAACAACAAAAAAAGAAAATCTATGTCATATAGATATATTTCTACAGTGAAGGAAAAAAAATAATTTTCCCCTGCTGATTTTGTACGTTTGCCCACTCACAAAGACATGATCAGTCTATAATTTTAATGGTAGTTTATTTGAACAGTGAGAGACAGAATAACAACAAAAAATCCAGAATAATGCAATTCAAATACGTTATAAACTGATTGGCATTCAGCCCCTTTGCAAAACATGACTTAGTACTTGGTGGCAAAACCCTTGTTGGCAATCACAGAGGTCAGACGTTTCTTGTAGTTGGCCACCAGGTTTGCGGGGTTCAGGGTGGACCAGATGAAGTTTTCAAATAAGCATGTATGAGAGGAAGATATGGCAGTTTATTATGAAAAAGATACTATAGGTCCTTTGACGCTCAATGTCCAACTATATTTGCAGTGTTGTTTGACAGGATAAAAACATTTCATTCTAATGGTTGCCTGGTACTTATTTCCAGCCAGAGCATATGCCTCACCAAAGACATGAAGCATTGGCCATGTTTGAATGTGATTTAATAGAATTTAGTATTTAGGCTGTGGTAATAGCTAATTCATTCACTCTTTTTGGAATAAATCATTTTTTGTACATGAATCCCTTAAGACAATACATAATCTTTTAGAAACCTTGTCTAGCAAATTACTGCATGCTATCTAATACATAAGCTTCAAGTGAAATTAATGAGCTTTAAAATAGGTGCCTTGTGAAGGTCCAATATAGTTAACATACTTTTCCCTGGAGTATTGTACTTCATTTAAAGAGTTCAAATTGCTGACTTCTCTATGTATTTTTAATCTTCACAAATCCCAAAATAATATCATAGATGCTATTTCATCATTTAATAAGGATAAAGCGATGTGGTTTTTTTATTCATTCAGAAATATCTGAATCTGTGGCATTTGAATTGTGGGTATGATTTGATACTTTGTAAAACATCTTTAATCCAAACATCCAATCCTAAAGGATTGTGAACTCACTTCCACTCAATATTGTTTCTTGAATGCGTGACTACAAGGGTCAGTAAGAGTATAATCTCAGTAAGGGAAGGGGTCCGTGCCCTACCAATGGACCTTTAATACTTGTTTACCCTCATCACCCAGTGGGCAAATGGTTGAGGTTCAAAAATGTTCATTTAACCCCAATCCCAATAGCATGGAGGTATGTGGTAGAAGGGCAATACTAGTAATTTCCAAAGTGGTGGTGTAACATGCAATAGCAAGTTTTCTCAGTTGTTCCAGGGACCTCAGTGCAGGCACATTTCCCCTAGTGTCTCTATCATGAATAATTAGTTTAACTTCTTATGATTTTTATGTCATGTTTAATTTTATTTTGAGTGGTGCTAGGGCTTTGTATTGTGGTAATAGCTAAAACCCTTGGCTTTTCTCCAAATTGTTATTCTGTGACAATTTAGAGGAAACCAATGGAGGTTAATCACAAAAGATATGGACGTCACTTTGAAATTAACTGAGGCCTGTAGATTTGTGATTACCAAGGACCAGTCTGCTAGCAGTTACTGCCCAGTAATTATACTAATAAATGTTTAAGTCATAGATATCTTACATCTGAAACTAGTCATCAATGTATCAATGAGACTTTTGCCCTATAATAATCTTGTAAACAGCCGGGTCACAATCTAACGGGATCTAGAATTACTAGATCAATATCACTATCATTTCATTTGATTTTTTTTATTTAACTCTATACATTTGATTTAAATAATGCTTATCAGAAATGGTCATGTGACCCTCTTTTGTATTAATTTTTGTCTTATTTTTACAATTAATAATGAGTCAGTAAAGCATTACTGTAGGGCGCAGTAGGAGCAGGAGCCATACCTACCCAGCACCCAGACACCTGGTAACGGCACGCCGATAACCATGGTAACTGAGATGTCACCCTGTGGTAGTAGGGTGGCAGCAGGAGGGGTTGATCCGGGTCAGGTGGTGGCCCCTAACACACACACACACACATATATATATATATATATATATATATATATATATATAAAAAATATATATATACACACACAGTGCACTAGCTGCACAATATGATTACTGCATCCCCCTTCTATATATATGGTGCTGTTTTATTCAGCCATAGACAGCCAGAGCACCTGGGATTAAAAACTTACAGACAGGATCATCCCTGGACTATCATGAAGAGCAAGTTTTTATTTGACAAAACTTCATGAAGAGCTACTGCATGAGCTCAAATAACCAAGTACATACATGACACCCATGCACACACACACATAGATATTCATGCCCATACACAGACATACATGTACACACACAGACATACATGCAGAATAGGACCACCATGTGCATCCATACAGAGATATCCCCACATATATTCACACACACAGCAGTATACACACTGACAGCTCCTACCTGCAGAGCATCTCTTCCTGTAGCAGCAGGTTAATGGCTGGGGATCCTTGCCTTTTCCTTACATGCAGAACCATGAAGCCTCCCTTTTAACTTCTTCCATTTTAACTGCAGCATGTGACTGATGAAGGAGCTTCTTACTGGTAGATCTGTCACAGGATCACATGACAGGAAGTTGGAAACTGACTCTGCCATCTCTGATGCCTGTAATGGAGTCTGTGTCTTGGCAAATACTCCTGCTGGAAGAGGAGCCCCATACAGCAAGTGAGTCTCCATCTACACCCTCACCTCACCCACCCAAGTACTGGGCAGATGCTTCAACTACACTGCAGCAGGTGGGGCCCCAACCGCCAGGGCTCCGGAGCAACTGCCCCATTTGCCCCATTGTTAGGCTCAGTGCAAGGGAGTGTGAATATCTGTATATGAGTAAGTGTATTTTGCTAAAGTGTATGTTGGTTTATATAAATATAGCTATAAATAATTATATATATATATATATATATACACATACACTAAACCGTTTACACAGTTTACTTAGCTATTAGAAAAATTTCTAGTTGTTACTTGATTGCAAGGGTTCTCTAACGATCAATTAGCCATTTTAACTTGGATTAAACAAGTCATCGGAACACAGGAGTGATGGGAGTGATAAATGGCCTCTGTACGCCTATGAAGATATTTCATTACAAATCCGCTGTTTCCAGCTACAATAGTCATTTAATACATTAACAGCGTCTGTGCTGTATTTCTGATCCATTTCATGTTATTTTAATGGACAAAATGTGCTTTTCTTTTAAAAACAGGGACATTCTTGTGATCCCAAACTTGCATGATCCATGCTTTATTGCTTAATACTTATATATATAACGGTAAATTGAATAAACAAACACAGGGTACTCGTTTCAATGACTTCCTTTAATTGCATTTAATGATCACTTTTTGTATTATGAAAGCAGCAAATTAATAGTTTTTATTAAATGATAGAGAAGAAGCACATTTTTTTCTTGCATTTTTCTTGCATTGATCCTTAATGTGTGCCTGTGATTGGCTGAGATTCATTATTTTGTGACCTAGTAGAGGCCTTGACAATGTCATAATACACACAGGTACACATATTCTATGCAGCTTGTGCATAAGATGACAGCTTTTTAGTGCACAGCACTAACCATGAAGCTGTTCCTAATTGGATTTATTATTTGGGCTCTTTTCATTGTTTCTGAGAGCTCTGAAGATGGAGGTGAGTTTATTACAGAGAATTTGGCATCAGAAGCTTTAAGGAAAATATAAGGCAGAGATTGTTACCATTAACATTATTAATATTCTGTTAATACCACTAAATTCAATCTTACTTTATTCTTAAAAAATATAATGGATTAATTTACATTTATTTTTTGTGTGTTATTTTACTTTAAACCAAAATCTGCTGTTTCTCAAATGTTTTGTCCTTTCCGTTTCAGTCTGTGGAAACAGACCCCTAGTGAGGGATTTCCGTGGCTCCCGCGTGGTTGGGGGAAAGGATGCGGAGCCCGGTAACTGGCCCTGGACAGTGAGTATGTGTAAAAAAAGTGAGAAAAACCAGTATAGGGAATAGGATAGTGAATGGTAGGAATAATCAACCTTAATGGCTTTCCTTGTGTATCTGGAACCACAGCTGCAACCCTTAAACAACACTCTCCGGGTGTTGAAGTAATACAGCAAAAAGTCCACTAGGGGGCGCTCGTGTGTTCCATTCAATGAAAAATAAAACAGAGAAAAAATATATAGTGTAGGAGTAAAACAGTGTATAATGCCCTGCGTATCGCAGATTTCCCACTCACAGTGTGTTGATGGGGTTCAGTGCGTCGTAGAGATGGCCTTGAGGTCCATATACAGGGATATATACCGAGGAAACAAACCAGAAAAGAATCCAATAGTGTATTATGTATATAGCGCTAGATACGCAACAAGTGGAGATATACTTACACTTAAATAAGTGTCAAGATGCCCGTAATTTCTGGCGATGATCTGGTCACATCCGTGTATTCTTCTGGTTTGAGGGGTCCAATAGTTGGATACCAATGTGTGTGTGGTGTATAGAAACCGCCACTATCCACATAGAAGGTATGTAAAAAGAAATATTTATTCTTAATTAGCAGCCAGCTGGATCCATCTCAGCTGCAGCTTTAAAAAGCTTTAAAAAGTGGGGCCCAGTATATCGGGCGAACAACGAGGGAATTAAAAATCAGGGGCTTAGAACATCTATGTGGAATACGTAATAAAAATCAGAAACATAGTGTACCTAAACATTGTAACACTTGCAGGGATTTTTCTCTGGCAGATTTTAAAGTAATAGGGATTGACCTTGTTTCACCCCATTGGAGAGGTGGTGACTTAAATCAGGCTCTGGCAAAAAAAGAAACACAATGGATCTTTAAATTTCATACACACAAACCTGGGGGTTTAAATATTGATCTGGATATTTTGGCCTTTATGAATGATTAATAGTTAAAATTTACTTACCTTTACACACCATATAGTCATTCCCAAATATAGGGAGCCCTTTGTATTTTTGCACTTTTATATTTGACTGCACATAGCACTTTTACATCGGATTGCACATTGCACTTTTATATTTGTAAGGAATGCACATATATTATATCTTTTTCACTTCATTTTTATTCCTTTGAATGCATATCTATGTACATTATGGAATCTACCTTACGGATATCTTCCTCCATATATTACAACATGTGGCTGCACTCTGCACTCTGTACTTTTAACTAGGTTTTAATTAGAACCTCCTTTTAGTCGGATATGTATTTATTTATTATCTTATTTTATATCATATTTTATTGTTTTATGCTTCTGCTGTGGGATGTCTCCGTGTCCTTGATGAGGACTTGAGGAGACTTAACGTGGATGGATACACGCTCGCTCCGGTCTTGTTGATTTGATGGTGGACACTTGGGACCTATGCGACAACAGCGGAGACTCCGTCTGCGGATGATGGAGTCTGGAGAGGTTTTTCCCCGTGGATGATGTCGGCGCGCCCCCTTGCGCATGGGACCCATGAATTGAGGCTCCACTAGTGGATGATGTGGATGGGGAGGATCTCTTTGCGGATGACGTCGGCACGTCCTCTCGCGTGGCGAGCGCGATGACGATGGGAAGGATCTCTCTGCGGATGACGTCGGCACGTCCTCTCGCGTGGCGAGCGCGATGACGCACCCGGAAGCGATTTAGCGTGTACATAAGGACTTACGGACTTCCAAGCAGATAGGTTTATGTTTTGTATTTTATGATTTTATGTATTGATTTTACTACTCCTGAAGAAGCCGACGTACGATCGGCGAAACGCGTCGAGGGATACAATAAACCGAATATTTTTTAACATTTGGTTTAATTTATTTACACGCACATGCACTATTCTTTCTGAGTGGTGCCACCGCAATTGTAAGTGCATTTTCGTTTTCTTCATATCCGACTATTGAAGATACTGCACCATTTTTGGTCTACTTTCATTTGCAGCACTCAAGATTCTTACATGGGATTGCTGATGAGCTCATTACACTCAGTTCACTTGTGAGTGGTTCTTATATTCATATTTCATATTGTGATTTTTACATATTACACTATTGTATTTTATTTTTCTTTCCCTCATGTATATGCGCTCCGTATTGTGCTGTTTGGTTGTATATACACTTCGAGGAAGAGTGGTTTTGGAAGCTGCTATCTTGAGGGAAGTATTTATTTATTTTGTTATTACACACGTGAGATTTTTGGTTTTTTCTTCTTTTGCACTTGTTATTTCTTCCTCGCATTAAGTAAAACTTTATAATATTTAATAAAAGTAAAAATCTTAGGAAGAGCATAAATGATATGCAAATGCCAATTAACCATTTCAGTTTGTACAGACAAGCAAGTATTATATTATAATTTATAGCAGCTTGTTTTTCAGACACTGTGTGTGTGCACTAGATGCCCCTCTCCTTCCCCAGTGTTTTATTTTCTATGCAGCAGGACACTGTCTCACATACTGACTCTCCCTCCTCTCTGCTTCTTGTCAGCATGGTCTCTGCATCTGCCAAGAAATCAGTGGAGATAAGAAAATAGTTGAAGAAGGCAATTAAGCAAGGGGGCAGATACAATGCAGAGGGATGGTGCAGGGGAACAGACAGGGACTGGGGGACATTTCTTATCAAGATCATGGAGCTAAAATTTATGAAATTGCTAATGCTGTAGGTAAAAGTTTCAAAATCTATACAGAACAATATTAGAAGAGAATATTTACTTTTAAAATGCACACTGCATCCACCAGTATAGATATTGCAGAACTTTTTAAAGCCTAAAAATAGTTTCCCTATGAAAATAAAAAAATACACTGTAAAATCTTTAATATTACAGGTTGTGTTAAAAGCAGTCTTCAATGGGCTACTTTGGTGAAACCGCATAAGTAAATATTGAGTGCTTTATGATCATGGGATGATTGGTCTGTGCTTTTAAGGTACTCGAGGAGGGTTGCCTCTATTCAATTTGGTAGGGATGGGAAGTTAAAGCATGCAATATATTCCTGTTTCTTGCTCGATTTGGCATTTTATTGCAGCTGGAATTTTACCACAATGTTCCTTCTTTGATTTAGGTCACATAGACTGCCACTCACAGAGACATTATAATGGTTTCTCAAAAGACCTGCTTAAGTGAAGCCTTGATAAGTGATTTCAGAGCACAGCATACACCAACACAGACATGCTTAACACTTTGAGTATCAACCATGACACATATTCCATACATGAAGGCACTCCATGCATTTCCTAACAAGAAGGTATAAGACAAGTGTGATGTAGAAGCACCCATCCTTGAGACACATATACATACACATATGCATACACATACACACTTAACCCACACTTCTAAAAGACAGTTCAGACAACAGTACAATAACCATCTTTAGATTTTTAAAAAAAGTACTAAAGTACAGTGAAACGCATGTCACAAGTAAAATCATCACACAGGCAAAAGAACCAAACACACATTAAACTCCTCACTCATTTATTGCTGTTTATATTAACTGAGGTTTGGTGAGAATACTTAAAGGTTTGGTTAAAGATACACAAATCTTGATAGTTATTACTAGAGGCAAATGCACTGTTTATTCAACTGATTTTCTTAATTAGTTATTGTGTTTGGGGAGGAATTACGAATTGTAGGTCTATAACAGGCTAATAAAAGGAAATAATGGCAATGGTTTGAATAGACTTTGTCACAGCGTTGATAGCAGTTGTGGCCTTCTACTGCACATGTAAGCATGACATGCATGTGATTGCCTGCTCGTGCGGCTGTGTTTATCTTGCAGGTCGCTGCAGAATGAAAAATTATAACGGGGCTATAAAGGTATGTGGAAGGCAAGTGCCTGGTGGCCATTCCAGACCTGCATCTTCTTATAACTGAGTGTACCTTCTAATCAGTACAAAGGGTCAAGGAAGATGGGAAAATACCTGTGTGAGAAATGAAGTGTGCTTTTGAAAATGTGATATTATATTTAATACAAAAACATATGATTTTACAATGTAAGGTCATTTGCAAAGTTATTCACCACAAAGGGTTTGGAATCAAAGGCTTCAACAGAGATGGGATTCTTAGATACTCTCCAGGGGGTCAGACACCTGAAGCAAAAGGTGTTGCATTTTCACATAGAATTTGTCCTCCATAACTGGGTTATACAGGAACTCTCTGGAAAGAGGGCTTGGGTGAACTACTTTCTTTCAATTTGAATACACTTGTATTTGTGCTTCATTCATCACACATTCCCTAAAATAATAACCCTATAAGAGGGTCATAATTTCTTACGCCTGCCCCATGCAGAAGTGTCAGGCTGCTGTATGTGGGAACAATTGCCAAGGAAAAGGGTCTGACATTGCCTACAGAGGTAACTGGAATGAACAACATGCAGATTAATACGGTAAAAGCTATACAAGAAAGTGAGATAATAGAATGTGAAAAGAAAATGTGATTATAACTGGAAAATGCATTTTTACTTGGTCCTGTGATGTAAGATTTTCAGTATTGTAATGACAATTATAAAGGACAATGAGTGCTGTGATGTTGTCTATCTCTTGAAGCTATGTGTGAAAATATAATGCTTTAAATAGCCATTGCATTTTGTAATAAACATAAAGCTCCATTGATGTGACAGTTTTGTTCACCTCTAGCATTTCAGGGTCTCCTAAATCATTTTATTTTGGATGTAATCTAAGAACATTTGTTGCGGTAATAATTTATGGTAGATTGTAGTATGCCAACAAATTCAAACTTTTAGATGTAGAGTAACAACAAACTACCAAGATTTCAAATGTTTCTTATATTTAAGATCTTTCTTTAAAAATCATTGATGTATGTTCCTTCCACACTATATCAATGTAAATAATTTCAATATCAAATGATGAAATAAACTGGAATAGATGGACACAACCTTAATCCCAAACAAGCATAGCTCAGTTCCTCTGCACTTCTTCTAACACTGGCTAGTTTTCTTCAGTTAAACCCCTGGGCTGAGTCTCTACGGAAATCAATGATGACGGAAATCAGGACTTCATCATTCTTCAATTTATATATAAGTTAAATATTGTATCAGGGACAACTTTGGGAAGGTCATTGTTAATCTCTTAGTGAGCCGCAACATAAGAATCACACCATGACATGATCCCACTAGTTGTGATGGGTGCAAAACAAAACAAAATACATAAAACAGTAAATGAAATAGAAAATAGAATAGTATATGCAATGTGATACATAACCAGGAAACTGCTGTCTACAATCTAGTTATTATACAAGCATTAATCTGATTGCAGTTGCATATTTAGGCATTTAGTGTCAGACAAATGAAGATCTAACAATCTAACAGGAATATAATTAACTGAATGCTTTGCTTGTGGAACAAAATAAGTTTTTATTTATTAAACAAAATAAATAATTGCACACTATTGTTATCTATAATTTACATTTTCAATGTCTCACTTACTTATTCCCTCATTTGTTTGAAAGAACAGATGGAGGAAATTCACAGTAGCAATAAAGTTTATTCCTTATTGGAATATATATATATATAGTTATAAATAGAATAAATCATTAATGTCACTTTATTCTAAAACTTGACTATTATTTAGATAAATGATACCCATTACACTAGTAAGTGTATTTTACAACTGTTTTTAGGTTACTTCAACAGCAAATGTTTGTCATTAATAATTACTCTAAGTAACTAAGCAGTAATAAAATAGCAATTACTCTTCTGTGAAATAATATATGTTTTACTGATTTTAATTATTGTCATTTCAAAAATTTCCTAAACACCGCCTGTCTATGCTTTTTGCCATAGCTTTATACATTAGTTATTTTTATAAGATAAAAACTACTTTATTGGGGGGGTATGCTAACTACACACTCACATTTTTGTTAATATTTTATTATATATTTTCATGTGACAACACTGAAGAAATGACACTCTGCTACAACGTAAAGCAGTGAGTGTACATCCTGTAACAGTGTAAATTTGCTGTCCCCTCAAAATAACTCAACACACAGCCATTAATGTCTAAACCTTGGCAACAAAAGTGAGTACACCCCTAGGTGGAAATGTTCAAATTCTGCCTCTGGCATCAACTAATTGGTTGATGCCATAGGAGGCCCCTGCAAGCGACCAATAGAGTTGCTTGCACGGCCCTTTAACCCCTGACAGGGAACTTGGCCTGTCTCCCCACTCCAAGAGTTAAAGAGTTACGGATTTCAGCTCCCGTTATCTACGCAGCATTGCAGGGGTGAACGGGAGGGGAAATCCGTAGGTCCGCCGTCAGGAGTTAAAGGGCTGTGCGAGCAACTACCGTATTGGCTCGAATATAGGCCGCACTTTTTCCCCCACTTTAAGTTTTTAAAGTGGGGGTGCGGCCTATATTCGGGGTGTAGCGCCCGACGCCCGGGACATGCAGTCCCGGGCGCCGGGCAGGCAGCGGGGTTAAGATACAGATCCCCCGCAGCGGTGCAGGGGACCTGCATCCTTCTCCCCGATACGCTCAGACAGCCTCCCCTGCCAGCACTTCTCACGGGGGGGGGTGCCGGCACGGGAGGTTATCTAAGCGTTTTACCTCTGCCCACCCCCGACTTACCGGAGCAGACTCCCGGGTGTCTTGCGGGGCCGGCGGGAGACATCTACGCAATACGCGCATGCAACTTCCGGTACCGGTACCGGAAGTTGCATACGCGTATTGCGTAGATGTCCCTCGCCGGCCCCGCAAGACACCCGGGAGTCTGCTCCGGTAAGTCGAGGAGGGGGGGACAGAGGAGGACAGCGGCAGCGTATCTCGGGGAGGGAGGACAGCGGCAGCGTATCTCGGGGAGGGAGGACAGCGGCAGCGTATCTCGGGGAGGGAGGACAGCGGCAGCGTATCTCGGGGAGGGAGGACAGCGGCAGCGTATCTCGGGGAGGGAGGACAGTGGCAGCATATCTCGGGGAGGGAGGACAGTGGCAGCATATCTCGGGGGGGGACAGAGTGGCAGCATGTTTTTTTTGGTGCTTTTTTAAAGAAAAAAAACTTTTTCTTTAAAAAAGCACCAAACTTTTAGGGTGCGGCCTATATACGGGGGCGGCCTATATCCGAGCCAATACGGTATATTGGTCACCTGCAGGGGCCTCCTCTGGCATCAACCAAGTCTACTTTTTATACAGTTCCAAATTTATGTAAGCCTTTATTGTCTTATAGTCATTGTATGTGTAAGCATCCCAACATTTTTACAGGCAAAAACAAATTTTTGTCCCTAGTACATCCTAAGATCACCTAATATAAACAACTTAAATTTTCTAACATTTTGTTATAACAAAACATAACATGTTTGAAGAAACTGAGTAATTTTAATTACTTCCAATGTCTACTAAAACTGATACCCATTTCTAAAAAAACTGCTCTTTTCTGTATTTTTGATCTCCTCTAAACCCTTTAGAGGGTTTTTAGCCATTCTAAAGGTCATTGATTTTTTTTCTCTCTCTCTAGGTAGCTTAGTTTGAAATCTGTCATGATGGAGTGGGATACAAATATTCCTCAGGAAATGTTCCATCTTACACTATATCTGTATTCACCTTGTGGTTAACCATGTATCTGACCTCATTTATTCATTTTTTGTAGGAGCCAATCAATCAAAGTATCACAATTGTTTAATAACCTCAAAGGAAGGTAAAACTAATATCTGTTGGGTGAAATATTGGTCATGGCTGACAGCTTCGAGAATCAATCATAACTTTTTTTTTGTTGTTTGCTTTAGATTGAAGCTTCCTAGAGCACATAAGATAATTCCTAAAAGTGATTGACACTTGCTTTGAGCTTGGAAAAAACTTTTATGTTAGTGAGATTGTTGAGAACGGAAAGACTGATACCAATAGGTTTGCTGTGACAAAATTTACACTCACAGCCATATTCAGATAATACATAAAAAATCAGATAAATTATTAGTCTTCTTCATCTTCTTCTTTTCTACAAGAATAATTCCGAATCTAAAGTATATGCCCAATAATAATAATAATAATACTTTATAACTAAATATAAATGTCACACATTAGCGCAAACCTCCTTAAAAGATGCATTATTGTGATTTTTTTTAAAACAAAAATTCACCTTACCATTAAAGAGGAATACAATTAAAAAGAGGCCCAGTGAAAAAATCCATTCTGTGCCGGACATCAGCAAATTGGCTGCTGGTAGCACAGTTGTGTGTGTTTTATACCTCCCATGCACCGGCATACCAAGTGGAAGAAATACACTTGAATGTGTTTTTTATTGAGTGTAGTAAGCAGGCATACATAAAGTGAACTGAAGGTGAAATTCCATACCTTTTCCCGAAAGACAGGCTTGTTAGCCTTCCATTTTTTCCATTCCTTAAAATATATAAACTCTATTTCTGCTGCTATTTGGACGGTGTTTCAATACAGCTTGGCAAAAAATAAAACTTTGACATACCACTAGGAGGTTCTAGCAGCACATGTTTTGGAGAAAACTACACCAAATTATCAATCTAAACTACTCATTCCTTGGCAAGGACTGATATTGTATCAGCATGTTTCGTATATGGCCTAGTTGGCCACAAAATAATTAATAGCCTGTTTTCATGCAGCTTTCTCACCTGTTTATACCCAAAGACCTGTCATTATAAGAATCCAATGCTAGCCAGACATGTTGCTGTGGAAAAAGTGGAACAGTTAAAAATATCCTCTCCTACAATCTCACTATGTCCCTCAAAGAAATTTTTTACAAGGACCAAGCTTGAAAGGCCCTGGTGGATGTAAAGATGCCAAGGTGAGCTTATCTATGGCCAACCCTTGGTCCATTCAAACTTCTTGCTTTCACTTGACTCTTGGCTATTTATTGGAGTACTTACCATACTTGTGTTACTATTATTATCACCAGCTACATCTTGGGCGGACCTTACATAAGGCTTGAAAGTCCATCACCATCTACCACTACATCCTTTTGCCTGCGGTTTAGGCTATTCAGTCGTATGCATGAATCAGGTGTGAGACTTTAGTGAAACTCCCCCAAGGAAACCAGTCACATACATGTAGAACATAAAATGTAATTATTGGGGATTACTTTATGTGACGGAACCCTCCATAACTGGGGCCACTGGAGAGACCTGACAGCCAGCCTCCTCCCTGTAGAACATAAAATGTAATTATTGGGGATTACTTTATGTGACGGAACCCTCCATAACTGGGGCCACTGGAGAGACCTGACAGCCAGCCTCCTCCCTTTTGACTATGGGCCCTGACTTTGTAAAGACCTATGTGGCTACCCCCAGCAGTATCATCTCATCATTTGCTGAGGGGATTATCTCTGGCAGACAGCCAGGATAGCCAGGATCTGCAACCAGGGAGTGAACACCATTGTTTTACTTTAATATTGTATACGTCAGGCTCCCCCCTTCCAGTACCACTACTATAGACATTTACCCCGGCCATCCCTGGAACTGATTTTGGCCAGTGATAGATGGTAGAGGTTGGGATCCCTATTGTATTGTTAATCCTGTTAATGCCCCTGTTGTCTCTGGGAGGCAGATTAAGGGGAGGGGAGCGGTTTGTGTCCCAATATCTGTTTTATGTTAATGTGTGTTTTGCTGGATATATCCAGTCCTGTGTGTGAAAAATAAATCAGTCTTCGTTTTAGTTTATACCCTACACTGTGTCTCGGCTAGTGACTGGGAAACCGGGGAAAGAGTGTGTTGTCCCAGGCTAAGGGAGCACAAGTCAGCGGAGGTAGTTGGTCGGACTAGCCGGCTCCGTGACACTTTAATTGTCCATATATATATATATATATATGAACACTAGTTTGTGTATAACTGGGGGGCAGGCTGATAAATATAAAGGAAATGCATTTTTCTCAATCATAGTCTTATAATCTAGCAAACAGGGGATGTATCTTAACTAGTTGTTTTGAATGCGTACAACTTGATGTATAATAGTGAGTTTAGCTGTGCTCTTAATTATCTGATTTTATGCCACCTGTTCTGGGAAACACAGGTTAGACATTCCCAGGTATTTCAAGGCATGTTATCTATAAACTAATTTGCAGTGTGTCCAGTCAAATTTAATTTGCTGCAATCAAAAATTAACCAAACCCTTGATGAGGTCATTTTACATTATTGCTCAGCCTTCACAAGGATCTGTTCTAAATGAAAGAGACTATTAATTTATTTGAACATTGCTTATTCTACTGAAAAACAAAACAAAACATACACAACTGTTCCTCGTATTGTAATACTAAGACACCAGTGCATATTACATATGGAGTATTTATGCTAAATGGCTTTTTATTGACTGCAAATTCATATACTTTTTTTCTAGATTAAAAATATGCTAAATTTGTCCAGTGATTTTTCAAGGGTGTTTGCGTTGAAACATTTGGAGGGTTGTATAACTCACACTGAACCTTTACAGCATTTTACACAATTGATAATATTTCTGTGATTTGAAAATTGTATGTTGAAAAATTGGAGATAAGGAATTGACAAAAATTAAGAGAACTTCTCAGATTTGTCTTTTGCATAAAAACACCATCTCAGCTACACCCTTTGTACTTAGTGTTGGTGTCACTATGGTGGAAAGCTAGAAGAGGAAAAAGAGATCAATGAAAAAAAGAAATATTTAAGGTAAAAAATAAGAGAGGGGTTATGGCGGCAGGTGGTCAGAGGGGTATGGCATTAGGAGGAAAATAATGTGCATCATAGACAACATAATTTGGCCAAAAAGGAACAAAGCTCCCTAAAAATGTATATTTGGGTTATATACAGGAAGACAATACTCAAAATGCATTGTTTTCAATGGGTTTAGGGACGCCCCTTGTCCTTAAGGGGTTAAAGTAAACCTTAATCTAGAATATATTTCTATACTGAGATTCTGCCCTATATTCCTTAATTCATTTGTAATCCATACAGATTAATTATTCCTATTTCCTGAGAGGGAAAAAGAATACACTGTCTACAAATAACTCCTTTTTAACTCGCTGGTTTGAGGCTCCCTTGTCAAGGTTGTGCTCCAGCCCATATTAAAGGCCTCCAGATGGCTTGCTGGCATCATACTTGGCGTAGGCTTGTATCCGGTACCTCAAATCTTCAAGCAGGTTCTTTTTCTGCCTGCCACTTCTCTGGATGCACTGCTGACGCATAGTATTGCAGTAAACTACTCGGTCTGTTACTTGGTTTTAGTTATCTGCACTAAGGGTACTTTCGCCTACAAGTAAGGGTACTTGTTTAGAAGTCTATTTAAACCTTCTTCTAGACTGGATAACTTGCTCAGCTATACTTTGCCTGTTGAGCTTGTGTTGTGACCTGTTATATGATACCTGACTTCTTGCCTGTGTACCTGACTATGAATCTGTGCTGCCTGCACTGAATCTAGAACATCTGACTACACCTGGCTCGCTTTCTGTACCATGGTGCTGGAGCTGGTGTTGTGCTTACTCACATTGCATGCGTGATTTGTGGCCTGCAAGACTGTGCTTTGCAAGTGTGGGCATTACCTGCAACTGGACTCCACTATTAAACTGTGCCCTGACATCCCTCTGTGTGAGTTACACTGTGAAAGGGGGGTGGGTTATATTATTTTACACAATTTGTTTATAGTAACATCGCACAACTCCATTATTGGTCAATATATGACTCATCACTGTTGGTATTTTGAAGGAACAAAATATATAGTTATATCAACAATTTCACAAAACAAAAGCCAGGTCTGAGGCTCCTTTTGTGTAAGCTATACACTGGATAATAAAAAAATAAGTTTAAATATATATTTTTGTGAATATCGCTGTTTGTAGTAACAAGTTGCAATACCTTATTGTACTTTTTCTTTTCTTACAATGTTTAATGTCACTTTAACCATGTCATGGGTTAGCATATTTGTGTATGTTATTTTGTTTTAATTCAAGACCATTACTTTCCGTAGCACTTTTGCTTTAGATTTTAATAGTGCCCCATCCCACTAAGCAGGGGGTTGGGATTGAGAAGTGGATATACTTGGGTTCTATGCACCAAAAGGTTATTACCTCCTGCCCCACTCCAGTGGGAGAGGAGGGTGGGGGAAATTGTGAGTTCACACTGTTAGACTCTACTCCTGGGGATCCTTGTGTCTAATATTTTCCTAATTAATTTACTGTATTTTGTGTTTATGTATTGTAGTGGGGGGTTTCATTTTGCAAGTTTCGGTAGAGGGGTGGAAATTGTGAATTCAGTTCAGGTGACCTTGGCTGAAACTTCCACAACTTGCAGATACTTGCATGCACTTGCAAACAACCTGTATGCTAGTGAATATATGAGTTGACTCTGGCCAGTTGTGTTAGCTCAATTGACCACTCAAGTTCTTATTGAATAGACCCAACTGATTTGATATGTTTCATTGTATTACAACAGTTAAAATTACACCAAACTAATTTTCTGGGTTTATGCTGCAGCGATCTAGCTTCTCCAGTAAACTAATTTCTTTTGTTTTATTACAACTACTTCCTTCACACTTCTATTTAAACAATATATTTTCAATCTGTGTAATGTAAAAAAACCCACAAGATATGATTAATGGAAAAGGACATGCCAACCACACAGAAAGTGATAGACTTGGGCACCAGGGGGCTCTTCGTGTTCGTCTTCGTGCTCGTCTTCGGGGGAAAAAAAATCTTCGTATTCCGCGAATATTCGCCCGTTCCTGTCTTCTCTTCGGGCGAATATTCGCGGACATTCTTCGTGCTCGTTTAATCTTCGTTTTCCTCCTGGTTGCCTAGCAGGGGTTAATACGGGGTTAATAACACATCACAGCAGCAGCAGCTGCCGTGAAGGTACGTGTGTGCAGCTCTATTGGTCGTTTCGGCAGGGGGCTGGTCTGGCATCAACGAGTGAATTGCAGAACTGCAGAATGCACTTCATTCGTTGATGGCAGGCGAGCCCCCTGCCGAAACGACCAATAGAGTTGCACACACATACCGAGGTGTACTGTCCATAGATGTTTAATAAAAGAATAGGGAATATTTTACATTTTTAAATTGATTTTGGACCACTTTACATGCCTAACATTTGCTACCTATTTACAATGGCATACTTTGCAACAACCCAACTTACTTATTGGACAGGACTGGAAAATAGCAGGACTGTCCACCAAAATCTTGGGTGTGTTGGCAGGTATGCTGATGGAAAAATGTTGGACAAGAACTAAAAAATAGCTTAGGGTTAATGTACGGTTATGTTTAAGATTAGTAGCAGTGCACTGGTTTGGTTAAAGATGGATTATGTCTAAATAATAATAATTTAATTTTAATGTTTTTTTTTAAAAAAAAATAGGGGTTTATTTAAATGTATTTTAAAGTTAGATTTATTATTTAGTACTTGATTATATTTATTAAATGTTTATAGTAGCGTTACCTACCGAGCTATACCTACCTATGTGTATTTGCATTTTGCATACCTAGTTTAGCTAAATTAGATGGGACAGGACTGGAAAAAAGCAGGACTGTCCCTGAAAAAGTTGGGTCTGTTGGCAGGTATGTGGATGGAAAAATGTTATAGGGTGAAGTGTGAGTTATAGTGTTAATGTAATGCTATTAGTGAGTGAAGGCCAGGGCAAATAACAAGGAAAAGGTCCTTGTGTTTTGTGCATTGTAAGTGTGTGTGTATGTGTGTTATGTGTGATGTCACTGTGTGTTATATGTGTTATATGTGTTATTGTGTGTGTTATGTTTGGTTGGTTGTGTATCAGAAGGAAAATAATGAAATGGAAAAGGAAATGGGAAAGGCAAATGAGTGGGCAATTGGCGACCCGCTCACCTGTTTCACCCCAGGGCAAAGCACCCAAACACTGTCAGTCTTAGACGTTTGGCAGCAGACTTCCAGAGCTCAGACACAAGGCCCTAGCGTAAGCTGGCCACTCCGGCGGAGGTAGCAGGCGTTGCCACACCGCAAACAGAGGCAGCCAGGGGGGAGAAACTGCCCTTACCATTAGGGACATTTTGGGCATGACTCTAGCCAGGAAGCGAACTGGCAGAGAAGAGATGCTGGCACCACCACCAGCAGCAGCATTGAAAAGGCGAATGAGTGGGCAATTGGCGACCCACTCACCTGTTTCACCCCAGGGCAAAGCACCCAAACACTGTCAGTCTTAGACGTTTGGCAGCAGACTTCCAGAGCTCAGACACAAGGCCCTAGCGTAAGCTGGCCACTCCGGCGGAGGTAGCAGGCGTTGCCACACCGCAGACAGAGGCAGCCAGGGGGGAGAAACTGCCCTTACCATTAGGGACATTTGATTCATGACACTAGCCAGGAAGCGAACTGGCATCGAAGAGACACTGGCACCACCAGCAGCAGCAGCAGCAGCAGAATTGGGAAAGGCGAATGAGTGGGCAATTGGCGACCCACTCACCTGTTTCACCCCAGGGCAAAGCACCCAAACACTGTCAGTCTTAAACGTTTGGCAGCAGACTTCCAGAGCTCAGACACAAGGCCCTAGCGTAAGCTGGCCACTCCGGCGGAGGTAGCAGGCGTTGCCACACCGCAGACAGAGGCAGCCAGGGGGGAGAAACTGCCCTTACCATTAGGGACATTTGATTCATGACACTAGCCAGGAAGCGAACTGGCATCGAAGAGACACTGGCACCACCAGCAGCAGCAGCAGAATTGGGAAAGGCGAATGAGTGGGCAATTGGCGACCCACTCACCTGTTTCACCCCAGGGCAAAGCACCCAAACACTGTCAGTCTTAAACGTTTGGCAGCAGACTTCCAGAGCTCAGACACAAGGCCCTAGCGTAAGCTGGCCACTCCGGCGGAGGTAGCAGGCGTTGCCACACCGCAGACAGAGGCAGCCAGGGGGGAGAAACTGCCCTTACCATTAGGGACATTTGATTCATGACACTAGCCAGGAAGCGAACTGGCAGAGAAGAGACACTGGCACCACCAGCAGCAGCAGCAGCAGCAGAATTGGGAAAGGCGAATGAGTGGGCAATTGGCGACCCACTCACCTGTTTCACCCCAGGGCAAAGCACCCAAACACTGTCAGTCTTAAACGTTTGGCAGCAGACTTCCAGAGCTCAGACACAAGGCCCTAGCGTAAGCTGGCCACTCCGGCGGAGGTAGCAGGCGTTGCCACACCGCAGACAGAGGCAGCCAGGGGGGAGAAACTGCCCTTACCATTAGGGACATTTGATTCATGACACTAGCCAGGAAGCGAACTGGCATCGAAGAGACACTGGCACCACCAGCAGCAGCAGCAGCAGCAGAATTGGGAAAGGCGAATGAGTGGGCAATTGGCGACCCACTCACCTGTTTCACCCCAGGGCAAAGCACCCAAACACTGTCAGTCTTAAACGTTTGGCAGCAGACTTCCAGAGCTCAGACACAAGGCCCTAGCGTAAGCTGGCCACTCCGGCGGAGGTAGCAGGCGTTGCCACACCGCAGACAGAGGCAGCCAGGGGGGAGAAACTGCCCTTACCATTAGGGACATTTGATTCATGACACTAGCCAGGAAGCGAACTGGCAGAGAAGAGACACTGGCACCACCACCAGCAGCAGAATTGGGAAAGGCGAATGAGTGGGCAATTGGCGACCCACTCACCTGTTTCACCCCAGGGCAAAGCACCCAAACACTGTCAGTCTTAGACGTTTGGCAGCAGACTTCCAGAGCTCAGACACAAGGCCCTAGCGTAAGCTGGCCACTCCGGCGGAGGTAGCAGGCGTTGCCACACCGCAGACAGAGGCAGCCAGGGGGGAGAAACTGCCCTTACAATTAGGGACATTTTGGGCATGACTCTAGCCAGGAAGCGAACTGGCAGAGAAGAGATGCTGGCACCACCACCACCACCACCACCACCACCAGCAGCATTGAAAAATTGGAAAGGCGAATGAGTGGGCAATTGGCGACCCACTCACCTGTTTCACCCCAGGGCAAAGCACCCAAACACTGTCAGTCTTAGACGTTTGGCAGCAGACTTCCAGAGCTCAGACACTAGGCCCTAGCGTAAGCTGGCCACTCCGGCGGAGGTAGCAGGCGTTGCCACACCGCAGACAGAGGCAGCCAGGGGGGAGAAACTGCCCTTACCATTAGGGACATTTGATTCATGACACTAGCCAGGAAGCGAACTGGCATCGAAGAGACACTGGCACCACCAGCAGCAGCAGCAGCAGCAGAATTGGGAAAGGCGAATGAGTGGGCAATTGGCGACCCACTCACCTGTTTCACCCCAGGGCAAAGCACCCAAACACTGTCAGTCTTAGACGTTTGGCAGCAGACTTCCAGAGCTCAGACACAAGGCCCTAGCGTAAGCTGGCCACTCCGGCGGAGGTAGCAGGCGTTGCCACACCGCAAACAGACGCAGCCAGAGGGGAGAAACTGCCCTTACCACTAGGGACATTTTGGGCATGACTCTAGCCAGGAAGCGAACTGGCAGAGAAGAGATGCTGGCACCACCACCACCACCAGCAGCAGCATTGAAAAATGGGAAAGGCGAATGAGTGGGCAATTGGCGACCCACTCACCTGTTTCACCCCAGGGCAAAGCACCCAAACACTGTCAGTCTTAGACGTTTGGCAGCAGACTTCCAGAGCTCAGACACAAGGCCCTAGCGTAAGCTGGCCACTCCGGCGGAGGTAGCAGGCGTTGCCACACCGCAGACAGAGGCAGCCAGGGGGGAGAAACTGCCCTTACAATTAGGGACATTTTGGGCATGACTCTAGCCAGGAAGCGAACTGGCAGAGAAGAGATGCTGGCACCACCACCAGCAGCAGCATTGAAAAGGCGAATGAGTGGGCAATTGGCGACCCACTCACCTGTTTCACCCCAGGGCAAAGCATCCAAACACTGTCAGTCCTTGGCGTTTGGGAGCGGACTTCCAGAGCTCAGACACAAGGCCCTAGCGTAAGCTGGCTACATTGGCGGAGGTAGCAGGCGTTGCCACACCGCAGCAAGTGCAACCAGGGGGGAGAAACTGCCCTTACCATAAGGGACAATTAAGGCATGACACTAGCCAGGAAGCGAACTGGCAGAGAAGAGATGCTGGCACCACCAGCAGCAGCAGCAGCAGCAGCAGCATTGGAAAAGGCAAATGAGTGGGCAATTGGCGACCCACTCACCTGTTTCACCCCAGGGCAAAGCATCCAAACACTGTCAGTCCTTGGCGTTTGGGAGCGGACTTCCAGAGCTCAGACACAAGGCCCTAGCGTAAGCTGGCTACATTGGCGGAGGTAGCAGGCGTTGCCACACCGCAGCAAGTGCAACCAGGGGGGAGAAACTGCCCTTACCATAAGGGACAATTAAGGCATGACACTAGCCAGGAAGCGAACTGGCAGAGAAGAGATGCTGGCACCACCAGCAGCAGCAGCAGCAGCAGCAGCATTGGAAAAGGCAAATGAGTGGGCAATTGGCGACCCACTCACCTGTTTCACCCCAGGGCAAAGCATCCAAACACTGTCAGTCCTTGGCGTTTGGGAGCGGACTTCCAGAGCTCAGACACAAGGCCCTAGCGTAAGCTGGCTACATTGGCGGAGGTAGCAGGCGTTGCCACACCGCAGCAAGTGCAACCAGGGGGGAGAAACTGCCCTTACCATAAGGGACAATTAAGGCATGACACTAGCCAGGAAGCGAACTGGCAGAGAAGAGATGCTGGCACCACCAGCAGCAGCAGCAGCAGCAGCAGCAGCAGCAGCAGCATTGGAAAAGGCAAATGAGTGGGCAATTGACGACCCGCTCACCTGTTTCACCCCAGGGCAAAGCATCCAAACACTGTCAGTCCTTGGCGTTTGGGAGCGGACTTCCAGAGCTCAGACACAAGGCCCTAGCGTAAGCTGGCTACATTGGCGGAGGTAGCAGGCGTTGCCACACCGCAGCAAGTGCAACCAGGGGGGAGAAACTACCCTCACCATCAGGGACATTCGAGGCATGACACTAGCCAGGAAGCGAACTGGCATTGAAGAGAGACACTGGCACCACCACCAGCAGCAGCAGAATTGGGAAAGGCGAATGAGTGGGCAATTGACGACCCGCTCACCTGTTTCACCCCAGGGCAAAGCATCCAAAAACTGTCAGTCCTTGGCGTTTGGGAGCGGACTTCCAGAACTCAGACACAAGGCCCTAGCGTAAGCTGGCTACATTGGCGGAGGTAGCAGGCGTTGCCACACCGCAGCAAGTGCAACCAGGGGGGAGAAACTACCCTCACCATCAGGGACATTCGAGGCATGACACTAGCCAGGAAGCGAACTGGCATTGAAGAGAGACACTGGCACCACCACCAGCAGCAGCAGAATTGGGAAAGGCGAATGAGTGGGCAATTGACGACCCGCTCACCTGTTTCACCCCAGGGCAAAGCATCCAAAAACTGTCAGTCCTTGGCGTTTGGGAGCGGACTTCCAGAACTCAGACACAAGGCCCTAGCGTAAGCTGGCTACACCGGCGGAGGTAGCAGGCGTTGCCACACCGCAGCAAGTGCAACCAGGGGGGAGAAACTACCCTCACCATCAGGGACATTCGAGGCATGACACTAGCCAGGAAGCGAACTGGCATTGAAGAGAGACACTGGCACCACCACCAGCAGCAGCAGAATTGGGAAAGGCAAATGAGTGGGCAATTGACGACCCGCTCACCTGTTTCACCCCAGGGCAAAGCATCCAAGCACTGTCAGTCCTTGGCGTTTGGGAGCAGACCTACAGAACTCAGACACAAGGCCCTAGCATAAGCTAGCTACACCGGCGGAGGTAGCAGGCGTTGCCACACCGCAGCAAGTGCAACCAGGGGGGAGAAACTACCCTTTCCATTAGGGACATCTGAGGCATGATTTCAGCCAGGAAGCGAACTGGCAAAAGATACTGGCACCACCACCAGCAGCAGCGTTGGAAACGGAAAAAGGTGAATGAGTGGGCAATTGACGACCCACTCACCTGTTTCACCCCAGGGCAAAGCATCCAAAGACTGTCAGTCCTAGGCGTTTGGGAGCGGACTTACAGAGCTCAGACACTAGGCCCTAGCGTAAATTGGCTACACCAGCGGAGGTAGCAGGCATTGCCACACCGCAGCAAGTGCAACCAGGGGGAGAAACTACCTTAAACATTAGAGAGAAAAAATTTAACTTTCCAAGCTAAGAGCTGGGTAACCCAATTTGGGCAGATTGAATTTAAGAAAGGCAATCTGCTCCATCAGATGAGGTGCCATGCGTGAGCGCTGTGGACTCAGTATGTTTCCAGTCATAGAAAACACGCGCTCACTTTGAACAGTGGTTGGCGGACATGATAGAAGCTGCTGCGCAACCCATGAGAGTGCAGGCCACACACTCTTCTTTTCATCCCAGTAGCTAAGAGGATCAACATTAGGAGCAGAAGGAACTTCACAGAGGTAAAGTTTGACCATTTCAGCAGCACTACTCTCCTTTCTGCTGCTAGCTCTGTCAGATGGTCCAACTATACTGCCAAGTGCCTCTTCCCAAAACGCAGCTGCTCCACTCAGCTGTGTTGTGCTGCTTGTGGCACTGCTGCTGATGCTGCTGCTAGGGGTAGCAGACCACATCATCTCTTCCTCCTCCTGCACCTCACCCTCCTCGGACAGCATTCCCATTTTACGCTGCCAGTCACGCACCTTGTTGACCAATTGCTCCCGGTAGCTACTGAGAACATTGAATTTCAAAGCTAGCTTTCCCTTAATTCTTGGATCACAAAGGCACGCTAGCATCATTTCGGGACTCTCTTCCATTCGCTTGCGAAGGTGTACTTTTAGCAGATCCTTCAGCTTCCTGACTATGGCTGCTACGTCAGGATGTAGAGTGCCACCTTGAACAGCCTCACGGTTTCCAAGGAACACATCCATCTTGCTGCCTAGATGGGAGAACACTGGGATTACCTGGGCCAGACTGGCAGTGTTTGAGCTTAAATTTTCTGTGGCATCCCTGAATGGTTTAAGGACTGCCACTAGCTGGGCGATCACTGTCCAATCCTCCCTATTCAATGGAGAGGTAATCCCAATATTGTGCTCTGAGGCAAGATTATGGATTGCCCTCTGCTGCTCCAAAATCCTCTCTAGCATGTCTAACGTGGAGTTCCACCGTGTACTGACATCCTGACGTAGGCAGTGTACGGGAAGACCTGACCTCTCTTGCTCTTCCCTCAAAAGTTGGCTAGCCTTAACACTATGGTGAAAGTGCCCAGCGATCTTTCTGCAGCGGGACAGAACTACTGCTGCCACATTAGTTCCTTCTGACATTGCTGCCTTCACTACAAGATGGATGATGTGGGCTGCACAGCGCACACCAACAATATGACCATCTCGCAGCGCTTTCACCATATTGGCACCTCCGTCAGTTACCACAAAACCAACTTCAACATTGGTGCCCGCCTCTGCTCCCACCCAAAGGCTAAACATTTTCCTCATCGCATGCAGAATGTTTTGGGAAGTGTGCTTTTCATCCATCACTTCTGCATGGAGAAGGAAAGATCGGTAGCCTGCTGCAGCAGCTTCCTTAGACACACCGGGCTGCCACCAGTGTGCTGTCAAAGAAAGAAAGGCATGCTGGCCGCTAGGTGCACTCCACAAATCTGTAGTGAAATGAACAGACTGACCAGCAGCCTTGGAAAGCTCCTCTTTCACTGCTGCAACACAGGACCGATACAATGAGGGGACAATGTTCCTGCTGAAAGTGGAACGTGACGGAACTGTATATTGTGGAGCCACAGCCGCCATCAATTGTTTGAAAGGCTCCCCTTCGATCATAGAGAAGGATGCCCCTCCAACAGCAATGAACTGACCAATCAGTCGCGTTACTTTATTGGCCTGCTGTTTGGGCATTGACCTTTTGGATTGGAATGCCACAAATTGTTCCAGGGTGGGCTGGACATGCAGTGCTCCAACCTGCCTTGGTCTCTGGCTGCCAGCACTAGTTGCTGCTGCTGCTGCTGCTGCTATTGGCTCAGAAGAAGAAGCTGTTGGGGTTTTTCCACGGCCACCAGCTATGCTGCCTGCACTAAGTTTTACCTCTGCATCTTTCCCCAATAGCACAGCGTTGTGTTGAGTGCTGAGGTGATGCTTCATGCTAGCACTGGTAAAATGGCCAGACACTTTCCCTCTGCTTATTAGCTTCCCACAATGTTTGCACTTTCCATAGCGCCCTTCTTCAACATTTTCAAAGTGCTCCCAAATTGGGGCGCGCATAGCCTTGGAGTGTGCCTTGGGTGCTGCTCTTACTGCTCGGGGTGGATCAACAGAGGCAGAACTAGTGGTGGTGGGACTGGTGGTAACAGTACTGGCCATAGTGGGACTGCTAATTGCTTTAGATTTGCTAGGTTTTGCTGCTGCTGCTGGTGGTGGTGATGGTGATGATCGTAGCGGAGAAGGTGGAGGCTCAGGGGAAAATTGTGCACTAGTCATTTGGACACTGCTCCCTGAGGAATCTGATTCCTGACCACTCATCTCCTCTACTTCCTCTGGCTCATAGTCTAGCTCTTCATTAGCCAGATCGAATGGAATTCCTGCTAGGCTGGAGCTAAGACTGATATCGTCGTGAGACTCGTGACTAGTAGTAGTGCGAGCAGGAAGAATAGACTCTGCACTTGGCCTCTCAGTCTCAGGCTCCTCTGCTACCTCGCTAGGTGGAGTTCCACTATGTGTAGCCCTCTCTCTAACTGTCTTTACAAAAATTTTGTAAGGACTTGGTGGCTTGCTAGAGGTACTAGGAGGACATGGCGTGGCGGTACCAGTGGGAACAGTAGGCGCAGCACTAGTGGTGGTAGAGGCGGGGGTGGTGGTGGTGGTGGTTTTCCCTACAAAGGAATGAGATCGCTTTGGTTTGGGACCCCTCTGAGTCTTGCTGCTAATTTGGCTCTGCTTGGTACCTTGCATGCTGCTGGTGGATGGGGAAGATGCTGCTTGGGGCAAAAGGCACTTCTTTTTAGTCACTGGGCTGGTACTACTTGTGCTACCCTTTAACTTTGAACGTGCTTCTGGTGCTTTAGGCTTTCCGTAAAAAACCATAGAGCTTGTGGGCCTAGCCGCACTACTACTGCCTGCTTTTGGTGCCTTTCCTTTACTTGATGATCCTTCAAGCAATGCTTCCCCAAATGATAAGCGAGAGCTTGGCCTACTTGGCCGACTAGACTGACGCAAAGGCTGCATCTTAGAGCTGGTGGTGGTGCTGGTGGTGGTGCTGGTGGTGGTGGTGGTGGTGGTGGTGGTGGTAGATGGAGCTTGTCCCTCCTTAGTCCCAAAAGGAGGATCCATTTCAAATTTTGTGTTGTGTGTGTAGTGTAGTGTAGTGTAGTGTAGTGTAGTGTTTAAAAAACTATAAAAAAAAAATAAAAAAATAAAAATAAAAAAAAGGAAAAACGAATTAAAGACAAAAAAATTAGAGGAAGTTCTCTTCAGTGCTACTGCTTAAAAAGTAAAACTATGCACTACTGCACTGTGCTGTGTGCAATCTGCCAAAATCCTAAAGTTATTTAAATTATTAACTCAAGATTAACTATTTAATAACTAGCAGTATTTTATTTTTAATTTGAATTTACACGGGCCTAAGAGCTTAGCCTACTACTATGCTAGCCTAAAGCTATATTTCCTTACTATAAGTCTACCTCTAGGCAGACGCTCTCAAACCCACTAAGCTAAAGTGAGGTTAAATCAGATTCAGTATATGATTTATTAATTAATATTAAGTTATATAATATTAATAGATTAGAACTAATTTACTTATATATTATGTATTATAGATAGAAGAATATAGATTATGAATTAGAATTTAGAATTAGAATTACTTATATTATAGATTATGAATTAGAATATTATTATTTATAATATATTATAGATTAAGATTAAAGAAGATTAGAATTATTTTAGTACTACAGCTAGTAGCTTGAAGCTTTGCTTAGTACAGCTCGTCACAGTCAATTTTTCTTGAAAAGAATTAGAAATAAAATAAAATGTCACAGCAAAACAGTTATCTTCACTGCTTGCTGCACTCACTAGCCCAACAAGTTCACTTCACTGATGGACTGAGGTGAGCAAAACACTAAGGGTACTTTTAATAAAATTGAAATAAAATGTAAAATAAATGAGAAAATCTTTGCAAAACAGTTAACGTCACTGCTTGCTGATCAAAAAAAAACACAGCACTTATGCGGCTGCACTCACTAGCCCAACAAGTTCACTTCACTGATGGACTGAGGTGAGCAAAACAAATGAAATAAAATGAAAGATTAATTAAGAAAAATTGACTTGGTCTCTTACTGTTGCTAAAACAAAGCACAAACTATAGAGCTGCAGCACCAGTACTAATAAGATTAGCTGAACTATACGCTAGTAGTAATTAATTAATATTATTACTTTTATTTATAGCTAATTTAATTAACTATTAAGATAAGAAAGAATTAGAGAATTATTGATATTACTGATTTTAGATTAGACACTAGTAGATGTTCTGAATGTCTACAGTACACTCTACACTAGTATACTATTACTAACTATAACTGACAAATATATATATTTTATAATGAATTCAATTATTAATTATATTAATTAATATTACTGATTTTAAATTAGACACTAGTAGATGAATGTCTACAGTACACTCTACACTAGTATACTATAGTATATATATATATATGACTGACAAATATATATATATATATAATATTATAATGAACTATTAAATTATAGATTCTATTAAATTGTAATTTATAAATTCTATTTAATTTATTTAAGCAGGACAGGCAATAGGCACTAGTGCCAGCCCAGGGCAAGGGCACCCCAGTGCCACTGAGGCACTGGGTGCACTGTCAACTCAACAGCACTTACACTAAAGTTGATGACAAATTAATTTTAAAAAAATTAAATTAATCAAATTATTATTATTAAATTAATTATATTAAGTAGCACTGAAGTGAGGATGAAGTACACTGTGAGAAAGGCTTACCAGTCTCACACAGAACAGAACAATCTCTCTCTGTAACGCTCGGATGCAGCACAGCAGTGTTGCCAAAGCAGTCACAGCGAAAAATGAATGGATCTCTCAGGCAAGCTCTGGTCTTATAAAGGCGCCTTCAGAATTCAAAAAACAGCAGCACAGGCATTGGACGAGACCCTTAGCGTTACGTCACAAGAGTGAGCTGATTGGACAGACGAGGATCAGCTCACTCCTGTTTGAAATTTTGGCGGTTGCGCGGCAAAAACGAAGACGATCACGAAGAATCTTCGATTCTTCGTGATTGTGAGTCTTCGTCTTCGCCTACGGTTTGCCGGCACTGTATTCTGTTCTACGTTCCTTCGGAACGAACAAAAAAACGGCCTCTTCGTGCTCGTTTTCATGTTCGCCCGAAGACGAATGCACAAGTCTAGAAAGTGACAGTTAAGCTGGCAGTAGGGCTTAGTGGTTGTGACAGGCAATTAGAATTCACTGCATAACAAAGTAGTAGAAGACATAAGATGCCATTTCTGCCTGGATTTACATGTTATATGACTTTTGATTATCCTTTATTGGGCTTGATTCAGTGACTTGTCTAAACCTTAATTGCTTTTAATGGATGTGAGAAATACATGGTTTGAGATTCAATGACCTGTCTAAAATCAAATTGTAACAGGTAAAATCTAGACAACTTCAACAAATGCTACAATGACAGCTATTGGAAAACCCTGCACGTAAAATAAAAATCCACAGAAAATCAGTGCATGTTAAATAAATACATTTTGGTCAGATGTTCTTGAGAATCAAAAAATATGTATAGAAACTTGTGGACAGGTCTAAAAATGATATAATGTTGACACTAACGCTCAGCACAAGTACAGAGACTAATACCCTTTAACACAGATAAAATAAGCCTTTCTTTGTCAAATTAAATTTGACAGGGGCCAACACTAAATTGCGATACAGAATGGTTTAGTTAATATAGTGTACATCATTATTTTTTAATAATTACGAACTAATTATTAATACATTCATGAATTGAAGAAAGGACCTCTGATTGAGCCATTGAAACAAAAAACCTTTTTACTCTAAAATGTTTTATGGTTAGTAGTATAGTATATGTAATTAAGTGGGAAAAAATCTAGGCATGAAGACCTGTCAAGTGAGTCTTCCAAATTGCCCCGTTGATAAACAGTAGCGCCGATATGTCTGTCGATAAGAGCACTCAGCCAGCAGTGCAAGGACTTCAGCAAAACTTCACATGCAAGGGTCCACTGAAGGTAGTTGGAGACCACGTTCTTCTGGCACTGGGATCTGTCTTAGATCGTATGCCCTTCTTTTTAGTTCCAATCTTAAGATTATTAAGTTGCAAGGGAAGAGTGAATGAAATAAACAGAATATAGATATATGGAGTTTCAGATTTTATCACCCAGGGGAAAGTTCTGGTTCTCCACAACAAGATTCTTCCTGTGCTATAGATCCAGACCCAGACAGTCATACTATTAACTAAACAGTTTTCTACTTCATATAGGGCTCCAAAATTGACAACTTTGCTGACAGCCTCCATTGTGCGCACCCGTCTTATCATCTACGGTACCAATATCACTTTCAAACTCTTACACAGCCTGGCAGGCTTGTTAAATCCTCCTTTCCTCGTCACTTTATCTATATGGTCTAAATACAATATGACTCTAAATCCTGGCTGCATATCTCTTTTATTTTATCATCGCTCTTTGTCCTTCTGCCTTCATTCATCCCTATAGACTTTGCTGAATTGTTCTTTGGATTACAAATGATGTGCTCAGCCAAACTCATCACCTGCTTTCCAGTGTGGGAGTGCTTTCCTGCTACTTTAAGAAGCTAAAACTGGTGGAGGAGAGATGTGACTGTCAGCATGCACCCTTCTCTCTTCAAAACCTTTTTTCTTTTTATAGAGCTGGTTAGGGTATGAAACTGCCATGACCTTTCAAAGAGCAAAAGGGCACAAGCTTTGGGCATACCCTCTCTATCTCGATTGGAACGAGGGGAGAAGGTTTGCCCTGATGCTCAGCCCTGTTGCAGAAGTTCACTAGGAGGCCAGAATAAAAAGACTTGCAGAGACAGAAGTGTTTCTGCCACTATCTATCCACGGCATTCTGCCCTCTCATGGAACTTCTGCAAAAGGGCATTTGTACAAACTTTAGATAAAGTGAAGTAAAGCGTTTACGCAAGTCTACACAAGTGGCACAGTAATAAAGCATCAAAACAAATGTCATGCTCTATTCAGTTATGTATAAAACATTTACAGAACGGAACTGCATAGAAAACCCAACCATGGGGTACATCAAGGGTCTAGCCATGATGTAAATGCTGACAAAGTCTTTATTGCATTAGACACTAGAGCTTGAGGTAGTGGCCCCAAATGTTTAAATTGAAGGGTTTTTGAGGTCAATTGCTCCATTGGCAATGCTCCCCTGGTTTTATAAGGTATACATAAATTGTTGGCCTTGATAAAACTAATGTACAACGGTATTTTTTGTTTTATCAGTAAATGGTAAATTATCAGAGGATTTATTCACTAAACTAAGAGTTAATGATTTGAGTTGAGATGAACCTTGTTGAACTTGCCAACTTCACTCTGTATTATGAAGGTCTAGCCTCTGTGACCTGAAAAGTCATAATTTAGGGGGAAAAAACCCTTAATGGTAGAATATACAATGAAATGATATGAAACGATGACCTATACAAGACTGATACTACATACAGTGAAAAGAAAAGTAGGACAGCAGAACACTGAATAAACTCTATTTCCTCCCACTGGTGCTAGCATGCGTCTTAAATAGGATTATTTGTGGCATATACTTTTAGAACAGTTGCTTTTGACATATGCTTGGACTATTTTCAGCATGATAAAATTAATATCTGATGAACAAACCATTCATTTACATACATCCCCTGCTTTGAGTAGAAAACTATAGGCTTAAAAAATAATAATAAAATATATATATATATATATATATATATATATATATATATATATATATATATATATATAAATATGTATAAGAGGTATTAGAATCCAGACTATGGGTATGAGTTTCAAATGTATTGCTTCACTATATAAAAAAGGTCAAAATTATATTATTCCCCCCCATTCAGCAAACAGTTATTGTTGCCTTTTTAAGCTTGCATGAACTTCCAGAGTGTATGGCTAAATTTCTTTAGGTGCAACATTGCTTTATCATATCTGCTTCTCCCCTTCTAAACCCTCTCCCATCAAATGTCTCCTATCATGTACTGAAGACATTCTTATCGCAAACTAATTCACCACCACTCTTCCCTAGCATTTTTCTTTGCCAAATAATATTGTTTGTTCACATGATCAAACGCAATATTTTATAGTACATAAATTCAAATGGTTCCTTGTGCAATTTTCTGCTATCTAATAATCCAAATAGGTACATTATTTAGTGATTGTATAAATTATTGATGAATGAAATATCATAGATAATCTAACTAAATACCACATATAATTATTTCCCAAAGTGTCTTTTACTAACTGGCAAGTGCATGTCAACTGGCAGAAAGTCTGTGTTTGTAACAGAAAACAGACAAAATGGATTGAAGTATAACTTGCATATTGCTAACCTGCTAACTATTTAAATTAACACCCGGTTTGAATGCACTTGAATTGAGGTTGAATTGCTGTGACAATGTTATACTATAGAAATCTGGTTGACATTCTGAGATTTAAATATGATTAACTTATATTCGTTCATAAACATAGTTTGTCCTAAAGGTGCAGTTGTAATGAACGAAACATGCAGCAGAAGGTTATACTAAATCATTGAAATCTCTGTCTCTTAGCTGCTTTTTTTCATCCCCTCCCTTCCCAGTGTAAATCTAATTGCAGGTAAAAGCTAGGTGTATCCTTCACATACACCATAACACCTGCTTTTATATGGTGTACAGTATATGGTATATCCATCATTGTATATATTATAGATAATATTGCATTATACATATCTACACTTGAAACTGAAAACTGCTTTCTGTCTCAGTAAAAATGATAAAATATGATAAGGTGCAAACAGTGCTCAGTCAAGGGCAATTAAGCATATCTATTATCTAATGCAGCAGACAGCTTAAGATGTTAGAAGTGGTTCATTTCCCCCATTAGTGGCAACATCATAAGGGTTCAAATGTCCTTTAATATGCATCGTCCATAAATAGACCATCTGTTTCCCATTAGATCAATAGGAATAAGAACAGATTTTATGTTAGTCATTTTTGAAGGGAAAAAGCTTTTCAGTTCAATCCATGATATATGCTTGAATACTGTGGTAATAAAAGATGCATAGTTCGTGATTTGGTGCATATATAAATGCAATTACAATATGTAATTTATTGATTTGATTACGGAAGGAAAAACTAACATTGTATACCATATGCTACTAAAGCAATCCATTTTTAAAGCTATACTTAAAGCTCAGAGAAAATCAGTGGGACTTAACCTTTAAATTGAATGAATGTTTATACTTTGTGCATTATTTCAGCCATATGAATATAGTCCATTGAATTCTTGCAGTTTGCTGGCACAATCTCTTGTTTTGATTTACACTTTCATATTGTAAAATAAATTTTGTGTAAACAGTGCCCATTTTGTATTAAACTATCAAAGAATACATTTTACATATATATATATATATATATATATATATATATATATATATATATATAGTTCTGCCTGTCAAACTAACTTAGTTTTAAAATACTTGTTTTTTTTTACTTATAACTTTTAGTTTATAATTCTCTCTTTTCGCTGTGTTATTTAGGCATAATACAAGACAGTAAATTAATAAAAACACATAAATTCTAACTTATTATATTAACCTTCTAAGCTCTTGATGGTCTTTCTACTTAAAGCATATTCCTTGTTTTTAGTCTTGAAATGCTGTTTATTTTGTTTAATACATACCACTGCTCCCTAGTATATCTTTCCTGGAGCGAGAGTAGTTTTATCACACAATGCTTTCTGCAGCTTGACAATGTGATCCTAAAAATAACTTTTCGCGGCTGTGGCATTTACAGTGAAGTGGCTAGATGGCGAATAGATTTACTTTGTTTCTGTGAACCCCAATGCTGGCCTCTTTTATAGTCAGTCTGGTCCATAGACCAGGGGTGTCCAAGTTTTTCCTGCAGTGGGCCACTTCATCAAAAATGTATATGTTCGGGGGCCACACTCATTTTTCACTGAGAGAAAAAAACGGCCTTTAGTAAGACATGCAGATTCAAATAAAGTAAATGACACAAAATCCTTTACAATGCCTCTCACTAATTTCTGGGCCTAGAAAGTTTTGTCCTGTGACGTGACTACAAATTCAGGAGGGCATTTTATCTCTGGATATGTAAAAATGAAATAGTTCTATTTATTCTAGGGATGCACCCAAATGAAAATTCTGGATCGAAACCGAAACAGAAAATGACCCCCCATCTTTAATAAAAGTAACACACTAAAATTGTACAAACAAATTAAATAACAATAAAAAAGTATTTTCCAAACTGCTTTGTTGTTGACCCCCCTTTTAGTGTTTTTGCCCCTTTTGTGTAATGTCCCCAGTTGCTACCCTTGTGTATTGATGCCGCCGGCATAGATAAAATGCTGCCCGGCAGTATGGGGGATGAATATCTGACTCATATCTTCCATGAGTCTATACATCCCCCATGCTGCAGGGCAGCATTTTATCTGGGCTGGTCAGCAGAATGTAAAAGTTATGTGTGTCCTGGAAAACATGGCCAATGCAGTCACCCTAATGCCCCCACACCCTTGTGTATTGCCCCTAGCTAGCCCTGTATTGTATATTTATCCCACAGCCAAGCCCCCCTTTAGTATTGATTTAAGTGATGCCTCCAGCCAGCACCCTCTCGTGAATTTATGCCCCCCCCTTAGCACCCAGATTTCACTCAAAGGATCTGCCCAGCACCCAGAATGGAAGCATAGGACTATCACCTTTCCCCCCAAACAACCTGCCTGTGGTATCCTCAAACAGCCTCCTTGTGCAATGCTTTCCCCTCCTCATTTACAGATACTCATTCATTCACTCATTGACAGATACTCATTCATTCACTCAATCACGCATACTCATTCATACATCCCCCCCACCCCCTTACTTGAACTGCAGATCACTCTGTGCCACTTGCAGACTTCTGCAGGAGCCACTGCATCGTTCTGCTTTCTTCTATTGTACCGCCCGGGAAAGCAGGAACAGAGCGGAGTCATGTGATATGACGTAAAGTCACGTGACTCTGCTGCGAGCAATGCACAGGTTAATGGCAGGGCATCTGTGGAAGTGATTGCGGGGGTTGCGACCCCTGCGATCACGGTTAATGCAGGCTTTATTCCTGCATTAAAGATGGCCATGGTGGTTGTGCTGCCACATCGGCTACTCGGTCGCCCATTTTATTAATATTTAGGATGGCCTGGGGGGCAATTGCCCCCTGCCCCCGGCCCAGCCCGCCCGTGTATACGAGCAGTTTAAGATAATTAACCTCTCTATTACCAGACATGGGCAGATACAGGGAATTAAGCCAGACAGACAGACAAACACACTCACATACACACACCTGCTGGCTGCAGCTTACACTGGACTTAATGTGAACACAGCCTATTGGGAGAGTTTAGAAGTCTCTTCAGATTGGCTGAGACCTCCTTCACTCAGAATTCTCATTCCAGGACAACACATTGTCCCTGATTGAGGCTGCCCATTGCGGGACTGTCCCGGGCAATATTACATTTCAAATTATTACTGCAGTATAACCAAAGATATACAGATATATAGAGGGACTGCTCCTCACCTTGGAACAGATGGAGTATTTCCCTCTGATTTAGTATTTAATTTCTGCATGAATAAACAGGTCTTTCAAAATATCACAATTTAATTCAGATTATTATCTTCTTTCCAAAGCACTTAAACATTGCAGACAATTTCCTAATAAATGGACTGACGGCGTAACGTTTACCTGCAGACATCTAAAACACAATGAACAGAAGAACCCAAAGCTCTTATAATGACAGCTAAAGAAAATTGAAAACACAGCAGTGAGCCAGATTTTCTGTAATCAAGTCAAATATTTAGGTAGGTAAATCTTTGAATTTCTTCCTCTTCGGTATCCGTTTCATGTAAGTTTTTTTCTTTAATAATACTTTATGGCTTATTCACACAATGCTAATATAATAATTTATTGAACTATATAGGGCCATCGTATTGCACAGATCTGTATAACAGGGGAAACAGGACATAACAAATGGTGCGTAACAACAATTTTCAATTACAGACACTGGTAATGTTTTATACTTAAGTACACCCACTTAAATATTCTGTTACTGGTTTTCATTCCCAATATTAACAATAATTAAGATCATGTTCTTTAAGAAGTATTTCTATTTGCAGTAGATTTCAATAACAGCTGTTTTACATAACATAAATATTACATAAATATTCTAAAAATTAGCCATGAAAAAAATTGTGTGATATAAAGAAAATGTCCAGTACGTGGAGAGACAACTCTCATCTACTATACCAAAAACACTGTTGCTTAAAGAATTTAACGCCAACTTGCAACTTGCATTTGCTACTCACAAGATAATGCATATAACGCAAAAAAAATTTAAATTATAAAGTGATACAGCTCTCATACGTGCATAGGATGGCTGGAGTGTACCTGTAAGATTCCTACTTTATCTGTCCTAGGGGAGGGGCATTTTTCATTCAAAATTCATTGCCCGGTGCCCACTTTTTCAATGTTCCCCTACTTTCTCTCGCAACCACTTCTGGATATTCTTGTTCTTCATCTTCTTTCTTGTAACTTAGATCTTCATCCATATCTCCTGGTGCGAACTCCTGCCAAAAGGGTGATGGTTTCAGTGACGTCCTCTCCCAGATCCTCCAATGGAGGGAGAGGAAGTCACCGGAAGCACAGCCATTTTGGCAGAAGTTTATGCCAGGCTATGTCCATAGACATGTAGACAAAGAGAAGATGTGGAAGTGAAAGCAGAAGTGCAAGTTGTTGGCAGAGAAGGCAGGGACACATTTAGAGAGAATGAGAGAGTGTGAACGAGAATGAGAGTAAGTGAAAAGTCCCACAGATTTCTGATGGAGATGTGTGCTTCATTTTCAGCTGCTTCCTTGGTGGCAATTTTTCAAAAATTCTTTAAATTTGCACAAATCCAAAGGCATACGTGCAATATACACTGCCTTGGAAAATGGAAAATATTGGTAACAATGTTTCTCTGGATGGTGGGATGGTGTGTGGTAATAAGTCACAGACAAAAATTGTATAAAGTTAACTACATCTGTATCTTGAAACTGATATTATTCTTTATACGTCATATTGAATGATTTATAGAACTCTCATTCTTCTATCAGGCTCTGCTGGGAGTGGCCTTTATGGAAAATATTTCAGTTCATCAAGGAGTAAATGATCTGTATAAAATGGTATTTTAAATCACTTCTTGAAAAATCTATTGTTATTGTCAAATATTGACTTTTTGGCAGAAATGTTTTCACATTTAGATTGTGTTTTGCAGAAGGAAAACCATCAAATGATAATAAATTACTGATCTGTTTATAGAAAATACTTATGTGTATATAGACATGTACAAATAGGCCAATGACAATTTTTTCAGTTAGTTCTTTCCACATTTATTTTAGGGCAACAGATTGCGTTCTCTGTCAATTCTGTTTGGCTGAAAACTTGGGGCATTTTTTATTTGGGAATGAAGTTTGTAGCCTTATGCCCACATTAAGTCTCATTTTGCCCTAGCTTAATCTCTGGACAATATGGAGGCACTTGACATCATATTGCCCCGAGTTTAGACGAAATGACAGCTATGTCATCGACGTTCTCTCTTATGATTTCAGAATAAGGAAGAGGACGACACTGAAAGTTCTTGCCAGGTTATGTCTGCAAGGATACAGACTAAGACAGCCGGTTGAACATCGAGATAATAGAAGAGAAAATATAAAAGACAGAAGATGCGGAAGTCTTAGGCAGAGAAACATTTAGAAAGTGTAAGAGAGTGAACAATAATTAAAGTGAGTGAATGTGGGCTGACAAATGTTGGGTGAAAATTCAGAGCTTTTTGCTTTGTTTTTGTCAGATTTGTGGGAGACTTTTGCTCGATTATAAGACAACCCTGATTATAAGACGACCCCCCCAAAATATTCAATATTAATTTAGAAAAAAAAGAAAAAGCCTGAATAAAAGACTACCCTATAAGAAAAAAAGTTTTATTAGTAAATATTAATTCACATGTAAACTATTTTTTATCATTGAGAACAATTTATTTTTTGTTTTTAATTTCTTTTTACTTGCCAACCTGCCCCCCAGTTATGCACATCTGGCCCACAGCTTGCCACTCTACCCCCAGATATGCCTTATACCCCCCTATTTGCCACTCTGCCTCCCTCATATGCCACTTTGCCCCCTACATGCCACTCTGCCCCGCCCAGATATGCCTTCCCCTATTTGCCAATCTTCCCCCTGATATGCTTTATACCCCCCCCCATATGCTCCCCCCCGACTTACTGATGCATCCCTGGACTTGTCTCCAGTGCTCCAGACTCCCTGGTGTCGAGGGGGGCAACCTCCGCTGCAACCCGGTTTCGCCGAGGCTTCTATGACTGATTACTGGAAGGTCACTGGGGGATCCTCCTTTCTGGCATCCGGTGAGTGTCTGCGTTATGATGGAGCACTGGACGGTCACGTTACGCCGGTGCTCAGTCAGAACTACTACGATACTTTGGCAGAAGTGTGGGCAACCGCAGAGGTTGTCTGTGCGCATCGCGCAGATGTCCACCGGCTGCCAGAGCTTTACTGTGCTAGCCGTAATGACTTCTTGTCTTACAAACTATTGATTTAACTAATACTGATCTATGTTTTACTCCCAGTTTTTATTCATACAATATTTCCATATATGTAAATTGACTCTGTGTGATTAAAGTAACAGTAATGATTAAGCTGAAGTTTGTTTCTTATTCAGGGAAACATGTTATTCACTGAATTTAGCTTCTTCTTATTTGACCACATTCCTATTCAAAATTATTGAGAGGTTGAAATCAATTGAGCCACTAATGTTATGGTATGGATATGAAGGGTCCACTTCACTCCATTCAGGGGATTCCAGCATGGTCCAAATGTGATTTTGCCTCAAAAAAGGATGTACAGTGTGACAACTTGCATAATTAACTAATGATTTTGAGAGGTTAAAATCCATTAGGCCACCCACACTATAGCATGGCTCAAAATCTTCAATTACCTATTGAAAATGCTTGTTTTAAGGAGACAGTCACCAGGTAAGTGGATGAGAATAATTTCTAATTGAAAAAGCAGGGATTACTACCCATTTTACATGTATATAACCCATATCATTGACACAGGTGGCACCTTCTGGCACCACAATAAAAGCTAAAACCACAGTGCCCCGCAACTAACAAATACATTACCACTGACATTAAAACAGACCCTTACCATTCCTATAGTCTGCCTTCATTCCTGCTTGAATGTCATGTTAAGTGACTGCTCTGCACTCGTCCCTCTGCTAGTGTACCAGTTTAATTTAAATGATTTGGACTGGCCCAAGTGGAATTGGCCCATCCTTGATTTATAATACTAGCATTTTTTAGAAATATAGTAACTTTAAATGGATGATTTAGGCATGGGTCAGCTGGTTATCTCCTAGCTTAATGACATAAATAATTTTTTATTGCTTATTAACTTGGCACGTGTTTAAATATGTGTGTTTTCTACTTATGAACAGTCAGCATGAATGAACCTGTTGCCATGATTATCCACACTTCCTACACTATCCCACGAGTATTCATGCAGTGTAATGTTCGGTATTCTATTATGTTGCTTTTCGGTATTCTTATTTTGCTGTTATTTCATTCTCAGCTGTTTCACTTTTGCTGTTAGATAAAAATACTGATTAAAAAAACAAACCATCGGTATCATGAGGAATTTCAAAAGACAGATTTGGTGTTTTCATATGACAGAAAATCTATGACATTAATGTCTTGCAATGGCTATAATTATACTGCTTATGTTGGAATATTTCCATCTGAGATGAGATTATTCCCCAGGTAATAACCTCTGACAAACTAATTCTAAATCCATTTGATCAATCACATTCAGGATTAGTCTTCCAAAGCTCATGTCTCCAGGTAGCAAAATAAAATATTAAACTAGTCAATAAGGCAGTTTGAAAACACACATAGCCAAGTGAAACTTTTCAAGAGGGGAGCCATAAAGTTAATTGATCTGCCTCTAAAGTGAGAATGAACCACTGATATGGTATTTGAAAACAAAACAGCATCTACAAATTGAAAGGAATACTTTAAGCAAATGTAACTGCTGTATAACACACAATATCTTACACATAATGTATCATAGATTTCACAAAGTTAAAAACTGTAGTTTAGCATCATTTAGAGACACTTGATCCATGCCATCTTGAAAATATTCCTGCAAAGAGCTATTTTGCCAATTTTAGTAGACTACTGCTAAGTAGTCTTATTACTCGTATTAGAATAGCCAATATTTTGCTTTGTTTTGGGGAGATTATTGAAATGCGGGGTAGTGTTGAAAGGTAGTGGGAGATACTTTAAGCTCATTAATGTACCCTATATGGGCCAAACATGTAATTGATATGAAAATTAAGAGAAATATTACACCTGTAAAAACATTATTGTCCATTAAGGCACTGTACACTGTGCATGATTCAAGGGACAAAGGTAGGTGAACTGCATATCCACTGGACACTGATTTTTATTTAGTTCCATGCAGAAATCTCTTCTAGGGTAGTGGAGTAACCTCAGGTGGAGGAGGGGGCTGAAATGGAGATATATGTTGTGGCAATAAAGGAGAACTGTAATTGAGCAAGTGGAGCTTGAAGAATATTTGAAAGGACCATAACCAGATGAATGCTTCTCCATTTAGAATGCATATAGTTATGGTTTGAAAATATATGCATGAACACACAAATATGCGTATTCATTAATACATTTAGATATTCTCTGTGGTTTGCTTAGCAATATAAAACATATATTTAATGCAAAATCATTAGTAATGCAAATTGTTATTATAAAACAAAGTGAGCAGGATAAATGGTCTACATTTATGAATAAACTTGCTACACACAAATGCAATATACACACTGATTCAATGTATATATAAATATGAATTGGGCCAACACTGTTAGAAAACACTTATAGTAATGCATTACTGTGTGAATGGTATTTTCTCATAGCCACGATCATGCGCTCATGTGTTACTTGGTCTCTGCAGCATCCCTTGATAAAGAATATGCGTAGCTTAAAGTATTTAATGATTTTCTAAGTAAAACTGCAATACAAAACTATGATTTTAATATTTTACTTGTTTTATTATAAAACCAATTACCAGTTAATCATCATTTTTCAGTTGTGATTTATTTTTAAAATGTTAATATTAATGGAAAAAGCTGTTCAGATTGTTATGGTGCCACAAGATAACTGCAGAGCAAGCTCCTTAAACTAACCCATTATTACATGGGTTAAGCAATTTTAATCAAATGATTCTTCAGAAGAAAAAAAAACAGAAAAACACATACACACACACGCACATTATAAAAAACAAATTGCAGGCAAATTGTTAGGTCAAACCATTAACCTTGATCATGGTAGTTCAAATGAATGCAATTTGGAAAAAATGGTTTCCCATTTTGACTGCACCACTTTTATGGATTGTAAAAGCCTACAGGTCATTTAAACTCACAAGGCCAAATGAGGGAAAGGAGTGCTCTGTACTTTAAAATGATAGGAAAATTTGTAGCTTTGACAAAGGTTCTATAATAGCAATACTTCAGCCAAAGTTCAGTTTGAAGGTAATGAAGGATAAAATAATCTAGTGAGGACTGTCCACGTGAAATGGCAACAGACAAAAGTAGCTGTTTTAAAACTACTGAAGCAAAGCTACTGAGAGCAATTTGTAGTCTCCATTTTTAGTCGAAAAGTTAGGGAAAGAGAGATTAGATTGGCATCAATAGAACAAATTACTGGATGGAACACAGAACACTACCTTCCTTGACCTTGAAGCGAGAACATTTTAAAAACTGTAGAGACATCTCATATTATTGCAGCTGATGCTCTTGGGATATAAAAATTACCAATGTATGTTCACTACGTTTAAATAAAACTTTGTAAAAAAAAAAATAAGTAAAGGAACAAACATCTGTGCTTCTTTACGTTTGTTAAAAGCACAATTCACAAACTGATCAGAGGGAAGAGATGAAAAAACGTTTTTATTATTGTCCAAAAAATGAAAGATAACTATACTTAGGCGCCGGTGAAGTCTTCAAGTTTGTCTTCAGGAGAAAAACGTATATGGATGTTTGCCCATTCCCCTGTTCGTTTAGTGCAATTTTTCATATTTGTTTTTCTCCATTTTTTAGCCTATCTTAAGTCTTCTGTAGTATAGAAAAAACTAATTTCTAAAGCACTCTAACTCATTTTTGCCGAGATGCACCTCGGCTTCATCAAGGTGGGGAATCACTAAGCGGAAAACCTGGCTTTAGCTCCAGGATTTAAAGGTCTGTAAGAGCGGCTCTATTGGTCGCGGACAGGAGGCATCAACAAATGAAGAGCAGCTGTCCTTTCCCATTCTTTCTTTAGTGTGAATGCATTTACGTCAATGTACCTGCCTAGTTTGTAATAAATATTCTTGCAAACATCAAATTAAGTAAGCGAGTTTGTTAAAGGATTTACAAAACGAAAGGTGCAAGAAAGAGGGATTTGGGTTTTTGAAGAACTGGACAGACTTTGCAGTCGGCTACAGACTCTACAGCAGGGATGGACTGCACCTCAATGAAGAGGGGGCTGCAGTGCTAGGGTAGAGACAGCCCCCGGCGCCATTAAGTACACATTTGAGTTAACTAATAAATAGCAAATATAAATTTACACAAGAGGGGTTGAAAACCCTGTTATTCATGGATTATGCAAAATATATTAACGACCCTGCTTTTTTAAAACCAATAATAAAAAAGAGAATAAAAATAGAGAATAAAATAGAGAAGATGTCTCCTGTTGGTTACACCCATACTCCCTAATTTCCAAACTTAAAAATGAAAATATAAATAATGTCATGTTGAATTGTAATACGTTTTATCTGGAATATTGCAACCACAATAACCATGCTTTATGCCTTCTTGTAGTTTTTAAAAGTCAAACAAGCAAGAATTATTTTTCTTCATATTTCTGTGGGTAAATTAGATCACTACATGACATAAGTGTTTAAGTGACTTTATCTCCAAGGACACAGCAAAATACTGCCAGTCAGCTCCTGTTAGGTGCATGCAAGAAAATTAATTTCTTTCTATGCCATTGCCCAAGGGAATAACATATGCAATATGCATTTTTTTTAGTTTAAAGACAGAATTAGCAAGAGATAAGTGCTTCATTTTTTCATGAAATTGTTGTAGACAGATCTTGTCTTGAAGGCTAAAAAGGTGAGAGTTTTCATTTATCATTGGTGCAGAAATAAAATACCACCAGTAGAAGCAATGTCATTATTAATCAGTAGGTGCCTGCTCCATTTTCTTTCTGCGTCAATGTGTTGAGTGTGCCATTTAACTCTGCACCAATAAGAAGCTTTCAAACTTTCTTCTTGTTTTGAAGATTACCCTCCCCTCATTTACTTATATGTCCCCTATTGATGTTATAGAGAGAGGGGACAGATCATCAAGATTTAATGCTTAACAAACATCTGAATTAAACTGACTTTGTACAGTATTTTCAAGTTATCCTCTAGTTGTCTTATAAAGAAATGCTGGTAAAGTCATATCTCTCCTAGTCACAGCTCTTCATCAGTAAACAAGTATCCCTGTTTAGTCATTTGAAATTATGGGAGACATGTTGCCCAACCAGTTCCCTTACCTTCTATAAATCATCCTGCGTCTTCAAATAAAATGTGAGTGTGTAAGAACTTATCTTCCCTCCCTTTAATGGTACCATTCTCTCAACAATTTCCCTTGTTGTCTTCCAGTCTGTCTCCAAAAAAATGCTATCTCCATTTTAAAAACATTGTCAGCATTCATCTCTTCCTAATACAAGATGTCATTAAAGCTCTCATTATCATCCCCCTTGAATATTATAACCCTGTTTTCGCTGGTCTCCCTGAAATCCGTCTCCTCCCTTTATAATCCACCATTAATGCTGGTCCCAGAATTATCTTCCTCACCCATCACTTTACTAATGTCTCTCTTCTCTGTCAGTCTTTTCACTGGCTGCCCATACGGTTCATGATTCATTGCAAATCTCTTATTTTCAAAGCTCTCATAGTGGTTCCCCTACTTACATCTCCCCACTCATCTCCAAAAACACTCCCACTTGGTTTCTCCAGTAATCTGTTGATCTCTGTCTGTCCTGTGCTCTGATTTCTAGTTCTCATGCATGTTTGCACGATTTCCCAGTGCCCTCTTTCCCTTGCTTTTCATGCTTCAAAAAAATCCCTCAAGACCCACTTCTTTAAGGATGCCTACAAACTTACACATTAACCGCCTTCATCCTATCTTCCTTAACGCACTTTTATTTGGCCTTCTCCTGACTTAAGAGAATACTTATACTAATGTGTCTAGTCCATCCCTAACAAGTGCACTTTTACTTCTTTTGTAATACACAAACTCCCTCTAGATTGTAAGCTTGTTTGGGCTCCTTACCCCTTGTTTCTGGAAGTCAAATTGTTACGTTACATGCTACTTGTGTGTGATTATATGATGGAGCCATATAAAACAATAAATAACAACAATAACAATTCGGGGATATAATCTTTAATTATGGGGAAACAGCTTATTGATCCAAGGAGAAATCTGACTGCCATTTTGGGGTCAAGAAGGAATTTTTTTCCCTGGTTAGTGCAAAATTGGAAAGCGCGAAGCCGGGGTTTTTTTGCCTTCTTTTGGATCAACAGCAACAGCAACAAATTAACAGATATAGGAAAGGCTGAACTTGATGGACGCATGTCTTTTTTCAGCCTATGTAACTATGTAACTATGTAACAAGGATGTTTTCTCCTTCTGTATCAGAATGTCATATATTTATGCTATTGCCCATTTTGCATTCTTCTTGTAGCAGTGCTATAGAATCTTGTAGCACTCTTTAAATAAAGTATAATAATAAAGGAAACAAAAGTAATGCCTAGCTAAAACAATGCAGAGCTGCATGCCAGTACATTGCAAGTAGCCTAGATGAAAGAATAAAATATATTTAAGAAATTATATGTAAACCGATCTCAGAATATGTTCAGTGGCAGTGAGTGATTAGATAACAGTTCCAGCAGATTTACTCACTTGAAATATGTTTATTACATTAATTTTGTTAGTCTTTTAGAAAACAATTACATTTCAAGATGTTTTCAGCTTTATAGAAAAGCGACTTTCACAATGTGAGTTGCCACAGTTGGAAGTTTAGACTAGCGAAATCCAGTTTATTGACATTTTTTCTTAATTTGCGTTACACTGAAATTTGATTATTTACATACAATACTGGGTTTTTTTAATAGAAATTGAAAATAGTAACTTTACTTAATATTTAGTGAATAAAATTAAGTCTGCTAATTGTTTAACTGCATACCATGGAGAACAAAATTTGAACCCAAAAAAGGCTGAATAACGTGTGTAAAAGGTGAATTTATCCTACCTGTATGTATTTTTTTTATTATAGATTATAAAAATATTAGCTATATAAAATGCAAGTAATCTCCATATATTTCCAATGCTCATGTAAGCAAACATTTTACCAAATTTCACTACACATCTAGTAAAATTGTATCCAGTCTACAATACAGTACAAAACGCAGCATTGCAGTCCTCAGGTACCCTGTTTTTGTGGTCACCAATTTCATACTACTTTTTAAAAAGAAGGGTGTATTAATAATGTTTTCTGTTTCAACTTGAAATGCCTCAGTGTCTATCCGCTTGTGGTATACTTTGTTTTTTTGCCCTTCCAATAACCTTGCCTATTATTTTCTAATTTAAAAAAAATTAGATTTGATTCAGTGATCATCAGTGAACTGAATCATACACATAGATATATTTTTTCTAAAGTATAGTCCATTGCATTTGAATAAGTTCACTAAAGAGCGAGTGGAATTAGTTTGTATGTATAGAATTTGACATTTAATAGCCGTAGGTCTTTGATGCTGCATCTGTCCCCTATTAGATCATTCGTCAGATCAAATAAATAAATAAATACATCTTTGTCCTAAATTCTGTATGCTACTGTAAGAGAGGAAAGCCATTAAGCCTTCTTATATAACCCTTTAGGGTGAATTATGTGGAAGGTTTGTAACATTGAACAGGCTAAATTAAGGCAGTCTGTCATTGGAGCTAATGTTCAGCCATCGGTGTTTCAAATTCAGGCATAATTGAATGGCTGTAATTGAAGCGGCTTCAGTTCAGCAGGTCAAGGGGCAAACAGGTCATTTGTCTACAACTGTCTGGCATTTCATATACACTATGAGGACAAAAGTATTGGGACACCTGACCATTACACCAACAGGGACTTTTATGACATTCTATTCTAAATACATAGACATTAATATGTCGTTGGTCCCCCCTTTGCAGCTATAACAGCTTCCACAATCTTTTCACAAGTATTTTGAACTGTATCTGTGAAACTTTAAGCCCACTCATCCAGTAGAGCATTTCTAAGGTCAGGTATTGATGTTGTACAAGAAGGCCTGGCTCACAATCTTCATTCCAGTTCATCCTAGGAAGGTGTTCAGTGGGGTTGAGGTCGGGCCAGTCAAGTTCTTCCTCATAAAACTCATCCAACCATGTCATTAAGGATGTTGCTTTGTGCACTGGGGCACGGTTATGCTGGAATAAAAAAGGGCCTTCCCTTCCACAAAGTTGGCAGCATAGCAATGCCCAAAATGTCTTGGTATGCTGAAGAGGCTCTGACTGAAACCTGGCTAACCTCTTGTAACACTGCCTCTCCCGTTGCTCTCTACCTCACTCACATTCCTAGACCTGAAGAAAGACAGGATGATGGTGTTGGCTTCCTAATCTCCCCTACACGCTGATTTCAACCTATTCAGTCTGTTCCCTCAATCTCATTATCCTCATTTGAGGTCCATGCTGCCCCGTTATTTAATCCCACCCTCAAGATTGTAAGCTTCCGAGCAGGGCCCTCTCCACCTAGTGTATCGGTTTGCCTTAGTCTTTCATTTCTCATCCTGTCATACCCCTTGAATGATATGCATTATATGAACCGCTGTGTACATTTTTGGCGCTGTATAAATAAAAGATAATAATAATAATCTCCTTACGCATTGCTGTTATATATTGCACCCTGGCACTGCTAGCATTTTTCTTGAGCACTTCTCCTCATGGCTTCCCCACTTCTTCTCCTCTGATGTCCCTTCTGTCATATTTGAAGACTTCATCATTCTAGTAGATACACCTTTGAGTCCTGTAGCTTGTGAATTTCTTTCCATTGTCTCCTCTTTTGACCTCACACAGCATACTAACTACCATACTCATAATAATGGTCACACCTTGGGTCTTATTTTCTCTAGCATGTACTCTCTCTCTAACTTCTATAATTCTGCTTTTCCCTCTCTCCGACCACCCCTTCCTGCTCTCTCACCTTGCCTCCTACTGCTTCCCTGCCCCTCCCCTAAACCTCACCTTACCAGAGACCTTAGCGTATTCTCAACTGATTTACTCCCTCTCCCATCGCATACATATCATGCCCTAACCGTGCTGCCTCTCTACAACTCCACCATGACATCTGCACTTGACAATGCAGCCCTGCTACTACTAGCTTCTTATGATGCTCACATTTTCAACTCTGGCACCTGACACCTACAACTCTGTTCTCGCCCTACTGAACGTAGCTGGACAACGTCTCATTCTATGTTTGACTTCCTGCACTGCAAATTCATGCTATGCTCCTACTATTGTGCTCTCACCCTTGCCAAGGTAACCTACATCACCTCACTTATCTCCTCCCTTCGCTACCTTCAATACCCTTCTTCGTCCTATCACAACTACTCCTTTCACTAAACTTATTGCTTCTGACTTTGCCACATACTTCAATAATAAAATTAAAACTATTGCATATGAAATACCAACATTTCCTCCCACCTGCCCTTCTCCACCCTTTGACTCCTTACCCTCCTATTCACTGAACTCATTTCCCATCTATACATTTAACCAATTATCTCCTGTCACAGAAGATGAGGTTTATGTTCTTCTTTGATTATTCTTGTCCAACCACATGCACCCTTGATCTAATCCCTTCTCACCTTACCCAGTCTCTCCCATCTAGCTTGGTCTGTACACCAGCACATATCTTTAACCTCTCCCTCTCTACTGGATCGGTCCCATCCTCCTTTCTTGAAAAAGCCTTCCCTTGATCCAAATGATCTGTCCAACTACTGTCCCCTCTCTCTATTTCCTCTTGCCTTCAAGATTCTTGAAAAAAATGTTTATACCTAGCTAAGATTCTTGACTCTTACTCAACATTTTTCAATCTGGATTCTGTTCTCAACGTTCTACTGAGATTGCCCTTACTAAAGTTACCAATGACATGCTCACTGATAAATCCATGGGCCACTATACTATGCTAATCCTACTTCACCTTTCTGCTGCTTTTGACACCCTGGACCACATACTTCCTCTTGAAACTCTTCATGATCTAGGTCTCAATGACACTGCTATTTCCTGGTTCATGTTCTACCTTTCTAATTATGCCCTCTCCAGTAACAGTTCCCCTTGAGGTACTCCAAGGCTCAGTTCTAGGACTCCTTCTATTCTGGCTTTACACTACTATACTTGGCAAACTAACCTCATCCTTTGGCTTTCAATAACTCCTGTATGCTGATGAAACCCGGATCTACTATCCTCTCCTGATCTCTCTCCCTCTGTCTTAGACCATGTAACTAACTGTTTTGCCTCTCTCTCTAACTGCATGTCTGCCCATTTCCTAAAACTTAATCTCTCAAAAACATTTTTCTCTCTCAAAAATGTTCCCCTCAATGTGAATGTTGCAATCATGTCTCCATCCCATCAAGCTCGCTGCATTGGTGTCATCCTTAAATATGACCTATCATTCACTCCCCACATTGTCTGTCCACAACCTCTACTTTCCTACTGAAAAAATTTCCCTCTGAAGTTGTTCACTAAAAAGCTGTAAGTCAAGTAAGGTATTAATATGACTGACCAGACATAATTCACAACAATTTGCAAAGCAACACAAGTTTTCACTAATATAAGAGTTCCTTGCGATTGAAGTACATTGAATCCTTGCAGTGGGATGGGGACCTCATGATACCTTCTGGGAAGGTACAGAACCCACCCTGTGCTCAGTAGTATGAGGGTTAAAACATTTCAATATAAATTAATGTAAATTGAAAAGGTACAAAGAGCTGCAAAGCCCCCCCATCACCCTTGCATCTTTTTGAAGTGTTCCAGTCTTTACATCAGGAGTAGATGGACTGCAACTCAGCTCAGTGAGCCGCAATTAAAAAAAAAATTAAAAACTTAAATGATGCACGCTTTAGGGGGTAGGACAGTAAACGGTGAAATCACTGTTGACTCTCTTGACACCCATAGGGTGTAATGTGTGAAAGAAAAATACTTTTTATTTTTATATCTTGTTATCAGGCAAAGACATTGTTTCTTCAGCTTTGGCACATGGAAAGGAAACATCCCCCAAAAATACAAACGAATAGATTATGACAAGAAAAATTTACAAAAAAATTGCACCCAAAGGCAGTTGACATGAAAATAGCCATTAGATATAATAGACGTCTATCATAGTTAATCTTATAGCCACCTGATGGTGCTGCTACATGGAGGTATATAAACATGATCCCATGCAATCAATGTCCATATATTCAATCTGCTGCCATTGGACACTGACTGGACTTTTTTTCTGCATTGGTTGTTTTCTTTGTTGGTCATTTGTTTTATTTTAGTTTTTACTATGGTCCCATTTTAGCATCTATAGAATTGGAAGCAAAGGTACAGCTTCAACCAAATTGAATGGCATCAAAAGAGGTGCATAAAGAAAGATGTGCCTAACATGTATCATAGGACAAATGTAACAATTCACAGTGGATGGATAGGGGAAAGTGATGGTGGTCATAAGCCTCCTCAATAGTGAATTGTACACCCCCCCCCAAACCAATCACATTGTGTATAGGATAAAGGATGGTGGAGTCAGGGATAGCCTCTGTGTATTTATTTTCAGGTTAACTCCTATTCATCTGTGAAAAGAATGGAGAGTGCGGCATTGTTTGAGGTAAATGTGAGTTGGCAGTAGTAAATACATGGTAAATAGTAAATAAACATTTAGTATTACTTCAAACTTGCATGCAATGCTAACTCACATACATTTGCACCTTAGTGAAAATAACTATCCCTGTTTGAGGATAAAATGCTTCAAGCAAAACTGTTGTGGTCAATGTTCTTCATAAATATTAAAGGAAATATATCGTTTAAATCTGTCATACATGTCTTGTTTCATTCAATCTTTTCTTAGAACTAGTACCATTTAAGATGTAAAATGTTAATGTTAATTATGTACTTAACATAATTCTATGTATTTATTGTTTGTAATCAGTGCGATAAGAAGCACCCGAGATCTGGGTTTTTTTTTACATTCTTTTAGCTGATGGTTTGCAAGGGCATTTTAAAAATGTGTTCAAGATTGAATCAATAATCCTGATTCTTAAAGGAAGACTTGTTGAGAAGATGATTGAAATTATTTTAACATGAGCTATTTTCCATTTCTCCAATCATGTCTTAAATCAAGCTTTCTTGTCACCTACCTCCATATACAGTGATGAGTGTGTGATTTTCTCCAGAGAGAAAGATTTTACATATAGTGTAACACACTGAAAATTGGTTTTGTCATTCTGCAGATAAAAAAGTAATCACCCAACAGTGGTCTGGACATTATGTTTAAGGATGCTATTACAACATTAATGTATGGATTGAAAGGAATTATAAAAGTTACAACAATTTAAAAAAAATCCTTAAGTAATTCAATTGGTGCACACATTTATAACCGTGATGTTTTGTAATAAATACATACATACATAAAACAATCACTATGAAAATCCGGCCATCATATGCACTTGATATATACACTTTCATGTGGTCCCCTTTGCAAATGTAGAATCTTCACAATCCCTCCATATGCATTTGCTCCTTTCCCAACCCCCCTCATCTTTGTGTCATGCAGGTATGAGTCTAACAAGACTCCCTATAGGCATTTGGAGAAAGCATTTTCCTACCATTGATTGGCTTCTTCAAGCAACCAATTGGTGACATGAAACATCAGACCACAGACCACAGATAAGATCAATTTCAACCTAGCCATCTGTCACACAGCGAGGGCTGAGACAGTAGGGAGAATGTGGGAGTAAAATGGTTACTATTCCTGGCAACCACCATATTAACCTCTGAAATCCCTCCTACACTATCACCCCAGTACACTATTTGCTGCCACCACCAAGATCTATACATGGGCATCTTAGGTTACCCCAAACACAATGGAAGCTTAAAAAAAAAACAATCACCTTAATAATCAAACCTATATGATCAACCCTTTAGCAACGTGTTCTTTCTAAGCTTTCTTCAAAGTACTGAGTTCATATTACAAAACAAAGACCAGAGCTGAATAATTGAAGATTTAATACGAAAAAAAGAGGTTTACAATGTTGTTTTTTAAAAATACCAGAATAAATGACATACAGAAAATAAAGGTTCCAAATATGTAAAACAGTCCATAAAGTAAACTAGGAGAAAACACAAGACGGTCTTACATACAGTTTCCTATATAAAAGTCGGTGTGGGAGATTCAGGTGGTAAAAATCTCCATGAAGTTGCAAAAAAAAATCTCTCTATTTGATTATCCAAAACTCATATTATATACATACCATAATTGTTTCCAAGAGACCAGACCCCCTGGGTGTTACCTGAGGAGGATCAGAGGTTTAGCCTGACAATTTATGGCGCACTCAATCAGCACTGATGCAGAGTTTTACCTAAAAATACACGTTTCCCAAAACATGCAATTTACACACACGTCCTAATCACATTCCTCATATTTTTATGAATATATGGACACCAAATATGATGGGTGTAACCGCTTGCAAAGTAGCCTTTCTTGTAGTATATAACAAGAACACCTCTCCCTGGGCATGTTTGCTATTATTATTATTCTTTATTGTTATATATAGCACCAAATTTTGTAGTGCTGTACAGTGGGTAGACAGGACATAACACACTAGCCACACTAGTGTAAGTATTGCAGGAGAGGCACTAGGAAACATACAGAAAATTAGAAACCCATTACATTATTACGTTTCATCATTAAAGACTTAAAAAAAGATGCTGTGGTTATTTTCTGCCAAAACAGCAAAACATACTGATACCTTAAAGGCATTATTTAACAATGGATTATCTTCCTTTGTTAAAAGTCCTTGGAACTTTGAATTACTAATTGATCGCTAGTGCTATTTGTAATAAGATCCTTGATGTACTTTAATATAAACAGCATTATGCTTGAAAATCACATTTCTACTTTTTTAATTCTCTTATTGAAAAATTTAATTCAGGTTGGAAACTCTGAGCAGTCTGAAATGCAATTCACACACAACAATGAAAACACCGAAAATAGGAATGTGCTGTTGAAAATATGATGCATTGTAAAAGTTAATAGTTAATAATATTCACAATAGCTATATATAAAACATGAACATATATTAATATGTTCTAGATTTTATTAAATATTAGAACATCAATATTTTACAGAACACAGTTTCCAACATGTAATATTAAATGAAAAAGTTACATATTTGGCATGCTGTATGTTAAATGCCTCTAAATACACTTTAAAATGTTTAAAATGTGACAGTTTGGGATAAAATAATAATACAGTGAATACTGTTTTATAATATATAAAAGCTTGATGTTCCGAATATCTAATTACTTTGTTTTCATCTTTTTATATAAAATGTATAAAAGAAACATGGCAAGTATTAAACATCATTTACCTGTTATTGTATGGCTTTAGAACACTAGAGAGCAGACTTTACTAACAATTAAGCTACCTAAAATATATTGAATTTGAAACTCACCAAGCAATCCATCTATGAAATGATAATTTGGCAGGGTTCCAGCCTGTGTCCTGCTGTGCAGAATGAGGCAGCATACAAATATGACAATGCTAATGGTAAACAATGTCCTTTCTGTCAGAAGTCTAACAGATTGTACATCTTACTTTGTCCTGTGTGTGGACATACAGCTGTTGGTTTGAAGCATATACAGTTAAGAATAAACATCTCATCAACTCTGATTTTTTTTCTTAACTACAGTTATTTTGAGAAATGTAAATAAGCATTAAAGGTGTTGTAATTATTTATACAAAACAACAATGATCTATTGTCTTTTTTTTATTCGGTGTATGCATTTAATTATATTGTGATTATGAATTGGGATTATCAATGTGAGTATTAAAGAGAAAGATATGAAAGAAACAGTGGGATATTTGAGCAAGGGGCAGGAAAAAATATTTTTATTATTAATATTATTTTATTATTATTATTTTACCCTTCTGCTGGTGTTTATTACTGGTGTTGGGTTAGTAGATGCACACACATATGAGGGCATTGTACATGCAGTTAGCATAAGATCATGATTTAAAAAATAAAAATAATAAAACATATTTTTAAACTGGCCTGCTGTATTAACATCAACAGAGTACAGATCCCCAAAACAAAATAATGATTCTAAGTCTATTGGTTGAATGTACTACCAGCAGTCATAGCAGGGAGTAGAGGGTGTTTCACAATCGTACCTTAAACTACTATTGAAATTTGTGCTGAGTCATCACTTCTGATAACGCATTTTTGGCTGCATTCCCAGAAAATATGGTTAAGGTTTAAAGTGGGTACAAGTGTTAAGCATTCAGAGCCCAATTAATCTATCAGGTGCTGCTTATTAAGTATTAGCAAATGCAAACTCCGCAGGAAACAATCCAGGATAGGGTGCAAAAGGTTACCTACAGCAAAAGAGAAAAAGGCTATAGTTAACAATTGCAATATCAGAGATACCTATATGGAAAAAACCCTATCCCAGACACGGCATAGCCTAGGGTCACTGACACCTGGGTGCAAAACAATGTTTGGCACCTACCAGGTGGGTGTGGCAATATTGGTAACTTCTTACCTTAACAAACATGACCCCTTTAACCACACCAATTTTTTTTGGCAACCACTCCACCTTTTTGGGCCCCTAGCTTCACCATGTAACATGTCACTCACTTCCAACATTGCCAGCTTTGCCCCCAAACAGTTTGTCAGTGCCAGGTTGTCCTCAAATAGCTTTTCAGTGAAATCTTTGCCCCCAAACAGCTTCTTAGTGCATTTTGGGCCCAAACAGGTCATCAGTGCCATTTTGGCCCCAAACAGGTGACATCTTTGCCACGCCAAACGGCATTGTACTAAATGTGTCAGTGACATCCGGTGCTCCGACTTAAAAGCCACTAAACAAGAGGGGCAAGGGCATAGCTAGCTCTTTTTGCACCCAAGGCAAGAACAGAAAATTCTGCCCCCACCATATCTATTATGGAAAGTAGATATAACGAGTGCATTTATGATATTAGAACTGCAGAGTGTTAAAGAAACAAATTTCCCCAGTAAATTTTGACACTGAGGGTGGTACAAAATTACTCCCATCAATATATACTGTGCTTGATGGTGGTACAGTATAACTCCCATCAATATATATATACTGAGCCTAACCGTGGTATACCACTACTTCTATTACCACAACCAGAACTCCTATCATTATATAGTGAAACTATAAGCCTGTCAGAATGCACAATTGGCCCATTGACTATTGGACCATCAGAATGCACAATTAAGAATATCATTGATTCATCACAGATCAGCAAATTCCATTGTTCTGGCGTTAAGCAAGTTAGAATATAAAAAAAACCAAAAAAAAACCCACAAAACTACCCAAAGTCTGCTTCACAGACATTTGAATCGTGCGCCATATTGGGACACATTTGTGCTAAATGCTATGAAATGAATTATAAATATATGGCCTCTTTAGAATGCCACCCTGTGACCTTTTGTGTGATTTTTCACTTCTAAGACAAATTTACTCATATATCAATGGAGCCATAGTCCCCTTTCCAGTAATTAGCAATGCCTTGTTAGTGCTCAAGGCATGGACATCTGTTAACCAAGATAAACAAGGACTTTGCTCTTCATTTTAACCCTTCTGATCTCTACCACTAACAATGAGCTAAGATATTGATCTTTCCATCTTGTTTAGGTATCTGTATTACAGTACAATGTACACAAATGTCATCATCAAGAATGTGCATACACCTGGCCATAACTAGATTTTAAAAATATTTAAGTTCATATGGAACACATTTTAGATATGAGAGAAGTGATTGTTTTTTTTTTTCATATGAATATTATGCCACGTAAAAGGTATGGTTAAAACAAAACTGTTAGTTAAGTTCCTGAAACCATGAAACCTAGTATTATTGTTATATGGATGGGAACTTGTTTCACAAGCACTTACAACATAGTATTTGGAGAGCAAATATTTCATCTCATTATATGGTTATTATTATGTAAATAGTATTTGGAAAAAAGGAGATCAAATGATTATTAACTTAGGTATTCATTACATTGTTACCCATTTGTAAAGAAAAAATGAAATTATAAGGATTTCCTGACAGCCAAACAGGTAGTTTTCTTATAAATTTTTTCCAAATAGAAATGTACTCATTTAATCCTTTGAGTGCTGGGGAGTCAGGTCACATTTTTCCTTGTGGGAAACATGGTCAGTTTTCATAGTTTTGATAAAGTTGTAGTTAACTGACAACCATATAAACCGTTTATATTTTATCTTCCTACCTATATCTTATTTAGGATAAGTTAAGCTGTTTAAATCTAGCATGTTTTAAACTGTGCCTCCAATCACATAATAAAGGGGTAAAATACAAAACAACCCCTATGATCTACATCATACTGGTGGACATTTATAAATAGTATCAGTCTTTCAGTTTTTTTTTAGTTTTTTTCATGTTTTGTTTTATTAGGAAAAGGAGGTTTGAGAGGTTTCAATATCCGATCCTGTTTAGTGTAGATCACATAAGGTGACTGGGACACCGAAGCGGTTGTCGGAGAAGTTAGGGTGACATTGACAGCATGAGAGAGTTTGAGGCAGTGTGAGAGAGAGTGTTAGTGAGAGTGTGAGAGAGTAAGTGAGGGTGTGTGACAACAAATTCCATTTCCATATTGAAAAACCTCTCTGAATTTCATCCAAATCGAGAGTGAAGGAAACAAAATGTGCAAATGAATGGACCAACAAAAAAAGATTGTCTGAATCATTTTTGGTCCATAATATAATTAAAGCTTACTTCATAATTGATTTAGCACAATTTTAATAACTTTATGTTGTAGTTTTCATATTATTGCTTTACATTAACATTACAAAATATTATTTTGAAAAAAGTATTATGAAAAATGTCCATGAACTATAAAATATATAAGCACACAAAGTATGTATTATTGGAATAATTATTACAATAAATTGCAGTCCCATTTCATTTAAATTATAATTTCTATTATATTGATAATTTTTTTACTATAACTTAACCGTTCCAAAGCCAACCCAAAAAAGTAAAAACCTGTAATTAGCACAATAACAATACAGGTTTTTTTGTGCAGGATAAAAACAAATGTCTTTAATTTCCTAGAAATATGAAACACTTGCAGCTCCGATATATCAGTGCTTATGAATGACATTAATGACAGACAGGATGCCTACTTAAGTACTACAGAATTTACAAAGAGCCTCTGTGATTTGAAAAGTGTTTTTTTCACACACACACACACACATAACGATATACATACTTCATTCAATAAATGTCTGGATTCTCTCAGCATTGCAGCTAATCTGGGGTTGCTATATCATTCTGGACAAAAGAAACAGCATACTATGACTTTTAATCAAAGTATCCTTATGTTGATCTAAGAATATTAAGCATTAATATAATTTTATGTGCTATGTGAGTAGTTTTGTGTAAGAAATAATGACAAAAACATAAGTCCCCTGCAAACGTAATACCTTTGTATTATATGGCTTCATTTTGGGGAATAAAAGTAAAAAAAAAAAAAAAATATATATATATATATATATATATATACACAAATATAGACACTATATATATATATATATATATATATGTACAGGCAAAACCTAATATCTACGTTAGTTTTTTTCTGAAATGTAACCTTTATGTGATCACTTTGTTACAGGAAACAATATTAGGGATTTAAAAAATGTTTCAAACATATGCACAACAAAATCAACTAAAATGTGTGGAAAACATTGCATTATTTAGAATGGGGAAGGAAAGTTATTGCCTCTGTTACTCCATTATTCCATTTCTCCATTTACACCTTAATATTTATGTATCACCCACTCCCTCCTGCCCACCTCATCCATTATCTATTTGACTTGTGCAGGGTATTCAACATAATTTACTTCCACATTTGTTTGCAAACAATGAATTTTGTTTTCCGACTATTTGGTTAGGATGAAGTTTGAAGTCATTTTTGATTTAAAAAAAACAATTAGGGTGGCATTTCCAAATGGAGAGGTCCCTGCCACCTTCTGAGCCCACCTTTCCCTTACAGCAGCAGCATCTCAAGGCTTGGGAAGAGACCCACACTTGCATTCCAGGACCACCAAAACCAGCAACTACACCAATGAACACACACATCCTGCAGCATGCTATGTGACTGAATTTTTCCCCGTTTTGATGAATTGATCCCTCAGAGTAAGGAAGGTGATAAAGCAGCAGTTGTCGTAGGGCTCTGGGAAGACACTGTCATATAGACACATCTGACCTCACTATACACGACACTAAATGTCCCCCAAAACTAGAAAAGTATTTAAAGAATTGTTGCCTCAGAGTAAGGAGATTGAGCTGCAGCGGCAGAGACAGGGCAGGGCATAGGGCAGGCAAGGCAGACAGATACATCCAACCATATGGTACAAGGCTGAATTGCCCCCCCATAATAGAAAAATATGAATTCATCCCCCAGAGTAAGGAAGCACATTGAGCTGCAGCAGCAGAGATAGACAGGTAGGCACTGCCAGAAAGACACCAGATTTCCCCCAATATTAGAAAAAAGAAAAAATGATTCCCCAGAGTAAAGAAGGAGACTGAGGTGCAGAAACAGGGCAAGTCAGGGCTCAGGACAAGCGCTACCCAACAGACTGACTGACAGACAGACTGAATCCCAGCAATATTAGAAAAAAGAAAAAGCAAGGAGATTGAGCCATAGCAGCGGCACAGGTAGGCCAGAGCACAGGGCACACAGACACATCCAGCTACTTGGTACATTACTGAATTACCCCTCATCGTAAGATACAGAAGCAGCACAAGTAAAACATGTGGCTCATATGTACAGTACAAGAGGCCCCTAAGTGCAGGAATTAATTTTCCCCAATATTCCAAAAAATGTAAAAGAAATGACCACTCCAGAGTGAGGAAGTAGATAGAGGAGCAGCAGCAGTAGTAGTGAAGCATGTGGCATGTGAATTTCCTCCTATATTCAAAAAATTCAAAGAATTGACCATCCCGGAGTAATACGCAGATAGAGCAGCAGGAGTAGTAAAGCATGTGGCCTGGGCAGGCACTAGCAGATATGCACATGTAGCCCCTTAGTGCAGGACTGAATCCCTCCAATATTAAAAAATAAAATAAATTGATCACCTTAGAGTAACTGATGCCAGTTTGCCCCTGAAGCAAAGTTGTGCTGTGGTGTAAACAAAGGTGTTGGTTCATGGCAGAATTGGTGAGATGTCCTAATATCTTACCCAGGCTAACTTCCTTATGACACAATTTGCACCTTGCAGGTTGCCCATCTCCCACACAGTCAAACTAATCCCACACTTTCCATGTAGGGGAAGCAGTGGTATAGGTTACCTGCTGCTTCTGCCGAGACGAAGACACACAACAGAGCAATTACTGAAAGATGTGTCGTTTGACTCCACTTACTCCACTTGGCTCACAATCTAGATGCAGGTCATAAACATTGTTGATGACTATATCCTTTTCCACGTGTGGACAAGGGAGAGTAAGAATATTTAACCATTACTACATTACTACAGCCAGGATTTCGGCTAGTACTGATGCTGCTGCCTTCTTGCCTGAGTCCAGGCAAGAAGGCTTCAGCCTACAAGGGACTGGTGTACCAGTGGTCATCTGATCACTTCTTCATACACTCCTGTCGCCCCTGCCCAACCCAGGAAAACTGGAATTGTTCCGTCTCACAGACATTTCCAAATCAATTCTAATTGCTGGCAAAAGTGAAAAAAAGTTCTAATATCTTTTATTATCATCAGTATGTTTGTGCTAAAGGACCAGAGCAGTTTTTGCTATGCTTTTATTCAACTGTGATTTCCAATTAACTGATTTAGTTTACCCCCACAAAGTACAGTATTGGCTCGAATATAGGCTGCACCCAATTATAGGCCGCACCCTTATAGTTTGGTGCTATTTAAAAGAACAAAATACATATTTTGTTTATTATTATTATTATTTTTTTTACATTTAATGTATGGCAGGAGGCTCCCACCCTCCTTACCTAAACTGTAGTTTTGCAACGTTGATGCAGCAGACGTGACCTCCACTTCCTGCACCAGTCTGCTTCATCTACATCAACGTGGCATCAAGACGGGTTGTAACGGCGCCAAAATGAGTTGTAATGGTGCCCGTACGTGGCAAACAAATTAACAAATGTTAACAAAATTTTTAATATTTTGCCATACTTTTTCATTTCTTTCATAGGGTGCCCTCTTCATATTTTTTTAAAAAAGTTTTGTACTAATCCAAATGGACGTCTATTATCTATCATTATTTAATTTTCTAAAATTTTTATCTCACCACTCCTTCATTCATTCTCCTCGATCCTATAGTCAGGAGAGAGGACCTCACCAAAAGCGGCATCCTTTTGCCCTAACTTGAACTTGGGGCAATATGGCGGAGATTGAGGCGATAACCTCTCCCTGACCTTGCAAGAGGGGAAATTGATGTCACTGAAAGCACTGTTGTTTTGCCTTAACTTGAACTTGGGGCAATGATGAATTGATGCATTAGTTATTTTTAGGAAAGACTTAGCATGATGTTTCTAATGTTGCATTTAGTTTAAAAACAGGTAGACAAGCCACTTTAATACCACACTGAATAGATATTATTTGCAGAAATTATACTACTGCTTTGACAAGTGATTAAAGAAGGCTCCTAGGGAATACCATACCCATTTTAAATGGAATTAAACTTATTTCTAACCACGATTCTGTTTTTTTTTTTCTTAAACTCCCATGTTTTAATACATTTAAAAGAGGTTTTAATGAAAATGTATTACTTACATATTATCAATTAAGAATGATTTTGTGTAGACACATCTATGTACTACAGAAATTTAAACTGATGACTGGGTGAATCAGGTCACTTTCACAGTATTCACTGGCAGATTGGACTGACCTAATTTTTTCCGAATGCCTTGTAAATGACCTAATTCTCTCATCTGACATTGTGCTATGAAGCTTGCTAATGTCTCCAGTCATGCTGACTGCTGTAGAAACATTGTAATACAAATGCATGTTAAAATGAAATTTGTATAAATCATGTTGTTATAATTGTTATTTGTCTATTTATTCAGATCAGAAAAGTATGAAATATGAAATACATTTTATTACAATGTCAACAGAGTTTACACTTATTTTCTATCCATGTTGAGTGAATGTGGCATGAATGCAAGTTGGCAGTGCAATGCACATATCACTCCTGTTGGCTTACACTCGACTCAAAATATTCTTGAGTCTTTCTGCAGCACAGTCGAATTGATGCGAGTTGAAAGACAGCAGTATTTTGGGGATTCATTACTATTTTGCTTGCAATTTGTAAATGTGAATAACTGTTCCAAACCCTCAAATCTCTCCTCATCTTCTGACGAGCTGAGGTGAAATGCAATTTTTTTTTAAAAAAACCTTCTCCCCCTCAAAAATAAAACACCTTTACATTAAAAACAAAAAAGAGAGGTTCACATGACCTATTTACTAAGATGGGTAGTGAAGGTCTTCACTCTCACCCCCCCTGTTGTCAGGTTTCTAATATACTGTAACATAGGTGTCGACTTATTATTAACTTTAGGTGTTTGGCCCATATTCATTGTTAACAGATGTATAAAATCAAGCACATATGCATACCATCACCATAGATAAATGGGTCATATTGAAAAGCTCAGTTACTTTAAACGTGGCACTGTCTTAGAAGTCAGTTTCGGAAATGTCATGCTAGATCTGTCCCTTTGCAATCTAAATGCTATTCTTGTGAAGTGGAAGCATCACGCACACTCACAGAGCAGGGCTGCTGAGTGCTGAAGTGTGTAGTACATTTAATCATCTGTCCTTTGTAGAATACAAACTCACTACAGAGTTCTAAACTGCCTCTGGAAGTAACATCAGCACAATCACTGTGTGTCAGGACCTTCATGAAATGGGTTTTCATGGCTGAGCAGTTGCACAAGTGCCAAAGTTCACACTGCAATTTCAAGCGTTGGCTGGAATTGTGTAATACACACCTCCAATGGACTCTGGAGCAATGTGGATAATAATACTACTATTATTAACATACTTTTACCAGCTTGTCAATCCGGTGGGACTCTGGTTAAAGTACTATTTGGCCAGAGTCACCCTCTGGTGGAGGTCTCTATAGCTACCAAAGTAGACCTCTCCTAACACATCCTTTGTGGCGTCCATGCTGCTAGGTGTCTAGCAGCATGTACACCACATCTAATTTTCAATTACTTAGATAGATTTGATATTTTACTTTAACAAAAATGGGTATTTTTCTAAAGTGATTACAGATTGTGAACCAATAAATGTACCAATAAAAAATTAAATAGGGTCCAGGAGTGATTCTAATAAAGCTCGGCCATGGAAAACCATTTTTAAATATAGCAAAACAAAACATATTTCTTTCTGATATTTTGCTTCCTGTTTTCTTAATGTTATCTTCCATTGGAACACGAAGTGCTGTACCATGTTTAACTATACTGAATGTTGTCATACATTTTAATATTTTCCTCTGCAAACATCTTACCTTGAGTCACTTGGGATTTGCTATGCAATGCTTTGACATATACACATAAACTGCATTTCGGCAGGGGGTTTGGTTAACTGGAAATATCTAGTTATATAAACAAATCACAAACAAATACCCTTGTTTAAAATGTCATGAAATAGCTGGCTCTGTAAATGGACGATTTCTATTAGAAAGATATCAACTGTCCGCTTTTTAAAGACATTTATGTATTTGGAATATATAGATAAGCCACATGCACTTCCTTACCTGCAACTGCTTTAAAGCCAAATTAGTGTCTGTTTAGTTAAGGAACAGTTTTGATTTCATTAATATTACGTTTATGCAAAGTTTATATCAATCACCATTCAATAATAGGAAGACACCCAACCTTATATCGTAAAAGATTAACCATTCTAAACAAGTAAACCTTACTTGCTACCTGAACTGGATTCCACATATTAATACTGCATATATGTCATGTTTTCCAGCTGCGACATCACACCTGCATCTATCAATGGCTTAGCAAGAAATGCAAGCAAACTTCCCATGGCCCTTCAGTGAAGACTGGATTGAAAGCCTGCTGTACTGCATTCTACGACACTTCATGTGCTGTACCCACATTGTTTTTTACTGTGCATTTCCTTTGCTAGCAATTATCACAAATATCCTAGGACGAGATAGCAATTTAAAACATTTTATGTAGCAACAACATGGTTACTTTTATGTTCGCCATTGGAGAAGAATGAATTCTAAATTATAAATAATAAATAATATGGTCTATACAAATAAAGATTGAGGTGTTCCATTTAGTTGTATATTTACTGATTTCTTGACAAAATTTGAGTACCAAAAATATCTTTTTTTGTCACAAGTAGATTTGGGGTTTTTATAAAGCACACTGGGCTATGATCTAGAATGTCACTTTTTTGGGGGATTTATTTGTCTGTTTTTAGGGACATGACAAATCTATTACATAAGAATGATGATGAATCTATTACATTAGGCCATAACAATTTGAAAACAATTTTTTTTTTACAATAAACAATAAACAAGTTATTATATGTAATGCATTCAGAATGCTGGAATTAGAATTCTAACTTCCTGACATTTAATGACAGTAAATACATTAGTTTGGCTTTCAATGAATGTTGATAGTCATTGATCTAGCATTTTAATGTGTCATTGAAGAAATAACATATCTGTAAAGAAGAGAGAACATAAACAAGAAAATGTATTGTAACCTTTAAACTGTGCATCTGAAATTCTATAAGCTTCAATTATATATTGATTCTAGGTGCCAGAAGGTTTTATCTTAGAGTATAATTTGCATATTACTGTTTTAATTGTTTATACATTAACATTTATTGAGCTGCCAGACAGCAAATTTGTTTCTTCGGTGCCTAAATCGCTGCCTGCTATAGCTAGCATAACTGCATTAATTTACTGAACATTTTTACATATACACATATAAAAATTACATATATATATATATATATATATATATATATATATATATATCTTTGCAAAAAGCATCTATATAATTGATACAATTTCACATTTCTTAAAATGCTAAATATTATTTTCAAAATTGTGATTTTATTTCGTGCAGAAGAGAAAATACATTTTTGGCTTGGAAATGATAAGTCCATATCAACAGCATATCATTGAGAATTAAACAATAGCTGCTTACTTGACATTTCTGGAACTGATAAAACGCAGCTCTCTGATGATTGCCTCAAGGTCACATCCTCTTTTTCCATTTCCTTTGCGTCTAAATTGTCACCAAATTGTTAAGGTGAGGTGACAGAAGCCACAAAAAAGTAATTAGAAAATGTCAACTGAGAGCATTCTAGACAAATTCAGGACCAAAAATAGTCAAACTCTCCTCTGGTGATAGATGTTGTTGAGAAAGCTGGTAAGCAACCTCATTACTGTTGTTAATTATGTCCCTGCTGTTATCCACTATTCATTCATTTTTAAACATTTACTTAGCCATGACTTAGTCGCCACGGTTTTACAAATAAGGTCAAATCAGACATACTGCATTGTTTAACAAATTAACCATTTCATTTTTTATACAATATGTACAGATCTTAAACAGTTTTTGTGTGACTAATAATATGATAATAAAGGCAATAATATTTTATCTTTTGGCCTATTAGGGGGTGCCTTTAAGAAATACCTCAAAAAGTACCTGTATCCATAGATTAGTAATAATAAGCCAATTAGAGAAAGCAATTTCTGACTCTATTGAACATTTGTCTGTTTCACGGCACGCTGCCTACATTTTGTAACCTATTTGGTGACAAAAGAACAAGTAACACATTAAATAACCACACATCTTGCATCAAAATACTGTATGCTTAACAACTGCAAGGAAATTTTTTTTCAACACCCAAAATATGGCAAAACAATTATGACACTTTGTGAACGCATTAAGATAGTTGAGCAATATAGTTTTTAAAAAAAATTATATATATATATATATATATATATATATATACTCATTCAGAATCATATATATATAATAATGGAGAGTTATTTCACGCAGTTTCACGCTCTAAAATATGATTTTGTTAAAAACAAAAAACAAACACTCAGTAACAAATGTTATACGTTTAATTTAAACAAAGATAAGTGGCAAAATTACAAGCGATTGTGCTTATCTAGGGATTACACTATTTATCATGTACTTTCATAACCACATATACTGTATATATATATATATATATATATATATATATATATATATATATATATATATATATATATGCCAAAAAGCAATCATATTAAGAGAAACTAAGGTTGTTTCATTATTTACCAAAAAAGTATTACATATATCTCATCAGGCTGAAGCAATCCCATTTCTATTAGCTCTGCAAGAATTTATCAGAAAACAGACATGAAGTTAGCCATAAATCAGTGTCAAGAACCTCATCTATTATTTAATTGTCAATAGCTGAGTTTCTATATGTACCTTTTTGCGTTAGGTATATAGAACCATCAAATAATATACATTTTGTAAAGTAATAGAATACAACAAACAAATTATGCTTGATTTAACCTTCATTTGCTTCCTACTACATTCATCAAGTACTTATAGCAGATATTGGGCCCAATGAAACAGTTTAGGTATTTTATATGTATTTAAGTTGTTTCATCTATATATGAATTCAAATATTAGTTTTTCTTCAAGTGCTTTTGGTGATCAAAGTTGGTAGGTTAGGCTATGCATCTTTCATGCTAACAATAATGGATTTGAAGCAACTGTTGATTCTGACAACCTCAGTTACTTAATGCATTTTTTTTATATTTTACTCAGCTGGTACATTCTTAAAGAAAGTTCAGTTCCATTTTGCTTTTACAGCCTTCATAGTTAAGCCAGACACATGTTAGTGATTAAAGTGAGCCATTCTATGGATTTATATCTGTCTTGCATTGTATCAAGGCAGGAATTATTTAGCATCAGACACAGAATCTGGCACACTTCATTGTGCTTCTTTAAACCAATTGATCGGATTGTATGCATGATAATGCAAAAAGCACAACGCACAATTCCTAGAGAACGAAAACATTAATATCACAATTTATTTCATAGTTAATCATTAATAAACTTATACATACTTCCCCCAGCAATGAGTTTGGTTCACATTCTTTCAGTCATTTCTGTGACTTGATGCTTGTGTATAGGAAAGGGCAAGGCATTTTTCTTGACTCTTGTGTATAGGAAAGGGCAAGCCATGAAGAGTTTGAAGGTAAACCTAAGCTCATCTGATAAATTGCAGAGTAAAAATGCTCTCAATTGGACATTGCTGTAAAGGACTACTCGCAAAAAATGAAGATATTAAATTAATAACAAAATAAGTATCATATTTTATGAGTGATATAGTATTTACCGTATGTTTCCTGCAAATAGAATGGGCGAACCAATCTTTTAAGAATTTTTTTTTTTAGCAGGAAATTCATAACAATTATTTTAATTTTAAGATTAGCTTTGTCATTTTAATTGACATAAACACAAATGAAAGATAATACCAACCTGGAAATTAACCTAGACATAAAACCTTTATGTTGTTATGCTACATGTTTGTACTTGCATGTGTGTATAAATATATATTTATACATTTAAAACTTTGCAAAGGTGTAAACCTATTTTATAAAGCATTGCTAGAATAATTTGGTAAAATGTACTGATTAATTTAAGTTGATGATGCTACAATATATTGTATCATATTTTAGCTGTGGAGATATTTCTTGTATGTAAGGCACACCAAGCAGTGATATACGGTTTGCTTAATTTAAACGTTTAAACATTATAGTGAAATAAATATATAGCAATAATCTCCAAGGGACAATGCATTCTGTATACAGATTCTTTTATATGTTTTTTTATTTTCTTTCTGTTCTTTTCTTCTTTTGTATTTTACATCCTTAAAATATTTTAAAGATGTGTGGAATATCTAATGAGCCCTTTCAGAAATTGCTAACTTTGTACATGAAGAAATAAAGCCAATGTTGTAAGGCAAAGTACAATAATTCATGCAGTTTTAAATGCACTTGGAACAAAATAATATTACATTATATTGCTACAAGGGCTTACAGATTTTAATAAAGCACAGAATAACAAAATGCTTCTGTTCTGTACATTTAACTGTTTATGTCTCACAATAGCTTGCCTCAACCACACAATTGACTAATAAAAATAAGACAGTATTTAATAATGCGGTACTATTTTTCTTAAACAAAATAAACAGTTTTATTAATCTTCCATTTCTGCAGATTTTTATAAAGTACTTGTAAGAACATATGGAAAATAGAATAATTTGTGCATGTGGATATAGGATGAAATACTGATATTGTAACACATGTTACACTAAATTGACCAAGGGGATATAAAAATACTAAAACGCTAGCATATATTTTTTATGTGGTATAGTTTGGAGAGAAAAAAAAACATTATAATAAATGAAATTCTTGCAAAAATGTCTAAAAATTAAAAAGGGAAAAATATTAATATATTTTGATTAAAGTATATATATTACACATTAACACATTTCATTATTTTTGTACCGATGGCCCTGTATATGTAACAAAACATATGTAATCCTGTTTTAGAATTAAAGGTAAATGGATAAATAAAATGTCTGTATTTTTGGGATATATATATATATATATATATATATATATATATATATATATACATTTGTGTGTATGCTGCTATTTTTTATTACATGAAATATTACGTTTTCAGACTTATACACATTTTTAATAAGGAGCACAAATGCAGTAATTTTGCTAAAGTTTATTTACTTGTTTATTTACACAAACAAAATGTGCATTTAAATAATAATGTCTGTATAAAACATACAATGTGTAACATTTTAAATATGGCAAATACAAAATATTGGACCGTACTTGTGTACATGTAATTATAGGATATATTGTGATTGTATATTGTACAACTATGTATATATATATATATATATATATATATATATATATATATATTCACAAGATTTATTTTGCTACATGCTATGTTTAATTATCGTAAGAACAAATAAAGATGTACAAGGAAAAATATTTGTTATATAAAACATAGAAACACACAATATGCCCGGCTAGAACTTTTCTGATTTAGGTTCTATTTAAACGGCTACAAAATAATTCCCAAATAATAGAATATTCTGCTTTTTGTAACAGTCTACTTTGTCATCTTAGACAGCCTTGCTGTGCTGTTTTCCCATGATTAAATGTGAAAATTATAATTATTAACCATGCTGCCGGATCAATGTGGGTAGAACTCTGATGTGCGAGTGACATTCTGTTTATATTCTAAGTCAAAATCAGATTTAATATTTTCCAGCTCAACACCCTTAGGTCTCCAGGTTAGGTTCCAAAGGCTAGCTACATTTGTGTCACCTGACTTTAATATTAAATGCTGCTTCTGTGGCAGATTGCAAGATATTTTTACTTTATTCTTTAATCTCGTTGTCTCTTTCATCCGGAATAATCTAAAAAGACATGACTGAACTTGATTTGAACTAGCCATTAACTATTTTAAAAATAAAATAAAAAAATAAACCCAGTTGGAGGGCATTAAATACAAAGTATTTTCAGTATTATTATTTCAATAATTTTGCTTACAAATGAGTATCTCTAATTTATGTTGACAACAATGGCACAATCAGTAGAACTGCTAATTATTCTACTGTAAGGTAAATTGTATTTTTTTATTTATTTATTTATTTAACATGCACAGAGAGCTTTATGGCTTTATGAAGCCAAATTAAGATAAATAATAGCTATTTATTTGAGAAAAGAACATTATTTTATACTGAGAAACATGGTTTCATCTATAGAATATATTAATGGAACTGTCATCAAAATATTTTTCTGCATTTAAATGTTGTCTACGAATAATGGTTTAATCTACTGGTCAGTAGCAGACAGTCTACTTATTGGATAGCACCATTTCAGTATATTATAGAGCCAAGAAAACAGCAGAATTAGTTTAATACCATGTGTCCCAATTGTGTGATCATAATTCAGTAGGAATCAATTGTTCCATAAAACTTGTCTTTATTTAAACAGATTAAAATGGATTCTGATACCTTTCAACAACAGTTTTTTGTATCCTATTATCAAGGTCTTTTATGCATTTGTGGACACCGATCACACAACTAGTGAGTGAGAAGTATCATGATTTCCCCCATGTATGTTAATTTATGGAATGTAACAATATGACACCACACTTGCAAAGATCGACACATGTCTGTGTGACACTGTTTTACCTAGTAGTTTCAGACATATATATAGTCTAAAATTAGTAGCTTTCTATTTTATCAGCTGCACCAGAGCAAAGAAGACATATAAACTTTTCTCAAACTTTCTTCTAGTTAATATCCAAGCATAAATTAATAATGCTAACCTGCAGGCATTTTTTGGTTCATTTAATTATTACAGTGTAGAAAATATCCCTATATTTTTGATGGCAATAGACATTTTACTGTTAACTTTAACAAGTTCTCTATTTCCATAATAAATAATTTATATTGATTTAGAGATACTCCTGTAATAGCATGTGGAAACTTGAACAACATGGTCACATTGATTTCTGGTAAATTGTCTCATGTTCTTTGTCACTAGTAAAGAAACACTGCAACTTTTAGCCAATTTGTACACTGGACTGGCCAACCAGGAAACTGGGATATTTCCCAGTAGGCCAGCTGGTTCAAGAGCGAGCTAGTAGAGCAGCACTGGTGCCGTGCTGATGGCCACCTTATGTTTTCAATACAGCCAGTATCGTAAGAACCACAGGGGTTGGCGTTGCAACCAAGCCCACTCTCTAGTGGACCTGGGTGACCCCTGAGACCACTTGTCTGCAAGTACAGTACCACAGATTCACATGGGCAGTAAAAGAGAGAGAAAGCTGCATGTAAGGTAAGGGGGTTCGAGAGGGAGTATGAATGAATGAATGGATGTATAATAGTGTGTTAGTATGGATATGAATGTGTGAATGCATGTGTGTGTTAGCATGGATGTATACATGTTTGGGGCAGAAATGGCACAGGCAGGCTGTTTGGGGGCAAAGAAGGCACAGGCAGGCTGTTTGGCGGGCACAGACTTTAGATTTGTATGCATGCCAAAGAACTAATGATGTCAGTGGGACTGAAATCTGTCTTGCTTAAGAACTAAATGCATAACACAGTGTTACATGCCCTATATGATTACAATGCATTAGAAAAGAGAAAGCTACCTAAGTGACATTTCTAAGTAGCTTTAATGAAAACACTAAAGTGACCCAACTGATGATTTCACTTAACAGACATATTACAGTGTAGTCAATTGACTTTGGCATCGTTTGGTCATATTTTTTAAAAGATATTTACACAAGTGGTCTCACGAAAAATTATAACAAGATATAAGAATATAATAAGATACTAAAGTTAATGTAATATATGTTTCTTGATATTGTCAACATGTGCTTTTAAATCCTGACAATGGCACTAGTAACGTTGTATGGAGTAAATGAAGGATGATACCTCTGCAATCTCAATCGTCTTGCATCATATAAGGTTTTTACATTGATGTCATAAGTAGCAAATAGACATAAGTATAATAAATAATGCATACTAATGAGCTGATTATTCCTATCACGTCTATCAATAGTTTTCTCAGATAGGACATAATATGGTCATAAGCAGGGAAGGGCGGGCAACTTCTGGTCTAATGGGCATGTAAAGCCAAGTGGCCTTCCAGGAGCTCTCCCCACCACAACTAAAACACACACACACTTTAACACACTGACTGTAAAACACAGTTGCATTAAATAACACCACTGAGCCCCAAATGCCACTGAGTGGGTGGCTAAATGTAGGCCTCTAGTCGGCCCTATTAGAACTGGCCCTGGGGATCATAAGTCAATATAACCATTACTACTTACTATAACCACTTACTATAAGGCATAATGTAGCTGCTTCTATATAGAAGAAGCCAGGAAGAAGGCCTCATAGGGTGAAAGGCATTGCAGACATTTACTGAGCTGATTACTTTGATTTTTGTATTATTTTTATTTTGTGGAATTTATTTATTATTTGATTTTTGGACTTTATTCTCTGGACTTCTTTTCGTCTTTTTGCTGACTGAATCTTATAACATGGAAGCTGACTTCTGCATGTTTTAAATGTAAGATAGAAACATATTTTAAGTTTCGGTTTTTGCAGTGTTCTTTTTCAGACAAGGAATTTTGGTTCCCTGACGTTCCCTGGCGTTTCGATGAAATTCTGGGGCCTTTTTCGATTTGGAACAACATTCAGGGGGGTCGTTGCCAAAGAGGGAGGTCCCTGAAAAGATTCCTCCAGAGTTAGGATGGTCAAAGAGGTGCAGCAGAAGTAGTAGAGGTCTGGGCAGGCAGACATTGGCAGATGATAGCTGGGTGCAGCCCTGTGGAGCAGGACTGAATTCCCCCAATATTATACATTATTATATTGTCAACAATATTTATTTATACATGAAGAATATGATATGATAGAACCATAATAAAAAAAATAACTTGCCCACAAATTACAAGTTTGGCTAGTAGTATAAATGGGCAACTGTGTTAATCAACTAAACTCCACTCAGGAACAGGAGAAAACATGTCTGCTTGTACTGCTGTCCACTCTGTAGTCACTACAGCTTCTCTAATCCACCCTACAACTGTACATTTTCTGCACTAAAAAAACTATTTACTAACTTGCACTATGGTAGGTGAGTTAAGGGCATTAATCTAAGCCTCTGCTAAACTTTGATTGTCTCACAACTCTCATCAGTCTGTAACTGCTGCTAAGGAAAAACTCCCACAGGTTGCTGGACTTCACATAAGCATTCACATTTCACATTTAAACAAGTTCACATAAGCATCAACCCAACTTTGATCTCTTCAATTCTGATGCAATATTTATTTATGTTAGCATGTACTCTTGGACATAGAGGTGCTAATTGGTTTAGATCTAGACGGAATCTAGACAGAAAAGAAATTGTGTTTGTTATGGAAAAAATACAATGCTTCTAGGAAGTAAAATACCATAGGTATTTATATAAACTCTAAAAATATTAGTTAATATTAAAAAAAAATCATCTTTGGGCACCTGAGTGAAGGGAATTGTATAATGTGGTATAACATACTTTGACATCTCTAAATAGTTTGAAAATAGAAACTTTTTGACTTGTATTGTAGCATCGTCACAGTATTTATAGTGAAAAAACCTACTAATAGCTTAGCTGACATGCAGTGTTCACAGATCAAAATCAGTATTCTATTATATAGTTTACAGATCTTTAATGCTCTATATTTCTATGGGTATAAATATTCAAGAAACAAAAATTTAAACAACAACAAAAAGAAGAAAAGTTTTTACAATTTCAGGTTTGTTTTTAATCATGTTTGTTGTAACCATTCATTTATGGGGAGGTAATGTAGCTATCTTTGTAAATGATGCAGAAGTAAGCACACACATAGCTCGCATTGCTTACTTCATGTTTTGTATTGTGTATATCTTTATGTTGATATGGATTGATATGAGGTCGGTTTATAATTTAACTATAAAATAATACTTAAAAAAAAATGATGGTATATGCAATGATCCCTGTTTAGAGCATACTTAGGTGCCACTTTATGGGTGCCATAGAAATAATATACTGTAGCTATTATCATGCATGCATGTTACGAACAAGCCACTGTTTAGTAAACCCTCCTATTTACAACTCTGCCTTGCTTAATCGGAGAAATATGTGATTTAAATTTTGTTTAAGTAGATTAACAATGTCTATGTATATGTGAGTATATTAATGGAAGATTCCTACCTCAACCTATGTATAATATAAAACATAGGCCGATTTTTAGAAGTTACCATCGAAAAGATTTAATTGTAAAGTTAGTTTACTTTAAATATCATATTTAAAAATAGGAGACATCTAAATTTGTTTCAAATAATTATTTAGATTTCTCATTTCCTGTAGGGACATGTTGCTATTAATAATTCATAAACAACTTAAAATAATCCGTCTTTTAAACAATGATTAATTTTGTATTCATATCCATTTACATTAGATGCACTTTGTATGGAAGTGGAACCTTTTGTACTGAATTATTTTTTTTCATTAAATTAAAATAAACTTTCCTTACAAAAATATTTTTTAACTATTTAATTTGGTCTATGTGTAAATTAATTAATAAAACTTTCTTATAACTGTAATTAGAAATACAGAAATGTAAATGCATGTTTATGCGTTGTCTCTTTAAAATGATTTGGAAAATTTGTTTTAAGTGAATTCATTTCAACCAAAGTCTTTAAATAAAATGGGCAATTTTTGAGTTTTAGGAATGACTTTTAACATAACCAAAATGTCAAGCTTACAATCTATAGTTTTTAAACAAAATATAAGAGAACTAAACGTAACTGGAGCTAAAAATCCACTGTGCAAAGATAAAACCTAATTAAAAAAATGGAATCATCATATGTACTTTACACTTTGGCTTAATTTATTGTTTTGGGCCATAATCATCTCTGTTTCACAGTGCTTTGCTTCATAATAGTAGATTTGTTTAACCACAGACTCTATTTCAGCATGACTGGAAATAAAGAATAACAAACCAAGTCAGGCATATCTCATGGGTTATGTTTTGGCCATAGAGTGAATCCATCATTTGCTGAAGAAGCAGAGAAAAAGTGACAGGCTTGTTCATGCCTCCGAGTCATTTAAAGTCCTATTGAAAATTTTAATGTGCACTTTGGATGAACTTTTCCTGTTCTTAATTTAGCACACACAGCCATGTGGTACGGGCCGTCACCCTCAGTCGGGGCATTATTATTTCCTTTTGGGCATCCCAGCATTTCTAGTTTCTCTATTTAGGCCAACTTGAACTTTAAACAGACACATATAATCTGTGTTTACAGAACGATTTCATAGTTAATTACCGGTATATGCTGAAAGAATTTATTTCGTAATTATATACAGTGTACATTTAGAGTTTTTTTTTTAAAAGCATTTTAAGCAATTTGTCATCATATTCAAAATATATTCCTATGATGACTGCTCAATTACATTTCAAAATTGGTTTCATTTTTTCCTTATCAAATATATAAGAAATATTTAATATCTAATAACACCAGGATTTGTAATGTTATTTAATTTTGAGCAATATAACCTGGCTAAATATATCTGTTTTTTGTTTTGCAGACTATGTTATTGCAAATGGAATTTGTATGTAGTCTCTTGATCATCTATTACTCAACTACGGTTTTATGGTCGTATCCACTGACTGATAAAATAAGCCAACAATAATGCTCATAATGCAAAGATTTTTTTTAAAACTTCTTTATTACACGGAGAAGACAAAGCATATAACATAAGAACAAAGTGTAAATATTTTTGATGGGAAATTTTTACCTTATACGTTGATCTATGTTAATTTGAATTGCTCATACTTCATGCTGTGTAAGGCACCACATACCTTCATAGTAAATAATAATAATAATTTCACTTAAAAACTTACAGTTTACTCCTGAAAAAGGTTCATAACCTTATGTTAATAACCTAATATGGTATATGTATACCATATATGACACTATTAAAAGTAAAAGAAAAGAGTACGTGTATGGATATTAATATTCATATCACAAGCATGTGAGAATTATATAATGTTGTCAACATTTTATTATAAGAAAGTCGTGCCCAGATATATTATATACAAGTTATAAGCCTGAAATATTTACAAAGAAATATACCGGTATTTCTTTTTTCCATAAGTAATCCACACTACCACATAAATGCTAACAAATAAACGCATCACATTGGCACATACCAGCAAACCATTATATCCCGACTGTACTGGGACAATACTTGCCCTTTTAGCCTCTGGGGCACACAGAATACTATGATTTCATGGCTTAACATCAAGTTCTTGTAAACAGAATATTATAATATGTTGGAAAATGTGTAGAAAAAAAAATCAATGGTCAGTAAAGAGACAAGTGTTTTATACTATAAGTCAAACGTTTAGCACATTCATCATTTTCCTTTTATCTCCTTCTCTCTTCTCACAACTCGACTTCAATCTGATGAGAGGGCACCAGTGCCACGTCTGTGAATGTGAGCTAATGAAAGTGTAAAGCTCTAGTTCAGCCAAGTAGAAAATTCCCATCTACTGTGCACAAACTGCAATATGATATAATTGAGCATTTAGTCGAGTTTGCTATTATGTGTTAAAGAGTCTGGGATACAGAAGTTTTTCTATAACCTTTCAAACAAATTAAAATGTAGCGTATTTTTTTTTGTTTTGGTTAATGCCAAACTGCATGAACTCAACTGTTTGTAGTCACATTCTATTTTAAATCTTTTTGTTTTCATAAAATGCAAAATAATATTAAACCTGCACTAATTCAAGCTAATTTTTAATAGCATCAGTTAAGTTCAAGGAAGTCAGAAAAAAGTTATATTGCATTGACTTTCTCAATTCTGCAGTGTTTTGTGTTGTTATACTATATTACTTATGTAATGGATTTTTGTTTCTAAAACATATATATTAAATTCTACCAAATACTTTAGCTGACAGTAGCCACCTTGTTTTGTTGCAGATTATATCTGCAGTAGATTTATGTAATTTTGGATTGCAATCTCTATTGCTATTCTTTTCCAATAAGGCATGCAAATTATGTAGCTTGTTGTGTAGTGAAAAAAGTGGCGCAGATGTCCTGGAATCTATGGTATTTTTACAGATTGCTGAATGGCATTGGAAGCGGAATAAAAACCTTGCCTTTTTTTGTCACCGATAACTGTAATAATCAGGCCCAGGCTATCCATCTGGTAAACCAGGCAAACGTCCACTAGGCCGGTTCCAGATAGCACTAGCCACATACAGTACCAGTAATCCAGTCCTTTAATTTATGGGAGCCAGGTGGATGCACCATTGCATGCGAGGTTTCCACTTTACAAATTTCAAATTTACACTGTTATACAGACTGTACACTCACTACTTTACATTGTAACAGAGCATCATTTCTTCAGTGTTGTGACATGAAAATATATAATAATATATTTACTAAAATGTGAGGGGTGTACTCACTTCATATATATATATATATATATATATATATATATATATATATATATATATATATATATATATATATATATATATATATATATGCACCAGCGGCACCCCTCAGTGTTTGGAGGATGTAGTATCATCCATTGACTAAATGGATGTCATTCAAGTTTATATAAAACTATTCAAGTCTATGGGTCCCTTCAAGTCTATGGAAGATGCAGGTACATGCCCAAACACAGGGAGCCGTTGGAGCATATATACACACTTAGTTCCAATTCACATTTGGTGTGAAGCAACTACACAAGTTAACAAATCTGGCTGCTGGAGTTGCTAGCTTTTTTCAACTTGCATCAAATCACATGCACTCACTTCACTGCAATTGAGTTGAGTTTTTTGTCAGGTATCTGTAAAAATATTGATGTAATTAAGGATTTTTTTCAGTATATATATATGCTGGAAATATGAACGTGAGTACTCAACAACCTTTTTGGATAACCATGAACATACAGTTCAAAAGGTGGGAGATTTTTACTATTCACACTTATCAAAAGGGTGCATATCATGGACCCCATTTCCCTTAACTAGAGGTAAGAGGGGTTACATATAATTGTTATCCATTATACTTTAGATTACACAATTTATTTAAAGGGGATAAGGGGAAAAAGCAGTTTTTTGGATATTTTGTGCTGGCGATATAGGTACCTAGTATTGTGGCTTTATGTGGCTACTTAGCTTTATGTGACTAAGGTTCTGTCTTCACAGTGCTCTATCATAAGTTCTCACAGTCATAAACCAAATGGAATGGCAACTTTCTCTGATGATGGCAGACACCCTTGCTGTGAATCCCACCAACGCAGATGCTATTTGATGTCAGAAACCTTTTGTGTGAATCTGCATATCACTGAAAATAGCCTTTTTCCTTCATCTGTACTAATGCAACTTCATCCCTGCAGTGTTCACCCAAGGAAGCCAGGATCCTTCTTTTTTTTGAAGGAAGAGGCTGGAGAGTGCTAGAGGAGCATAGATAGGTAGCTATTTATGTTAGTAAGGTAAGTAAAATTAAAGATGTAAATAGTCTATTAAATAAAACATTAAATATGAACGACTTCCACACTTAATCCTTTATAAAAAGAATTAAGCATGGGTGGTTAAAGGAGTTTCCATCTTATTAGTGAATTTGATGTTGGGGCAGCGATCTTGGCAACCTTGAGAAGTTGAGACTTGACAAGCATCCGCAGTACGTAAAGTAAAGTCATCATTAAATAGGCATGTTGGAATAGGTGCAAACAAACTGCAAATAGACCAAAATAGTCACAGACAAAGACAGCCAGGTTCTTCTACTTTATTCATATACCTATATTTTTATGGTTAGGTTTTAGTAATCTCATAGCCTGTGCCTTCTTGCATAGTAAAATTGTTCATTCTTCTTGCAAACAGAGGCTTTGAAATACTTGAGGCATCAGATCACATGGCTGACAATATTTGTACCTGTGATTTAGAAAGAAAGAGCCTCAGGCTAGAAGCTGCTAAATGATGTAAGACAGCTGGTTCTCTACCAGTATCACACATTTTTGACATTTTAAATTTAAACAGCTGATCTTATACATGTTTTGGAGGTTGTATAGTGCAGTTTCCTGACAGAAAAGTGCTGTGATAAATCAACAGATTTAAAACAGGTACAGACCCCCTCCACAAATCAGACAAAAAAAGGAAAAAGCTAAGAGTTTTCAGCTGAAACATGCAACTCCAAATTCACTCTCATTTTAGTTCAATCTCTCGCATGCTCTCTAAATGTTTCCCTACCTTCTCTGCCCAACACTTTTGCTTCTGCCGACTGCTTCCCCATTTTCTTCGTCATCTTCTATCTTCTCCCCTCTCTTCTCTTCAATCTGATATATTTTATGCTTGTTCACATTTTTGCGGCCATAACTTGGCTGCACTTGCGGTGACTTTCTCTCCCCGACCCTCCAATTGGGGGAGAGGACCCCTAAAGCACCCTCATTTTGCCCTCACTTGAACTGATGGCAATATGGTGGCTCATCCCTGATCCTCCAATGGGGGGAGAGGGCATCACCGAAAGTGTCGTTATTTTGCCCTAACATGAACTGAGGGCAATAATCCACTCTTCCAAATGGAGGATGTCCACAGAGATGTAGACGAAGACAGAAGAGAAGATAAGAAGATGTGGAAGTGGTCAGGAGAAGCAGAATGGGTTGGAAAAGAAACACTTAGATAGTGTGAGAGAAAGAGTGAACCAGAATGAGAGTGTGAGAGAGTGAGAGCGACTATGGGCCAGCTTGCATTCAGTCAACATATAGTGAAAAGATGGAATGTGTCATAAAAAACTAGAACAGTTTATATGTGCTATTTATTTGATTTAGCAAATGTAAAAGTTGATGTGTTCAAGCAAAGTAAAATAGCCATGATATCAGTTTGATAAACAAAAATAGAGTGACCTAATTATCTCAGCATGCGAGTCTGTCTGGTGACCTATTAAGCTAATCTGTATCCTCGACATGTTAGCATGTTTAGCAGAAAACTCTGAATGTATGCCAATGCGCTAGGAGTAGAGATAAACTAACATACTGGGTAAGCAGGTCACTACAGAAACTCAAATGCTAAATCTGTAATTGAGCATTGAAATGAGTTACTGCTCTGGTTCCCTACAGGTCAAACTTAATAGAGAGATCTACTTAAAATAATGTTGTTAATTTCTATTTTCTGGCTCTAAAGAAGATCAATTAATTCTGTTTAGCATCTTTAATCTATGTGCAAAGATGACTGAATTGAGAGAACAAAAAGGAGCAACCTTTTTACTTTTCTTTTTAATAGGGGTGCACATCAATTTAATTACAACATTATAGTGAACATTAATTGGGGAGTCCCATGGAAAACTGAATATATGTCTCTATACAGTTGTGTATACAGTAAAGACCCTAGGGAAGGGGGAATACGATTAGGCTGGAGGTTTTAGGCATGTCAGCAGTTAGATTATTGGTGCCTGCAACAATGTTTCAGGGTAGGAAAATGCTTTAACCCCTTAATGACAAAGCCCGTACATGTACGGGTTCAAAATGCATTGTTTTCAATGGGTTTAGGGACTGCCCATTGTCTTTAAGGGGTTAAAAGAGGTACAGTGTGTGGCTCCTACTTGCCTTGACCTGCTCTGGACAGAAGTTGATTTTTGTACTATATATTATTATTATTATCTTTTATTTATATAGTGCCAACCATTTACACAGCGCTTAATACAATACATATATTCAAGGGGTATGACAAGACAAGAATTGAAAGACTAAGACAGACCGATACATTAGCAGGAGAGAGCCCTGCTCACAAGCTTACAATCTTGAGGGAATGGGGTGACAAACATAAGGCACAGAGAAAAGGTGAGAGGTAATGTGGTGGTTGTATCAATGACAAGGAGGTTCTAGCAGCTAAGATGGTATGCTTCTTTGAAGTGAGTTTTGAGATGTTTCTTGAATGCTGAAGGGTCGATGGAAGTAGATTCCAGAGATAAGGGGCAGCCCGAGTGAAATCTTGTAGACGGGAAAAGGAAGAGGTGATAAGACGAGGAGAGCCTTAGCCCATGGGAAGAACGTAAGGATTGGGTAGGAGAGTATTTGCTTATGAGGGCAGAAATGTATGGAGGAGCAGTGTTATGGAGGGCCCTATATGTTAGTACCAGAATTTTAAATGTAATTCTAAAGCCAGTGGAAGGTTTCACAGAGTGGGAAAGCAGAAGAGAAGCAGCATGCAAGGAAGATAAGCCTAGCAGCAGCATTTAGGACAGACTGTAGAGGAGAGAGTCGAGACAGTGGAATGCCAACCAGAAGAGTGTTGCAGTAGTCCAGATGGGAAATGATAAGTGAATGAATCAGAGTTTTTGTGGATTCTTGGGTAAGGAATGGGTGAATGCAAGAGATGTTTCTTAGGTGCAAGTGGCAGGATCTGGCGAGGGACTGAATGTGAGGGATGAAGGAGAGGTTTGAGTCAGGGATGACCTCAAGGCACCAGGCCTGGTTAGTAGGAGAGATAGTCGTGTTGTTAATGGTGATAGAGAATTCGGGTAGTGGAGTGGAGATGGAATGAGGGAAGATAATGAGTTCAGTTTTAGAAAGATTAAGTTTCAGGTAGCGTTGTGATATCCATGAAGAAATTGCAGACAAGCAATTGGTAAAAGGGACATGAGAGATAGAGAGAGGTCAGGATAAGACAGGTAGATTTGGGTATCATCTGCATATAGATGATACTGGAGGCCAAATGAGTTGATTAGTTTGCCAAGAGATGAAGTATAAAGAGTGAGGAGCAGAGGGCCAAGGACAGAGCCTTGTGGGACACCAATCGAAATTATACATATACACACACCACCAAGTAAACAACAGCGCACAGGCGTATCAGGAAAGGCAATTCAAAAGAGAGAAGGTGAGGTGGGGCCATCACAAAGCCCATGCACGCTGCTTGCATCATCTGATGTCATCAGTGTGACAGTGTAACAGGATAGTGTACATGCCTTTTTTTTTTATAGGGAACCAACCTGACAGGGGAAACCCAAAACCCCTCTGGCACAGCTTTAGTGAAAGGGGCAGCCATGCAGCAGTTTCCCTCTTAGACCAGGCTTGCCCAGAGGCAGAACTGGTCTTGGCCTGCTTGTAACATTTTGTAAAGCTGTGGGCCCACCGAAATACATGTGCATGAACTTGCAAATGCCTCATTGCACAGCCAGCTGGCACATTTTTTAGCAGTGGCAGACTAAGTTTCATGAGACTCTCTGCGGACCCACCATGAAAGTGCAACGCCTTCTAGGCCATCAAAAGCTTTAACCAAAGTAGCAGGTCCTTTTAATGCCACTGCTTACCTGGGTTGGCTGTTAGGAGCTGACGGAATTGCTTCTCATACCGCCACCTGCCATCCTCCATAAACCCAATACACTTCCCAGATCCTGTCCACATAGCAGAACAATTCGGAGCACTTATCCAATGCCTTCTCCCCAATCATGCCCACCAAAGTTTTTGGAATTCTGCGTGATCAGCACTTTTTCTTCTCCTCATTTTTCTTCTTCTCCTCATTTTTCTTCTTCTCCTCTTTATTGTCCTCTTTTATTGTGTCTAGAGATTCGTCCAAAGGAAGGAAATAAAATAGCTCCACAACCAACCCTATTAATATTTTCTCCTTTACCTCTGCCTTCAATTGGCCCCTGACTGCCCTATGCTCACTGCCCCAACAAATCCACCATAGCCCACAGTTCCCAGCTACAGACCCATCCCCCACCTGTGTGTACATACATGTAATGGTATTTTTACACTGCCCCAAGCCCTTTACCCATGCTGAGCTGTATTATCCTACTCTGTTGCAGTAAAAGTCCAGCTCCAGCAATCCACCAAGGCTCTTGTGTTTAGGGTGAGATCTGGAGGCAGATAAATACCTGTAAAGTGCTGCAGGTGATCTGGACTGGGCCTTTCCCTATGGGGTCTACCTCACAGTGCCCCGGAACTCACTATACCTACCCCACTAATCCCCAGACACCACTGAACACCTGTCACTGTCCTCCCAACCCCTCCGGCAAACGGACCTGCCACCCATGACCAGGGACCAGACCGTATGGAAGAGTCCTCAGTGCCAGCCCTTACTGTGGAATCTTCACAACCAGAACCCTTGCCCCATCTGCTAGATCTTCCTCCCTTAACCTCCCAATATACAGATGCCTAGACCTGCAGCCCTAATCCCAAACCAGTAGGCTGTGCCTACTCCTGTTCTGCACCAGGGCTCAGATGAAGGGGTGGACGGGTCCTCCTTGCAGTCCTCCTCGACACTCCAGCCTGGTGAGCATCGGGCCTAGTTGCTCCTACAGTTATGCAAGTCCACGCTACAACACCACTGACATGACCCTTCCAGCATCTTCTCTACGTCCGGCTCCATGCTAACCTGCAGGGAAGACAAGAGAGGAGAAAATGGAGAGGGAGAGAAGGCACACACATGTCAAGTGACAAATACAAGAGGTACATTGACAAACAAAATGGCCTTTACCTTGGCAGCACATCTCCCTAAATACCCTACCAGCTACTACACCACACACCTTTAATAAATGCCGCCAAGCCTAGGCTTACTAAGCATCACAATCAGGGCACACTCCAGCCCATTCTAACCCCCATGGGCTTCATTCTATGTTTCTATACAGTATAGCACAGCTCCACCACATTTTGCTGGCTTTGATCATGGAAAGTAAAGTCATTAGTAGGGCTGCAACTAACGATTATTTTAATAATCGATTAGTTGGCCGATTATTTTTTCGATTAATCGATTAATCGGATAAAAAAAAACAATATGCAAATTTTTCGTTTATTTAAAATAATTTAATGAACTGGATGTTAAAAAACAACTTAAAATTTACATTAACATTCTTATTTTGTTATGATGTGATAAAAAACAATATTTTCAAAGTACAAGAACCCAAACACAATATTTATGAAACAAAATAACCCCAAACATTCTGAAAAGAGGTGGACTATTACTGTTCAAGAAACTTTGCCCCAGCCCTGGCACTTTGCACCCAGCACTTTGCCCCAGCACTTTGCACCCAGAACTTTGCCCCAGAACTTTGCACCCAGCCCTGGCACTTTGCACCCAGCACTCAGCACTTTGCACCCAGCACTTTGCCCCAGCCCTGGCACTTTGCATCCAGCACTTTGCACCCAGCCCTGGCACTTTGCACCCAGCACTTTGCACCCAGCACTTTGCCCCAGCCCTTTGCAGCCAGCCCTGGCACTTTGCACCCAGCACTGGCACTTTGCATCCAGCACTTTGCACTGTGCCCCTGCACCCAGTCTCCAACTCTGCCCTGCACCCAGCCCTGCCCCCACATTCTGCCCTGCCCCCACACTCACACTCTGCCCTGCACCCACTCTGCCCTGCACCCACACTCACACCCTGCCCTGCATCCCCACCCCCACTCTGCCCTGCACCCAGTCTCCCACTCTGCCCTGCACCCACACTCACACCCTGCATCCCCACCCCCACTCTGCCCTGCACCCAGTCTCCTGCCCTGCACCCCCCACCCCCACTCTGCCCTGCACCCCCACTCTGCCCTGCACCCACACTCACACCCTGCCCTGCATCCCCTGAAACCCCACCCCCACCCCGCCGTGGACCCCCACCCCCGCGAATGTACGAATGGAGCCACTCGCACAGAGCGAACCGCTCTGTGCGAATGGAGCCACTCGCACAGAGCGAACCGCTCTGTGCGAATGGAGCCACTCGCACAGAGCGAATCGCTCTGTGCGAATGGAGCCACTCGCACAGAGCGAATCGCTCTGTGCGAATGGAGCCACTCGCACAGAGCGAATCGCTCTGTGCGAGTGGCTCCATTCGCACAGAGTGATTCGCTCTGTGCGAGTGGCTCTGTGCGATCTGTGCACATAGACATGAAGAATACTTACCTCCGGAATGCGTCACATCCGTCACGTCGGTAAAAGAAGGCGGAGACTGCAGAGCGTGTAGCAGAAGCGGGGAACGCTCGCGGAGGTAAGTAAAAGGAGCCGAGTGCTCCAACAACGAATCGATCACTCGATTAATCGATAACGGAAATCGTCGACAACGATTTCCGTTATCGATTATTATCGATTTTATCGATTCGTTGTTTCAGCCCTAGTCATTAGGGCTCTTTTTTGGCCTGACACAGGTAGCTTGGCAGGTGAGGGACTAAGTGACATCATAAGGATGTTAAAGACACATACTAAGTGACATCATAAGGAAGAGTTAAAGACACATACAACATAGATGGTATGTGTGCAACTTTAAATCAAATAATAGCATTTGTTCCTTTCAAGTATGAAATAGACACACTAGAGGGGTCAAACTGTTCTCATTACTACTTGATTAACCATGCATAGGCAAAATATCAAAGCAAGGACATCAATGTCCTTGACAAGGACCCCTTTAGGGTCTTTACTGAAATGTCTGCCACAATACCTGTTGCTGACTAGTGACAACACATAACATTAACCCAAGCACCTAATATATCTAGAATAAAAGTAGATATATGTTAGAAAAAAGAATGTTAGAAAAGAATTTTCGAAAACTATATAAAATAGAAAACATATTTTCTATTGGTGAAATTAAATGCTACAATGTAAATATCATAGAACTCCATCTTATTTTGCTTTGTTTACTGTAATCTATAGCACGTTAAAATATAATCATGCTTTAAGCAAATAAAGTAAAACATACTCAAAGTTGATGATCATAACGGCGTAATGACCTACTTTTTCGTTAAAGGTTGTATTTAAGTTATGAATTAATCATTGTCTTGAATGTGCAATCAAAGTTCCACAAGATCAAATATAGAGCTTGTAGACATTGACTTAATTCTCCATAATGCACCCTGATTAAACTATGCTGTACAAGCAGGGGAAATAAGAAAAAGAGATAAGAGTCTTTGGAAGATATGTGAGTAATTGTAGAGAAGGTTCGGTAGAATAAGTGACCAGCACAGAGAGAGTGGGAGAGAGAATATTCTATGAATAACACATTCAGCACATTAAATAACATCTGATTAATATAATGAAGGAAGTGAAGCACTCTGCATAAATGTAATAGTTAGTATTTACGAACTTTACATTTCATCTTTGCTTTATATAATAGCTTTAATCATTTCTGATCTGATTTCACCACGCAAACTTCCACTGCCCATTAGTTTTGTTTATAAGAAAGGACACGCCATTTGGTGAAAAATGAATGTTATTAAGATTGTATTCATGGAACTGTTTTAAGCAGACAATAAAATTAAATCAAGTAACCGCTTTGTTTGCAATTCATCCTCATTAAATTATTTGATGAGGTGAATCACACATCTTTTATACAATTGAATGAAAAAAAATCATCTTAATGTAAAAGCAATCATTTATATATAATGATTTTTACTGTAGTTCTGTTTTGTTTTTTCTGTTTTGTTCCTGGAATCATATAGTTGACTTCCCATTTCTTTATACTGCAAGTTGTTCCTAATGATTTTTTTTCAGCAGGATTCATTCACTGTGCTCTAAATGAAGTCACATAGTTGAAAATAATTTGTTCTGTTAAACTTTATTGTATCACACAGGGTAATCTAAGCATATGATAACATAATAATCATCCTCACACTATGGTATTAATTACACTGAGGTAAACCTGATCTGATCTATACCCTCAGTGCTGAATTTACAGAACTGAATCCAATTGAACATCTGTGGGGCGATCTGAAGAGGGCTGTGCACAGAAGATGTCCTCGCAAAGTGAGCTTTTGCAAAGAAGAGTGGGCAAATATTGCCATGTCAAGATGTGCCATGTTAACAGACTCTTACCCCAAAAGACCGATTGCTGTAATAAAATCAAAAGGTGCTTCAACAAAGTATTAGTTTAAGGGTGTGCACACTTATGCAACCAGATTATTGTGAGTTTTTATTTTCCCCCCTCAAATATTTCAGTTTGTTTTGCAATTGAATTGTTATAAGCCTATATCGTTATAAGTCACATTAAAGGTGAAAAAAGTTCTGACATGATTTATCTTTGTCTCATCACAAGAATATTGCAAAACATATATATATATATATATATATATATATATATACAAAACACACACAGTGCACTAGCTAGTCATTGGCTGCTCAATATGATTACTGCATTCCCCTATATATATGGTGCTGTTTTATTCAGCCATAGACAGCCAGAGCACCTGGGATTAAAAACCTACAGACAGCATCATCCCCGTGAAACATATCCAAGAGGACCAGAAGGGGCCACAAAGCCAGAGGGACTATCATGAAAAGCAAGTTTGTATTCAACAAAACTCCATGAAGAGCTACTGCATGGGCTCATATAACCAAGTACATACATGACATCCATGCACACACACACATATATATTCATGCACACACACAGACAGACATGCAGAATAGGACCACCATGTGCATCCATACAGAGATATCCCCACATATATTCACACACACAGCAGTATACACACTGACAGCTCCTACCTGCAGAGCATCTCTTCCTGTAGCAGCAGGTTAATGGCTGAGGATCCTTGCCTTTTCCTTACATGCAGAACCATGAAGCCTCCCTTTTAACTTCTTCCATTTTAACTGCAGCATGTGACTGCTGAAGGAGCTTCTTACTGGTAGATCTGTCACAGGATCACATGACAGGAAGTTGGAAACTGACTCTGCCATCTCTGATGCCTGTAATGGAGTCTGTGTCTTGGCAAATACCCCTGCTGGAAGAGGAGCCCCATACAGCAAGTGAGTCTCCATCTACACCCTCACCTCACCCACCCAAGTACTGGACAGATGCTTCAACTACACTGCAGCAGGTGGGGCCCCAACCGCCAGGGCTCCGGAGCAACTGCCCCATTTACCCCATTGTTAGGCTCAGTGCAAGGGAGTGTGAATATCTGTATATGAGTAAGTGTATTTTGCTAAAGTGTATGTTGGTTTATATAGATATAGCTATAAATAATTATATATATGTGTACATATATATATATATATATATATATATATATTGTTTACACAGTTTAATTAACTGTTAGAAATTTCTAGTTGTAACTTGATTGCAAAAGGGTTCTCTAACAATCAATTAGCCTTTTTAACTTGGATTAAACAAGTCATCGGAACACAGGAGTGATGGGAGTGATAAATGGCCTCTGTACGCCTATGAAGATATTTCATTACAAATCTGCTGTTTCCAGCTACAATAGTCATTTACAACATTAACAGCGTCTGCGCTTTATTTCTGATCCGTTTCATGTTATTTTAATGGACAAAATTAGCTTTTCTTTTAAAAACAGGAACATTCCTGTGATCCCAAACTTGCATGATCCATGCTTTATTGCTTAATACTTTTATATATAAGGGTAAATTGAATAAACAAACACAGGGTACTCGTTTCAATGTCTTCCTTTAATTGCATTTAATGATCACTTTTTGTATTATGAAAGCAGCAAATTAATAGTTTTTATTAAATGATAGAGAAGAAGCACATTTTTTTCTTGCATTTTTCTTGCCTTGATCCTTAATGTGTGCCTGTGATTGGCTGAGATTCATTATTTTGTGACCTAGTAGAGGCCTTGACAATGTCATAATACACACAGGTACACATATTCTATGCAGTCTGTGCATAAGATGACAGCTTTTTAGTGCACAGCACTAACCATGAAGCTGTTCCTAATCGGATTTATAATTTGGGCTCTTTTCATTGTTTCTGGGAGCTCTGAAGATGGAGGTGAGTTTATTACAGAGAATTTGGCATCAGAAGCTTTAAGGAAAATATAAGGCAGAGATTGTTACCATTAACATTGCAATTTATGGATGTTATAGTTTTATAGCTTATTCTATTATAATTAAATATTTAACCTCCCTTTCATCCTTTGTACTAATTTAAACAGGTTGTTGTCTAACTGTCAAATAGTTTTAAATCTCACATATTTAATAAAATGTGTATCCTGGGTTATTAATATTCTGTTAATACCACTAAATTCAATCTTACTTTATTCTTAAAAAATATAGTGGAGTAACTTACATTTATTTTTTGTGTGTTATTTTACTTTAAACCAAAATCTCCTGTTTCTCAAATGTTTTGTCCTTTCCGTTTCAGTCTGTGGAAACAGACCCCTAGTGCAGGATTTCCGTGGCTCCCGCGTGGTTGGGGGAAAGGATGCGGAGCCCGGTAACTGGCCCTGGACAGTGAGTATCCAGGAGGAAATCGCCAAAGAGTATTTTCATTTATGCGGAGGTGTCATCCTGAATCCTTTGTGGGTTCTGACAGCTGCCCATTGTTTTAAGGATATCGGCAAGTAAGTAACAAAATTGTTTTATCGCAGAAAATGCAGAATTAGTACGGTTTATGAGACAGGGGCCAGTGCATATTGCAATACAACTAACTAAGCATGTAATACAAACGTTTAACATAAATCCCATAATCAGAACCCTAGTCATCTGTTCTTTAGGAGAAACCATGGAAATGCTTATTTCCTGAATATCTGCATAGTATACAACTATTTGGGGGGAACTCAAACCCCTGACTTTATGCGGGGGCTCGTTCCTTTATGACGTAACAGAAAACAAACACAGCATGTGTTCTGGTTAATATGGTATTTATTAAGGCTTGAAAAAGTAAGACAACTAATAAAATGTACCTTGATTTATTCAGTGAATATTTTTCCTGGAGACTTGTTTTTGGCGCCAACCAACTATCACAGATGGGGACAAAGGTTCAGATCCGTACCATAACAGAAAAGATTCAGCATGAGAAATACGATCCTGAAACGGAGAGCAACGACATCGCTTTGCTTAAGCTGAACAAGCCCATCATATTTGACGACTACACTCAGCCAGCGTGTCTCCCTGCTAAACAGGCGATACTGAGTAAAATGGACGACTGCTACATCGCAGGCTGGGGTGTCATTGAAGAAGGATGTAAGCACAGCTTTATCCGTAGATTTTGTACATATCTATAGACTTTCTCCTTATCTCAGAGTTGTGTATCTCAGGTTTCTTTCCCTTGTGACCCCTTTCCAGGGATTTCTCTCTTGTGTTGCCTTTCTGGACTTTGGGAGCAGGTGGCCCTATTGTAAGTGTGGTGGGAGGCACATGGGGTGGTAGAGGGCATGGAGTCCATTTGTAGGTTCCTGTTGGTCCAAGGTTTTCTGAGGCCAGCTCTGCATTTAATAACTCTTTTTTCTCTTCAGCTACTGAAGCATCGGATATCCTCCAGGAAGCTCCTGTGAACCTGATTCCAGTGGAACGCTGCAACAGTCCAACTTGGTATAACGGAGCTTTGGGTAACTACAACCTCTGTGCTGGATATGAACAGGGAGGCATTGATAGCTGCCAGGTAAGCCAATTTCCCCATGTCCTTTTTACTCAGTGATGATGCATTGTTAATGTTTTCAACATCCTGGGCAGTACTTGTTTTATAAAACTGGGCCGATGAACAGTCGGGGAAATGGTAATTATTTAAAGTCTTTATTAAGGAATGTTTTTTTTCTTTGAATCATGCAGGGTGACAGTGGTGGACCTTTGATGTGCAAAAACCACAAAACTAAGTTTTATGCTGTGGTTGGCATAACCAGCTGGGGCTCCGGCTGTGGCCAGAAGCAAAACCCTGGCATCTACACCTCGACCCAGTTCTACCTCGAGTGGATCTTTAAACACCTCAACGACGAGAAGAAACCTGCACCGAAATCTCTGAAGATGAAGGCCGCTAAAAAAATCTGGCCAAAATTAGCCGAAAAACTCGGCAAAGCTGGCAAGAAGACCAATTAATTTTAGGGTGCTCCAGAAATAGAAGAATCCATCAAATCTGGGCCATCTCCTCTACAAGAGAGAATAACATGTCAGCGATGAGTAGACTTGATTGTGTTAGCCGAAAAACTCGGCAAAGCTGGCAAGAAGACCTATTGATTTTAGGGTGCTCCAGAAATAGAATACTCCATCAAATCTGGGCCATCTTCTTTGTAATAGAGAATAACATGTCAGCGATGAGTAGACCTGATTGTATAGATAAGTAAGCCAATAAATAGGAAAGCATAAAAAAGACGTGTACGTGTGATTACTTTAGAATGCTGTGGACATAGTTTATTTTCTTGAATGTGTATTGCTTAGGACTGGCTAGTATGTATATAAATGTTACTGAATTATACTTTATTACCAAATTAACAGTGTATAAATGTATGTACGTGTGTGTATATATATATATATATATATCTACAGTGGTGGTAGATTTATTTTTTTTTTAACTAAAAAGGGGACCTGCTGCTTACCTTGATCCGCCGCGGCTGCACAGGAACCTAGTGGAGTCACGTGAATGCACATCGCATTTTTATTTTTTTTTATTTCGGCCCCCAAAAATAGTGTGTGTGCGTCTTATACTTGGGGAAATACGGTATATATATATATATATACATATATATATATATATATACTCTCTGGCCACTTTATTAGTTCTCATTTATGCATGTTAATTTTGTCCTTTATGATTAGGCTACATTCACTAATAATTTAGACCCAGGTCTTAATCTTTTTGAGTAGAGAAGCAGGCGTTAGTAAGGAATGGGCATACCACCTACTACAAGTTAACCATTACTTTTTTTAAAGATACCCCTGTTTGTGTAAAGCAAAAAATCCTCATATACACCCATTTTTTAGAACCTTAGAAAAGTTTACATAATTTTTACTTGTTTGACAATGTAAACCTTTTTTCACAATTTAAGGTTTAACTGACTTAACAATTTAGGGTAATTATTTTACAGGGTGATTTTTGCATGTAAAGGTTTCTGGGCAGGTCCAACCTGAAATCTAGCACAGTATGCAATTGCTTGGCGGGCTGGTGGCCAATACCGGCACATACTTACCGATACTTCTACTCCAGTGGTCCTGCAGTGTGCGGCCACAGGCTGGATATGCATAGCCACCCACTGCAAAAGTATAAAAATCCCAAATCCGGTCCTGCTTCTGAGTTAGAGAAAACACATTTTCACATACAGATGATTGTCGGAGGCAAATATCCCCTATACATTTTTGTCTAGAATAAAACCTAGATTTTGTTTCCCCAGCATAAAACATATTGACCTTTATTATTTTAGATACATTAAACAGAAAATGTTTCCAGCTGATAGGCAGATCACAGTGTAATGAACTGAAGTTGGATGTTTGAACTATTGCATCAATGTTATATCAAGGTGAACCTACTATCGAAATGCCTACTTATTTCACTTGAAATTAACCACAATTCATAAAAAGAGGATAAGAGGAAATTAATTTACTGAGAAACAAAACAGAGAGAGATAAAATAAAATGTGCAGCATATGTCTATTTAAATGTATGTATGGTAAGCATTACACAATGTAAAATAACATAATTGTGTTCTATGTGACTATTTTGTTTAAAACACTTATTACTTGAGTATAACAATAGGGTTTTAGTAACCTGTGTAGAATAGCTAAAACAGATAAAAAGCAATGCACAAAGTAACACTGAAAGGTTCTGTAGGAATTAGTATGCCAATGTATATAATGATAAAGGATGTCTTCCAGACATAAATTTAAAAAAAATGTTGCCTATGCTATGGCCTTGCAATATCTTTTGCTGGTGTTAGTATGTAAAAAAACTATACTAAAATAAAATAAGCAATTTTGCATAGAATTTCTTTTACACAGTTGATGCCACTAAAAAATAATGACCCAATATATGTTCGGCAACATCCCCTGATTACAGACATCCCCCACATAAGTACCCTATAGGGTAGGGTTTTTAATACTTCTGGCCTAAGGCTTTGAGGGTAGTGAACAGGGGGTGGGGGGTTATAATTTTTACATGTAGTGTTAGGCGAATGGGATGTCATGGCTTTTTTATATTTTATTTTTATTATTATTATTATTATTATTTTATTTTTGCAATGTCATCAGCACAATATGGATATAATGTAGATCCCTTTAGGGATCTCTTGTACATCTTATGTATGCCAGTGACAATGAGATCACTGAGCTCACTGTATTTTTCTTTTTATTTTCATTAAACAACTTTTTTCTTTTACTTTTTTTACTGGGAAGTAATCACAATGCAAGAGATCAACCAGTGGGGGGGGGGCAATCTCCTCCAAAGAGCTTCCCATGGGTGTCATCAGTAACACCTACCAGAAGGGAATGCCCGATCACACGATCTGGCATTCTTTATGTAAAGCACTCAGCCTTTGTCGGTTGTCCCAAGGGCAATCTTGCCACAACTTTTATGGATGTGTCTGTATACCTCTATATAGTAATGAAGGGGTTAAAAAACAATACATAAAAATATATGAAAGTAACATAAAAAAAACACTTCTGACACAAATATATCATTATAAAAGATTCTAAGTTAGTAAGATCAGGGCCCTATTTTTTCTTGTATACCAGTTTGTCTTTTAATGTATGTACTGTAAGATTTGCTTCAGAATTTGTTGGCACTATATGAAAAATAATAATAATAATAATTATAATAATAATAATAATAATAATAATATTAGAACTGTTTCAACACCTCAGAAACAGGTTTAAACAAATCAAAACTAAATAGGTCACATTGTCATACGCATTTTATTATACGTACCCTAGTTCTTCTGAGGTATGGCATAATTCCAGCAATTTTTCATTGTCCATCTTTGGTTCATGTAAAGGGCATTTTTTCAAATTTCCTATGCAAGCTTTTCTTGCTTTACTGTACACAATTTGCCAAAGCTTTTTATCAGTGCTTTCAAAATATATTAGCTATGTAACTCAACACCCTGTCCTCCTTTTACACACTGTTTGTGTTCCATACTCAGAACTGCCATATCGCATCAGACTACATTGGTTTTAATGCTGTTCTAATTTGGTTTAAGAAACAAAAATCTTTACTTTGATAGGTGGCATGTTGACCTTATTCTGAACTTCCTTATTTGTGTAGTGAGATATCCCATGGTGATATTTTCTGGAAATAAAACAATGAAAGACTATTGTACTGTATAAACACAAACACACTTTATGTGTTCTTGTGTTCAGTAGTTTGAAAGTACTTGCTCTAGAAATTATATTAAGCTTTTGGGATTTAAATGCATAATAATCAGAGTTACTTTTTTCATTACCACTTTAGATATATTGCTCTTACTTGATTTACTTCGAGCAGCTGGTATGCCATTTTGAGATAGCTTTGTGAGATTACACTTTACCACCTTGACCTAATGTAAATACTAAATAACTGTAAAACCTAGGTTCACTAAGGATTTGCTGCAGTATATTACTGTAGAGAAGCAGGGATAATATTGTGCCTGTTACATGGCGATTTAAATCTGGATTATCCTGAAATGTTCTTGGTGAGGGGAAAAGTTCAACGAGACAACGGTGTCCTATTTAAAGAAATCAAAAAATGCTCATATACAACTTTGTATGTACCGTATGTAAACTGAATTAAAAGTATAATCTTTTATTCTGTTTTGTCCGTTATACCTGTTTAAAAATAATCAAAATTTTTATGGTAAGGACTCAAGGTTAGGATCATTTATTTTTTCCACGTTATTTCACTGTGCTGTATTTTGTACTGTTTTGTTTTCTTTATGTAAGATAATGAAATACAAAGTACATTTTTGAAAATATGTATATTTTTACATGTTGTTACATATTCGTTATATATATGTTAATCACCCCATCCTTAAATTTTATAGCGTAATGTCAGTGCTTAATAAAGGATAATAACCATAATAATGCCGAACATAAACTTTTTTTTAATAAAAATAAACTTTTTCTTTCTAAATGCATCAATTACATACTAACAAATATTATTAGATAAAAGAAAGTTGTTAGATGTGTACTTTGGGTATTAATTAAGCTGGAAATTATTAAAACTTTTAATACAGTTTTGTTATTGTTTTAATTTTAAAAACCAAGGATACTAATTCATATTGTTATCTATATGTGTAATTATTATTTGCATTTATTGTTTTGGAGTTGTATTATTGTATTGTAATACATGCTCAAATAAATACAAAAAATATAATGTAAAGTACATGCACGACTGATAAGCAGAGAATATCGACATCTAATTGAAAAACGTTAAAATATGAATTAAAAATTAGATAAAATAAACGGACAATCAAGTAGGTGGATGGGACACCACATCAACATTTGATTTTACCTTAATTGAGGGATTTTGTCTAGAATGTTTTCACGTGTATGAATAACATAAAATAATAATACAATGTCGTTTGCTTATCATATCTAAATATTTTATTGTAAATATCAATATAAAAATATTTTCAGCTTCCCTATGGATCGGTAAGTGTAACATTTTCTTAATAATTAATAATAACAATAATAACAGGTACAATATTTTTTTATTCTTTAAGAACCTACACTTGCCATGTTTGGGTCAGAAACAAATATATTTTATTTTTTGGCTAAGATATAATTTCACCTAATTTCACCTTTCAATAATTTCTGTTCCATTTGTGATGAAATATAGTGGATGTGTTTGTAAACGAAATGAAACAGTATTAAAGAGTTAATATTAACAGTTGAAAACCTATATATAGGCATTATCTGAAATAAGATCTTCAGAACAATATTCAAACACCACTTCACACAAATCTAAGAATTTCTGATAACCCTTTTATTTTAGTGGCAAATATAATTTATTAACTTTTTATGTGGTTTGTTGTCATATGCTTTCATATTTTATATTATTTTATATTATTTATAACTTAAACTTTTATAATAAAAAAAATATTTTTCTTTATTATAAATAGTTTATTATAATATATCACAAAAAATACACTTTTATCTGTAAAGGTCTCTTCACATAAACTATTTGCATTATATAAATGGAGAAGGTGGAGTAGTATCTACATTCAAGCATTATAACATAATTTTATGGAAATCCAACAGAGAAACTAGAATCAACCATCACCTTCTTAAATAATTACATCCAATTAGATTTTGAGTCCAATAAAATATCCCACTGTAGTTTTGAAAGTATGCCAGTAAATTATTACGTGTATCAAATACAAACGTTGCTTACGGTTGGACTGTAAATTAGTGAAGACAAGGGGTATGTTGTTTTTTTTCTCATATGAAAAATATAAATGTAGATGTTTTCTCAAGTCAAGTGTGCCACTTGTATATTTAATGCGAGATGCATTGGTAATAAAATGAGTTGGCACAAGAGCTTCAAATCAGTAGCAAGAGTTGGCTTTGCTGAGCTCTAATTCAAACTAAACTGACCAAAATCTGACACAATTCTTGCAAATGCCTTTCTGGAGGCCAATGATGGAGGAAGTAACAGAATTTATAGCAGTTCTGCCTCACGCTTGGTTCTCACTCTTCAGGCTTATCTCTATGACATTATGTCTTTGTTAAATTGTACAATCACTTTGGTTGACAAAGACAAATCCCCTATGGCTTGCCTTTTCTGAAATGCACATTATTGTAACATAGTAGAATCATTACTACAATAAAATACTTTATAAATAATAATATGTGTTCTTAATCAAATGGATAGATCACACGAGTTGAGTAAAGATATATATAATAATATATGTTGAATGGAGAATTACTGTATGAAGGTGACAGCACCCCTACTTTGAGACTTACATTACACTATGGGGCCAAAATAAGCATGCACTACTATATAAAGTGTGTCTAGAACCCTAGCAGTACTCACCATTTGGGAAGAGGTCCTTAGCTGCTTTATGGATAACTCTCACTAAGAACATAGATGTGATTTTATAATTATTTCTACAATGGTTTTGCGTTTCGGTTGTCTGACGTGCCACACGTATCTCAGTGATATCTACCTGAATTGATTATTCTATGTTGATTTTAACATTAATATTTTAGGATATCAGTTATTGGTAGTTTTTACAATCAAAATAATATACTTTATTTGTTGGAGGTTAAATCTAAAGCTCTGCATGTCCCCACTGAATGCCCTGATAATGCAATCCTTATTGATTCCAATAAAAAGAACAATAGTAATATATTTGTTATGTGTGAAATGCATAATGATTTCTTATTGGGTACCCGGTTAATTAATCTTTGCCATCAAACAAATGCATCCAATTCTACTATACTAGTTTAGGTTATGTGTTTTGAATGTTAGGCTAACAATCTAAGAAATTACCAGGGCCAATTAATGTCTTGCTTTCCAGGGCTGTGGATGAGTTTCCCTTAATATTAATGAATGATAATGTGATTTCAACAATAGTCCCCATCCTTCTGACTCTCAAAAACAAGATTGGAAGCCACAATGTTTTAATCAATAGGAACATCTAGTTTCAAATAATTTGATCATTAATGATCTTGATGAAATATATCCTTCCTCACAGGTGAGTGGACAAATGGTTTATAACAAAGAATAGGTATTGTATATTGCTCTATTAATTCTACACACTGTCACAGATAATTATATAACTTTACAATGACATTTTGTTTGAAATGGTGCACTGGTTGGTTAATGATCCTAGGTTATCCTAATAAAATCTTTTGGGAGGTTAACTGCTAGAAGAGGACACGACTTTTGACCATAAAATCACCACAATGTGTCATAAAAATAATAGAGACCTGTCTATGACAAATGTAGAAGGGACAGAAATTCATGGGACAGTAGACTGTCAATATGATTGTAAAAATTGTTTGTAGAATCTAGCACACTTCATGTTACCTATATTTTCCATGGCTTGTCATTATTACATAATCCATAAAAAATATGAAAAAAAAAAAATTCACAGCCAATAATTATTTCTTATCATGTGTGCTACTTTATGTTATGTTATTATTAAGATAGCCTAACAATATTGTAACATCAGAGAAACTCAGTATAAATGTGGATGTATATGTACATGTGTGACGCAAAATGGCTAAACTATGAGAACAATGTGCTATCAATGGAGTAGTAACAAAAAAATGAAAATGCCATTCTTTTTTAATTAAAGCTGACCAGAAGTAAATATTTACATTTTTAATAAGGTGAAAGTTCCAGTAGGGGGAGACAAAGGACTAGCTATGCTTTACAAACCACACATAACTCTTTACAAAGAGTCCGAATTAGTTAATTCGATATACTTTCCATAAAGTCAGGGGCTTTTAATGTCACAACCTTATGGATAAATAAATACGCCTGCTCAAGAGACAAAAACTGGTCTTGATTGTATACACTAATATATATATATATATATATATATATATATATATATATATATATATATATAATACAGCTTTAAATTGTAATGTACTTAAACATTTATAGTTCAGTGAATATTGTAAGGTTTCCTAAATAAATAAATTCCACTATTTATATTAAAATACTAACCAGCAGTCAAGTGTACCTCATTGGCAACTCAATAGCAACTGTACCTCAATGCAACCCTGGCCTTTCCTGATGCCATTATGTCATTTTCACTGCTAACCACGGCATGTTAACTCTTCATAATGCATATTTCACTTCAGGTGATGTTCCAGAAAGCCCTGATATAACCATTAATTATACCGGGTCAACCAAGGTCTTTGTTGTGTTGGCGCTTGATAATACGTAATAAAGTAATTGCTTGAAACTACAACTTTCCTTCAAGCTTAGACAAATACGCCCCACTCAACCAAGACAATTACAAAACAGGTCAATAATAACACCAAATGCTAAAAAATGTTGAATTTTTTTGGTTATACAAATACATAAAGCCAATACACCTAAATACACGTGCACATACCCTTATGTTAAAGGATGCAATTGAAAATATAATCAATACCAGGTCAGAGACTTGAGGTGTAGTGATAAGAAAACCAAAATATCAATTACCTTGACACTAACCAAAGAGTGCAAAAAGTGCCCCACAAAATATATGAAGCGAGTGAAAGGTAAAAGAATACATAATATCAACAGATATATATATATATATATATATATATATATATATATATATATATATATATATATATATATATATATATATGTAAATGAGGGAAGCTGTATTAGTCCAGTAGACACAATGTCAAAAAATAGAGTATTGCAGAGTATGCGGTGATACCTTTTTTATTGGACTAACATAATATTAAAAAGACAAGCTTTCGAGAGTTATCCTCCCTTCATCAGGTCAGAAGCAATACTAATCAACATGATAGAGGTTACAACTTAAAACAAGTGATGGTATTAGAGAAGGGGTAGAGAAGGGGGGGTTGAGTGGATATATATATATATATATATATATATATCCATTATGTTATATATGGTATGCTTGTAGTGATACAAATACAACGTGTTTATTAATCCATTATCCCACTCTAAATTTAACATGTTTAGAACTAAAAGGTTTATTTGCTTAACTTGATATCTTGAAGAGGGTAGGTGGTGTTGTATTCATGAAACTCACTACTACATAGGGTTGTACGGAAGACAAAACGTGCTTATATTAGGTCACTTGAAACACTAAAAAAGAATCCTGTATATGTACGGATAGACTGAATAGAATGTATGTGACATTCCAAATGTATAATTATGAATGGATATCCATGGAATGAGAGAAGCAATTGTTAAATTTTACCTACATGTGCATATACGGATTGATTTTATGTTAAGTGCATAAAACTGATTAGTTGACATAATGCATTTGGAAGGCTTAATGAGGTTGCAGTATTTATTTTTTTTTAGGAAAAATGCATTGGGTTCAAGTTTTCGTAATGCTTCTATTGATAGCGTTATTAAGACCATTTATCTTCTTGAAAGGAACTACAGCAGGAAATAACAACATTTTATAATGCTGTATTGTGTATTACTTTAACCAATAATGAATTTAAAAGGGTATGAAATTGCAAGCTGGGTATTTAAATATTTGGTGCCAAGACTCAGCCCCCTGGACAATCACTGCCAGGACCATCACTGTGCTATAACACTCCCAGGTATATTAGAATAATACTAAATAATTGAAATTAAGAAATTGTGACTGATTTTTACCTCAGTAATTGTCGTTAGGTAAGAATCTGAAATATTAGTCTATATGCGTCGAAGGCTATAAAGCCTTAGTATAGATATTATATCAGATTTTGTTAAGACTGTAGAAAACATATTTCTTCTATCTACAAAGTCTATTGTAAGCGTTACCCTGTTGTTTACGGAACATTAATATTATGTCTTAATTGCACAGTTAGGCTTTTAGAAACAGAGATATATATGAGAAACAAAAACATATTTCCAGTCTGTTTTAAAAACTTGATGAAATAAACCAGATACCATGACAATTTTATTATTAACACCAGCCTCCTAATCAATTGGACACAAGTTTAGTTGCCAGGAAATAGACTGAATTAGTTGTTTTGAACATTTGCCCCGCTGCAAAGGTTTATGAATGAACAACAGATGTTATTGATGTTTCAAATATTATATTCCCACTGCATGTGAAACAGTGTTATGGAGGTTATTAAAATTGCAATGGGAAATATCACATACTATAAAGACATTGTACTTCTTTGTCTGGCTCAGTTGTGTGTCTGATTTGCTTTTCAGAAGCATAAACCAACTGTTTTCATGTGTAATGCTTCAATAATCATAAAAGCTGACATGCTGGGGGTCACTTTAGACATGCACATGGAGAAAATAAGAGACATCATTGTTTATAGAACCAAAAATGTTTTGCAGTATAAAGAAACAAAAATAAGGGAATGCTTGAAGCATATTTTTCATAGAAATTATTCACACACCCAGCAACTCATTAAAGCAGCATGTCAGACAGGATATGTGCCCGCTTTCCTTACAATGCAAGACATGCTTAAGTCTTGTGTTGAATCTGCCAGACCTAAATATTACACTAAATACAACCTTAAGTAATACCACACACGCAACTAAAAAAATGAAAAGAAGAACACTTCTAAAATCCAAATATGTCACTTTGTATAGTTCACTTTTCTAACATGATGAATACAAATGTAAATGTACATGTTGGAAATGTTTGCTACCCTAACTTGCATCCAATAAGTGATTGTGATGGTAATAATAGAGAAAATTAACATTATTGTTCATCCATCTATATGTCCATCCACTATTATGTCCACTAATATGTCCATCTATACAGGTTTCTTTAATGAAGGGGAAATAATTAGAGTTTACCATTTATGAGCATGCATTAACTGTATTTATTTAAATCAACATATTTGATTTGAATTAGACAAGTGTAAAAGCAAATAAAAAGAAAGTGATTATAAATTCAAAAATAGTAGTAAATATCCCAAGATGGCAATGGACATCTGAAAACTATACAGCTCTAATTTCAATAAAAATGTAAAGTTTCATAAATACCCTAAGAAGGCTAGGTAGAGCTGTAGACAGATGCCTTATTCATAGTTACATTGCTATAGACAACACAGGCTCCTTTGCTATAGATAGATTTAAGAATAAAATGAACCTTAAAGTTACCCTTTTATATACAGTATCTCACAAAATTGAGTACACCCCTCACATTTTTGTAAATATTTTATTATATCTTTTCATGTGACAACACTGAAGAAATGACACTCTGCTACAATGTAAAGTAGTGTACAGCCTGTATAACTTTAAATTTGCTGTCCCCTCAAAATAACTCAATCTTACTTAAGCTAAAATGTTAAAATCAAAACTCTCACTAACTTTTAATTACATCTGATATGTACTTGAAATATTTAGCCACCTTTCTGTTGCTTTTCTCTGATACCATCTGTTTAGTTTGAAAATATTATACAGTAATGTGTAAAAATGGTAGACAAATATGCTGTAAACTCAACCAAAAAAATGCTGTAAAGTAAGAATGCTTTCAAAAATAAACATGTTAATAGTTTGTTTTGTATCATTTAACAAAATGCAAAAATGCAAATTTAGAAAAATCTAAATCAAATATATTTTTGTGTGACTACCCTTCAAGATGGCATCAATTCTTCTAGGTACACTTCTACAAACTCAGGGACTTTTTTGGCATATACAGTAGTTAGGTGTATGCTTAAACAATTATACCAAGCTGATAATGATTATCAAGCTGAAACACAATCATTACCAAAAACAAAAACAGCTGTGTAGGAGGAATAAAACTGGGTGAGAAACAGCCAAACTCACTAACAAGGTGAGTTTGTTGAAGACATACACCACTGCAAGACTGAGCATAGCAACAAGACACATTAGCAAGGTATTTCCCAGGCAGAAATTTCAAGGCAAACATGGGCTCCAAGATGTTCTGTCTCAGCACAAAGAAACAGGCTAGTTTGGAGATGAATTTCTGCAAATGGAGCGGGATTTAGTCAGAATTAATGGTCTCCTCAATCCTGTGAAGTACAGGCAAATACTTATTTATCAAGCATTACCATCAGAGGTGCTTCTAATTGGCCACAAATGTATTCTGCAGCATGACAACAACCAGAACAAACATACAACCAAAGTCATTATGAAATAGCTCCAGTGTAAAGAAGAACAAGGAGTCCTGGAAATAATGTTATGGCCCCACAGAGCCCGGATCTCAAAATTATCAAGCTTGTCTGGGATAACATGAAGACAGAGATGCAGCTTAGGCAACCTAAATTCACAGTTAGTTAGTTCTCCAAGATGTTTCCCTGCCGAGTTCCTTAAAAAACTGTGTGCAAGTGTACCTAGAAGAATTGATGCTGTTTTGTAGGCAAATTGTGCTTTTATATTATTTTTGTAATAATACAGTACAACATACGTGAATATCAAAAAGTTAAAGCCTCTTGTGATTTGGAACATTTTCAGCCTATATCATCTTTGGTCACATGGTGCTATATAAAATATTTTAAATAAAGAGTACTAAAATGAAAATATATTTAAAGTCATGGGCATCTTCACTCTTAACAAGAAATGTGATATTTGGATGATGTGTCCATGAAAGACAGAACAATATACATTACCATCTTCTTATATTGTAATGCACAGGACTACAACAAAATAGACAAACAACAATAAGGTATATGGTTATTAAATAAAAATACCTTTGTAAGGTTCATCGTATCCGATGTGGGTACATCTCTGGGCGTAATGGTTCACGTCCTACTTTATACAATAATTGAAGTTATATAGGGTAAGCTTCCCCCACAAGTCCCAATATCTGTGAATATTTCCTTTCGCTCTATAATAGCCCTTTTCCATATTACTCTGATATGTATGTTCCCAACGAATGTCACTTGACGCCATTTCCTAGCTATAACTATTTGCGTTGCTAATATCTACCACTCTTTTCTCTTTCAATTTGATCATCTCCCATTCCTGGAGTAAAACTGTTCTACGGGGTGAAGGGAGGATCTGTTTACCCACTAAGGTGGAGATTGTTTTAAAGACTTCTTTCCAACATGCATCTACTTTGCTCTCTCCACCTAATGTATCGATTTGTCTTAGTCTGTGAATTCTTGTCTTGTCATACCCCTTGAATTTATGTATTGTATTAAGCGCTGCGTAAACTGTTGGCACTATATTAATAAAAGATAATAATAATAATAATAATAAATACAAGTCCACCAGATATGTATTATTGATATAAATAATGTTTTAGTCTTATATAATTAAATATTTCTCTCTGGGGAAGTCCATAGTTGATCTGGAGTGGATGAAGTATATATCAATCTATAAGATACTGAGAGGGAAAAACTAATCTATATTTGATCTTCAATGGCATCAATTTCCATTTTTAGTTTTCGTTTTGAATAAAAAACAATCTACGTGAGGACGGTATTAGAAATTACATTCATATGGCTAAGATTACACGCAATGAGCAGCACCATAAAATACAATCCTTGCTAAACTTTTTCTAAACTCAAAAACTTCATTCCATGGAACAAAGAGGAAGATATTTTTTTTCTCTGCAATTCAAATGTAAATCAATGCATTGCGCCCAAGGGCACATAGCGATTATTGAAGCAGAGAAAAAAAATTGGGGTCTCAGCAATTTCCTGACCTCTTGTGCTAAATTCTGATATGCCCAGGAACCATTTACTCTGCTTATTATAAACAGAGACACAGTGCAGCCTTTAGATACCACAACTCAATCTGTCAAAATCCCATATTAATAGAATATTTATGCATAGTTTGCTACTTATGCTTTATTGCATTTTTGCAAGTGTGTTTGTCATTTTTTAATAAGTGTTTTAAGACCTATATTGCTGTCTAAATATGGGACTCAACAAGAATAAATGCAGGCACATTCAAAAATGCCCTAACTGTTCTCAGTTAAACATATTTTATGTTTCTGTTTTTAAAATGTAATAAGTAGAATATGAATAAAGTAAAATGTATAATAATATAATTTTACATGTTGAAGTTGCTGCTGTTTGTACAAATTCTTCATTTATTTTCATCTTTAAATCTATTTATTTAAATAAACCTGCTTAAATTATAGTATTATTTGTTCCAGGTAACAGCAGATAAGCATATCAATATCTAAACAACTGTCACCAATGTTAACATTTTAAACAAGGCAGGATTTTTTTAATGATTGTAAAATTATGTATGCCATACTGGATTGAATAAAAAAACAAAAATGTAGTTCAATTTTCATTAACTCTTCCAGGTTATTGGGACAACTCAAATATAGTTGCTTATTTGTGGTCACTACTAGATTTGTAACAAATTCCCCATGTTTTGTACACAAAAATGGAAACTACACCCCATTGGAAAAATAACTAAAATGTGAAAAAAAGTAAGGTTATTATTGGGGGGCTTTAATCTCCTTGAGGTATGGTGCAAAAATCTTTGCCACCTTAGGCAAAACCTAATTTTTGGCTCCACTCCTTGTATCCTGCCCACTTATAAAAATATAGGATTTGCCGGCAGATAAGAACCATTCACTGGATTAGCCTCAACAACTGCTGCTGGGAGACTCTCCCATTTATCTACTATCCCCCTAGTAAACTAGAACTTCCTTATATTGCCTCTGACTGTGTTAGACTATGACCTTTGTTCTAACATTTATGTAAGTGTTTAAGTCTTTCTATTGGATCACCCTCTCTCTTCTTTTTTCCATGCTATACATATTATGATCCTTTAGCCTTTGCTGATAATTTGTATCTTTCAATCATATACCATTTCTGTAGCCCTCCTCTGAATGCTTCCTAACGTGTCGATAACTTTCTGTTGATGGGGTCTCCAGAGCTGTACAGAATACTTTAGCTGAGGCCTGACCAGAGGCCTGGTATGTAAGAACTCCTGTTTGCCATCATCATTTTTCATGTTAGAGAAAAGAAACAGTGAGACACATATGATATGTACTTGCAGAGAAAACTCCAGAGTAAAATCAGATAAATCAATAGGACCTAATGGGATACACCCAAAATTATTAAAAGAGCTTTGAGGTGTTCTGGGGCAAAACCAAACTTTATTAACCAGTCTGTTTTTGGAACTAATCCAAATACCTACATTTTACCATCTTCCATATATACTGTATAACTCCTGGGCACCCCATGGTGTCCAGCATAGGAAGTATAGGTGAAGATCTATGCCTATCGGTTGATTTTTACTTATAACCTATTGTCATAAGCATTAAGAGCTATATGGATGTATTTAATCAACTGTTATTCATAAGTTGGAATAAAAATTTCATGTGGGTGACTATGGATGTTGCTTCCCTACATTCTAGCATACCTAATAATAATTGGATCCTATCAATGGCTAAACAAATAAAGTGATTATTCAGAAATACTGCAAGATATTTATTTTCTTTTAATACATAATTATTTTTTGATGGACAATTACTTTTTTTCTACAGATCTACAGAATTTTTTGCTAACATATTTATGAAAGCATGGGGAAAAAGCATGGAAGAAAACTTACATCTATGGGATAAAACCCCTTATAGCCTATGTATTATTTATTATGGTTACTACATAGACGTTTTTTTCTTTTGGCAAGGCAATATGTTAGATTTATAATTTTCTTATTTCCTAAACACTAAGGGAAACAATGTACGATTGACTGTGTTCAGTCATAAATCCAATATCTCTTTTTTGGACCTCAAATTGACTCTTTTGAGTTAAAAAATATATTCCAAAGATTATAGAAAACAGAATACAGGAAATTCCCTTTTACACTTCTCAAGTTGTCACCTAAAACATGTCATCAAAAACATCCCAACAAGAGAGTTTCTCTGTATGAAACACAATTGTAAAAATATACATTTATTTAAATCTCAATCTCAGGATTTTAGTGAATGTTTGACCAAAAGGGGTTACAGTCTATCTAATATAAAATAAGCATATAAGAGAGGTTTGAAAAGTGATAGAAGTGACCTGCTCTCTGTAAAAAATAAAGGAATAAATAGTAAGCCAAGCCTAGTTATATTCAGTACATAATTTAGTAGGGACTATTATACGATAATAAACATTATATGGCGTCATTTACCTGTCATTTCTCCTACTGTAGTCATTTTTCTCCGCAAAAAAAGCTCTGAAACGAATAATATGTGGTTAAAGACCAATGGACATCTAAATGTGGATGTCAGGTCCCATCCAGGCTGCTGAGCTGCGTATCTCTTTTTTTTCCTTTTTGTTGCTACAGTTGCCCTGTCTCGCTACAGTTCCCCTGTCTCGCTACAGTTCCCCTATCTTGCTACCGTCCCCCATTTGCTGTACTTCATTCCTGGATTTCCTTATGCTCTGTCCTGTACTTCTGATTCTTTGATTGCAGTCCTGCTTTTAGCTTCAGCTTCTGTTTCCTTTATAAGGTGTGCCCCACCCATTTGTTATGTTTATCTCAGTCTGCTGTCTCTAGGTAAGTTTTGATCTATGTTCTTTGTTTAGATTCAATGTTTAGCTTTAGTTTATTAGTGATTCAGTAGGCAGGGTTTAGTGCTAGGACACACCGAATATTGGTGTACTTTGGTGTAGTGGTGGGCTAAGCATACTATGGCCATAAGATGTAACTGAATCTCCAATTGTATTTATGTGTCTGTCTTTTATGTATCTTTGCCCTCTTTTTTGCCCAAGATGCTCAACATCCTGGAGAGTGCAGTCGCACTGTACCAGGCCCTGTCCAACTCTGCTACTGTAAATGATGTATTGCAGTTTTTAATGTTTATTGATTTATAACCTATGGAGTTTATTAAATTACGTTTATCACCAATATATATTTACACCATATCTGATTATGTTTCAAAAGTACCTATGTAAATTGATTAGCACTAAACACATATTTAATTATGTAATGTATAGCAAGAATTAAGTACAAATAGCATAATATACCATCAATATACTTTTTGCAGACTCAGAGTCTGCTTTACATTACATGTTCCCTATGTCAAGTGAGTTGGTATAGTTTTGGCTAAAAAGCTGCTTTGCAATTTAGCAGAGTAGTATTGTTAAATTCCTGAGCACCAAAATAACCTTTAGAATATCATTTTTGAATCTATTTGTGGTCTAATACATGGATGATCAAATACAGTAATTGTTTGATAATTTACTCCGAACATACTATACAGTAATTGCTTAGTTATTTAATTTGTTAAGGGTCTAATTAAAATATATGCATCTACACTAAAAATGTGATATACATATGGATAATAAAACTATTAAATAAAGATAATAATGTTAAACATATTTTTCATATTTATTTATTATTAAATGTCAATATTATCAACTATTGCCTCCTAAGCTCAGCCAGTATTGCTGAAATTACTCTATGTTGAGGCATTCACAAAAGAAAAACTCAAGTAAAAAGTAAGAGTCCCCAAAGGGTCTGTCCAGACCCTCCTGAGACCTCTGAGCTCCACCTGCAGGTTTGATTACAGGCACCTGGGATGTGTAATTTTCATAAATATATGATGGGTAAATTGAATTGGCTGGCTTCAAGGATGTCCCAAATAGGACTTATGAGCAGGATGACAGGATGTCAAAATTCCAAGTTAAAAAAATTAATTGTGTATGTCCAAAAAGTGGCTTTTTAGCCCCAAACAACTTGACAAACTTATGCATGGGTCGTGTCACTGTACTTGGGAGATGTTGTTAAACACATATTGAGCTGTTTGAAAGTGATTTATACCAGGAGCTTTAAGTTCATACCCGAAGTAAAATGTGTGTTTGTGTGTGAAAAAAGAACACAATAAAAATGACTACCACAAACTATGACAAAGGCTGGTGGTAGAATTAGTGCATGGAAAGTGTTAAAATACCAGCATTTGAAATACCCTGGGATGTGTAGTTTTCAAAACTATATGGTTTGATAGGCGTAAATTGAATTGGCTTTCTTCAAAGATACCCTAAATAGGACATGGGCATTGGATGACCAGATGTTGAATTTAAAAACTGAATTGCACATGTCTCAAATGTGGCCTTTTAGCTCCTTAATAACTCGACAAACAGATATATGGACAGTATCATTGTACTCAGAAGATGATGCTAACTATCTATTGGGGTGCTACCACAAATTCAGATAAAGGCTGATGGTAGAATTAGTGCATGGGGGGAAAAAACATAAAGACAATAGGTATTTGTAAACTCAGCATTTTTTTTAAAATAGCTTTGAGTGAAAAGAGTCAGAAAAGTTAGTTATATAATATAATCAAATCCCTTCTTGTCCTGAGAAAATGTGCATGGGTACTGCAAATGAGAAGAAAATTACACCTAAACAGAAACGCTTTAGAAAAGTTAAAATAGTCATAAAGGGTACAAACATTAAAAACAGCTCTGTCCTTAAAGGGTTAATGTTGATAATGCAGTTGGGATGTACAATCCAAAAGCAGAATGCAGCATTGGGGCACTTTGATGTCAGCGACAACAGAAAAGTAATAATTTCTGAGGACTAAACAGGGAATGCAATAAAGACAGATATCGACATTCTAGAGAGAATTTAGAAAAGGGATGGTGAATGGTTTGCAGGATAAAAGACCTTTAAGAGGTGAAAACATTTCACTAATGTGGACTACCTACTCATTTTAATGTTGTGGTTTAGCTCTAACTACAGCAGAGACAGAGGTCCAGTGTAAAAAGAAAAGATGTTATGAAACTTGGCATGTTCATTAACCAGCTTACTGGGAATCTTAAAGGTTTATTCAGTGAGTTGTGATATGCAAATAATGACTTCAATAGGATAAAACATTTTTTATGCAAACCAATTCCCAGATACATTAAATGTGTGTTCAATCAGGTATTTTCACTCAGGTTTTACTTTGGTCATGACATCATAACAATTGCATCACAAAAATAATTTTACATTCTTTCTTGTAATATTTAATGTGTTTTTTCTTCTAAAGCATTTTCTGTAAAATTCAATGGTAGGTTTAATGCAGCAAATAACAAAACATTTTACCAAAAGGAGCTTAAAGAATGACCCTGACACCAATTAAGAGACTGCAAAAAAGTCACAATGCATAGTCATTGAAAGGCCGTATGGCTTCTTGTGGAACACTTTTAAAAGTCACCTTCAAAAGATAAATGGAAGAAAACAGCAGATGTATGTGACATTTCTTTAAATGCCAGAGTTGTTATACTTGTTTCAAACCTGCAACGAGCACACTCTGTAGCTACACTGATCATCTGGATCAGCATGAACCAAGAAAAATGAGCTGATGCTTAAAAAATGCACATTACTATAAAATGATATTTCAAAAACATTTTAGGATCATATATTAACATCAAGTTTAGGGTACACAGGGACTGAATTTTGCAAACTCAAGCTAGTGTTTAATGGGTAAAATTAGGGCAACATTTCATGAAAAAAATGACAGTGTTAGAATATAGAATAGGTTTATGTGTGGCAAAACAAAATAGTATTAAAAACTTTTATTTTGTTCCTCTTTCATACAAGTCCTCTTACACATGGAGTCAGTCTGACCATTACCTTTTTCTAAAAATGATGACTTTCTTGTACCTTTTATTGTCACAGGACTTCAGGTGGGTTTGCTTTGGACAATCTAAAGTATTTTGAAAGTGTTAGCCAACAGCTAGAACATGGGGCTGAAAAAGGGGTTTAATGAGTTGCTTACTACAAAAAATGTTATGACAAGAACAAGTCAGAGAAGTCCCCCGGGACTATAATCACAAATTAACACATATCCCATGGACTATGGACCATGTGTATGTACTACAAAGCTTTTAAGGATTTACTCAGTCCTTACCTCTCTTCATAATTTAATTCCTTTATGTCAGGAAAACCTCCAAATCTTGAAAAGTTCAATTCTCTATATGTACAAATACCTAAACAGGTCAAGAACCCTATACTATGAACTAACTTCAATTTCCTTAATTAATGTTGACATCAAACTTTCCTTATAAACCCATGCATCCTGTCTTTATCCTTTTTCATTCAGAATAAGCCAGTTCTCACTTGGGTGAGAGATCTAAAGCAATACTGAGCAGATCGCTGCTGCATACTGATTATTTTTCTCCCCTCAGTGCCAAAAACTTTGTGCAATTTTTCATATTTCACAACAGTGAAGCCATGCGTTTCCAGGAATGCTTGATCACATTCTTCTATTTGCTCTTTGTGACTGTTCATGCATCCTCCATTAGACAGCACTGTAACATCCATAACATTTTGATCAGGTGGAGGTTATAAATTAAGTATCTTTGCATATTACATCTTGTTACATCTACATTGATATCGCTAGCTGGCTAATACCACCTCTTGGATTAGTTCTCCTGTATCTCTGGTTTCACAGGTTTACTTCACTTCATAAACCCTGAAAAAAGCTGTCTTAAATAACCCCCTTTGTACCCAGAAGCACACACCCCACAGTGTGCCCCACAATGAACCTAACAACTGAAAAATGGCTTTTCTTCATTAGGCGGCATATTCTTTCGGCAACTGAGAGAGAGAGAGAGAGAGAGAGATAACATCAAAACTATCAAACCTTATTTCAAGGAAGTAGATGCAAACAACTTTATAAATCAGAAAAGTTGTCATTATAGCCCTAGCCCATGGTTAAAGGGGGTACCTAAAAGCCAATTTTTGTGTATAAGACAGAACCGCACTGATGTGGACATGTATAAGGAACAAACTATGGTTCTGAAACAGAAGTTTATAGAAAAGGGTTATAAAGAAAGTGATATTGATAAAACCATATACCAAATAGAAATTATGGAGAGGTCAGAATTACTGGAATATAAAAAAAAAAGATAAAGAAAATTTAAATTTGGAGTGTCATCCAGTTGTTCTGGACGTCAAGTCAAAAGAAGTTACCAAAAATATAAAAAAAACATCGGCACATTTTACTAAAAGATGATGTTTTAAAAGACATGTTTCCCATTACCCAAAAAGTCATTTTCAGGGGAACTCCAAATTTTAAACAAAAATTATCTAAGAGTTATATAACAGATATAAAGAAAGCTTTTCTAGTACAATCTACGTTAAAAAAGAAAGTTGGTTTCTATGGCTGTAAACGTTGCAATGCCAGTAAAGTGGCTAAACAACAAAAATCTCCTGTGGAGAACTTAACATCACATAGTAATGGCAAAAAATATGATATAAAAAAAATATTAACTTGTCACCCTACCAACGTAATATATTTATTGGCGAATCCATATGTACTTCAATATATAGGACGTAAATATAGTCACATAAATTAAAAATTCGAATAAATGGACATCTCAGAATTATAAGAAAAGGCTTTATTCAACATTCAGTATCAAAACATTTTTAGAACATCTAATAAAAACCCAGAACGGCTAATCTTTTATGTCATAGACGAGGTACAAAAACATTGAAGAGGTGGCAATAAGATAAAAAATATGGGACTAGGAGAAATGAAATGGGTTTTTGATTTAGGAACATTAAAACCAGAAAGATTGAACACAGAGTTTGATTTGTACAATTGTTTTCTCATAGGCATAGGCATACATCTTTATATTGTTTCCCCTATTGGGGTCTATATATAGGTGTTTTGAATAAACACAATTATATATATATATATATATATATATATATATATATATATATTATAGAATAACTATATTTACCTTTTTTAAATATATAAAGTGAGGCCCTTGAGGAGAATAAAAGGTTCTACATCTTCGATAAATATTGTGTGAATTTTAAAACTATTATATCTTTGCCTATTATCTATATTTAAAAAAGGCCTTTCTCTTTTGAGAACACCTCCAAAAACACTGTTGCCAAAGGATAATGTCGTCTAACGAAGAAAGACCAACTATGAGATACGGAGAGGACTAAGGAAACAAAATCCTGCGATATGGACTTGTCTCGCAAGATGATGACACACACGGAAGAGAAAGGAGAATGGTGCATATAAGAAACGAGACACAGATGAACAGGATGCCTGGTCGAAACTCTAAACGAGCGAACGTGTAGCGTTCCAAACTGCAGTAACATTTATTCATTTATTTTATATTCGCAATTCTATTTATTGCTTTTAAATATTCATTTTAAAATTGATACCGAAATAAAATGTAAGGCTTCTATATCGAGGATATTGTTCCCTTTCTTCCCTGTGTTCCCATTGAGCATCCGAGATTGGGAGCATAATTTCTGAAGAGCTTTTCATTACCTTTTCTTTTGTGAGTGTATTCAACACCTGGGGAGGGAATATTGATTTGGACTGTATTGCACTATTGGTTGTGTTTATGTTTTGACAGAACCAGAAACATTTGTATACAGCAGGTTCTGTTTTATTTTTATTAGATTTAACACAGAGCGCCCTTTATCACGTTTTTGGAAGTTTGCTGTGCATTGTTTTATTATATGTGGATGGGAAAACCACACGAATAAGGTGCAGCTGGTGTTGTGGCTAGGCGCAGGAAAAGTCACCTTTTTTTGTGTGACGTGTATTATTTGAAAAAAGTTTGTAAAATCCACCTGCAATAAAAGGCTAGTGCTGCAGTAAACTTATTATCCCTTGATGGTGACATCCCTTTGATAAAAGATCTCCTCAGGTACTATAGAAGAGCCATAGTCCTGGTTTCCACAGAAGTTGGATTGCCAACTGTTGCAAGCAATGCCTTCCATTCTGTACAAGCCACCACAGGTAATAGTTTTAATAAAATCTTATTTCTAGTTAGTGCTCCCTGCCTAAGCTGCTGTACCTAGTGAAGAGCATCAGAAATCCCACACAATTCCTTGTCAATGTCATCATTCACCGACCCCCTCTTTGAGTAAGAGGGGTGGTGAACGAGACTAAATTTGCCTGGTAACATTTTGGGAACTACACCTAATGGTCACACCTGAAGGTTCCAGAATGGAACCAAAACAGACCCACAATCCTCTTCAGCTGCCATTCCTTGTTAAGCTTTTCCTCCGCCACACCTGGAAACAAACTAGGTGATTTCAAATTCTCCCTCTGCAGGGATCTGCAACTCATCCTGAAAGCCCTTCTCTAGTAACACGGCTGGTGCCCTGTCTGTGAGTCACATATGCCATGGTACCCTCTTGCTTATTTTCTCTGATGTCATGCTCTTTTCTGTTAGCATTGGGTCCCTTACCCTTCACAAAACATTGTGACAGAGGGTGAGTGCACAAGCAACCGGAACACTCTTGTCGAAACCTGCATGACACACGTCATTTGTAGAACCCCTCATTGTATTGCCAACAGAAGCCCTTACTTTGCCCTTCTGACGCTCTGCTACCTGAACCATCGGTAACTGACTGAAAGGGTTCAGTGCCGACAGGCATCATTCCTTGGAGGACCCTCCACTCTCAGCCGCGACTAAGGACTAATTTCCCTTGCTCATGGAGGCCTCCTTGTCACTGGAACAACTGGTACAGTAGCAGGCCCAGCGCCAAATGCTTCCATCTTCACCTGCAGTCGTGCAGCTTTGTTTTGGATGACTCATACCCAAATCTGATTCAGCATCATATTTACAGTATAATATGCACAAGAAATTTATTCAAGAGAAAAAAAACCCTTAGTTCTCCCCCTTTAAATCTTGAGGAAGGATCAAGTGACAAAGGGACCACCTTTTCCTCCACTGACCCTACTGTCACCTTTATCTTCAGCCCTTCGGCTTTACCCTAAGCTCACCCCCAAGTCTAAATCTGGTCTTGCCACCCCTTCCTTCACTGGGGTCAGATCATGTCAGGGCTCACTAGAAAGCAAAAACAGGTGAAGCTGAAGGTTAGATCAATCAAATACCATAGCATACATTTGACTAATAAGGTTTAGCCAAAATTTTACTTAATCCATCTTTCCAAGATAATTCTCAGAAATTATGAACAATTTTGATATTCAGCTTCAACTGTATATACCACTAAAGCTACTTTCAGAATAAATTAATTATGCCACAAAGCATGCTACTGCTTATCTCTCTGTCTCATTATTATGCAAATAATTCTAATTAGGTCACTAAAACAATGTTTGTGTAAAGTAATTTCCCAAGGATTAATATGAAAACTCTGTAATATATATCAGTAGGGTTTACAAAACACCTTATTTGAATAGAACTCAGCATTCACGTCTCATTAGGTTAGTCAAATTAATCTATGATTAAAAAAACTGGGAGCGGAAAGTGTATAATTTTATAGATGTTATCTTTGATTCTTTAAAACGTAATGAAACATAATATTAAAATTACTGGCTTAAATAATACTTTGTATTTGATGCATCATATTGCAACTGTAATTATTTTAAGGTAAATAAAATAGTCTGCGTATAAATACACAAAATGCAAATAGGCACACATTGTCATAAACAACTCCACACAATTGTGTAAAGGGTCCTAAAGCACATTTTTTTTTAAATTATATTTTTATTTGCAATCACACATGTTGTACAGGGTTACGATCATCACAACACAGGATGTCAGCTGGTCTCCATGGTCCAATGATTCACCGTGTGAGTTAACACAATCCAATCTATAGAGATAAGGGTATCCTGTTGAGTTAAACTCCCTGTTTATACAGTAAGCAGAGAGACCGTGTAAGGTATGTCTAAGAGTGGTGCTACTCTTGGGTAAAGTGTAGGGTCATGTGATGTGGGAGCGCCGTTTCATTTGTCGACCCCAGTATTTAGGTGAACTATTGTGTGTGAAATGTGTCTCTTGGAGCATAACTATGTTCTCTTGGATGGAAGTGTAATTACTTTGTGTTATATGTGAGAATCCCCTGTCAGAGTTCCCCGATATGGCTTCCCATTGCCTGACTGCAAGAGTTTAAGTAAAACAAGTGAATACTAAAGAATACAGGGGTATGTGACACTTCTCAATTATGGGTACTTTTTGTACCAACATGAGTATAAACCAACTGGGTTTAATGTAGACTTGAGCGCTACATACTAATCAGATATAATACAGATTTGTAGTGTTAATCTTTAGTTGTAAATAGACTCAGTGAGCCAGAAAAGCTAAATATGTCATGTGAACTTAAACTACTAATTTATAGTTAAAAATGCTCTGGTGAGTTGCAAGTAATCAACCATTAAGTGTTCTCTGTGCAGCCTCTGTTCTTTAGTAATATGTACGTATCAATGTAACTGAGACATATAAAATATGGAACAAATATAGCTGATTTCATTAGTAACAGAGACATATTATTTTTTTCTCTTAATTATTTGGAACAATTAAACATGGCGCATAGACCATGGCCCATAGACATTGTTGAGCATCAGATAAATTGACCATTCTAGATTCATTAGAAACTCCACCATATTAATAAATAAAAATATTTTCATGTAAATGCTATTTATGAGCCTCATCTAAATGCATGCAGTGTTCAATTGGCATATAATGCAATAGAATGCTTGAAAATTTAACACACCTCAGACATACCAGCAGTTTCCTCTCTTACTATAAAATATGGCGGATGGCTACAATGAAAGGGGCCATAATTTTATTTTAATTAAATTATTTGTAATTATTAAGTAATTATTTTCAAATATTGGTTTTAAAATATTCGTATTCAGGCAAACATGAAAACGAACAAGAAGGGTGCGTTTCCGTTGTTCAGCCCGAATACCGAACATGGCGGAGTCTTTGTTTACTAATCTCCCTGGTCCCTACCCCATCTAGCCTACCTTATCTACGCAGCATCGCAGGGGTTGACGAGAGCTGAAATCCATAGGTTTGCTGTCCCGTTAACCCCTGCGATGCTGCATAGATAATGAAAGCGGAAATCCATAGGTTCGCTGTCAGGAGTTGACTTTAACTCTTGGAGCGGAGAGACAAGCCAAGTTCCCCGTCACGAGTTAAAGGGCCGTGCAAGCGACTCTATTGGTCGCCTGCAGGCGACCAATAGACTCACTCGCACGGCCCTTTAACTCCTGACGACCATAGTCTCCATGCTCCAAGAATTAAAGGTCCATAAGAGCGGCTCTATTGGTTGTTCGTACAGACCTTTACCTATTGGAGCGGGGAGACCAATGCTCTCCCCAGGCCAAGTTCTGCGTCAGGAGTTAAAGGCCTCTTGGCATTGGTTGATGCCAGAGGAATCCCCTGCAGGCGACCAATAGACTCAATTCCATGGCCCTTTAACTCCTGATGGCGTAACTTAGCCTGGGGAGACCATGGTCTCCTCGCTCCAAGAGTTAAAGATCTGTACAAGCGACTCTATTGGTCGTTTTTACGGACCTTGAACTCTTGGAGCGGGGAGACCAGTGGTCTCTCCCGGGCCAAGTTGCGGCACCAGGATTTTAAAAGTCTGTACGTTCGACTCTATAGGTCACCAGCAGGGGGCTCGTCTGCCATCAACCAATGAAGTACAGGTGCACCAATAGTGTTGCTCGTAAGGACATTTAAAATCCTGGCGCCAAAGCTGCTGCGTAGTGCGTACCGCGTTAAACCCGTATTAACCCCTTCTACAAAAAACGGCAATAAACGAAGGAAAAAAAACGAACACGAAGAATGTACACGAATATTCGCCCAAACTGAACACAGGAACGGGTGAATATTCGTGGAATACAAAGATTTTTTCCCACACGAAGACGAACACGAAGAATTGGCCGGCGCCCAAGTCTAATTAAAATACATATTTTGACCATCAATTCTTTGCATCAGCTTTAACTTATATAGGAAAAATCCATCAGATGGTTAGGAAGAGTGCTCTTACACACACATGTTAAGTACATTTACTGATCACATGAACATATTTTCTCGCATACACTTCCACATCCATGCTCATACACACATACACATCCATGCTCATACACACACATGCTCACACACAAATTCTGGTAACTCACATACATGCTGGCACACTTTTACACATACTTACACACTCACACATATACTCCCTCTCACAGACTTACTGATACACATGCATGGCCGCACATACACATCCCTGTTCACACACACACTTACATATCTATGCTCACACACACACACATTAATGCTCACACAAAAACCCTGGTAACTCATACACACTTGCACATACACTCGCACTAGGGTGACCACATGTCCCGGATTGACAATGCATTGCCCAGGACAATTTTAGTTTTAGTTTATTATTTTTGTGCTATTTTTGTTACAATGTATATTTCATTCTACATTTGTGCACAGCATAATTATTTTCTTTAAGGACAACGAGGCTCATCTCAGTGTTTATTTTCATAAATCAATAGTAGTTAGAAAATTATATTGATTCATGTACTATATCAACATTTGAGGAATCAGTTCATTCCTTCCTAATTAGCATTGCTTTTTCTGACTTAGTAAGATTAAAGTTGAAACTATGAGATTTGAATGTGTTCATTTTATTCTTCCACACAAATATTTCACCTATTTCATTGCCATGATTATTGAAAACAAGCCTAATTTGCATAACATAGAGTAATTGAACCCTATCTAACTCTCTTCAGCTAATGATGGCAGTAATATTAATAATAATTTCATATATTAGACTTGTGCAAATGGACTAAAACCCATTTGAACAATTTTTTAAATTTTGTTTTTGGTCCATTTGTTGCCACTCACCCTCATATGCACTCATTCATTCACTGTAACAATTGGATGAGGAGGACCCCGGATGGCGGAGTGAGCCAGGCAAACAGGAACCAGGCGTAGCCAGGAGAGCTGGAACCGAGAATCGGGTCTGGTTACCGGTAAAGAAGAGTACTCAAACAAGCCGAGTCAATACCAACGATCAGAGAACAGGAGCCAAATCAGTAAACAGGAGCGAAGTCAGCAAGCCGGGTCAAACGAATAAATAGTCACAGTAACTCACACAGGAAAACAGCAGAATACACCAACCAAGGGTGACCCAGAAGAGGAAGTCCAGGTTAAAATAGGGAAAGATGGAGGTGTGTCCTGCATTAAGAGGTCACCCGAGGTTTAAGAACACGTTACCGATGTAACGTATAATATTATGTTTTGACTACACAGTGTGTTACCTGTTTGCCGCGTGGTCGGCCACGCGGTGAAGACGCCGACCGGGTAGCGGTGGTACTCGCTGCCCAGGAAGCCGCCTGAGGAGGAAGCGTTGCGGGACTGGCCACAGAGCGGGACCGGAGAGGCAGGTAAGTCCTTACATTCACTCTCTTTCATGCTCTTTCTGAATGTGTTTCTGCCTTCTCCGTCGACCGCTTCCACGTCTCCTTGCCACACAGTTCTGCTTCTTCTTGTTCTTCTGTCTTTTTTCTTCATCCGATGCTCCAAAAAAGTCTTCCTTCTTCTTCCTTATCCCAATATCTTGTTTTATGTTAATGTGTGCTTTGCTGGATATATCCAGCCCTGTGTGTGAAAAATAAAGCAGTCTTCCTTTTGGTTATACCCTACACTGTGTCTCGGCTAGTGACTGGGAAACCGGGGAAAGAGTGTGTTGTCCCAGGCTAAAGGAGCACAAGTCAGCGGAGGTAGTTAGTCAGACTATCCAGCTCTGTGACAATTTCCTTTACTAAAGGGGTGTTCGATATGTGGAACAGTTACCTAGCAGAAGAACATTGGGTTCCACAGAACACCTGAGACTTTAATGTAATAAACTTTTTGTTAACATAATGACAATTTACTTTACTGAAGGGGTGGTGGATATGTAAAACAGGCTCCCGGCAGAAGTAATTTAAGGTTCACAGTACCCTTGAGATACATCATCTCACTTCTCTCTTATAAGTTGTGTTTTGGTCCAGATAATAATAAGATATTATTAATTAGTTTATTTTTAAAGTGATCTGAGATAGGCTATTTCAGGGTTATTTAGATGCTAAGTTACCTTAATACTTGACCACATTTTCTGGGAATGCTGCCAAAAATGCTAACCATAGCTTATATAAGCCTGCCTGACCCCAGAAAAAGTAACATCTTATAATTATCGGCAACAGTCCCAGAAAATGTGTGAGGGAGGGATAGCAGTCAAACAAAACATGTTTGTCATTCGATTTCATTTGTTTCGTTAGGTTCCTCCGAATGCACATGCCTACTGTACTGTATGTGAAGTTTCCAGAGGTAATTGTAAAATGTTTTGCAGGAATAAGTAGACATCCACAAATATAATATATATACCCTAATTATTTGTCATTATCCATATTTAATGCATTCTGTTGTTTATATTACATTTTGAAAGTAGATATTTCCAATATTGATAAAGATAAATGTATTTGAACTTACAAAAATATTTAGTCTGTCAAAAATATTACAAATCTTTACATTTTTGTTCTGTTTTTCTCATATCATGCGACGAATACAACATTCAAATTGAACACTTACTTTGATTAAAATGCAATCTTTTTTACTTTGATTTAAGAAAAAAAAGAAAGTTACAAATACCCATATTAATGTGTAATACTTGTTGCCTTCATTGTTTATTGTTCTATTGTGAGCCCTGCAAATTACTTGTAAAGCCTTTTAAGAATTACATTTCTGAATTGACTGATGTACAAGTTTTAGCATTTCACGAAACTGTTTTCTGTTAATGGAATTGAATGAATGAAACATCATAAAACATTAAAATGAAAATCATTATTATGCAAAGTGAAACAAATGCTTCTGTATTACAGGAATAAAATCTAAAACATGAATTGTTTGGGGAATTGGTAGGGTTTAGTGAGAATATAAAGTGTATGAGTGGTAAAAAATGTGAATATTGAAAGATGGATGACAGTAATTATCATAAACAATGGATGACCGTACTGTTCTAAAATGCCTCTCTTAAAAAATCCATTTTAAGGACTAATTTGAATATTCCCGCATTCGCTGTGAGTGGCACATTCTATTTATTTAGATTCAGAAGGTGAATTAAGAGCTTATGAAAAACACCAGATTGGCAGAGTTGGGCATTCAAGTCATTTATTCATGAAAAAGCATCAGCAGGGTCACAGTCAGGTTAACATTTTCCATACTCTGCTCTGACAGATTTCATTGCATACTGATTGGATCATCACAATAGGTAAAAGTGCAGCGTTTATACCTGTTCTGGGTTAATCGCTTAGACTAACAATTAGAATGTCAAGGCATTCTTTAAGTAACAATTGTAAGTTTCTTATAAAAAATGCTTATATATGGTAAATGCTTAGTCGGATGCTAACTCATTGATTAAAAATTACCATCAGAAATATTGTTATTCATTGCATAAAATAACGTATGCATGCCAACAGGCTTAGAAAACCTAAGTGTGTTTAGATGCAGTAGTAGTAGTAGTAGTATGAATATAATAATAACTGTGTCTGATACAGGTTGTATAATAATGTGGACTAATACAAAAAAAAGAAGATGTATTCTTAACTAGAATCGACAAATACTGCAGCGGATTCTAAAGATTCGATCAAGGGATAATAAAAATGAGTAGTTGGGATTTGTGGGCAAAAGTGGCAGGGTTAGCATTTCTTATCCCATTTCTTCTCCTCCTTCTATCGCTCTCCACTCCCTCCTGCTCCTAAACGTCCCCAGCTGCACACACTCTGAATAAGAAGCCTCACTCGCTGCAACCCGCATATTCATACTGAGTTCAGTATAGGTGGGTCATGGTGCAGGAGGCTGCTCATTCACACTGTGTGTATGGGGTGGGGGTGGATGAGTTGGGAATGCCGAATAGTTGTTTACAAGGGAAGAGGGCAGAAAAAGAGATTAAAATGATGAGGAGAGAGGAGTTAAAAAGAGAGACAGAAGAAAAAAATAGGGAAAAAGAGGGAGAGAAGAGATAGGAGGAAAAAAGAGAGTGAGAATAGCAAAACAAAGCTATGAATATATTGTATCTCTAATCTAAATACTACCCATGAAGGCTGATGATCAGGAGAAAACAGCTTCCCATTGAGCTTTTATAAATACACCATGGTACCCCACTTTTTTACCGGACTCCCAGCAACCTTTGAAACTTTTAGTTGTTACTAAATAAATGCAAATTTGCCCAAATCCTCGTCACATTTATAGGGCATGTGTTATCTGCAGATGAAGTCTTAGCTCAGGGCTTGACAAATTTGTTTTAAATCTAGGAGCCAGCTAAAAAAGTTAGGAGCTAGGACTTTTTTTTGCCCCAGCACTCACACTTTGCCCCAGCACTCACACTTTGCCCCAGCACTCACAGTCTCACACTTTACCCCTGCACTCACACTTTGCCCAGCACTCAGTCTCACACTTTACCCCAGCACTCACACTTTGCCCCAGCACTCACACTTTGCCCCAGCACTCAGCAATCACAGTCCTGCCCAGACATACCCAGGTTCCAGCATGTACTGGCTGACTTGGCATGATAGGAGGACATGCTGAAACCTGGCTTGCTGCCCCCCCTTGTGTATTGATGCTGCACATCACTTAGCCCCCTGTGCCATGCTTCTCCCCCCACTTACACAACCATGCTATCACACACACTCATTCATATACTCAATCATGCACCCTCCTTCACCCCCTTACCTGAACTGCAGATCTCTCACACGCAGACTTCCATAGGGGCCCTGCTGATTCTCTCTCTGTCTCTCTGCACGAACTTCTCTTGTCCCGCCCACTGGGAGGAGGAATGGAGCAGTCATGTGACGTGAGATTAATTCATGTGACTCCTCTGGTTTCCTGCTTCCTGTGGCCAGCACAAGAGACGTTGCTTGCACAGTAAGCATTTTGCCGAAGATGTGTTTCGGCCCCGGTTTGGCTCACAAACACCTAGGCGCCAGGACAAAATTATCAGTCGCCATGGCGACCTGGCGCCTGGGATTTGTCGAGCCCTGTCTTAGCTTATCCAAACAAAATTAATACAAAAGCATTGAACTAACCAAGGCAAAACAATGTGGAAGAACCTCAGATTTGCTGCTGATTATTCCAAGATAGTCATAGGGATTTATGATCTCCTAAAATTAGTGCCTAATAAGTAAGGACAGAATTCATCTTGGCCTAAAGAACCCTTAGGGAAGAAATGTGCAAAGCGGCCTTCAGCTCCCGAAGAAGAAACTTATTGAAGCCCAAGGTTGGTTTTGAAAGTTTAAGTCGGGTTCTTCACTAAGTTTATCCTGAGGGGTTCAACCTTTGTGTATTATATTTGTCGAAGCCTTACAGGCAGCGAGAAGAATGAAACTGGAGTTTGTGGTTTTAAAGTTGGCCATAGCTCCCTCACTATATTAGCCTCTCCCATTACATGTCCCATTTACCTACCAAGCTCTAAGTAAAGTAAAAATTCCTTATAGATTGAGACCTTTTGTTTTAACATTTCTTCTATGAAATAAATATCCCTCATGTACTTTGTTTAAGTATTTAAATGTTTCTAGCACATATTCTCTTCTTTCCTCTAGGCTATACAAACTGAGATCACCTAGCCTTTCCTGATATTTTTTATCCTGCAAACCATTTACCATTTTAGTAGCTCACTTCTAAACTTCTAACCTCCAATATGTCAATATATTTCTGGAGGTTGGGGTCTCACGAACTGTACTCAATACTTTTGGTGAGGCCTGACCAGAGATCTGTTAAGTGGCATAACCGCCTCCATCTTCTTGTTACAAGTGCCTCTATCACCCTGCTGTCTTTTTCTGACATTTAATTGCATTGAGGGATTGACTACGGCACCACTGTAGTAAAACCAAGGGCTGTGTATTTCCCCACATCTAGGGCTGAGACTAGTATTTGGTTGTACCATGCTGTGGCAACATCAGGACAGGAAAAGGTAGGGAGGCTGGAAAGAAAAGGTGGAAGTATTTTAGTTAGTTGTTATGAGACAATGTTGCAGAAGGGTGAACGGAAAGGTAGAGGTTAGGAGCTGGTGGTCAGGCGGAAGTGCGTGTTTGAGAACTGGGAGACAGTACAGAGATGAAAGAAGACCAGATTTAGTGGCTTAAAGGAGACTTCATTATAAAAGACCAAAGGATGTTGTAAGGAATAAAAGTTTGGAGGCTGCAGGGCTTGAACAGGAATTGTTGATAGTTATATTAAAGTCACAGAGTATTAATGTGGCCATGTCAAGAATAAACAGGTCAGGAATAGCAGTGAGTTTATAATAATAGGCATGGTTTTTAAAAAATACAGAACTTCATGTGACATGAGCTGAGGTAATGAGAAAAGATGGGATAGTATTACATGGGGGTTGAAGGGAGAACCTTATGTGATGAAAAGTTCTAGTGAGTTGACCCCCAGTACAACTCCATCTATCCACTTGTGAAAAGTAACCTGCATTGATTATACGAGCAAAGCTAGTTAGGACTACCCCACGTGTTTAGAGATCAGTTGATTACATACAGGCAGAAGATATTTCATCCCTAGCCTATAGAAGATGACTACAGAGGCAAGAGTCATACAAGCCATAGACCATGGATTAAAGTGTGATAGAATCAGGTTCAGTTTGCAGAAGTGATGTACCTAAAAGAGACTGACATGACAAGGTGATGCAGGAGAGCAGATGCCAGGTGATTCAGTATATGTATGGCAAATCAGAAGAAGACATGATAATCAGAAATGAATATCTTAATTAGAAGAAACAAAAACTGTCTGCGCTTCTTACCCTAATAAAGTTGGCAACAAATATATAAACATAATATAAATGAGAGGTTTTGGTTATATGAATTGGCCAAAGCATAATTAAGCTCACCCGCCACGTCAAGGCACACTCTCAATAGGGTGAGAACCTACTCTCACCTCCTACATAGTGTGCACACACTTAGTCTAGTATAAGTCTACATGTCCACTTAGAAAGAGTAAATTACATTGCCGTGATCCCAAGATATATAGCCACAATGGGCTAGATTCAATGTCAGAGAAAAACATGAATATCCCAGGAAACTGAAAACTTGTAAACCACAAGGTGCAGGTATCAATACCAAATTAATTGCAATTATAGATCACCTTAATAATGAACAATTTGGACTTTAACAATTGATGAGGTCTGAGAAAGTAGTGGATAATAGAATATTTTTTCCTTAATATGGTTTGCTATATTTTCAGTTCCCACCTGAGAATAAACCTCAACTTTCAGTTAGAATTGGGGTCCAGTAAACACTTGCCCTCCTACTCTGTAAGGTAAGGAGGGATATCTTGTCTCTTGCAATAAGCTATCATCAAGAAACAAACAAGCATTATCCTTGTAATCCAAGAAAGTCAAAAGTGCTGATTGCTGATAGCAAGGTTCAAAGACTGAACAATGAATTTGGTGAAGGAATGTTATACTGATTATTTCCTAGAACTTCAGAATGATGCTTAGAACATAATATGTTTTTTTTCCTGGGACTTTAGAATGAGGCACGGGAGACAATTTGTTTCAATACCTGTACATTTTTAGTTAATAACAGGTATATTTTAATATTTATATAATTTAATAAATCTGACCCAATATACTTCTGGTTTTATTTCACATTGTTGATAGGTTTATCCACCAGATGCATTCGACTAAATGCACAAAAGATACAATAGAGCATTACGAAAAAATTAACCCCTTCGTGACAATGGCTGATTTTATGTTTTGTACCCTTCGTGACAATGGCTGTCAGGGAGCGTTTTGTTATTTCAAAACCATTTTTTCCAAATCTGGTAATTCTCCCCCCCATGTGATATTTTGGGTATGTTTGATGGGGGAAATTGCATTGGCCAGCTTCAAAGACACCCCTGGGTATTTCAAATGCTACTATTTTAACTCTTTCCATGCACTAATTCTACTGCCAGTCTTTGTCAAACTTTGTGGTAGTTATTTTTTTGCATTTTTTTTCACACATTTTACTTCAGGTATGAATTATCATGTCCTGGTAAATGTCACTGTAATAAAACAACCCAATACATGGTCAGCAACATCTCCTGAGTACAGTGATACTCCACATGCATGGTTGTTTGGGGGCAAAAGAGCCACATTTGGGGCATGCAAATTTTTCAATGTTAAACTTTGACATTTGGTAATCCACTGCCTATTTGGTACATCTTTGAGCCCGGCCAAATCAGTGTGCCCTATAAAGCCATATATTTTTTAAAACTAGACAGGGTATTTCAAATGCTGGTATTTTAACTCTTTGCATGCACACATTTTACCACCACCAAATGCAGTAGTATTTTTTTGTGTGTGTTTTCCCCACACACGTACTTTAGGTATGAATTTACAGGTCCTGGTATATGTCGCTGTCACACGACACCCCAATATGTGTTCAGCAACATCTCCTGAGTATTACACCCCAGGTGCATGGGTTTGTCGGGTTTTTGGAGGCTAAAAGGCCACATTTGGGGCAATTTTAGGACTTGCTCATTAAATATTTATATATTTTTTTTTATTTGCCTTTTTTTAATTTATTTATTTTTTACATTTTTTGGAACTTGAAGGTTCCCCTGATGGTGATATCAATGGGAAATGATTTTTACATTTTGCTATTTTTTTTTTTTTTACTATTTTTTTTTCCATTGACTTGCATGGTTGAATGCAGTACCTATATTCAACCTGCAAGTAGAGCCAGATTCTCAGGAGGGTCTGGAGAGACCCTCCTGAGAACTCTTTTCAACTCCATTGTTTTCTTTTTAAAGGACGCCTCCATCTTGCAAAATCACTTGCAGTGGCGGTTGTGACCGCTCTCCGGAGCGGTCATGGCGCGTCCTGGGGTGGGAGTTCGGTGTCACTGAATGACACCATTGAAGTTTACCGTGTATGGCAGACGTTCATGCCCCAGGAAGGGGCCAGACATGCTGAATGCAACACCGTTTGGGTGCCGTAAGCGAACGTAGATCGCTTTCTGCACTAGTTTGAAATCATGACGGTCCTGGCACGTCAATTGTTGTTAACCCTTTGTTTTCGGGTGACGTGCCTGGAGCGTCAATTGTCATTAAGGGGTTAAAACTCTTTTCTAGAGCAGCTGATGACTTTTGTTTTATTATTATTATTTATTGTTTTATATAGCGCCATCAAATTCCATAGGGCTGTACAATGGGTTTTATGGTAATGTTTTATATCAATGAAATTGATTGATTTAATATATTGTTTTACATAAAAGTAATGTAATTGTTCTTATTGGAATCTGTTTTTTTTTAATGTGGTTAGAGACAATGAATATTTTTTTAATTGTTGTTAAATACATAAATTCTGCTTTAAGGGAATATATTTACATATTTTAAGCAAGGGGCATAAACAATGCAACATAAATTTAGCAATGTCTGATGAAAAAGAACAAAAAAATAAGAGTACAACTATAAAAGATGACAACAGTTTCTAAAACCATGCCTTATACTGCATGGGTATGAATTTATTTAGCAGAAATAAAATGACAAAAATATACCTCAAGCCCAGAAGGAAGATAATTAATAATGTACTGACTTTAGAATTTTTTTGCTTCCCATTCTCCTGCTCTTGTGAATCATCAGAACATGACATTGCAAAGTGCTAGATCTTCTTGTCGAAGACAGTCGTCTGAGGCTACATTTTAACTTTAATCCTACACCTGTTTTCTGACGTATTTCCCTTTGTGCTACAGATGGAACCTTGTAAAATACAAAACTAAAAAGTAATCTCATTTTTTTTCTTTTTTTCTATTTTCCATTCAATTTTGCATTACTGTGTACATACTAATAAATATAGCACTTCTTTGACTATAATACACCAAAATATGTAATAGTTTGGATTTATTGCAAAGTATTTCATTTAATATCCCATAGCCCCAAAGTGACATATAGCCCTTTGTTCACCCTGTATTCTAATAGAAAAGTCACTTGTTAAGAGAGGGATCAAGAGTACATGTGAGGCTCAATTGTATTCTGTGGGGGTTATGTATCAAAGGACAACATGAAAAAAGATCCCAGCTGTGAAATTGGAGGTTTATGGTGGCATAAAATGCATTGAGAGTTTCTGGTGGGGTAGGGGTGTCAGTATTTTTAAAAATAATGCACAGCATTTAAGATATACTTAAATACAGTTGAGTTATTATCCTAACATATGTTAAGCATAAAGCTATCCTGAAACTAAGACGAGACCAAGGACTGATTAAGGTCTGAATCTTTACATCTCACAACAGTGGGCAGACTAGTTGGACTGGACTGAATGGTTATTATCGGCCATCAAGAAACTAGAAAGGAAATAATAGCTACCAAATAAATGATTTTCCGTGGCTGAAAACAAAATGCAAATACAGTGGCTCATTAGCTACATATGGAACTCCTTGAAACAATGAGGACCCTGTAAAGTTTGTGAGGTTTTTTGATACTGTCAAAAGAATCAATAGATGTGTTTGCCTGTTTTTTTTTTGTTTTGTTTACTGAAGATTATAATAACTGCTCAAGATACACTCTCCCACATATTCTTTTAATAAACTGAAAGTGCACTTGAGTATTTCCCCACACACTGTGTTCTCAAAAAGATGTCTTTAAGGTTAATCAATGACAAATGTTCTGTACCCTTGTGTATAAACTAGAATTAAGCCCCTGTAAAGTCTTTATTGATTAATATAACTCTGTGAAAGAAATCATATTCACTGCTTGTTCAAACAGTCAAAAAATAAATTAGTATGATTAAGTTAGCGTTATATTTATACTGCATCACAGTTTTAGATTTAGATTTTTAGATTTTATTTCAGTTTCTACTGTCTACAAAGTAAGGCACTGGAGGTTAAGCATTTACTGCAATGTCTCCATGACTAGGCTCAGATCAAGGGGGAGTAAATCCTATATTAGGGGGGCATAACGGGTTAAGGTTTTTTTGGGGATGGCAGGATAGCGGCCCTATGTTTCAAGTTTTGGATTAGTCAGGCTCTTTAGGTTGTGACGGATTTAGGAAAGTTTATTTAAGGGGTTCCCCCGCATATAACCCTTACCTTAGTTGTTTTGTGTGCTATTTCTGTTCCAAGGCCTGCTTGGTTTGGCATTGCTTCCAGAGATGTTGGCGTCCATCAGGAGTGCTGCTATGCAGTTTGGAGATCTTACTGGGGATGCACCCTGCAAGTAGGGTGACCACATTGGCCATGTTTTCCAGGACACATATAATTTTTCCATATTGCTGAGGAACCCACATAAAATGCTGCCCTGTAGTATGGGGGATGTTTAAGTGACTAATTGGTTCCCTTCCATAGCCTATACACCCCACATACTGCAGGGCAGCATTTTACCTGGGCTGGTCATCAATATGAAAAACTCATATGTGTCCTGGAAAACATGGCCAATGTGGTCATCCTACCTCCAAGGCTACCTAACAAACTAATCGTATGCCCCAGAGATCCAGGACTTCCATGCCTCTTGTCAGGATCAATCCTAAGACTGCTGCACCTTCCCAAATGACCAAAATGGGCCCACGGGGATGAGAGAGAGGAGGAATAGGAGACCTGCTGACCCAGCTGCTGGCACTGACTGCTTCTCGTTGGTCTGCATCTGGAGACAGTAAGGCCCCCACCATGGCTGCCATACAAGCCATCCTCACCCTAGTATGCTCAAAAGTGGGTCCACGCTTGTTGGGGACGGTTTCCCCCATTCCAGCACCTCAACAACGGCTTTCGTTGGTGGTCTCTTCGCCACCAATGAAGTAATCGAAAAGATGACCACTGTCCAACTTCCTATAGTGGATCAGGTGTTGTGTGAGACCTCCATGATGCATTGACATCATCAGAGGATACTGAGCTCCTCCGGTTGCTAGGTAACGGGTCCTGAACAAGCGTAGGGAAGGCTGGAGCCCTCACTTGTTTATCCACCAGATTCCCAGGTCTTCCTCTAGAGTAATCACTGGAATCACAGGAATCTGAAATCCGCACTGGCCCACCCTGAAGTCGTTAGGGTCAAAATACATAAGGAGCTCATCCTGGGCCATATGACTGGCCCTTTCGCCTCTCCTCCTCTATCTTCAAGTCCCCCCCAGGAGTTGTGCCCAAGAGGGAGACAGGCACATTTTGTCTTATTCACCAACTGTCCTTTCCCATGTATACTTCCTTCGATTGAGTGGTCCATTGGGTTGACAAAGATGCCGTTATGCCTAAAACCAACATTAAGTCAGACTGTCAGTTACTCCCTATTCGCAACTCCTTCTACCAACTTTTAGGATGTAGGGACAGGAATGGCTCTTATTTGGTTCCCTGTGGGCTGCTTAATCTCTTGTTTCTATTTTGAAACATTTAGCTCCTTCCTGGAGTAGGTTATTCATGAGGAGGCTGGCTTATGGTCTGTGATACACTACCTGGGCGACTTTCTGTTTAGGTCCGCTTTGCGCGGTAATGCAGGTGATGTCTAGTTTGTGTAGATTTAGGGTCCATTACTTAGGGACAAAAAGGTGAGGTTTCAATGTGATAATATGTCAGTGCTACAGGCCATTAATAATTCCTCTGCATTCTTTCCTTTGTTTGCTGGGGCATTTGGTTTTAAGGTGCCTACAGTCTAATATGTGGGCCAGAGCTGTGCATGTACCTGGGATGAACAATGAGATTGCTGACTCCTTACATTGCCTACGGTGGCCCCGCTTCCGCAAACTGGCTACGGGGTCAAGGGAAGATGCCCATGCCCCTGCCCGTGCTGGATCTGAAATCTGCGAAATGACAGACTTTAACTCTTCTTCAGAGATTTGTGTTTTTGCCGCGATCAGCAGCATCCACGGAAGCCTCACAAAATATGGTAACATGCAAAAATAATTCCCCACTGTCACCAAAAAAAGAAAATACATATATATACATAAAATACGGTTTTTATGAGCAAGTCCTACAATTCACGCTATATCTTCACAAAAATTCCCGCATGGAAAGAGTTAAAATATTGTCATTATAAATGCCCATAGGTTGCCTAGTTTTAAAAAATGTATGATTTGATGGGGTAAATTGAATTGGCCGACTTCAAAGATGTCCCAAATATGGGACGTGGGCACAATGGACTGGACATCCCAATGTTCAGCTCATAGGACATGGAGGCAAGACCCTGCTGTTTATCTGCCAGGATGGATTTCCAGCTGGTGGCTACATCCTTAAGTAGACAATGCTGGGGTAGACCCGCCTTCTCCTACTCCTCCTTCAGCTGCTGGCTTGCTTTCAAAGTGTGGCAATCTTATGGTACTTTTTATCAGTTCAAACAGTCTACATTGCCCATTAATTGGAATAGCGCACCTTGCCACCAGATATAGTATATGTGCCGTGCAATGCACACCCAAATCCCCATGCTTTCACCATGTTTGCTTCATCTTCAGTCACCACCAGTCCCATTTCTACGGCTGTGTCTGCCTGTGGTCCAATCCACTACACTTCATTCTAAGAGCTGTGAAAATATCTATACATCTATAATCTATATGTATAATATTGCTGCAAATCCTATTCCCAACTGCTCGCTCTGTCTCGTCTTCTTCTTTTAGCCGATGAGGATATCTCCCCAAATCTCCTTTATTGCTACCTTCCCTTTCCTCTGCTATTCAAGGTTCACTTTGCCTCCTTGTCCTTCCCTTTTCTCTCAACAACCTCGCCTAAACAGAGAACGTAGTGGTTTACTCAATTTCCTCTTTCCTTTGACATCACAAACATATAATCCCCTAACCTAGCTACCTCTATCTGCAACTCCATCCTCCCATCTGCTTTTGACAATATAGACCAAATACTACAAACTCTTCACAATGCTTACATTTCAAACTTGGCACAGTACACTAACCTGACATCTTCAACATAGTTGGCAGAAGTCTCATTCTATGTATGATTTCCTGCAGTTTAAATTCCTGCTACATTCCTACTACTTTGCTCTTAACCTTGCTAAGAAAACCTACTTCACCTCCCTTATCTCTTCCTTGTCTTATAACTCTAAACGCCTCTTTAGTACTTTCAACTCCCTTCTTCACCCTATCACAACCACCCCTTCCTCTAACCTTTCTGCCTCTGACTTCTCTACTCAACTTCGACTGAAACAATCAGATGTGAAATATCTACACAGTTCGCTTCCTGTCCTTATCCTCCTCCTGAGTCTGCATTCTTCAATACTCTGAACTCCTCTACATTAAACCAGTTCTCTCTTGTCACTGAAGATATGGTTTCTGCTTCTCTTCTTTCATCTTCTCCAACCACATGCCCTCTTGATCCTACCCCTTCTCATCTTACCCAGTCTCTCTCATCTGTTCTTTTCCATACACTAACTCATATTATCAATCTCTCCCTCTCTGCTAGATGTATCCCATCCTCCTTCAAGCATGCTACGATAACTCTAATGTTAAAAAAGTCCGTCATTTTTAACTCCTATCTTAACTACTGTAACTCTGTCTTAGCTGGTCTCCCTCATGCCCCTCTTCAGTGGCGGAACTACCGGGGTCGCAGGGGTCGCGACTGCAGGGGTGCCGAACGGTTGATGAAAACGAGCAACCGCTCGGCAACTTTTGGGCCCCCCTAACTGACAGAAATCCAGGATGCCTCTGCTGCTGCCGCCGTCGCCGCTGCCACTGCTGCCGCCGTCGCCGCTGCCGCCGTGAGGCGTTTGTCTCGGATACCGGCGCTTCAAGCTGAGTGCCGGCATATGACGTCATATGCCGGCGCTCAGCAGTGAAGCGCCGGCACCCGGGACAAACGTCTCACGCTCCCAACACAGGAGTTGACGGTAAGTGACCTACAAAGGGGGGGTAAGGAGGGAGTGGGTAGATCGTGAGAAGGGGGGTAGGGAGGGAGTGGGTAGATCGTGAGAAGGGGGGTAGGGAGGGAGTGGGTAGATCGTGAGAAGGGGGGGTAGGGAGGGAGTGGGTAGATCGTGAGAAGGGGGGTAGGGAGGGAGTGGGTAGATCGTGAGAAGGGGAGGTAGGGAGGGAGTGGGTAGATCGTGAGAAGGGGGTAGGGAGGGAGAGGGTAGATCGTGAGAAGGGGGGTAGGGAGGGAGAGGGTAGATCGTGAGAAGGGGGAGTAGGGAGGGTGGATCGTGAGAAAGGGATAGATGGGTTGGGGGTGAGGGTGGGGGGGCCCTTAACAGATTCTCGCACCGGGGCCCTGAGGTTTCTAGTTATGCCCCTGCCCCTCTTAATCGTTTACAATCCATAATTCCTGCTGCCAGACTTACTCACCCATTGCAATACTGTCAGTCTCTTCACTGTCTGCCTATACATGTCAGGGTTAATTTCACAATCCTTACACTTATTTTTAAAGCTCTTCATAGTGGTTTCCCTATCCTTTTGGAATGCCCTTCCTTGGCTTATCCATCTTTCCCCCTGCTTTTGGACCTTCAAAAAATCCCCAAACTTTAATAAAATCAGGTTGGTATAAAATCCAAATGGTTCTTATAGCTCAAAATGGTTTTCATGTTAAATTCAGAGTGAAAACTTGTCTGCTGTACAGAAGAAATGAAGTGATATTGTATGATAAATATTGTCACAGCAAAAGTAAGAACCAAGAGATAGAAAACTTTTATGTTTTTCATTTGTTTCACATTGTTGGAGATAGAACCAGAAATAAAGTCAAAAAGTTTCAAAATTAATTTGCTTCTGGAAGCTTTGAAGGTATATCCTACTGTTCTAGGCAGCTACATCTTTTTTCACCCACATTCCACTACAAAAACTCGCATTACCTTTTGTTTCATTTTTCTGCAATAATATTTTGAAAGCTTGTGTGCATTTGTATTTAATATCATTTGAAAACTGCAAATCGAGTATCTTCCTATGGCTATTTTCTTTAACCATGGTTCTCAAATACACCCAAGCAATGCGGAATTGTTGTTTCTTATGTGTTGTAAATAAAAAGTTTGCATTATGCTGGGGATCGAAATGTTTTTTAAAAAAAAGTAAATACCCACACTTCACACTTGCTTATTGAATCATACTAGGCCGTCCCTACTGCTTTATAAAGAGGCCATAAACGCATTGGGGTCAAGATAGAGGAAGCAGGGTTAGCCATGCTGAAGGCTATGGCTAACTGGTGGTGGATACAGTGAGAGTAGGGAATTACATATATTTATCTTCTCATAATGTACACTACAGTTAGTTATTAAATACAATAACAAATATATTTATATTCATATAAAAACGCAAGGTCTCAAAAGCAAACCCTAGCATACCTGAAATACTCGGTGTGTTTTTATTACAGTATTGTCTAGACCTAAGCACATGGATCAAAAAAACTATTCTTTTTATTTTTGATCCATTCCTTCTCGGAGAACAAATTCTATTTTCCTGCCTTGGTTTCACACTTGACTCTCCTTCATCCCTCACATCCAGTCCCTTACCAAATCCTGCTGCCTTTACCTGACAAATATCTCCTGAATTCACCCATTCCTCACGCAAGAAACTGCCAAAATACTAATCCACTCCCTTGTGATATCCCGTCTGGATTATTGCAACTCTTTAATAACTGGATTCCGCCTCTCTCGTCTTTCACAACTTCAATTTGTCCTCAACACCGCAGTTAGATTTATTATTAAATAATATTTTTCTGTAAATGTTACTCATCTGCTGCACCACTGTGCCAATCACTCCATTGGCTCCCCATACCTCTCCTTTGAGGTCCCTGTATTGCCCCTAAATCAGACTCTTTTGGAAAGAAAACACCATTGGGCATTACTAGAAAAACAAACAGGACGGAGCAGATATTAAATTGTCAAAATGTACTAAGGAATTTTAAATATTTTTATTACAGAAAGCACAAATTATGCAACATGTTGTGGTTGATAATGCAGGTCCTCCTACAATAACAAAGGAAATTCACCATGACAAATAATTATTAATCACACCCCTCTTTCAGATTATTATTATCTTTTATTTATATAGCACCAACAATTTACGCAGCGCTTAGTACAATACATATATTCAAGGGGTATGACAAGACGAAAATTGACAGACTAAGACAAACCGATACATTAGGTGGAGAGAGCCCTGCTCACAAGCTTACAATCTTGAGGTTATCTGTTTTTTTAACCCCTTAATGACAAAGCCCGTACATGTACGGGCTCAAAATGCATTGTTTTCAATGGGTTTAGGGACCGCCCATTGTCCTTAAGGGGTTAAGCACATTAAATTTTCAGCAAAACTAAGGGAATTAGTATCTTCAACAACATCAGACATTACATTTTGATAAAACATAATATATTAAGCACAAACTAAAACCACTGTGAACAAATTTTGTAACAAATGTATGGCTATATTTGTACACAAGAGAATAAATTATCCAGTTTAGAAATAAATAGAAAATATGTGATTGAAGGCATAGTTTTAAAGGGACAATAATGACAGGAAGAACATGACAGCTTAAATTAGATTTGTGTGCCAAGTCTGTGATGCATCCAGAAATGAAAAACTTATTTAAATAGAATATTGTTAATAACTGCATAGGCACACAAAATAAAAAGTCTTGTCATTTAAATGCTTTTGAGAAGCTCTGTAAATATACCAAATGGGTTTTATTAAGAAAAAAAATGGGTTTTCTTTGGAATCATTATAACTTTGCAATAACTCTTCTTTAACATGCTTGTAATTTAAAGAATATATAATGTGAGCGTATCAACTATTAGGACATGACATGGATAACTTTATTACAAATACACTCTTTATCTTCTCTTTGAGTGTCATTTCTGCCCCTCTCCTAACTTTCTGTGCCCCTGGTTACTGTTACTTTTATGTGCTAGACAGTATATTTTAATTATTTTAATTTAAATGGTGCCACTATTCGGCATTATGATATCTAATGAGATCAAAACAGCTGTATGTAGGTAGAACATTCAGATTCATATGTTCAAATCATATACTGTCTAAAACATCGAGCATATGAAAATGAGGTAGCCCATGTAACCATGGCTAATGAATCATAAAGTGGCACACTTTTTGTCATGATATCCAATTAGCATGAGTTGTTTTTTTTTTTTTGCTGTTAAACCAATATGGGTTCCAATCTGCACATATGGTGTATTAACTGATGTAACCAACAATATCAGATTATTTTTAAGCTATACATACCTCCACTGTTCCAAAGTCCAGTGATTGTGCTGTACAGTACTACAGTCAATTCTTGTTATTGTTCATAGTGATCTTCAACTATTTTTCAATTGCTTGGCCATGGAAACCCATCTCATGAAGCTCCTAAGGCTCAGTGCTTGTGCTGATGTTGCTTCCAGGGTCAGTGATGCTATAGAGAACTGGTGATTTCTACGTGCTATGCACTTCAGTGGTCTACCTCTTTGTTGCTAAGCTGTTGTTACTCTTAGGTACTTCCATATCACACTAGTAGCCCTTACGATGTACTGGGGCAGATATAGCAGGGCAGAAATGTCACTAACTGACTTGTGGCATCGTATGACTGTGCCATGTTTAAAGCCACTGAGCTTATCATAGGTATGACACATTCTACTGCCAATATTTGTGTATGGAGATAGCAAGCCTTGATTCTTGATTTTACACACCCGCGAGCAATAAGTGTGGCTGAAGCAACTAAACTCAATCATTAGGAGGGGTGTCCACATACATTTGTTCATACAGTTTATATAATAAAATATGATCACTATTTTCTCTATTTTTTGTCAAGGCGGCATTTAAATTCAGGTATATTAGGAGATAGCCCTGACTCCATGCACAATTAACCAAACCTCACAGTCCTTTCCCCTTCCCTTCCATCCCTCCACTCCAATTAGGGACTGGAGAGATAGAACACCAGTAGACCAACCCTTGAAAGTTTCCAAGTATTAACCTATACTTTATGTTTTATAAACCTATATTTTATGTTCTATGAAAAATGTTATTATATTTTTTTTAAATGGAAAAAATATCATAGTATATCATAATAATACACTGTATTATTTCATTCTTGTTATTATATCTGTGCACATGTTTCCTCAAAGTTTCTATTAGAATAATAAAGCAAAAATGATTCTGTACGAAAAAAACGATAACATGTAATTTTGAAGCTAAAGTGATACCAGCTTAAATAAATGAATTAAAAATATAGAGTTTCACTGGCTACAATTTCTATCTTATTATAGAACGACAATTTTCTCATCAAATCTGATCACAGAAAGAACATTCTGACAATTAAAACAGAATAGTCTCTGAACAAAATTAGTTTTAGTAGCTCTAATTGATGAGAAGTGCAGCAAGATGACTGGATTGAAGATAATGATTTCTAGGCCATTAACCTGTCATTTTAAAAGATTGTGGTGTATCTTTTCCCGAGACATGGATTAAAAGGGGCAAGGTGACCAAAATATTAACATTTGTAGTTTTTAAACGTCTTCATATAATATTTAAAAATCATAGTACTACAAGTTTCCCTTAATTTTGTCACATGCAGGAATAATTCACACAGGTTTTAATATTTAACAATACCACACACCTTTAATTTTCCTAAGCAGGAGTACACGAAGAGCCACAGGTTCACAACACCCAGGTGTTGTTGGAACTGAGGAACCCAGGAGGATGCACGTTACTTGAGGGGCAGTGGAAGCCTTTTTAATACAAAATAAGGTTATCAATCCTTGCAGGAATACATTTTATGATCAGTACAGTCAGATATATCAGATAGCACTAGGCACTAACCCCACTAATTATAATCAATATTTGTTTTCTAATAATTTCCAGTGTTACAGATATACAGACCAGAGGCGTATATAGGGTATGGCAGCCATGGCACGTGCCATGGGCGCCATCTCTAGGGGGGCGCCGGTGAGCGGCTTTTAAATGCCGCTTACCGGCATTTTTTTTTTTTTTTAATGCGGAGGAGAGAGAGGGGCGCCTAGCAACCGCTCGGCGCCCCTCATTCTCCTCCACGAGCCCTCTACTCCCGTCCCGTTGCCGGCATTTCATGCAGAGCGCCGCAATATGCCGGCATATTGCGGCGCTCTGCATGAAATGCCGGCACCAGCGAGCGGCTTTTAAACACTGATGCGGAGGAGAGAGAGGGGCGCCTGGCACCGCTCGGCGCCCCTCGTTCTCCCCCGCATCAAAAAAAGAAGACAGCGCTTTAAAGCCGCTCGCTGGTGTCCGCTGCTTCACTGGTGGTCGCCGAAATATGACGTCATATTACGGCGCTCAGCAGTGAAGCAGCGGGCACCAGCGAGCGGTGCAGGAAGACAGCAGCATCGTGCTCCCGTCGCTGGACTTCAAGGTGAGAGAGGGGAGTTAAAAAGTGATGAGGGAGGGGGTTAAAAAGTGATGAGGGAGGGGGTTAAAAAGTGATGAATGACGGAGGGGGTTAAAAAGTGATGAATGACGGAGGGGGTTAAAAAGTGATGAATGAGGGAGGGGGTTAAAAAGCGATGAATGAGGGAGGGGGTTAAAAAGCGATGAATGAGGGAGGGGGTTAAAAAGCGATGAATGAGGGAGGGGGTTAAAAAGCGATGAATGAGGGAGGGGGTTAAAAAGTGATGAGGGAGGGAGTTAAAAAGTGATGAGGGAGGGGGTTAAAAAGTGATAGGGGAGGGAGAGGGGGTAGATATAAGTAAAGAGTGTGCATTAATGTGTGGATGCATTGAGTGAATGAGAGAGAGCATGAGTTAATGTGTGGATGCATTGAGTGAATGAGGGAGAGCATGAGTTAATGTGTGGATGCATTGAGTGAATGAGGGAGAGCATGAGTTAATGTGTGGATGCATTGAGTGAATGAGGGAGAGCATGAGTTAATGTGTGGATGAATTGTCTGAATGAGGGAGAGCATGAGTTAATGTGTGGATGCATTGAGTGAATGAGGGAGTGCATGAGTTAATGTGTGGATGAGTTATCTGAATTAAAGTGTGAATTAGTGAATGACTGTAAAAGTGTTTGTGTATCATAGATGTATAATTGTGGAAGGGCAAAGATGGCACTAGCAGGAGGTTTGAGCCTTGGGGACCAAGATGGCACAGGCAGGGTGTATATGGGACAAAGATGGCACTGGCTGGACTGTTTGGGGACAAAGTTGACTTGTGCTGGGCTATTTGGGGACACAGATTGCAAATCTTATGTGTGTAATCTGGGTGCTGGCCAGGTTCTATGTGGGCAGTGTGGACGCCAGGGCTGGCTTTGGGGTGTGCAACCTGTGATCTATCCCTGTAATTTAGGGGGTTTTAAATATACCTTTAATGCCGTGTTTTTATGTGAATTCCAATTGATCTTTACCTGCAAAGCTGAGTTTTTGTGTTATTCTGTAGATCCATATCTGCTATGCTATGTTTCCATACATTATTTATATGTACCTGCAAATACAGGGTTAATATGTCTTATTCAGTTGATCTATACCTGCGATGCTACGTTTCATATATTATTATTGAATACCTGCAGATACAGGACTTGTATGTCTGATTCTGTTTATTTGATATATACCTTCAGTGCTGAGATCACAAGTGAATTTCAATTGATCTGGGTTTGTGTGTTGATCTATACCTGCTATCGGCAGTAGGGACTAATATTTATATATATATATATATATATATATATATATATATATATATATGGGCAGCAGGGGCTAGTAAATGGGTTTTAGATATTTGGACAGGGGCACAATTTCAGTGCTTGCCATAGGCGCTATTTTCAGTAGATACGCCTCTGATACAGACACTGTACACTGATGCCCCTACACACACACCACTACATTAACACACAGTCTAACCTTGTACATTGACACCCATACACAGTCTAACACACTTTCTCAATGCTTCTCAAGCATTTCTTCAAAGCAGCTTATGTGAACTACGATGCTGCTACTGCCAGGTCATGTAACATTGAGTTAATTGACCCTCTCCTCTGCTAGCAATTTGGATGTGGTGCCCCCAAAGTACTAAGATACGCCCTGCCTCTCAAGTCTCATGGTTTTGAAGGACAGTCTTGATCTTCAGGCACTCTTCTGCATCTGAATCACTGCTGGCAATGAGGATTGTGGGCTAGTTGGGGAGATTCTCTGGGAGCTGTAAAATCAATGGAGGTCTGTATCACATTAAGATGCTAAAATAAAGGCCATCTTTGAAAAGTGATATTTCTTATAAGACATCAAAAATTAAACATTAAACATGATAGATAACAAATATAAACAGCAACACTACCAACTTTAACAAATTACAAATTCCCCACTACAGTTTCATGTATGCAGTCTGAATACAAACACTATGTAAAGGATATAAATACATACTTACATAATTTGATTCTAAGTAATCACAGTACTAGACAGAGCAGAAGGCGTATCTTCATACCTACCGAGAGCTTACCCTTTGCGGGATGCAGCCAGGACTGCCCACTGAAGTCGGGTAGTCCTGCTGACATCGGGGGCATTCCAGATGATGTTAGTGGGTGTTCCCGCCAACATCAGTGGGCGTCCCTGCTGCCGTCAGTTGGTGTTCCCGCCGCTGTCAGTGGGCGTTCGAACCAACATCGCAGGAAACACCCCTGCTTCTGCAACCCAGAGGATTTGGGTGTTAAGCCTGGAGAACCGGAGAATCAGGGCTTCTCCTGGAGTTCTTCGGGCCAAGCCCGGAGAGTTTCCCGGTATGCATATAGTTTGCATAATATGGATAGGGCTTTGAGTCATATAGATTGCTTTACTACAGGAGATTATTCTATTTTAAAATATAAATCTATATATCTCATTCTCTTCTAGTCACAATTTGCAAAGTCAACTTTCAAATGTGGCATTGTACAGAAGATGAACGGTTGGTAGCAACAGCAAACATCATAGCGATGCTTATCTGTATTAACTGTGCTGAAGAAAAGGTCAGTTGCCCTATCACATATTTCAGGTTTTTAACTGTTTCACAATTTTCACTAGTTACATATCATTTTTTAGACAGAAAATACAATTTTGTGACAGATGACCTTATCCCCATCAACAAAAGATCTGTTCTTGAACTGTACATCAAAAAGAAATATGCTGTTTATAATTTCAAAATATTCCTGTGAATAGAGAATAGTATTCATTAAATGTCAGATACTGAATTTCCTATGGAAGAAACAGAACTGTAAAAGAGCTGCAGAGGAAAGATACAAAGTATCTTTTTTTTTAAATATACTTTTAATCATACTCTGCAAGTGTTTCTATGAATTGTCCACATTACTGGAAGCCTCCAAGGTAGTCTGCAACAGATGGATAGAATGTGTAGTGGTCCTTAAAATAATTAGTGTTTTTTAGGACCAAAGTATCTATACTAAAGGGGAGAAATAAGAGCAACTATCATATATTCAGAAGAGACCTCACTAGTTTATAGCAGTCATTTTTTTAGAAACCAGTTAACAGTTTTGCTTCACCGATGCTGAAATAATCGTCATCTTAACAACAACGATGGCTACTGTGACAGGCCACTATACCATGTCTACTGCTGTGACCCATCTATGCCATTGGACCTTGATCCTCCTGTCTGACAGCCGGTAAACGTATGCTTGATGGGTGCAGACAACCTCTGCTGCTGCTGGCACTTCTGCCAGGACTTCTATGACGGAGCGCCGGTATGACATGACCTTTCGGTGCTCCACCATAGAACCCCCGGCGGAAGTGTCTGTTGGACACTTCTGCTGAGGCTTCTATGATGGAGCGTGAAGTTACCTTCTGGTTCTCAGTCATAGAAGCCCCCTCGGAAGTCCTGGGTAGCAGCGGAGGTTGTCTGCGCGCATCACGCAGATGTTCACTGGCTGCCCCTACTTGACACCAGGGAGTCTGGTGCATGGGGGACAGGTCTAGGGATGCATCGGTAAATTGGAGGGGGTCATATAGGGGGGTACAAGGCATATTGGGGGGCAGATTGGCAAATAGGGGGGAATAAGGCATATCTGTGGGACAGAGTGGTTAATAGGGGGGTATAAGGCATATCAGGGAGACAGAGTGGCAAATAGGGGGATATAAGGCATATCTGGGGGGCAGAGTAGCAAGCTGTGGGGCAGATGTGCATAACTGGGGGGTAGGGTGGCAAATAAAAGGAAATAGAAACAAAAAATACATTTTTCTCAATCGTAGTTTTTATTAAATATGAAAAAATAGTTTAAATGTGAATTCATATTTACTAATAAAACTTTTTTTCTTATAGGGTAGTCTTACATCCAATGTAATGTTCTGTTAGATGTAGCATTTTTGTTTCTTTTCTTAAGATGACAAGATGGAAACTCTTAACAAAACTTCATAAAAGTTTGTTTATAGTGATGTCATTTAAAAATTGGTATTAATGCTTGTCAGTGACAACCATTGTTCAGTGATTTCTCATCATGAATTAAATCCTTTGAAGATCTTTATGTCTTCTAGACAGCAATTATACCCATGACTAAACTATCAGATGTCTTTAGAAAACATTTTGGCTTTGAAATAAAAAAGTGTTAAATCTTTATATAAAAGCATTCTACTTTCTATGGTATAATTGTACAGTAGTCGTCATACCTTTTATTAAAAAAACAATTGACAAACAACATCTTAACAAATAAATTGACAGGGTAATATTAATAATAATGTTCATTCTTGTAAGTGAAACCAAAATACAATACTTTCTCCTGGATGCAAAAATTAGTCATTTAGTGATGAGGTACCTTTACTGCTAAGAAGAGGAAGTTTACTATTTTCTGTAAACAGGTATGTTTACAAAAGAACAAGGTCTACGGGATCCTATGGGAAACATCGAAAGTTATTAAAAGGGCTTTCAACTCTCCAGGCAAAATCATTGGCAGACTTATTTAATCAGTAATTATTGGCAGGAACAGTTCCACATGAAAAGCCAATGGGGAAAGGGAGAGGACGTCACTGCAAGTGCCATCATTTTGCCTCAGTTCACATGAGGGCAAAATGATGACGCTTGTGGTGACGTCCTCTCCTCCAATTGCTGCATCACTGCAAGCGCTGCCATATTGACCTCAGTTGATGCTTTCAGAGATATCCTCTTATCCAATTGGAGGATCGGGGAGGACATCACCGGAACACTGCTATTTTGGTGGAAGTTGTTGGGTTATGTCCACGGAGATGCATACAGAGAAAGATGATTAAGGATTGAAGATTGAAAAGAGAAGAGAAGGTAGAAGAAAGAAAATGATGAGGAAGAACATACGGAAGCGAAAGTGGTCAGCAGAAGCGGAAGTGGTTGGCAGAGAAGGTAGGGAAACATTTAGAGAGTATGAGAGAGAGTGAACGAGAATGAAAGTGAGTGACAGTGTGAGAGAGTGAATGCGGGCACCGGGCAATGAATTTTGTTCCTGAATTAAAAATGTCCCCAAATTTTCAGCTAAACCAAATTGTCAGGAATCCAAACATTAATGGGCCAAAAATGAACCTGAAAAATCATTTTAGGCCCATTTCAACATTTATAAAAAATATTTTTATTAATATTACAGACAGTCTTAATGGTAAGGTATATTTTTTTTGTAGATGATACAAAAGGTCAGCAACAGGGTTGTATAGCGAGAGGCATTGGTAGCAGGACGAGGGAGTGGTTATGCCACTTTACAGATCTCTGGTCAGGCCTCACCTAGAGTATAGTGTATAGTTCTGGAGAACAGAACACTGAAAGGTTGTCCTAGTAGCTCTGTCATTTTTCAGAAATGAACTCAGAAGCATCTGTCAGCAGTAAGCCAGGTTGTCGCTAGACCTCTCCCTGTCACTGCAAAAAAGGCTAAATGTACCAGTGCATCATAAAGGAAACCTTGCCTCACCTTTTATAGATGTAGCAGTAAATCCATAGGGTGGGGGATGGGTTAATACAGTTAAGCATAACATATATGTAGATATAAACAGGATAGCCATTAGGAGAAGTTGAAACAATGTACTACACATATTTAAAATAGAAGTCTAAAGTACATGGATTGGAATTGTTCCTTATGTATTTATATACCACATGTCTCTTCCAGAAAACAATTTCCTTCTCCCTTTCTTTTTCATCATGAAATGTTACATTCACTGCAAGAGTGCACTTTCCTACCAAAAGCAGTTGATAGAATGCCTCAGACTCGCCTTATCTCTAAAACCACCTTTCATGTATACCTCAGGAAAACAATTGACTTGAGTGTTTACCTGAGCAAGATGTTTGCTTGGTTGGTGTGTATCGTACAAGCAGGCCAAGGGTCTTTCAGTTTGCTTTTTACCAGCATCATTTCTTTGTTCAAATAGAAAAGGAAAACATGTCCTTTGCCTGCTAAAGTGCTCTGAAAATAGCAACTTAAAAAGGTTCTAGAAAGTCTAAAATCACCACAGTGATTTCTACAGTGTAGTAAACTCAGTTATTATTTCTTTGCTTTTTAACCTGTAGGTCTGTTTTCTTTGGAAGCCAGTTTTTTGTCCTAACCATAAATTTTGTGTTCGATAAAAGTAACTTTTTCACCACAAGGACATTTTTTTTAAATGTAGCTAAAATTGTATATTTCTATGACAGAAATAAACATGTAAAATATATTAAAAAATAAAGTAGCTCACAAGAAAAATTTCACATAAATAGCATGTATGGTTTTTACTTTATTAAATGTGTCAAAATATTTTATAAAACCAAAATTACAAATTTGTTGTACTTTTATGTACAGTTCTTTGTTCCTAGAAAAGGAAGAAAAAACTGTTTCGGTCAAATGCCTTTATTTAGACATAAAGAAAACATCTGATTGAAATAGTTTAAATCTGTGTGATGTATAAATATTTGTGATGTTTCCTTAAACCCAACCCATACTTTTTAATTATTATGTTGTTCATATACGGTAGGTGTATTTCATTTAATGTGAATATGGTTGGCGATTAAAACCTTAACAGACTCTAAATCGGCTATATTCCAAACTACAAATACAAATACTTTTTTTTTTCATTCTTAACCTTTGTCAAATAAAGGCTTTGCGCCTCTATAAAAGATTATAGAAAATAAAAAACATAAAAAAACAGATATATTAGGTTATAAATATGACTTGAATATCATAGTACTATCTTTCTTTCAGGCATTTACTTTAGGTATGAATTTACAGCTCTTAATTTGTGTCACAACACCCCAATATGTGTTCAGCAACATCTCCTAAGTACAGTGATATTAACCATGTGTAGCCCCTCCAGATGTTTTTCTGCTGCACCTCTGGTACTTTAAACTTTGGCTGGGTATTCATTTAACCAATTGAGCCAATAGGGACAGCCCTGAGCTGGACCTCTCCAGAACAGTATGGGACTTAGAAGGACATGTTGCAGTAGTATAGTTTAGCAAGAGAGAGCCCTTGTATTACATGTGTTACTTGTATTTGCCATTTATTATTTAATACTGCTCATATTATTTTACTGTTATTAATGTGTGTTTTAGTCATTTATTATGTTCCTGCTTGGGAAACCCATCCATGCCCTGGCTGCCCAGTCAGGTGGAGGCACTGCCAATGCTATGTACCCCAACTCCCATATAGCGGAGGCTCAGGATCCCACTGTAAAGTAGGCACATGTAACCAAGGAAGAGGGCCAGGGGAAAGTCAGCCCCCTGAGGCAAAAGTCTGTTACACATGTAAAGGTTTGTCAGGTTGTTTGGGGGCTAAAAGGCCACATTAGGGAGGTGCACTTTTTTTAAAAAAAAATGAACATCAGGTCAGTCTGCGTCCATGTCCTTTTTGGGACATCATTGAACCAGGTTACTTCAATTCCCCCCCACCAAACCATACACTTTTGAAAACTAGAGACCCCATGGGTAAATGCTAGTATTTTAACTCGGATGTTTTTTCGGAAAATACAATGCTAATTTTAGTATTTGCTCATAAAAATTTTGTTTGGAACTGGATTGTTTCCCTGATGATGACATCACTCGAGAATTATTTTTACCTGCTACCACATTTTTATTCATTTTTTTATATTTTACTAATCATTAATAAACTTGGCTCCATTTACTTGTGTGACTGTATGCAGTAACTTTACTCAACCTCCATACAGTCACACAAGTAAATGGAGCCAAGTTTATTAATGATTAGTAAAATAATACTTTTTTCATTAAAGTCTATTAGTTAAAACATTTAAAGCGCATCGTGCAGACTTCACACGTCTTGCTTTCTACGATTAAATTACAAATTTATTTGAGAGGCTTTAACCCCTTAACAAGCAATGATGTGTTAGGCATATCATAGCATCTAATCGCTTTCTTCATCATGCGGCATTGCTGTAATGGAGGCAGCCACCTGCTTTAAAAGAGCTTGATCACTTTTCAAGCTCAAAAGGTGTTGCTTAAGTGCCTCATTATTGAGGCACCCAGCTACACCAAAAGCCCACCCCAGGACGGACTATGATTGCTCCAGACCCTCTGCACGATCACGGGCGTAGGAACCGGGGGGGACGGGGGGGACAGATCCCCCCCAGGAAATCATAAGGGGGGGACCGATAATATAGAAATCCCCCCCAGGGCTGTACGTGAGGCGAGTGCACTCGGGTGCAGCTGTGAGGGTGCTCACAGCTGCCCGATCAGCAGCTGCAGCCTGCAGGACTGGTTAGGGAAATCCGTGATCTCCCCAACCAGTCCTGCAGGCTGCAACTTCATTAAGGTCACACTCACCAGCGTGCTGTCTGTAACTGAGCGCCGGGGCGACGGGATATGACGTTTATATCCAGCCCCGGCGCTCAGCATAAACAGCTGTGCGCAGCCGCACTGCACAGACTGTGAGCGGCAAAAAGGAAAGTTGGAAGAGAAAGCAGAAAGGAGGAAGAGAAAGCAGAAAGGAGGAAGAGAAAGGAGGAAGAGAAAGCAGAAAGGAGGAAGAGAAAGGTAAGAGATGTGGAAAACGAAGGTGGGTGGGTATGATGTGGAAAACGAAGGTGGGTGGGTATGATGTGGAAAACGAAGGTAGGTAGGTAGGTAGGTGGTATGATGTGGAAAACGAAGGTAGGTAGGTAGGTAGGTAGGTAGGTAGGTGGGTATGATGTGGAAAACGAAGGTGGGTGGGTGGGTATGATGTAGAAAACGAAGGTGGGTGGGTGGGGGGTCTGATGTGGAAAACGAAGGTGGGGGGGGTCTGATGTGGAGAACAAAGGTTGTGGAGGGGGTTTGATGTGGAGGGGGGTCTGATGTGGAGAACAAAGGTTGTGGGGGGGTCTGATGTGGAGAACAAAGGTTGTGGAGGGGGGTCTGATGTGGAGAACAAAGGTTGTGGAGGGGGGGTCTGATGTGGAGAACAAAGGTTTGGGGGGGTCTGATGTGGAGAACGAAGGTGGGGGGTCTGATGGTAGATTTGTGTGTGCATATACATATGGTGAGGCATGTGTATGGGTACTTGGGCAGGCATATGTGTTTGTGTATAGGGCAGCTGTGTATATGTGCATGTATGTGCATACGTGTGTATATGTGTACGTCTGTATGGGCAGTGCATATGTGTACGTCTGTATGGGCAGTGCATATGTGTACGTCTGTATGGGCAGTGCATATGTGTACGTCTGTATGGGCAGTGCATATGTGTACGTCTGTATGGGCAGTGCATATGTGTACGTCTTTATGGGCAGTGTATATGTGTATGTGTGTATGAGCAGTGTATACGTGTACGTCTGTATGGGCAGTGTATACGTGTACGTCTGTATGGGCAGTGTATATGTGTACGTCTGTATGGGCAGTGTATATGTGTATGTGTGTATGAGCAGTGTATATGTGTATGTGTGTATGGGCAGTGTATATGTGTACGTCTGTATGGGCAGTGTATATGTGTATGTGTGTATGAGCAGTGTATATGTGTATGTGTGTATGGGCAGTGTATACGTGTACGTCTGTATGGGCAGTGTATATGTGTACGTCTGTATGGGCATTGTATACGTGTGTATATAAGGAGTGTATTTGTCTTATAGCGTATACGTCTGTGTAAGTATGCGCAAGGGCAGTGTATATTTATGGGGAGGCGTGTGTGTGTGAGCAGTTTATGTATGTTTGGGCAGGCGTGTATAAGGGTAGTGCATATGTGTGAGTACAGGCAAGTGTGTATCTGCAGGCAATTGCAGCGTATATGTGTGTTTTTGTGGGCAGGCATCCGTAAGAGCAGTGCATATGTGTGTGTGTATGAGCAGGCATGTCGTACTTAAAGGGAAGATAATGATTCCCTGTAACACATGTTTAACCCATTGTGTGTGTGTGTGTGTGCATGCGTGTGTATGTTATTCAAGTGTTTAAGCGTGTGGATATGTTCCTGTGTGCATGACGTGTTAGGAGTCTTAGATGGTTCCTTCAGTACATCATAGTAGTTTCTGTGGCCGTGTCCAGTGGGGTCCATCTGTGGTTGTAAGATTTTTCTTTTTTTGTGAGTTTCTGTGGGAATTTTCTCCCATTCATCCAGTAGAACGTTTTATGAGCTGAAGGTGATAAACCAAGATATTTTGGACAACACTATGCTTCTAACTTTGTGGGAACAGTTTTGGGGACGGTCCTTTTCTATTCCATCATGACTGTGCCCCAGTGTACAAAACAAGGTCCATAAAGGCATGGTTGCAAAAATTCCCCACAGAAACTCTCCAAAATCTTGTGGAAATCGTTCCCAGAAGAGTGGAAGCCGTTATAGCTGCAAAGGGGGACCAACGTCATATTAATCTCTATGTATTTATAATGCAATGTCATAAAAGTCCCTGTTGGTGAAATGGTCAGGTATACCCTACCAGTAAAAATGCTATCCCCCCCAGATTTTTAGGGGTTCCTACGCCCATGTGCACGATGCGCTTTAACAATCTCCTTTGCCTGAGAATTCCCGGGCAGCGGAGGTTGGAAAAAAGCCTGGAAAAAAGACGGGACAGGGGGGATATGATGGAAACATTTAAATACTTAAAGGGAATCAACAAGGTAAAGGAAGAGAGTTTATTTAAAAGGAGAAATACTACCACAACAAGAGGAAAAGGGTAGTGGACACATGGAATAGCCTCCCAGCAGAAGTGGTAGATGTTAATACAGTAAAGTCATTTAAGCAAGCATGGGATAGGCATAAGGCCAAGCTAGATATAGGATAAGGGCAAGTACTAAAGGAAAGTACTCAGAGGTTGGGCAGACTGGATGGGCCTACTGGTTCTTATCTGCCGTCACTTTCTATGTTTCTATATCTCGGGGGGGGCAGAGTGGCAGCATATCTCGGGGGGGGACAGAAAAGCACCTAACTTTTAGGGTGCGGCCTATATTCGGGTGCGACCTATAATCGAGCCAATATGGTAATATATGAATGACTGAATTAATGTTTGTGAATGAGTAAATGAATGAATGAATGAATATGTGTGTGATTGCACAGGGATGCTGTTTGAGGATACCACAGGCAGGTTGTTTGGAGGCAAAGGTGGCAAGTCCTATGCTTCCAACCTGGGTGTTGGGCAGATCCTGTGAATGCAATCAGGGTGCTGGGGGGCATTAATTCACAAGGGGGTGCTGGCTGGGGCCATTAATTCACAAGGGGGTGCTGGCTGGCGGCATTGCATAAATCAATACGAAAGGGGGGCTGGGGTGGGATAAATATTCAATGAGGGGCTAGCTGGGGACAATACGCAAGGGTGTGGGGGCATAAGGGTGACCACAACAACCATGTTTTCCAGCTGACCAGCCTAGATAAAATCCTGCCCTGCAGTATGTGGGAATGTATAGACTCATAGAAGGAACAAACTAGTCAGATAGTCAGGGCAGCATTTTATTTATTTTGGCGGCATCAATACACAAGGAGGGCAGCTGGGGCCATTACACAAATGGGGGCAAAAATACAAAAGAGGGGTCAACGACAAAGCAATGTGGAAAATACTTTTTTTATTTTTGTAGCTTAGCCCATCCGGTGGGTGTCAGAGGCTGTCCTGGTGTTTGGGTGTCATGTGTCAGAGCCTGTCCTGGTGTGTGTGGTTGGGTGTTGGTATGGCGGAGCCTGTCCTGGTGTGTGTGTTTGGGTGTCCGTGTGGCAGAGCCTGTCCTGGTGTGTGTGTGTCTGTGTAACGGTATGGCAGAGCCTGTCATGGTGCGTGTTGGCGTGGCAAAGCCTGTCCTGGTGTATGTTTGGGTGTCCGTGTGGCAGAGCCTGTCATAGTGTGTGGATTTGGGTGTCTGTGTGGCAGAGCCTGTTCTTTTGTGTGTATCTGGCTGTCGGTATGGCAAAGCCTGTCCTGCTGCGTGTTTTTGGCCATTAGTTTCCTGGTACTTTACTGTAGGGATAAATTGAACTATTTAATTTTTACTTATACAGAGATAAAACACCCTCCTGAATTTATAGTCACTTCAGAGGACAAATCAGTGAGAGGAAAAGTAAAGTGAATCTAGATTTTTTCAATCTGCATATTTTATTAAAAAGGATTAGTGGCACAAAATTGTGGCTTCAGGTGTCCCCTTTATGATGACATTTATTAGTGTACTGATATACTCCCAAACCCATCACATTACATCAATATGTGTTAGAAAATCAGAAAAAGATGGGCATTGATGGTGGGCTGACTCTGGCGCAATTGGCCACTTGACTAGACTTGCCCCCCAGGCCGTAGGCTGCCAGTACTCCCCTGATGACAGTCACAGGGAAACGCATGATGGGTTTACACGTAACACATACTAAGTTTGGGATCCGTGTTAGTTGTTTAATCTCTGCAAATAAATTAGGATGTTATTATGTATGTTAGTGTGTGTATTCAGAAGTATGTTTACATTAGTCTACGTGTATAAGTATTAGTGTATTTGTGTAAGTAAGGGCTACACAGAGGTGACCTTTCTAGTTGGAGATGATTAATTCTTTAGATTCAGCTCAGTGCAGTGTCAAGATGAAAGAGGGACACCCCTATGCTTTTTGCTTCATTTTCATCTGTTTCGTGGGGGGTCTAGCATCATTTTCAGAAAATCAGAATGCACAAATATATTTTTACTACTATTTTGCAAACACATTTTTTTTGAAAATTGAAAAACATTTTTAAACAAATACATCCATCTATTCTGTATCCGTTGTATATTATGATATTTACTCCATCTACATACTTTTTAGATTATTGCAGCCCTAATTATAAGAATATGTTTTTATAATGTTTGTTTTGACCTGTCAATCAATGATATTAGATGATAACTAATTTGTTTCTTTCATTTTATAACCTGTTTATGAAGGCACAAACAAGACCATGCTAATACCCTTTCTGAGTGTCATTTTTACTTTTATGTTACTTATTTTTTCTGTCCCTCATCTCAACAAAGTTGAATATACAGGTTACCCAAAATATAATTTAATGAACCTAAATGGATGTCTGCTTTTAATCATGTGCAGCTTTACGTTACTAAATTCAGTGCTAATAATCAGTGAGAACAGCAGGATGGTATTCAGCATAGCCAGCTGTCCACTTCCCCTATTATGGACTTTCCAATTAACACAACTATTACTTAATGCTCCTGTTGCTTATCTAACAGTTACATGTCAGAAAAAAAGCTAAACATTTATAAATCTTTCTATACAGTACTTTGCTATATAAAATTCTAAACAGTGGTTTGTTAAGGGTATATTGCTCTATATTAATAAGACATTAGAATATACTGTATTCTGATGAATGGGCTCTATTTGTGTACATTTGAATTGATTTATTAGATGCTGTAATTTGACATGACAAGAAGAAGCAAGCTGTATGACTTTATGTGTTTTTCTCCTTGGACCTAGCCGTCGCATAATTATCTTTCCTGTCATATTCTCTAAGTTGTGAAAGTGATTATGATGAAGGCAGGTTTTTTTCATTGCAGGTCAAATTCCTCAACCTTGTTAAATAGTAGTAGCATTTTTCATTAAAGTCTATTAGTTAAAACATTTACATTAATATTGACAATATTGTTTTTCAAATGAGTACCGTATTTGCTTAAATATAAGACAAGTTTTTCTTCAGGTATTTTATGACAGTCTCAATGAGCTGGATGTTAAATCCTGGCAGCTAACTCCTGCCTGATATTTTAATATTGCCGTATTTGACATGACCTTCTGGTGCTCCATCATAGAAGCTCCAGCGAAAGTGCGGGCTGCAGCGGAGGTTGTCTACGCACATTGCGCAGACATTCACTGGCTGCCAGAGAGGAGGATCCCTCGCAGCGCTGTACAGCAAAATATCAGCAAAATAACAATATAAGAATTCAAATACAAGACTATCTGACACCTGTATGGCAGCTCCTGGAAAACCCCACTGATGATATTTCAGTCTGCCTCCACATCTGCTCCTGCCATGATCAATGAAAAGAGCAACACTGCTGAAAAAAAGTATATATTTTTTGAGAGTTAACAACCCAAAGTATTTTCCAAGGGCAGTATTACAGTACAGCCTGTATCTTTCCCAGGGTAAATGCACTTACTGAAACAACTTATGATTTGTATTCAAGAATCCCCCCCCCCCAAGTTCAGCTATAACCTGCCTCCATGGTTATGGCATGTTTCAAAGATGTTGTGGGATCAAAACTGGAACACGCGCATTTCAGTTTTCAAACTTGAAATGTTGTTAGATTTTGACAGGACAGCACATGAAATCCGATAAGGGGCATATAGACATGTTCCATGCAGCTGATTCCAGGCCAACACTTTTCAAACTTGGTAGAACAAAAAAGAAAGCATTTTTCGCATCCACTTTGCAGTTTCACCATGTTTTTTTGAGTGGATATGGGAAAGAATAAAAAAGTTATTGGTTTGTATTCTCTCGGAGTACAGCCATTCATGGGTAAGTTATGTTTCTCAGATGTTGTTGAAATTTTGACAAATCACTTTACTAGGCCCATGTCTAATTTATTAGAGGTCTCAGATATCAATTTAACTCCATAAAAGTATATATATATTCCCTAAAAGGGAATTTTGAGGTTTTTGTTCTGCCTTTTCACCTTTCAGTCATGCTTTGTAATGAATGTTGCCTCCTGGGGTACCTGGAACAAGAAAGAAAATACAAAAATGAATTTCACACTTCTCTTAAACACATAGATACCATATAGGTGCGGTATGTCATTGTTACAGGGTCACAAGATACCCCCCCCAAATCACGAATGTGCAAAGTGGTTTTATATATTTTACATTTGAATACAGAAGGTGCACCTCATGCTTTTGGGGGTAAAACTACAATCAGTATGAGGGGGAGATGGAACCCACTGCCAAGCAATAGGCTGCATTCCCCTGTTTACCAGAGGGAATAAGGAACATGTTGGGATGGATGCTGCACTCTGGGATACCTGAGATACAACATATGTATGGTAAGTCAGCATTACATAGTCACAATGTTTTTACAGCTGAACCAGGAAGGCAGATATCATAATTCTAAGTGTAAATCTACCACTTAATATCAAAATGACCCAAACAAAGGTAGGAAGAAAAGAGAGAGAAAGAGTATGAGAGATAATAAGAGAGCAGGAGATATACACAGAAAGAGCTGCAGAGATTAACAGAAAGGGGGGAATGGTAAAGTAAAGAGAAAGTGGAGGAGAAATAAAGAAAAGGGGGGGAGAGAGAGAGAGAGAGAGAGAAGGGGAGATGGAGAAAACAAAGAGAGATACAAAGAAAGGGGAGATAAAGAGAAATAGAAAAAAGAGATAAGGAGAAAGAGGAGCACAGATAAAGAAAAGGGGTGAATAAACAGAGAGAGATGATAAAAGGAAAATAGAAAGGGTAGAGAGAAATGGAAGAAGAGGTAAAAAGAAAAGGTGGGGAGATATAGAAAAGAAAGAGCAGGATCCAAAAAGGGAGAGATTAAAGGGGTAATGAGAAATGGAGAGATGGGCAGAAAGTGGAGAGATAATGAGATATGAGACAAAATATGAGAAAGCGGAAAGAGGGCAAGTGTAAACTAGGATGTTTATTTGTGTGAATGTGCTTGTGTATGTATGTGTGTATGGGCAGGCATTTTTAAGGGTAGAGTATATAGAGAAGGCCACTGTGGGTGCTAGGTAAATCCCATGGATGCAGTCTGACTAAGTCACATGAATCTGGGTGCTGTAGTCCTGTTGATACAATCTGGGCAGGTCCTGTGCACTCTGGTTGCTGGGGCATGTCCTAATGTGTGCAATCTGTGTACTGGTAAAGTCATGTGGATGCAATCAGGGTCCTGAGGAAAGTCCTATGTGTGCAATATGGTTGCTGGGGCAAGTCCTATTTGTGCAATCTGGGTGATGTGCAAATCCTATGTGTGCAATGTGGGAGCTGGGTGATGTCCTATGTGTGCAATCTGGGTCCTGGGCCAGCCCTATGTGTGTAGTATTAATTCAGAGCAAATCCTTATGTTTGTGATCTGGCTGCTGTGGCAAGCCCTATGTGTGTAATATGGGTGCTGGGCAGTTTTGTTGATTCAGCTGGAGCAGATCCTATGTGTGCAATAAGGTTGCTAGGCAAGTCCTGTATGTCCAATCTGGCTGCCAGGACTGGCATTTGAGGTGTGCAAACTGTGATCTATGCCTGCAATTTAAGGTTTGTTTATGACTTTTCTGTTGATCTATACCTGCAAATACAGGGTTTGTATGTCTTACTCAGTAAATCTACACCCGCAATTCTGTTTCCACATGTTGTTTATTTAAAGTATAATTAAACTACACTAATGAGGAAAAGAGAGGTGTAGCACAGTGAAGGAAGGCCTCTGTGGTTGATGGTGGGATGACGTGGGGAGCTGACCACGTGCCCTGCCACCAGCTGCTGTGTCCCAACAAGGAGGACTGGAGACTTAGGAGCTGTTAATGCAGTGGGGCGGGTCCTGTGCATGATGCATGAATACAAGGGGTGGAAAAGTTTTTTAAATCCTTGCACCAGCCCTGCTCACAGAATTCCCAAGCCAATGAATCTTCCACTACCTGAGACGTGAGCTCACAAATCCATTTTTTTTCCAAAGGACAAATTACTGTTTGCAGCCCATAATAAGGACATATAAAATGCCTATAAAAATCTCTTTATGTTTGTAAATCTCTCTGCTTACAACCAATAGCTGCAGTCCTTCTGTAAAACAATACCAAACTGCTAAATCAAAAGAACAGTAGAATCAAAATAGTTAACACCCTGGCAGAAGGTGCACTCAAATAGTGGAAGCTCCAGATGCCAGCTACAGAAAGAACTACAGCTCTGGCTCCAACCTGCCTTGGACACAACTGGACAAAGAAGTGACCAAGAGAAAATGTCATAGTCATGCCTTACCATCCTGACCGCCTCGTCAGCTCTCCAGCAAGCCCACCGACTAAAACATTGAGCCTGACTCATCCTCAATTAGCTATACCTCTACCAATAGGTGCCTGATCAGCTGATGTGCACATCTATAACAGAAGAACCATGGACAGAAGAGGGCAAGACTGTCAGGAACCACAAACTAGTAAAATAATAACTGTATTATATAAATAAAAATATTAATAGCACAGTCCAGGGTTGTAGTGTAAAAACAAAGCCATAAACCAGAGAGGGTATTCAGACGAAGTTGAGTCAGGAACACAGTGATGTCAGGAACAGAAGCCAGGATCAGGAACAATGAGAATCAGCCAACCAAGCCAGGATCATACAACAGCAGCAACAGCACAAGGAGGTCAGAAACCATGCTGGGAAGGGCTGGGAAGTGCTGAACATTTTCAGCTTAAATAGCCAGACCACAGCAGGAAAGGGGATGGCTAATTAACAGCTTATCAGGTAGGGTTGTGACCTGTTTTAACAGAGCAAAGCAAGGAGTGAAGTGGGGGAAGGGTGAGAACCCTGACAGAGATGACCTGGGCGAGATCTTCTACCTTTTACCCTACCACTACTCCAGAGGGGAAGATCTCTAGACATCTAACCTGGAGTACTCCCCAGACCCTTTTTTTCTACCCACAAGACTTTTAATACTAATGGTTTCAACTTTGACACAGGAAGCTTGCTCTGACCTCAACTGCTGTTTCCCCCACTATAACAGCATTATGGTGCTCACCTTCTGGAAAGAGAGAAGACCACCCTCATACAAGAGTCATTTTGTGCCCCTTTATGTTATTTTTACTATTTTTTCAAAAAAAATGTATATTCTTTTAGTTTATGCATGCAACCACCTACTTCTTAAAATATCTTTAATGGCTTTTATAGTTACCTGGATAAAACCAACCTTCTGCCTTTTCAATAAGACATCTCCTAGATACAATCTCCATTCACACAGCAGCATTTGAGAAGAGAAGGGGAACCAGAATCCCAATTATACTTGAGAAAGGTATCACTAAGGGGTACTCATCACTCCTCTACTTACACTCCTTTTGAGGCTACACCACAATTACTACTAGACACTCAGGTCAGAAGACTTCTGGCCAATAGCCCACCCCACAACTTCTATTCTTAAATGGCCTATTCTCAAACTATGACTTTGACTGAATAAAGTCTACCAAGGCATCAAGGTGACCAAGACCAATTCAACAGTACTAAAAATGAATCACACTAGCACATGGTCATTATCCGACAAGAGAGCCACACCTGGACCAAACTCAAAATATCTTGGCTAGGTCGCAAAGCAGCAGCAAAAATGGCAGAACTTCCAAAACAAATGTACTTGTTTTTAACATTTGACCCTTAAACACTGTCAGTCTTCCAGTCAACTATTCGGCAGCACCAAAGATCAAGAAGTGCTGCCTCAACACCCCAGCTCCTTAAAAAGCCTTGGTACACCCAACATTTTCACCTACTACAAGGCAATAGTGGCAGCACAGCTTCTCTGCTGCATTGGACTTATGTAGTTAGGTAACAAGGTAAGGTTACTGAAGAAAATGTAATTAATGTAATAAAGACAAATGTTGGAGGTTCCTTGTAAGTTTGGGGCTGGATTTCTGCAAACAGATTTGGGGATTTGGTCACAATTCATGGTCTTCAATGGTGAGAAGTATTGGCAGATAATTATCCATCATGCAATTTCATCAAAGAGACATCTTATCTGATTTCAGGATGAAGAGCCCTTAGAGCCATAGACAAAGGAGCGGTTATGTGGGTGGCCTGAGGAGGCTGTAGGGGTTTGCCGTCAATCGCTTTAATGGCAAGTGGAGCGGTACGATGCTGCAATGGGCGCAGGTAAAGATAAAGAGACCCACTGCCCCAGAGACAATGAGTGCCTCTGTAATTCTGGAAATCATTAGGCGGTTCCTCAGTGAGCAAACACAAGTTGTTTGCAAATCATTGTTAGAGGGAGAGGTTTCTTCAAGATAGAGAAGCTTTTCTGTCACATCAGAAGTCCTCTGCAAACCACCTTGCTTCTTGCAGGATAGAAAAGCTTTTGTTATAAGCACACTCATTTTATTGACAGTATTATTCTCAGGTATGGCAAATTATTTTTGTTTTACTTTTTTTTAGCTTTGGGTCAATCATTCTAAACAGCTCAAATTGTTTGAAGCATAGTTTCTATTTTGGTTGAGTTAGTTTTTTGCTGCCAATTTTACAAACATCTTTAGACTAATGACAGTTTACAATAGCTCAGCTTCATGACAATTATGCATGGTGGCATTGACAATGACTTGCAGTACAAAGAGTTTAAAACATTGTGTCACTGAGAGGGTGCCTGAAAAAAATATATTAAACATGAATCATCCATGGGTACCTACTCAAAAGTAATTAGTGGAATGTAATTAGCATCTAATTATACTTTAAGATAAATGAATATGCTTTGAATAATTTCTATTATACAAAGACAACAGAAGACCTGTGGTAATTGGTGGTTAAACCGAACAATGCTGCATCTTTTGTTAATTTGTAATTAGATTGGATTTATGCACACAGAATTTCCTATGAAAGGCAACATTTGTTTTTTTTTGTGTAGAAAGCGACAAGACAGTATAAGAAATTTGAAAAACTGCGTAATGTAATTAAAGGAATAAAAAAAAAACTTTTATTAAAAAATCAGTATGGATTTCTTGCATGTCTGCACATAAATTTACATGTTGCTTCAGTGTTCTAGATGTTCTTTCTAAATTACGCATAGTGGTTTGGATTTTACTTATGTTGAAATTACAAGGAGGCCATTAAGAATAGTTGAGCATTTTTGCTTTAAAACCTTATACATGGCCAACTGTTTTAAAACAAAATTGTTGTTTTGTGATGAGTAAATAATAAAATAACAAGGAAATGCATAATAAAGATATATATTTTTGTAAAGCCCCCCCCCGATATATATTTTTATTAATCATTTTGACAGGGGAAACACTAAGTCCAACATTCCCCCTGAAACCAAAAAATCACAAGGAGGAGTTGTTAAGGCCAATGTGTTTATTGAAGTATAACAACCAATAACCAAAATAGATGTCACATATAACATATGTCCAACATAAAATTACTGTCCCTGGGTCGATCTGTTCAGAGTGCAATTTTAATTGTCCACGTTGGGACCCCACCCATGGGGATTGCCACCAACACCAGGTGCCCACTGCAGCCTGCAGACCCCACACATGAGCAGGGAATCCTGAGACCCCCCAACAATGCAAATAAAAGAAAACAAACAGAACATTGTTGCCTACTGCTTAACAATGCCTATGTAACACCACCCCCTATCTTCACTTACTCTCCAGTCCCCTCAAAGCTGGGCTTAATCATAAACTTAAAATACACACAGTAGATTAGACTTGTGCATTTATTTTTGTACAAACTTAATTTTTAACTAAAATTGTTGTTTTGGTTGCTTAATAATGAACTGAGAGGGACTGTGTATAAAAAATGTACGGTTTTCCCATTGCCCATTTATGCTATTTTCAGGAACCGGGTTCATACAGACGACTGTAATGACCCAGAGCGCCCAAAGATTGTGTTCAGGAGTTTTTACGTAGGGCCTGATGCAGGGCGACAGCACTCTCCCGGTGGGCATCTAGGGTTGTGCAGCCACATACCAGCACCCTGACATAGCAGCTGATGTAGTCCAGAGCAAAGCAGAACTTGAAGATATCCTGCAGGCACCCTGGAGCAGGCATGAGACATAGCACTGGAATCATGTGCAGGATGCTGCAGGCTGGGAGTAGGGAAGCTAAGCAGAGTATCAACAGAAATGTAGCAAGCAAGGAGAACAGAGCAAGGAACAGGGAGACCTTGCAAGATACAGGGCACAACAAAGGACAGGGAACAAGGCAAGGAACACAGGGGATGGAGTGAGAAGCCAGAATCCTTGGACGCTTCTCCTTTAAGCAAGGATAGGACATCTTAACTGGGACATGGGGAAAGGAAAAAGGAACCGAAATCCTCAGATGATTCCGTCACATCTTATGGCCATAGTATGCTTAACCCACCACTACACCAAAGTACTCCAATATTCGGTGGGTCCTAACGTTAAACCCTGCTTACTGAATCGCTAATAAGCTGAAACCAAACATTGAATCTAAACACAAAACCAAGGACGTACCTTTAGACTGCAGACTGAGACAAACATAACAAACGGGTGGGGAGACCTTATAAAGGAAACCGAGCTGAAGCAAAGAGCAAGACTGGAATCAAGGAATCAGAAGCACAGAGAAGAACATAAGGAAATCCAGGAACGGATTACAGCAAAACATTGGAACTGAGGCAAGGAAAAACAAAGATATGCAGCTCCGCAGCCTGGATGGACCCTGACAGCTACTAGCTAAACCTGTAATTTGTGCACAAGTTAATATTATCTTTCTATCATATCATCTGTTATTTTTCATTAATAAATAGGTTTTGGTGATAAAAACAGGCATTCTACTGGGCTTGCACCCAGTGTGACTGTCTTTCAGTTGTTTTAAATTGAAAACCTGTGTACTAGTTTTACACTAACAACCAAACCTCTAATTTGCGGACAACACAAATAATTTTTTATTATCTTCAGTTCATTGCTGAATAAATATTGGTGACAAAATCTGGCATTTGACTGTGTAAAATTCCTGAGTGGGGGGTTATACCTTTTGATTATTTTTTTTTCATTTTTACTGGTGAGTATATCAAACATTTGTAAATGCCAATGAGTGATTCTAGTGTTCTTGGGGTGGGAAGTCCAAAGTAGGCATAAGCCTTGGAGTCAGAAGTTGATGAAGGTCATTTAGTGTTAACACACTTATGACTGATACTTTTAATTTTTTATACAAAATGTAAACATATCAATAAATCTACCTTTTCAGGTTATGATATAACTGTTGAAAAAACAATCAGGATACTCTCTTTTTGTTAAATAATAATTGTGTACAACTGACAGGTATTCCTAAAAGACTTGTGCATTCGGATTTGTACAAACTTGTTTTTTAACGAAAATTTCCTGTGGACACTGTCTCGCATACTGACTCCCTGACTCTCTGCTGCCTATCAGCATAGTCTTTGAAACAGCGAAGAAATCAGTGGAGAAGAAAAATAGCTTAAGAAGGTTAGTGAGCAGCTGAGGTGGGGGCAGAGACAGGACCCGGGGACAGACAGAGAGAGAGAGAGAGAGAGGCGTGTTTTCGCCCCCTGAATTCTATTTGCAAATTAAAAAAGCTCTCGATTTTTCCCAAAATGAAGAGGCAGTAAATTAAATTAATTGTGCGAATCCTGACTGCCCCATTTCCTCCAGTGGTGGTGGGTCCTAGTAGAGCTGAACTAGTTTGGGCACAAAGCACTGGGCTAAGATGAGGCTTCTGATCCCCTTTTCTGTGATGTAGCTGGCTCATCCCACTCTGCAAAAAACACCATTGAAGGTGTAGCTCTTTGAGGCAAATTCACTATATTGTTTTAAATTAAGTGTATATTCTATGTACAAAGCATTTTGTGAATAAAATACAATATAACATATTAGTACATAGATACATAAGGTCATACAGGCTACCAATTTTTTCTTACTAGATTTTTTTCTCTGCATCATATGGTACTTAATAAATATTTATCAGCTCTATATTAATGCAATTGCTTGACACTAGAAGAGCAGAATAAAGTCACTACATGACTTGAAAAATGTTGTGAAATATAAAGGACGACCCTGCTTCAAGTAACAGTGTCATCATTGAAAATGCTTCTTAGGTAATCTTTATTGCACTTTAAGGTCCCTCAGCAGAACTTTAAGAACAGTGGAACAACAGGTCAGATCTTGAAGCACAAAGGTCATTCATACTTTTTGCTGTTAACTAATATATTAAACGTGCAGTTATTGCTGATACTATGTCATGGAAACATGACAGTTCAAATAATGAGAAGATCATATTCTCTCGAAGACATTGTCTGTATTCCTTTGAGCAAAGGAGAATACCAATTTACAATATTTCAGCCTTCCTATCATTTGTCCTGCCAAGATGTTAAAATTAGTAGCTTATGTTAGGTTCCAACAGCACTTTTCATCTCCAACATGTCCAATTTCATTTTAAACATTATGAGAGGCCAAATAATGTTTTGTACTGCTTTAATCATGTCACTCTTTGTGACTCATTATTTTGAATTTCTCAATTTAAAAATATCTGGCAATATACATGTAGTTTTTTGACCAGCAGAAGAAATTGATTCTTTCCCTTACATATTCAGGACAAACACAGTTATATTATACTATTTTCTCATGTGGTTTTAAAAATCCATAAATCATTGTTTGAGAATACTTATTAGTATTCACATTTGTTGATTTGCATTATACAGATCGGACTGACAATTATTTGTATTTATTATTACTGCAATAACCCAAAATCCAAATTAATCATAATCAGCTAACATTTAGGTTATAGACCTTAAATGTTCAACGGGATACAGCATCATTTTACGTGAAAGGATGTACATCTTGTTTCGGCTTCCAGTTTTACTTGCATCTTATAATGCATGAATAAATGACAAGTGTGGCATGTAATATTAAGAAATAAATATTATTTTCTGTAAACAAAAATCAAGTAGAATATTGGCACATAACTAATTTAGAAGAGTTAGCCTTTAATCTCATAGTATTATAAAGCACATCGACTCTAAAATACAAATATAACCATTGTAATTGGAACAGCAACAATTATTATTATTCCAGGTTTTAATTCACTTATTTGAATCTTTATTTTTATAGCAACAGCAAAGGCAGCTTTGCTTTAAAGATTTTCTAAAAGTAAATAGCTAGCTTTGGAATAGTTTTAGGGAAGCACCATTCAAGTTAGAGAGAAAATGTAGCTCATTAAGATAGTGTCCAAACAACATTTGGCAGACAATATGCTCAAGAGGATCTATCTAGTGTAGTACAAAACATATTCACTTAAGGCACTATATAAAAAAAAGGATCCAGTCAGGCTAAAAATGCTTGCCACGTTTACTGTTACTGTTGACACCATTATGGCATTATGTAGAATAGCAACTAAGACAAAAATGCTTGAGGTAGTGGAAGGGCCGGCCCAAGACATAGTGCCGCCTGGGGCGAAGTTTGAAATGCATCCCCCCACACAGCCAACGCCACTGCTCATTATCTACCCTTCCTCTCCCTACCTTCTCATTATCTACCCTTCCTTTGTACTTCACTTACCTTCCAGCAGTTCTGCGGCCAGAATCTCCCTGCTCTGCCGCGGTGCGCGCTGCTTCATTGCTGAGCGCCGGAAATTACATCATATTCCGGCGCTCAGCATTACAAGCCGGCACCGAGACTGAGCTAGAGGGCTCGCAGAGGAGAGAGAGGGGGGCCGAGCAGGTACTGAAAACTTGATAAGCGAAAACCACTCGGCACCTCTCTCCTCCGCTTAAATGGAGAGAAAAAAATGACGCTTGGGGCGGCAAAATGCCGCCTCTTCAAAAGTGCTGCCTGGGGCAATTGCCCCACTCTGCTACATGGCAGTGCCCGGCTTGTCGTCTTACCAGCCTTCTCACAAAAGCATTTCTCCTTGTGCCAGTGTTTTTAATACACATTTTAATACTTTGAAAAATTACATAATATCTATGTTCCCTAGTTCTGTGACTTTCATATATTATTTATATTTGTAGCCATGGTGATAAAAAACACATTAGATAAATCATTCTGAGAACGATTAAGGAGGGTTGAAGTTATGACTGAAGCAATTTAGAAATCAATAGTTATGTAATATATATATATATATATATATGGTACATGATGATTTATAGAATAGATACTTATTTATCATATAAATCTGTGAAATAGGTTGGTAAAATGGCCATCTTAACTGACTAACCAGAAGGCCCTTCCCAGTAGATGTCCATCAAAACATTCTTCACAGTAGGCTTTAGCGCACAAAATGTCACTTTCTGCATTAAAAGCCTTGGGTAAAACAGAGTGTTGTTAATTTACTGATGGCAATGAGCTAACAGTTGTCAGAGTGCCTGGAAACAGACCAGCAGACTGTTGACTTAATTATGCCAGACAACAGAGCCAACATTTTAGCACTGTGAAAAATGGCAATTTTCACACTATTTCTTTTTTCTTTACACACAGCTTAAATCTGCTGATATACATCATTAAGTCCATTAAAAGTATGTAGTCGCTTTTGCCAACACAATAATTTGCTTCTATCCCTAATAAACTACACATTCAAATATTTTAACTTGCATTATTTTATGAAAAAAACAAAGTGCTAATCATTTTTGTTGTGTACTTCTGTAATTGCAGAATATATAACTGTAAAATATTATAAAAACTAAATGTCATCATATGAAAACTTAAATGTTTGGTTTTATTTATAATGACTTTTATTTATGCCTTGTTGAGAACACTTCTTTATTTCCTCTAAATCAAAATTTGCATCATACTTTAACAATGCATAATGGTACATTTTTACTTTCCATAATTTAATGTCAATTATTTTATTATTATTCTGCATGAGTGACAAAATGTCATCTGTTTAATCTATTTTGCATTGCAGGGCCACCACCACCAGGAACAGGAGCACTACAGCAATGGACTCACACATCCAACAGCATGTTCTGGGATGGAATTTCTCCCAGAATTGGAACATTTTGATAAATTAATCTGTCAGAGTAAGGAATGAGGTTGAGCCACAGCAGCAGGGCCAGACTTGGCTACTGGGAAACTGAGCTGGTTCCGGGGGCTGCACAGATGTCTATGGAGCCCGACAGCTGCCTAACATGGGCCCGCAGCTTACCACTGGGGCTCTTGCACACTATGTGAGGGAACACTCTTTTTCCGCACAGGTTCCTGCTTCACCTGCACAGAAAAAGATTTTCCTCACACAGTACCAAAGCGGTAAGCTGTGGGCCCACATTAGGCGGCTGTCGGGCTGCAAAGATATCAACAAGACCTCAGTGTTGCTCGGCCGGCCCCTGGGGGTGCAGAAGAGAGAATGGATGAATGAGTAAGTGAGTGAATGTTTAAGTGTTTAGGGACAGAAATATGACAGGCAGGTGACACAAGCAGGCTGTTTCAGAGGCAGAGGTGGCACAAGCAGGCTGTTTTAGAAGCAGAGGTGGCACAGACAGGATGCTTAAGGTGGCAGAGGTGGCACAGACAGGCTGCTAAAGGTGGCACAGACAGGCTGTTTTGGGGGGCAGGGATTGCATAGGCAGTCTGTTTCAGGGGCATAGGTGGTATAGGTAGGCTGTTTCAGGGGCAGAAGTGGCACAGGCAGGTTGTTTAGGGGCAGAGGTGGCACAGGTAGGCTGTTTTAGGAGTAGAGGTGGCACAGGCAGTTTGTTTAGGGGCAGAGGTGGCACAGGTGGGCTGTTTTAGGAGCAGAGGTGGCAGAGGCATGCTGTTTTAGGAGCAGAGGTGGCACAGGCAGGCTGTTTCAGCGGCATAGATAAAAACAGACAGGCTGTTTCAGGGTGCAGAGATGGCACAAGCAGGCTGTTTCAGTGGCAGTGGTGGCACAGGCAGGCAATTTAAGGGGCAGAGATGGCACAGACAGGCTAGAGTTCTAGAGTTGGCTGGTGCAGTGCACATCTGTACCTTACCTTTCTCTGGGAACCAGAGAGGGCTGAGGCCCTTTGCTGCTGTGGCAGCTGCAGGTTTGCAGTTGTCACCAATGCTGTCAATTTCCCAATTTGGTGTGATGTCCTTTTATCTTACCCTGTCTTGCTACCTTATGACACAACTTGCTCCTTGAAATGTGCCTGTCAGGGACACCCCCCCCACACACACAGCAACAACAGCAGGAACCACTTGCTGTCTTGCTGGCTCACACCATGACATTAAGGGAGCGTGGCTGTGAAAGGGTTTATGGTAAAAACCAGACCGCAGGCTCACTCTCTGCTTTCTCCTCAGGGCCCGGTGCAATTACACCTTAATCACAAATCGGATCACCACGACCCCCAAACTTTATACTCTGCCACCATCAAGTTCTATTAAATGTCTTAGCAAATTCGTAATGAGGCTTTGGCGACCCCCCGAACTGTTCAAATGCTATAAAAACCTAATTCGGTCAAACATTTTAAAACTTGCAAGTTGGTAAAATGGTAACATAATAATTCCAGCTACCCCAGAAAGCTATGAGTTCAAAATTAAAGTACTGATTAACTTATATTTAACCTAACAAAAATATTCATAGTGCCTGATAACAAAAATAATGGTAAGAATCAGATTTCAAAATAGTTACATTTTTAAAAAAGTGAAATAATCTCCATATGTTCCAAGTGCTTCATCAAAGGTTTTTCAGGAAATTCAAATAGTTTCTCCTAGATTCCTATTGTAGGAATATGTTTCCTTTGTCTGTGGGAGACTCAGGGATTTTATGATGCTCTTAATGAGCTGGATCTTAAACTCCTGCCTGATATTTTAATATTACATATTCTGATGTTATGGTATCTTGTACATTAATAACTCTGGGATGTGCTGCTGTAGAGCTCCAGGGAGGTGTTTTGTTGCGTTTGTATGCACAAATCATGTGCAAATTACATGTATGGGTCCCTGGGATGGAGCATTTGTCGGCCAGGGTGGACCAATGCTCCACCTCCAGTACTGCAGTAGACTGGATGCCCAAGCTGGGTTTTCAGGACCCAGTCCAAAACTTTGATGAAGCCTGCTTCGGGCACAAGTGCTGGACATTAAAATCCACCAGAGTCACACAATCAGAGAGGGCAAGAAGAGGCCCTGAAGAAGATCCTTTAGCTAAGTGTTTCAAACCTCCCTGAACCTGTGTGTACTGTCTGGGGTGTTTCCAGAGCGAGGCTTAGCTGGGTCTTGCTGGAAGTCAGTTAGTAGTTGGGCTGGCCAGCAAAGTATAGCCAGGGATGGCTCCGACGGAAGCTAGACTTTATTTTATGATTTTGTTTTGGGGATATTTTGTATTTGTGCACCAGCAAATAAATCACAGTTTGCTGCTAACTGGTTTTCCTGAGCCTTATTGCCTTGGAGGATCGTGCTTAAGATCCCTAAAAGTGAAAAATATGGCCCTCAAATTACAGGGTTTGTCACAGGTGATCACTTCCCCATGTTATTACAAGCATATAGGTACCAAACACCCCTATCTACCTGATAGCTAGGTGACCTATTCTTAGTTCTCAGGACCTGTTTAACCCTCTCCATGTAACATACCATTGAAACATATAATTTGACGGCAGATTAGAACCATTCGTCCCATCTAGTCTGCCCACTTTTCCTGATGTTAGGAATCTGAGGAAAGCTTTATGTCTATCCCTTGCTTGTTTAAATTCCTTCACTGTATTAGCCTCCACCACTGCTGCTGGGAGACTGTTGCATTCATCTACTACCCTCTGAGTAAAGTAGAACTTATGTTACATATAAGCTTCTGGCCTTCAAGTTTAAGACCATAACCTCTTGTTCTTACATTGCTCCTCCATTCAAATAAGCTTGCTTCCTGTTAAATCCCTTTATTTTTTTTTAATATTTCTATTCTATCCTCCCTCCCGCTTCTTTCCTCCAAGCTATACGTATTAAGATCCTTTATTATGAAAATGTTTGTCCTGCAAACCAGTTACCATTTTTGTAGCTGTCCTCTGAACTCTCTCCAATGTGTCAATATCCTTCTACAGGAAGTGTCTCCAGAACTGTATGTAATACTCTAGGTGAGGCCTGACCAGAGATTTGTATAACATAATTTGTGAAATGTATGCTGTTCTTTGGTTATTTATTACCTTGCTCGATAAATAAAAATGAGATTTCCAAAAAATTTAAATAAATAAATGCTGCTTTGGTTATAAGGCAGGTCAACATTTTCTTTTGTATTGGTGACCAGGTCTTCTCAAAGTATTAATTTATGTCCACAGTAAGACCGACATTAACAAATGTTTAAGTTTACGGGTTCTTTGAGTCAAAAGGAAAATACCTAATCCTATTTCCCTATTGTTGTTGATGAATGCAAATGCATGGTTTATAAACAATGCACATGACTCAATTAATTAACATTTAAGTGAGTAATCATAATCAATGTAGGCAGCTGTAGGACAAAATGTTACTATCGCCAATATGTGTTTACACTACCTTTGTTCCCTCTCACTCTAAACCTGGGCGCAGTGGGAAGTGACAGTGAATATAATTTAAAAACAATATGTTGATGCACATAGCTCACCTATTTTGCAAAATGTAGTCTAGTGTATACTGGTAGAAAGTCAATGTGTAGGAAGTTGACTGCAGCTAACTATGCAAATTACTTTTGAGTTGTTGGCTGTGCGTAATCCTTGAAGAATTGAAGAATTATTTGATGACTTTTCTTTTGGTGAATAACTCAAAAGGATTAATCAGGTAATATACATATAATGTTTTTATACATTTATAATATTTTTTTTATTTACAGTTGTTAAAGAAATGCATTGTTAGTATTGTGATCCTGCACCCACACAGGGTACCAAACAGCACGGTCCTCTAGGGTATTAACGCCACAGCTCAATTAGGTAATCACCCACAATTTATTTGTAGTCCACGTATGAAGATATTTACAGGATTACATTGCATACAAATTCTCTACAAACAAAAGCCTAGCTCGTCTGAGCGCTTACTAACATATAACTTCCCTCACTACACAGGGTCTAAAACTAAACAAAACGTAATCCCACCAACCTTTTTGATGGTCTCTCTTGTGCAAAGCAAGCCCTGCTGCTTCCAAACAAACTCTCTCTCTTCTGTCCAACAGGTCAGGTTATATTGCAGCCAGTGCAGCTAATTACCTGCAGCTGACCAGTGCATTGGAGTCAGCTTAAACTCCTGGCCTGGATCCTGGGTCAGTCCAGGTGCATGTAAACTGCGGGGCGGAGCACCAGCCTGCCCTATATGTCATAGAAAACCCTGCAAAATCGAGGGGGAATGTATACCCCTTCCACAACAACACCCCGCACCTTGTTACATATCCTCCCCCCCAGCTCAGACCCATCGGGGCGAGCGGCCTTGGACCACAAACAGTGAACTCGGGAGAGGCCATCCACATTACCCTGGGCAGTACCAGCCCTGTGAACCATAGTAAACTGGAATGGCTGGAGACTAAGGAACCACCTGGTAACCCTGGCATTCTTTTCCTTGTTCTGCCTCATCCAGGTTAAAGGTGCATGGTCGGTAATCAGTGTAAACCTTCGACCCAACAGATAATACCTCAAGGACTCTAGTGCCCACTTAACAGCCAGGCATTCTTTCTCAACCACTGAGTACCTCTGTTCATGAGGATTTAACTTCCGACTTAGATACATGACTGGATGTTCCTCTCCATCATGTGCTTGAGAAAGAACCGCGCCCAGGCCAACATCAGACGCATCAGTCTGTACAATGAATTGTTTAGAAAAATCCGGAGCTACCAATACGGGGTCAGAACACAATGCCTCTTTCAAGACCTGAAAGGCATGTTCTGCTTCTGGGGTCCACTTAACCATAACCGGGCCTTTAGCTTTTGTGAGCTCAGTCAACGGGGCAGTAATGGTGGCAAAGTCAGGGATGAACCTGCGATAATAGCCAGTTAAGCCCAAGAATGCCCTTACTTGTTTCTTTGTTACAGGACGTGGCCAATTGGAGATGGCTGCTACCTTGCTCTGTTGTGGTTTAAGGAGCCCCCGTCCTATTGTATAACCCAGATATTTAGCCTCTTCTAAGCCTAAAGAGCACTTAGCGGGGTTGGCAGTCAAACCGGCAGCCCGTATACTATCCACTACCGCCTGAACCTTCATCAGATGTGTTTCCCAGTCCACACTGTGAATCACTACATCGTCCAGATAGGCAGCTGCATACTCTCTATGGGGCCTAAGTATCCTATCCATCATACGCTGAAAGGTGGCTGGGGCACCATGCAAACCAAACGGTAACACATTGTATTGGAACAACCCCTCAGGGGTAGAAAAAGCAGTCTTTTCCTTTGCTCTCTCTGTCAAGGGAACCTGCCAATATCCTTTGGTCAAGTCCAATGTACTCAGATACCTAGCTTTACCCAACCTCTCTATGAGCTCATCCACCCGAGGCATAGGATAGGCATCAAACTTGGAGATATTGTTTAATTTTCGGAAGTCATTACAGAAGCGTATTTCTCCATTTGGTTTAGGCACTAACACAATTGGGTTACTCCACTCACTTTGTGACACTTCAATCACCCCTAGTTTTAGCATCTTTTTTATCTCTGCACTAACCGCTTCACGTCTAGCCTCGGGTATTCTGTAGGGCTTCAGATTGATTTTCTTTCCGGGTTCGGTGATAATATCATGTTTTATTATGTGTGTTTTTCCTGGTACTGGGGAAAACACATCTCTATTTTTTAGCACAAACTCTCTGACTTCCTGTTTCTGATGAGAGGCAAGAGTGTCAGCAATGTACACCTCTGGTTCTTTCCCACAAGCAACATGAGTGGGTTGCCCTTTGGTCATGGTGAAGACCTCTCGCTCTACCCATGGCTTCAATAAATTCACATGGTAGATCTGTTCTGCCTTCCTCCTACCCGGCTGTCTTACTTTATAATTAACCTCACCGACACGCTCAATAATTTCATATGGTCCTTGCCAGCTGGCTAGGAACTTGCTTTCAACTGTAGGGATAAGAAGCAATACCCGGTCCCCCGGTTTGAAGATCCGAAGCCTTGCATTCCTGTTATAACTGACTTGTTGGGCCCTCTGGGCTTTTAACATGTTCTCCTTCACTATGGGCATTATAGCTTCCATACGCTCCTGCATTTGAGCAACATGTTCTATAACACTACGGTGAGGGGTATGCTCTTGTTCCCATGTTTCCTTGGCAATATCTAAAATACCTCTGGGGTGTCTGCCATATAATAATTCGAAGGGTGAAAACCCTGTGGAAGCTTGTGGGACTTCTCTAATAGAAAACATAAGATATGGTAAGAGATAATCCCAGTTCTTACCGTCTTTGTCTACCACTTTGCGTAGCATGGCCTTTAATGTTTTATTAAACCTCTCTACCAGTCCGTCCGTTTGAGGATGGTATACTGAGGTTTTTAGCTGTTTAATTTTGAGCAGCTTACATAGCTCGGTCATAATCCTGGACATAAAAGGAGTTCCCTGGTCTGTGAGAACCTCTTTTGGTATACCCGTCCTGCTGAACATCATCATTAACTCCCTTGCAATACTCTTAGAGGAGGCATTCCGTAGGGGAACTGCCTCAGGATAACGCGTGGCATAGTCAACAACAACTAAAATGTATTGATGTCCCCTAGCTGACTTAAGCAGAGGCCCTATCAGGTCCATTGCAATTCGTTCAAAAGGGACCTCGATAACAGGAAGGGGTACCAGTGGGCTGCGGAAACCTTTGTGCGGTGCCTTTAATTGACATACGGGGCAGGATTTGCAATACCTCTCTATTGCAGCGTATATACCTGGCCAATAAAACCGGGTCAGAACCCTCTCTCTGGTCTTCTCAAATCCCAGGTGCCCACCTAGCACATGGCTATGGGCCAGTTTTAACACCGTGTGTCTATACGATTGTGGGACCAGCAACTGTTCCATCTCCTCTTCCCCTTTCTTCTCTACCCGGTAAAGCAGGTTATGTTTTACTTTGAAATAAGGAGAACTTAAGTGCTTGTCAGGGTTTACAATGGTATCCTCCATTACTTGCACATTCTCTCTAGCTGCTGTCAGGGTTGTATCCTCCCATTGGGCAGCTCGGAAATTTCCAGGGTGGACTCCCAGATCCTGAAACTCTACTTGTGCTAAGGGGGCCTCATTATGGGGAGGTTCTACTTCATTACCCAGGCACACTACTGGTGACTCTTGTTCCTTGCATGGATCCCAATCAATACTGGAGAAAGGAAAAACATTATCCATTCCTTCTTCCTCATGGGTTTCCTCAGAGCACGTTACCTGAGGAACTGAGGGTTTTCCGGTTATGTTGCGGAAATGGGGGAAGTCCCTCCCTAATACTACATCGTAGGGCAACAGGGGTACCACCCCTACCTGCCATTTGACCTTTCCTACATCCGTGACAATATCAACCTCTGCCGTGGGGTATGAGTGGGTGTCACCATGTATACATACAATATCAAGAAGCTGCCTGGTATCTACTTTCTCTGGCTGAAGCAGAGCACTTTTTATCAAGGTAACTTCACTCCCAGAATCAATCAATGCTTGTACACTCTTCCCCTCCACCCTCACTGGTCTTAAATGAGTTGCATCAACAGCACTAGTAACCACACACATTTTTGAACAAGTCAACACAGTCTTGTGTAGGGCCCTGGCTCCTACATCACACTGCATGGGCTCTTCACCCTCTGGACAATTACGCGCAAAATGTCCCAGCTCGTGGCATTTGAAGCATCTTATCTGTTCCTCAGTCTGCTCTTGTGGCCGTAATGGGAATTTCGGGTGCCTGTTACCACCATAGTCATATTGTCCCATGCGGGGTACAGGGTTTTGTCCTTTGCTTCCGGTTTTCACGCTTGTCCGGTTGTTAAGGGATCTGGACTTTGGCTGTGGAGAAGTACTACGTAGCTCCTTAACGGTCAAATACCTCTCAACCAGACACATCATCTCCTCTGGATCCTTCGGGTCCCCTTGGCTGACCCATTGTCGCAGTTCTGTAGGCAAGTTCCTGAGAAAGCGATCCATGACCACCATCTCCATTATTTTAGTAGCAGAGTTGATCTCAGGTTTCAGCCATTTCTGAGCAAGCCTCAGCAACTCATACATCTGGGTCCGTGTAGGTTTACCCATGTCATAAGCCCACTTATGAAACCTTTGGGCTCTAAGGGCAGGGGTTATGCCTATACGTGTTAGAATTTCTTTTCTGAGTTGTACATAGTCCTGGGCTTGGTCATCAGGTAAATCTTCATAGGCTTTCTGGGGTTCCCCACTTAGACAAGGAGCTAGTAACCCCGCCCACTGGCTTGCTGGCCAGTTTTCTCTGGTAGCAACCCTCTCAAAAGTAGTGAGATAAGCTTCCACATCATCTGCCTCTGACATCTTATGCAGGAAATCAGTTGCTCGAATACGGGGCCCCTTATCCACAGTAGGGCTCCCTGCAGAGGGCGACAGCACTTTCTGCAAAACATTAGCAAGGACAGCTCTGTCCTCATGCTGGGCTTCTCTCAGGTTTTCAACCTGTGCAGTCAGTAAACGATTAGTCTCCTGCTGTACAGCAGTCGCCTGTACCAAAGCCTTCACCAGCTCTTCCATCATAACACCAAGGCAGATGACTAGTATGAAGGTACTGTACTGAGTGGGTGTCCCACGATTCACAAACAATCTTCAATATGCAGACTGGCAGAGACTTTGCATACCCACAGACCTTTTATGTGCTGATGCCCGCATTCTCCGCCATATTGTGATCCTGCACCCACACAGGGTACCAAACAGCACGGTCCTCTAGGGTATTAACGCCACAGCTCAATTAGGTAATCACCCACAATTTATTTGTAGTCCACGTATGAAGATATTTACAGGATTACATTGCATACAAATTCTCTACAAACAAAAGCCTAGCTCGTCTGAGCGCTTACTAACATATAACTTCCCTCACTACACAGGGTCTAAAACTAAACAAAACGTAATCCCACCAACCTTTTTGATGGTCTCTCTTGTGCAAAGCAAGCCCTGCTGCTTCCAAACAAACTCTCTCTCTTCTGTCCAACAGGTCAGGTTATATTGCAGCCAGTGCAGCTAATTACCTGCAGCTGACCAGTGCATTGGAGTCAGCTTAAACTCCTGGCCTGGATCCTGGGTCAGTCCAGGTGCATGTAAACTGCGGGGCGGAGCACCAGCCTGCCCTATATGTCATAGAAAACCCTGCAAAATCGAGGGGGAATGTATACCCCTTCCACAACAACACCCCGCACCTTGTTACAGTATCAATACATTTAAAATGAAAAATTAAAACATGTAAACCACCAAGTAAAAGGATAAAAGAGAAATTCTTAAAAACAAGCATTTCATTTTTCAACTTGTCTTGTCATGCTGGCTAATAATTATAAAAAGACATTGATATCATTAAACAATTATACATTATCATCAATGAAACCATGGCAACTCATAAACTGGAAGTTAATGACAATCGTCCTTTTTAACATTCAAATTAAGCTGTTGCAAATAGTGACTTTCCCCTTATTTTTCATATAAATTGTTAATTCTTTGCATTTAATTTACAATATCAGAAGAAAAGACTGACAGAGGGTTTTATTGGTTTAGCAACAAACAATAAATATAGATACTGTCGTAAAGATAGCATGTCAACAATGAAAATGAACTCCTAGCTAGATAAACAGTTGTGGTAAAGGTAAAGCATTAAACCAGGACACCCATATCTAGTGTTTTAGAAGTATGATTGCTATTGTTGTAATGTTGATCTACTGGCTAGTGAGTCAACATGGCTAGAAATGTATTTTAGTTGGGGCTGTTATAGGCCTCATCCAGGGGAGTGCTCCAGCCGTGCCCAACAAACGTACATCTGCTGAGTGCTGGGAATGACATAATATCTTAGCCCTTCACCTCAAAAACTATGCATTCTAAAGAGAGATCCTTTTCAGATTTATCTGAACTGGTTGTGTATTAAGCATTCAATCAGCGGGGTGACTTTCAAGTGAATTCACTGAAATATGGTTTTCACAAGCTATTCTTGGAGCTGAAGCTCACTGGGATGTGCCCTTCATAACGTAAAGTGAAGTTGTGGGATAAAAATGTCCTGCAGATGCTTCAGCCAAATCTTTCATCAGCACTTTCATCAACTCTTCAGTTTCTATTAGACCAGTTCTGTAAGGTGGAGAGCCTTATAACATTTAGAAGCATTGGGTGGAGGGGCCACACTCTACCAAAAGAATAATAACACAACAGAACAAACTGGATGGTAAAATACTATGCTACCATTGCCCTTAGATTTCTAGGTTTTAGATAACAACACAGATAATCAAATGTTGTAGTCAGATAACTGATACACTAGTTTCTGTTAATTAAGATTGCTACCTTTAATAAGCCATTTTGTAGGTAATATGTGAATGGTTGGTCTTGGGGCAGCGACATATTGAGGCCTAGGTCTAGAAAGGAGAGAAGGGCAAATAAGAGAACAATGAAAGAGGAGTGTCCAATTATTAGAATTATTAGCAGATGCAAAACCATGGATGTGAAATGCCTGTCAGCCACTGTTCATTTGTAAGTTAATGACACAAGGAATTCTCTTGTTGGAATGTCTTGTTATGTCACAATGATATTCACAATGCTTGTCACTGCTTAAATTAATTAGTGAATATACATGTATAGTGTGTTTTATTTAACTGTGTCTTATATAATAGTTAGTAAGCACGGGTTACATGCAAAGCCTTCTCTATGTATTTACAGTATGCAGTACAGATTCTAACTTATCTAAACTGATGCATGATTTGGTAAAGATACTGCAAAACTCAACATACTGTTGCATCAGAAAGCACTTCTGCTGCAAGATCAAAAATACATATTAGATTTCTTTATTGGAGAAAATGAACTTTATTTGATTATGAAATCAGTAATACAGATAGCCTTCAAGTTATTCAAAAATATTTTATGGCTGAATGCCTACTCTTGAGGAAAATGTAGAAAGGTTACTTGTAAAATAAAAATATCACTTGGCTCTAAAATCTCCTATTTATAAAAGTTATGCATTAAAAGTTAATTTTAAATATTTAAGCCATACATGGGACATGAATGCTAAGAAGTCATTATTACTTAATTTGAACATAACTGTTTGACTCAATCAAATGTGATAGACATATTTTTTCTTCAAGATCAGATATACAGTATCTGAGAGATATAATAATCTTATCAAAAAAAATTATAAAGACAGAAACCCAATTTAATGTTAGTTAATACATAACTGACCTTTTCAGACTTTTTCAGACCCAGTGCTTGAATAATACATTGTACAGCACAACTAAATAGACTCGAAATGAGTTTCAAATATGAAATTTATAAGAAACTAAGTGCTCAGATACAGTTGTGTGATAAAGAAAGACCCTTGTTAAATCCTATGGTTTTATATTTCAGGACATAATAACAATCATCTGTTCCTTAGCAGGTCTAAAAATTAGGTAACTACAACCTCAGATGAACAACAACGCGAGACATATTACACTGTGTGATGTATTCAACAAAAATGAAGCCACAATGGAGAAGCCATGTGTGAAGAACTAAGTACACCTTATGATTCAATGGCTTGTAGAAAGAGGATTTTTCTAACAAAACAGATACTTTTTGGCTAGAGTTTAGATGTTCATTTTTGTATATGATGACCAGAGGCTGCCACATAAACACATACCTGATCAAATACCAATATATTTGTAGAAACTGGTTTGGACCAAATTGTAATTTGAGAGCCTTGTGCTAACCATTATTAAATCATTTTTAATGCATGATCTCAGAATAATATGTAGTTATTTTTGATAAAATAAATCAATAAACACAGTAAAAATAGTGATCCAGTACTTGAAATAGTGGGGAACTAATGTGTTGCAGTAGGGTTGACATGTTGTTAACATATTAGGCTTTCCCTGAATAAAAATGCAATGTCTAGTTAGAATACTCATAGCTCATGCATATATGTTAGAATACCACTAATTATGTCAAAGAAAAGCTTTATTTTACTGTGAAATTCTGGAAAATGCATTTGTGATTTCACTAGACGAGGCCCCTGGGAATCAGCGTAGCTAAATGGACAGGGAGCATGTATGTGTGTGGGTTAGTGCATGCTCAGGGCATGTCCGTGTTTTGATTGGGGTATGTTAATTAAGGGGTGGGAGACCCTAGGTGATATAAGGTGCCCTTTGGGTGACCCCGGTCACTGTCCTTTTTGCAGACACGGCCAACAGTTTACCTGCTTGTGCTTAGGTGTACCCTGACGGCCTGGAGCATGGACGTGGATGCGATCCTCGCTGCTCTCAGGGCTGGTGCGGACCAGGACGGTGGTAGGGCGCTTCGTGAGCAGTTTGCTCATTTACTTCCTCAGGCTGCGGTGCCTGTTGTGCCTGCCGGGTCTGGTGGGGCCGCGGAGGCACCGTCTCGCGGGCGCGTTTCGGGTCGCCGGCGCGCCCGCCCTCCTGCTCGGCTGAGCCCCGTGTCGGGTGGGGGGGCTCGGTACCGGAGGCGTCTCCTCGGGGCGGGCGGCCGTCTTCGCCGCCGTCGTCCCCAAGATGGCGGCGGCGGCGTGCGTCCTCGCGGCGGTCTCGCGAGGCTGCCTCACGGCTCGCAAGGCCTGCTGCTCCCTTGCCGGGGCCGTCGACGGAGGCCCCGGCGCCTGCACGGGCGCCACGGGATGCGGCGCCTCGTCGCGGCCGCTCCGGTGGCCGCGGCAGAACTGTGGAGCCTGCTGGAGGCCGCGCGGGAGCGCGGGAAGCGGCGGGCGGCGTTTCCGCTGCCCGCCCGAAGAGGACATCGCGGGCGGTTGCGGCAGCCCCATCCGGGGTCAGGCAAGCCGCGGGGGGGTGAGTAGGTCCGGCGGGGCTATACGGGGGGCGGCTGGGGGTCCTACTGGGGGGGCTGTCTCGGAGGAGGCAGGGGGGTCCTCCGGGGACGACCTGGCCCTCTCTCTGGGGCCCTCGGCCCGCTTACCTCCTCAGGGGGAAGGGCTGGTGGGGTCTTCCCAGCTTCTTTACGGCTCCTCTGATGAGGAGGCTTTTGCTACCCCCCTTCCTGCTTTCCTTACGGCGCCTGCTGGTGGCTTGCCAAGTTTCGGCCCCCTGCCGGTGGTTTCTGGTACTGCAACGGTTCCAGGACCTGTGATCTCACCCCTCTCCTCTACACAGGCTGTGTCTGGTGTGTTGCTGCAGGATGCTTCGCCGCTGCTGGGACCAGGACTTCAGGGACCTTCTAGCAATACGGCTTCGGCTACGGCGCCGCAGGAGGTCTGCCGGACGCTTGGCGGTGAGTTGCCTTCTACTTCTGTGGGCCTCTTGGGAGCCGGGGTGGAGGGTCGCTCGGGCTCTTCTATGGGTGCTTTTCTTTCAGGTCTGAGGGGTTTTTTGGATGCGTGGGAGCGCGGCGGGGGTGCTGGTCCGTCAGGTTCGGGTTTGGATAGTCAGGTTAGGTCCGTATGGGAGCAACCTGGGGGTGGCGTGGGGTCTTTAGGTTCGGTTTCCCTTTCTGCGCCTGCTGTGGCGGGGACTGTTGGAGCCGGGCCATCTGGCCCGGTGGCCCCCGGGGTTCCGGTGGCGGCGGCCCCGCCAGCTGGCGGGTCTGCTGCGGTTCTTGGCTCGTTGCCGGTTGTGGATGCGGCTTTGGGGGTGGCGGACGTGGCTCGTGGGGCGGCCTACATGTGTTGGTCGGGCCCGCTTGGGCTGCATTTAAAACAGGAGGTTAAGGAGAAGATCTGGAAGGGGGAATTCCTGGAGATTTTCTCCCTTCTGCCGCTGGAGGAGGTTCCTCCCCCTGCGACGGAGGAGAAGGATAAGGACAAGGAGAAGGAGAAAGAGAAGTTTCGGTATCGGCGGATTCCAAAGACCTTTGGGAATTGGATCCGCGCCTTTTCTATTCTGGCTAGTGTGATAGGCGAAAAGTGCCCTGAAAAATGTTCGGCACTTTTTGCGTATCAGGATCTCATCTGGAGCGCGTGTCGGACTTATGGGGGTCTGGGCTGGTGGCGGTACGATGAGCAGTTCCGCCAACTCTTGGCGGTCCGGCCGTCTATCGGTTGGGATCAGATGGACATTGGTCTGTGGCTGGCCATTATGACTCGGCCGGCCACACACCAGGGTGGTTTCTCGTCGTTTCTTGGAGGGGCCGGGGGGGTATCTGGTGCCACGCCCTCTCCGGCCGGTATGCGGCGGCCGGGGTGCTGTTACCAGTTCAACGACGGGCAGTGTAAGTTTGGAACGTCCTGTAAGTTCAAGCATGAGTGCTCCGGCTGTGGCGGAGCCCATCCCCATTCCCGCTGCTTCAAGCGGGCTAAAGGGGGCGAGCGCGCAGATGTGGGATCAAAGGGCGACGACGCCAGTGGACGTCGCCGCGATGCGCCCGTGGCTAAGCCGATATAGTGACCGGCGTGCTGCTGACATTTTGTTGCGGGGGTTTTCGGAGGGGTTTTGGATTCCATTCGTGGATGCCCCTGGTTCGGTTAATTTTCGGAATTTGCGCTCTGTTGCGGAATTTCCTGATGTTGTTAGGGACAAGTTGCATAAGGAAGTTGAGTTAGGGCGCATGGCGGGCCCCTTCGCCGTGCAGCCTTTGGCGAATTTGCGGGTGTCCCCGCTCGGGGTGGTTCCTAAGAAGGACCCCGGTAAGTTTCGTTTGATTCATCACCTGTCGTACCCCCGTGGCAGTTCGGTTAACGACGGCATTTCGGCTGAAATGGTTCGGGTTGTTTACGCGTCCTTTGATAAGGCGGTTGACATGGTACGGGCGGCGGGTCGAGGCGCCCTGTTGGCTAAGACTGATATTGAGGCGGCGTTTCGCCTTCTCCCGGTTCACCCGGCCTGCCACCATTTGTTGGGTTGTCAGTTTGAGGGTTGTTTTTACGTTGATATGTGCCTCCCGATGGGTTGTTCTATCTCCTGCTCCTATTTTGAATGTTTTAGCACGTTTTTGGAGTGGGTTGTTCGGGAGGAGGCGGGTTTGGCTTCTATCCTGCATTATCTGGACGATTTCTTGTGTATCGGGTCGGGGGATTCGGGGGATTGTCTTCGTCTCCTTCACACGGTGCAGGCTGTGATGTGTCGTTTTGGGGTTCCTCTTGCGGCCGACAAGACGGAGGGTCCCTCGACCTGTCTGAGTTTCCTTGGAATCGAGATCGATTCTGTGGCGATGGAGTGCCGCTTGCCTGTTGATAAGTTGGTTGACTTGAAGGGGTTTGTTGCCAGGGTGCGGGGTATGAGAAAGGTTCAGCTTTGTCAGTTGCAATCGCTGTTGGGGAAGTTGAACTTCGCTTGCCGCATTTTGCCGATGGGTCGGGTTTTTAGCCGGCGGCTGGCTGCGGCGACAGCGGGCGTTGTTCGACCCCGCCATTTTATTCGACTTACTCGTCCGCTGCGGGACGACTTGGCTGTCTGGGGGTCCTTTTTGGATACCTACAATGGTCGGTCGTATTGGCAGGCGCCCCAGGTTTCTAATTCCCAGCTACATCTTTACACGGATGCGGCGGGGTCGGTGGGTTTCGGGGCTATCCTGGGTGTGCACTGGTGTGCTGAGGAATGGCCGGTCTCGTGGAGGGAGTCGGGGCTGACCCGGAACTTGGCGTTCCTGGAGCTTTTTCCCATTTTGGTGGCGGTGGAGGTATGGGGAGATGTTCTCCGTGATCGGCGGGTGTTGTTTCATTGTGACAACTTGGGGGTTGTTCAGGCTATCAATACTTTGACGGCTTCCTCTCCTCCGGTGGTTCGCCTTTTGCGTCGGCTGGTGTTGCGGTGTTTGGGTCTGAATGTGACCTGTAGGGCAGTGCATATACCCGGTGTCAAAAACGTGACGGCTGATGCTCTTTCTCGCTTTCAGTGGGCAGAGTTTCGAGCTACGGCACCGTTCGCGGACGAAGACGGGGTCCCGTGTCCAGTGGACCTGTGGTCCCTTGGGTTGGACGAGTGACGGAGTGGATTCGAGGTTCAGTTTCCAGGTCCACCTGGGGGAGGTATTGTAAAGTGTGGGACGAGTGGGCAGCATTTGAGGGCGGCTGTGGGGGTTTCCCGACCCATGCTGCTCGGGTTCGTGGCTTGCTTTCTCTCCTGTGCCAGTGGGACTCGACCGGGGTGTCCCCATCTGCGGCTTCTGCTCGCCTGTCGGGTCTTAGTTTTTTGTGTAAGTTGATGGGTATCGCCGATTTTACCAAGGATTTCCTTGTTCGCCAGGCCTTGAGGGGTTGGCGACGGGGAGTTGTTGCGAGGGACACTCGGAGGCCGGTTTCGGCTGAGTTGCTGGTTCGGTTGTGTGGGGTGTTGGGTTCTGTTTGTGTTTCAGAATTCGAAGTTCGGTTGTTCCGGGCGGCTTTTAGCTTGGCCTTTTTCGGGACTATGCGGATTGGGGAATTGGTTAGCCCTAATAAGCGTGTGCCTGGCGGTGTTTTGGCGGAGGATGTGGAATTAGGGGTTGGTGGTCTGAGCTTTCGCATTCGGCGCTCGAAGACGGATGTTCTGGGTAGAGGGTCTTGCGTTCGTTTGGGTGCCATTGCGGGCTCTCCTATTTGCCCAGTGTCGTTAGTTCGCGAGTTTCTCTTGGTACGCCCGGCGGTGGGGGGTCCGCTGTTGGTGCATCTGGACGGGTCGTTTTTATCCCATTTCCAGTTTGTCAGTGTTTTTCGGAAGTCGCTGTCGGTCTTGGGTGTTCCCGCCGGGTCTTTTGGTGGTCATTCCTTTAGGATTGGTGCGGCTACGGAGGCTACCCGGGTTGGTTTGCCTGATTCCTCTGTGCAGCGTATTGGGCGCTGGCGATCGGGTCGTTTTAGGTCATATGTTCGTTTGGATATGCCTGTTTAATGTTCTCTGTTTTTTGTAGGTGTGGTTCTCCCTCAAGTCTGGCTCGTTGGACATTCCTTTGGGGTTGGGGTTCTCTCCTCTTGCGGTTGAGGTGCGGTGGTTTGGGAAACGGGGGATGCTGTGGGTTCATCTCCTCCCTGAGCTGGTTCGGTTGTCCCGGTTGTTGGGTCCTCCCTCGGTTCTGGTGATTCACCTCGGGGGGAATGATCTTGGGGTAGTCCCGGTTAGGTCTCTGGGGGATACGGTTCTTCGGGACCTTGCTAGACTTATGGTGTTGTTTCCTGATGTCCGGTTGGTGTGGTCCGAGGTGGTGTCTCGGAATTTTTGGCGGGTGGCGACTAATCAGCGGGCCCTGGAGCGGTCGCGGGTTAAATTTAATCGTTGGATTTCCAAGTTTGTGGCTAGCGTTAATGGTGTGACGGTTCGGCATAGGGTGTTTGAAAGGGACGCGGCCAATTTGTTTCGGAGTGATGGCGTTCATTTGAATGACATCGGTTTGGATCTTTTCAATTTGGCTCTACAGGAGGCTATCGGTCAGGCCATGGCGTGTGTTGGTGGGGGCCCCCGCTGATTTAAGGGGTTTAAACAGCGGGGTTGGTGGCGGTTTGGGTGTCCTTGCCGGTCTGGTTTTGGTAAGTGATGGAGTTTGGATGCTGGTAATGGAAGGCTCAATCCTCCCCTAACCTCTGGTGTTTTATTGGACGTGCCCACCGAGCTTGTTGGACGGCTGGTGGTCAGCATTGGTAGTGGGACAGCGAAAGGTAGCTGTCAATTTTTGTTTGGACGAGGGGGGAGGTGAGTACCTGTGGTCTGGATTGTGCAGTGTGAGAGGCCGGCAAGGACGGGGTTAATTCGGCTCCTGTGTTGGTTATGTTTGAATATGTTACGGTAATGTGTTATGTATATATTTGTATATTTGTATTTATTATTTATCGGTTATTGTATATTGTTCTTATTGGTTTGTGGTGTTTTGGGCCAACACAGTGTTTTAGGGTTTTATAATAAAATTGTGCTGTGGCCTGCTTTATCCAATCTCAGTCTCCGTGTCGTTATTTGGTGGGTTAAACTGGTATTGGGTTTACAATGCACGATACACACTACCTACATACAAGGCCCCTGGGAATCAGCGTAGCTAAATGGACAGGGAGCATGTATGTGTGTGGGTTACTGCATGCTCAGGGAATGTCCATGTTTTGATTGGGGTATGTTAATTAAGGGGTGGGAGACCCTAGGTGATATAAGGTGCCCTTTGGGTGACCCCGGTCACTGTCCTTTTTGCAGACACGGCCAACAGTTTACCTGCTAACCCACCCTCCCTCCCTAATTTTGTGTACTCACTTTTTCTTCTTTTGTCACAGCTGGCGGTTTGGGTGTCCTTGCCGGTCTGGTTTTGGTAAGTGATGGAGTTTGGATGCTGGTAATGGAAGGCTCAATCCTCCCCTAACCTCTGGTGTTTTATTGGACGTGCCCACCGAGCTTGTTGGACGGCTGGTGGTTAGCATTGGTGGTGGGACAGCGAAAGGTAGCTGTCAATTTTTGTTTGGACAAGGGGGGAGGTGAGTACCTGTGGTCTGGATTGTGCAGTGTGAGAGGCCGGCAAGGACGGGGTTAATTCGGCTCCTGTGTTGGTTATGTTTGAATATGTTACGGTAATGTGTTATGTATATATTTGTATATTTGTATTTATTATTTATCGGTTATTGTATATTGTTCTTATTGGTTTGTGGTGTTTTGGGCCAACACAGTGTTTTAGGGTTTTATAATAAAATTGTGCTGTGGCCTGCTTTATCCAATCTCAGTCTCCGTGTCGTTATTTGGTGGGTTAAACTGGTATTGGGTTTACAATGCACGATACACACTACCTACATACATGCAGTATAAAATATGTGTACATGTATGGAAAAATTAAATTTAATGTCATCATGATCATCTGTAATGGATTACATATTTTAGCAAAGATCTCCACCATAATTCATAAGGACCTGAATATTTGACATAAGGAAATGTTAAACTGGAGTATTTGATTAAATTAGCAAGCAACTAAAACCCTTACAATACACCAGACAGAAGAAACATCAGTGCTCTTAAGCAAAGATCTGAGTATTAGGAAACCTTGAATATTTGTAAATATACATGTAAAGACATTATTATAATCCAGTTTCTATGGATGTTGTCTTCTCACAGAAGAAAGATTGAAAAGAAGCAAGGAAAGGAACCAAGCAGGGAAGAAATTAAATAAAGAGAAGGAAGGAGGGGGAGGGAAAGAAAGAAAGGCAAAAAAGGAATGAAGGGAATGGGCTGTCTTTTTATCATACATAGAAAAACTGAAAGTTGAGAAGTTCGAGCCTCTAATAAACCTACAGCTTACTGAGCATACATCATCATTTTCTAGGCTCTCTCACCTCTACTGAACACCTTCCATAAACCTACTATTTACATACACCAAGCCTTGGCACATCAGTATGGAAAAGGCTTTCCTTTAAGATCTGCATGGTGTACGGAAACTTGTATGCCAAATTAATTTACTGTATTTTTGACAGGCAAAGGGAAAAGTAAGACCATGCTTCCACACCATCATCACTTAATACATTTGATTCTGTAGTTAATAAAATTGATCTAGAAACAACTAACTCACTGTGGATTTAGTTTCAACTATTTAACCTATTTTAGTTATTTTAGCCTAGCTGTGAATGTTCATGTATTCTGAGGTACCAATTATTTTTAAAGGTAGCGCAATTTTTAGAACTGCTTTTTATTTTGGCAATTTATTTTGAGGTACAGGAACAGTGTCAGGCCGAATTCTCAAATAGATTTTTCAAATTGAAAATGATTTATATGCCCAGATGTGTAAGAATAAATAACAAAACAGCACATCAATTTCAAATGGTTTTGCAAAAAAGACCTTGTTATACAACAGTACCCCACTTAAAGGAGATCTCAATGTTCCAGTGCATTTGTGCTGTTGAAAGTAATTGCTTTTTGTTAAATTTGTTTAAAATACATTTTTTTTTATCTTGTCATACATTTGCTCCAATAAAGAAACAGTGTGAAATTCTAAAAAAAAATAATATTTATACAAATACTAACAAACACAGTAGATATTTACAAAAGAGCATACAAAGCTTAAATATGTACTGTACATACCATCACTGTAGAGGTAACTTAATAAACACCTTTCCTTACAGGCACTGAAATTGTTAATTTTATAGCAAGACAGGAGGCTTCATATTTTGCATAACATCTTTACTCTACCACCAATAGCAGCAAAGAGACAAACATTAAAATCAAAATATATAACCAATCAACATAAAACAGGGACTATAAAGTCTGAAGACAGCCACTCCTCCTCGTCTTCTTTGCTGCTACCACCAACAGGTCGGATCAATTATCCATTCAATTTTCCTATATTGATTGTTTCTATTATTGATTTTCATTATTAGCTTTATTTTGCTGATATTATTGCACTTACATCACCTGTATTTGTTCCCTATAATTGCTTTGATCTGCTCCCTGAAGAGACTCTGCTTTTAGGGCCCTCTCTTTAGGCCCTAAACCCTCTTCTTGTGCATCTCCCGCTTTTTTTCCCTTTTATTTTCCCCTACAGGTTTTCCTTTACCTGTCTGTAGCAATGAGCTGCTTACCATGCTCTCCGCGTTCTGCTTCTCCGCCCTCCTCCCTCGTGGTGCTGGCTCCCCATTAGGTTCCTTCTCTCTCTTAGCAATTGTGTTTTTACTTTCACTTTTTATTTTCTATTGCTGTTTTCCCATTGTTTCTTACAGTTTCTAGGTCTCGATATGCCTAATTCTTGTTTTAAGGAATCTTGCCTCTTTTTTCAGTTTTTTAGATTATTTATTTATTTAAATGATATATTACATTTTTCTGTCATTTGTGGTGCTTGCTGGCACATTTTCTCACCTGGTCCCCTGTTTTAATACTAAAAAGGACATATTGCTATACAGGGTGATTCAGGGAGGCCTACCAGTTGTGGGCCTCCCTTAAGATTGGTCCCTGTCCCCATCTGGGTGATACTTTTACTACATCTGGGACCTTACCATTACTATACTACTAGCCTCTACCGCCACTTTGTGGTTTTATATACGGTGCCTTGCATATTTATTGCTGATCTCTCACAGATCTCTGGTGCCGACATCTTCAAATGTTTTCTGCTCATACTAGTTTTCCAATTCTACTGCTGTAGTAGCAGCACAAGATTCCCCTAAAATAACAAACAGTGCCATGAATAGAAGACTATTATTAACTAATATTCCCTACCCTAAAATGTAATAGAATCCTTGTTTGATCACAGAGATTAAAGTATAGAATGAAGCTCTGATGACCCTGCTAGTTGATAGTTAGGATTATGATTTAAGTGCTGCGTAAATTGTCACGTCTGCCCACACCAGAGGCACTTACCGTGGATGTTCTTAGAATACGGCCAAGCCCCCCCTCCAGGCAAACGTCACAGCCGCACCTCCAGCCGTGTGACATAGCCATGCACCCAGTAATAGTTCTGCATGATTCTATAGTGTGCTGAGGACGGGTAAGTACAGATCTCTTTGAGACCTCGCGCCGCTGGGCAGCTGCCTGCCCGCTGGTAGTAGGACCCTGAAACAGAACCCCAGGCACCTCACGTCAACAAGCAGTCACCTGTCCACTGGCAGCGGTTACGTCAGAAGAAACCCCAGGCACCTTACACCGACAGGCAACTGCGCGCCAGTAGCAGGACATTGGGATGTGACCTTGAACATTTCTATTTATTGTTTATTAATTCTAGTAGCTTGAGGACCATAGAACCCCTAAGATTATTACTTTTATTTAATGTAAGAAAGTATTACTTAATGTAAGGAAGATGTATTTTACTGAGAGGGTGGTGGAAATGTGTAACAGCCTTCCAGCAAAAGTAGCTTGAGGTCAACAAAACTCTTAAAAAATTGTTATTGTCCTTTCTACCTCTTTCTTGCATCCTGGCCTTGTTTCCTGGGGAGGTTGCATTTGCTAACACTAAATAAGCAGCACCTGTTTAATGGACTAATAAATGCTCAATATGTTGTGCTCAAATGTGGTTAACATTTCCTACATCTAGCCATTGCCTTCTAGTTTTAGAAAGAAAAAACAATCCTTGAGGCACCTACAAAGTGTAGCATCTCTTGGTTTGTAATGAGAATAAATAATACGACTTCAGTTATGGATGATCTGTGCTGCAACAATTCTCTGGAACTCTCAACTCCGTCCTTCAAGAGTCTCTCCTACTTACTCTTACGTTAAACACAATCACTAAAAATATCAATTCGGAAAGATATACAACCTAGCCTCGCAATACCCTCAACCTGTTTTCTAAACAAACATCCTCCCACCTTCAAGTTCTCCATGCCACTGAGTTCACATGACCCTCACTTTCCCCTCAACCTCTTAATAGATTGTAAGCTCACAAGAGCAGGGTCACTCTTCTCCTTCTCTGTCAGTATGTCTTAACATGTTAATGTTATTGTCTTTCCCATATATTGTCAATTTTAATGTCATTGATATATTTTTACTCTCCCCCATTGTAACAGTGCTATGGCATTTGCAGGTGCTATATAATTAAATGTAAGGATTCCACCAGATACGTATTTTTTAGCTATTAAAGCGGAATGCTCATTATTTAAATAGTTAAACACTCATTATTTAAATAAGCATGATTGTTTAAAAACAAATCATTTATTAAAGGCATGTACAGAAGTACGGTAAAAAAGGTAACCCACCATTATGTAAATCTATACCTTCTGCTTTTTATTCAAATGTTATTTTCCATAATGCTTTATTTTGTATTTTTGTAGCTGACAAAATGCTGAGCATGTACTCAACTCAAATGCTGAGTATGTAAACAGTATGAATAATACCCACAAATATCTACATTAATTGAACACAATATGAATATGCATTATTTAAACTTAAACTTTACCTCTTATTTCTGAAAGTCAACGCACATATGTTTATGTAATTTATGTAACTTAAAAAACTATAATATATATATAATATTAAATAAGTAAAATAATTTTCATTTTGTCTCATTTCAGAAACATCACTGGGGCCAAATGTTCACAATATTTACTATATTTAGTTATTAATTAGTGATTTACTGCTTGTAGTGCATGTAGTTACAGTAGAATATGCTTTTTCAACTAAAAGCTTTCTTTAATTTGTGATAGTTTTTCTTTAAATCTCCTGTATTCACATTTTACAACAGATTCACTCTGACAAAAATACCTGCAGCTCAGACCCATTATTTTTAAGATTCATAAAACAGTTATAAACCAAAAGCATATATAATTTATCAGTTTCAAATCCATTTAGAATGTTTCTGTGCCTAAACAGTTGATTTGACTTTTATTTCAATTTTAGAGCACCTTACCTGCTTATGCATCCAGTAAATGAGTAATAAAACATTAATGAAAAGGCACACTGAAGCAGCTGAAGTGGGCAAAACAATCACTTTGCTTCTCATCACACATGCAGAGAGATTAATCTTTAGCTGTTCAATAAATATGAGCAAAGCCATTTTACCTAATTGCTAGTGTCCCTCCCAATACATTAGGGAGTCTCTCAATGAAGGTCAAGATTCAAGAAGAATGATTCTAGATGCATCTGCTGTTATCCTAGTGCACTGCAGGGAAACAGGAACAAGTCTGCTCTAAGGGACTTTGATTTGTATTTTCTAATTCCCAGTGGTGTCTGCTGGAACTATGTGTTGAAGGTTCATCCTGCTGGGAAATCACAGAAGCTGTGCTAGTTGAGCGAGACAAAGAAAAACTCTAAAATAATTATATTGGGGTTTTTTTTCCATTCCTTCTAGTGTTCTTGACATTTTTGTATTTGAAAGCAATGTTCTTCAGATTAATTCTGTATATGCCTCCATCTGCATTTTTGAATATTGCAGTGGAGACTGAAACAAATGTTAATGTCGCAGTCATAACAATTTCACACTATTCTGACAGTCTATGTTCAGCACCAAAATGTTAAAAGTAAGGTTATAGTTTAGTCGTATTATTCAATAATGGTGTACATTTCAAAGTAATGTATATACCGTATTTGCTCGATTATAAGACGACCCTGATTATAAGATGACCCCCCAAAATCTGAATCTTAATTTAGGAAAAAAAGAAAAAGCCTGAATATAAGATGACCCTATAGGAAAAAAGTTTTACCAGTAAATGTTAATTCATGTAAACTTTGTAAACTATTTTTTTAAAATAAAAGCTGTGATTGAGAAAAATATTTTGTTTTTATTTCTTTTTATTTTCCAACCTGCCCCCCCCCAGTTATGCACATCTGCCCTCAGGCTTGCCACTCTGCCCCAGAAATGCCTCATACCCCCTATATGCCACTGTGCCCCATGAAATGCCTTTTAACCCTCTATATGCCACTGTGCCCCATGATATGCCTTTTGACCCCATATGTGCCACTCTGCCTCCAGAAATGCCTTATACCCCTATATGCCACTATGGCATTTAGGGGGTTAAAAGGCATATTATGGGGCAGAGTGGCATATAGGGAGGTATAAGGCATTTCAGGAGGCAGAGTGGCATATAGAGGGTTAAAAGGCATTGCTGGAGGCGGAGTGGCATTAAGGGGGTTAAAAGGCATTTCATAGAGTACTCTGCCTACAGAAATGCCTTATGCCTCCCATTTAACACCCCCCCTCCCCAAACTTACCAGTGCTTCAAATCCCCGGTGTGTTGTCCGGGTGGCGTATAGAGGGTTAAAAGGAATTTCTGGAGGCAGAGTGGCATTAAGGGCGTTAAACCCCGCTGCTAACCGCACCTCCTTCCGGCTGCAGCGGAAGTTGTCTACGCGAATCGCATAGACGTCTACACGCTGCCCTGGCTACACACCAGGGAATCAGAAGCACCGGTAAGTTGGGGGGGAGTCAGGAGTATCCAGGTCTCCTGCAGCGCTGCGGGGGATCTGGATCTTAGTCTCATAGTCAGACCTATTTGAGGTCTGATTATAAGACGACCCCGATTATAAGACGAGAGCAATTGCTCTGAAAAAAAACCTCCTCTTATAATCGAGCAAATACGGTATTTAGGTCTTGTTAAGTTGCTACGTATGGTCGATTTTTTGCCTATTGTTGTGTCATTGTTGTATTGTTCTATTGATTGTTGTCTGCTGTTTTTGTTCTATTTTTTAACAGCTGTTATGGTCTTGTCTACCACATCATTTACACATCATTTGCTTTTTTCTAATAATTCTCTGTTATTGCTTTCATATTTCCTAATACTCCAGTTTGTGTTACTTCATTCAGCTGATAATAAGCAGTTTTCTTTTTTTTCTGGTGCTTTAGTCACGGTCATGTGATTGTGGCATATGCGCTCAGTCTTTGCAAATAACTCTCGTTTGAGCAGGAATGATATAGAAAGTACTGTTAAATTATCCACTTTGCAATCAAGTGCTTAGTGTCTAAGTTTATCTCTATTTTCAAACCCTCCTGAGATCACATGATCAAAATTCTCTTATCATCTTAAGGTAAAAAAAAGTTTGTTTTTTTATATTCATTCTTTTAATTATATTTTCCTGTGTATACAGATTTGATATATATATGTGTATTTTCTATTTTTTAAAGTTGTTCTTTTAATTAGTGTGTGTAATCATGTGACTATGATGTCACTTAGGTGCCAAATTTGAAAGCTTCCCACACTATGTATATGGAGGTCTTTAGAATGCCTATTACACTTTGAAAAATACATTTTATCCTGTTTTTTTATTCAGATTTTTATCTCACTGGATATTTCCTTGCTCTCACAAGTGTGACTTTTTCATTTCTTTAAAGCCTATCCCATTAAAACAGTGTACACTAGGTCTTGTATCATTTATGTCTCTACATATCCACTCTGAAAACCTGTGACCTAAGTATATCATCAGAAGAAGCCACACCCACAAGAACATCCACAGGCGGGGATTATACCGCCTATGCTATATTTATTTTCCTGTATAAGTGTTTCCTGTTATTATTCAACTTGGCTCCATAAGACATACTGCACTATTTTCCGTTTTTCTTCATTTTACATATCTCCATCCCCTTGTTATATTGGAAGACCCTTACAGCCATCATACCCTTAGGCGCAACCGCCACACTCATCCCAAAGATTCTACCTTCAAGCCAGATAGGAGAGATTCCTGGCACGGTTTGTGTTGCTGCCTACACCTCGGTTCAAAGACGCACTAGTCTGATAAACATGGCCCACGTACTAGTCTGATAAACATGGCCCATGTATGTAAATTATTCTTTAACGTGCCATGATAAATAACATCCATTTGTTTAGATTTTTGCAACAACGGCAGCCATCTTCCTCAGTCAAAATATTTATTTTTAACATTACTGGCCACTATGAGCACATTGAATAGCTTTGGCAATCTGTGCCATGACTATTTATGTTGCTTTTTTCAACCAGTTTTTACCGTATTTGCTCGATTATAAGACGACCCTGAATATAAAACGACCCCCCAAAATCTGAATATTAACTTAGGAAAAAAGAAAAAACCTGAATATAAGACGACCCTAAAGGAAAACGGTTTTACCAGTAAATGTTAATTCATGTAAACTATTTTTTTTAATAAAAGCTATGATTGAGAAAAATATTTTTTTTGTTTGTATTTTCCAACCTGTCCCCCAGTTACGCACATCTGCCCCCAGGCTTGCCACACCAATACGGCACTGTGGCCCATGATATGCCTTTTAACCCTCTATATGCCACTGTGCCCCATGGTATGCCTTTTGACCCCTATGTGCCACTCTGCCTCCAGAAATGCCTTATACCCCTATATCGCATTCTGGCATTTAGGGGGTTAAAAGACATATTATGGGGCAGAGTGGCATATAGGGAGGTATAAGGCATTTCAGGAGGCAGAGTGCTCTATTAAATGCCCCCTTAACGCCATTCTGCCTCCTGAAATGCCTTATACCTCCCTATATGCCACTCTGCCCCATAATATGCCTTTTAACCCCCTAAGTGCCAGAGTGGCATATAGGGGTATAAGGCATTCCAGAAATGGCCTATGCCCCCATTTAACACACACACACTTACCGGTGCTTCCAATTTCCTGCTGTATTGCCGGGGCAGCGGGTTGACGTCTCCTTCCGCTGCAGCCGGAAGGAGGTGGAGTTGGCAGCGGGGGTTTGTCTGCATCCGTCGCGCATACCTTCCCCGGCTGTCAGAGATCAGCTAATCTCTGACAGTCGGGGAAGGTATGCGCGACGGACGCAGACAACCCCCGCTGCTAGCCACACCTCCTTCCGGCTGCAGCGGACGTTGTCTACGCGGATCGCGTAGATGTCAACCCGCTGCCCCGACAATACAGCAGGAAGCACCGGTAAGTGTGTGTGGGGGGGTGTTAAAGGGGGGGGGAGACAGGAGGATCCAGGTCCCCTGCAGCGGTGCGGGTGATCTGGATCTTAGTCTCATAATCAGACCTCTATTTGAGGTCTGATTAGAAGACGACCCCGATTAGAAGACGAGGGGTATTTTTCAGAGCATTTGCTCTGAAAAAAACCTCGTCTTATAATCGAGCAAATACGGTACTTTGTATACATCTACATTTTGAGAAGATTACTCTGTTGCTTCAGCTTAAAGATAACAATGCAATAGTACACTTTTATAGTTTGATGCCTATAGAAGGGGTCACATGTACACCTTATGTACCTTAAGACGCACTCATAATAGCAAAGTAATAATAATGATTGGATATAACATAAGGAAAAAAAAGGTTGGGAAATGGTCAGGTCTACTTGTAGTTACATTAAGCTACTTTAAATATCATGCCCAATAAAAATGTAGCTTCAGGCAAGAGAAAAGTCTGGACCTGGCTTTTGAGATGCCAAGAAAAAAAACACATGCAAACTCACTAACACCATACACCATACATTGACACATACATACACACATATACTTTTCTCTCCCTTGTATCGCTACGCCTAGGTTCAACCCTGCAACTGTAACACTATCTGCTGACACACATACCCATGCTTACACCCTACACCAAGACTCACAGACATGCTGACACAAAATACAAACATACACACACACATGCTAATACCATGCACTAATACCATACAAACACTCACGCTAACACCACAAAGTAACACAAACACTTTCTAACAACCAACACAACTGCTCACATCAACCCTATACACGCCCTCACTCTAATGCCATACACTTATGCATGCACACACTCACTCTTAACACCATACACTTACACATACACACACACTCACTTTTTCCCATCATAAATGCAGCTTGCCATCTCGCTGTCACTCTTTCTCCCCATGCTTCTTACGTCGCACAAAGCCTGTCTTCACTCCTGACATGCTGTTCCTGTCCCATTACCGTGGGGTCATGTAAAACTTGTTACATGACCCTGCTCTGCGCTCCTTTGTATGTCTCAAGTGATTCTGCTGCAAACAGAACTTTACCCAGAAAATTCAATTTCACGTATATATAATAAACATGTGTTAAATATGATATATTACTACTTAGCTATGTGACTTACTCCACTTAAACAATCTGAATATCTTATAGCTGCTGTAGACAAGGTTATCAGTTTATTGAGAATGGTTAATTGCATATAATTAATTATGCTTTATGCTGTATATAAAGTGGAAACACAAAATGAGGGAGTGGATTTTTAGAGAGAGTTGGAACTAGTGTTTTAGCTATATCCTCATAGAAAGGACACAAGGTCATTCCTAACCAAAAAAAAAAAACAATTAGCAAAAAGCAAAAAGGATCAAACAGATAGCAGAAATTGGTGTGGAGAGACAGCCTAAGTGGCAAGATGCAAGGTAAGTATAAATAAAAGCAGAGCCCCTGTGCGATAATTGCCCCAGGCCCCCTCCAGCTTCTCCAAAAAATATATACCTCATTGCCATGCTGTCCCAAAACAGCTTGTGAGTGCTACCTTTGCCCCAAGCAGCTAATCATTGCCATCCAAACATTCTCCTTGTGCCATATTTATCCCAAAACAGCCAGTCTGTGCCATCATTGCCCCCAACCAACACATACACAAAAATGTACACAGTAATGCTAACAAAAACTCCATCTCACACTACTTACACATCAATGCTTACACACAAACACACATACACATCTATGCTCACACACGTCTATGCTAACACACAAATACTTACACATTAATGCTTATACATACAAATGCTTTACATAGTTTCATAGTTCATAAGGTTGAAAAAAGACCTAAGTCCATCAAGTTCAACCCTTCTACCTAACCTTTCTATTCTTGATCCAAAAGAAGGCAAAAAAACCCTAATTAAGTTACTTTGAATTCTGCCATCACGGGAAAAAAAATCCTTCTTGACTCCAAGAGGCAATCGGATTTTTCCTTGGATCAAGAAGCTCTAAAGTATTAATGTTATTCTATTTATATCCCTGTATATCATGCCTTTCTAAGAAAATATCGAGACCCCTTTTGAAGGTATCTAATGTATTGGATAACACCACCTCCCTTGGAAGTGAATTCCATACCTATATTGTCCTCACTGTGAAGAATCCCTTCCTTTGTCGTCTATGAAACCTGCGCTCTTCCAGTCTCAGAGGGTGACATCTTGTTCTTTGTATATTTCTTTTAATGAGCAGGTCACTGAAGAGCTCTTTATATTGGCCCTGCATATATTTATATAATGTTATCATATCCCCTCTGAGATGGCGTTTTTCCAGTGTATGTAATTTTAACTTTTTTTAGTCTCTCTTCATAACTAGTATCTCCAAATCCTCTTATTAATTTCGTAGCCCTCCTTTACACTTTTTCTAATTCCATAATGTCCTTTTTAAGGACCGGTGACCAGAATTGTACCGCATATTCAAGGTGAGGTCTTACCAATGACCTGTAAAGAGGCAAGATAATATCCTCCTCCCTTGAATCAATACCTCTTTTTATGCATGCCAAAAGCTTATTGGCCCTCGCAGCTGCTTGCTGGCATTGCGCACTGTTGTCAAGTCTGTTGTCAACCGTTATTCCTAAGTCCTTCTCATTGGTAGTTTCCCCCAAGGATATTCCATTTAAAGAATAGATTGCATTTTTATTATTTTTACCATAATGCATAACTTTGCATTTCTCTATATTGAACCTCATCTGCCACTTGCACGCCCAGTCCCCAACTCTGTCTAAATCTTCCTGCAAAGAAGAAACATCAAGATTAGTCTGAATTACCCGGCCTCATTTTGTGTCATCAGCAAAAACTCTGACATGGCTCTCAATGCAGCTTGGGAGATCATTTATAAATAAATTAAAAAGAAGAGGACCGAGGACAGACCCCTGAGGGTCACATAGACATTCCTGCTAACATTTACATATACATAGTCACATTCATGCATACATATGCATTCATGCTTACACACTTATGCATAGACATTCATGCTAAAACACACTAATACATACACATTAATGCTCACATGCATACATACATACCGCACTCCCTAAGAAAGAGAAAAAAGGATATGTTACTTATTATCTGCATCTATTGTTGATGTTGTAATGGTGCCAAAGATGACAAGCAAATGCCAATCCTCACTCCTCTATCTAGTGTTCACAAGACATATTTGGCTTAACCAAGCAGCATAGAAAAATAATGGGAAGGAATAATCACAAACATTTCTTCAGGGGAGGGTTGGCAACATTGGGACCAGAGGGCAGCTCAGCAGTAAATGGGCCTAAAGCACATTTGGAAGATGACATTTGCAATGTTTACTACTCAGTCTTGTCCAAAAACATCAACAGAAAGGGATGCATAAAAACAGATACAATGAACAATATAAGTAATTCAGTCAATGAAGAAAGACTTAAGGCCTATATAGTCCAATGTATGTTTGCTGAATTGCAAGTGCAAAACAAAATAAAGTTTCAGTGGCCCCAAATATTTAAATCAGAGCAGCCCTTTATTTGTAGTGTAGCTATTAGGAAGGTTAGGATTTTACGAGGGGCCAAGGTTGCCATGTTGGAAGGTTTCAATGCACGCAGAAAAAGTTTCCCATCTTCATACATATTTGATCTAAAGTGTAATGCTGTTGAATTAATCAGATCAGAACTGGTATTTCAGATTATAGTCCAGATTGTTTAAGAATTTGTTGCATAGACAGTGATGCTCATTCTAGATGGTGTCTTACAGATGCCTTTTAAAATCTTTAGTATTCTTACATGCCTTTCAATTATACAGCATTCTTGCCATCTGTCACCTACTTGACAATGCATCATTCAGATAACGTTTTATAAATGATTAATGGCTGTGACACATTTTAATTTGCAAGAAATACCAGTTAAAGTGCTTTCCAGAGCAATAATATTTGTTGCTTTCTATTATCAATAAATGTTTTTTGTTGTTGTTTTTTTTAAATATGAGCTTTCTGAATAAAACTGTATTCTCTTGATTGTCTTTGGTTGTTATACTCTATTGTAGTAGTATTGGTGATGTTTTTAATTTGTATAATTCTGAATTTTCAACCAACCTCTTAATATAGCTCTCTAAATTCTTCCAATATAATTTTAAGTGTTATGCACCTAAACACCTAAAAATGTGCATTGCACTGTCTTTGTCTTACAGATGGACTCTACAGATTCTTCATTTTGTGTCTGGGAAGAACATTGATAAGATGGCTATAGACCACAGTGTAATGGGTGATGGTTAATTCATGCACATGATAGCTGAACTCTTGCAAAACTACAGAGTAAGGGTACAAATGTTTTCTGGTTCTTTTAGTATTATGTTTCTCAAACAGCTATAAAACATTGATAAATAACTTTTTACTTTATAGAAGCATATACACTAAATGACCAAAAGTAAATGGGCACCCTCCTAATTATTTGGTTTAGGTGTTTCAGCCACACTTATTGCTAACATGAGTATAAAATTAAGCACATAGGCATACCATCTCCCTAAACAAACAGTGGCAGCAGAGATCTGCTGAGCTCTGAAGTGTGTATGCCGGTCATCTGTAGAATCACTCACTACAGAGTTCCAAACTGTGCCTGGAAGAAACATCAGCACAAGCACTGTGCATCAGGAAATTATGAGGTGGGTTTCCATAGCTGAGCAGCTGCACACAAGCCAAAGATCACTATGTGCTATGCCAAGCATCAGCTGGAGTGGTCACAGCCACTGGACTCTGGAGCAGTGGAAACTTGTTCACTGGAGTGATGAATCACACGTTACCATGTGGAAGTCTGATGAACGAACCTGGGTTTGGCAGATGCCAGGAGAACACCACTTACTGGAATTTATAGTGCCTATTGTAAAGTTTGGTGGAGTTTGGACTAGGTAATGGTAGAGCATGAAAAGACATTTTAGAACTTTGTATGTTTCCAACATCGTGGCACCAGTTTGAGGAAGGTACTATCCTAGTCCAGCATGACTATGTCCCTGTGCACAAAGTAAGACCCATAACAACGTAATTTGGTGTGTTTAGTATGGAGGAACTTGCATGGAGAGAGCCCTGATCTTAACCCCCATTGAACATATTTAGGATAAATTGGAATGACAATTGTGAGGCAGGCCTTCTCATCCAACATCAGTGCCTAACCTATATAGGTGTGATGGTCAGATGTCCACATACTTTTGTTCATATTGTTTATGTGCTGAAAATATTGAAAAGCAGGCTATGAGTGAAATGCTGATAATATTAGCACATGCATCAGCCTGTATCACCTGAGGGTTCCCATGAAGCAAAAGTACAACATATGCTCCTGGAAACCCTGTGGTACAGAAGTCCTCTAGCTTTTATGGAACTCCAAAGGTTTTGGTTAGCAAGTCTGCTGATAGAAGCCAGTGTGACATCTAATGACATCTGTTACTAAATAATTCTGCAAACATGTAAAGTATGCTTTAATTCTAAAGGACACTATTTGAGCATAATTTACATTTTAATTAATAATGCCTTTTTACTCAACTTTCTTATATAAACATGTTCAAGTTCTGAGCCCTAAAAGTAACTTGCTATGTATATTGATTATGTACATACAATTTCTTTTCTTTACACAATTTACATATTTTTACATATTTCTGTTACATATTTCTATCATAAAAGTGAAACAAATTACATGTTCAGGTATGTATTTGATGCTTCTGGACATAATTATATGTACATCAACTCTAGATATATTTTTGTCTCATGTAAGATCACTTTTTTTTATTTATTTATTTTTTACTTAACTTTATGACAGCCAAAATGATGCAAGCTCTTCTGGTAACTATTCGCCCAACCTGAATGAGATTGGAGGATTCATCTTGTATAAACTCAGGAAAAACTAACTATATAACATTCATGTAAGCCTTTTTCTATAAATAAATTAATGTATGATTCTGAATGCATATATATATATATATATATATATATATATATATATATATATATATATATATATATATATATATATATGACTTCCATATGGTAGATAGATTATACTGTTATATTTGTTAGTAGAATTTTTTTTAAAAAAGTGTTTTCATATTTTGCTGTATGATTTTTTTTTTAATTTACCAGTAATTGAATTGTAGTGCTTGTGTATTTCCTTTTTTATTTACTTAATATATTTTTCAAGAAACAAAATACAGTTTGAATCCCCCTGGGAATAATAAAATCCAGTAGGTCCAAACCAATGAAAGATTTATGCATGTAAGGTATTTCAGTACAGTACAGTTACATTTCTTTTTTTATTTGTTAAAGAGAACGGAAGCAAAATTTGTTCAACTACACACCAATTTCATTAAATCAAAATGAAACACCTCTTAACGCAATATAAACAGTTTTTGTTCCTTCACATTTTAAACACTACTTGTTTTTACATACACATTATGTTATAGATTTTTAATATACATTCACTATTTTTAGTTGTATGTGTCAGCAAAATAATTACATGTTTAAATCTCTTTAAGAAAAAATGTCTATCATGTAGAGCTCATTCCGGAGGATAATTTTTGTTTTGTAAATTTGTCTTTATTTATGTGGGGTGCAAACAATATTAACCAAATTGAGATTACAGTCAAATCTGGTGAACTATCACTTTAACAAAGCAATAGCTCATTCAGAATGTCACAGAACACCCGGAAACCTCAATGTTCTTGGCAAGTAGTGGCTGCATATATGGTCTGTGTGGCCCTGGTTACTATAGAGAAAAAAGAAAAATATATAATATAAAGAGAAGCAATTAAAAATATGCGCAATGAACTATTTATGTTATTAAGCATATCTAGCAGAACCAGATCAGGTGAACCTTGATCGGGATGCTAAAAATCTTTAATAACTAATGGACTTGGGAGCAGAACCCCTGAATATATGTGCACCCCTACCATATATGACTCGTGGTGCCAACCTGACCTTTTCTATCTACCTACCAATGCAAGTTGCAGCAGGAAATGTCTAGCATATATGTCAAAGCTATTTGCCATGTTGATAATAAAAAGCCTAATCTCTCTTTCCCACATACCTCAACATACAGTATGTGAAAGCTTCTGAGAGAATGTTCAAGTAGAAATTTGTAGCCATGAGATATCATGCCCATCAAATTATGTTTGACAAGGCAATTCGTAAACAGAGGGCAAGTTCTTCTCCTTGAAAGCCCCCCTAGGATCAACGATCGTTGTATATGTTTAACCCTCAAGTACGTAAAGATTTCTGAGGCTGGAGAAAATAAATTTAGGGATGAAGGTGGGTTAATAAGTGTTTACATAGATGAGAAAACAACAGTACCAACTAATGTTGTCTCTCCTGCAGCCAGGAGAGTTGCTGAAATGTGATTGGTCGGTTTAACTAGGAATCTTCTATCTGGACAGACTTTCTGTCTGTGTACAACATTTGATTGCCTGTGCCGCCCTTATTGATTGGTAATAAAGCGAGACATTGGGCATTCCCAAGCCATCTTTATCACTTCTTAAGTTTAAAATCTTAAATGTCATATAAACAAAACAAACAACAAACAAACAAAACAACAAATAAACAACAAAACCTAAACAAAATAATAAGTGATGTGCAAAGTAAATACAATAAATGATACAAATATAAATATAATGTACTGCTTGTATACCATAAGAAACAAACCCCACTGTTGTTTTACTTAAACTTCTATACAAAACCAAAACATCGGGGACCGTGCCAAAAACATAGGAATGTGATACAAATCTCAGAGGGTAGATCGACCAAATGGCAAACCAAGTCCAAATATGAAAAATAAAATAGGATAAAAAAATATAGTGTAATATGTATGGAATTATAAATATACCGAATCAAAATCTAGACAGACTCTTACATTTATTAGGGCTTCTCCGAAGCCCATATATATATGCGATAAACAGTAGTTCTCCACTTCTTTCCTCCAAAACGTGTTCAATAGACCCCTAGGTACTGGATATTAAATATCAATATAGCAAAACAAATATAGCGGAAACAAATACGAGACCTCCAACCTAACTGTAAGAAATCATTTTTATACTTTTATTTTGTTCTGCACATTTTAGGCCTGAATGCAACTTGAGTGCTAGGAACATATGGTATCAATTAAGTGACGTAGCTTAGAGGGTCTTGGAATGCCGGTGTATCATATGACTGTTCCAATAGGATTCCTTAACGTATACCCTATCCAAATGTAAAGGGGTATAAATTGGCATGGTTACAAGGGCAAGGTCTCTTTCTACGCTCTTTCCACGCTCTCACCTTCATCTCACCAAGATATTTAGCCTACAGTACCTTTTATCAACATTTGTTCCAGCATCGGTACTGTATGAATTGATAATTTGTTATCGAATAAACCTGATTAATAAGACATAGAAGCTGTGGTCTTGATTGCTGTTTGATCACTGGAGAAGCTTAGATATTCCAGACAAAGAATATTCTAACAAATTGGCGAGCCAGCCAGTCTTTAGTCAGTTTTCTACGGCGAGCCTTTACTGCACGTTTGTTTTTGACTTTTCCTCTTCCGACAAAGGGGGGATAGTGTGCAGTTGTCTGAAGAGATCAAAGAGATCCTCTGACTAAAAACAAAAAACCTAGCAGTGTGATCAGAAGAAAGTGTAATTCGACACTACCAGACCATTACCAGACCACGTGGTGAGAAGCAAGAGCATTCCAGAACCGTGTATCGTAGTGAGAGCAGACTGAGCAAGCAACTGATCTACGGTAAGTATGGATTTTATTAATACTTTGTCTTCCGGAAGTAAACTTGAATTTACGTTTGTTCCTTATACGGCTAGTGATTCAGCTTTGTGGCATGATTTATGGTGTCAGTGTGAAGATGCAAATAATAAGATAGACAAAAAGATATTTTCTGGGAATAAGGAGAAACAAAAGTTGAGAAATGTAATGAAAATGATTAAGATTTTTAATACATTACTTGATGGTGGTGATAATCTGACTAATAATGATGTTAGTCAAAGTAATTCACAGAGTAGTGACATGGTTAAAAATGAGATGCACAATGTGTGTGCAATAGAAAAGGAATGTCCTAAATGTGATTTATTAACTGAAGAGATTTCTGATTTGTCGGATTGCTTAGAAATTAAGAATTTGTTAATTACAAAATTGCAGAAAGACTTGAAACAAGTTTGTGTAATTACAAGGGGAGATAGACAAAGACACAGCTTAATTCCAGAAAATGTAGAGGATGAACCAGAGGTCAGTTCAGAACAGGAACTGCAAAGGAAGAAGCTTAGAAATAAAGCAGCAAAACTAAAATTACAGATACAAAGCGAATTAATGAAATTACTTAAAGAAATACCGCCGTATAATTCTAATTTGGATGCATTTGGTAATGCAGATGTATTTGAATCCAGCACAGACAGTATAACTTGGCTAATGGAGAGAAAAATATTTTGTTTAAAATTTGGTTACCTACATACATGAGTAGAAGATTAGTAGCTCCAATAAGTTCTCCTATAGTGGAGGATGATGAAATCATCCATGGAACAGATAAGGATAGACTCCAACAGTTGATTAAGTTTACAACTGGAAATACCAATCCAACACTTGACATACTAGAAAATCTGAAACCTACAATTTCAGAGGATCCATTTTCTTTCTTGTTAAGATTTGAGCAGGCTTACAGATTAGTATTTAACATTTCTGATGATGAATGTCCTGTCTCTATGATTCAAGTTTTTGTTAAAAAGTTTAACTACCTGGATCCTACTAGCATAGCAATTGCTTCCGATATGCAAACACTTGAGGATGCTGCTGCATTTATTGATAAAATCAGGAGAGAATGCAGACATGAAGGGGTTAAAATGAATGTGTCTGTAGTTAACATGGTTAATAGCAAGGATATAGGTAGAAAGGAGAGATCACATTTAATTCACCCCCCTTCTCCCCCTCAGGAATTTAAACATACCCAGATGCAGAATCCCAGGGGACACAGGTTTTGGAATAAAGAGTCTTTTCACTGTTTCTATTGCAAGAAACTGGGACATTTTAAAAGACAATGTCGCAAATTTCTCTATAATAAAAAATTAAAAGAGCAAAGAAAATCAAATGGATTTGTTTACAGTTCAGATCTAATTCAGATTTACTTTACACTCCAATGATTAGGCAAATCAGGGAGATTGAAGTTAATAAAGATTTACCTAATACAGGAACTACACAGGAATATGTTTGTTGTAAGTGTCGTGAGAGTTATAATACATAGATATATGTTGATTCAGTATACAGGGAGCTAGTATAGCAATTAACTCTAATTCGTACTGTATCCCTGCACTCTGTCTTCTATGAAGATGCTTTGAATAAGTTAATTTATTTATAAGAAAAACTATATGAACAACATCAGATGTGTTATATGTTAACGTTTTGTGTTTTGTTTTATTCTGTAAGTTAAGATCCTGTAATGTTATATGTTGTATCTGTTAAACTGCAACTACATAGTGTCCATCATTTGCAGAAGTACAAGTTAGGGATATTTCCTTTCTTGCTTCTCAGGTTGATTCAAAACCTTAATTTAGTTCATGAGAACAGGGTTTTGTGTCATGACTAAAAAGGATTACTATGTATTGTATTGTATTGTATTGATCAAATATGTTTTTCCATCAATTGAGGTATTAATTATTTACTATTGTCCATATTCTTAAAATTCATCATATGATCCAAATTCATGTGTTATAATTTGCTTTTTGGTTATTTTATAAAATGATGCAGTCTTTAATGTTAATCATTTTAAACAAGTTCTTAAGAATCATATTAGAACATTACATCATGTTTTATAGTGAGGTGCTATAATAATAAAGGTGTTGTATCAGCTAAGATTTTGATGCTGCATATCTGTTGTGTTTTTTAGGTTGTATGAAAGAGTCGAATGGACAATGCAAATCATTAAAAAGTCCGTCATGGGGGGGAGCGCGCGCCCGTCTTGTACCGGTAGCCCTACGCTGTCCTTTTCCCTCTCTTTATGGGACCGACTTAAAACGAGACGCGCTTTGTGCCACACGCCGTCTCCCCTTACCCCTCTGTTCCACAATCCTGCTTTTCCTGCGGGGTTGGCGTTCGCTTCCTTCCACTGGTGGAGGTCTCATGGTTTTTCGAAGGTTGGTCACCTGTATCACCAGGGCACTTTACACACCGTGCGTACTCTCATGACCTCCTTTCAGATGCCCCCTGCGGAAACGTATCGTTTCCTTCAACTGCGCTCGTTTTTGACGGGGCTCAAGTTTCCCCGCTCCTTCCCTCCTATGTCTCCATTCGAGCGGCTGTGCTGGGTTGGGGAGAGGCGTCCAGGCGCGATCTCGCAGCTTTACGCCCACCTTACCGCGCATGCCTTCTCTGCCGCCCCTTCCCACTGTCGTTTGTGGGAGAGTGACCTTGAGATATCTTTGACTCAGTCGGACTGGACGGAAATATACACTAACACGTTCTCACTTACCGCTAATACTCTCGTTAAAGAGGGCGCGTTCAAAGTGGTTGGCAGGTGGTATCTTCACCCTTCTCGGGTTGCCCGGATGTTCCCGGGCTCCGGTGATGGCTGCACGAGGGGTTGTGGAGAGAGGGGCTCGTACTTTCACATGTGGTGGACGTGCCCTCTGGCCGTGGACATGTGGACCTGGGTCTTTGATCTTCTCAGTGAACTTGTGGGCGCCCGGGTAGATAAGTGCCCTTTGACGGCTTTGCTCAATAAGGATCACCCTGACCCCCGATTTCCCAGGTGCACTCAGCGGCTCATTCACAGGATATGCGCGGCTGCGCGACTCTCAATAGCTAAACATTGGAACACATGCATCCCTTCCCGATCCCTAATTTTATCTAAAATTTGGCATATTATGCACATGGAAAAACTCACTGCATACATACACAATACTACTGAACGCTTTCTGAAGGTGTGGACCCCCTGGATGTCTTCCGCCTACGCTGACGGCTCCACAGGCCAGATTGCTGCTCTGTGAGGTACCATTCTGGCGTATCGGGTGGTCTCTTTCTTCCCCTTCTCCCTTTCTCTCTTTTTTTTTTTTTTTTTTTTGTCCCTCGCCTTTCCTCCCTGATTTCCCTCTTCCTCCCTCCCTTTGTGAGTCTCCCCTCTCCGCGGTGTCCGCCTGGGGTTTCTACCTGTGGGTGGGCCCGCTCTCTGTTGGGGTTTCCCTTCCCCTGCTTGTTCACAATACAGGTTCTCGTGCTCTTGTTTCCCGGGCATGGTCCTGGGTGTCGCTGTCTCTGGGCACTTTTTTTTTTCCTCCTGTTTGTCTCCTCATTACCACCTTATATTGCTGAGACATGTGACTTTCCGCACCTTTAGTGATGTCAACATTACTTTCTGTATGCCTTTGTTCCGTGTTACCTATGTTGATGATTGCTGATGTTTCTGCTACTTGCACATCGTTATCATACGAACTAAAAGAAAAAAATGATGTCTGGGCGCCGCTTTACTCGGACCTATATGGTCTTTTTTTTGCATATTCTATTGTATGCTGTGCCTGGATGTCAATAAAAAACTTTTCAATCGGAAAAAAAAGTCCGTCATGGCAAAGACATCTGACATTCAAGAAGAGACAATCCTTTTTGTCTCTAGCAGTTCTGACGGTGACAATACTGATGATTGACTGTTCTAAGGAAGATCTACAGAGTTAAGAAGATCTACAGATTTGACAACCAATGTATAGCCAATTTAACAATACTCAAGGGTTCCCAGACATAATTAAGAAGAAAAGAGAAATTGATGATTTCAATGGTCATGTGTGTTTTGGTGTAATGAAAGAGTACTTATCAGTATGTAACATTAGAATTAACTTTACTAGACAAAGTAATGTAAGGTGAAATGTTACGATAGGGCCTAAACATTTATTTAGTTGGACTAAAGGGACCTACACACAAGATGATAAATTTGGGTTTTGGGAACATATCATAAACAAAGTAGTTTTATTGAGTATAGTAATAGAATGCAGTAATAATGTATGTGAAGGTACATGTTTAATACCCATGGCAGATAAAGAAGAAACATTATTCATTATGAGAGTATTGGGAGTACCTGTCAGTAGTACACAATTATTATTTTATAAATTAGAGTATCCTGATTTAGTTTTTTCCACAGATATGTCAGAACCGGAACAGTTAGACTTGTCTGCATGTTTACATTTTGTGTCCAAAATTATTTATTACAGAAATTATGGCAAAATCATCTGTTGGCTCCACTATCACCAATGTTTTGTTACATCCATTTATTATTGTTTTATTTGTGTCTTTTATATGTATTATTTTTCAAATATGTGTATTATGTAGAATAAGAAAATCGTATTTAACTATTAGAGAAAAGATAGAGCAAGGAGAGATGATATTAAGGGAAACTTTAAGACGTAGGATGCATCAGTCTTCCACAGATTCTTTTTTATAATATTATCGTTTACATATCTTCCTGCACTCACTGAATGTGATACGAATGTGATACGAATGTTGTATGAATGGACAGCAAACATTTATTTATGGTACATAACCATAAACAGGGGGAAATGTAAGAAATCATTTTTATACTTTTATTTTGTTCTGCACATTTTAGGCCTGAATGCAACTTGAGTGCTAGGAACATATGGTATCAATTAAGTGACGTAGCTTAGAGGGTCTTGGAATGCCGGTGTATCATATGACTGTTCCAATAGGATTCCTTAACGTATACCCTAACCAAATGTAAAGGGGTATAAATTGGCATGGTTACAAGGGCAAGGTCTCTTTCTACGCTCTTTCCACGCTCTCACCTTCATCTCACCAAGATATTTAGCCTACAGTACCTTTTATCAACATTTGTTCCAGCATCGGTACTGTATGAATTGATAATTTGTTATCGAATAAACCTGATTAATAAGACATAGAAGCTGTGGTCTTGATTGCTGTTTGATCACTGGAGAAGCTTAGATATTCCAGACAAAGAATATTCTAACACTAACCCAACCTCCAGCCTAACTCAGGATGCCAAATCGTCATGTTTTACTTTCAAATAATAAATAATTAATCACAAGGGTAAAGAGCTTTTAGTGACTTTAACTCATTTTGAGTAACACATAAGCATAGCGCCTGTATTTAAGTCACACTAAGTCTAAAATCTGTTTTTGTGGTAGGAAACCTCACTATATTATTTTAAAAAGCACTGGCAGAGGGACACTTGGATTTGTAACAAATAATGAAATGTACCGTATTTGCGCGATTATAAGACAAGCTTTTTTCCAGAGCAAATGCTCTGAAAAAGACCCCTCGTCTTATAATCGGGTTCATCTTATAATCAGACCTCAACTAGGTCTGCCTATGAGACTAAGATCCAGATCCCCCGCAGCGATGCAGGGGACCTGGATCCTCCTGCCCCCCCCACTTCCCCCACTTACCGGTACTTCTGAGTCCCCGGTGCTTAGTCCGGGCAGCGTGTAGGAGCTCTACGCGATTCGCCTAGAGCTCTACACGCTGCCCGGACTAAGCTCTACGCGATTCGCGTAGAGCTCTACACGCTGCCCGGACTAAGCACTGGGCAGCGTGTAGCGCTCTACGCGATTCGCGTACACAACCTCCGCTGCAGCCGGGAGGAGGTGCGGCTAGCAGCGGGTGTTGTCTGCGTCCATCGAGCAGACCTTCCCCGGCTGTCAGAGATCAGAGTTCCCCGTGATCTCTGACAGCCAGGGAAGGTCTGCGCGATGGACGCAGACAACCCCCACCGCTAACCGCACCTCCTCCCAGGTGCAGCGGAAGTTGTCTATGCGAATGGCGTAGAGCTCTCTACACGCTCCCCGGACTACGCACCGGGGACTCAGAAGCTCCGGTAAGTTTGGAGGAGGGGGGGAGGGAGTGTTAAATGGGGGGCATAAGGCACTTCTGGAGGCAGAGTGCTCTATGAAATGCCTTTTAACCCCCTTAATGCCACTCTGCCTCCAGAAATGCCTTTTAACCCTCTATACGCCACTCTGCCTCCTGAAATGCCTTACAGCTCCCTATATGCCACTCTGCCCCATAATATGCCCTTTAACCCCCTAAATGCCGTAGTGGCATATAGGGGTATAAGGCAATTCTGGAGGCAGAGTGGCACATAGGGGGTCAAAATGCATATCATGGGGAACAGTGGCATTTAGAGGGTTAAAAGGCATATCATGGGGCACAGTGGCATATAGGGGGTATAAGGCATTTCTGGGGCAGAGTGGCAAGCCAGGGGGCAGATGTGAATAACGGGAAATAAAAACAAAATTTTTTTCTCAATCATAGCTTTTATTAAAAAAAAATGTTCACATAGTTTACATGAATTAACATTTACTGGTAAAACTTTTTTCCTATAGGGTCATCTTATATTCAGGCTTTTTCTTTTTTTTAATAAACTAATATTCAGATTTTGGGGGGGTCGTCTTATAATCAGGTAAATTGCAAATAACCTCAATCTGTACTTCTTAAGTTTAACTTGAATATGAAAATCAAAATGAACTGAGTGAGGTGAAATAAAACCAAACCTTTATTGATGTTCTTGGACAATAGCAAAATCACAGCATTACAGAGAATCCAGCAGGAATAAGGTCCATTCTTTGACGTGTTTTGCACCACTCGTGCTTGTTAATAAAACAGCCTGGATAGACTCAGGCTGTGCCTCTTATCTACCCAATAAATAAAATCAATTAAAAACTAATTACAGTAGGGGCACATCTGAATAGGGTGAGCTTAAACAGTGGCAGACCAGTATATTCTTAGGTCTTAAAGGTAAAATGAACAGAGAATAACCCATTTATGACAAATCCATGTATCTGCTTCTAATGCATTCTGTCAACAATCCATTCAGTTTAAACATGTACACTAATCATGATAAGACATGAGTAATAATTACATAAACTTGTAAAGTAAAGTAAAAATAAATTCAAATACATAATTTGTTATCCACATTACAAACAATACATATGCAGTCAATAAATAATTAATAAATAGAATGTATCAATAACATCAGGTGTTTTGGAGCGTGAACAAATTAACCCTTTATACATTTGAACATGTGTTCCTATATTTGAAACCTATTGTTGTGGCTTGCAAGGGTTATATTCGAGAGACTAAAAAAAACACTTGCAACATGGTGTCCATATTATAGTTGTCAATCTTTGGATGTGGCTTCATTGTATTCTTGTATACCACATATAAAGGCCTTAAATTTATGTCATGGTATTTATACTGATTCCGTGATTATACATCAGAGACCATTGATTTTTGACATTTTGTCCCTTGATTTTTTGCTAAAACACAATTTTTTCATGTTTGAGGACTCCCTTTACTCCCTTAACTCTGTGGAACAGCTAGGGGCATGTTTTGCGCCCTCATATGCTAATCTATATATATGACATTTTGGCAGGGACACTATATTTTCAACACAAGAAATCCAATCATGGAACATAGTATTTTCTTTGGAAGGTATATTGATGATCTACTTATTGCCTGGTCAGGAGAGGTGGAAGATCAATTATTTTATAACATATGCTAAACATATAACTACTACAGTTTATCGTAAACAAGTGGCTGGTAATACAGTTTTACATGCTAAGAGTAGCTAGCCATGCCAATTTATTAGATTAAGGAGGATTATGGTTGCCCTAGATTTGCAAATAGAAAGGTTACTGAACTGTGGCGACATGTTCCGCTAAGATCGGGTTGCCTTCATCAGCTCCTTTTTGATGCGGAAAAAATAATTTAGCAATAAATGAAAGCAATGATTTCCCATTTATCCGCTGATGCCCCTACTTCGTATATTATTCCCATGCAAGCAGTATTCAATATCAGCAAGCTTTTACAGTACTTATTAGACTCATAGTTGTTATGGAACCATTATATATATCAGCAAGAAACGCTTATTGCTTTAATGAATATAAGCTGGCCTCGACCAATAAAGGGTTACACCTCACGCAGATACGTGAGAGACGCAAGTAGCAGTGTATTCAGTTATCTATATTTTACTAACCGCAAGCGCCATTCTGACTATATCTTGTTGCAGGAAAGTATCTAATATTTGTTTCTAACGGTTTTCTGCCTTTCTGCCTATTTCCGCATAGTTTCAGGATTAACCAATTAATAAGCTTTACGTAACCTGACGTCCCTTTTTTTTCTGGACACTATATAATCTATAATATAAACAAAATAAAGCAGAGTGATTTTGGACCTGACCCAGAGTGTGTCGTGTGTCTTATTTTTCTCTCCGTGCACGTACATTTATATTCACATAATTTGGAGCAGTTCAACAATTGAAGAAAGGCTTTATTGGAAAGCATCCAAAACAGTTGGCGCCCAACGTGGGGCTCGAGGAAGCCGTACCTGTCGGAGGTCCCTCCCGGGGAGAGTTCACGCCGTGAGCTGACGATTAGACCCTGGGACTGCAGCCCAGTTACAAGGTAAGATCGTTTCTTATCTACCTTGTGTGTCTCTCGTTACTCACGTGTGTATTCGGAGGAGGGAACTCAGGTGGTTGACGCACCCTCGAGAGGCAATAAAAGAACCCCATGTAAATCTACTGTATAATCACTTGTTGAACTGTGGTGCCTCCCTTTTGCTGGCGAGCACACTGTTTCGGAAAGGTTTCGGAAAGTGTTTCAAGTCTACACCGGATCAACCCAGTTGCTCTGATCCCAGACGGTGCCGTAAGACTAACACTATTTTGGACAGCCCAGTCGCCTGTCCCCAGTGCATAATATTACTACAGTGTGTGTGTGTGCCTCGCTCGTATCAGAAGGTTTCGGACGGTTGCGGACAAGGTTACGATACCGCTGCGTAATGGGGAACGATAACAGCGTTCCAAGTGGGTTCTGTACTCCCTCCCAATTAGTTGCTGACAGACGAGGGAAAAGATACATTAAGCAATTATCTAAGTTGGAAAAACGATATAAAGTACCCAGAGGAGGAACCTTATCAATTTGCACCTGGCAAAACCTCCTAAATGAAAAAGCAGGAAAATTAGACGACGACGGATTGAAAGATACTGTTAAAATCTGGCTAGATTGTAGCAAAGAATTTAAATCGTTAGATGGCGAAGAAATGTATGATGAAAAGCACTCAAGATATCTGTGTAAAATTCCAATGTCTTATACGCCACAGCTCTATAATGGCGCCGAGTCGTCGGACAAGGGGTGGAGCTGCCCAGCCTGTAATGCAATGACGTCAGGAAGCCGTCGCTCTTGTCTGTACTGTGAGGCCCCCCGCCCCCCGTCTACTCCGGCTACCGTGTCGTGTCTGACACAGACACCAGCGCCATCTTGTGACGCACTTCACCAACTGTCTTCAGTGGAAAATCCCCACCAATTGCCTGCCCCGCCTTCCATGTTAAATCCGGTACAGGCATCGAGGCCATCTTTGTTAACTGACAACGCCCAAAATTCTGGCCTACCTCCAGCTCCGTTATCTTCTATGTCTATTCCCACAGTGTCATTGTACCCAGTAGTTAATCCGGATGGCACATTTGTATTACCTACCCAGATTACAGCACCCAGACATATGGTCCCAATCATGATAATGGCAAGCAGTGAGGAAACAAAGAAGGAAAATATATCTACTAGTGCTGTTATGCTTCCGGCCCAACACCAGGCTGAGGAAGGCCTACTACTCCAGGAAGGCAAAACACTAGAAAAACCTCAAACAGTACTATTTCCACCCACTCCTCCCGTAGTTACACCCCCGGTACCTACACCCAGCACTACTGTCCCGTTAATGATGATGGGCCCAGGCGACAGTCCAGAAGGGGAGGAAATAGATACGACCGAGGGCGCAACAGCTGCCCCAACCCAATCCGATGCCGACAGCAGTATGATACTTAAAAAGGGAAAAAGGTTACCTAGACCGAAACCAATAACTAAACCCCAAAAAAGAACTAAGCCCAAACACACACAGTCCCCCTTGGTGGGTTTTGACCCACCTGTTCTCCATGCTGAAGAGATGGGAGCTAGGCCTAAGCACCAACCTATTTTCACTGATGAAGAAATAGGCACTCATGACAGTCTATCAGAAGAAGAGGGCTCAGAGGAGGGGGAGGAATCCCAAAGTATTTACCAGAGCTTACCTTTTGTACGTTCTCCTATAGGCCATCGCCGTATAAGATATACTCGACAATCTGATACCGAACAGCCCTCAAGTACGTCAGCCCCTCAGCCACCATCCATGGGGAATACAAATCCCAATAATCCGTTTTCTTCTCAATTCGCTGAAATTATGTCTGCAGCTATAGTACAAGCCACCCGACTCGCCACAGAAAATGCTACTCCACGAGATGGTCTCGCTTCCACGGAGCCGCGTTCCAAGTATGTAGCATTCAATCCGCAACAACTGTATACAATCGTCAAAGATCTCCCTGAACCTGATACACATCCAATGCCATTTTATCGAAAAGTTTCACAGGCCTGGACTACCTATGGATGTACCTGGTCTGACCTTGTTAGTATTGTCCAAGCCAAAGCAGGAGACTACGCAGATCTTATTCTCAACCAAATTATACGAGACCCATCTTATCTACCTTGCGATCCCAGATCCACTGAATCAGGTCAACAGTTTATCAAGCAATTGGAAATCTGGGCGAAGGACAGATTGTCCGAACAAACAGTATCTCTACAGGATATAACTCAAGAAAAAGGAGAGTCAGTGGAGAAATATGCCTACAGAATCAAACGACATTTTCGTGATCTAGGATTCTCACTCCAAGAAGTGGCACATATTCGTATGTTGGGTCGTGCCTTTGTAGACGGCCTCCATTCTGATCTCAACAAAGTACTCACTACCTGCCGCCCGGAATGGAGGTCAATGGATCTTGAAGTCCTTATACAGGTTGCTAAAGGATTGGAGGCAGGAAACAGCAAGAAAAAGTCCGCCATGATGGCGGTAATGACCGGAGCCGACGCCACTAATGAAGCCACGGACAGACAGCGACAACCTCGTAAATGTTTTGGATGCGGAAAAGTCGGTCATCTTAAAAGAGTATGCCGTAGTCGCCATCTGTGGGCCGCTTATCAAGCCCAGAACCAAAACCAGAACCAGAACACTCTTCCTCCACCTCCTCCTCCTCAGCCATAGGAAATAGGCGAGCAAATGGAGGAGGGGGACTCTATTTGCATGGCCGTCTCCGCCCCTCCTTCCGGCCCTTCCCCTAAGATCACTCTTGATGTAGCCGGAAAACCTTGCTCATTTCTTGTTGACACTGGCGCTGCTCGTAGCGTGCTTTGTGAGACGGATGCATTACCATCCTGGCTATCTGATATACAACTCCCCTGTAGTGGGTTAGAAGGCGTGGTTCAACACAACCCACTCACACGCCCCTTACCCGTCACAAGCTCTTCAATACATCTGCCTTCATCTACTCTAGCTCAATTTGTGGTCAGTGCCACTTGCCCTTTCAATCTTCTAGGAGCGGATTTTCTCAGCAAAATCCAAGCCAATATTACCTTCACTGACAAAGGAACTGTCACTCTCAACACTGCTCTTGCCCCTGAAGAAACCTGTATGCTTATGGCAGTAGTACATGATCCTGGTGCCGAAACCTGGGATAATCTATTTAATTCTTTGAATACCATGCTAGACCATCTTCCAGCTACCCTATGGGCCTCTGGACCTATGGACATTGGACGTCTCAATGTCCCACCGGTACAAGTTGTGCTTAAGGATCCTAATGTTCTTCCATACAAGGCCCAATATCCTTTATCAGTGGCCCAACTAGATGCAATATCTATTCAAGTAGCTGCACTCCTAGAATCCGGTGCAATAATACCTACTACTTCTCCTTGCAATACTCCGCTGTATCCAGTCAAAAAGAAGCAGATCAAAGGCCAACCTCCAGTGTACAGGATGGTACAAGATTTACGCGCTGTCAACGAAGCCACGGTTCTGGATACCCCTATTGTGCCAAATCCACATACTCTTCTATCCAGTATTCCACCTACGGCATCCTGGTTCACTGTAATTGATCTTGCTAATGCCTTTTTCTCCATTCCATTACACCCTTCGTGTCAATATCTTTTTGCATTCACACATGCTGGTCGGCAATACACCTGGACGGTGATGCCACAAGGAGCTCAAAACAGCCCGTCCAGTTTCAGCAAAGCTATGTCTTCTGTGCTTTCTTCATGGCAAGACGCTCACCCGGAAGTTGAGCTCCTGCAATACGTGGATGACCTACTTCTTTGTGCTCCAGACCCATCCACGTGTCAAGAAACTACCCTGGACCTACTCTATTTTCTAGCTACAGCTGGCTGTAAGGTCTCCAAATCGAAACTACAGTTATGCCTTCAAAAAGTGATTTTTCTGGGACACTGTATTACCAAAGGCCGTAAACACCTTACAATGGCACGAAAAAAGGCCATCCTGGAGTTGGCTCCGCCAGAAACTCCACATCAGCTACAGACCTTTCTGGGTCTCATTTCATACTGTCGTCCCTGGATTCCCGACGCTTCTGTGCTAATGCAACCACTCTATGACTGTATACCTCGAGAACTACCAGCAATTTTTTATTTAACACCAGAGGCACTGGACTCATTCGACGCTCTACAACAAATGATTGCCTCATCTCCAGCTTTAGGAATTCCGAACTATTCTCTGCCGTTCCGTCTCTATGTTATGGAACGGCAAGGCCATGCCACAGGTGTTCTCACTCAGATGCACGGTGGTCGACATCGTCCCCTCGGATTCTACTCCAAACGATTGGACCCAGTTGCTCGCGCGACACCTTCCTGTGTAAGGGCTATTCACGCTGCCAGCTGTCTTCTGGACGTCACTTCAGATATTGTCCTCGGACATCCCTTGACAATTCTAGCTCCACATGACATCTCAGCTATTTTACAACAGACTCAACCCAGACATCTCACTGCTCAGCGTCATCTTCGTCTCCAAGGGAGTCTGTTGTTGCCCGACAATGTTACTATTCAACGATGCAATGTTCTTAATCCGGCTGCCCTCCTTCCACTTCCAAGGGGGGAGTATACTGATATTCCGTCTACGGATTTTATTGATCTAGCCACAGAAGAAGATCTTCAGGAACAGCTATTGTGGCATACACAGTCATCAAATGTCGATTTTCCAGATGTACCACCCGAGGACGATCCACATGATTGTCTGACCATGATGCAAGCGGAAGTCAGGTCGCCTCCGAATATACAGGATACCCCACTCTCAAACCCAGAATGGACCCTATTTGTGGACGGCTCCAGATATGCCGATGACAAGGGTCATTTCCATACGGGAATGGCGGTTACGACTGACACGACTGTACTCTGTGCAAAAGCTCTACGACCGGATCAGTCGGCTCAGGAGGCTGAACTAGCTGCCCTCACCGAGGCCTGCATTATGGCTAAAGATTCTACCGCGAATATCTATACGGATTCCAGGTACGCCTTTGGAGTTGTACATGATTTTGGAGTCATCTGGAAGGCAAGAGATTATATCACCGCAGCAGGGACTCCAATCAAGAACGGAAAAGCAGTTGAAGCTTTGATGACTGCGGCCCTACTCCCGAAACAAGTTGCAGTGATCAAAGTCAAGGCACACTCACGGGCTGACACTATGGAAGCAAAAGGAAATGCCTTAGCAGATAGTGCAGCCAAGCAAGCAGCTCTCGATGAAGACTCAGTGGTCCCTTTAATGACGGTGACCAAGAAAGCACCAATGGAATTAGACTGGGATATTTTAATTCAATTACAACAACAAGCTTCAACCAAGGAACAAAATCAATGGATACAAGAAGGAGCATCCGAGGATGAGCGGGGAGCCTGGGCCAGAGGCCAATATCTTTGTTTACCCCGGACTTTATATCCTTTAGTCGCATCACTAGCTCATGGACCGACGCATCAGTCTAAAACCATTATGAAGGAGATTATCGACAAAATCTGGATCGCACCAGGAATCACCCCAATGCTAGCACGAACCACCGAATCATGTTTAATCTGTGCTCAGTGCAATACCGGAAGGACTGAACCTACACCATCCAAATGTTTACCGAATGCTCAATACCCTTTCCAACGGATTCAAATTGACCATATTCAAATGCCGATGTGTCAGACATTTCAGTATGTACTGGTAGTGGTAGATGTGTTTTCCGGATGGCCAGAAGCCTATCCAGTACGAAACCAAACCGCACCCACTACCGCAAAGAAGCTTATTCAGGAACTCATTTGCCGGTTCGGTGTCCCAGAAGTCATAGAAAGTGATCAGGGACCTGCATTTACGGCAAACGTCACTCAAGAAGTGTGGAAAATTATAGGTTCACATCTTGCTTTCCATACTCCCTACAGACCGCAGAATAGCGGGAAAGTGGAAAGATTAAATGGCATAATCAAATCAAAGATATTGAAAATGACACAAGAGACTGGTCTAAATTGGGTACAGTGCCTACCCATCGTACTTTTTGCTATCAGACATACGCCAAAGGCGTCACACAAACTGACCCCACACGAAATACTTTTTGGAAGTAGCCCTAGGTTAGGACAATACTTCCCACAACAGTTGCAAATGAATAATGAAACAATGGCAAAATATGTTATTGCTTTGACTACTCAATTATCTAATATATATACCCAAGTTTTCTCTTCTATTCCAGATCCCAATATCCTCGAAGGTACTCACTCTCTATTGCCTGGAGAGTGGGTGGTCGTGAAGAAACACGTCCGATCTACTTTGGAACCGAGATTCGAGGGCCCTTTTCAAGTGCTACTAACGACTCCTACCTCAATAAAAGTTGAAGGGAAACCCACGTGGATACACGCATCGCATTGCAAGAGAGTCAAAGGATACGATCCTCCAATCAATGACTCCTAGAATGCATATCCTTTGCAAAAGAGTGGGCATCCCACTATTATTATCATTCATTTTCCAACATACATGGGGAAAACCAGCCCAAGCTATCAGTCACCAGGGGGGTCGGGTAGCCATTACAAGAGATGCAAAACAAGCAGGTCCTCCCATTTTTTGGTACAACTCCAGTAGCACAACAGTAGCCACATACTCATTCCAATTTTGTCACATTATAGATTGTGTTTCTAAACGCTACACCAATGTATATACCGGGGTGATGACACAAGAAGGGGATACCACCGACAATTTTGACCCCGGGTATTGTGATGTTCAAATAGGAGAATGTGTTGGGTACATATGCTATGTTGGAGGGCAATGGAGGGACGACTGCAGGTATTGGGGCTCTGTTATAACTAATTCAGGAACCAAATGGGGATATAAGCCCCCTGAAGCCCTAGCCCTCAAAGATCAATATGGTAAATTATTGCTCTCACGAATGACTCTCATATCCACCGGAACTGGTGATAACCAACGATACACCCTTACTATAGAGAATCCCCGGCCAACTGATGCTCGAAAATATATTTTCGGGATTTACAAATATGGTTTCATGAGCGGCAAGGCCCCCTTCTATCTTAAAGATATGTACAATAGTTTAGAATGGGAAGAGCCACAAGGTAAACCATCAAACCAACCAGTTTCGAAACCACCGGAAATTCCATATGCTGTTCTGCGCGCCATTCAAAGTATGATAGCTATAGCGAATCCCACTTATGATGATACTTTAGCCATAGAAACTGGATATAATGATATTAATCTATGGCTCGAGTGGATGCAATATTCTGCTATTAAGCACAATAAGTCCAATTGCTATGTGTGTGGTAAAGCCCGTCCACATCTGGGTACAGTACCCCTACAGTTGCCCTATCAGTCACTACTATGTCTGTTGAGTTTTTATACCAATACCAGTAACAAATTCACCGAATGTGAGAAATGGAAAAGAGAATATCCTCTACTAATCGAGGCTCCCAAGCTCAACGGAGGAATTACTATATATTCTGGCACTTATATTTGTATTTCAAACACCAAAGGAACAGGCAAATTTCTTGGTAAATTCTCTAATGGTAATTGTGCTGAATACAGCAATTTGACCGGTCCCCCCACACAGAATCAAGTATATTCTCTGGGAGACATCTATTGGCTATGTGGAGATATGAAATTGCGCACCAGATTAGAAGGTAGTTGGACTGGTGAATGCGCACTGGCCAAAGTTATAATGCCGTTATTTATAATGTCGGAAGAGCCAGAAGCTGTTGAGGCCCAGTCTACCCTGTTCCGTAAAAAACGCAGTGTCTCAAAAGCCCCCGAAGGAAGTTTCGACCCCCATGTGTATATAGATGCAATAGGAGTTCCTAGGGGGGTCCCAGATGGGTATAAAGCCCGAGATCAAGTAGCCGCTGGTTTCGAATCCATTTTTCCCATTGTTACAATAAATAAAAATGTTGACTGGATTAACTATATCTATTATAATCAGCAGAGATTTGTCAACTATACCCGAGATGCACTCCAAGGACTTTCGGATCAATTGGAGGCTGCAACCCAGATGACTTTTCAGAATCGTATGGCATTAGATATGATTCTGGCAGAAAGAGGCGGGGTCTGTCGAATAATTAGAGAAACTTGTTGTATTTTCATCCCAGATAATACAGGCCCCGACGGAAAAGTGACCATGGCTATTAAAAAGTTAAATTCTCTAGGAGACGAATTAAAGCGCAACTCCGGAATCGATCATCCATGGGCCGAATGGTTTGGCTGGCTCAAAGGATGGAAACAAGCTCTGGTCCAGCTGGGAATAATTTTACTGATTATTGTGATTATTGTTGCTTTTATGCTATTCTGTGTAGTCCCTTGTCTTCAACGCCTATGCGATAAAATGTTTGCAGTAGGCGAGACTATCCCGTTAATGCTTATGTACGATGACACGATGCCAAGCTTTGCATCTTCTTATGAAACACCATCTAGTTCGATAGTTCCCCCTGACAGTAATCCCCGCCCCGTGTAGGGACATATAGATCCGAGGGACATGTCCAAGACCTGAAACCGGGATTTTATCCAATAGGGATAATTTGTCGCCACTGCAGGTGAAGAGGATGCGGGATCATGTCCGGTAGGATCTGTCAGGATTGGGGACAGTCGGCCATCGTATATTCAAGGGGGGACTGTTATGGAACCATTATATATATCAGCAAGAAACGCTTATTGCTTTAATGAATATAAGCTGGCCTCGACCAATAAAGGGTTACACCTCACGCAGATACGTGAGAGACGCAAGTAGCAGTGTATTCAGTTATCTATATTTTACTAACCGCAAGCGCCATTCTGACTATATCTTGTTGCAGGAAAGTATCTAATATTTGTTTCTAACGGTTTTCTGCCTTTCTGCCTATTTCCGCATAGTTTCAGGATTAACCAATTAATAAGCTTTACGTAACCTGACGTCCCTTTTTTTTCTGGACACTATATAATCTATAATATAAACAAAATAAAGCAGAGTGATTTTGGACCTGACCCAGAGTGTGTCGTGTGTCTTATTTTTCTCTCCGTGCACGTACATTTATATTCACATAATTTGGAGCAGTTCAACAATTGAAGAAAGGCTTTATTGGAAAGCATCCAAAACATAGTCACCTTTAAGTGTTTTGTGACTGTCAACAAGCTTAATATGATTAGTTCTGGATTCTGCCATTTTACTTCTATATGAGAGGTTCTTTTCCCCAAATCCTGCAATCTTTTAGATACTTCTGTAATTAGTGCTTTCATATCACTTTGTATAGTACTACTCAATTCCCTCCGAAGCTTCTTGGGGTCTTTTAAGGTGACAGGGTGCAAATCTGCAGGGTTGCTGGTCTGTTCACCTGTCTGAGCCCCTGTCAGAGATGTGAGAATGAACAGAGGTGTCAGTGCCATATTGGTCCGCTCTCTAACGCTGGCGAGGAGCAAAGAATTCTGCTGATTTGCTGCCATCCCAGCGCGGAGGGATATCACACTTTGGGCTGCTTACTGTAACTCGCTGTAAGTGCTATTTACGCACCATTACAGTGGAGATCTCAGGGACATTTGCTCTCCATGGTCTTGGGCACGCCCCCTTCCAGAGGTCACCTGTGTCCCCATTTGTAGGAATTGTAAATTCACTGACTTTTGGTAAATTCTGCAAGTCGTACGAAGACGTGATGTCCGGTGCCGTCCTCTCCCCATTCCTCCAATCGGATGAGAGGACGCCATGTTGGATCAGCTAGATACATAGTTGATTCGCCCTGCAGCAGCAACTCAGATTTAGTTATTTTATTGTTTTAGGGAGGTGTGAAAGCAAGTTTGGACAGTGAAAAGCAATTCTAATCCCCTTTGAACAACTCAAATGGAGTTTCAATCAAATAAACCCATCTTGCAGCATAAACCCTCCCATTCCTATACTGATAGGGAGCAAGGGCTAGGCAAAATAAGGCTCCCTGCCTACCCATAACTGATTTTACTCATTCTAACTCTGTAGAGGATGAAGGAGGAGGTATGGATGGCACTCCAGAACATGGAGTATTCAGTGAATAGGTCATGTGCCCAAATTAAGAGGCATGTTATTCTAGCTCTTCCCTCTTGTGTGCATTTTATTCATTCTTTCAGCTGCATTGGGAATGCACCAGCCAATTTCTAAATCCATTTTAAAAACTGTTTAGTAATGTATTACTATTTTGTTTAAAATGTGCTGTTTGTGTAATGCCGTTTTAATTAATTTCTTGCCTCCTGAATGAAATAAGTTGACTTTGTAGTTGGAATCTTTTTCAGCTTGACTACCCACTTAACTCAGGTCATACTTCATTGAATATATGCATTTAATTGTAGTTGAGTTGTGAGTGAACTCTCTTTAATAAATAGTTGAGCTTCTCAATTTCAGAAAATTCAGTAGAGTTGGCCTGAGCACTTTGACAGTCAAATCTTTGTTGTGAGAACCTATCGTGTATTTGTATTTTTTTAAGGGTACAAGTAACATAACCCTACAGAACGCTTTCAATTATAGCGAAATGTGGATGTAGGTGACATGAATTCTAGAATGTTTGCATAAATACCTTTAATAACTGAATCTAATAAAAATACCAAACATATATACAGTATGTACATGTACATGCAAACATTAGAAACATAGTGCTTTTGAAATTGTGATGATTAGTCATCATTCTTATTTGGCCTTTTCCTCCGTGCCAAGTAGCAATAAAACATATTTTATATTATTATGTGTTTTCTGAAAAACACCAAATGAACCATGCATTTTATCATCCTCCCCTTATAATGAACAATACATATTATTCTAAAAGGTGATTATTAACATAATTATAATAATAATACCTACAGTAATATCCTCTTATTTTTTTAAATTGCAAAATATATCTATCACTGTAAGACACAGAACTGACAAGTGATAACAAGTCACAAGTGTTCTCCTGATATCACGTACATTAGTGTGGAAAGATGACACTACCACTGAGAATCACACATTATTAACACTTCAGTACACATCACACAAAAGCACTAGATGTGTTATATCGGGCTGAATTTTTTAAGGAACTTTTGCTAAACTGAAAAATCTAAAAGCATTGTTTTATTTCACTCTGAGACATGAATGCAATATTTCTATAAAGAGAGATGACCTTGAATGTCATGCCTGGATAACCTTATAATTATTATTTATTGTTTTATATAGCGCCATCACATTCCCTAACGCTGGGAGGACAGGTCATAACAAGTAGTACGTAACATAACAATTTGACTTACAGAGGCAACGGGTGAGGAAGGCATGGATTAAAATTATATTTAAAAATATTTACATTTGTGTACAAGACTACACTTTCAACTAACAATATTCATATTCTCCAGAAATCTCAGCCCTGCTTGGGTGCCATGTTGACTCCTAGGCTTAGGCTAGCCATCTAGCACACCGAGCAAATCCCCATTCGACCGCTGGCCGACAGTGCCACACACAGCGCTGTAGTGTGTGGTGACCAGCTGGATATGCCTGGCCACATGCTATGTTAGCATAAAAATATAGCATGCCTTAAAGTGCCTGGGCGGCCTCATTTTCGTTAGTCTGGAGCTATTGCCTTCCATTCAGGCACTTAGCAGGGCCAGCTTTGTTTAACTTCTCGAGCTGACCGTGTTAGTTACCACCACGTTCACTTGGTAGCTGCTCTGGTATCTACCAGGTTCTTTCAGTCGCTTTGGGAAACCCAGGTTGCTCTAGCTATTTAACTATGGTAAATTACTAGTTATCAGTTTTACTTCCCTAGCAGAGCTAATCAGTGGTCCTGTCTTCAGATTCTATTTTTTTTTGCTTGCAGGCTTATTGACCCTTGCCAAACCTTTGTACTCTCTTGCCTATAGCTGTAGCATTGTTGCTCTTTTGTACCTTGATTTTTGTGTTTGATTAGCCATTGTTATATGATCTATTCAAATATGAAATTACAATTTTGCTTCAACATTTCTGCTGTGTTTGTGTTTAGCTGTAATTTTCTTCTGTTTTCTCATGATGAGAAGCGCTTTCTTCCGCTATCGTTATTTTAACCATATCATCTAATTTACTATACACAAAAATATAAATATGATATAAAACCTTTTTGCCTTTTACTTGAAAAATCTTTCACCCATCTACAAAAGCTAATGAAAAACCCTTATAAGTAGATACTAATATCTGCCCAGAGTTAGTCCTGAGTTTACCAATACCCAATGTTTTAAAGTACAAACAATGTATTGCTATTTTTATATTTTTTAAGTATATTTTAAGCGGGAGGGGCATAAGGTATTCTAACTATTTTTACATTTATAATATTCTTTTATATTTTTTATATTTTATAGTTACAGGGCTCCATTGGAACATTTTTAAAATAATTGGTTTAGGCCAACAGAGCACCACCATCTTCGGAAAAACATGCTGTTTTCCAATATGGCACTTGCAATCACTCTGGAAAGCTTGTACACAGCATCCTGTTTTGTTTTGCTTCTTTATGTTGTGGAATGCCTCGATAATACTGTTATACTGGCTGAAAGAGTGAAGCCATCATCCATCGCTTCCTAGACTCTTTACAGCAGCATATTGCCTTTAAATATTGCCTAATCTCTCCATATCAGCTACACCAGCTGAGCAAAGAAAGTGATCCCTTTCCTTTATCCCTATGATGTGTTACATGCATGTTTTTGCATGACATGCCTGACACTTCAATTTGTTGTTACAGGGTTAACAGACTTTGACAAATCATTTAAGGTGATAGAAGTGGCCCCCACTTGGTTACATTTTGGAAGCATCATAAAACAAAAGTCATTTCTTAGTGGCTTAATTTTCTGATCTTGCAATTACATACATTTTGACTATAAGCAGAAAATTCCTTGAAGAAATTCACAATTCTCAGGAAAATCAATTTATAATCTATTTCAAAACCTCTCCATTAACATTGTAACCGTAAGTCTGCCGTGGTAGTTTATAGCCCCAAGGCCTTAGTAAATCATTTTTACCCTAAATATCCTTATTGTGTGTTGCTTTGAAACTAATATTGTTAATGCATTCTGTGCTATAGGGGAGAGTGAGATTTCATTCATATTTTAAATGTGATTTAAGCACGGTAGCTTTGAATTTTCAATTATGATGGGCAAGGGAGAATAACAATTCTGAGAGTTTCTGAACAACATTACCTGGCATATTTGACATATTCACACTATTGTCTTTTACCATCAAATACATTTGACTGCATTATTTTATTTGTATTTTAACTCTAAAAGTGTAATGTGAGCCTTTTAGCAGTAAGGCCTGTGCCATTTAAAAAGAAAGACTTCTTAATAAGCTCTGCTTAGAGTTTATTACTCCCCTTATACAAAATGGAACTTAATGGGGAAATAATAGAGCAGACCTTTCAAAAACATTCAAACTGAAACATGTTTATGCCTCTTTAACGTGACCTTGTTAAATATCTATGTTGTATACATGATTTCCAAGGTTTATCAAAGGTACTCTATTGCGGCCTACTTCTGGATTACGCCAGTAATCCTTAAATCTGCTGATAAGGATGAGTTGGTGTCATCTCTGCAAATAACATGTTTCACAAGCTGATTCATCCCGTTTAATGTTAAACATCAGGATTGAAATATAAAGAATGCCTTGTTATTATATATTCCATTTATTTATGAAATGGGGACAGTATTCCTAGTCTTGTCAGCAATTTCTGTACATCAAGTACTTATCTGGTTACTAATTACCTGTGATCTCAAAGACAAGATTTTTATTGATTTACTTCCCAAAATAATTAATTATGCAGAAAATAGGGTTTGATGCCAGATAGGAACCTATTACCCCGTCTATTATGCTTGCTCCTTTACCAAAATTCAATAGACAGATTTAGATCAAGTAACAATCTTTCTTGATATCAAATAATTTTATTATTAAGCCATACCATGGTAATCCAATGTATCCTGTGTGAAACTATAGACACTGCATATGTTTTATTAACATTGCACACATTTTAGAGCATTTAATTTAGTTATATCAGTTCTGCCGTTTTCGGGTAACGAATTTCGATTCCTGGCCATTCGGCTCGGACTAAATTCGGGGGCTTTTTTTCATTTGGAACGGCATTTGGGGGTGTTCCCAAAGGAGGAGGTCCCTGACACCTTCTGGGTCGTCTTTCATCATAGACATTTTAAAAAAAGTTTCCCCCTTGCAGTATGGTAGGTGGGCGACAAGCTTTAATCTCAGGCTCTGCTAAGCTAATTATAAAATGGGGTCAGCACACTTATGTATCTAATGCTTGTCCCTACTCCTTGTTAATGCTGATTTGCCAGACTGAAAAAAGTAAGGGTTGTTGGACCCATCAATCACAGCCATTTCCATCAATGAGACCATCCTCCATTTTTGGCTACCTATCAGTCATTTTATACATATCCTCCTAAACACAGTCATTCCCACCTTACCCAATATATTATATTAAACACATAATACATTTTAACTGTCTTTATATGTACATGTGTTCACTAGTAACATTTTGACATGCAGATTTTTAAATGGAATGTTATAACCTATACTGCAAAATTAAAAAGGCATGGTTTTACATTAAAGTTATAAATAAAACACTCTCTTTTTTTAGCACATTAATAGTTTTATGACAAATCAATTAAAACAAACAGAAGGAATAAAATATTAATCCAAAATCATCTGATAAAAATGCAAACCGTTTGTGAGGTATGCCACAAGAAGACTTCTGTACTTTAACCTTTTGAACATTTGCACATGTTCAGGAAAGCAGAATGGATAAAATTTATGCATTGCTAATGATTTTTATTGGTCCCTTGGCACAATGTCATGGCACAGTGCCCAGTATAAATTAGTTTTGATTTTACTTAGAGGTTGCTAAATAAGATATTGTAATAGGGAGAATTGTAAACTGTGAAAGTCAATTCATACAATAAACATCTAAAATAAAAGTGACTTAAAACTGAATTGTTAAAAAAGATGGTAATGGCCTCTAATTTCAAAATGTGAATTTATTCCATATGTAGGTAGTGAAGTAATATATCAAAGTACAGAAGGGGTGAATGTTTCTTTTGATACTTCTTTTGATGTATGTATATTCGCCATTTTGGCAGAAGTTCACACAACCCTCCAGTCGAGGTTGAGGACAGGAGGTTATGTACATAAAGATGTGGATGAAGAAAGAAGAGCGAACAGAGAACAAGAAGATGAAGAACAAGGAGATGCGAGACATGGAAGCAGAGCTGCAAAACAAGGAAGTGGAAGTTGTTCGGCACAGAAGGTAGGTAGAAGGTGTGAGAGAATGGAAGGTGAAAATTCGTAGCTTATTGCTTCATCCATTTTTTGGAGAGGCTGGCCTCTTTTTTCGGAGATCCGTACAAATTTACCAAATCTGCAACTTTTGTTAAATTTACAATTTGTAGGAATCAGAATGCACAAGTCTTAAATATTTGTCCAAAGAGATAAACTCTCACAAGATTTAAAAAAACAAAAAACAGGTGGTTTATTCACACATATACCAACACTTAAGTGTCACTAAGAGACCTTTATCAAGACAACCTACAACTCCTCACAGATATAACTTCTTAAACCAACTCATGTGTCATCTTCCCTGTCATCTCAGTTACCTCCTACCTCAGTTGCAATCTACAGTTTAACTCATGATGTAGTAACACTAAACCATGTTGGCTTCTTTTTTTGTTGTTGAATAAGTCAAGACAGTAATATGTCTTCTGTTGTTGTACTGTATGTGTAACCATGTGCACTCTCTTTTTCACACAAATGTATATAAAATTATTCATTAGTAAAAAATATGATGTTATGAAGAAATTTAGAGACATGTAAATCATCTGCTAGTTTATTGGCAATTTATACTAACTAAACATATGATATAAGTAGAAAAATATACTTGTCACACACTGAGGTAATATAAATGTTAAGGTTCTTTTAATAAGGATAAAATCTTTATAATAAAAGTATTGATATAGATTTATATCCAGGATGCTATGATGACAACTCAATAATGATTGCCCAGATGCATATATTAATATAATTTAAAATACCAACTTTTTAGAAGCAAAATTTTGAAATATTATGAGTCACAAAATATTAATCCAACTCTAAATACAAAGGACCATGTATAGTTTAGGTAGAGGCTCAATAAGATTGATCATTAGTTATTAAGTTAGGAATTTTTCAAGTCCTGGAAACAGATAATGTAAGAAGTGCATGAGACGTCAGAATCAATGGTGGCACCAAGGCAATCGGCATGTGCTGTAGGGTATTATAGTTTCACCATAAAAACAAACGTAATGCAATTAGTGACAGATTCAAAGAGGGAAGGAGCGAAATCAGGAAAAAATGCATAGATCGGTATATGATCAGCATTCAATTAGTAGGGAAAGCCAACGGGCGAAATTTGTTTGTCAATGGAACCAATGAAAAGCAAGAACAGAAGGATAACAGATCTCTGGGCTATAACAACTGGAAAGGAAAAGAGAGAGAAAGAGTTACTGGAATGAGAGTGCGCTCAGAAGGGGTAGGATAAGAACCAGGAAAGAAAATTGTCACAGAGACCAAGATTGTATTTTCAAGAATAAGATGGTTGTTCACAGGGCACAATGAGTAATGCTCCTTGGATTTAGCATTAAGTAAATATGTTGTCACTTTAGCAAGACTGGTCTCAGTAGAGCCTTGACAGCAGAATACAGATTAAACTGTTCAAGAAAGTGAGGTAGATAGAAAAAGCTTGGAGGCAAGAGTAAATAGAAAGTTATAGCAGTAGTTTGACTCGTAGGATCTAGGAAGGGCTTTTTATGAAGTGGAATGCTTAAATGGGGATGGATAGGATTCAGGGGAGACCAAGAGATGGAAGGTGTTAGGGAGAGACACCAGGTAAGCTGAGAGGAGATATGGAGATGTGGTTGGGCAAGAAGAATAGTAGAAACCTCATATAATGAAGAATAACTGTCACAATGAAGAAGACAAAAAAGGAATCACTGTGTGTGAGTCTTGGATTTATTAAGTAATACACCAGAGTGGGCAGACAATTAATAATTACACACTGTTCCTCTAGTCATTTATTGAATCTGAACATATTTTTCCATTATATCCAATCACAGAAACAGAAGGATCTCTAAAACATTTACTGAACAGTAGTTAATACACAAGCTAGAAGCTGCTCCAACATGCTTACATCCACAGGGGGGGAGGCAGGCATGGAAGGCCGGTGAGGTGATGCTTTCACTTGCTGCGTTTATCACAGCCTCAGCCCTCTTTACATGGAAGCATGTTCAAGGGGTATAGCTACTGGCATCACGCTACTGGCATCACATCATGCCCACAAGTCCTATAAAGCCCCAGGGTTTCTTGTTACCAGTGCTCAGGTATTCTGATGCTATCTCCCTGTTGCGGTGTATCCCTACCTGTGCTACCTCTGTCTATTGACCACTGCTTACCTCGACACTTGTATTATGTACCTGTTTTTTCTATAGACTGGTGCCTGTCATGACCCTTGGATTGTGTACCAGTTAATTGACTGCTGCCTACTGTGACCTATGGATTGTTTACCTGATTATTCTACTGACCACTGCCTGCCTATTTGACCATTGGATTGCTTACTGCATTATTTTACTGAATGCTGGCTGCCCTCTGACCTTTGGTTTGCATGTCGACAATCTCTTCACTGCAAGTCTACTGCTGGGGTTCATCCTTGGTGAGTTCCTTTAACTTTTTATTTGCCTAGATATCCCTGATATCCAGCCATGTCCTAAAAGCTGTATAATAACACAAAGAGGAGATCAAATAATAAACTCAATTAATAGTACATTTAGTGAAGACACTAGTGGTGGTTTATTGTTGTCGCAAAGATTCATTTACTACTTAGAATATAAACTTCTAGATCTGGTAGCCCTTAAAAATTATTTGTCTATGGGATTTGGTCACTGAAGAAAATGCTATACGTTATGTAGGTCCAACCTCAATGAGCTTATGTACAGGAAGAGCTTGGCTGACCCTGTATAATGTTTAGTAAAAGTTAGTAAAAAGTCTCCTCACTTTTTGAATTTAACATTAAACAGGGCTAGCATAGCCTTTGGTTGAAGAACATTTCTAGTCTTAGCCAGTGGTATGTTTAAGAGATGGCTGCCCTAGGCCTAGCCCAAGTCTTACCTTAAGCCGTGCATATGCTGTTCTAGTTGCCCGGCTGGGTACATTACATCATATCCTCATGCTTTGCCTCTGAAGAACCTCCAGCCCAGGAGAAGAGTGTTACAGACATTGTGCCAGTCCTCCATAATGAAAATTAATATTCAAATTGTTTAATCCTTTTCTGTTAGCGTAAGACTACAAATTGATGAAGCTGAAAAATGTATTTTCATTACCGGTGTGTTATGACACTATGTAAGTAGGTACTTCACACCAAATACCATTAACAATAAAGGTACACAGAGTTCATCACAAAAGAGGGTGTTATTAAGCTATTGTACAAGTAGAAATTATAATAATTACAAGTATTTTTTTTAAATGACACTATACTGGATATCTGTTGGCACAGATTCAGACAGCAGAGAGAGAGAGATCAATAATTTGTTGTATGGTAAAATGTTCTTTTAAAAATAAGTCTTTCAAAAGCGATACTCAAATAGAGTTGAGATGAATACTTGGCAGCAATGAAGCTTGCAGATGTTCCCAAACTTAACTACAATGTTTTCTGAGATGTAAAATGTTCTGAATTTTTCATTTATTTGCACAAATTTACAGAAACTCCCTTGTGATACACTATCACTTGTGCATACAATATCAGCGAAATCAATTCAGGAATTGCCACTTTAGTACTAATGGCCTGCATGAAAAACATATCCTCAATTGCTACTTCTTGTTTAGATGTATGTTACATCTCAGATCTCCTGTGGTTCCTGAAGAGAGGGTATCTGTCTACAACTAACAAAATAAGTGATCCAGTTACAATGAAGAAATGTCCCAGTCTAGCAACAGTTGAGATTTCAATGCACTAATACAGGAAATTAAAAATCAAAACTATATCATGAGCCATACACCGTAATTATTCTCCAGAAGTGCAATTAAGCTATTTTCAAATGATGCCAAAGACACAAGGCATGTTACCAACAGTGTAGCCAGGCCTCAATTAAGTGACGGTTCTATAACTAATATATTGTCTCTCGTGTAAACAAAAGTGTGTATTTTTCATACCTTACAAACTATTTGTGAAGCAGAGAAAGGCATGGTTAAATATATATATATATATATCGCTGAATTTACCAAAATTCGGTACATTTGAAACTCATAAGAATCTGAATGCAATGCATAATTTCTTTATACTTTTGTACTTTGTTTTTGGTGGATGATTTTTAGAACATAGGTCCAAAGTGCATCACAATAAAGTCAATGATATGAGAAACAGTATTGTGGTCCAGTGCCAGAAAATGGGCAATTTCCTTTTAGCAATTTTTTGCTTATTTAGTTTGCCGTAAAACTTTTTATTTGACAAAAACATAAGTAAACATTTAATTTAATTATTAGCTGTTCTGCTATGTGTTTTGCAAAACACTTGATTGTTATTTTTTTGCCTTTACCTCAGTGATAAAAAATACTCATTAATCACCATACTATAACATTTTTTCACTGTTTTTGTGTGGGTGAAGGGAAAACCACTGATATTTAGTGCTGCTAGTACGTGGTATAATCACATTTGTTTTGTATCTATACTATAACTGTATTTTTCTCATTTCTTAAATACGTTATAGTTTATAAACAGTTTTTGTCTCTTTTTGTAGCCCCTTAGAATGTCTGCTGGAAAAAAAACCAAAGCACAGTATTAGTTCATTTCCATTAGCTTACATTTAGCTCTGAAAAACGTTAATGAGAATGATGTCTCATTATGTTAGATCCTGAAATCACTGCACTAATTCACTTTGGTAAATTAACTCAGGCATGGTGAATTAGGGATCATCTTTTTTTATGAAAAGAATCAGTTGCCACGAATGCACGTTTCTGACCTGACCTGAGGACTGTTCCAACATTTTATGTGGAATCAAATATCTTTTCCATTAACACTGTTAAATTAAGACTTGCATGGGCCTTGTGGCTTTCTTTCTGTGGTTACATTAAATATACCTTCTAAAATTAGGTGGTGTGTATTAGTATTTCTGAACTTTGTTGAACTTAATGTTTTCCTCTATTTTCATTGAACAGAATAAGTAATTTCTCCTTAATGGAAACAAACTTGTATTGGTATATGGGAGCAAAAACAGAAAATACTTTATTAAGAAGTGCAGTCTTACCTCTTAAGTAACTATCATGGCAAGAATAGAGAAAGCAATCACAGTTTTGCTCTAAGAACATTTGAAACATGTTTACTGATTAGGAACGTTACACATTACGACTGTTTTTGTTTTTTGTTCTACAAAAGTAAATGTAGCTAAATACACAGAAATTGTAAAAATGTCCTTAATATTTTATTTTTTTTTGCTTCCAATATTGGCTTGGAAGCAAAGTTTCTTGCTTCCAATATTGGCTTGTTTCTGACACTGATCTCCGTATTCCTGACTCCGTTATGGTTCCTGACCCCAGCTTGTCATTTGGTATATGCTCCTTGATAATCATTTGGCTTTGTTTGCTTGGTTAATACAATAAAGGTGTTTTTCACTTTACCTTCTGTGTCCGTCTGGTTCACGGTCCATAATTACATGAGGGCCATTAGTTACCACAGCTCATCTCCTTTGGACCAGCCCATTATCCACCAAACAGCAAGCCTCTTCAAGCAATCTAAACAGCAAAGGTTCACTTCCTCCTGGCCCTTGTGTTGTTTCTGGCTGCAAGTGCATTCTCCTGTGTTCCTGATTACCTGTGCATGACTTGGCTTTCTCTGACACCCCTCCTGGCTCCTGGCTTATTCCTGACATCACTGATCTCTGTATTGGAATGCACGATTTGGCTTTGTTTGCTTGGTAAATACAATAAAGGTGTTTTCCACTTCACCTTTTGCACCCACTGCATTGTAGCACATTGTCTCAAGAATAAGAACATTGGAGACTATTCACATTGCATTTGAAGGTTCATACTCAGCTTTGCCTCTGTATTATGAAGGGCCAACCTTGTCAAGAAAGGTTGAGTTAGCCTTGTCTTGCGAAAACATTGCAATCCATGCTTTGTGTCAATTTTGACTGCTTGAAGCAGCCCCCATTGAAGTCAATGAGAATGCTTTTTGGTCATGCTGGAAGGGCAGAACTTTCTAATGCATGTGTAATGTGAGCATGAGATGTCTTCAGCCAAATACATCTCCTGGAAATTAAGGGGTTTGTGAGCAGGTGAAAGCATCAAATGGAGAAGGTCCAGCTGGATCTTTGCATTTGGATGCAACAAAAGCTAGGATACAAGGTGACAATTAGCTCTCATGTGTATTAAGGCCCATTCTTTGTTTTTCAGCATGGACACATTTGCTTTCTTCTTCTACTTTCTTTTGCATTTATTCTGGATTATTGTTTTTTGGGGGGATATTAAGTTGCAAGGATTTGGCTAAAGTTTATTAATGTTTAAGTTTGTCTGACGCAATGTTCTCTTTTATTTGGTAGCAGTTTTTTGCATTGCTTTTTTTTAATTTACAATAGAACTGCATTTACAAGCCAATTTCATTGGTTTTATTGCCAAGGTGAACCTGGATCAAATCATGTAGCTAACTGTTATTAAAGGACACAGGAGACTGAGTTGTAATAAAGGTGATTTCTCACGTATCAACCTATACACAGGAGAAATGCATAATTTCTGTCATATAGTCAAGCCCATATATAAAAACCAATAGTAACAGATGTTTTTATTTACAGTCCGATATTTTTTATTTTCCAGATGTTAAACACCTTTTAACAAAATAATCATCGGAAGCGATGATGAGTGGGACACCAATGACGAAGCTGACAAAAATATTACGCAAACCTTACTTATATTAAAACTGAGGAACTAAGCTTGACAGTTTCAGTGAGATTTATGGGTGCTCTTAAGAGTTCTACTTTTTTCCCAACTTTCTTCTAAGCTGTGACTTCATTATTAATGCATCCAGTAGTTTTGAAACCTGTAAGCGTTGGTCTGTTTTAAGGTATCACGGCCGCTTTATCAGGAAGTATTAAAAGAGATCCTATTTACCAATGTTTGTACTGACTTGGCTCTTGGGTACTGTAACTGGACAAATTTACGGTAGGCGACACATACGTTTTGAAGCACTCATTTTCAGACATGTTAAGGATTCCTGGAACCATTTTTCCCTGCAGTTTACAGTAACACTATTTGTTTCTTAGCACAAAAAATGTTGTCTGCCTATCTTACATTGCTGTAATCTGAAATATTTGCTCATTATTTCACTGAACTTGAAAGTCACATGATCTTAATTGCACACATCTGCTCCATGGCCGTATGCCTGAAAAAAGAATAATGTCTTTATAGACAGGAGTACATAAACACAGGTTTTCACAGATTTGTGAATACATAATAATGTACACAAAAAAATGACATGGACTTTTTAAGTGCTAAGGTTTTTGAGCTCACGGTTTAAATGTAATGACAAAAGAGTGTCTAGTTATAAATGATTAGTGCACTTAAAAAATAAACATTTTAGATTGTGTCCTGATGTCATTCAACAGCCCCTGAGTTTCATCAACAATGAAATGCATCCTTAGGCAATCTGTAAAACATGACATCTCATAAAGAACAAAGGATAACAGTGTTTAATGTTTATTGTGAATGGAAGATCACATAGATTTCGCACATATAACTTTTATAATTATTAAATTATATACAATTTTAATAATATAACACTCACAGTGGTTAAAAAAACATTTTTTTTTTTTGCTCTATTGCTTGTTGAATAAATCAATGGTTGCATATTGGGTTGGAAAAAAGATGTCCATAAGGCTTATAACGGTTCCACATTTTCAATTTGGATCATGGAACAAAATGTTTTTTGAAAAATGGTTCCAAGTCTCCAATAGTCCATGAATTCAAAACTATTACGTTCTAGAATATGCTGATGAAATGACTTCTTAAATCTGTGGAAAAAAAATCATCATGGAAGACAGTAACCGTTTTAATATGTAGGCCATATGTAGTTGCCTCTAGAGGCTATGTACACCGATCAGCCATAACATTATGACCACTGACAGTGGGTGGGATATTAGGCAGCAAGTGAACATTTTGTCCTCAAAGTTGATGCACCATTTACGTGGAGAACACATGGCACTAGGTTGCATCCATGGAGGCCCCACCTCGCAACCTAAAGGATCTGCTGCTAATGTCTTGGTGCCAGATATGACTGCATAACTTCAGAGCTCTAGTGGAGTCTTTGCCTCGACCGGTCAGGGCTGTTTTGGCGGCAAAAGGGGCACCTACACAATATTAGGCAGGTCATAATGCTATGGCTGATCAGTGTATATATTTGACAATATCGTAAAATGTATTTTCACAGAAAGAGAATACCTATTTAGACATATTGATAAAAATTGAGAAAACTTGTGTGAAGCCATTAAAATCCACTGAGGCTAGCTCTGCAACTTTGCTTTTCCTTAACACATTAAAGGGGTAATCCACAGGTGATTTTACATTGGCAAAGTGTTTAAACTTTGTAATTAAGTTTATTGAATAAAAGACTGTTTGTTTAATCATGATCAATACTCACTTAAATAGCACCATTTCAGTTAAAGTTATTGTCATCCAATTTTATTGAATCAGACATACTAGTCTCCTGTGTAACCAAATGGTAGCAAATGTTGTGAACACATCACCAACTGCTGGTATAAATCATTGATTAACCCCTTAATGACAAGACTGTTACTTACTCGTAGTAAATTGTGGGACAATGGCTCTTTTAACATTTAACCCACACATATTATATATTGGTTTATTTCAGGACAAATAGGGCTTTCTTTGGATACCATTATTTTTATCATATCTAATTTAGTATAAAAAAATGATAAAATATGGTGATTTTTTGTTAAAAAATGACTTTTTCTCACTTTTGTAAAAAAAACTTTTACTCGTCTGCAAAAGCTAATGAAAAACCAGCTAAATTGATTCTACTATTTGTCCTGATTGTAGAAATACCCAATGTTTTTTATGTTTTTTTTGCTGTTTTTTGCACGTTATGGGGCAATAAGCACCAGTAGCGTTTTGCTATTTCAAAACCATTTTTCCCCAACGCTATACCCCTATTTCGGGTATTTTTGTAGCCAGGCAATGAAATGTGCCCCATCAAACCATATATTTTTAAAAACTAGACACCTCAAAGTATTTCAAATGCTGGTATTTTAACCATGCACTAATTCTACCATCAGCCTTTGTCAAACTTGGTAATAAATGTTTTTTGTATTTTTTTCACATACGTTGTAATTCAGGTATGAATTTACCACTCCTGGTATATGTCCATGTCTAACAACACCCCAATATGTGTTCAGCAACATCTCCTGAGCACAGTGATATCCCACATGCGTGGGTTTGTTGGGTTATTTGGGAGGTAAAAGGCCACCTTTGTGAGGTGTGTATTTTTGGCCATTTTCACATCTGGTCAGTCTGTGCCCACACCCCATGTTTGGGAAATCTTTGAAGCCGGCCAATTCAATTTACCCCATCAAATCATAAATTTTTTAAAACTAGGCACCCTATGGGCATTTGTAGTGCCAATATTTTTTAACTCTTTCCATGCGGGAATTTTTGTGAAGATATAGCATTAATTGTAGGACTTGCTCATAAAAAACTTATTTTTGTTTATTTTTTGGGTGACAGTGGGGAATTTTTACATGCTACCATATTTTTGCAAACATTTTTTAAAACATTTTTTAACATTTTTTTTTACATTTTTTTTTTTTTTTTACTTATCTCACTAATTAGTGAGCTGGGCTCCATTGACCTTGCATGGAGGAGCTCGAGAGTTCTCAAGATCGATTCCGATCGCTTCCTAAGCTGTTTTAGCCTGCCGCCATTTTTCGGTCAGCCTCACTTGTGCCGCCGAAAACGACACGATCGCCGCGATGCAGCTGTTTAACAGCAGCCCGTACATGTATGGGCTTTGTCGTTAAGAGGTTAATTCTAAAAAAAATTCTAAAAAAAGATGGAAATGAACGGATAGTATAGTAATTGCATCTTGCACCAGAATCACAAGTTGCTTCTGGACTAATACATAGCTAATGTGTAATTTAAGAAAAAAAGAGGCAAATGTGTATCGTAATAATATACTGTAACATGGAAAACAGTCTGTATATATCTTGTTTTATAGTTGCTTTATAAGATTGCTTCTCTGGTCATCACAAACTCTTAAAATTATTTTGATCCGTGAGGTTGTCTTAATCCAGAAACCAAGTTAATTAGTATAACTCAAGTAAGGCAAGTTACAATATAGTGAATAGTAGACTTGTGCATTTGGATTTATACAACGTTAATTTTTAAAGAAATCTGCTGATTTTGTGTGCTCATATGAATCTCCAATAATTAGAAATGTTCACAACACAAAAAAGAATATCAATGACAAAATTGCTAAAATTTCTGTTTCTAATTTGCCACCATTACAACCAGTTTTGGCAATCTTTGATGAGGAAGAATGGGAGGGACTCTGGGTAGGAGAGTACAAATAACTAACTGGTTGGTAATAGTAGCCAAGAAATTAAGGAGAAGAAAGGTGTGGTCTCATTGATGGTTATGGCTTTGATGGGTCCAACAACCTGTGGGTTTTTTTCTTACATTTTTCTCTCTGGCCAATCAACATTTACAAGGGAAAGGGACACTCATTAGATATATATGTGTGCGGACACCATTATCTCTTCCCAGTAGTAGTTACAGACTGATGAGAGTTGATGTGTGAGGCAGTAAGTGACAGTTAGTAAAGGCTTAGATTCTTGTTCATTGCTCATTTACCAGTGTGTATTAGTTGTTGAAATAATGTTACTGAATTGTGTTTAAGGTAGGGGACTTTTTTCCCATTTTTTACTGGCGGCTACCATTGATTTGGAAATGCCTGTAAATTGTGACGTAAGAGAGCCTGGGTAAGGTGTTGGAACACTTATGTACACACAACAGCATTAATTTAGTTAATTTAGTTTGGAATATTTGAGGAAAATACAGTCCTGCATCAAGGTCTGCATGTGTCTGTCTTCCAGTGCCTGCCCTGTGCCCTGCCCTGGCCTGCATCTGCGCCTTAATGTCCATCTTTGCTATGGGGGATCTTCTCTTTTATGAGGAGACATTTAGTCCTGTACAATCCTGTACAGTCTGTATGTCTCTGTCTGGCAGAGCTTGCATTGTGTCTTGCAGTGTCCTGCCTCAGCTGCTGTGGATCAGTCTCTTTCCATACGCTTGAGAATCAGTTATTTTTCTTTCTAAAATACAGTACTGCATCAAGGTCTCCATATGTCTGTATGCCAGTGCCTGCCCTGTAACCTGCCCTGCCCCTACGCCTCAATGCCCTTCGTTACTCTAGGGGATCAATTATTTTTCCTTTAATATGAGGGAGTGTTCAGTCTTGTGGTTGGATGTGTCTGCCTGCCAGTCTCTGCCCTATGCCCTGCCCTGTCCCTGTGCCTCAATGCCCTTCCTTACTCTGGGGGATCTTGTTCTTTTTTAAATACGGGGGATGGGATTCAGTCTCATGGCTGTATGTCTCTATCAGAGCTTGCATTGTGCCTTGCATTGTCTTGCTTCTGCTGCTGTGGCTCACTCTCCTTCCACACGCTAGAGAATACGTTATTTTTTTCCAATATTGTGGAGGGAAATCAGTTTTGTGGTTGGATGTATCTGTCTGCCAGTGTCTGCAATGTACTCTACTTTGGGCCTGCTCCTCAATGCCCTTCCTTACTCTGGGGGGTCAATTCTTGTTCTTTTTCCTAATATGGGGAGTTAGTCTGTCTGTCTGTACCTGCCCTGTGCCCTGCACGGACGTGCCTCTCATGCTGCAGCTTAATCTGCACCTTACACTGAGGATCAATTCTTTAGGTATTTTTCTAACCATTTTGTTTCTACCATGGGGCTGGATATATTCCAGTCTCTACCCAGTGCCTCACTATTACTAATGTTGCTGCTATATCACCTTCCTTACTCTGATCAACTCATAAGAATGGTCCAAGTTTTGGAGAAATGTAGTCCCATAGCATGTTGCTGGGTGTGTGTATCCATTTGTGTAGTGCTGCTGTTGCTGGCTGTGGTGGCCCATGTGAAATTGAGTCTGGATCTCTTCCTAAACCTTGAGATGGTGCTGCTGTAGGTGAAAGGTAAGTCCAGAAGGTGTCAGGTTCCTCCAGTTTGGGAACACCCACGAATATAATTTCTGAATTAAAAAAGGCCTCTGAACCGAACAGTGGGGAAACAAAATGCATTGCCTCAAACCCAACACAACAAAAAGAAACCAATAATTTCATCCGAATCTTAGCAAATCCGAATTTTGCTTGGCATGCACATTTCTGGTGAACATTCCTTTTTGGGCATTGATGGTTTTTTAATTGAGTTTTATTGTGTTATATCTTTTACAAGTCACAAAGAATGGGTACTAGTGCTGGATCCTGGATCTAGAAAGGTAGTCTACCAGTTTTTTGCTGTAAGCTTTCTTTTGACAAGAAGAAAACATAGGATGTGCCACAAGCCCATAGATTCCATCACAGTTGATGAGTGATGAGAGAAAATAATGCCTTCCATATGTAGGACTGCCAAGTCTACAATGTGACTTCAGAAGTATATCTTGCAAATTGTTTTACATTCCTAAAGATCTAAAGATCTTGCCATCTGTTAACTTTCACTTGATTTGTCTGGCCCGTTAGAATTAAAGATGGTCATTAGTAGGATTTGTACATATTTACTGTGACTAGATGTCCACAAGCAGTACTTATTCCCTTTAAAGTTGAAGCTACCTTTGTCAGCAAATGATTAGAAACATATTCCAATGAATATAGTTTTGGCAAGGCTGTCTATATTGTTTGTAATCAGGATTACATCTATGACACCTTGGTTGTTTACACTGACTGCTTTTTCCGATACCCATCCAAAAATCAAACAGAATGGTGCTACCTGTAAAGAATGAACCTTTACTATTTCTGTTAGCATCCATCTAGCGTCTGTTCTTGAAATATCACTGTCCAGCATATACGTATAACCCTTTAACCAAATAAAAAATACAACAATTGTACTTTTGTTTGTATTTGTCTGTTAGATAATCCATCACCTAAATGAAGTATTTTTGTCTATGAGCAGTAGCAGTCTGTTTACATTTGTTCTAAAGCGTGTTCCCATACTTAACAGCCATTGTTGGTTAACCAAGGCAGTATTTGCTTACCTATTACACTATATACAATATCATTATACTAAGTATGTAGTTCCCTTTTCTTCAAGACTAGGAGACTTTAAAAAAGTATCTTTGGTTCCAAAATTATTCCCTTTTAGTTTTATCTCTGCCATGAAATGCACCCCGATATCTTCTAAAAATAAATCTGCAATTTTAAAATGCCCTATTTAAAAAATAATTATTTAAGCAAAAATTTCCTTGATAATTCAGTTAGTGTCAATTATGTCTTCACATACTGAGTTCTATTACTAAAGAAAAATGTAGATTCTTGTGTGCTTATTATGTTACCAAAATCTCCTACTCCAGATCTTTTTTATTTGATGTCTTGATTTCCATTATAAGAAATGTCAGAAGCCTATGTGATAGAATGAGAATAATATGAACTGACAATTTTATTCATTCGTTAAATGTTTCAACAGCAGGTGAAATCTTTATTTTTTGACAAAAATCAGAAAACAAAAATAACACTTGTAATTTACCTTGTAAAATGTTTATTCTTCATGGATCATTTTCCCAGCTCTAGTACCTGTTGTATCCTGTCTTTATTCACACTTGAATAACATTCATTAAATGTGTTGATTAGACAATCATTAGCACATATCTTATCAGAAATAAAATGGTCAGAAACCATTTTCTGCTCAACACAATGATATGAGTTGACTTTCTACAGTCATTTTACCCAATTCTACTTTATATGCTTATTTACACTTTGCTAAATGTACATATTTAATACACATTACACATGAAATAAAATGTAAATCACAAGAAAAAATAATTGTAAATTAATTTATTGTAGCATTTACAGGATGTTGTCTATTTCATGTATATACTTGTACTAGGTTATATAACTATATACATATAACCAACAATAGTGCAGTTGTGGATGATAAGACAAATAGAAGTTGTTTAGATGATATTTGTGCTTTGCCATGTATGTTCATAGAACATTTAAATCATATTGAAACATATGCTTACTTGAGCTTTATATGTAGAGCAGAATTTGAATCTACTTACATTTGTGAAAAGTAAGATCTGTAGTATGGCTACATTGATTTATTAGCTGTTGACATATTGATGGTAAGCAATGCCTATTTCTTGTTTGTATGGTATTACACTTGATTTGTTCTGAAATTAATTAAATGATTACATTTGTAGCCAAAACAAATTAACAGTACCTTTTCTGATGTGTGTTATTTGTGAACCTGTATTTGTAGAACAATGCAAGAATAAAAAAAAAATAATAATTTGCACATAGAGTAACATAAAATTGTAATTATGTTTTAAGAAATACACTGCAAACTTAAAAAAATGGCTGGCTTTTCTAGAAGAATATTTGCCCCGAAGCATTCCAAGGTATAACACGTAGTTCTGCTATTATATGCAAGGGACTGTGATACGAAGTTGTAAGAGCCTTGCTTTAGGACAAATATCATACATCTAAGAACACCTGCAGCATGGTAGAAGTGTAAAATGTATTTCTTTTTCGCACGGCTTCATGAAGAAATGACTGGCCATTGAAATTAAGCTATAACATTCTGCACAATGGAGAGCTAATGTAAAAAGTAACCATTTTTAATTAGTGTGCAGCAGATCTATGCAGTCTGATGGCAAAAGTATGACCTCATTTTGTTATTGTACACTGAGCTAAATACAATTAATCACATTTATTAAATCACAGCTCTTGCATTAAAGAACATAAGGGATGCCGCAAAATGTACAGTGTCTATAATTTAAAGCCTGACTTGAATCTTATATTATGGCACAAAAAACACACATTTCTATATATTCCAATATTATCTAAAGCAAAGGTTTATTTTAATCCTATGTGAATCATAAAACAAAAATATAAATTATGGAACTTAGATTGGGTATTTAGCAATACCTAATCATAAAAAAGGAGTTCACTTGGATATTGCACTATAGCAGATTTACACTAAAAAAAATGTATTTGGCTTTTTAATGTAACGGAACAAAGTACACTATTAAAGACAATTGTGTGTGTTACTGTAACGTGTTAGCGTTTGTGAGAATATGGTGTTACCATGTGTATCTGTTACTGTATAGTGTTAGCGTATGTTTTATTGTATGGTGTTGTATGTACATGTTTGTTAGTGTATGATGTTAGCATTAGGGGGTGTGTATCTGCTAGTATTTGGTGTTAGCATCTTAAAATAGGTCTTAGTTTATATATTGTATTATAGCAGATTTCCACTGAAAAAGAAAAACAGAGAATGGCTTTTCAGTGTAACTGGACAAAGTCATTGTAAACTACGTGTTTTGAGCTTGATGGGTTTATTTATAAGGTATTTATAAGGTTCCATGGCAGATCATATGAAGTATGGCTTTATACCACCAAATGTAGCTAATTTCAAGTATTTCACAGAAAATTGAAAATAATATGATTGTGTTAAAAAATGCATGACCTTTATTGTGTTGAAAAAAATACATGACCTTGATCATGTTGAAATGCTAATTTAGATAAATTCTAAGGCAATCACTATTTAGTAATTAGTAGATATGGACTAATGGGTGATGTCCTCAGTAACCGCCATTTTGCCCTAAGGTGAACTCGTGGCGCTTTTGGTGACCTCCTCTCCACCGATTGGGGAAGCACTGACATTTTGGTAGAATTTTTCGCCAAGTTATGTCTGCGGAAATGTGGACAGAGATTGAAGATGAAAGAGAGAAGATAAAAGGGAGAAGATGCAGTAGCAAAAGAACAAGAGGATGCTGTAGCAGAAGCGGAAGTCGTCTGCAGACAGGGTAGTGAAACATTTAGAGAGTGTGGGAGTGAGTGAACGAGAATGAGCATACGTGTGAATGAAAGGGCCTGTGAATTTTGGACAAAAAAAATTTCATTCACTTCATTGGGGTCTGGCCTAGTTTTCATGGCTAGTAATTAGCAGTGAATATATTTCTTGGTAATTGGTCTCAAATAGCCAATTACTATATTTAAACATTTTTAAGAAAAAAATGAAAACCATTGTGTGATATTCTAAATATGTCGCAATAGCAGATAAATGTAGTTTTTCTATATTTCACTTTTCTAATACAGGGGAAGAATGAGGTAACACACAAATGTATTTAATGTTATGTTTTGTTCTAGTTATATGATACATATATAAGCATAGATTGTATTTGTAAAACAACTGCACTATGTAAGAAATTTAGTATTCTCCCATGTGCTAAATAATTTGGCAATCTAGCTTTTCCCATGCTTTTTCATGTTTTCAGCATATAAGCGTTTTACTGTAATTGTTTTTTCGTCATACAAAAATATAAAGTTGATTTTGAGAATTTTATATGTAGCACAGTTACCAAAATAAGCTTGTAGTTGATCTGCATAAACAGGTCTAATGCCTTAACTATATTCTGATTCTACGAGTACAAGATGCATGCAAGCATAAAAAAGACAGTGATTTTTATTATGTACCTAATTTTACTCTATGCATTTTAACTAACTGTCTATATGTGGTCCTTTCAACCCATCTGTACTGACCTATCTCTCCTGAATCACTCAATTTGCTTTATGCCTAGTTTACATATTTAAATGTTTCCACTGAGGGATGCATCTTGCTCACAAATGTTCTGACTGATATTTAAATATTTTTGATTGAATCCCAACTGTTTCTCCCTGCCAAGTAGGAACATGGATTTGCTTCCCTGCCAATGTAGTAAACAAGTTGGCATTAGCCACCTATGTCTAATCTCCAGAGAACAGCTGCAATAAAACTCACACTGTGTGCCTTATTCTAAAGAATGACTTTCGTGCCACTTACTATTATTTTTTTTAGTTTGGTTTTGCAGCATATGTACAGCCAACTGTTACAGAATAGAAGAATTCTAACCGAAAATGACACTTTCTGCATTTACATATGTGTAGTTATGTTAAGAGGTATTCAGTTTATGTATTACAATGCAAGAACCAGAACATAACATGACTGAGGAATTGTCGATTTCACAGGCCCGTATTCCCAATACCATAACCCCCAACAAACTAAACACATGGACACAAACTGTTTGGATAAAAATTTGGCCACATATTTTAATATGTGTGGCAAACAAATCCACCACAAATTATTAACACAATAAAGTTATTGCCAATACAGTGCATACATTCCCTCATTGTTTTCCAATCATCCCACTGACAATGACACCCCGCTTCCCATATATATAACATTACTACATTTAACCCCAACAACAAAACCAATCGTGAAAGAGCATACTGGGATGCAACTTTCCCACACCATGTTCTAAACCACAGACCAAATTGCAACCACCAACAACTAAACCAGAAACACACTATTTTCGATTACCCAACCATTATTCCACCCCACCTTACACTGACCAGTCTTGCCACAAGGTCACCCTGACACCTCAAGTCGGCTGGCCACTGCCACCCCACATAAACAATGCTCTCTCAATACCCTCTTCAAACCCCAACTTCAAAATATCTAAACCCACATCTGTCAAATGTACCCCATCAGACTGGAATTACCGTGGCAAAAATTTTTTCAACTCCTGTTGCCTCACTACCACTTCCAGGCCAGGTGTAGGGATAAGGTAAATACGGTGGTAGCTAGTTTTATGAGAAAGCTGCCTACCAACTTATTTACCTTATCCGTACACCTGGCCACATCCTCATGATCCCTTGTATGCCTCCAATTCGGCCACGGTACTACCTCAACCCCCAGCAGCCTGTGTTTTAATTTCCTCAGGTCCTCCTTTATCTGCCTAACCAACTCCTTTTGAGGAATAAAACCAAATCATCCCCACCCCCTGCATGCAACAACAAAATATTAGGTGCCCTCTCCTTATCTAACAAACGAAATATGACATCCTCCCACCCAAACCCCCTAAAACCAAACCACTTCAACTCTATCTGTGCCTCCGGAAAGCCCAGCTGCTGACCATGGTCTAGAACTGCGGCTCTTCGTTTGGCCCAGAGTACATGAGAATGTCCCACAATCCATGCCACCAAACCTGCAAGAAGACCACAACCAAAAATACATGGCACAAACCCCCCACTATAACAAGCACTCTGGGCGCAAATAGGACTGGAATCTCACTGATTCCCACCTCCCAATAATCTTTACAACGTCATCCCCAAAACCCAACCATGCAGCCTCGATTTCTGCCCCAATCCTAAACGTGTGTGTCCCAAACTGAGACAGTTCCAAACCCAACCATCCCAATCCCAGCCTAAAACCATGACAACGCTGACCCATCTTCATGTATGAAAAATGGGCCCCCAGCCTCTGATCTCCACTGCAAATACAACTGACAACACACAGGGCAAATATTGTCCCCCCCAACAGATATAAAACCACCTCACAGCCCCTTCCCAATGTGTCTGTCTTAGACTTCCACAACCCAATAGACAACATTTCGCTGCTCACCTGTAAATCCAACATTTGCAGACCACCCTTGCCCGTCTATTTCTCACTCATCAGCTCCCCGATACGAAAAGCCCAACGCAAATGCAGCAACAAATAAAATAGCCTCAAACAGCGAATAACATATTTGTGGGAGCAACCGAATATCCACTGACAATAGCCTCCTCTGATCTGGCACCTTTTTCCGAAAACCTTTCATAGCTTGCCTGAACCAAAAAATGCTTAGTCAGATCTTGAAATTTAAACAAAAAGGCTAACAATGCTAATTCTGGTCTTAACCCGCCGCAGATGCACCCATGACAACAACCTAAAAACAAACTACTTCTATTAAAAATCCTCCCCATAGGTGTGACGCTATGAAGCTGCCTTAACGTGACCTTCCTAGTTTCTGGAACTTCCGCCACCGATTGTCTCAACACCCTCAACTTCTTCCATGGGAGCCAACACTCCCCTTTTTTCAGAATCAATTCACAGGACCAAAGTCCCTTAGCCTATGCCCCTTAACCTTATTATCCTAAGCCCACCTCCTCACCAAGTCAAGGCCCTTTCACTTACCTAAGCTGTTCCATGGGCTACATTGTTGAAGCTTTAAGAATTTAAGCCACAATGTTCAATAATATAATAGGCAAGATTATTATGAGTGTACAAGGAAAAATCAATGCCCTTTTTCCCTCCACCCTCCATCTTATTCCGCTTTGTAGTTCATTCACTAAAGAATTGTGGTTTTAACTCTCATTTTATTATTCATTATGAAGGACCAAGACTGGTAAATTTCTCCATCAAGAAGGGCTGAGCTGTCTCTGTATAATGCATAATAAATAATGTGTGTGATGAGAGTCTTTAGTGCCCATGCAGTTGTTCTTTCTGTTTGGTGCTCTTTCTTATCTCTTTCCTTACTTTACTCGTTTCTTGGCACACAGACATAGTGTTTGCACACAGGACTTGCTGGATTTTGGACCATTGTCCACTAAGAGATGTGTATGCACTTACTTTGCCCAATATAGGGAGTATAAAATATTTGTTGTGCAGTTATTCATTTTAAGATCGCCTGGAATGATTGACTGTGTATTCGGGTCCAGCCGTTCTTTACTATCCATTGTGGGTGCTTGCTGATGCTGACACAGAGATTCCCTCATGCTTGCTGAGCTAACCAAAGCTAAAAGTAAAGTAATTTTTTTTCATAAGGTTTGACATAATAAATCATGTTTAATTACATGTGTGTCTGGTGTTATGATATTATGGGATCTGAGCTAGTTTGCTGATTTAACTATACATTAAACAGAGCCAGCCAAGCTTTCCTGCAGCATAAGCGTATTGGGGTTGGGCCTTTTTAATGTATAGTGAAGTCAAGGAATTAAAACAAACTCTCATGTTAATTCTCCCTTTAGTAACTAAATATGTTAAATTCAAAAGAAGGTAAAGGTTAAAAGATCACAACATACATTTCTGTTTCACTCATTTCTTATGTTTGCTAGTGTGTGGGTAGTTCACAAAGTCAGTGGTTTCAACTGTGTATAGTCATTAAACTATAATTGCTTGCAAGTTGGCTAAAAATGCAAATTTGCAGCAGCAAACTTGCATAAGTTGTATTAAAGTCAAACATTGTACAAAAGCCCCCTTCCTCCTCAGGTGGATTTAGAGGGATGGTCAAGTGACTTGATTTAACTCTATGTACACCGTTTAGGTCTAGGGCCCACTCAAGTCAACTGTGGATTGAGCTTCCAAACACTGGGGACATGTGGTGAATGTAAGTATACATCCCTGTGCAACTAGGGCCATTTCAATCTGCTGCCATTAGGCAAAGATGGATGTATTTTTTGGCTTTTGATTTGGGTTTTCTTTGTTACTTTATTTTTTGGATGGCCTCTTTCCTTGGGCCAAAAATGAAGATTGATGGCTTTGCTGGATGGGACCTTAAAAAAGGTACATGATGCAGCAAGTACTAACACGATTGGCTTTAGTGGGTACAATGATGGATCTCATCCATTCTTGCAAGGATGCATCAAGCAGAAAACTTGAATTGTTTTCCAACTCAAGCACTTCCAGTTCAGTCAATACAGCCCAAACATTACTACACGAATAAAGAAAGCATTGGCACTTGGATAAAGTGTTGGTTCAAATATATTATGCACAGAGTTAATTTAGATGGAACATTTTCCAGTCAGAGTAACCCAAGGGTTTGTCATTGGTCCCATTTGTTTTAGTTTATTTATCAATGATCTGGAGCTGGGCACTAAAAGCAATATCTCTATATTTGTTGATTACACATAAATTACTCTATGTATGTATGGCAACTACGTAAAAATAGCCATCTCCCTGCAGATAGACAAATAGGAGACTGCAATAAAATAGCAGCTGTGTTTTAGCATAGGAAAATGTTAAACTATGCATTTGAGGAGGATCCGTATGGAGAAAGATCTTGGAGAATTTGTCAATTATAAACTTTCCAGCAGTGTGCTATCACAGGCAGTTGCTTAAAGTGCAATCAAGCTGTTATCTCTTATTAAAAAGGAAATGAGTATACCAGATGAAAACATAATATTGCCTTTTTTTCTATTTCATTGGTAAGACCACCCTTTGAAAATGCCGTATAAGATGCCATTTCATAAAAGATCATGAAACTGGACAGAATACCTTACTAATTAAAAGAATGAAAGTTCTTACTTATGAGGGTAGACTTTTTAGTCATTTTTATAGTTTTTATTTGTTTTTGCCTTATTCTGTATTTACAGATATGAGTACTTGGAAGGGATGAACTTGATGGACACATTAGCTATGTAACTATAAAAACACAGTTAATAGTCCAGGCCACCATTTATTTTTGGAGTAAGCAAGTGGAGCAAAAGTGGTCTGATTATAGTTAATAGTTAAAATTGTTTCATACAAGGCCAAACAGATGATTACTAAAAAAAAAATAAAATAGGGCTCAAGGAAAACATTTTAATTAGATAGAGATTGGTTAATGTAAAATGTAATAGAGTGCAGATGGTACAAACACAACCTTTTCAAATTGTAAATGGATAACCTCAGGGTTTAGTTTATCCCTTTTCTTTCTTAATGTATTAACTAACTTGAAGTGGTTATTCAAATCTTTATCTCGGTCTCTGAAAATAACATCAACTATGAATATTAATGAAATTAAGATGCTGATCCTGTACAAATGAATTTAGAATGGAAACACTGACAAATGAAACATGATACATAGTGATGACTAAAATTGGCCAAGTGTTTTTTGGCCATGTTTCATTAGTAAGACCATGTACTTTTTTAGTGGCCCCTTCTTTAATAATTTCCAAATGATTTATTTCTTTTTAAAGCCGTACCCATATATTTTAAACTTTTGAAACACTGTTTTCATATTTACATTATGAACCCAATGTTGTAACATATATTGTTATTATGTTATTCAGGAAAGTTTAGAGACAAATATTTAATATATGTATGTATATATATACATACATATATTTATTCCATTCAGCTAACATTTGAGGAATACATTATTATATATCCGGATGTTATATTTGTATATTTATAGATCTGTGCTTGTTTTATTGCCCTTAATGTGAGCTTTCAGTAAATATATGTACTTTATACTAGTTTTACCATGGAATTTATCACTTACACCTTTGACCCCTTAAGGACAGAGCAGTTTATTTTGTACCTTTTGTGACAGAGGATGCTCATGTTTAGCTTTAATCTCCTCTCTCATTTACTCTACTGAGGAAGGGCTTTCTTTAAGTTATTTTGATCATATCAACTAAATTACTAAAAATTATAAAAAATGAAAAACCTGCTTAACAGATTATAAAATGTGTCCTGACGTTAGAAACACCCAATGTTTTATTTTATTTTTAGAGCTATTTTTATATTAATGTTCTATTAAATCCTTTGAAGTATCTTAAACGTACTTAAGTATTGTACTATTGCAAAAATCTTGTGACATTTTGTACCTTAGCTGACCAGTTTTGACCCCTGGCGTGGGCTCAGACAACAATCCTGGTTTACCCTTTTATATTGTATTGCTTCTGATATCGGTAATCTGAATTCTGAACTTTTGGTGTAGACATTGATTTCCCTTTTCGATTATCCTACGGTACTGTGCTATTGTTCCCTTTGTGCATTACCTCAGTTCCACAGACCCCATTACCCTCTCCCTGTTACACAGACCCCATTACCCTCTCCCTGTTACACAGACCCCATTGCTGCCTGCCCATTTCTGTCTGCGCGCTCTACAGGCCCAGTTTCTGTGAGCCTGTACCACAGACCCTGTTTCTAAGGTTCCAAGTTTCTTTCAATTTTGTCTACAAAGGACATCAAAGAAAAAGTTTGTGGCTGCAGCAGACAGCTGTCTGCAACTAAGCACATCCGCACCCATCTGCCTCCAGCCAAGTTCTGAGCCCGATCCTTCCCCTTCACAAGGACTACTACCTGACCTAGCATCTGTGACCCTGACAGTAGAAGATTTTTGATATCACAGGTTCAGTGAATGGACCTAGTTAGTAAGATATCTGCTAAACCATACATGTGCACATTGGGGTGAGTATATGTGTACATATTGTGCTCTTCTACCATGATGGCTGGTTTTCTGGATCCTAAGACATGCCAGTATTGTTTGAACTGTTTCCATTTTGTACCAACTTTAGCTCGAAATTTCTGTTGCAATAGATTTGAGTATTTGGATAAAGGTACCAGAGATCTTATATTTTCCTATGGTTACATCCTCTAGCCCAGTCCATCTTTCTTCCTCAAATATTTGCGATATTAGCTTTACAGAGGAACTAAACTATACAAAAAGTAAAAATAGCAAAAATCTGTTACAACAATGTAGGTGGAGTCCAGACTCTTATGGAGTTGGATGATCTTTTAAGATATCTTCAGTTATGGCTTTATTATCTTAGATGCAATAGTTCTACTTCAACAGTGTTCTAAATGTTTTCATGTAAACTACCCTTAATTGTTACTCTTGTTAATCCTCTAAACATTAGAAGAACTGGGACATTAATATTCTCTGAGGAAGAGATTTACAGCATGTAATGCTTGCATGCCAATCTGATGCTTCATGGTGCATTAATTATAAAAATGATTTAGAGTAGTTTTTCTCCTTTTTATATTTAAATATAAACTAGTTTTGTCTCCTGCTGACTGAACAAACTGTCAAATCTTATGTATGCCTGAATGAATTTGAACAGCATTTGCTACTTTTTTGTGTAATGTGACATACAAAAGTTCATATCAGTCATGAATGGCTCAGTTTCATTATTGTCAAACGAAACAAATTTTATGGCTGATTTATATTCCACAGTTAGATATTTTTGAGTTGTTGCTCTATTAGAATCTCCTCCTACAAAAAAAAGATGTAGTCCTAGTTAGATATCACTTAAAAACATCTGGCAAGTACACCACAAATATGAAAGAGATTATATAAGCTAGGTGAAAGAGAAACTATTCTTATATAGTAGGAACTCCAAGGAGAATAGGGGACTCTTGTGATGTCTATGGAAACAAGATTATGGAATACTAATTTACAGTAAATGGCTTTCTTTAATTAACTGATTTATTTTCCAAGTTCCCAAATCAGACACCCCAAAACAAAATCATAAAAAAAGCCTAGCTCCCAATTGGAGCCCTATACTTTGTTGGCCCAGTCTGACTAGTAGTCACTTCACTTCCTTGCCAGACCCAGCCAAGCAAGGCTCTGAAAATCTTCCCCAGACAGTACACACTAGTACACTTGACTCTGGGATCTCCTTAAGGGCTTTTCCTTGTCCTGGGAACACAGGGGGACTTCTTCTTCCCACAACAATCTCTCTGATTGCCAGGCTCCAGGGGTCGTTAATGCCCAGCACCTGTGCCTGATGTAGGCTTCATCAAAGTCCTGGACTGAATCTTGCATACCCAGCTTGGGTATCCAGTCTGCTACAATACCCACCCTGTTCTCCAAATGCCCACCTGAGACCCATACACAAGATTTGCACATCATCTGTCCACAAAATACGCAGAGAACACGTTCCTGGGTCTGTACAGTGTCACAGTATATAGAGCATACCTGACATCTAACCTAAGGTTTGTTTCAAATAGAAACAAGAGAAAACCTTTCCAGTATCAAGACATATTTCTTTTTTCCTGTAGTCCTGCTAGCAGATGGCATTTTTGTAGGCTGCAGAATCCCTCAAATGTGCATGCCCTTTTCCCACCCCCAGCTAAATGTCCTGCAGGAGAAGCATTTGGCAGAATCTCTTTGCATGCTGTGTACTCACCTTCAATAAGCTCCGGTGCTAGTTCTAGCGAATGCTCCATTCAGGTGCCAACTCTTCCTATTGATTGGGAGCATTTTACTGTCACCAATTGGCAGTGTAAGATTGACAGCCAATTATTGGCAAGAAATTTCAGATCATGGAGGAAGAAAGAAGATATTGTAGCATGGCTACAAGTTTTGTGTCAGGTAAGTTTTAAATTTTTTTTATGTTTTTTTTGTTTTGGCAGAATGCATATCAAAGAGTACGTTAATATGCCTTCTTCTGTATTAGGGGTGTCAGGGACATTAGACTGTCCCTTTAAAACTGTTTATGGTTAACATGTTGGGAGTATATATTGATTAACTCATGTCTCCATTTTATTGATCGGTAAAACAAACTATGTGCTTCCATTTTGAAGCTAAATGAACACTGAGCAGTAAATAATACAAATGTGCAATTAACCTGTGTATTTATAAGTAATAGACGTTTAGGCTAGTCGTTCAGCTAACAAAGGGGAGGGGCTCAAGATGCACATAGTGTTTATCACACAACTGTGTAGGGTGTACTCACTAAACAAAAATAGCTTAACTTAAATATGCATTCTAAAGGATCAGCCCCAGTATACTTCTCCCATAAGAAATAAGGGGTTTGGGCATCAATTATTTAATTAAAACCAAAGGGTGCTTGTATGGACCTCAACTCCACCCACAACCTGGGAGACTTAGATGTGGGGGTAGATAGGGAACTTTTTATTTTATTTGTATTATTTTTTTAAGGTACTTCATCTTTTACATCCCACAGGAAAGAGATGGAGAAGGGTGCAAATTAACATGGGTTACTGGTAATTTAACCTACCACCCCAAGGGGCATAGATAGCTTCAATGCCCTTCAAGTCTATTTACTTTTAACAACCACATCCCATGCCATTTTGGCACATGATTTGCTCCATGCTAGTCATAAGTTACATATATATTTTTTACACCTCTTGTTTAATAGGGAATGCAGGAGACTCCCAATTTATTTTGACTTTATTTAATTCCTTTATATTTTAGAAGTTATAGCTGGGATTTGGAGTTGTTGTTCTGGAATTTAGTTGCAACTTGCAACTCGCAAACAACCCTCCTGCGGTGTACTGCATATGAGTTTTATTTTATGTGAGTGCAAACGAAAGTGAGTATGCAAGTTAGACTTAAGTCTACCAAATGCAAGTTGGCTGCTAAATTTGTGCATTTTTGACAATTTGTGTTTAGTGGATAAACCCGTCTGCTTATTATGCAGTCTTTTCTCTGCATTATCATTATTAGCGTAGCATCAGAACTGTATTTATTAGATCACCTGAAATACACATGCTTAACTGTACTTCAACTTCAAATATGGTGCACAAAAATAATATCAAATGTTTTGTGTTTTAACATTAGCACTACTTAGGAAACATGGGACATGGTATTTTTGTGTATTTTTTTCCCCTTAAATTGTTCTCTACTTTGGAAGTGCCCATACTGCTGTAAGAAATCAGCCATCTGTTGATGTGAATATTTTTTTCACATTTGGATAGCTTTCTCAACAGCATGAGAAGAAAACACATTTTTGAAGATGGATTTTTTCTTAAATGCTTCTGTTAATGTGACATTAACGTTTATCTTCCATTTTTACAACAGTTAATCCTCCTAACTCTATGTATACATGTGGAGACATATGATACAATAACAAATTAAAATGTTGAAGAAAGAATAATTAGCTTCTAATCATCTGTCAAATTCCATCATCAGTTTCAAAATGCGTCTATGTAAATCCATGGTTGGGAGCAACTATATTTTAACTTATTAAATGATACTGAAGCACGTACGACCCATTTAATGCTCTTTTCAGTGTATTACAAAATGTTATAAAACCATAATAACCATATATATTTTAATATGTGCTTACAAATATATTTCCAAATGCAGTAACTGTATTAATAGTTTTGACAGAATAACTACCTGCATAATGTTGTTGTACAGAGCTGTAGAATATGTTAGAACTTTGGACAGGTATATTTACCTATTTATGTATATTTCGGAAAATGGAGCATATACAGTAATGATAAACCATGTGCAGTATGCATGTGTTGATTAACCAGTTTGCTTTGCCTTAAGTACTTACCATGATCTTTTGAAAACTAAGTGGCATGTTTAGTTTACTTAGAAATAGGATAATCAATGTAAAGAAATCGTCGTAGGCGTGCATTTAATTTACCTATAGACAGGATAATTAATTCCAAGAATTCATCATAAATACATAATCACTACCTAAATCAACAACAAATGTGTACAAATGGTAACCAAATAAAAAGGACAGGTGCATCTTTTGAAATTACTTTATAAGAAATGTTTAGAGTCACTTATTCCATTATTGTCTTAAGCGTCAGTAAAGTGACACAATGAAGAGTGTGATCATTGTTAATTAAATGTTTTTTGCCTTTTTTTATAACTCTAGACTCAAACTAGACTCAAATAGTTTTAAAATACAATCTATGCAGACAATTCCAACCATGAGAGAAACATAATCTACACTTTAATAATTCAGGTTTAATGCGCAGGTGACCAGTATAATAAAATGCATATTTTCCCTCTTACAGGTGTCTCATCATATTTCTCTTTCATTAGAAAAAATACTCATGCAGATGTTCATTGAATTAATATTTTTTCAGGATTCTTATTGGATGTACTTAGTGCACATAACCATGCTTAGTCATTATAGTGTTAGATATTGTATACCTGTATGAATAACTGGTATTTTGTTCAATTTATTAAGGGGGAATTTGAACATACAAAGTACTTTGCTCTGTTATATGGGACTCACATCTGGGTCTAATTATTTTTAAGATCAAATGTCTTTTATCTTTAGCAGATATTATGGAATGCCATAAAATAAATTTGTTATCATAGAATAATTAAGATTCAGGATGTTCATACTCTTCATGTCATAAGGTTTACTAGCTTACTCACCGGAATTAAATGCAGAACGAAATGAAAGGTTTAATAGATAGGAAAGCTTTTAAAAAAACATTTTTTTTTTAATTCAACCTGATAACATTGTTACCAAAACACGCTGCTGGGTATTTAACCATGGAGAGTGGGTGGAACATCTGGACTTGCTGAAATAACCTGCATTCATTTTTGATATTTAACTTGCAAAATCATATCCAATTTTGACTCATTCAGGAAATCAAACATAAATGCCCTGCTGATTTTGACAGCAATACAGCAAAAACACCCACTAATGAGCATTTAATAGTAACCAAAAGTTTTACATTAAGTACAAAGCTTTTTTGATTACTTATTCCTCTAATTTAAAGTAAGTGCTTTTACATATGGCATCTGTTAGGCCATAAAGTGTGTGCTGCGTGTATGCGTATTCATTTAAAACAGATTCTAGCTTTGGTAGTCCAGACTGTACAAAATAAGGCCAAACATGAAAAGCCTGAATAAACATTCACCTACTATTATTTTCTTAAGGGTCGCCTAAATGCTTATCCAATAAGAAAATGCAATATTGGAAGGTAATATAAACATACCATGGCAAATTATCACCTAGAGCTAGATTTGGACAAAGAAAAGAACGCAGCGTTTGGTGTTCCATCTAATCTAAATGAAATATTTTAATTTCATCCTCAAACTGTGTCACATTATAAGACATCCATGAAGAAGTGAAAATCGTTTATATGTTTTGGGCTCCTGTGCCAATTTAGTTTAAACAGATTGAATAACGACATAAGGAAATCACTTGAATTTTAGCAATGTGTTGATAATAAAAGTATTGCATATTGTTGAGTAATACGTCAATTAATGTTCTTTATTTTGACTTTTTGCGTGTGTCAATGTATCTAGCTTTGCAATGTAATTACTCTTCATGCCTGACATAAACTACCAATGCAAATATTTTATATTCATGGAACATGGAAATCATAATGACTTGATACAGTTAAATTGTGCATATAATAGAACAGGTACATCTTATATCCTTTAGAAAAAATGACATGTTTAAAAACTGTTTTACACAACACTGGGCTTAAAATAAACCTGCATATTATGCCTATAGACACATTATACTCGATTATAGGATGGCATCTCAAATTTTTGTAAAGTTTTGCAAAGTTAAAAAGTTTTGCTCTCTCACTGCATCCTAGTCTTTGAAAGCTATTCACGTCAATGAAGGATGCAATGCATCCCCGGACCACCTGAGGTCAATGATACATGACACACTCCCATGCAATCAGCAGCAATTTTTTTGCATCATTTCTTTTTTTTATTTACTTATGGACATAACTAAGTAGGCATTTTCCCTGGAACAAACAAGAGGAGGCGTTCCTTGACTTTAATGGATGGACTCTGAAAAGGCAAATGAATCCCTCTTTTTTCCTTCACAAGTTGCACCCTTTGAGTGTGAAGGGGGTGGATATAACCCCAACCCCCACCTACAGTTCCTGTGTTTTCATGAATAGTTGAGACACTTGTCCTAGTTTCCACCTCTTCCACGAAGACCACTTCTAACCAGATGTCTCCAGATGTCTTCAAAAGAGCTTGGACAGAACATCTGGAAACCCCTGTATGCCTTGACATTTCTACCTGGGTGAGACCTTGGGACTTGTTGCTGGGCTGAGTCTTGCAATGGTGAATGACTTGACATTAAACTTCTTCAGCAACCTTACCTTGGTAGTGAGTTTGGCTGTTTCCCATCCGGTTTTATTCCTCCTACATACCTGTTTCTGTTTCAGTTAATGAGTGTGTTTTAACCTACCCATTAAATTGATGATCATTAGCACCTGGTTGGTGGTCACAAATACTGTGTATTCCATAGTAATATGCTCATACACACTATAATAACGGCGGGCAGCAACTGGATGTGAGACTTGGAGATCTGAATTGACAGCTGGGGATAAATTGAAGAGGCAGAAATCTCGTTTTCTAATGCCAATAACTAAATGCCTGGAGTCCATGTACTACGATATATATTTACCATGAAAATAAGGCTGGAGTGTTCCTTGAAGCTCATTGAAACCACCTTAGTGAGAAATGGTTAGCTTTTAGCATGCCAGTTTCTATTACTTGTGTTGCTTGAGTTTCTGTGAGAAATGAATACCTCCCACAAAAATGGGTAAGAGGTATGGTTAGGGAGCAGTGCTTTAGTAAGAATTTTTATGTGATTATTAAGTGTATTTTATAAATACACTTGCTGCAGTTTCTATACATATTAATCTTACTTTAGGGGCTGTAGAAGACTGTGATGGACTTATATTCACTAAATATTCTGAGCTCCTAGAAAAGAGGGACATCTGGGGAAAATAGAGAGAGAGATATATATTTGTTTTAAAGAGCTACCGTCCCTTCTACATGAGGCCACTTCAAATTGCTGTGCACGAAGCTATTTCTTTTAGTCTACAGTCCTTGCAAAAAAAACCGAACGCAATGTAATAAGTAACACCAGCCCCCCTGCATTATGTTTTCAGATAATACTGTATTCCCTATATTTAAAGCCACTTGAAAATGATAAATGAAGTGTTTGGGAATGTACAGAAAATATATTATGCAATCATGCTTTTTTTATTCCTTATCACAAACCAATGTTTTATAAACCATTCACAAATATTTGTGTATTTGGTTGTCAATTTTCATCATCACTAAGCATGTCAACATATTTTAACGTGCTGTATTTTCACGTCAACTCCGATCATTTTGCTACATCTATTTTCACACCAGATGTTGACTTGAAAGAATGATTGTGATTTAAAGACGTCTGATAATCTAGATCTGACTGCTGCAGATGTAGCCCAAGTTATGTGTGCCTTATTTGTTTCATTGTAAGTGAAATCTAATCCTAGTTCTTGTAACCGTTTTAGAAATGCTTGATTCAGTATGTGTAATTCCATAGTGATAACCAAAGAATATATCCTGTCAAGCAGGGTTGTCTTTATTTTAAGAACATATGGATAAAACTTTTATTCAACATCACAGGAAGTAAAAAGAAAACTGCATGGTCATCTGGTGGAGTTTCTGACTATGATGTCATATCCCCACATTAGAAATTTTTAAATTACCTGAGTAAACACTTTGGACCTCTTTGCTCACTAAAGGAACAAATCTGTGCACCTTAATTATCAAAACTTCTGCAGGCAACCTTTCATTTTATTAACTGTGCTATACTATCCCTAGGCCGATTGGGCCTAGAGCATAATACTTTCTTGACACTTACAGCTCTTCAGCTCTACAGAAAGCAAACCGTAAACAGTTATTTACACAATTCTTATCTTGGGTATATAAATTATAAAAACAGCGTCACTTACCCACTGCCAATGACTTCCTGCCACCTGCTAGCTCTCAACAAACTTATAGGTACTAGTCGTGTCCACAATATGTTCCACAGAAGAAGCCATGTTAAGAGGCAGTAAAAACCACAATGATGCAATTTTATACCATATCAGCTCACATATAGCTAGATTAGATTATTTATTTATTTTTAGGTCAGGCAAGGTTAAGCACTAGAAACTGGGACCCTGTAGGAGACTTGGGAAAGGATCTAGGTTCCTTGCATATATGTGCCTGTATACCAGAGGCTGGACAGATTGCCATTAGCGAGCTATACTAACAACAAATGTGTTAAAGAGGTTACCATTATTGGCTAACTGAATTATAATAGATTGCAGGCTTTCACGAATATTTGGATCTCTTCTTCAGATATATTATAATATCCCTAAAGAACAGACCTAGATAGTCATGACAGCTTGAAATCTATTATACTTTTTTAGCCAATATTTTTTTTAACCAATTTGTTCTTTTCTTTCTACAGCTAACACAGTATAACTCTATACCAGTATAATCTATGCTCAAAAATGAATAGACCTCTCGGAAAATTAAAAGATTCTTGCAAATTAGGGCTTGTTATACACAGTTATACACAGTTGTTTAGCCATATTTTAATATCCTAACAGAACCATAATACCTAAACGTTAAAAATACATTTCACATAGAACTGATATCTTTTATAGATTTCTATATATAGCAATGGAAAAACGAATAGTTTGCCTTGAGAAAAGCTTCATGCCTTTTTTTTTCAGCAACATTTACTGTATTTACTGATCCTATTTTAATAGTCTTTTCCTGTCATTGATAAAGCTAAAAGTGTCACTGCATCTATTCAGGAATGTTGTGATTCACATCACCCCAGCACAATAACATTGATCACTGTTGATAACCTTAACAAATGTGTAGGAGAAAATGTCCCTTAATCACATTGTAAAAGTATGCATTCACACACATGAGTGAATAATCTCTGGGTTTCCCCTGTTTAAATCATGTCCTTTTTTCCTACCATGACACCAATAAACTGTGTAAGTGACATACTAGGCTTTCATTGTTTGATTAAGACATTTTAAAAAAAAGTTGTTTAAAACATGTTGAGCATTAGAATTCTGCACCAAAAAATATTCAGACATATTTTTCATTTTCTTTTTGGTCCATTCGTTTTCAGACAGCAAATTTTGTTTCCTGTCCATTTGGTTTGGATGAAATACAGAGGGCTTTTTCCATTAGGAAAACAAAACTCATTGTCACTCATCCTCATTCTTATGCTCCCTCACTCTGTCTCACACTCTCTCACACTCTCTTTCAATGTCTCCCACCTTCTCTGCCAATCACTTCTGAGTCCCTAGCTCATTTTCCACAATTCTACTTCTTGTTTTGCCTCTTCTTGTTCTTCTGTCCTCTGTATTTATTTGTCTTTTTTTTTCGGTTCTCCCTGCTATATGCTCCGTTAACTCGGCCTCCCAGAGCACTTCTGCAAATGGGCGGTACCTCCATGTACACCCTCTCCCTTGTTTGGAGGAATGGGGGAAAGGTTATGCATTATACTGAACTACTCCAAGAGGCCAGAATAATGCAAATGGAAGTGCAAAAAGCATCTGCAGAAGGAATCTATATAACAGGGGTCCACTGATTCTGTTTTAGGTTCATATACTTATGCACTGTACCTGGGTTGTCTGATTACCTGCTCTGCAAACTGTCCTTTGCCTTGTATGGCTACATATTTAGTGTACCAAACCCAGCTGTGTCTGACCATCCATTCTGCATTGACCGCTGGCATCCTGTGTTATCAGTCTGTGACCCCAGCTTACCTATTCTGTTATCTGGATCCATCCTTTGCCTACTACACTCAGTACCAAACTTTACTTGCCTACACAGGAGCCTCCTAACTTTTGGGATCATCATTGTCCTCTTAGTCTGGGGCTCAACTTCTTGCTAGGTGATTCAGGGCTGAAGAACCTCTGGGGTGAGTACTTCTTCGGTGATGTCAGATGTGGCATTTAGGATCTTAACTTACTTGAGCAGTGGATGGCCATGCACCCGCTGCTCGAAGATCCTTCCGACCTCTTGGCCTGCAGGAGATGCAACACGTGTAGTAGAGGGATCCAGTCTTGGAGTGGATAGGATAATTTCTATATACTTTTGTTGTGTCATGAGAGTTCTTATATTTAGTGTACTGATTATAATTGTTATTGATATTATCCATTATCCAGCCTTGAACTGAGAAAAATTCCTAACATATTTTTCATATAATCCTTCCTTGTTATTATAATCTTTTAGTATTGTCTTTAAGATCAGTCCCCTTCACACATGGTATCAATTTACCAAGGATTTTCTTAATATCCTGATTTATGTAATAATGTTTCTTTGCTACTACATTTAATTAAATTCATTAGTTCTATAGTACATCTCTTTCATAAAATCTAAATTATCTCCGTTGAACGTAGATGCACAAATAGATCTTAAACCTCTGGGAGTATTTTTTGTTTAATATATCTCCCACTTTACATTTAATGTGTAACTCCTTACTCAACCTTTTTTCTTAAATATGTCAATGTGATCAGATGATTACATCATGTGATTATTATAATCACTATCAAAAACATCTTTTGTGTTTTCCGAAAATCAAACACATCCCTAATTCTGCTGTCACCACCCAGAAAATGGAGTGTATAAAACAAAATATATAGTATGTGTGAAAAGATGCTGGAAATATAAGTGGTTAATCAATGAATTAAATGTTGCAGATGCAACAAAATGTGACACCTCACAACTTATTCTCTTTCATGCACATAGTGTACCCATGTAAACTAGATATAACGTTTTTTCAAGGAGAGATAGAGCTTTCTTTTGATACCACAGTTAGATGATTAGCTGAGAATTTATAATGAGAAATTAGAAAAAAAACAAATTTTTTCAATATTTCCCCCCCGAATCCTCACAAAATTAGGTAAAGTGATGGGAAATCCCCTACAAATATATCAATTCAGGTGTTCTGAAATACCTAATTTATAAAGATTTTCCATACTTTCCTTTTATAGGGAACATACTAGGTGTACATTATTTATAGAATTTTTATGCTTATGGTTTAACAGGTTTGGGGGTTGTGAACGAGGGCAGGAGGGTTATACTTTTTAGATGTTGTAATAGGGCAATGGGATGTAAGGATTTTTTTCTTTTTTATTATTATCTTTTTTATATAGTTATTTCATTTTTTTGCACAAAAGTTATCAGTGCAGTATGGTTAGAAGTCCTCATAGTGACCTCTTGAACATGTTATCAATGCCGGTGATGTCACAATGACATCACTTAGCTCACTTTATTGTTTTTTTTAATTTTATTTATTTTTTTAAATTGAAATCACTAACAATTTTTTTTCTTTGTTTCGTTTTTCAGCATGGGAGAAGAGTGACAAATATGGAGAAAAAATGACCATTTAACATCATCACACAATAGTCTAGGTAAGGTCTTACAAGAGATCTCTAAAGTAGCATAACCACGTCCTTCTTTTTGCTACTAATACCTATAGCTGTATAACCCAGCAACTGCATGCACTTTTCTTCCACTATAAGTGCATGTAGGTCCGCAACATATTTATATTATTATTAATTACTATGATGATGATAATTCTGATTTAAGATGACTCACTCCAAAATATAATCTTAGTGATCCTATAATTTAAAGTTAACTGAAACTGGAGACAATTTTAATATAAAAAGCCCCTTAAAATGTAATTCCATAAAAAACTAATTAATTGGATTAGTTTGGAAGCATATAATTTTTTATCCATTATTTTTACATTAGTCGAATGAGTTAAAATTATATTTGTTCAGCTTGCTTGTTCATTAAATATTACTGCAAGAATGCATTAAAAATAGTGACCTGTTTTATAACCCTGCATTTTGTACATTGTGGTCAGAAAATTGTTTTGAAAGAGAGAGAGCTAGTGAAATGTAGCTAGCTGGTAAATGAGATAACCAATTACAATTTGCAGAAAAAGAGAAGCTACAAAGCAAATAATCATGACTGCCTTCAGTGCTCATTCAGCCTGCAGATCAGTTAAAATACAATGAGAAGTAATCAAGTCCATAAAAATTGCTGGTGTAAAGTTAATTAAGTGAATAGGGATTCATTTTATTAGGAAACAGATTTGGCTGAAGCGATGGAACTCAAGGCATCACACTGAATTTGGGTTTTCTCAATATATATACGAATTTTCTCCATTGTTTGTAAGTCTGGGTAGAGCTATATGGTTGGTCTGACACTGTATGCCGCACCCAGTTTTACTGATAAATCACAACAAAACTGTTGCATAGTATGCCATCCTCTCCTCCGAGGAAGAAGAGGAGATGCTGCATAACACTATGTCTGGGGAGGCACTGCAGCATCATGTTGTGTCGGGAGGAGAACTGCTTAAGCTCAGCCATATTCCTAGGATGTCTTGTGTGAATGGCTCTCTAGAGGTCATTTCACAGCATCGGATTTTCTTTTTTTGTAACCATTCTGTAGTAGATTTACTTTGCAGTTTAGGGTCATTGTCCTGCTGCATTACAGAACTTCTATCGAGCATCAGTGGCAGACATTGCCATCCTGACATTATCCTGTATGATACCTTGATAAACTTGGGAATTCATTGTCATTGGTTTCATGCTGAGTGTGTGAGAGAATTTGAGGGAATGTTTGAAAGAGCGTGAGAGAGTGTGAGACAGCGTTTGTCGATGGGAGTGAGAAAAAATAATTTAAATTAACATTTGAGATTCCTCCTTTGTTTTTGTTTGTTTAATTGAGTCCCTTCCTTGTACAACTTTACAAAATTGGCAAATTCTGTTAAAATTGAAGTTCATAAGAAACTGAATACACAAGGCTTGTTACTAGACTTGTGCATTCGTCTTCGGGCGAACATGAAAACGGACACGAAGAGTGCGTTTTCTTGTTCGTACCGAAGACACGCCGAAGAGAAGACAGCGGCGGTAAAACGTAGGCGAAGACGAAGACACACACCACGAAGATCTTCGTGATCGTCTTCGTCTACCATTCTTCCCCCCCTCCCTTCTAACTTACCTCGTCTTTGCGGCATCGCAGCAGTTCCCGGAAGTGGAAATCCGCAGGTTCACCGTCACGGGTTACAGGGCAGTGCGAATAAGCCTATTGGTCGCCAATTGGTTGATGCCAGAGGAAGACCCTGCAGGTGACCAATAGGCTCACTCGCACGGTCTTTGTAAGTTAACCCCTGACAGCGAACCTATGGATTTCCAGTGGCATCTGCAGGGTAAGTTGCAGCATTGGGGTTTTAAAACCTCAATGCTGCAACTTACCCGGCACATCCCACTGGTCTCCCTCCCTGTTCAATTAGTTAAATGTCCATACGAGCGACTTTATTGGTCGCTCATACGGACATTTAACTAATTGAACAGGGAGGGAGACCAGTGGGATGTGCCGGGTAAGTTACGGCACCAGGAGTTTAACAGTCTGTACAAGCGACTCTATTGGTCGCCAGCAGGGGGCTCGTCTGCCATCAACCAATGGCAGACGAGCCCCCTGCTGACGACCAATAGAGTTGCTCATACGTACATTTAAACTTCTGGCGCCAGAGCTGCGTTAACCCCATATTAACCCCTTAACCGGGAAAACGAAGATGAAACGAGCACGAAGCATGTCCACGAATATTCGCCCGAAGAGAAGACAGGAACAGGCGAATATTCGCGGAACACGAAGATTTTTTTTTCCCCCCGAAGACGAGCGTGAAGACGAACATGAAGAGCCCCCTGGTGCCCAAGTCTACTAGTTACTAATGTGTTGCACTGGAGGGGTCTGAGAATGTATATCCTGTCTTTATATGGACACTAAATTCTTTTTAGACAGAACTCTTAACTACAACCCAGTTTTGTAAAGCAAGCAAAATTCGGTAGGCATGGTTCTGCGTTGAACTCAAGAGAGGCCACAATGTGAGTATGATTTGCTGTGAGTTGGGGACTACCTGTAGGATGGTTGTCTGTAGTATTCATAAATGCACAAATATATACATTTACAAGGTCATGTATTAATTTGAGTTTGCTAAATGCATTGACAGAATATATAAAGCAACTTTAGATATTTGTCTACTTTGATAAATTGTTTGTATTACCGACTGGATCAGCATACTTACGTGTCATAAAATTAAATTAAAGTTGCTTAGATTTTTTTGGTTTATTGCCTTTTAACTTTAATTCTGTCAAGTTCCATGGGACAATGTAGTTTCCTATACTGTTGTATTTCAAATTACTACTATATTACTAGTTCATTTAGAACTATATCTGTGTTTTTAATCATGATTAATACCAGTGTCTGCCTACTGGTCATAATTGTTTTATCCTAAAATTAACCCAAGGAATGCAGCTCTGTGTATTTCCATATCCCCCTAATTTAGAAGAAATACCTAGAGATCCTTTATATATTTTGCTTTGTAGTTTACTAATTGTTAAAAATCTAAAGAAATGTATGTAAGTGTTACAAACGGACTTTATACCTAAATCAGTGGAATTTTCTCATTATGTTCATCCACTAAGTTATAAATTACACAAGACCAACTCGGATCTTCATGAAGGACAAACTTGCCAGTGATGGTCATTCATAATATTGAAGTGTTAACAGTCCCTTTAATGAATCCCATAATTTTATAGGATAACAAAATATATAATACCAATAGATGGAAACAGTGGTAGCTCAAGAGCAGTACGACAATTTAGTTATTCCAAAGAGTTTGAAATAATTTTTGTCTCTTCAAATATCTGTGTCTTTTCAGAGCACATGACAAAGGTCTATGTTTATAAGTCAAATATAACATGACAAAGCTTGCACTATTGTATTTTTCCTACTGAGTTGACTATGGAATATTATTTTATGTCAAGAGACGTGTTTAATTTAAATGTTAGGTAAGGCAGCTTAAAACAATGTGGGATAGGTTTGAACGTGAAAGTTTTTTTATACAAATTTACTTCCAGTTCTGATAGCTCAATGAAGCAAATCACTATGAAAAGCTTGTTATAGCATGAAATAGCATGTCTGAATAGAACACACATTTGGAAATAAAGAAATACCCTGGCGATACGTAATTTATGGCTCCGGTGTAAACCATTGACTAGAGATGGTATCCTGTGTTGAATATTGATTAAACAATACTTTTTTTCCAAATCCCAGTGGCATTAGAAAGAATCCTGTCACATTAGCTTAAAGCATTCTCGGAGAAAAGTCACCCAGAAGGATAAAGAGAAGGCGTATAAATCATTGAAGTAGCTTAGTGGCTACTTTATGGATACTTAGATACAGAGGTGAGACTATCTATCTCTAGGGAGTCAAATAATTGCACGTATCGCCACTTGCATTACAGCTGGAAGGCATTAATTTGGAGGTGCTCTATTACTCTCTGTCGGGGGTTTATTGTTCCAAGATCTGAATTATAGAGACTATTAACTATGTTTTTGACTCATGCCCAGCTTTTGGGTAATGTTTGAACTCTTTCATTTATTTAAATTAAATATGTAAGGCACACATTTATTAATGCAGGTATATTAACATATTGTTATGTATCCTGACAGATTAATTTATCTAGCATTAATTTCCATGGTGAAACAAAAAGAAAAGCATGTTCAGGGAAAACGATTGCTTACAAAGTCAATGTCAATAAACGACTTCTTCGAATCCCTATAGACATACATTACAGTGATATAAAGCACCTTTGGAGGTCACCAGTGATAATGAAAACAGTATATAGGGTAAATTCTGCCTATGTATTGATGCCTCACAAATGTCCAACGGGAGAGGTTAACCTGGTAAAATGCTAAAATATTTTACAGTTTAACACCTTAAGATAATTCACATGATGTCATTCAGACAATGGAGGAAATTGATCTATTTTACGTGGATGACTTTTCAAGCAAGTTAATGTTGTTAAAAGGGCCATATATATGTATTCATCTACATTTGTTGCCAGTTTTGTTAACATGTAGGATGAATTTATTAGCTATCTAGAATCACGAAAGACATTTGTATTTTATTTTTTTGATACTTACTTGATTCCTGGATGCAAATGTACACCTTCAGTTACGTATTCAGGTATCCCGTCCAGTAGAGATGTAAGGGGCCCAGCCTGTGGATGGGCCCTGCAGTCATCACACTGGGGCACTCTCCCCATATTGCTACAGATGCATTGTTTCCATAGTAGTGGCTTATAACTTGGGGGTTCATTTTTAATGCACACGTAGTGCTGTTTAATAATTGGACACCTATTTTCTTGTTAAAAGTGTTCTGTTTATTGTAAGAGGAAGGACCCACATACGGTGCCACCATTTACTATTACTGCACACTTATTTTGATTAGTCTTGTGTAACACAAAACAAGGTAAAAGACTTAAAAACAGCAACAACTGGCGTGAAAATGCAAATATATTGTTCAACTATAATGTAACACTTATTTCATTAAAATGTTACAGTAGGGTGAAAATATCAGTAGTATACAGTACCGCAATGTTGCCATTCTTCCTTTTTTTGGCCTTAAAACATATGTTATTGTGAAAGTTCACACAGTCAGTTTTTATAAAGTTGTTTTGGACCTAATCATAAATATATATATATATGAACTATTAGGGTACTTGCATGCAAATTAGGCATTTACGCAAGTGAAGTGATATCTTGTCATATGTATCAATAGTAATGCTTAATAGGCAATTTATTCAAGTCACTGAAGTATATCCGGTGTGCCACTGAAAAGATATTTTTACATCAGATAATTAGTATTACTCATAATATGAAAAAAAAGACACCGTTAACCCTCAAGGTGTATAAGTCTAATAATTACCATTTAAAAAGGTTTCCTATTGTGTTTTTCAAAAAGATTATATTTAGATAGATCGCATTTACCTTGTAGATCGCATTTACCTCATTACAAAATTAGAAACATAACGATAATTAATCTATCACTGAAATATTTGTCACTGAAACATTTATTTCAAGTTAAGTTTAAATAATGTGATGCGCACAGAAAATGGGTCTGCCTAATTTCTCTATCTTTCCACAAGTTGAAAAAAATACTGACTAACCTTCAAATAACATACAATCACAAAACTACAATAACATTTTATTTCTCTTAAATGCAACTTATTTATGAATTATTCCTAGAAGTGGCGGTTCTTTAACTAAATGAAACATTATAGCTATTAGCCACTCTACATTTCTTACTGCTTTATACCACAGCGTTAAATATTTTATTAGTTTTCGAATGTAGAGCGATACTGATGAAACCCATTTACAGAACTTCTGCGCAATGTGCAGAACAAAAGCACAAAGGTGTTTATTAATTGCTTGGGGCTTGCGATTAACTATTTACTGCTTTAAAATGTATTATTCAACCTCTAGGCTTTCACAATGTAGCACTAACAAGAAAAGCTTTCACTGGAACGTCAAAAAGTGTCAGGTGTTAAGCAACATTGGATGGCAAAGCTAGTCTGTATGTAAAGTTCTTCACACTTACCGATCTAATTTAAGGGGGGAAAAATAGGACATACAGTTTGTACCTTGTAGACTTGCTGTTTACATGGTAACCAGTCAGATACTAGAAACTGCTAACTTGTAACCATTTACTTATTTGTTTGTTATATTCTCAGGCTGGGCATATTGCCAAAAATCTGCCTACCACTTATTATTTCCTTTTATACTTTTATTATGTTACCTAAAATTAATTTATTCTCACCCTTTAGCTTTATTATTTTGAGACAAAACTAAACATATTTTACCAGATTCCACCATGTTTTAATCGTGATATAATCTTTTATTCGTCATCTAAGGTAATATCATTTTTACATAAACTGAATTTTCTTATGTAGCAATGCATTTAGCAGATCTATAAAATTTAACGATATGGTGAACAGAAAAGATGTTTACATTTTTTCTGTTTTACTCTATAGTTGATTTAAAAAAGTTTTGACTCACTGCTCATATATATTTTGCGACAAAGAGATTTTCTATTTCTACAGTCAATCTAACATCTAATGTAAATGTATTGACTTTTATGGATCAACATTTATGGGTGCTTGAAAGGGTTGAGCTTGATGGACTTAAAATCTTTTTCCAATTGTCGTTGACCTGTAACTAAATGTATTTATTATTTACTGTGGGTGATGACATTTTAGCTATGGATGGGAAAATCTATAGAGACATAGGTAACATTCTGCAATTTGGTAGTTTTTACAGAAGAAGCCAGATGGCACTTTAAAAGAATGTGCTGTAGCATAGTAATATATTTAACATAAAATAGCTAGTTCATATAAAAGCTTCTCTAAAATTGCAAGTAATAATAAAAATAATGATAATGATGATGATGATGATTATTAACTACAAATATAACACTAACATTCACCTAAAATTTATGTTTGGTAGCTTGTGGCACTGCTGATTAAGCTGCAATTGTTTTCATCATTGGCTCCTCCAAAACCACTTGACCCAACCAATGAAAATTAGCCTTGGCAATGTAATATTACCATATAACGAAACGGGGAAAATAGCATGTGTGAAAGAAAAACATGAACCCATTCTGCTTTTAATCAAGTTCCTAATATTTTAGTAGTAAAACATGTATACATTTTTCTTTTCATCTATTGCAAACCACCATTTTGCCCTTAAGTGCAGAATATATTTAATCTGACATACAATAAATATGACACATGGCATTCTGATATTTATAATCTATCCGGACCTGGCTGGGTTAACATTTTAGGTGGCTTCTCCCAATGCTGTAATCAAGCATTAAATAAAAACATGCATTTTGCATATACAAATACATCAACTGAAATACAGTAAAAAGTGTTTTAGACATATGCTTGAACTGAATAGGTGATATTTAACCCCTTAATGACAAAATGCATTAGTTTATGTTTAGTAACAAAATAACTTTAGTAACAAAAGACCAATAAAACACATTGAGCAGTAGTTACTGTAAGATTCTACATAATCAGTATCTAAAGGGTTTTTTTCTGCCTCACTTTTGAAGTGAGCAATGTGTGACCTACTTTGTAATGAGTGACTTTGCTATATATATAACACTGGTTTAAAAATAGAACCTGGTTCTCCTCAATTATATGAACAGAAAAGGTGGATAGGTCTATTAGTGCAAAGTAAATAATGGCTGTGCAAAAACAAAGTATTGCAGCATATTGTCCAATTATAGCTCACATAAAATATAGTTGGATCATTCCCTATTCAGCAATTTGATTCACCTTGCAGCCTTAGCAGTTTTCTCTTAGAAGTCATACTACTACAATCATGTTTTAGTTAACATTGTGCATGTTTTTTTCCATATATGGATAGATTTTTTTGTAAATGTGTAATATTTTATATTGTGTTGGTAAAAATTCATTTATTAGATGTTTTTAAGGAACAGTCAGAGCTTAATTTTGTATGATTATTCCCGTTCTGCATATGAAATAGATGGGTTACCTTCAAGTCTTTGGGTTTCAGGGGAGACAGAATTGTCTGTAATAAACAATGACTCGACTCCAGCTTTATTATATAAAAACAATCCAAAGCAAAATGCAACCATCGTACAAATGAAACCATCAAAAAACTTTATCACTATATATACTATAAATAAAAAAGTGCAATACTGATCTCATGTCTGATGCTATGATGCCATGGAGAACACCACCTCCCAGATTACATATGATTCATCTGCTCATTGTGACATGACTTGAAGACTCGTACTCATACGGCAGACTTGCACACTGTCAGGGTCCATCCAAGCTGCGGAGCTGCATATCTTTGTTTTTCCTTGCCTCAGTTCCAATGTTTTGCTGTAATCCGTTTCTGGATTTCCATATGCTGTTCTCTGCTTCTGATTCCTTGATTCCAGTCTTGCTCTTTGCTTCAGCTCTGTTTCCTTTATAAGCTCTCCCCACCCGTTTGTTATGTTTGTCTCAGTCTGCAGTCTAAAGGTATGTCCTTGGTTTTGTGTTTAGATTCCATGTTTGGTTTCAGCTTATTAGTGATTCAGTAAGCAGGGTTTAGCGTTAGGACCCACCGAATATTGGAGTACTTTGGCGTAATGGTGGGCTAAGCATACTATGGCCATATGATGTGACAGAATCTCCAATTGTTATCACATAGTCCTAGGCTAGTTCATGTTTGTCTGTCTCTTATGTACCTTTGCCCTCCTTTCCCTGAATCATCTGAGGATTTTGGTTCCTTTCTCCTCTCCCCATGTCCCAGTTAAGATGTCCTATCCTTGCTTAAAGGAGAAACATGCGAGGATTCTGGCTCCTCACTCCATCCCCTGTGTTCCTTGCCTTGTTCCATGTCCTTTGTTGTGCCCTGTATCATGTATGTCTTGTCTGGTTATGTTTCTTGCTTGGTCTCCCTGTTCCTTGCTCTGTCCTCCTTGCTTGCTACGTTTCTGATGATACTCTGCTTAGCTTCCGTACTCCCAGCCTGCAGCATCCTGCACATGATTCTAGTGCTATGTCTCATGCCTGCTCCAGGGTGCCTGCAGGATATCTCCAAGTTCTGCTTTGTTCTGGACTCCAACCGCTGCTATGTCAGGGCACTGGTATGTGGCTGCTCAACACCAGGATGAGTGCAGTCGTCCTGCACCAGGCCCTGTCCGACTCGGCTACTGCACAATAACTCCTGAACATAATCTTTGGGCGCTCTGGGTCATTACAGTCGTCTGTATGGACCCAGTTCCTGACACACCCAACCCTGTGCAACCTTTGTGACTTTTGACTTTGGTTTGTGATGGTTCACAATGGTTTAAAACCTAGTTGCATAAAATATAGTTGACATTGCAAACAGAACTCACACAGCTATTGATTCTCATAGCTGCTATTTATTGTTCTAACAAAGCATACTGTATATATGAATAGTAATCGTTGTATAATTTATTTAAATACTTTTTAGATCCTGTTACTATCAATGGTCTAGTTTGCACGCACAATGTTTCCTTAATATTATTTGCTTTAAACACAATATATATCATTATATAGAAAAATGTTGCGTATACGATTACACTACTTAGACACATTCTAAATAGAACTGTCTCAGTTCACTTGTAATCCAAAACAAGAATTTCATGGTAGGAACAAAAGTTAATGAGATAAATACGGTAAGAAGTAAAACAAAATGTTTTTATGAAACACAGACATGTCTCGGAATAGATTAAGTATCCATCCAAACCCAAAAAATATATTGCATTTTAAAAGGCTTAGGGAGTATTAATGGCCTCAGAGCAACAACACTTTGATAATAAAATACAAACTGCAAAACACATATATCTTTCTAGGAACATTTGATATATTAGATTGTGCTTACCTTATGCATAAGCTTAACTTGTCTCCAGCATTTGCTAGTTCACAAGGGAATCCTAAAACCAAATGTACATATATTTGTGAAAAATTACTTAATTTTAACATTTTATGTGTGCTATCAGGTGGGGATAACTACTTAAGAATGGATCATTGCAAGCCATTTATCATTGCGGAGCTAAATTGAAACACAAAGTGTATAATTTCTTTGAGGGATACAAAAGGACGATACATTAGTGCCATGCTAACTTAGCAAAGATTTAAGTCAAAGTTTAGAAAAATAAAGCTTTGTGATGTTAAAAGGGGCCCTCCATTGTCCCAGACATCTTCCTCAACAAGTACTTTATTATCCATTTACTAAAGCTGAAAATAAATGAATCACTTACTTCAGGAGAAGCTGCAGCTCCCCAACTTTCTCTGTGGTCTGACATTTGGTGTCATTGGCTGCTTGTGCACCAGTGCTGGAGCTGACTGATGGTAATGATATCACAGCAGAAATTATGTTTCTTTATGTTATATTATGCTGATATGTAAGAGGCAAATGGATACTCAGCTATCATATTCATTGAAGTAGCCCTTGGGATTTTCATGTATTGAAACTACTGCACGCAGACCATTTTAAGGTATAATTTGTACATATTTTTTTTCAAAAATGATTACCTTTCCGCTCATCAATATTACATTTCATCTATTTTTTGTCATATGCAAATACTAACACTTACTGCCCCACTTTTCTACACTAGGGATAGGCTGCACCTCACTAATAATAGAGATAATGTACTGCAGCAAATGTATATATATGTATGTATATATATGTGTATATATATGTGTGTATATATATATATATATATATATATATGTATATGTATATATTTATATATATATATGTATATATGTATATATATATATATATATGTATATATATATATATGTATGTATATATATATATATATTTTTTTTATGTATATATATATTTTATGTATGTATATATATATATATATATATATATATATATATATATATATATATATATATATATATATATTAGATATTGCAAAATAAACCTAGCTTTTGACCGGTATTCCATTAAATCATCACTTCATCTCTGTATCTCTGTGTCTGCATCATCTGTAGATAAAACTATCCTAAATAAGCAGGTAAAACTGTACATAGGCTTTTAAGTTGTTTCATTCTACAGTAACATTATTTATTGTACCAAATTATTTTTTTTAGGGGCATACATCTCTCTTAAAAGTTTTTGACTAACTATACTAGCAATGAATGACATGTCTAATAACAAATTCTTATATAAAATGATCTGTGATTTAAATGCTGGATAACTGTTATAAACATATGTATCTATAATGGCAAGAAATAAGTAAAGGAACCCTTTGGAATTACCTGTGTTTTGTATTAATTGTTTATAAAATCTGATTTACTAGCCACATCTGTGATATATAGACACACGCAATGTGCTGAGGCTAATAACACACAAACGATGATAATTTTTTACGTCTTTATTGAACTCATTAAACATTCACTTCCGGTAGCAGCGGAAAAGACCTGCACAATGTACAGATCCTTACAGATGCTTAGCCATGTTCTTAGGTTGTCTGGTGTATTTAGGGTGGATTTTTTTAAGCCATTCTGTAGTAGATTTACTATGATGTTTAGAGATATTTTACTGCTGCATCACCCAACTTCTACTGAGCTGTAACTGGCGGACAGCCATCCTGACATTATCCTGTATGGTAGCTTAACCCCTTCGCGACCTTTGCCGGTTCAGGACCGTCATGACAAGAAGGTCACTAAATGACCTTTGACAGTCCTGAACCGTCAAAAAATTAAATAAGCTTAGAAAGTGATCAAGGATCACTTTATTCGCTTAAACGGCCTTGCTGCAATGCCTCGATGTCGAGGCATTCAGCAAGGCCGAGATCGGCATCGGGGGCCATGTCTGGCCCCTCCCCGGGGCGTCAACAGCCGCCATACTCAGCGATCGCCTCCTAAACTTAAATGGTGTCGCTGGAATGCCTCGATCAGGAGGCATCCAGCGACACCAAACACTTACCTCTGGGTGGGCTGTGACCGCTCCGGAGAGCGGTCACAGCCGCCGCTGCCGGTGATCTTCGCCATCAAGCAAGATGGCGGCGGCCCGGGAAATAAAACAATAAAGATGAAAGAGTTAGCTAGAGGGTCTCCAGACCCTCTAGAGAACTCTGGCTCCACTTGCTGGTTGAATACAGGTACTGCATTCAACCATGCAAGTCAATGGAGCCCAGCTTTCTAATCACTATGTGATTAGTAAAATATTTAAAAAAAATAAAAAAAATAAAAAATGGAAAAAAAAATTAAAAAAAATGTGCTAACATTTAAAAATAATTATGCAGTGATGTCACTAGATGAACCATCCAGTACTAGCAAAATTTGTAAAAAAAATATAAAAAAAAGTATTAAAAAAATAAAATAAAAAAATAAAGTTTATTATTTTGAGCAAGTGCTAAAATTTCTCAAAAATCTCAACAAAGAGTTAAAATAAAAGCACTTCAAATACCCAAGGGGTGTCTAATACAAAAAAAAAATGGCTGATGGGGTAAATTGGAGTGGCCTAGCTCAAAGATAGGGCATAGGTACAGACTGACCAAAATGGAGAAAAAAGCGCACTTCCCAAATGTGGCATTTTAAATCTGAAACAACCCAACAAACCCATGCATGTGGGGTATCACTGCACTCAGGAGATGTTCCTGAACACACATTGGGGTGTTGTTTGACAGTGACATATACCAGGACCTGTATATCTATAACTAAAGTACAATTTGTGTGAAAAAAAAATAAAAAAAATTACTATTACAAAGTTTGACAAAGTGTAGTTCTATAATTGGTGCATGAAAAGGGTTAAAATAACAGCATTTGGGATACCCTGGGGTGTCTAATTTTCAAAAATATATGGTTTGAATGGGTTAAATTGAGTTAACCAGCTTCAAAGATGTTCAAAAGAGGAGATGGAGGCAGAATGACCAAATGACCACCTGAATTACGCATGCCCCAAAAGTAGCCTTTTACCAGTCAAACAATCTGACAAACCCATGCATGTGGGGTATCGCTGTACTCAGGAGATGTTGCTGAACACATATTGGGGGGTTGTTTGACAGTGACATATACCAGAACCTGTATATCTATAACTAAAGTACAATTTGTGTGAAAAAAAAAATAAAAAAAATTACTATTACAAAGTTTGACAAAGTGTAGTTCTATAATTGGTGCATGGAAAGGGTTAAAATAACATCATTTGGAATACCCTGGGGTGTCTAGTTTTCAAAAATATATGGTTTGAATGGGTTAAATTGAGTTAACCCGCTTCAAAGATGTTCCAAAGAGGAGATGGAGGCAGACTGACCAGATTTGTTAAAAAAGATTTGGAAATCATAAAACGCTGCTTGTACTTCTAAACTCAGGACAAGTAGTAGAATCTATTTAGCTAGTTTTTTTACTTGCTTTTTTAGGTGAGTAAAAGATTTTTCAAATAAAAGTCATAAAATGTGTTTTTTTTCAAATTTTTTCACCATGTTTTTTTTATTTTTTTATAGTAAATAAGATGATACGATCAAAATAATGGTATCTGAAGAAAGCCCATCTTGTCCTGAAAAAAACAATATATAATTTATGTGGGTACACTAAATGGGTGATTAGAAAATTACAGCTGAACACAAGCACCACAAAAGTGTCAAAACAGCCTCGGTCCCACAGGGTACAAAACGAAAAATGAGCCCGGTCCTTAAGGGGTTAATAAACTTGGGAATTCATTGTCCCCTCGATGATGGCATGCTTTCCAGGCCCAGAGGAAGCAAAAGCAGCCCCAAATCATGATGCTCTCCGACTTCATAGTTTGGATGATGTTTTCATGTTGGTATGCAGTGCCCTTTTTTACGCCATACTTAAAACTCTCCTTTTAGTGAATAAACCTCAAAATGCCAACCCTATTGACAGCTTCTGATGCAGGAAAAAAATCTTGGCTGGTGCTGTATAATGTATAGTAAAATTAGCACAGGGAGAACTCAGCCCTTCACACTGTTTTAGTGTCGGCCCTTCATAATGAAAGAAGTGATGCAAAAGTGAACTCTCCTTCCAACCCCTTATTTTGGATTTACACCCCAAATGCTGCCTAAACCAATCAACAATGAGCAATTTAACAAAGGTGAGCAATAATGTCAAGAGTAAAAAATAATAAAGTAGATCCTTACAACAGGAAGTTAAGGTGGCTGTTCCAATTATATACACAGAAGGTGACTTTCTAATATTGATTATTTCAATTTGTAACCACCATTATATAGGCCTCTTAAATGTGTTAAACCTGCCTGAACTTGGCAGAATAAAGTAAAGATCATGGAAAGTTGGGTGGAAAGACCGTTTGATGAGTAGTGTTTATTAACTACCATTATAAGCATTAAAGCAGAAAATATATTTCTTGTTGACGTAAAGCCACCTTAAGTGAGCAGGCCTGGAGTCTGTGTGAGTGATGTTGATGTTTCAAATAGTGTTGGTCATCCCTATGAGAAATAAAAACATGTTAGGCTTCATTTAGTTCATTTCTCTCTGCCCAGTGGTGGGGAAAACCGATGGAATCTTTCAATTTTCTTGTGATAGATCCCAACATCTCAGTGCGGATTCTTATAAAATGTGAGTTGACGGATGTCATTGATATAGGTTCTCTTAGGAAAAAAATGTTTTGTTTTTTCTTGGCAGCTACAATGATATTTGAAAAAGATGCTACGGGTGGATGTCTAAATATGTCCAACTTCTAGGAGCTTTTATCATCGGTTGAAGACAGCTTTTATGCTTGTAGTAAAATAATTTGCTGAATGTCTGCTTACAGTAGAACGTTGTTTTTATATGTACCGTATATAAACAATTGTTTAGTCAAAGCTTTCATTGTCCATTTTATAGGATGCAAATACATAAATTGATAAGATCACATGTCTATTGAGATCTATTTGTAACAATTTAGGTAAAAGCACATAATGAGATGGTTACATTGTCAGGAGTAGAGTCATTATAATGTACCCGCCCTTAAAAAAATACCCCCACTGTTAAAATTTACAGAATAATCAGTAGTGCCATCAGGACCAGTTCAACATTATGGGGCAAAGTCACCAGAATGGACCTCACAGTGCCACAATAGTGTATTCCCCCTACATCCCTATTATAAATACAGATGCCTTGTTTTCAAGGTAGGGACTTGAAACACGGGAACAAGAGAATGTTGTAATTCTGTGACATAAGGGCTTTGGGTTAGGGACCATGGCGAAAGAGATGTACCTGGATCCTAGGGCAGATATTTTGCATTATTTTGCAAAGATGGGAACTATGGGAGAGAGCAGGACACTTTGGTGTTTTAACACCTGGGCACTAAGTTGATACATTTTTGATGGTGGACCAGACAACAGTGGATGCTTGACAACATTGGCCAGCTACAGAGCCTGTTATGTCTGCTTGAAAACATCACTGCTTTAAAACCTGGTTATGACCTCTGATTGTTATAAAGGGTGAATGCTGGGGATTTTGTGTCATTAGTAAATAATATCTCAGAATGGTTTGAGCATTTAGAATTATGACGCATTGTGCTTTTAATGGTACTTTTACTTACAAAAGTGTCGTCAACAGAGTAGGTGAAATTGTAACTTTGTGGAGTCATATGAAGCAAAAAAAGATTTACTATACTCTTTGTTTAACTTTAAGTTTGGTAGTCTAAATACATAAAAAACAAAAGACAATTAAAAACAATAATTTAAAATGGTGTGACCAACATCATAGTTCTTCAAAACAATGAAACATTAAAATAATCTAAAGGAACCATTAAGCATTGTTGATTGTTTTCTTAGTATCAGTGCTTAGGTCCAGCTTTGTTATTATTGTTAATTGTTTCCAATCAAAACAAGTGAGTAAAGAGATTCTGTTATTCCAGTTACAAAGCAATATAATATGATGAATATTTCATGCATTAAAAATCAGATCCATTTTACAAGTCAGTATTTAAATTAATTGATGCTGATTGAGTCTGACATTGCTGTAAAATTGCTGTCAGACAATTTAAATGACATTTAATCATGTATCATATAACCGAGCACAACAATTCATTGTGGATACACGGAAGCATTGTCAAAGCGGGAAGAATATGAATAAAAATGTATATCAGAGATGTATAAAGAAAGTGAAAACTATCATGGTAGAAATGCCTTTAAATATATTTATTTGAGAGATATTTTTATCTCATCTGCTCAAGTCCTGGTTCATAACTACCCACAACTCACCATACACTGAGAAGCCAGACAACCTCACGCCTGTTTGTCTGGTCAATAAGGATATTTGGATCCCATCCATCACCGACCTGTAATTATATAATAACTAATTTTAATGACCTTTTTGGAAGTCCCTAGTTATGCAACTGGGACAGTGTGAATGAGTGGCACTCTGTGGCACTGACATTTTTGAGATAAGTATTAATGTGTTTTTTTAAATGTGCATTAACATTGTTAGGTAGCATAAGATGGAAACTTTTCCCCTGAGTTTTGATGGTCTAAAGTACAGATGACTGTTGAAGGGCAAATAACATGTATTCTGACGTGCATGCCATTGAATCAGCAAGTGGTATGAATTTTTATGGATGGATTTCCATAGCTTACTGTGGTTTTTAATCTCTATCTGGCACAGATGGCAGGAGTCAAGTAGGTGACTGATTTTATCATTGTAGCATATTCATTATTTCTAATGGAAATCATGAAATCTGGTTGGTAGCTGCTCACTAAATTTGTCTACAAAGTGCAAAACAGAAATAAAGCAAGTCCAATCTTTAACTGCCATACTGTCAGCTTTGAGCATAACTAACTTAATTCGTTATTTGTGCTCTTTATTTTGCATTAAGTGCATTTATTTTAGAGATCTGCAGTTAAAGGTGCTGTTACTTTGCTGAATTTAACACTTTTGTTACAAAGAACACAATTTCTTAAAGTCTCAAACCTTTCTTTATAATTCTTTTATCATGCGAGAATTTGCCTCATTCAGAATTGTTCCAGAGAAAACTAGCCATTGCTAAACAAAAGGTAGTATTGATAGGTTATTGCAAATGGAACTGGCAAAACATATTTATGTGATTGAGATTAATGATTAAACTGGGTAGTCTCTGTGTGAAGTTTTGCTTCTATTGACATTTGGGTCAGCATCCTCATTCTCCATTCTTTGTAAAGCCACTCTTCCAGCAAAGAGAGAGGTATGCTTACAGAACTGCTAAAATATGTGTGTGTGTGTGTGTGTGTGTGTGTGTGTGTGTGTGTGTTTGTATATATATATATATATGTATGTATGTATGTATGTATGTGTATATATATATATATATATATATATATATATATATATATATATATTATACACAATATCTCAGTACACCCCTCATGTTTTTGTAAATATTTTATTATATCTTTTCTTGTGACAACACTGAACAAATGACACTCTGCTACAATGTAAAGTTGGGCCCAATTAGCCATTTCCCCTCCCAGGTGTCATGTAACTTGTTAGAGTAACACTCTCTCTGAGGATCTGAAAAATAGAATTGTTGCTCTACATAAAGATGGCCTAGGCTATAAGAAGATTGCCAAGACCCTGAAACTGAGCTGCAGCACGGTGGGCAAGACCATATAGCGGTTTCACAGGACAGGTTCCACTCAGAACAGGCCTCACCATGGTTGACCAAAGAAGTTAAGTGCACATGGAACCATGTCCTGTGGTCCGATGAGAACAAGATTAACTTATTTGGTTCAGATGGTGTCAGATGGAGTACAAAGACAAGTGTGTCTTGCCTTAAGTCAAATATGGTGGTGGGAGTGTCAAGGTCTGGGCCTGCATGAGTGCTGCCGGCACTGGGGAGCTACAGAGAGAACCATGAATGCCAACATGTATTGTGATATTATATATATATATATATATATATATATATATATATGTATATATATATATATATGTAATAACATGCAATAAACGATAATCAAAAATAGGTAACATATTCAAATTGAAGCAAGTCGCCAGGGGCAAAACCCGTACTATTTTTTGTATATGGTTCAAATGGGGAACATTATAAATGCACAACTATTCATGACAGCTGCCAGACAGGAAAGAAGCTCCCAAACAAGACTAAAAGACAGAAATGCAACTTACAGTGCGGAAAGGGTTAACACAAAAAAGTGATTCAAAACAAAATAAAATACCAAATGAGTCTCTTAATCCACTTTCCTGTATGTTCTTTTAGAAAAGATCCTTAGGAGATGTAGCAATATAGTAATGGAGCTCAATCCCTGTAATAAAAAATGCAGAAATAGAAATAAAAATAAATTTGATTTGATGTAGCTATAGAGACCAATATAACTTGTGTTGGTTCTTCAGTAAAGATCCCTAAAAGCATCACCATATATTGCAGTATGTTGTAAAATAAAAGAAGCGTAATAGTGCAGGTAACTTCAAAACACAAGGATAATTTAATCTGGATACACTTAGAGGATAAAATAGATACACACACTCGTCATACAAAGACTTGTAGCTGCTCCTACATAAACATTCAGCACAGCATGTCTTCCACTGCAGATCAAGGCTTCCATTTTTTCAACGTTGGGGAGTGTGTATTATAGATGCTGAATAAAAACACTACTTGTATTTTAGTATACAGTATTTGGAAGAAAGAATAAAGAGTGCTTAAACTACTGTTTCTTCAGTTCCTACGGTGGATTATATTTAATGCTGTGAGAGGTTAAATAAGCAACTTTAGTACATTTTAGCTATATTTAATTAAATGATCCAATTTAGAGTTCAACATAAAGGTAGATGATGGTCAACACCGACCATCAATTTCTATAACCTGAGTTGTACGTTCTTTTTGAACTTTGTATTTATTATACTCCAATTTATTTATGTACCTAGTTTAAAAAAGCTGTTTCCACGCTCAAAGCAATTATGCACAGTGAGAACATGCTCATGTTCACGATTACTCATTATGCATGCGTTGCTTTAATTCATGCAGATCTAGAGGAAGGTGTGAGGAATAAAATTACCTAAGTGATGAGACATGTGTTTAAAGAAAATCTATCATGAAAAAGGCATTTTCCAGCGTTACGTATGCTTGTTACGTGCGGTTTAGGTTTATAAACCAGATTTTAAGGTTATCTAGCTTAACCATTTCAATGTAATCTAGTCAAACTGTGTTAGTGTCTGCAGTAAACCCTATAAATAGGGTTGGACACCTAGTAGATCATCCTACTATTCTGTCACTGGAATAGTAATTATATAATAATATAATAATGAAATTCCATTGTGCATTGGTTGCAAATCAGAAAAGATTGACAGTCACCCAGCCGTTGTATACTTTTCTTTTATTTTGAGACTCTTTTCTTCTTTCATGCTTTTAGTAAAAAAAAAAATATATGTAAGCCTAACATAAAGCTTTTTTGTTTCTTTTTTCTATATGAAATCAGTTGCTTCCATTTATGGTGGGGGGTATATTTTAGCATTTTAATTACAATGAAAATGAATAACAATGAAAGACACACAACAAGCCCCTTGTTGGATATATATATATATATATATACTTTGTGTGTAGTGCTGTACTATTTAATGCAATTGATTTTCTCTGGTATCCTGGGGTAAATACATGATACCTTTTATCAGGATACATTATGTTCCAGCTTTGAAATAAAACATCACAAATGAGAACAGGTACACTAGACAATGGAGAAGGTCTGTGCCATGGTCAATGGAAACTAAAACTAGAATTCCATTAACATAGTTTCATCCCCTTTATCTTGTTCACATTTTCCTTTAGATTGCAAAAGATGCAAGATACTTATTCCTGCGTTTTCTCAGTATTGTTTTACACTTCATCTGGAAATTCTACGCCATTCGTTTTGTTTCAGTCGAAATACAGCAGACTTGTCAGGCAGCAATTAACAGTTATCAGCTTTTAGAAAATTATCGCAAAACCTGAAGTCATAACAGTTCAAAAATAGCAATTTAAATAGGTCAGTGTTTTTTCAGACATAGAACAGCCCCAAACCTTAATCCATGGGAATTTATTAATGGGGGGGGAAAAAACACAAAACAAATTAAGATATTTGTTCAATTAGGAAGTTGAGTAATTGAAATAGACGCCCTGATAAGATAAAGTCTTGGGATACAGCTGTGGGTGAAGGTAAACAAAGCTACTCCTCTGTCATCAATTCTAGCTACACTTACGCATTCCAGTTAGCATTGTTGACAAAATAAGTTGATTTGAGAATTGTAGGGAAATACTGTCGTCGTTGAAAGTATGAAAGTGAGAGTGAAAAGCTTTTAAGACATTTTATTCTTTTTTGTGTATCAGTGACTACATTATCAGTCGTTCAGGGTATGTTGGCGTCGTGTCTGCAGAAGAGCACAATACTTTCTATGTGTCTTATGAAAGATGACACCAGGTGAGATTAACTTTATTACCACCCATCCTGGTTGACGGGTAGCGAAAGCTTTGCAAGTGTTGGACGTTCTTTGTGAAATCAAACCTATGTCATAGCTCCAGCTTATGTTACCTGAAATACACTTTGCTCTTATCATCAAACAATTTTAAATTGAAGACCACTGAAGCATGCGCCTCCTATAATGATGCCTTTACAGAGTTGTATAAAGAAATTATTAAACTAAAATGTCAGTAGCTTGTAATTTATTTAACTTTAGTGGTCTACCAGGTTTTTTCTTAGTCTATTATTTCCACATTAAAACCCTAATGAAGATTTTTAACACAATACGTTTTAAGAAAACCATCAAGATTACAATTAAAACTGCTCCAATAGATCACTGTATCTAGGCTATATTAATTATTTCTTTAACAAAGCCTTGTGAACTTACTTTAACCCCTTAACGACAATCCACGTACATGTACGGGGTTGCCGTGCAAGGGGTTAACGACAATGCCCGTACATGTACGGGCTGCCGTTAAATAGCTGCATCGCCGCGATCGCGGCGTTTTCGCCGCGATCGGCGGCTTTGCAGCATCCACGGAAGCCTCCCAAGTGAGGCTGACCGTGGATCCGGGGAGGGCAGCCCTCGGCAGCCCTCCCCGGAAGAAAAATGGCCGCCGCCGCACCGATCATGAAAGATCGCGGCGGCGCCCGGCTAAAACAGCTTAGGAAGCGATCGGAATCGCTTCCTAAGCATAAATGGTGTTACTGACATGCCTCGATATCGAGGCATATCAGCAACACTAGCCCCCGACCCCCGATCGCCTTGTGATTGCTCCGAAGAGCAACCACAAGTGCCATCCTGTAAATGATGTTGCCGTCATTCACAGGATGGCATTAACAATAGATCTGAGTTCAGAGGGTCTATCCAGACCCTCTTGTGAACTCTCGAGCTCCTCCTGCAGGTTGAATGCAGGTACTGCATCCAACCATGCAAGGTCAATGGAGCCCAGCTCACTAATGAGTGATTAGTAAAAAAAAATAAAAAAATTTTTTAAAAAATTTAAAAAAAAAAATTAAAAAATGTTTAAAAAAATAACAATAATATGGTAACATATAAAAATCCCCACTGTCACCAAAAAAAAAAAAAAAAAAATTAATAAGCAAGTCCTAAAATTCTTTATCTTTACAAAAATTCCAGCATGGAAAGAGTTAAAATATTGGCATTACAAATGCCCATAGGGTGTCTCGTATTAAAAAATGCATGAGTGGATGAGATAAATTGAATTGGCCGGGTTCAAAGGTGTCCCAAATATGGGACATGGGGGCAGTAGGATCAGATGTCTGAATGGCCAAAAAATACACACCTCACAAAGGCGGCCTTTTACCTCCCAAATAACCCAACAAACCCATGCATGTGGGGTATCGCTGCGCTCAGGAGATGTTACTGAACACATATTGGGGTGTTGTTTGACAGGGACATATACCAGGAGCGATAAATTTATACCTGAAGTACAACGTGTGTGAAAAAAATACAAAAAAATTTACTACCATAAAGTTTCACAAAGGCTGGTGGTAAAATTAGTGCATGGAAAGGGTTAAATTACCAGCATGTGAAATACCTTGGGGTGTCTAGTTTTTAAAAATATATGACTTGATGGGGTAAATTGCATTGGCCGGCTTCAAAGATACCCGAAATGGCACATGGGGGGAAGAATTACCAGATTTGGAAAAAAAGGTTTTGAAATAGCAAAACGCTACCTGTACTTATTGCCCCATAACGTGCAGAAAAAAGCAAAAAAACATAAAAACATTGGGTATTTCTAAACTCAGGACAAATAGTAGAATCTATTTAGCAGGTTTTTTCATTCGTTTTTGCAGATGAGTAAAAGTTTTTTGTTTAAAAAGTGAGAAAAAGTAATTTTTTAACAAAAAATCCCCATATTTTATCATTTTTTTATAGTAAATTAGATGATATGATAAAATTAATGGTATCTAAAGAAAGCCCTGTTTGTCCTGAAAAAAACAATATATAATATGTGTGGAAGCACGAAATGAGAAAGAAGAAAATCACAGCTAAACAGTAACACCGAAAAATGTTAAAATAGCCATTGTCCCACAATATACTACGAGTAATAACCCCTATTGTCCTTAAGGGGTTAATAACATTCTATGATGGTTATATGAAACAATATAAAATGGAATCTAAGGGATGCTCTATGAGGGAGCATTATTAAAAAGTAAAAATTGCAAAACCTCTGATAGTATAAATTTTTTCACACCACAAAAGGTGTTCACATTGCAGTGTGAGGCAGTAACATGTTATAGGTCAGACCTAGGGTGGCAGGTCGAGGGGAGACACCCCTCCAAATCAGGGGCAGATTGCCATATTGGTCAATCAGGCTACCTGCTGCTTCTCTGCTCTGGCCAGATAAAGATCTATGATCCCCCATTTGGCCAGTTTGAATTTTGTTTCCAGGTGCGGTGCATTTTCAATATGCTGATTGGAGGGACACGACATCATATCAGCTGTAAAGATGGCAATCATGGAGAGGGTGGCTGAGGATGCTGCCTTGGGTCAGGCCTAGTTCAGCATCAAATATATGTTGCTGATAAAAACCAGCACTAAAATTGCACACTGACAAGCACACTTTGAAGATCCAGAGATGAATTAAAATATTCCAACTGGCAGATTCCTTTCTTTCAACTGGTATTGTACATTGGAATTTGGCAAAACCATTGGAAAATGCAACTTCACAGGATAATCTTCTTCATATGTATGCAGTTACACAGTAGTGTCTCCAGTCGCCCTTTCAATTTGATGAACTGGAGATGAGATGGGCCTGTAGGAAACTCTGTGACTCAGAATACTTTAGAAGCCTTTAGAGGCCTGATGAATATATGGTAGTATTCTGGAACCTCACATATTTTCTCAGTGGAATTTTCAAGAAGACATTCACACACGGGCACATAAGACTAATAGCTCCACACTAGGATACTTTTTTTTACGAAAAGAATGCACAGGTGAGACTTAAACTAAATACATAAGATTACATTACACTTTGATTGTAATAATTGTCACACGAAGAAGCCAGTGGAGTGGAGCTCTTGAAGATAGGGAGAACAGTGAGCATCATTTATTGTTTGCATGGTGTGGTCTGATGGGCCAACATAAAGGAAATCATTAAATGGACAAAATAGCACTGAACAGTCCCCTTCATCGATACATTTGGTATAATGTCATTTCAGGTGGACAGCAAAATATAGAAGCAATTACTGAATAAGTATAGAATATTTTTTGCAGGTCAGCGACAAAATATATTTACAGATATGCTGGGGGAGGTTGTGTTCCTGTTTTTAAAGGGATATCAGCAGGGCTCCTCATCCATGTCGCCAGTAACTGCATCAGGTGTGTGTGGATAAGAGGTTATTTACATATTATAATAACACTGGCCGTTCTATAGAATTCTATATTCACTCATCTAGGTCACCTCATAATAAATGCTCATGAATTGTAGTCAGGAAATTTATGTTCATATGACTGGGAAATGACCAGAGCTATATAAAAATGATTATTGATCTGACTCCTTGAATCCTAGGCAAAAATCCTAGATGTAACCCACCTAGTGTTGGTAGAGATGTTCCAGGACTCTATTCAAGTGCTAGTTTGGACCAGCCTTCACTTAATGCAGAGCCATAAATAAAACATTGCTGAAAAAATCTGTTATAGTTACAGACTTTTCTGTCATTTTAGTAATCATGGGTCATATGAAGTACTTCCCCTTCTTCCCTTCAACAGCTAACTTCCACAAGCAAGACCTAATTGCTGGTATACTTTTTGTACTTCTAAATGATCAGCAGGTGGCACCAATGTGATATCAGAAATTGGTATTGGAATGACATCATATTTGCCCTACATGAGATAATGCACTCAATCTGACTACTGGACAACATATTCACACAATGGCCCACTTAGCATCTTAGCATCAGGAATTTATCAGCATTATATAGACTATGGTACTTATTCAATAGTACTTCATGATACATGTGAAAGGAAAACCCTTATGAATTTCTATTAATTAAAGAAGGAATATGCAGGTGTGTCGCACATATAAACCCTAGCCTTCTGCAATAAAGGCTGAACTGTTTAATTAATATTTACATAGAAAACCTTCCACATTATGTAAGAACAACTAAGACTTTCTTGCAGAAGGAGCTCAGAGGATTGCCATTTAAAATGCAATGTGATATCTGGGAGTTGGAATGTTCAAGACGTCTACTAAGCAAGATCTGGAAGAATAACTTAATGCTATTTTTGTATTTAAGTAAACTCAGTTTGTATCCTGTTTAATGGCCAGTACCCCTATTTTTGGTTTAGATGGCTTAATAGCACCATTCTGTATGCTGTACGTGTCTTGAAATTAAAGGAAATGTTGAGTTTATTCAGATGCATTATGTCTCGAAATGCAAGATTACAATATATATATACCGTATTTGCTCGATTATAAGACGACCCTGATTATAAGACGACTCCCCAAAATCTGAATATTAACTTCAAAGAAAAAGCCTGAATATAAGACGACCCCAAAGGAAAAAAGTTTTACCAGTAAATGTTAATTCATGTAAACTATTTTTTTTAAATAAAAGCTATGATTGAGAAAAATATTTTTTTTGTTTTTATTTCCTTGTATTTTCCAACCTGCCCCCCAGTTATGCACATCTGCCCCCAGGCTTGCCACACCAATATGGCACTGTGGCCCATGATATGCTTTTTAACCCTCTATATGCCACTGTGCCCCATGGTATGCCTTTTGACCCCCTATGTGCCACTCTGCCTCCAGAAATGCCTTATACCCCTATATCCCATTCTGGCATTTAGGGGGTTAAAATGCATATTATGGGACAGAGTGGCATATAGGGAGGTATAAGGCATTTCAGGAGGCAGAGTGGCATTAAGGGAGTTAAAAGGCATTGTATAGAGCACTCTGCCTCCAGAAATGCCTTATACCCCTATATGCCACTCTGGCATTTAGGGGGTTAAAAGGCATATTATGGGGCAGAGTGGCATATAGGGAGGTATAAGGCATTTCAGGAGGCAGAGTGCTCTATTAAATGCCCCCTTAACGCCACTCCAGAAATGCCCTATGGCCCCATTTAACACACACACACACCCTATACCCCCATTTAACTAACACACACACACTCTCTCTCTCTCTCTCTCTCTCTCTCTCTCCCCCCTTCCCCCTCTCTCACCCCTCTCTCCCCTCTCAGCCCTCTCTTACCGGTGCTTCCAGCCGGGGCAGCGGGTTGACGTCGCCTTCCGGAAGGAGGTGGAGTTGGCAGCGGGGGTTTGTATGTGTCCGTCGCGTAAACTTTCCCCGGCTGTCAGAGATCAGAGTTCTGATCTCTGACAGTCGGGGAAGGTCTACGCGACGGACGCAGACAACCCCTGCTGCTAGCCACACCTCCTTCCGGCTGCAGCGGGGGTTGTCTGCGCGGATCGCGTAGACGTCAACCCGCTGCCCCGGCAATACAGCAGGAAGCACTGGTAAGTGTGTGTATGATGGGGGGGGGGTGAGACAGGAGGATGCAGGTCCCCTGCAGCGGTGCGGGGGATCTGGATCTTAGTCTCCTAATCAGACCTCTATTTGAGGTCTGATTAGAAGACGACCCCGATTAGAAGACGAGGGGTATTTTTCAGAGCATTTGCTCTGAAAAAAACCTCGTCTTATAATCGAGCAAATACGGTATATTGGTTGCAGACTTCTGATTATGAGATTTTATTAAGGTGTACTTAATCTGCCTGTTTCAATATATGTCAAGTTTACAGATCCTTAATAGATCGCTACACTGGTGTTATGCTTTGTGCTTTGTTAGCAAAGCATACGGTACTTTTCATCTCACGTCACACATGTAAACACATGGTTCAGATACACTCATGCAAATTCAGCAGATGGCCTTTAACATCGACAATGTCATGGCAGTCCTTATTTCAAAATGCCAAGCTGCATATATGTATCATCCAGTTTCTGAAGGCTAAGTCCTAATTCAGCTCTAAAGACGTTTAATAGTCCAAACACATTGTGTTCAAATTGTGTACATAAATCTCTTATTTGGCCCTCAATCAACACCTGCATCAAAAACCAGTTCCATTATGAACTGCCAACAAAACCAAAAAAATACAATTATATTAACGATTAGAAAGCTTTTAGAGAAGCGTACGCTGCCATAATTAATTTGAAAACATTTGTTAACCGCATTAGACTCTTCATATGCTACTCGAGCTTTTTTTATGTGAAGTATAATATTTACAATATATTTATCCATATTATCTTTTATTTATTTGAATTTATGACTTGTGTAGTTACCCTTACAATCTCCAACTGTGTGCGCTTTTTTTTTTGTGTGCAACAGATGCTCCCCTTCACACTAACGGTTTTTCTCTCTAGAAATGTGTAGTTAACAAGATCACAGATTTAATTGACAACAGTAGCATGAGGACCTCAACTAAAAAAATGTTTACTCAGAGCCTGATTAAGTAAGAAATGATTATAATATCAATACAACCACCATGAAAACTCATTTAGGGTAGTATATGATAAACATCCTTTGAGGGTTTTAAAGTGTCGGTGAAACATGCTTTCTTATTTATGAGTCAATCATTCATGTTGAAATGAACAATGCAAATGTGAAAATAGGTTGAATCACTTACTCTTCGCATTATTTGTAACAAGTATCAAGTGATGTTATTACAGAAATGTGCATTGATGTTCTATCGTTTTTTTTCAGATGCTCTTTAAACTGTACTTCAAATGTATTTTGCTTTAAATAAATATAGTAATTATAAAATGATACAATATTATACAAAAATCTTACTAGAAAAAGTAGAAAAATCCACAACCAATTGATTATTCCATATTTCTTTTTCCATTATGTTTTTTTGAAGCTTTGTAAGCTCTCAAGCCATTAAAAGCCCAATATGTCTCACTGGAACTTTGTATAAAAGTAATATAAGGCTAGATGGGAAGCTCGCAGGCAGGGTTCACTTCTCCCGATGCGTCTGTATGTATTAATGTATATCTGTGATAAGTGTTAACTTCCACAATTAAGTTGTAGAGCACTGCGTAATTTGTTGGCCCTTAATAAATAAAATAATAATAATAATTTGAAGTAGCTGTATACAATTAAGTATACAAATGATAAAAAAGAGAGATTCATTTGAAAACAAGATTCAAACACTGCTTATTGTGTAAGTATTGGAAAAGGTTTGCTGAGTCCAAAATTGTGAACATAGGTCCTAATATTTTTTGGGGAACATAATTTAGCATTTTTATTGCTGTCCCTATGTGATGTGACTATGTAATGATTTTCAGATACGTAATGTATTCATTGATGCCTGATCAAATAGTTTTGCACTGTGTTTTAAAGACTGCAATGTATGAATTTGCATTATTTTGCATGCAGAATTATATAAAACTACACAATCGATTATTATGTGTGGTTTCTCAAGACACATATAAAACAGCTCTGAATGTTATGCATCTTTTTTAGGATGTGTTCCTCCGACAGTATAATAGAAAAACCACAACACTTTTAAAGAGCAATTATATATATATATATATATATATATATATATATATATATATATATATATATATATATATATTACATACATATCACAAGCACAATCACTCACTAAAATAACATATTGTCCATTTAATTAGAATATGTTAAGCCATTAGCTGATTTTTGTGGAGGTTTAGAAAGTTAATGAAACACAGGAAGCTAGTAATGTACCTTTGTTTAAATTAGTAATAGAAAGTATTAAGGGCTGAAAGACAGCAATTAAGTTTTGACACTGGGGAACAATGTATGTTAAAGCGTGATGATGTATATATCAGCTATCAGCATATACAAATTGTATGATTGAGATAAACAAATTAAAGTAGCATTGTTAGAATAGCCAAAACAATGTGGTGTTGCCTGTGCTACATGCTCACCGTATATGGCTAATTGGGTTAAAAAAAACCACACAGACTTCTTAAATGTACCGATATTAACTTTATTAATATTATTATTTGTTTTTCTAGAGGGACAAGAGGGTATATTAACAACACAATTGTGATGTTAGTTTTAGATGTACTGTATATAGTTGGTAGGCGAGTGGAAAAACGTTCCCAAAGAAGTGGAAGAGGTTAATACAGAGAGGAAATGTAAACCAACATAGTGATTGGGCATATAACTCTACTGCATATAGGACCAGGACTGAAACTAGTTTGAGTTTTTAACAGCAGGAAAAAAATAAAGAATTTTAATGGGCCAAATGCTTCTTTTCTGCTATCAAATCGTGTGCTTTGAGGTATTAAAATGGGCAGTTAAAATATCTTAGCATGTTCTACATTCTCTGTCATCCTTAATCCTGCTCTAAGTTATTTCACCAAAGTATGCTTGCTCTTTGGAATTTTACGCTAGTCAGCTGCAAATCTTATGTTCTGATAAAGTAAAGACATTTTTATAGAGTGATCAGCATTCTTATTCAGGTTAATTATTCAAAGTAACTTGAGGCCATAGATAGGAGAACGCATTAAATCAGTCGATGATCTAACTATCTTAAAATACTGTAACTAGAAAAAATATGCAGTACTGTATTTACAGCAGTGAATTGCCAGGAATATAGATTATTACACCTTGACAGAGAAATACAACTCTTGCCATACTGTCTTGTTGGCCATTACAGTTACTATTACTTGTTTGCTTTTTAAATGAATGATATTAGGATACAGCTGGAGAGTGTAGCAATAAGAAAACGAGAAAAAAAAGTTAAAATCGTTTGAAAGTTCAAGAGGCCATCGGTTCAAACATAATGTGTGAAGTGAAATAAAAGGTCAAACGATATACAACTAAGTTCCCCATGGAGAGGTCACAGAAAAATATGCATTATTGTCAAATGGAATCTCATGGTACACACACAAAATGTTTTATTATGTGCTAGGAAAAGACATTAACCCCTTCAATCCCAGGGGTTTTTGGTACCTCAAAGCCCAGAGCAATTTTGCCATTTTTGGGGTATGTCGGTTTAGCGATGATTCTCCTTTCCTGTGAATAGTTTACCCATATAAACTATATATCGTTTTTTCAAGGAGAGATAGAGCTTTCATTTGATACCATAGTTGGATGATTAGCTGGAAATTTAGAATGAGAAATTTAGTAAAAACTAGCGAAGATTAGAAAATTAAACTAATTTTTTTTTACATTTTCCCTCTGAATCCTCACAAAATTAGGTAAAGTGATGGAAAATCCCCTCCAAGTTTATTAATTCAGGTGTCCTGATTTCAGAAATACCTAATTTATATAGATTTTCCAGACTTTCCCAGCACCAGGGAGCGTTCTATTAGGTGTACAATTTTGTATAATTTTTATGCCTATGGCTTAACGGGTTTGGGGGTTGTGAACGGGGGCAGGAGGGTTATACTGGCTAGATGTTATGCTAGGGCAATGGGAAGTAAGGTTTTTTAATAATTTTTTTATTATCTTTTTTTATATATTTTTTTTAATTTTTTTTTTATTTTAATTTTTTTACATTTTTTTTTATTTTTTATATATTATTTTTACACAGTAATGGTTAGAGGTCCTCCTAGGGACCTCCTGAACATACCAGTGATGTCACAATGACATCACAGCCCACATTATAATTTTTTTTTGTATTATTTATATTAATATTTTAATGATTTTTTTAATATTATTTTTTAAATGACTAACCGTTTTTTTTTTTTTCTGCTTTTTCTTACAGGACGGGAGGGGGAGTGAGAGAGATGGTCTCTCACTCCCCTCCCCGCGATCCCCCTGCACCGATCACACTGTGATCTCTATGCAGGTCCTCACAGACCTGCATAGAGATCGCAGCGTCTCTGTGCCTCATCGGAGGGCAGGATATCCCCGCAGGGGATATCCTGTCCTCCGATGACCTTCCGGGTTACGTCAGCAGTGACGTAACCCGGAAGGGAATGCCCGATCGCGCGTTTCAACTGCGCGATCGCGCGATCGGGCACTTTCAACCGTAACAGCTTACCGGCTTTCATGCCGGAAGCTGTTACGGGAGATCGGGCAGCAGAAAGCCGGCAATGCCGGCTTCTGCTGCCAGGGGGGAGTCCAGGCTGTCAAACGACAGCCTGGTCTCCCGTGCAGCGGCAGGGATGTGTCCCTGACGCTGCACGAAAGGCTGGACGTACCGGGACGTCCATAGGGGTTTCTTTGTGGGCGTTTTTTGGACGTCCCGGTACGTCTATAGGGGAACTAAGGGGTTAAACTGTTACCTGACTGCACTTCTGTAAACATCAGCCATATAAGCAGTTTCTTCATACAGATTGGATGCATATAAGATCCCTTCGATGACTTATGGCCTCTACATAAAAGCTTAGATCAAGCAAAGAGCAAGGTCACGGAGTTATCAGGCACATTAAAACAGAGTGTAATATAAACAACTAAATGCACACACAAAGCCCCTTTTTTTTACAAGATTGTGTCCTATTTAATTTCATATGGATCAAGCAGCTAACTTTCCAGTAAACAAAACAATGATGTAAATATGGCAAGCATTATGCCTTAGGAATTGCATTTTACAGTAAGTAAATATAAAAGTAAATTTTATTTGTAATAAATATTTTCTTTTTATTTTGAAAATGTAACAATGTATATTCATGTAAAAATTATAACCCAAGTTAACATCGGAACAATGATAAATAAAACATCATCTGAACTTCATTAATTGTTATTATTATTATTATTTAGATTGAATGTCAATGGGTAATTTATCGAAGACACTGTATTATAACATTCTTCTGATTGTCTTTATCTCATTTAATAAATGGCATGCCCTCCTATGGAGCATTTATTGCATTGAACTGTAAGCATATAGTGTTTTCAGTCTAATGCTGATCACAGGTATTGTTCTAATCCCTAAGCGTCGTTAAGTATGACCTTTTATTCTCATCTATTTTATAAATAATAAATGCCAGTATGTGTTAGATTAAATCACATCACTACCATTAAAATTGTCCTGCAATTTATAATATAGGTTTAAAATATGTAAATAATTTTGATTTTATTATAGGTTCAAAAATATTACACGCTTTAATTTTTCCAAAACTGGTGTCTAGTTACTTAAATTATGCAGCACATTGATTTATTAATGTATAGTATGTTTGGCTATTTCATTTAATGCATGGCTTCCTATGTTTTGCAGAATGGCTAATTCTCTCTTTGGTCTTCCTTACAGGCATTAGATGTGACCCTGACCTTGGATGGACAATGCAACAATCAATAGAAGTTCCTGTCTTGACCAATCAAATATGTTCTTATCAACAGGAGAAGTGGATATGCAAGGCAAACTAGAATTTCAGAATGCATATGATCATAGTAAATAAAAGAATATAGGACAAGTAGAAATTTACCAAGCTTTGTAAATTAACCCCTTCTATACACACGGGCTACAGGGAGGGGAGAGCACCTACTAGATCTCAGTTTAGACCTTTTTTTTATATATATATATTTTCAGGTTCAACCACATGTATGTTAAAGTGTTGAGCTGAAATGATCACCAATTTTTATCAAGTTAACCCCATTGATGTGGCATATTCTGGCCTAGGTAGGTCCAGGGGGAGACAGCCCCTTTGCCACATGGGAGCAAGTCCCCCTATTGGGCGATTAGGCCCCTTTAGCATGATTGTTCAGTGAGCTTTTTAAATTTGAGATCATTAATGTCCCCGACTGGCTTCCTAACACTATAGAGAGCGCTGTGGCAAGTCGGAGTAGTCCTCCATAGTTTCTTCTGCCTGCCGCTGCACATTCTTGGAAAGCATGGTCTTGGGATATGGCAACTGCATCTCAGCAGTAAGGACGTCTTTGTGATGGGGATGGCTGTGGCTCTGCCTTGACTTAGGCCTAAGGCAGCACCGAAGGTAAATACTCCACTTTACCGACCACTTGATTTTTTGTGAGTTGACTTTATTAAGCAGCTTGCAAAGATGCTTTTGATCCAAGAACATATAAGAATATTTTTTCATCAGAAGATGGCACATGCTTTAATGCTAATCAATAGAGCACGTTTTGCATCAGAAATGTAATCTTTATTAATCTCTATCTACAAGCTAACCGAATTTGATTCACAGAAACCCTTTGGCTGCTTCCTGTTTATTTTGGATTGATCAGTCTGGAGCTGACTCACACATCTCTTTTGCCAATAGTATTACCCAGCTGTTTCTAAAGCTCAGCAGTAACTTTACTGTGTTCTTGATTGTTTCTCTTATACTGAATTATATTTCATAGTGGTACACGAAACAAAGCTGTTTCATTCAACACTGACATTCTTCTTTGAATGCCCATCTCTGTTGAAGGGAACAAAGCATGGACTTCAGATGATATCATTAAAACGTGGGGTTTTTTTTGCATCTTTTGTGTGCATTGCTGTAAAGGCGGTTATTATTGCTGGATCGGCATAGCAATACTTTTATAAACTCTGAGCATAAACAAGCAATGCTTTCAAATGCATGTATAGTTGATTTATTCAATTCTGTGTTGAAATAGTCCAGTAAACATAAGAATAGAAAATAGTTACAATTACTGCTAGAGTCCCAGTAGATGGCATACTAAGTGGTTGAATCTTATTTTCTTTGTGTTAAATCCCTATATGTTATTTTATGAAGTCACCGTTTCATTCCAATGAATAAAAAACATACAAAACTGCATTTAATGTTCTGTATAATTTTGTATAACTTTCAGCAGTGGTCTGGCCTAGGGGGCAATTCAAATTCTTCACACTTGGCTGGTCACCCAGCCCAACTTGTAGGGTGTCTTACTAGGTAAAATTAGGTAAAATAAAGTAAAATAAGCTCTTAGGGATTATGTGAGAGTAGGAGTATGTAAATTTGAGAAAGATGTAGTGTGCCTGAGAAGGAGGAAGAGGGCTTGTGTGCGTGAATGTAAGCTAAAAATATTAGATAGGGGTGATACAGAGTGGTGGGGTGGATTTGTCCATGCCAGGTACCAGGATAATTTGCAAAGTGAGCCAAAATAAATTAACGATCTATCTACATTATCTCACAAAAGTGAGTACACCCCTCTCATTTTTGTAAATATTTTATTATATCTTTTAATGTGACGCTGAAGAAATGACACTCTGCTACAATGTAAAGTAGTGACTGTGCAGCCTGTATAACAGTGTAAATGTGCTGTCAAAATAACTCAACATACAGCCATTAATGTCTAAACCTTGGCAACAAAAGTGAGTACACCCATAAGTGGAAATGTCCAAATTGGGCCCAATTAGCCATTTCCCCTCCCCAGTGTCATGTGACTCGTTAGTGTTACAAGGTCTCATGTGTGAATGGGGAGCAGGTGTATTAAATTTGTTGTTATCGTTCTCACATGCTCTCTCATACTGATCACTGGATCACTGGAAGATCTGAGTATCTGTAAAAAGAATTGTTGCTCTACATAAAGATGGCCTAGGCTATAAGAAGATTGCCAAGACCCTGAAACTGAGCACGATGGCAAGACCATACAGCGGTTTCACAGGACAGGTTCTGAACAGGCCTCGCCATGGTCGACCAAAGAAGTTGAGTGCACGTGCTCAGCGTCATATCAAGAGGCTGTCTTTGGGAAATAGACGGATGAGTGCTGCCAGCATTGCTGCCAAGGTTGAATGGGTGGGGGGTCAGCCTGTCAGTGCTAAGACCATACATCGCACACTGCATCAAATTGGTCTGCATGGCTATCGTCCCAGAAGGAAGCCTCTTCTAAAAATGATGCACAAGAAAGCCTGCAAACAGTTTGCTGAAGACAAGCAGACTAAGGTTCAAGTGGTGTCAAGTGTGTATGGTGGCAACCAGGTGAGGAGTACAAAGACAAGCATGGAGGTGGGAGTGTCATGATCTGGGCCTGCATGAGTGCTGCCGGCACTGGGGAGCTACAGTTCATTGAGGGAACCATGAATGCCAACATGTAGTGTGACATACTGAAGCAGAGCATGAGCCCCTCCCTTTGGAGACTGGGCCGCAGGGCAGTATTCCAACATGATAACGACCCCAAACACACCTCCAAGACAACCACTGTCTTGCTAAAGAAGCTGAGGGTAAAGGTGATGGACTGGCCAAGCATGTCTCCAAACCTAAACCCTATTGAGCATCCGTGATGCCATCATGGAGGAGTGGAAGAGGACTCCAGTGGCAACCTGTGAAGCTCTGGTGAACTCCATGCCCAAGAGGGTTAAGACAGTGCTGGAAAATAATGGAGGCCACACAAAATATTAACACTTTGGGCCCAATTTGGACATTTCCACTTAGGGGTGTACTCACTTTTGTTGCCAAGGTTTAGACATTAATGTCTGTGTGTTGAGTTATTTTGAGGGGACTGTAAATTTACACTGTTATACAGGCTGTACACTCACAACTCTACATTGTAGCAGAGTGTAATTTCAGTGTCAGTGTTGTCACATGAAAAGATATAACAAAATATCTACAAAAATGTGAGGGGTAGTACTCACTTTTGTGAGATACTGTATCTATCATCTAGCTAGAGTAGTTGTTATGGCTTAACTACAGGTGTTACAATAAATACAATTAATTGAGGGTTATCAGGGATAACCAAGATCTTATTTGCAAGCGGATCTGAACCAGTCTGCAGCACCTGCAAACACTGTGGTATCTGCACTGAGATTTATGCAACCATGGTCTCTCTCGTCTGCTTGACCACACAGTGCTGACCATAATAGCATCAAAATGAAACTGCAAATACTGTATTAAATCCTTCAGCAATCCATCAGTATAAACCGCATTTGTGATTTTCTGTGAGAATTTTTCCCAGCAGCTTTACAAAACATGTATAATGTACGTAATTAACTCTTTCATTCTTTTCATTCTTCCCAGCTTGCAGAACTGACTCACCTCTTTCAGTCTAGCAGCAAGCGTTTTAGCAGCAGTCAGCTTCCCACCCGTCAAGCCCTGTATTGGTTAACATTTTCTTTGTTAGGTGATCCCTTCTCTTCTGAAGATCGAGTGCCGGGAAAAAGGCTCCAGGAGACAAGTTCTGTGGAGGCCGATGGTACACAGAACGAGAGCTCTTGATAATGTTTGGTATATCTGCAGGTGAACCTGACAGGTTCCAGATTGTTCATAGTTGGGCTGGATTAGGTTCAGTAAATAAAGCTGTAGATGATGCCCTCACCCACAAATTCAGTGTTATGTCATTATTGGATGGTGGCAGAGCCTGGGCGTAAGGAATGCAAGGATAAGGGTCTAAGCTGTCTGGTTTACACAATGTGTTTAATAAGGACATGGAGACATATAATTGTTTGTGTGTTATTAATTAAAGCAGACTGAGTTTGCCTATTGTTGCAAATATCAGATCAAATTAATTTATTAATATAGCCAGAAATCCATGTACTTTGCAAAGGGTATACATACTTTTTCCTTCCATATTTGAGGTTATGGAAAAGTGTGTAAAATATTTTTGGTGGTACCACTGTATATGTAAAATGACCCATGAGTATGGTCCAGGCTAAATACAATGTTTACATATCAACATTTTGCAACATCTAATGTAAACCTATACCCCACAAAACTAAGCATCAATAAATATTTGCCTAGCTTAGCATTAAATGAAAGCTCTATATGGTTTTTGTGACATGACACTTTCTTAATAGATATGAAAGGGCCAGGTTTTAATCTGATAATTAAAACATTGCCACCAATCAATTGCCAGAATTCCTCCCATACACTATGGTCTGAACAAAGATCTAGACCAGTTTTGTTGGACGGCCTGCGGAGCAAAAAACAAGAACAAACATTACACAACCAACAACTGAGGACTGAGATACATCCAAAAACGCTCAGTTCCCCCCCATCCTGTTAATGTGCCCAGGAGAATAAACCTACGCGGTAAGCCTGTTGCTGCCCTTATTCTAAAACAATAGAAAAAGTCCAAGCTAGATCGGGCCAAACACCTGCAGAAAATACTGGAAAATTCATAATGGAACAAAATTAAGGAAGCCAGTCAGCAGGTGCACCGGACAGACTGCCCCTGCCGTCGTATGGAAAACCACCTGAATTCCTAAACTAGGCTGATCCGTCTTAAAGCAACAAATCACCAACTCCACTGTGTCTGAATCTACCAACACATCCTCAACACCAAAGCCACCAAGCTGAATCGTACTGAGTAACACTAGCACACCATCAGTTGCAGGTTGTCCTACCTCAATGACAGGGCAGAGAGTGGGAGAGGGGTCATGAAAAGCAGCCACATGTTGTGATCTTCAGTGTCAAATCTAAGTCCTGGTCTCATCAAGCACTCACCTTCCACTGGACCGGCATGCAGACTGTAACTGCTAGTTGCATGGTGGACTGGCAGGGTCCTGTACACATCAGGAACAGCCTCAATGCCATCAGCTGCATTAGACTGGCCTGTAGACGCCCTCATATGTGTAGATGAAGGTTTCTTCCTATGCCTGCATGAATGCTCAGCCTGTGATGCTGCTTGAGGCCTACCTGGGTGTGTTTTGGATCAAGCAGAAGAGGCCCAGCTGGCATGATGGAGTGGTGAAGGGCTCTATGACTCCTCCAAAGTGGATACATCTTCCCCGTCAGCCGGGGGGGGGCATCAACCATGCACTGGGCTGGGACTAAGCCATGCAGTAGTGCAACCAATCCCTCTTTCCTCTCTTTTGCTTTGCATTATCCTCCATTGGGCCTGCTTCTTATGTCTTCATGAGCAGATATTACATGGATGAACCCCCATGCCGAGCTATATAACTTCTGTGGAGGGAAAGAAGCTGTTCCTGCTCCATAACATGACAGACTATACCTGTGTTGGAAGGCAAAGAGGGTGATACCCCCTTAACCTTCCTTTAAACCCCTTGAAGCCTGCAACAATGTTGGAAGATCCCCTATTGAGGAAGGGGGATGCTCAGGTCTAGGCCATCAGTTATATCCCCCTTCCTTTTTTTTGAAAATCAGTTTTATTGGCAGGAGGTATAATATACATATGAGTATATATTGATCAAATATATTTCAGAAAAAAAAGTACATGTTGGAATCTTAAGGCTAATACATATGAAAACTAAGTTATAGATGTACGTAGATTGTTTAAGGTTCCAACAACAGGTTGAGTGGTTGAAACAGCAAAGTACCTCCAAATTTTCACTTTGCAATAGATCAACGGAACAATGGATCAAATGCAATGTTACAAGCAATTGAAACAATGAAACAATAAATAATAGAACAATTATTAACATTGTGTTTCTCTACTCAAAATCATCAAATTGTCTGTTTGTCCCGTCCTGTCCAAAGTCACCAGTTTAGTAGGTGACAAGTCATGGTAACAAGGATGTCCCATTGCCACAATTAGACTGTAGCATTAGTTTTGTTCAGTGTGATGGGTGGTAAACGTAGGTTAGAGTGGTGCTCCAACAGGGTATGATCAAGAGGCATTGCCAAAAGCAATTGAGATCCTGCCAGAGAGTAAGTATCGGTTGTTTGTCCTTTTGGAAGTCTGGGCTTTTGGTTGAAAAAGGGAGATCTTCCAGTTCAATTGCTAATTTCCAAGCCTTCACTGTAGAAAATAATAAAGAATTGGTCAAGATAGAGGCCAGAAGTTAGTTAATAGGGGTAGGTAATATGGACAGCAGTGAAATATCAGGGTAGGTGACTTGTTCTAAAGAAGTATCAGTGTATAAATTTTAGCGATTGCATACTGGTTAAGTTCAGCTATACTGTAGTCTCAACTGTAGATATGTTGAGGCCAATAAACTATTTTGTTTTCTGCAACCTACTTAAACTGAATCTTGCTTTTTTCCTATTTCATATAAATTTAGTGAAGATTTTATCTAATTTGGGTGAGAAAGATAGGCAACATTTGAAAGTAGTAAAGAAGTCTAGGAAAACGAATAATTGTAATTAGAGCAACCTTCCAGGAGAAGATGAGATTATGGTTTTCCCAACTAGTGTGTTGATTTTGTGATTAGTGATCTTGATTTTGGCTAGGGCTGTGAGATATTCAAGGAATAGAGTAAGGACATATTCTTGGGGAGTTGGACACCTATGTTTGTTATAGCCCAAGGTTCCCATGTCATATTAGTGGGTGAGGTTGAAGCCCTAAGAAGATAGGTTTCATTTTGGAGACATGTCCCCCTATCTTAATGGTCCAGAGGACCCCTTCACGTTTAGTGAATAAACTCCCTTGTGCCCTTATTTGCATTGAACATCATGCACATTTTTAAGTCTAGAGCATATTCATACCTACTGCAATAAATATATATATATATATATATATATATATATATACAGAATACATACAATTTAATGCATAAACATACAAGAATGTACAATTTTTAGTTATTTCATTTTCTATTCCTTTACTGAAAGCATAAGGATGAAATAAATTATCTTGAAGGGCCACTTGTATATTGTACAACGAAGATTATGCAGGTCTTTTTTCCATCTAAATTCCAGCAACTGCCCTCCACGGACTTCTGAAAGCCATATACAATTGCGGATGAACTATCCATGGTATTTTTCCCAAGATAATTACATACTTTAATAGCATTTTTTTACCTTATGACTGATTTACTAAGCCCTGATGTTGTAAATTTCAGTATTATATCTATGATTTCTCTACCAGATGAGAGATTTTTTTTAGTGGCATTTGAAGGTCTAATTCTGATTTATATACTATAATTAGTTTGGTATGCCAAATCCCTTTTGTGGGTTGAGAGCTCTATCTATTTCCCAATCAGAGTGCTTTAGAATTCTTTTGACAAAATCAGTTATGGTAAATATCAGGACTTGACAGAAAGCTAAAATGTAAGACATGTTCTTAGGCTTCTGATAGATATTAGGAAGATGAGAGACTGTAGACACATGTTAAATCATAGAATGGAGGATGAATGGAAAGCCAAAAGAAAATAATTATCTATTTGTCAGTCATTTTAAAAGATTTATTTGTCATGCAAGAAATACTAAACGCATATGCTAAAAAAAATCCCTATATCTGTTACTATATTAAACTAGCTGATATGCCCATCATTAAAATGACAGTAGGTGTCCATCGAAGAGGTGCATATGTCATTATCCAAATGGATGTTTGTGTTTGAGTACTTCGGCCAGGGTGCTTTCTCTGAATTCCAGAACATTTTGTAAAATTGAGTTTGAAAGCACCGTTTGTGCGCTAATCCTCGCATATGTAACATATGTCGCATCTACAGCTCCTTGCTTTTAGCAACATTAAGATTAATGATTAAAACTACCTATATGTTTTACATTTTTCTGCCCGTTTTTTTTTTTTTGAGCAAGCAGCAACTTATTTGATTCTAAGATGTGTGGGCAAAACCCTGCATTAACAGTTACTGTATATACCATTCATATGACACGTAGGAAACATGGCTATCATCACATTCTTACACTGGTGGTTTCAATTTGTATACATATTACATAGTCTGCTGAAGTCTAGGTTTTGTTAAGGCGACAGGTCTATTTTAAGCAACGATTCCCTAGAATGTGCTAAAGTACATTTTTAGGTACCCTCCCTTTTTTTTTTTAATAAAAATTCTCTAAAAGTACTACTTGCATTATTCAAAATACTAGGTGATCCAGTCTCTTTTGAATTCCACATGCTAACCACTGCATATAAACATATTTTAGGGATTAATTAAACTGCAAATCATAACTCATTTCTAAGGCTAAGGTGCTTTTTATTAGAAATGCTAAATTACTGACAAAGGCTGCTTTGCAATGCATAGTTACATTTTGTTATTTCTCTATTACACCTTTCAATGTACTTTTTAGATGTGGACCATGTAAAAAGACATTGCCATGGTTATACGTTGCGACTACTCAATATTTGTCATTGTAAAGCATGCTAAATGCTACTGAAACACTAAACTATATTTTCATTATTAACAACGAAGTTTACCAATCTGAGATTTATTGGGGTATATATCATGTAAGCTAATTCACAATTAAATACTATACTGCAACACATCATTCCTGACTTTTCAGTGTAAATCTCATTTAGAATATATTAAAAAAAATTGAGATGGCACAAATATTTTACATATTAGTTTTTTTTATACATTTTTCTTATTGACAGGGACGTGTACTCCCCCCCCCCAATAGTGAAACCCACAAATTCTAACTTAAATGTAACATTTCTACTTTCTGAGCCACAGACTCTTGGCATGTACAACTTATAATTCAGATGATTGTCCTATTTGATTTGTAGTTGCTCTAAGGGTATTTTCAGCAAGGTAAGTAGCCTATACTTTTGCTACATCACTTTAATAGGCCATGAAGAGGCCACTGGACAAATATAGGATCAAATATATTTGCTTTTGTCAATACAGAAAGATTGGGTATACAAAATACCTAAGGTACCTACAGCACAATATGGCTGTAATGGGAGGCAGTCCCTGGCCTCCCTCGTCTTCCTTATAGCGAAATGATGGGTGCTGGTCCTTTACGAAATCAAAAATTAACTAATAATAAATGTTAGGATATACTGGTACAAAAGAAGGAGAGGGTCCTGCTATAGTGATCGTGCAGTCTATTAAACAAAAGTAGGTATAATTATATAGTTAGTCAACTGAAGAAATAGCGTTAAAACATGACAAGTAATTAAAACATTTGGTCAATATACAAATAAAATGTAGTGTCGGTGTGAAAATGTCTGTGGAAATTCAATTATGTGTTTTTATAACTGACACAATGATTTTTTTTTTTATTCTTTACGATAATTGCTTTTATCGTGACATTATACATAATTTACAGCAAGTTGTAATACGGCAAGTCTGTAATAAATCCTATAATCAATACTAAAAGCACATTATTCTAAGTCGAAAGCAAGACAGAAAGTGTTAGTAGTTTTTACTGACGGGAAACATATATATTGACTTCTTTCCCTTTCACAGTTGCATCCATGTTTACCACCTTTACTGCATGGATTTACAATGATTGATAAGTTCACTGGCTTTTACGTCTGGATGCCTCCATTAGTTGTGCTGTTTATGTCTGTTAAAAATCAGAAGCTGTCAGACTGGAATAATATAATCAGCTAATGTTCTTGCCAGCTACAAATAGCATCCCAAGAGTATCCACTCAAATCTGGCAAAAATAACTCCTAAAGCATTATATGTTGACATTGTCCATAATGTTTATTTCTCAGACGTCAAGATAAACTTGCAGACAATTATGCATTCAGTGATTATTATTTAAGGTAGATGGTTATAATTTTCTTGGTTGATCACCTGCCAATTATCTTTTTATTGATCCGTCATGCTTAGGGTCAGAAACTGTGTTAAGAATCAACAATAAAAAATACCAACAAAGCAAAACAGTATATAAGCAATTATATGTATTAATTTTAGTTTATTATACAAATCCATACATCTTACTTACATATAATTAGATTTTAAATTGTGTCAATTGTATCTTTATTTTTTAAGTGCATCTGATTTTAGCTGGCTATAAGGATACTGTGAGTGTTCTGCAATTGATATCTATTACATCCCTACCTCAGTAGTGTGTCATGGGTGCTTTGAGGTCCCTTTGCCTAGTTAGTGTTGGCGTCTTCTCTGTGTCAGGTGTAGGATAAGAAATTGAGTCATTGTTATCAGGTTAATGTAAAGCACCTACTTTGGGTAGACGACGCAACCTTCCAGCATCCTCAGCTCCTACATGCCAGGGATGATGGGCCCACACACGCTAAAACAGTCATGTCATTGTTGCTTCGGGACCGTCCTCGGGCTATTTAGAGCTGCAATGTCCTAATGTCTGTGCTCAGTTGTACTGTGGCTGCTCGTGGATGGTTCTGCTTTTGAATATTCTCCTGAGCCTTCTGTTATTGTTTATCCCTGTTCTTAGTTATCCCTGTATCCGGACCATGGCTATGTTATATGACTATCCATGATCTCTGGTATCCTGACTTTGGACATGAAGGTTTAAAGGGGTTAATAAAGATTATTTTGGGGTATATAATTGAATATAATATTTGTATTCTTGTTTTCTTTTGTATTCCTTATATGGATGCAATGATCTTAATATTTATACTTAAGAGGAGTTCAATTCTTGACAATGGAGTGTGATATACCTTAAAACAATTTCCGTGATGGCCGTCAAAGTACTGTGAGGATGGGGATGAATGGAGATTCAAAGATGGCCACTGTAATATCACAAGATCTCCTCCCAGAACCAAGATGGTCTATGTAATATCTGAAATATCTGAAATATATATGAAACCTTCTCCAAGAACCATAAAACTCTGAAGAACGCTTTTGCTGCAAGAGTAGATTTTCCTTCTTCATCCTCACTTTCTTGCGGCCGGAAAATAGATCTGCTGCTATTATCTGCCTAGTTTTGCTCTGTGCAGTGCTATCTTCACCTTGGATCCAACCAAGTCACCAGCGCATCACTCCTCCATGAGTCCTTGGTAGTAACTAAAATCACGCCTTGGTAGGTGAGGGCAGCAAAATTTTAGCACTACTAGAGTGAGGAATTTCTGTTGCTGCATGTGGCTCGTTGTAGTTTTGACTCCAAGCAAGAAGGCTTCAGCCTACTTAGGACTGGTATACCAGGGGTCATCTGATTACTTTTTTCCCAAAACTGGAATCAACTAGAATAATTTCAAATTTTTTGTACTCACCGATAAAAATGAAAAAAATATATTTAACTCTACTTAGAAATTTTACACAGTCAAATGCCTAATGTTGTCACCAATCTTTATCAATGAATTTATTTTTTTGTGTTGTCCACAAACTAGAGGTTTTGCTGGTAGCATAAATCTGCAACTGTCTTAATACACTCTACTCAGGAACAGTATTTCAACACCTAAACACACTGTGTGCAAGCAATATCTAATTTTGTCACCAATATATGGCCTCTTTTACCTCTCCTAAACACAGTCCCTTTCCGCTCATCAAAGAGCACTAAAAAAGAACAACTAAACTTTGGAGATTTTGCTATTCCTTTTCATTTGTTTAGATTCGTACCCTCTTCATTATCAAAGATTCATACAAAATAACCTCACTCTTAAATGCTGAAATTGGCAAATTGTGTAAAAATGGGATGGATCTGAATGCACAAGGCTAGCTAAAACTAAATGCCCTAAAGCACTCATAGTTTTAATATATCAAGTGTTATGATTTTAAGTAGCTGGATAATTCTATAATATTAAGTTGACTTGGGCTTTAGCCCCATACAACTATCCTCATGCTGTTATTGGGAAATAAACATTTGAAGAATCCGAATCAAGGGCAGCACTACTATGTGGATGGCCTAGTCAAGAGACTTTACAAGTGACAATGACCCAAATATAAGGGCTTTATACCACATATAGCCTTGTTAAATTATCATATAAGTTGGCTACCCAGGTTAAGTGTGAAAATTATCTTTGAACAAATATGAATAAGTGATGCACAAATCAAATATAAATGTGATAGAGTGAAATGCAAATAACAATCACAAAACACAATCTCCACAATTCTTAGCAAAAAACAAAACAAAATAAAAGTAATTGCACACATAAACTCAAAAGGGAAAAAAATAAGGAATAGAGATACTCCTAAAAACTTTAAACTGCACCTAAAACCTCAGAGACAAAAACCAGCATTCTCAGTTTAAAAATAATTTAATAAATAGTAAAAAAGAAATAGACAATACCCATATAGGGCCAACAACAAAAGTAATAACGGAGTAGTCCTCACAAAAGAATTGCCATGCTGTCCTATCAGCACTACAAACAGGCCTTCCTGGCTCCTCCCCCAATGACATCACCACACAAAAGCTTCTTTAAATGCATGTTTTCAGGGAGTATCTTTATTACTTCTTTTTTTTCTTTTGGGTTTACGTGTGCAATCACTTTTGTGAAAAATCTCTTTAAATACTACTTTTTGCCAGACAAGGTAATCAACTTATAATAGTGTCTATAATATCTATATCTTTACAGCATTTTATTTATATTCAGCAACTATTTCCAAAAAAAAAATAACTACTTGAAAAAAATGCTTTGGCTTTGTAGTAAATTCATATCAGATTATATGGAAAGAAATACCGTATTTGCTCGATTATAAGACGACCCCGATTATAAGACGACCCCCCAAAATCAAAATATTAATTTAGGAAAAAAACAAAAAGCCTGAATATAAGACGACCCTATAGGAAAAAAGTTTTACCAGTAAATATTAATTCATGTAAATTATTTTTTCATGTTTAATAAAAGCTATGATTGAGAAAAATATATTTTTTAAATTTCCTTTTATTTGCCAACCTGCCCCCCCCAGTTATGCCACTCTGCCCCCAGAAATGCTTTATACCCCCCTATTTGCCACTCTGCCCCATGATATGCCTTATACCCCTATATGCCACTCTGGCATATAGGGGGTTAAAAGGCATATCATGGGGCTGAGTGGCATATAGGGGGTTAAAATGCATTTCTGGAGGTATATAGGCATATCATGGGGCTGAGTGGCATATAGGGGGTTAAAATGCATTTCTGGAGGTCCAGAAATGCATTTTAACCCCCTATATGCCACTCAGCCCCATGATATGCCTTTTAACCCAGCATGTACTGGCTGCCTTGGCTTGATAGGAGTGTGATTGCTGTTAGCAGTTTGATATATATATATCAAACTGCTAACAGCAATCACACTCCTATCAAGCCAAGGCAGCCAGTACATGCTGGAACCTGGGGATGATAGTAGTGGGATTACAGCCTCCCTATGCCATGCTACAACCCCCACCCCACTTACACATCCATGCTATCACACACAAACACATTTAAATACTCATTCATTCCATTAATCACACATACTTCACACATTAAACACACATTAATCACACATACTTACCCAAAAACCCTCCCCCACCCCCTTACCTGAACTGCAGATCTCTCACTCGAAGACTTCTGCAGGGGACCGGCTGTAGAGCAACTTCTCTGGCCCCGCCCCCAGAGGAGGGAGGGGGAGATAGAGCTCTGTGAGGACGCTGCAAGCTTCCTGTCCTCCTGCTTCTAACAGAAGAGACGCTGCTCGCGACCGGTAAGCAGCATGGCCCCAGCAGACATTTTTTGGGGGGTCTGAGAAGACGACCCCGATTATAAGACGAGGGGTATTTTTCAGAGCATTTGCTCTGGAAAAAACCTCGTCTTATAATCGAGCAAATACGGTAGTAGCAGTTGGTAAGCATAATGGGTTTAAGTCAAGCATAATTATTAAAGGTTTATTGTTATTATGAGACTAGATGGGCAGAGTGGTGCCAGGAAATTAAAAGGCTTCATGACATCTTTATGAGGTGTTAAACATCTTTGGGGAGTGATTAAATATTATTGAACATTGCATTGCTTGTAAAATGATTTGGCTCTAAACAGATTATGAGAAAAATCCAGAGCAGAGGGATTTGTTTGTGGATAAAGCACACAAAAATGGTTTGGTATTTGTTTGAAATGTAAAGCCTAAACTGGGGATTTAATAGCCAGCAACTGTTCTAATCTGATTCTGTCTAGGAGCTCTTATGTTATCAAGTTACATTTCTATATATACCTAAAATGTTTTCAATTTACATTGGTTATTTTGTGTACCTTCTGATACAATGTATGTGTGCATTTAGTAAAATGCCCTTTTTCATAACCCCAGTAAAAAATAGTGAATTGTAAAACATGTAACTAATGCAACACACAGACATAATATGGATGTTAACAAAGATATTCAACAGACATATTCAAAAGCAACCATCAAACAACTGTCTCTGAAAGCTTGCTAATGGAAGTTTGCTTAATTGATTCAGCATACACAGAGTATTAGAACACCTGAACAGATTTTATAAGTATTGTGTTTCCATACAATTAACACACTATACATTTGGTTTACAGAATTAACTTCAGGAAAGACCAAACATGGAAAACATGGGAAGAAATGTGGGAGATAAGATATCATATTTACATTTAAATATCTGAAGTCGATAAATAGCTACAAGAGAAAATTTCAAGCTAGAAGAAATGCTTGTAAAAAGAATATAGTCTGAAATTAGTGTCTAGCAGAAGGTGTAGAGGTGAATTCATGAAGCTCAAGGACCAAATAAGCAGTTGAGGTCAAAACCCATCAGAGCTGATAACTCAAAAGGTTATCTGCTATCAAATGCGATTTGACATCATTTAAAGCACATGGGTTTTCTTTTTTTTTTTTCCTGTATACACTTTTATGAAAGAAAATAATGAAGTGAATTGTCTTAGTTACAAAAAGAAAATACTTAAGACATAGTTTTGGATTTCTCTTGGTTCTATAAAATGCAAATATATGTTTGATGCCATGATGTCATCAGAACATAAAATAATCTCTTTATCAAGTATCTGTGTTATCTATATAAAATAATAGTAATCTCCTTCTAACATTTTTCCTGTTAAGGCCACATTTTCTGTAAAAAAAAAGAACTTCATACTCAAGAATTATTGAAACTGACTGGTGCTGAAATAAAAAAAAGTAAAACATGCTCCTTAGAAGGAGATCAAAAATATCTTGTTCTAAGTTCACAGGGAGGAAGTTAGAGTCCTTAGTTGTTTTTGAAACATTTAGTGTACTAGCACATTTACAGAAAAAGATGGAAAGCTATATAATTTAACGTTTTTCAAGAACCTTTCTACAGATGCTTGAATGGACATTTGAGGATACTGAGATGAGTTCACATTTATAATTGTGCTGAGACCATTACCTATTTTCGGTAGGACCATGCCAAGATAACAGATAAGAATAAATAAAGGCTCCAGGCACTCAAGGGTTCCAGCTCAGGCAGATTTGTTGAAGGACGACAGCAACAACGTTTCGACCTCACAATGAGGTCTTTATCAAGTTAAAGTATTCCTTATGTGTATTAATATGTGGCATTGGAAATAAAGTGTATCATTGACAGGATTTTCACTGTAAACAGAAGCGGGGCCAGCAAAATAATCGTGGTTGTTTCATTATCTACCTTTTTGTTATCATCCTCTGATTGTCTGAAACCTAGGGTGGAAATCTAATTGAGGCATTCATAATGAATACACAAGATAACTCATTTATTGACAAATCTATCCCAATTAGAGACCTTATGGCTTTAATTAGAGTTTTTGTCACATGCTCTGTAATGTATTTAACATTCAAACAGCATTTTTCATTGGAAAATTATGAAAACTTAAAATATAGGACATCTTATGATTTTCTAGAATTCCTGCATACAGTTCCCAGATACCATCTGTTATGAGAAAGACACCCCTTATAGATAATACTGAAATATTAAGATTTTGTTTTTCTTATATTCTATATTTGTAAAATAGACAAACCATATATTATTAGTTGTTACAGACATCTCCTCAGAGTACAAATTTGAATAGAACAGTGATAGACAATTTTCTAAATAGCAATTATGCAGTTGTAGTTAATGACAGTGAAAATCTACCTTTCAATTTTGTTTCTCACTTCTACAGATATATGAAGGGATTACTGGTGAATTATCACAGTAATGGAAACCTAATAACAGAGTCAATGTGATTGTTATTTAAATGATATGCTCCACCTCTAAAATGGAATACCACTTCATCTGTAGTAGATGTTGATATACAAAAAACTGGGACAAAGGAGAAACAAACATATTAAAATAAAACAAGGGTAAAATAAATGTTTACAGATATGGTGCATTTCATGTCATCTATGAAAGCACTGTACGTGCAAAATCAATAGACAGAAAAAAATCAGTTATGCTTAAAATGTGTGACAATCCAGCAGTGTTCACCATCTAGATACATAGCAGTTCTCTGTATATGTGATTATGAAGGCACTCTCCTGGGAGACGGTGGTGTTTTTTGGCTGCATCAACATTAGTGCATATCTAAATACACTTTTTCCTTATAATGTTTTGCTATAAACTTAAGTATTAGAGGGTAGTGAGTGTTGTCTCCTAAAACACACAGGTGAAGTAAGGACTGTACTGGGGATGACTAGGCTGCCCTGGCATTTTAAGACTGGATATTCAAGGCTGCCCATTATGGTTTTATGCTCATGTGACCAGGCATATCCAGGGGGCCGCACACTGCAGAATATGGAGTGCTGTCTGAGGCTCTCAGCACATTTGGTCAGTGTGTCAGATAGGGTGACATTTTATTCTGACATTCAGGGACACACTATGAAGCAGATGAGATTACACACATATATATATATATATACGCACTCTGGCTACTTTATTAGGTTCACCTGTTTAATTGCTGATCTACTGAGATTTTCACGGACAACCATCTCTACCGTTTACAGAGAATGGTCCGCAAAAGAGAAAAAAATATCCAATGAGTGGCAGTTGTGTGGACGGAAATGCCTTCTTGATTTTAGAGGTCAGAGAATGGGCAGTCTGGTTCGAGATGACAGAAAGGTAACAGTAACTCAAATAACCACTTGTTACAATCAAGGTATGCAGAATATCATCGCTGAACGCACATCACCTTGAACCTTGAAACAGATGGGCTAAAGCAGCAGAAGACCATACTGAGTGCCACTCCTGTCTGCTAAGAACAGGAAACTGAGACTACTATTCAAACAGGCTCACCAAAATCGGACAATGGAAGACTGGAAGAATGATGCCTGGTCAGAAGAGTCTCAATCACAGCTGCAAAATTCAGACTTTGGCGTAAACAACATGAAAGCATGGATCCATCCTGTCTTGTAAGGTTCAGGCTGGTGGTGATGCCATGAAGAAAAAAAAGCAGTTATGAAGGTGGAAGGGAGTCCACCCGGTACTAGCAAGGTGTACCTAATACAGTGGCCATTGACTATATATATATATATATATATATATATATATATATATATATATATATATAAATATATATATATATATATATACTGTTAATTTGGTAAAATGTCCTGTGTGGCTATGCAGACGCTTGCTGTTTAAATATCAAAGAAAAAGTAGGCTATATTTCAGTACACAGTTTTATACATACTAGCCAATCCTTAGCAATACACATTCAAGAAAATAAACTATGTCCACAGCATTCTAAAGTAATCACACGTACACGTCTTTTTTATGCTTTCCTATTTATTGGCTTACTTATCTACACAATCAGGTCTACACGTCGCTGACATGTTATTCTCTATTGTAAAGAAGATGGCCCAGATTTGATGGATTCTTCTATTTCTGGAGCACCCTAAAATCAATAGGTCTTCTTGCCAGCTTTGCCGAGTTTTTCGGCTAACACAATCAAGTCTACTCATCGCTGACATGTTATTCTCTCTTGTAGAGGAGATGGCCCAGATTTGATGGATTCTTCTATTTCTGGAGCACCCTAAAATTAATTGGTCTTCTTGCCAGCTTTGCCGAGTTTTTCGGCTAATTTTGGCCAGATTTTTTTAGCGGCCTTCATCTTCAGAGATTTCGATGCAGGTTTCTTCTCGTCGTTGAGGTGTTTAAAGATCCACTCGAGGTAGAACTGGGTCGAGGTGTAGACTCCAGGGTTTTGCTTCTGGCCACAGCCGGAGCCCCAGCTGGTTATGCCAACCACAGTGTAAAACTTAGTTTTGTGTCTTTTGCACATCAAAGGTCCACCACTGTCACCCTGCGTGATTCAAAGCAAAGAAAACATTCCTTAATAAAGACTTTAAATAATTACCATTACCCCAGCTGTTCCTCAGCACATTTTTAGAAAACAAGTACTGCCCAGGATGTTGAAAACATTAACAATGCATCATCACTGAGTAAAAAAGGACATGTGGGGGAAAATTGGCTTACCTGGCAGCTATCAATGCCTCCCTGTTCATATCCAGCACAGAGGTTGTAGTTACCCAAAGCACCATTATACCAGGTTGGGCTGTTGCAGCGTTCCACTGGAATCAGGTTCACAGGAGCTTCCTGGAGGATATCCGATGCTTCAGTAGCTGAAGAGAAAAAAGAGTTATTAAATGCAGAGCTGGCCTCAGAAATCTTTGGACGAATAGAAGCCTACAAATGGACTCCGTGCCCTCTACCACCCCATGTGCCTCCCACCACACTTACAATGGGGCCACCTGCTCCCAAAGTCCAGAAAGGCACGAAATCCATGGAAAGGGAGAAAGTCTATAGATATGTACAAAATCTACGTATAAAGCTGTGCTTACATCCTTCCTCAATGACACCCCAGCCTGCGATGTAGCAGTCGTCCATTTTACTCAGAATCGCCTGTTTGGCAGGGAGACACGCTGGCTGAGTGTAGTCGTCAAATATGATGGGCTTGTTCAGCTTAAGCAAAGCGATGTCGTTGCTCTCCGTTTCAGGATCATATTTCTCATGCTCAATCTTTTCTTTTATAGTTCGGATCTGAACCTTTGTCCCCATCTGTGATAGTTGGTTGGCGCCAAACACAAGTCTCCAGGAAAAATATTCACTGAATAAACCAAGGGACATTTTATTAGTTATCTTACTTTTTCAAGCATTAATAAATACTATATTAATCAGAACACATGCTGTGTTTGTTTTTGTGTTATGTCATAAAGGAATGAGTCCCCACATAAAGTCAGGGGTTTGAGTTTCCCCAAAAATAGTTGTGTACTATGCATATATATTCAGGAAATAAGCATATCCATGGTTTCTCCTAAAGAATAGATGACTAGGGTTCTGGTTATGGGTTTTATGTTAAATGTTTCTATTAAAAGATAACAGTTATTTGTATTGCAATACGCACTGGCCCCTGTCTCCTAGACAGTACTAATTCTGCACTTTCTGCCATAAAACAATTAAGTTACTTACTTGCTGATATTCTTAAAACAATGGGCAGCTGTCAGAACCCACGAAGGATTCAGGACGACACCTCCGCATAAATGAAAATACTCTTTGTCGATTTCCTCCTGGATACTCACTGTCCAGGGCCAGTTACCGGGCTCCGCATCCTTTCCCCCAACCACGCGGGAGCCACGGAAATCCTGCACTAGGGGTCTGTTTCCACAGACTGAAACGGAAAGGAGAAACAGGAGATTTTGGTTTAAAGTAAAATAACACGCAAAAATTTTTACTCCTTTATATTTTTAAAGAATAAACTAAGATTGAATTTATTGGTATTAACAGAATATTAATAATCCAGGATACACATTTTATTTAATATGTGAGATTTAAAACTATTTGACAGTTAGGCAACAACCTGTTTAAATTAGTACAAAGGATGAAAGGGGGGTTAAATATTTAATTATAATAGAATAAGCTATAAAACTATAACATCCATAAATTGCAATGTTAATGGTAACAATCTCTGCCTTATATTTTCCTTAAAGCTTCTGATGCCAAATTCTCTGTAATAAACTCACCTCCATCTTCAGAGCTCCCAGAAACAATGAAAAGAGCCCAAATAATAAATCCGATTAGGAACAGCTTCATGGTTAGTGCTGTGCACTAAAAAGCTGTCATCTTATGCACACACTGTACAGAATATGTGTACCTGTGTGTATTATGACATTGTCAAGGCCTCTACTAGGTCACAAAATAATGAATCTCAGCCAATCACAGGCACACATTAAGGATCAAGGCAAGAAAAATGCAAGAAAAAAATGTGCTTCTTCTCTATCATTTAATAAAAACTATTAATTTGCTGCTTTCACAATACAAAAAGTGATCATTAAATGCAATTAAAGGAAGACATTGAAACGAGTACCCTGTGTTTGTTTGTTCTATTTACCCTTATATATATATAAGTATTAAGCAATAAAGCATGGATCATGCAAGTTTGGGATCACAGGAATGTTCCTGTTTTTAAAAGAAAAGCAAATTTTTCCATTAAAATAACATGAAATGGATCAGAAATACAGCGCAGACGCTGTTAATGTTGTAAATGACTATTGTAGCTGGAAACAGCGGATTTGTAATGAAATATCTTCATAGGCGAACAGGGGCCATTTATCACTCCCATCACTCCCATCACTCCTGTGTTCAGATGACTTGTTTAATCCAAGTTCAAAAGGCTAATTGATCGTTAGAGAACCCTTTTGCAATCAAGATACAACTAGAAAATTTTCTAACAGTGAGTAAACTGTGTGAACGGTTTAGTGTGTGTATATATATATATATATATATATATATATATATATATATATATATTTATATATATACACATATATATAATTATTTATAGATATATTTATATAAACCTACATACACTTTAGCAAAATATACTTACTTAAAATGTCACCCTATCTGACACACTGACCAAATGTGCTGAGAGCCTCAGACAGCACTCCATATTCTGCAGTGTGCGGCCCCCTGGATATTAGTGATGTCCGGATCATGAACGAATCGTTCATTTGATCCGGTTCTTTTTAGTGATCCGGATGAATCGGTTCACTAGACTGAACGATTCATTTGTAGCGGTTCAGTCTGTGAATCATGCAGCTGTAACCTGATCCTAGAGCTGTGAGTCATCTGCAGAGCACTCAGCCACAGACTCTGGGGTCAGGTTACAGCTCATTAATTCACACAGGAAGGATGACTCATAGAGTCAGAGACTCGTTCAAAGATTCGAATGATCCGAAGAGTCGAATGAACCGAAGAGTCGAATGAACCGAAGAGTCGAATGAACTGAAGAGTCGAATGAACCGAAGAGTCGAATGATTCGAATCTTACAGGGATCCGGATCTTACAAGGATCCGAATCTTACAGAGATTCGAATCATTCAGAGAATATTACTGATATCATACTTTTATAAATAAATACATTAATAATGTTCACACTGCCCCCAGGATTTAGATTCCCCTGAGTTTGCCCCCATTTACATATAACTGCACCTACAGTTAACTTTATTAAATAAATTAAATTAACCCTCAGTCATCAGCATAAAATTAACCCTTATACCCCATCAACCATAACTGCCCCTGAAATTAACCGTAAAGATCCCATTAACCATAACGGCCCCTGAAATTAACCCTAAATACTCCATTAACCATAACTGCCCCTAAATTAATTGCATATACTCCAGATAAATTACCTAATAAATTGGTATGGTTGATGGGGTCTTTAGTGTTAATTTAGGGGCAGTTATGCTTAATGGGGTGTTTAGGGATAATTTAGGGGCAGTTATGCTTAATGGGGTCTTTAGTGTTAATTTAGGGGCAGTTATGTTTAATGAGGTGTTTAGGGTTAATTTGGGGGCAGTTATGCTTAACGGGGTGTTTAGGGTTAATTTAGGGGCAGTTATGCTTAATGGGGTGTTTAGGGTTAATTTGGGGGCAGTTATGCTTAATGGGGTGTTAAGGGTTAATTTTAGGGGCAGTCATGGTTGATGGGGTGTTAAGGGTTAATTTTAGGGGCAGTCATGGTTGATGGGGTGTTTAGGGTTAATTTAATGGTGAGGATTAATTTAATAAAGTTAGCTTAAGGTGCAGTTGCAGGTAAAGGGGAATGTAAATCCTGGGGGCAGTGATTATTAATGTATTTATTTATAACAGTATGGTGACATTCTCTGAATGATTAGAATGCCAATGAAGGCAGAGAGTCGTTCAAAGATCCGGATCTTACAATGATCCGGATCTTACAATGATCCGGATCTTACAATGATCCGGATCTTACAGTAATCCGGATCTTACAGTGATCCGGATCACTGTAAGATTCGGATCCCTGTAAGATCCGAATCTTTGAACGACTCTCTGCCTTCATTGACATCACTGGAGGCAGGGGGGAGGATTCATAATGAAAGGGGCGGGGCCAATCGTTAGTGTGCCTTCACGGAGTTACTGGAAAACAGTAACTCCGTGCAGGCACACTGAGTGATCCGAAGATCCGGATCATGAATCGGATCATTTCAGTGAACGAATCGAAATGATCCGATTCACTTTAATGATCCGAACTTCCCATCACTACTGGATATGCCTGGTCACATGAGCATAAAACCATAATGGGCAGCCTTGAATATCCAGTCTTAAAGTGCCAGGGCAGCCTAGTCATCCCCAGTACAGTCCTTACTTCACCTGTGTGTTTTAGGAGACAACACTCACTACCCTCTAATACTTAAGTTTATAGCAAAACATTATAAGGAAAAAGTGTATTTAGATATGCACTAATGTTGATGCAGCCAAAAAACACCACCGTCTCCCAGGAGAGTGCCTTCATAATCACATATACAGAGAACTGCTATGTATCTAGATGGTGAACACTGCTGGATTGTCACACATTTTAAGCATAACTGATTTTTTTCTGTCTATTGATTTTTTAAAATTATTAAAATTAATAAAGTAGCCAGAGTGCGTATATATATATATATATATATATATATATATATATATATATATATATGTATATATATATATATTTAATTGCTGATCTACTGAGATTTTCATGGACAACCATCTCTACCGTTTACAGAGAATGGTCCGCAAAAGAGAAAAAAATATCCAATGAGTGGCAGTTGTGTGGACGGAAATGCCTTCCTGATTTTAGAGGTCAGAGAATGGGCAGTCTGGTTCGAGATGACAGAAAGGTAACAGTAACTCAAATAACCACTTGTTACAATCAAGGTATGCAGAATATCATCGCTGAACGCACAACACCTTGAACCTTGAAACAGATGGGCTAAAGCAGCAGAAGACCATACTGAGTGCCACTCCTGTCTGCTAAGAACAGGAAACTGACACTACTATTCAAACAGGCTCACCAAAATCGGACAATGGAAGACTGGAAGAATGATGCCTGGTCAGAAGAGTCTCAATCACAGCTGCAAAATTCAGACTTTGGCGTAAACAACATGAAAGCATGGATCCATCCTGTCTTGTAAGGTTCAGGCTGGTGGTGATGCCATGAAGAAAAAAAAGCAGTTATGAAGGTGGAAGGGAGTCCAACCGGTACTAGCAAGGTGTACCTAATACAGTGGCCATTGACTATATATATATATATATATATATATAAATATATATATATATATACTGTTAATTTGGTAAAATGTCCTGTGTGGCTATGCAGACGCTTGCTGTTTAAATATCAAAGAAAAAGTAGGCTATATTTCAGTACACAGTTTTATACATACTAGCCAATCCTTAGCAATACACATTCAAGAAAATAAACTATGTCCACAGCATTCTAAAGTAATCACACGTACACGTCTTTTTTATGCTTTCCTATTTATTGGCTTACTTATCTACACAATCAGGTCTACACGTCGCTGACATGTTATTCTCTATTGTAAAGAAGATGGCCCAGATTTGATGGATTCTTCTATTTCTGGAGCACCCTAAAATCAATAGGTCTTCTTGCCAGCTTTGCCGAGTTTTTCGGCTAACACAATCAAGTCTACTCATCGCTGACATGTTATTCTCTCTTGTAGAGGAGATGGCCCAGATTTGATGGATTCTTCTATTTCTGGAGCACCCTAAAATTAATTGGTCTTCTTGCCAGCTGTGCCGAGTTTTTCGGCTAATTTTGGCCAGATTTTTTTAGCGGCCTTCATCTTCAGAGATTTCGATGCAGGTTTCTTCTCGTCGTTGAGGTGTTTAAAGATCCACTCGAGGTAGAACTGGGTCGAGGTGTAGACTCCAGGGTTTTGCTTCTGGCCACAGCCGGAGCCCCAGCTGGTTATGCCAACCACAGTGTAAAACTTAGTTTTGTGTCTTTTGCACATCAACGGTCCACCACTGTCACCCTGCGTGATTCAAAGCAAAGAAAACATTCCTTAATAAAGACTTTAAATAATTACCATTACCCCAGCTGTTCCTCAGCACATTTTTAGAAAACAAGTACTGCCCAGGATGTTGAAAACATTAACAATGCATCATCACTGAGTAAAAAAGGACATGTGGGGGAAAATTGGCTTACCTGGCAGCTATCAATGCCTCCCTGTTCATATCCAGCACAGAGGTTGTAGTTACCCAAAGCACCATTATACCAGGTTGGGCTGTTGCAGCGTTCCACTGGAATCAGGTTCACAGGAGCTTCCTGGAGGATATCCGATGCTTCAGTAGCTGAAGAGAAAAAAGAGTTATTAAATGCAGAGCTGGCCTCAGAAATCTTTGGACGAATAGAAGCCTACAAATGGACTCCGTGCCCTCTACCACCCCATGTGCCTCCCACCACACTTACAATGGGGCCACCTGCTCCCAAAGTCCAGAAAGGCACGAAATCCATGGAAAGGGAGAAAGTCTATAGATATGTACAAAATCTACGTATAAAGCTGTGCTTACATCCTTCCTCAATGACACCCCAGCCTGCGATGTAGCAGTCGTCCATTTTACTCAGAATCGCCTGTTTGGCAGGGAGACACGCTGGCTGAGTGTAGTCGTCAAATATGATGGGCTTGTTCAGCTTAAGCAAAGCGATGTCGTTGCTCTCCGTTTCAGGATCATATTTCTCATGCTCAATCTTTTCTTTTATAGTTCGGATCTGAACCTTTGTCCCCATCTGTGATAGTTGGTTGGCGCCAAACACAAGTCTCCAGGAAAAATATTCACTGAATAAACCAAGGGACATTTTATTAGTTATCTTACTTTTTCAAGCATTAATAAATACTATATTAATCAGAACACATGCTGTGTTTGTTTTTGTGTTATGTCATAAAGGAATGAGTCCCCACATAAAGTCAGGGGTTTGAGTTTCCCCAAAAATAGTTGTGTACTATGCATATATATTCAGGAAATAAGCATATCCATGGTTTCTCCTAAAGAATAGATGACTAGGGTTCTGGTTATGGGTTTTATGTTAAATGTTTCTATTAAAAGATTACAGTTATTTGTATTGCAATACGCACTGGCCCCTGTCTCCTAGACCGTACTAATTCTGCACTTTCTGCCATAAAACAATTAAGTTACTTACTTGCTGATATTCTTAAAACAATGGGCAGCTGTCAGAACCCACGAAGGATTCAGGACGACACCTCCGCATAAATGAAAATACTCTTTGTCGATTTCCTCCTGGATACTCACTGTCCAGGGCCAGTTACCGGGCTCCGCATCCTTTCCCCCAACCACGCGGGAGCCACGGAAATCCTGCACTAGGGGTCTGTTTCCACAGACTGAAACGGAAAGGAGAAACAGGAGATTTTGGTTTAAAGTAAAATAACACACAAAAAATTTTACTCCTTTATATTTTTAAAGAATAAACTAAGATTGAATTTATTGGTATTAACAGAATATTAATAATCCAGGATACACATTTTATTTAATATGTGAGATTTAAAACTATTTGACAGTTAGGCAACAACCTGTTTAAATTAGTACAAAGGATGAAAGGGGGGTTAAATATTTAATTATAATAGAATAAGCTATAAAACTATAACATCCATAAATTGCAATGTTAATGGTAACAATCTCTGCCTTATATTTTCCTTAAAGCTTCTGATGCCAAATTCTCTGTAATAAACTCACCTCCATCTTCAGAGCTCCCAGAAACAATGAAAAGAGCCCAAATTATAAATCCGATTAGGAACAGCTTCATGGTTAGTGCTGTGCACTAAAAAGCTGTCATCTTATGCACAGACTGCATAGAATATGTGTACCTGTGTGTATTATGACATTGTCAAGGCCTCTACTAGGTCACAAAATAATGAATCTCAGCCAATCACAGGCACACATTAAGGATCAAGGCAAGAAAAATGCAAGAAAAAAATGTGCTTCTTCTCTATCATTTAATAAAAACTATTAATTTGCTGCTTTCATAATACAAAAAGTGATCATTAAATGCAATTAAAGGAAGACATTGAAACGAGTACCCTGTGTTTGTTTGTTCTATTTACCCTTATATATATAAGTATAAAGCAATAAAGCATGGATCATGCAAGTTTGGGATCACAGGAATGTTCCTGTTTTTAAAAGAAAAGCAAATTTTGTCCATTAAAATAACATGAAATGGATCAGAAATACAGCGCAGACGCTGTTAATGTTGTAAATGACTATTGTAGCTGGAAACAGCGGATTTGTAATGAAATATCTTCATAGGCGAACAGGGGCCATTTATCACTCCCATCACTCCCATCACTCCCATCACTCCTGTGTTCAGATGACTTGTTTAATCCAAGTTCAAAAGGCTAATTGATCGTTAGAGAACCCTTTTGCAATCAAGATACAACTAGAAAATTTTCTAACAGTGAGTAAACTGTGTGAACGGTTTAGTGTGTGTATATATATATATATATATATATATATATATATATATATATATATATTTATATATATACACATATATATAATTATTTATAGATATATTTATATAAACCTACATACACTTTAGCAAAATATACTTACTTAAAATGTCACCCTATCTGACACACTGACCAAATGTGCTGAGAGCCTCAGACAGCACTCCATATTCTGCAGTGTGCGGCCCCCTGGATATTAGTGATGTCCGGATCATGAACGAATCGTTCATTTGATCCGGTTCTTTTTAGTGATCCGGATGAATCGGTTCACTAGACTGAACGATTCATTTGTAGCGGTTCAGTCTGTGAATCATGCAGCTGTAACCTGATCCTAGAGCTGTGAGTCATCTGCAGAGCACTCAGCCACAGACTCTGGGGTCAGGTTACAGCTCATTAATTCACACAGGAAGGATGACTCATAGAGTCAGAGACTCGTTCAAAGATTCGAATGATCCGAAGAGTCGAATGAACCGAAGAGTCGAATGAACCGAAGAGTCGAATGAACTGAAGAGTCGAATGAACCGAAGAGTCGAATGATTCGAATCTTACAGGGATCCGGATCTTACAAGGATCCGAATCTTACAGAGATTCGAATCATTCAGAGAATATTACTGATACCATACTTTTATAAATAAATACATTAATAATGTTCACACTGCCCCCAGGATTTAGATTCCCCTGAGTTTGCCCCCATTTACCTATAACTGCACCTACAGTTAACTTTATTAAATAAATTAAATTAACCCTCAGTCATCAGCATAAAATTAACCCTTATACCCCATCAACCATAACTGCCCCTGAAATTAACCGTAAAGATCCCATTAACCATAACGGCCCCTGAAATTAACCCTAAATACTCCATTAACCATAACTGCCCCTAAATTAATTGCATATACTCCAGATAAATTACCTAATAAATTGGTATGGTTGATGGGGTCTTTAGTGTTAATTTAGGGGCAGTTATGCTTAATGGGGTGTTTAGGGATAATTTAGGGGCAGTTATGCTTAATGGGGTATTTAGTGTTAATTTAGGGGCAGTTATGTTTAATGAGGTGTTTAGGGTTAATTTGGGGGCAGTTATGCTTAACGGGGTGTTTAGGGTTAATTTAGGGGCAGTTATGCTTAATGGGGTGTTTAGGGTTAATTTGGGGGCAGTTATGCTTAATGGGGTGTTAAGGGTTAATTTTAGGGGCAGTCATGGTTGATGGGGTGTTAAGGGTTAATTTTAGGGGCAGTCATGGTTGATGGGGTGTTTAGGGTTAATTTAATGGTGAGGATTAATTTAATAAAGTTAGCTTAAGGTGCAGTTGCAGGTAAAGGGGAATGTAAATCCTGGGGGCAGTGATTATTAATGTATTTATTTATAACAGTATGGTGACATTCTCTGAATGATTAGAATGCCAATGAAGGCAGAGAGTCGTTCAAAGATCCGGATCTTACAATGATCCGGATCTTACAATGATCCGGATCTTACAATGATCCGGATCTTACAGTAATCCGGATCTTACAGTGATCCGGATCACTGTAAGATTCGGATCCCTGTAAGATCCGAATCTTTGAACGACTCTCTGCCTTCATTGACATCACTGGAGGCAGGGGGGAGGATTCATAATGAAAGGGGCGGGGCCAATCGTTAGTGTGCCTTCACGGAGTTACTGGAAAACAGTAACTCCGTGCAGGCACACTGAGTGATCCGAAGATCCGGATCATGAATCGGATCATTTCAGTGAACGAATCGAAATGATCCGATTCACTTTAATGATCCGAACTTCCCATCACTACTGGATATGCCTGGTCACATGAGCATAAAACCATAATGGGCAGCCTTGAATATCCAGTCTTAAAGTGCCAGGGCAGCCTAGTCATCCCCAGTACAGTCCTTACTTCACCTGTGTGTTTTAGGAGACAACACTCACTACCCTCTAATACTTAAGTTTATAGCAAAACATTATAAGGAAAAAGTGTATTTAGATATGCACTAATGTTGATGCAGCCAAAAAACACCACCGTCTCCCAGGAGAGTGCCTTCATAATCACATATACAGAGAACTGCTATGTATCTAGATGGTGAACACTGCTGGATTGTCACACATTTTAAGCATAACTGATTTTTTTCTGTCTATTGATTTTTTAAAATTATTAAAATTAATAAAGTAGCCAGAGTGCGTATATATATATATATATATATATATATATATATATATATGTATATATATATATATATTTAATTGCTGATCTACTGAGATTTTCATGGACAACCATCTCTACCGTTTACAGAGAATGGTCCGCAAAAGAGAAAAAAATATCCAATGAGTGGCAGTTGTGTGGACGGAAATGCCTTCTTGATTTTAGAGGTCAGAGAATGGGCAGTCTGGTTCGAGATGACAGAAAGGTAACAGTAACTCAAATAACCACTTGTTACAATCAAGGTATGCAGAATATCATCGCTGAACGCACAACACCTTGAACCTTGAAACAGATGGGCTAAAGCAGCAGAAGACCATACTGAGTGCCACTCCTGTCTGCTAAGAACAGGAAACTGAGACTACTATTCAAACAGGCTCACCAAAATCGGACAATGGAAGACTGGAAGAATGATGCCTGGTCAGAAGAGTCTCAATCACAGCTGCAAAATTCAGACTTTGGCGTAAACAACATGAAAGCATGGATCCATCCTGTCTTGTAAGGTTCAGGCTGGTGGTGATGCCATGAAGAAAAAAAAGCAGATATGAAGGTGGAAGGGAGTCCACCCGGTACTAGCAAGGTGTACCTAATACAGTGGCCATTGACTGTATATATATATATATATATATATATATATAAATATATATATATATACTGTTAATTTGGTAAAATGTCCTGTGTGGCTATGCAGACGCTTGCTGTTTAAATATCAAAGAAAAAGTAGGCTATATTTCAGTACACAGTTTTATACATACTAGCCAATCCTTAGCAATACACATTCAAGAAAATAAACTATGTCCACAGCATTCTAAAGTAATCACACGTACACGTCTTTTTTATGCTTTCCTATTTATTGGCTTACTTATCTACACAATCAGGTCTACACGTCGCTGACATGTTATTCTCTATTGTAAAGAAGATGGCCCAGATTTGATGGATTCTTCTATTTCTGGAGCACCCTAAAATCAATAGGTCTTCTTGCCAGCTTTGCCGAGTTTTTCGGCTAACACAATCAAGTCTACTCATCGCTGACATGTTATTCTCTCTTGTAGAGGAGATGGCCCAGATTTGATGGATTCTTCTATTTCTGGAGCACCCTAAAATTAATTGGTCTTCTTGCCAGCTTTGCCGAGTTTTTCGGCTAATTTTGGCCAGATTTTTTTAGCGGCCTTCATCTTCAGAGATTTCGATGCAGGTTTCTTCTCGTCGTTGAGGTGTTTAAAGATCCACTCGAGGTAGAACTGGGTCGAGGTGTAGACTCCAGGGTTTTGCTTCTGGCCACAGCCGGAGCCCCAGCTGGTTATGCCAACCACAGTGTAAAACTTAGTTTTGTGTCTTTTGCACATCAACGGTCCACCACTGTCACCCTGCGTGATTCAAAGCAAAGAAAACATTCCTTAATAAAGACTTTAAATAATTACCATTACCCCAGCTGTTCCTCAGCACATTTTTAGAAAACAAGTACTGCCCAGGATGTTGAAAACATTAACAATGCATCATCACTGAGTAAAAAAGGACATGTGGGGGAAAATTGGCTTACCTGGCAGCTATCAATGCCTCCCTGTTCATATCCAGCACAGAGGTTGTAGTTACCCAAAGCACCATTATACCAGGTTGGGCTGTTGCAGCGTTCCACTGGAATCAGGTTCACAGGAGCTTCCTGGAGGATATCCGATGCTTCAGTAGCTGAAGAGAAAAAAGAGTTATTAAATGCAGAGCTGGCCTCAGAAATCTTTGGACGAATAGAAGCCTACAAATGGACTCCGTGCCCTCTACCACCCCATGTGCCTCCCACCACACTTACAATGGGGCCACCTGCTCCCAAAGTCCAGAAAGGCACGAAATCCATGGAAAGGGAGAAAGTCTATAGATATGTACAAAATCTACGTATAAAGCTGTGCTTACATCCTTCCTCAATGACACCCCAGCCTGCGATGTAGCAGTCGTCCATTTTACTCAGAATCGCCTGTTTGGCAGGGAGACACGCTGGCTGAGTGTAGTCGTCAAATATGATGGGCTTGTTCAGCTTAAGCAAAGCGATGTCGTTGCTCTCCGTTTCAGGATCATATTTCTCATGCTCAATCTTTTCTTTTATAGTTCGGATCTGAACCTTTGTCCCCATCTGTGATAGTTGGTTGGCGCCAAACACAAGTCTCCAGGAAAAATATTCACTGAATAAACCAAGGGACATTTTATTAGTTATCTTACTTTTTCAAGCATTAATAAATACTATATTAATCAGAACACATGCTGTGTTTGTTTTTGTGTTATGTCATAAAGGAATGAGTCCCCACATAAAGTCAGGGGTTTGAGTTTCCCCAAAAATAGTTGTGTACTATGCATATATATTCAGGAAATAAGCATATCCATGGTTTCTCCTAAAGAATAGATGACTAGGGTTCTGGTTATGGGTTTTATGTTAAATGTTTCTATTAAAAGATAACAGTTATTTGTATTGCAATACGCACTGGCCCCTGTCTCCTAGACCGTACTAATTCTGCACTTTCTGCCATAAAACAATTAAGTTACTTACTTGCTGATATTCTTAAAACAATGGGCAGCTGTCAGAACCCACGAAGGATTCAGGACGACACCTCCGCATAAATGAAAATACTCTTTGTCGATTTCCTCCTGGATACTCACTGTCCAGGGCCAGTTACCGGGCTCCGCATCCTTTCCCCCAACCACGCGGGAGCCACGGAAATCCTGCACTAGGGGTCTGTTTCCACAGACTGAAACGGAAAGGAGAAACAGGAGATTTTGGTTTAAAGTAAAATAACACGCAAAAAATTTTACTCCTTTATATTTTTAAAGAATAAACTAAGATTAAATTTATTGGTATTAACAGAATATTAATAATCCAGGATACACATTTTATTTAATATGTGAGATTTAAAACTATTTGACAGTTAGGCAACAACCTGTTTAAATTAGTACAAAGGATGAAAGGGGGGTTAAATATTTAATTATAATAGAATAAGCTATAAAACTATAACATCCATAAATTGCAATGTTAATGGTAACAATCTCTGCCTTATATTTTCCTTAAAGCTTCTGATGCCAAATTCTCTGTAATAAACTCACCTCCATCTTCAGAGCTCCCAGAAACAATGAAAAGAGCCCAAATTATAAATCCGATTAGGAACAGCTTCATGGTTAGTGCTGTGCACTAAAAAGCTGTCATCTTATGCACAGACTGCATAGAATATGTGTACCTGTGTGTATTATGACATTGTCAAGGCCTCTACTAGGTCACAAAATAATGAATCTCAGCCAATCACAGGCACACATTAAGGATCAAGGCAAGAAAAATGCAAGAAAAAAATGTGCTTCTTCTCTATCATTTAATAAAAACTATTAATTTGCTGCTTTCACAATACTAAAAGTGATCATTAAATGCAATTAAAGGAAGACATTGAAACGAGTACCCTGTGTTTGTTTGTTCTATTTACCCTTATATATATAAGTATTAAGCAATAAAGCATGGATCATGCAAGTTTGGGATCACAGGAATGTTCCTGTTTTTAAAAGAAAAGCAAATTTTGTCCATTAAAATAACATGAAATGGATCAGAAATACAGCGCAGACGCTGTTAATGTTGTAAATGACTATTGTAGCTGGAAACAGCGGATTTGTAATGAAATATCTTCATAGGCGAACAGGGGCCATTTATCACTCCCATCACTCCCATCACTCCCATCACTCCTGTGTTCAGATGACTTGTTTAATCCAAGTTCAAAAGGCTAATTGATCGTTAGAGAACCCTTTTGCAATCAAGATACAACTAGAAAATTTTCTAACAGTGAGTAAACTGTGTGAACGGTTTAGTGTGTGTATATATATATATATATATATATATATATATTTATATATATACACATATATATAATTATTTATAGATATATTTATATAAACCTACATACACTTTAGCAAAATATACTTACTTAAAATGTCACCCTATCTGACACACTGACCAAATGTGCTGAGAGCCTCAGACAGCACTCCATATTCTGCAGTGTGCGGCCCCCTGGATATTAGTGATGTCCGGATCATGAACGAATCGTTCATTTGATCCGGTTCTTTTTAGTGATCCGGATGAATCGGTTCACTAGACTGAACGATTCATTTGTAGCGGTTCAGTCTGTGAATCATGCAGCTGTAACCTGATCCTAGAGCTGTGAGTCATCTGCAGAGCACTCAGCCACAGACTCTGGGGTCAGGTTACAGCTCATTAATTCACACAGGAAGGATGACTCATAGAGTCAGAGACTCGTTCAAAGATTCGAATGATCCGAAGAGTCGAATGAACCGAAGAGTCGAATGAACCGAAGAGTCGAATGAACTGAAGAGTCGAATGAACCGAAGAGTCGAATGATTCGAATCTTACAGGGATCCGGATCTTACAAGGATCCGAATCTTACAGAGATTCGAATCATTCAGAGAATATTACTGATACCATACTTTTATAAATAAATACATTAATAATGTTCACACTGCCCCCAGGATTTAGATTCCCCTGAGTTTGCCCCCATTTACCTATAACTGCACCTACAGTTAACTTTATTAAATAAATTAAATTAACCCTCAGTCATCAGCATAAAATTAACCCTTATACCCCATCAACCATAACTGCCCCTGAAATTAACCGTAAAGATCCCATTAACCATAACGGCCCCTGAAATTAACCCTAAATACTCCATTAACCATAACTGCCCCTAAATTAATTGCATATACTCCAGATAAATTACCTAATAAATTGGTATGGTTGATGGGGTCTTTAGTGTTAATTTAGGGGCAGTTATGCTTAATGGGGTGTTTAGGGATAATTTAGGGGCAGTTATGCTTAATGGGGTATTTAGTGTTAATTTAGGGGCAGTTATGTTTAATGAGGTGTTTAGGGTTAATTTGGGGGCAGTTATGCTTAACGGGGTGTTTAGGGTTAATTTAGGGGCAGTTATGCTTAATGGGGTGTTTAGGGTTAATTTGGGGGCAGTTATGCTTAATGGGGTGTTAAGGGTTAATTTTAGGGGCAGTCATGGTTGATGGGGTGTTAAGGGTTAATTTTAGGGGCAGTCATGGTTGATGGGGTGTTTAGGGTTAATTTAATGGTGAGGATTAATTTAATAAAGTTAGCTTAAGGTGCAGTTGCAGGTAAAGGGGAATGTAAATCCTGGGGGCAGTGATTATTAATGTATTTATTTATAACAGTATGGTGACATTCTCTGAATGATTAGAATGCCAATGAAGGCAGAGAGTCGTTCAAAGATCCGGATCTTACAATGATCCGGATCTTACAATGATCCGGATCTTACAATGATCCGGATCTTACAGTAATCCGGATCTTACAGTCATCCGGATCACTGTAAGATTCGGATCCCTGTAAGATCCGAATCTTTGAACGACTCTCTGCCTTCATTGACATCACTGGAGGCAGGGGGGAGAATTCATAATGAAAGGGGCGGGGCCAATCGTTAGTGTGCCTTCACGGAGTTACTGGAAAACAGTAACTCCGTGCAGGCACACTGAGTGATCCGAAGATCCGGATCATGAATTGGATCATTTCAGTGAACGAATCGAAATGATCCGATTCACTTTAATGATCCGAACTTCCCATCACTACTGGATATGCCTGGTCACATGAGCATAAAACCATAATGGGCAGCCTTGAATATCCAGTCTTAAAGTGCCAGGGCAGCCTAGTCATCCCCAGTACAGTCCTTACTTCACCTGTGTGTTTTAGGAGACAACACTCACTACCCTCTAATACTTAAGTTTATAGCAAAACATTATAAGGAAAAAGTGTATTTAGATATGCACTAATGTTGATGCAGCCAAAAAACACCACCGTCTCCCAGGAGAGTGCCTTCATAATCACATATACAGAGAACTGCTATGTATCTAGATGGTGAACACTGCTGGATTGTCACACATTTTAAGCATAACTGATTTTTTTCTGTCTATTGATTTTTTTAAATTATTAAAATTAATAAAGTAGCCAGAGTGCGTATATATATATATATATATATATATATATGTATATATATATATATTTAATTGCTGATCTACTGAGATTTTCATGGACAACCATCTCTACCGTTTACAGAGAATGGTCCGCAAAAGAGAAAAAAATATCCAATGAGTGGCAGTTGTGTGGACGGAAATGCCTTCCTGATTTTAGAGGTCAGAGAATGGGCAGTCTGGTTCGAGATGACAGAAAGGTAACAGTAACTCAAATAACCACTTGTTACAATCAAGGTATGCAGAATATCATCGCTGAACGCACAACACCTTGAACCTTGAAACAGATGGGCTAAAGCAGCAGAAGACCATACTGAGTGCCACTCCTGTCTGCTAAGAACAGGAAACTGAGACTACTATTCAAACAGGCTCACCAAAATCGGACAATGGAAGACTGGAAGAATGATGCCTGGTCAGAAGAGTCTCAATCACAGCTGCAAAATTCAGACTTTGGCGTAAACAACATGAAAGCATGGATCCATCCTGTCTTGTAAGGTTCAGGCTGGTGGTGATGCCATGAAGAAAAAAAAGCAGTTATGAAGGTGGAAGGGAGTCCACCCGGTACTAGCAAGGTGTACCTAATACAGTGGCCATTGACTGTATATATATATATATATATATATATATATATATATATATAAATATATATAAATACTGTTAATTTGGTAAAATGTCCTGTGTGGCTATGCAGACGCTTGCTGTTTAAATATCAAAGAAAAAGTAGGCTATATTTCAGTACACAGTTTTATACATACTAGCCAATCCTTAGCAATACACATTCAAGAAAATAAACTATGTCCACAGCATTCTAAAGTAATCACACGTACACGTCTTTTTTATGCTTTCCTATTTATTGGCTTACTTATCTACACAATCAGGTCTACACGTCGCTGACATGTTATTCTCTATTGTAAAGAAGATGGCCCAGATTTGATGGATTCTTCTATTTCTGGAGCACCCTAAAATCAATAGGTCTTCTTGCCAGCTTTGCCGAGTTTTTCGGCTAACACAATCAAGTCTACTCATCGCTGACATGTTATTCTCTCTTGTAGAGGAGATGGCCCAGATTTGATGGATTCTTCTATTTCTGGAGCACCCTAAAATTAATTGGTCTTCTTGCCAGCTTTGCCGAGTTTTTCGGCTAATTTTGGCCAGATTTTTTTAGCGGCCTTCATCTTCAGAGATTTCGATGCAGGTTTCTTCTCGTCGTTGAGGTGTTTAAAGATCCACTCGAGGTAGAACTGGGTCGAGGTGTAGACTCCAGGGTTTTGCTTCTGGCCACAGCCGGAGCCCCAGCTGGTTATGCCAACCACAGTGTAAAACTTAGTTTTGTGTCTTTTGCACATCAACGGTCCACCACTGTCACCCTGCGTGATTCAAAGCAAAGAAAACATTCCTTAATAAAGACTTTAAATAATTACCATTACCCCAGCTGTTCCTCAGCACATTTTTAGAAAACAAGTACTGCCCAGGATGTTGAAAACATTAACAATGCATCATCACTGAGTAAAAAAGGACATGTGGGGGAAAATTGGCTTACCTGGCAGCTATCAATGCCTCCCTGTTCATATCCAGCACAGAGGTTGTAGTTACCCAAAGCACCATTATACCAGGTTGGGCTGTTGCAGCGTTCCACTGGAATCAGGTTCACAGGAGCTTCCTGGAGGATATCCGATGCTTCAGTAGCTGAAGAGAAAAAAGAGTTATTAAATGCAGAGCTGGCCTCAGAAATCTTTGGACGAATAGAAGCCTACAAATGGACTCCGTGCCCTCTACCACCCCATGTGCCTCCCACCACACTTACAATGGGGCCACCTGCTCCCAAAGTCCAGAAAGGCACGAAATCCATGGAAAGGGAGAAAGTCTATAGATATGTACAAAATCTACGTATAAAGCTGTGCTTACATCCTTCCTCAATGACACCCCAGCCTGCGATGTAGCAGTCGTCCATTTTACTCAGAATCGCCTGTTTGGCAGGGAGACACGCTGGCTGAGTGTAGTCGTCAAATATGATGGGCTTGTTCAGCTTAAGCAAAGCGATGTCGTTGCTCTCCGTTTCAGGATCATATTTCTCATGCTCAATCTTTTCTTTTATAGTTCGGATCTGAACCTTTGTCCCCATCTGTGATAGTTGGTTGGCGCCAAACACAAGTCTCCAGGAAAAATATTCACTGAATAAACCAAGGGACATTTTATTAGTTATCTTACTTTTTCAAGCATTAATAAATACTATATTAATCAGAACACATGCTGTGTTTGTTTTTGTGTTATGTCATAAAGGAATGAGTCCCCACATAAAGTCAGGGGTTTGAGTTTCCCCAAAAATAGTTGTGTACTATGCATATATATTCAGGAAATAAGCATATCCATGGTTTCTCCTAAAGAATAGATGACTAGGGTTCTGGTTATGGGTTTTATGTTAAATGTTTCTATTAAAAGATAACAGTTATTTGTATTGCAATACGCACTGGCCCCTGTCTCCTAGACCGTACTAATTCTGCACTTTCTGCCATAAAACAATTAAGTTACTTACTTGCTGATATTCTTAAAACAATGGGCAGCTGTCAGAACCCACGAAGGATTCAGGACGACACCTCCGCATAAATGAAAATACTCTTTGTCGATTTCCTCCTGGATACTCACTGTCCAGGGCCAGTTACCGGGCTCCGCATCCTTTCCCCCAACCACGCGGGAGCCACGGAAATCCTGCACTAGGGGTCTGTTTCCACAGACTGAAACGGAAAGGAGAAACAGGAGATTTTGGTTTAAAGTAAAATAACACGCAAAAAATTTTACTCCTTTATATTTTTAAAGAATAAACTAAGATTGAATTTATTGGTATTAACAGAATATTAATAATCCAGGATACACATTTTATTTAATATGTGAGATTTAAAACTATTTGACAGTTAGGCAACAACCTGTTTAAATTAGTACAAAGGATGAAAGGGGGGTTAAATATTTAATTATAATAGAATAAGCTATAAAACTATAACATCCATAAATTGCAATGTTAATGGTAACAATCTCTGCCTTATATTTTCCTTAAAGCTTCTGATGCCAAATTCTCTGTAATAAACTCACCTCCATCTTCAGAGCTCCCAGAAACAATGAAAAGAGCCCAAATTATAAATCCGATTAGGAACAGCTTCATGGTTAGTGCTGTGCACTAAAAAGCTGTCATCTTATGCACAGAGCGCATAGAATATGTGTACCTGTGTGTATTATGACATTGTCAAGGCCTCTACTAGGTCACAAAATAATGAATCTCAGCCAATCACAGGCACACATTAAGGATCAAGGCAAGAAAAATGCAAGAAAAAAATGTGCTTCTTCTCTATCATTTAATAAAAACTATTAATTTGCTGCTTTCACAATACTAAAAGTGATCATTAAATGCAATTAAAGGAAGACATTGAAACGAGTACCCTGTGTTTGTTTGTTCTATTTACCCTTATATATATAAGTATTAAGCAATAAAGCATGGATCATGCAAGTTTGGGATCACAGGAATGTTCCTGTTTTTAAAAGAAAAGCAAATTTTGTCCATTAAAATAACATGAAATGGATCAGAAATACAGCGCAGACGCTGTTAATGTTGTAAATGACTATTGTAGCTGGAAACAGCGGATTTGTAATGAAATATCTTCATAGGCGAACAGGGGCCATTTATCACTCCCATCACTCCCATCACTCCCATCACTCCTGTGTTCAGATGACTTGTTTAATCCAAGTTCAAAAGGCTAATTGATCGTTAGAGAACCCTTTTGCAATCAAGATACAACTAGAAAATTTTCTAACAGTGAGTAAACTGTGTGAACGGTTTAGTGTGTGTATATATATATATATATATATATATATATATTTATATATATACACATATATATAATTATTTATAGATATATTTATATAAACCTACATACACTTTAGCAAAATATACTTACTTAAAATGTCACCCTATCTGACACACTGACCAAATGTGCTGAGAGCCTCAGACAGCACTCCATATTCTGCAGTGTGCGGCCCCCTGGATATTAGTGATGTCCGGATCATGAACGAATCGTTCATTTGATCCGGTTCTTTTTAGTGATCCGGATGAATCGGTTCACTAGACTGAACGATTCATTTGTAGCGGTTCAGTCTGTGAATCATGCAGCTGTAACCTGATCCTAGAGCTGTGAGTCATCTGCAGAGCACTCAGCCACAGACTCTGGGGTCAGGTTACAGCTCATTAATTCACACAGGAAGGATGACTCATAGAGTCAGAGACTCGTTCAAAGATTCGAATGATCCGAAGAGTCGAATGAACCGAAGAGTCGAATGAACCGAAGAGTCGAATGAACTGAAGAGTCGAATGAACCGAAGAGTCGAATGATTCGAATCTTACAGGGATCCGGATCTTACAAGGATCCGAATCTTACAGAGATTCGAATCATTCAGAGAATATTACTGATACCATACTTTTATAAATAAATACATTAATAATGTTCACACTGCCCCCAGGATTTAGATTCCCCTGAGTTTGCCCCCATTTACCTATAACTGCACCTACAGTTAACTTTATTAAATAAATTAAATTAACCCTCAGTCATCAGCATAAAATTAACCCTTATACCCCATCAACCATAACTGCCCCTGAAATTAACCGTAAAGATCCCATTAACCATAACGGCCCCTGAAATTAACCCTAAATACTCCATTAACCATAACTGCCCCTAAATTAATTGCATATACTCCAGATAAATTACCTAATAAATTGGTATGGTTGATGGGGTCTTTAGTGTTAATTTAGGGGCAGTTATGCTTAATGGGGTGTTTAGGGATAATTTAGGGGCAGTTATGCTTAATGGGGTATTTAGTGTTAATTTAGGGGCAGTTATGTTTAATGAGGTGTTTAGGGTTAATTTGGGGGCAGTTATGCTTAACGGGGTGTTTAGGGTTAATTTAGGGGCAGTTATGCTTAATGGGGTGTTTAGGGTTAATTTGGGGGCAGTTATGCTTAATGGGGTGTTAAGGGTTAATTTTAGGGGCAGTCATGGTTGATGGGGTGTTAAGGGTTAATTTTAGGGGCAGTCATGGTTGATGGGGTGTTTAGGGTTAATTTAATGGTGAGGATTAATTTAATAAAGTTAGCTTAAGGTGCAGTTGCAGGTAAAGGGGAATGTAAATCCTGGGGGCAGTGATTATTAATGTATTTATTTATAACAGTATGGTGACATTCTCTGAATGATTAGAATGCCAATGAAGGCAGAGAGTCGTTCAAAGATCCGGATCTTACAATGATCCGGATCTTACAATGATCCGGATCTTACAATGATCCGGATCTTACAGTAATCCGGATCTTACAGTCATCCGGATCACTGTAAGATTCGGATCCCTGTAAGATCCGAATCTTTGAACGACTCTCTGCCTTCATTGACATCACTGGAGGCAGGGGGGAGGATTCATAATGAAAGGGGCGGGGCCAATCGTTAGTGTGCCTTCAGGGAGTTACTGGAAAACAGTAACTCCGTGCAGGCACACTGAGTGATCCGAAGATCCGGATCATGAATCGGATCATTTCAGTGAACGAATCGAAATGATCCGATTCACTTTAATGATCCGAACTTCCCATCACTACTGGATATGCCTGGTCACATGAGCATAAAACCATAATGGGCAGCCTTGAATATCCAGTCTTAAAGTGCCAGGGCAGCCTAGTCATCCCCAGTACAGTCCTTACTTCACCTGTGTGTTTTAGGAGACAACACTCACTACCCTCTAATACTTAAGTTTATAGCAAAACATTATAAGGAAAAAGTGTATTTAGATATGCACTAATGTTGATGCAGCCAAAAAACACCACCGTCTCCCAGGAGAGTGCCTTCATAATCACATATACAGAGAACTGCTATGTATCTAGATGGTGAACACTGCTGGATTGTCACACATTTTAAGCATAACTGATTTTTTTCTGTCTATTGATTTTTTAAAATTATTAAAATTAATAAAGTAGCCAGAGTGCGTATATATATATATATATATATATATATATATATATATATATATGTATATATATATATATATTTAATTGCTGATCTACTGAGATTTTCATGGACAACCATCTCTACCGTTTACAGAGAATGGTCCGCAAAAGAGAAAAAAATATCCAATGAGTGGCAGTTGTGTGGACGGAAATGCCTTCCTGATTTTAGAGGTCAGAGAATGGGCAGTCTGGTTCGAGATGACAGAAAGGTAACAGTAACTCAAATAACCACTTGTTACAATCAAGGTATGCAGAATATCATCGCTGAACGCACAGCACCTTGAACCTTGAAACAGATGGGCTAAAGCAGCAGAAGACCATACTGAGTGCCACTCCTGTCTGCTAAGAACAGGAAACTGAGACTACTATTCAAACAGGCTCACCAAAATCGGACAATGGAAGACTGGAAGAATGATGCCTGGTCAGAAGAGTCTCAATCACAGCTGCAAAATTCAGACTTTGGCGTAAACAACATGAAAGCATGGATCCATCCTGTCTTGTAAGGTTCAGGCTGGTGGTGATGCCATGAAGAAAAAAAAGCAGTTATGAAGGTGGAAGGGAGTCCACCCGGTACTAGCAAGGTGTACCTAATACAGTGGCCATTGACTGTATATATATATATATATATATATATATATAAATATATATATATATACTGTTAATTTGGTAAAATGTCCTGTGTGGCTATGCAGACGCTTGCTGTTTAAATATCAAAGAAAAAGTAGGCTATATTTCAGTACACAGTTTTATACATACTAGCCAATCCTTAGCAATACACATTCAAGAAAATAAACTATGTCCACAGCATTCTAAAGTAATCACACGGACACGTCTTTTTTATGCTTTCCTATTTATTGGCTTACTTATCTACACAATCAGGTCTACACGTCGCTGACATGTTATTCTCTATTGTAAAGAAGATGGCCCAGATTTGATGGATTCTTCTATTTCTGGAGCACCCTAAAATCAATAGGTCTTCTTGCCAGCTTTGCCGAGTTTTTCGGCTAACACAATCAAGTCTACTCATCGCTGACATGTGATTCTCTCTTGTAGAGGAGATGGCCCAGATTTGATGGATTCTTCTATTTCTGGAGCACCCTAAAATTAATTGGTCTTCTTGCCAGCTTTGCCGAGTTTTTCGGCTAATTTTGGCCAGATTTTTTTAGCGGCCTTCATCTTCAGAGATTTCGATGCAGGTTTCTTCTCGTCGTTGAGGTGTTTAAAGATCCACTCGAGGTAGAACTGGGTCGAGGTGTAGACTCCAGGGTTTTGCTTCTGGCCACAGCCGGAGCCCCAGCTGGTTATGCCAACCACAGTGTAAAACTTAGTTTTGTGTCTTTTGCACATCAACGGTCCACCACTGTCACCCTGCGTGATTCAAAGCAAAGAAAACATTCCTTAATAAAGACTTTAAATAATTACCATTACCCCAGCTGTTCCTCAGCACATTTTTAGAAAACAAGTACTGCCCAGGATGTTGAAAACATTAACAATGCATCATCACTGAGTAAAAAAGGACATGTGGGGGAAAATTGGCTTACCTGGCAGCTATCAATGCCTCCCTGTTCATATCCAGCACAGAGGTTGTAGTTACCCAAAGCACCATTATACCAGGTTGGGCTGTTGCAGCGTTCCACTGGAATCAGGTTCACAGGAGCTTCCTGGAGGATATCCGATGCTTCAGTAGCTGAAGAGAAAAAAGAGTTATTAAATGCAGAGCTGGCCTCAGAAATCTTTGGACGAATAGAAGCCTACAAATGGACTCCGTGCCCTCTACCACCCCATGTGCCTCCCACCACACTTACAATGGGGCCACCTGCTCCCAAAGTCCAGAAAGGCACGAAATCCATGGAAAGGGAGAAAGTCTATAGATATGTACAAAATCTACGTATAAAGCTGTGCTTACATCCTTCCTCAATGACACCCCAGCCTGCGATGTAGCAGTCGTCCATTTTACTCAGAATCGCCTGTTTGGCAGGGAGACACGCTGGCTGAGTGTAGTCGTCAAATATGATGGGCTTGTTCAGCTTAAGCAAAGCGATGTCGTTGCTCTCCGTTTCAGGATCATATTTCTCATGCTCAATCTTTTCTTTTATAGTTCGGATCTGAACCTTTGTCCCCATCTGTGATAGTTGGTTGGCGCCAAACACAAGTCTCCAGGAAAAATATTCACTGAATAAACCAAGGGACATTTTATTAGTTATCTTACTTTTTCAAGCATTAATAAATACTATATTAATCAGAACACATGCTGTGTTTGTTTTTGTGTTATGTCATAAAGGAATGAGTCCCCACATAAAGTCAGGGGTTTGAGTTTCCCCAAAAATAGTTGTGTACTATGCATATATATTCAGGAAATAAGCATATTCATGGTTTCTCCTAAAGAATAGATGACTAGGGTTCTGGTTATGGGTTTTATGTTAAATGTTTCTATTAAAAGATAACAGTTATTTGTATTGCAATACGCACTGGCCCCTGTCTCCTAGACCGTACTAATTCTGCACTTTCTGCCATAAAACAATTAAGTTACTTACTTGCTGATATTCTTAAAACAATGGGCAGCTGTCAGAACCCACGAAGGATTCAGGACGACACCTCCGCATAAATGAAAATACTCTTTGTCGATTTCCTCCTGGATACTCACTGTCCAGGGCCAGTTACCGGGCTCCGCATCCTTTCCCCCAACCACGCGGGAGCCACGGAAATCCTGCACTAGGGGTCTGTTTCCACAGACTGAAACGGAAAGGAGAAACAGGAGATTTTGGTTTAAAGTAAAATAACACACAAAAAATTTTACTCCTTTATATTTTTAAAGAATAAACTAAGATTGAATTTATTGGTATTAACAGAATATTAATAATCCAGGATACACATTTTATTTAATATGTGAGATTTAAAACTATTTGACAGTTAGGCAACAACCTGTTTAAATTAGTACAAAGGATGAAAGGGGGGTTAAATATTTAATTATAATAGAATAAGCTATAAAACTATAACATCCATAAATTGCAATGTTAATGGTAACAATCTCTGCCTTATATTTTCCTTAAAGCTTCTGATGCCAAATTCTCTGTAATAAACTCACCTCCATCTTCAGAGCTCCCAGAAACAATGAAAAGAGCCCAAATTATAAATCCGATTAGGAACAGCTTCATGGTTAGTGCTGTGCACTAAAAAGCTGTCATCTTATGCACAGACTGCATAGAATATGTGTACCTGTGTGTATTATGACATTGTCAAGGCCTCTACTAGGTCACAAAATAATGAATCTCAGCCAATCACAGGCACACATTAAGGATCAAGGCAAGAAAAATGCAAGAAAAAAATGTGCTTCTTCTCTATCATTTAATAAAAACTATTAATTTGCTGCTTTCACAATACAAAAAGTGATCATTAAATGCAATTAAAGGAAGACATTGAAACGAGTACCCTGTGTTTGTTTGTTCTATTTACCCTTATATATATAAGTATAAAGCAATAAAGCATGGATCATGCAAGTTTGGGATCACAGGAATGTTCCTGTTTTTAAAAGAAAAGCAAATTTTGTCCATTAAAATAACATGAAATGGATCAGAAATACAGCGCAGACGCTGTTAATGTTGTAAATGACTATTGTAGCTGGAAACAGCGGATTTGTAATGAAATATCTTCATAGGCGAACAGGGGCCATTTATCACTCCCATCACTCCCATCACTCCCATCACTCCTGTGTTCAGATGACTTGTTTAATCCAAGTTCAAAAGGCTAATTGATCGTTAGAGAACCCTTTTGCAATCAAGATACAACTAGAAAATTTTCTAACAGTGAGTAAACTGTGTGAACGGTTTAGTGTGTGTATATATATATATATATATATATATATATATATATATATTTATATATATACACATATATATAGTTATTTATAGATATATTTATATAAACCTACATACACTTTAGCAAAATATACTTACTTAAAATGTCACCCTATCTGACACACTGACCAAATGTGCTGAGAGCCTCAGACAGCACTCCATATTCTGCAGTGTGCGGCCCCCTGGATATTAGTGATGTCCGGATCATGAACGAATCGTTCATTTGATCCGGTTCTTTTTAGTGATCCGGATGAATCGGTTCACTAGACTGAACGATTCATTTGTAGCGGTTCAGTCTGTGAATCATGCAGCTGTAACCTGATCCTAGAGCTGTGAGTCATCTGCAGAGCACTCAGCCACAGACTCTGGGGTCAGGTTACAGCTCATTAATTCACACAGGAAGGATGACTCATAGAGTCAGAGACTCGTTCAAAGATTCGAATGATCCGAAGAGTCGAATGAACCGAAGAGTCGAATGAACCGAAGAGTCGAATGAACTGAAGAGTCGAATGAACCGAAGAGTCGAATGATTCGAATCTTACAGGGATCCGGATCTTACAAGGATCCGAATCTTACAGAGATTCGAATCATTCAGAGAATATTACTGATACCATACTTTTATAAATAAATACATTAATAATGTTCACACTGCCCCCAGGATTTAGATTCCCCTGAGTTTGCCCCCATTTACCTATAACTGCACCTACAGTTAACTTTATTAAATAAATTAAATTAACCCTCAGTCATCAGCATAAAATTAACCCTTATACCCCATCAACCATAACTGCCCCTGAAATTAACCGTAAAGATCCCATTAACCATAACGGCCCCTGAAATTAACCCTAAATACTCCATTAACCATAACTGCCCCTAAATTAATTGCATATACTCCAGATAAATTACCTAATAAATTGGTATGGTTGATGGGGTCTTTAGTGTTAATTTAGGGGCAGTTATGCTTAATGGGGTGTTTAGGGATAATTTAGGGGCAGTTATGCTTAATGGGGTATTTAGTGTTAATTTAGGGGCAGTTATGTTTAATGAGGTGTTTAGGGTTAATTTGGGGGCAGTTATGCTTAACGGGGTGTTTAGGGTTAATTTAGGGGCAGTTATGCTTAATGGGGTGTTTAGGGTTAATTTGGGGGCAGTTATGCTTAATGGGGTGTTAAGGGTTAATTTTAGGGGCAGTCATGGTTGATGGGGTGTTAAGGGTTAATTTTAGGGGCAGTCATGGTTGATGGGGTGTTTAGGGTTAATTTAATGGTGAGGATTAATTTAATAAAGTTAGCTTAAGGTGCAGTTGCAGGTAAAGGGGAATGTAAATCCTGGGGGCAGTGATTATTAATGTATTTATTTATAACAGTATGGTGACATTCTCTGAATGATTAGAATGCCAATGAAGGCAGAGAGTCGTTCAAAGATCCGGATCTTACAATGATCCGGATCTTACAATGATCCGGATCTTACAATGATCCGGATCTTACAGTAATCCGGATCTTACAGTGATCCGGATCACTGTAAGATTCGGATCCCTGTAAGATCCGAATCTTTGAACGACTCTCTGCCTTCATTGACATCACTGGAGGCAGGGGGGAGGATTCATAATGAAAGGGGCGGGGCCAATCGTTAGTGTGCCTTCACGGAGTTACTGGAAAACAGTAACTCCGTGCAGGCACACTGAGTGATCCGAAGATCCGGATCATGAATCGGATCATTTCAGTGAACGAATCGAAATGATCCGATTCACTTTAATGATCCGAACTTCCCATCACTACTGGATATGCCTGGTCACATGAGCATAAAACCATAATGGGCAGCCTTGAATATCCAGTCTTAAAGTGCCAGGGCAGCCTAGTCATCCCCAGTACAGTCCTTACTTCACCTGTGTGTTTTAGGAGACAACACTCACTACCCTCTAATACTTAAGTTTATAGCAAAACATTATAAGGAAAAAGTGTATTTAGATATGCACTAATGTTGATGCAGCCAAAAAACACCACCGTCTCCCAGGAGAGTGCCTTCATAATCACATATACAGAGAACTGCTATGTATCTAGATGGTGAACACTGCTGGATTGTCACACATTTTAAGCATAACTGATTTTTTTCTGTCTATTGATTTTTTAAAATTATTAAAATTAATAAAGTAGCCAGAGTGCGTATATATATATATATATATATATATATATATATATATATATGTATATATATATATATTTAATTGCTGATCTACTGAGATTTTCATGGACAACCATCTCTACCGTTTACAGAGAATGGTCCGCAAAAGAGAAAAAAATATCCAATGAGTGGCAGTTGTGTGGACGGAAATGCCTTCCTGATTTTAGAGGTCAGAGAATGGGCAGTCTGGTTCGAGATGACAGAAAGGTAACAGTAACTCAAATAACCACTTGTTACAATCAAGGTATGCAGAATATCATCGCTGAACGCACAACACCTTGAACCTTGAAACAGATGGGCTAAAGCAGCAGAAGACCATACTGAGTGCCACTCCTGTCTGCTAAGAACAGGAAACTGAGACTACTATTCAAACAGGCTCACCAAAATCGGACAATGGAAGACTGGAAGAATGATGCCTGGTCAGAAGAGTCTCAATCACAGCTGCAAAATTCAGACTTTGGCGTAAACAACATGAAAGCATGGATCCATCCTGTCTTGTAAGGTTCAGGCTGGTGGTGATGCCATGAAGAAAAAAAAGCAGTTATGAAGGTGGAAGGGAGTCCACCCGGTACTAGCAAGGTGTACCTAATACAGTGGCCATTGACTGTATATATATATATATATATATATATATATATATATAAATATATATATATATATACTGTTAATTTGGTAAAATGTCCTGTGTGGCTATGCAGACGCTTGCTGTTTAAATATCAAAGAAAAAGTAGGCTATATTTCAGTACACAGTTTTATACATACTAGCCAATCCTTAGCAATACACATTCAAGAAAATAAACTATGTCCACAGCATTCTAAAGTAATCACACGTACACGTCTTTTTTATGCTTTCCTATTTATTGGCTTACTTATCTACACAATCAGGTCTACACGTCGCTGACATGTTATTCTCTATTGTAAAGAAGATGGCCCAGATTTGATGGATTCTTCTATTTCTGGAGCACCCTAAAATCAATAGGTCTTCTTGCCAGCTTTGCCGAGTTTTTCGGCTAACACAATCAAGTCTACTCATCGCTGACATGTTATTCTCTCTTGTAGAGGAGATGGCCCAGATTTGATGGATTCTTCTATTTCTGGAGCACCCTAAAATTAATTGGTCTTCTTGCCAGCTTTGCCGAGTTTTTCGGCTAATTTTGGCCAGATTTTTTTAGCGGCCTTCATCTTCAGAGATTTCGATGCAGGTTTCTTCTCGTCGTTGAGGTGTTTAAAGATCCACTCGAGGTAGAACTGGGTCGAGGTGTAGACTCCAGGGTTTTGCTTCTGGCCACAGCCGGAGCCCCAGCTGGTTATGCCAACCACAGTGTAAAACTTAGTTTTGTGTCTTTTGCACATCAACGGTCCACCACTGTCACCCTGCGTGATTCAAAGCAAAGAAAACATTCCTTAATAAAGACTTTAAATAATTACCATTACCCCAGCTGTTCCTCAGCACATTTTTAGAAAACAAGTACTGCCCAGGATGTTGAAAACATTAACAATGCATCATCACTGAGTAAAAAAGGACATGTGGGGGAAAATTGGCTTACCTGGCAGCTATCAATGCCTCCCTGTTCATATCCAGCACAGAGGTTGTAGTTACCCAAAGCACCATTATACCAGGTTGGGCTGTTGCAGCGTTCCACTGGAATCAGGTTCACAGGAGCTTCCTGGAGGATATCCGATGCTTCAGTAGCTGAAGAGAAAAAAGAGTTATTAAATGCAGAGCTGGCCTCAGAAATCTTTGGACGAATAGAAGCCTACAAATGGACTCCGTGCCCTCTACCACCCCATGTGCCTCCCACCACACTTACAATGGGGCCACCTGCTCCCAAAATCCAGAAAGGCACGAAATCCATGGAAAGGGAGAAAGTCTATAGATATGTACAAAATCTACGTATAAAGCTGTGCTTACATCCTTCCTCAATGACACCCCAGCCTGCGATGTAGCAGTCGTCCATTTTACTCAGAATCGCCTGTTTGGCAGGGAGACACGCTGGCTGAGTGTAGTCGTCAAATATGATGGGCTTGTTCAGCTTAAGCAAAGCGATGTCGTTGCTCTCCGTTTCAGGATCATATTTCTCATGCTCAATCTTTTCTTTTATAGTTCGGATCTGAACCTTTGTCCCCATCTGTGATAGTTGGTTGGCGCCAAACACAAGTCTCCAGGAAAAATATTCACTGAATAAACCAAGGGACATTTTATTAGTTATCTTACTTTTTCAAGCATTAATAAATACTATATTAATCAGAACACATGCTGTGTTTGTTTTTGTGTTATGTCATAAAGGAATGAGTCCCCACATAAAGTCAGGGGTTTGAGTTTCCCCAAAAATAGTTGTGTACTATGCATATATATTCAGGAAATAAGCATATCCATGGTTTCTCCTAAAGAATAGATGACTAGGGTTCTGGTTATGGGTTTTATGTTAAATGTTTCTATTAAAAGATAACAGTTATTTGTATTGCAATACGCACTGGCTCCTGTCTCCTAGACCGTACTAATTCTGCACTTTCTGCCATAAAACAATTAAGTTACTTACTTGCTGATATTCTTAAAACAATGGGCAGCTGTCAGAACCCACGAAGGATTCAGGACGACACCTCCGCATAAATGAAAATACTCTTTGTCGATTTCCTCCTGGATACTCACTGTCCAGGGCCAGTTACCGGGCTCCGCATCCTTTCCCCCAACCACGCGGGAGCCACGGAAATCCTGCACTAGGGGTCTGTTTCCACAGACTGAAACGGAAAGGAGAAACAGGAGATTTTGGTTTAAAGTAAAATAACACACAAAAAATTTTACTCCTTTATATTTTTAAAGAATAAACTAAGATTGAATTTATTGGTATTAACAGAATATTAATAATCCAGGATACACATTTTATTTAATATGTGAGATTTAAAACTATTTGACAGTTAGGCAACAACCTGTTTAAATTAGTACAAAGGATGAAAGGGGGGTTAAATATTTAATTATAATAGAATAAGCTATAAAACTATAACATCCATAAATTGCAATGTTAATGGTAACAATCTCTGCCTTATATTTTCCTTAAAGCTTCTGATGCCAAATTCTCTGTAATAAACTCACCTCCATCTTCAGAGCTCCCAGAAACAATGAAAAGAGCCCAAATTATAAATCCGATTAGGAACAGCTTCATGGTTAGTGCTGTGCACTAAAAAGCTGTCATCTTATGCACAGACTGCATAGAATATGTGTACCTGTGTGTATTATGACATTGTCAAGGCCTCTACTAGGTCACAAAATAATGAATCTCAGCCAATCACAGGCACACATTAAGGATCAAGGCAAGAAAAATGCAAGAAAAAAATCTGCTTCTTCTCTATCATTTAATAAAAACTATTAATTTGCTGCTTTCACAATACAAAAAGTGATCATTAAATGCAATTAAAGGAAGACATTGAAACGAGTACCCTGTGTTTGTTTGTTCTATTTACCCTTATATATATAAGTATAAAGCAATAAAGCATGGATCATGCAAGTTTGGGATCACAGGAATGTTCCTGTTTTTAAAAGAAAAGCAAATTTTGTCCATTAAAATAACATGAAATGGATCAGAAATACAGCGCAGACGCTGTTAATGTTGTAAATGACTATTGTAGCTGGAAACAGCGGATTTGTAATGAAATATCTTCATAGGCGAACAGGGGCCATTTATCACTCCCATCACTCCCATCACTCCCATCACTCCTGTGTTCAGATGACTTGTTTAATCCAAGTTCAAAAGGCTAATTGATCGTTAGAGAACCCTTTTGCAATCAAGATACAACTAGAAAATTTTCTAACAGTGAGTAAACTGTGTGAACGGTTTAGTGTGTGTATATATATATATATATATATATATATATATATATATATATATATTTATATATATACACATATATATAATTATTTATAGATATATTTATATAAACCTACATACACTTTAGCAAAATATACTTACTTAAAATGTCACCCTATCTGACACACTGACCAAATGTGCTGAGAGCCTCAGACAGCACTCCATATTCTGCAGTGTGCGGCCCCCTGGATATTAGTGATGTCCGGATCATGAACGAATCGTTCATTTGATCCGGTTCTTTTTAGTGATCCGGATGAATCGGTTCACTAGACTGAACGATTCATTTGTAGCGGTTCAGTCTGTGAATCATGCAGCTGTAACCTGATCCTAGAGCTGTGAGTCATCTGCAGAGCACTCAGCCACAGACTCTGGGGTCAGGTTACAGCTCATTAATTCACACAGGAAGGATGACTCATAGAGTCAGAGACTCGTTCAAAGATTCGAATGATCCGAAGAGTCGAATGAACCGAAGAGTCGAATGAACCGAAGAGTCGAATGAACTGAAGAGTCGAATGAACCGAAGAGTCGAATGATTCGAATCTTACAGGGATCCGGATCTTACAAGGATCCGAATCTTACAGAGATTCGAATCATTCAGAGAATATTACTGATACCATACTTTTATAAATAAATACATTAATAATGTTCACACTGCCCCCAGGATTTAGATTCCCCTGAGTTTGCCCCCATTTACCTATAACTGCACCTACAGTTAACTTTATTAAATAAATTAAATTAACCCTCAGTCATCAGCATAAAATTAACCCTTATACCCCATCAACCATAACTGCCCCTGAAATTAACCGTAAAGATCCCATTAACCATAACGGCCCCTGAAATTAACCCTAAATACTCCATTAACCATAACTGCCCCTAAATTAATTGCATATACTCCAGATAAATTACCTAATAAATTGGTATGGTTGATGGGGTCTTTAGTGTTAATTTAGGGGCAGTTATGCTTAATGGGGTGTTTAGGGATAATTTAGGGGCAGTTATGCTTAATGGGGTATTTAGTGTTAATTTAGGGGCAGTTATGTTTAATGAGGTGTTTAGGGTTAATTTGGGGGCAGTTATGCTTAACGGGGTGTTTAGGGTTAATTTAGGGGCAGTTATGCTTAATGGGGTGTTTAGGGTTAATTTGGGGGCAGTTATGCTTAATGGGGTGTTAAGGGTTAATTTTAGGGGCAGTCATGGTTGATGGGGTGTTAAGGGTTAATTTTAGGGGCAGTCATGGTTGATGGGGTGTTTAGGGTTAATTTAATGGTGAGGATTAATTTAATAAAGTTAGCTTAAGGTGCAGTTGCAGGTAAAGGGGAATGTAAATCCTGGGGGCAGTGATTATTAATGTATTTATTTATAACAGTATGGTGACATTCTCTGAATGATTAGAATGCCAATGAAGGCAGAGAGTCGTTCAAAGATCCGGATCTTACAATGATCCGGATCTTACAATGATCCGGATCTTACAATGATCCGGATCTTACAGTAATCCGGATCTTACAGTGATCCGGATCACTGTAAGATTCGGATCCCTGTAAGATCCGAATCTTTGAACGACTCTCTGCCTTCATTGACATCACTGGAGGCAGGGGGGAGGATTCATAATGAAAGGGGCGGGGCCAATCGTTAGTGTGCCTTCACGGAGTTACTGGAAAACAGTAACTCCGTGCAGGCACACTGAGTGATCCGAAGATCCGGATCATGAATCGGATCATTTCAGTGAACGAATCGAAATGATCCGATTCACTTTAATGATCCGAACTTCCCATCACTACTGGATATGCCTGGTCACATGAGCATAAAACCATAATGGGCAGCCTTGAATATCCAGTCTTAAAGTGCCAGGGCAGCCTAGTCATCCCCAGTACAGTCCTTACTTCACCTGTGTGTTTTAGGAGACAACACTCACTACCCTCTAATACTTAAGTTTATAGCAAAACATTATAAGGAAAAAGTGTATTTAGATATGCACTAATGTTGATGCAGCCAAAAAACACCACCGTCTCCCAGGAGAGTGCCTTCATAATCACATATACAGAGAACTGCTATGTATCTAGATGGTGAACACTGCTGGATTGTCACACATTTTAAGCATAACTGATTTTTTTCTGTCTATTGATTTTTTAAAATTATTAAAATTAATAAAGTAGCCAGAGTGCGTATATATATATATATATATATATATATATATATATATATATATATGTATATATATATATATTTAATTGCTGATCTACTGAGATTTTCATGGACAACCATCTCTACCGTTTACAGAGAATGGTCCGCAAAAGAGAAAAAAATATCCAATGAGTGGCAGTTGTGTGGACGGAAATGCCTTCTTGATTTTAGAGGTCAGAGAATGGGCAGTCTGGTTCGAGATGACAGAAAGGTAACAGTAACTCAAATAACCACTTGTTACAATCAAGGTATGCAGAATATCATCGCTGAACGCACAGCACCTTGAACCTTGAAACAGATGGGCTAAAGCAGCAGAAGACCATACTGAGTGCCACTCCTGTCTGCTAAGAACAGGAAACTGAGACTACTATTCAAACAGGCTCACCAAAATCGGACAATGGAAGACTGGAAGAATGATGCCTGGTCAGAAGAGTCTCAATCACAGCTGCAAAATTCAGACTTTGGCGTAAACAACATGAAAGCATGGATCCATCCTGTCTTGTAAGGTTCAGGCTGGTGGTGATGCCATGAAGAAAAAAAAGCAGTTATGAAGGTGGAAGGGAGTCCACCCGGTACTAGCAAGGTGTACCTAATACAGTGGCCATTGACTATATATATATATATATATATATATAAATATATATATATATACTGTTAATTTGGTAAAATGTCCTGTGTGGCTATGCAGACGCTTGCTGTTTAAATATCAAAGAAAAAGTAGGCTATATTTCAGTACACAGTTTTATACATACTAGCCAATCCTTAGCAATACACATTCAAGAAAATAAACTATGTCCACAGCATTCTAAAGTAATCACACGGACACGTCTTTTTTATGCTTTCCTATTTATTGGCTTACTTATCTACACAATCAGGTCTACACGTCGCTGACATGTTATTCTCTATTGTAAAGAAGATGGCCCAGATTTGATGGATTCTTCTATTTCTGGAGCACCCTAAAATCAATAGGTCTTCTTGCCAGCTTTGCCGAGTTTTTCGGCTAACACAATCAAGTCTACTCATCGCTGACATGTGATTCTCTCTTGTAGAGGAGATGGCCCAGATTTGATGGATTCTTCTATTTCTGGAGCACCCTAAAATTAATTGGTCTTCTTGCCAGCTTTGCCGAGTTTTTCGGCTAATTTTGGCCAGATTTTTTTAGCGGCCTTCATCTTCAGAGATTTCGATGCAGGTTTCTTCTCGTCGTTGAGGTGTTTAAAGATCCACTCGAGGTAGAACTGGGTCGAGGTGTAGACTCCAGGGTTTTGCTTCTGGCCACAGCCGGAGCCCCAGCTGGTTATGCCAACCACAGTGTAAAACTTAGTTTTGTGTCTTTTGCACATCAACGGTCCACCACTGTCACCCTGCGTGATTCAAAGCAAAGAAAACATTCCTTAATAAAGACTTTAAATAATTACCATTACCCCAGCTGTTCCTCAGCACATTTTTAGAAAACAAGTACTGCCCAGGATGTTGAAAACATTAACAATGCATCATCACTGAGTAAAAAAGGACATGTGGGGGAAAATTGGCTTACCTGGCAGCTATCAATGCCTCCCTGTTCATATCCAGCACAGAGGTTGTAGTTACCCAAAGCACCATTATACCAGGTTGGGCTGTTGCAGCGTTCCACTGGAATCAGGTTCACAGGAGCTTCCTGGAGGATATCCGATGCTTCAGTAGCTGAAGAGAAAAAAGAGTTATTAAATGCAGAGCTGGCCTCAGAAATCTTTGGACGAATAGAAGCCTACAAATGGACTCCGTGCCCTCTACCACCCCATGTGCCTCCCACCACACTTACAATGGGGCCACCTGCTCCCAAAGTCCAGAAAGGCACGAAATCCATGGAAAGGGAGAAAGTCTATAGATATGTACAAAATCTACGTATAAAGCTGTGCTTACATCCTTCCTCAATGACACCCCAGCCTGCGATGTAGCAGTCGTCCATTTTACTCAGAATCGCCTGTTTGGCAGGGAGACACGCTGGCTGAGTGTAGTCGTCAAATATGATGGGCTTGTTCAGCTTAAGCAAAGCGATGTCGTTGCTCTCCGTTTCAGGATCATATTTCTCATGCTCAATCTTTTCTTTTATAGTTCGGATCTGAACCTTTGTCCCCATCTGTGATAGTTGGTTGGCGCCAAACACAAGTCTCCAGGAAAAATATTCACTGAATAAACCAAGGGACATTTTATTAGTTATCTTACTTTTTCAAGCATTAATAAATACTATATTAATCAGAACACATGCTGTGTTTGTTTTTGTGTTATGTCATAAAGGAATGAGTCCCCACATAAAGTCAGGGGTTTGAGTTTCCCCAAAAATAGTTGTGTACTATGCATATATATTCAGGAAATAAGCATATCCATGGTTTCTCCTAAAGAATAGATGACTAGGGTTCTGGTTATGGGTTTTATGTTAAATGTTTCTATTAAAAGATAACAGTTATTTGTATTGCAATACGCACTGGCCCCTGTCTCCTAGACCGTACTAATTCTGCACTTTCTGCCATAAAACAATTAAGTTACTTACTTGCTGATATTCTTAAAACAATGGGCAGCTGTCAGAACCCACGAAGGATTCAGGACGACACCTCCGCATAAATGAAAATACTCTTTGTCGATTTCCTCCTGGATACTCACTGTCCAGGGCCAGTTACCGGGCTCCGCATCCTTTCCCCCAACCACGCGGGAGCCACGGAAATCCTGCACTAGGGGTCTGTTTCCACAGACTGAAACGGAAAGGAGAAACAGGAGATTTTGGTTTAAAGTAAAATAACACACAAAAAATTTTACTCCTTTATATTTTTAAAGAATAAACTAAGATTGAATTTATTGGTATTAACAGAATATTAATAATCCAGGATACACATTTTATTTAATATGTGAGATTTAAAACTATTTGACAGTTAGGCAACAACCTGTTTAAATTAGTACAAAGGATGAAAGGGGGGTTAAATATTTAATTATAATAGAATAAGCTATAAAACTATAACACATCCATAAATTGCAATGTTAATGGTAACAATCTCTGCCTTATATTTCCTTAAAGCTTCTGATTCCAAATTCTCTGTAATAAACTCACCTCCATCTTCAGAGCTCCCAGAAACAATGAAAAGAGCCCAAATTATAAATCCGATTAGGAACAGCTTCATGGTTAGTGCTGTGCACTAAAAAGCTGTCATCTTATGCACAGGCTGCATAGAATATGTGTACCTGTGTGTATTATGACATTGTCAAGGCCTCTACTAGGTCACAAAATAATGAATCTCAGCCAATCACAGGCACACATTAAGGATCAAGGCAAGAAAAATGCAAGAAAAAAATGTGCTTCTTCTCTATCATTTAATAAAAACTATTAATTTGCTGCTTTCACAGTACAAAAAGTGATCATTAAATGCAATTAAAGGAAGACATTGAAACGAGTACCCTGTGTTTGTTTGTTCTATTTACCCTTATATATATAAGTATAAAGCAATAAAGCATGGATCATGCAAGTTTGGGATCACAGGAATGTTCCTGTTTTTAAAAGAAAAGCAAATTTTGTCCATTAAAATAACATGAAATGGATCAGAAATACAGCGCAGACGCTGTTAATGTTGTAAATGACTATTGTAGCTGGAAACAGCGGATTTGTAATGAAATATCTTCATAGGCGAACAGGGGCCATTTATCACTCCCATCACTCCCATCACTCCCATCACTCCTGTGTTCAGATGACTTGTTTAATCCAAGTTCAAAAGGCTAATTGATCGTTAGAGAACCCTTTTGCAATCAAGATACAACTAGAACATTTTCTAACAGTGAGTAAACTGTGTGAACGGTTTAGTGTGTGTATATATATATATATATATATATATATATATATATATATATATTTATATATATACACATATATATAATTATTTATAGATATATTTATATAAACCTACATACACTTTAGCAAAATATACTTACTTAAAATGTCACCCTATCTGACACACTGACCAAATGTGCTGAGAGCCTCAGACAGCACTCCATATTCTGCAGTGTGCGGCCCCCTGGATATGCCTGGTCACATGAGCATAAAACCATAATGGGCAGCCTTGAATATCCAGTCTTAAAGTGCCAGGGCAGCCTAGTCATCCCCAGTACAGTCCTTACTTCACCTGTGTGCTTTAGGAGACAACACTCACTACCCTCTAATACTTAAGTTTATAGCAAAACATTATAAGGAAAAAGTGTATTTAGATATGCACTAATGTTGATGCAGCCAAAAAAAACCACCGTCTCCCAGGAGAGTGCCTTCATAATCACATATACAGAGAACTGCTATGTATCTAGATGGTGAACACTGCTGGATTGTCACACATTTTAAGCATAACTGATTTTTTTTCTGTCTATTGATTTTGCACGTACAGTGCTTTCATAGATGACATGAAATGCACCATATCTGTAAACAGGTGAATTGTGTTCTGGCTGCCTATGGCTGCATAAAACAGTACCCCTTAACATTGCAAAGTTTGACAACACAGTCATTGACTGTAAAAATAATCGTGGTTGTTTCATTATCTACCTTTTTGTTATCAACCTCTGATTGTCTGAAACCTAGGGTAGAAATCTAATTGATGCATTCATAATGAATACACAAGATAACTCATTTATTGACAAATCTATCCCAATTAGAGACCTTATGGCTTTAATTAGAGTTTTTGTCACATGCTCTGTAATTTATTTAACATTCAAACAGCATTTTTCATTGGAAAATTATGAAAACTTAAAATATAGGACATCTTATGATTTTCTAGAATTCCTGCATACAGTTCCCAGATACCATCTGTTATGAGAAAGACACCCCTTATAGATAATACTGAAATATTAAGATTTTGTTTTTCTTATATTCTATATTTGTAAAATAGACAAACCATATATTATTAGTTGTTACAGACATCTCCTCAGAGTACAAATTTGAATAGAACAGTGATAGACAATTTTCTAAATAGCAATTATGCAGTTGTAGTTAATGACAGTGAAAATCTACCTTTCAATTTTGTTTCTCACTTCTACAGATATATGAAGGGATTACTGGTGAATTACCGTATTTGCTCGATTATAAGACGACCCTGATTATAAGACGACCCCCCAAAATCTGAATATTAACTTAGGAAAAAAAGAAAAAGCCTGAATATAAGACGACCCTAAAGGAAAAAAGTTTTACCAGTAAATGTTAATTCATGTAAACTATTTTTTTTAATAAAAGCTATGATTGAGAAAAATATATTTTTTTTGTTTTTATTTCTTGTATTTTCCAACCTGTCCCCCAGTTACGCACATCTGCCCCCAGGCTTGCCACACCAATATGGCACTGTGGCCCATGATATGCCTTTTAACCCTCTATATGCCACTGTGCCCCATGGTATGCCTTTTGACCCCCTATGTGCCACTCTGCCTCCAGAAATGCCTTATACCCCTATATCCCATTCTGGCATTTAGGGGGTTAAAATGCATATTATGGGGCAGAGTGGCATATAGGGAGGTATAAGGCATTCCAGGAGGCAGAGTGGCATTAAGGGAGTTAAAAGGCATTGTATAGAGCACTCTGCCTCCAGAAATGCCTTATACCCCTATATGCCACTCTGGCATTTAGGGGGTTAAAAGGCATATTATGGGGCAGAGTGGCATATAGGGAGGTATAAGGCATTTCAGGAGGCAGAGTGCTCTATTAAATGCCCCCTTAACGCCACTCTGCCTCCTGAAATGCCTTATACCTCCCTATATGCCACTCTGCCCCATAATATGCCTTTTAACCCCCTAAGTGCCAGAGTGGCATATAGGGGTATAAGGCATTCCAGAAATGCCCTACACACACACACACACACACACACACACACACACACACTTACTTACCGGTGCTTCCAATTTCCTGCTGTATTGCCGGGGCAGCGGGTTGACGTCTCATTCCGCGGCAGCCGGAAGGAGGTGGAGTTGGCAGCGGGGGTTTGTATGCGTCCGTCGCAAATACCTTCCCCGGCTGTCAGAGATCAGAGTTCCCCGCACCGGTGCGGGGAACTCTGATCTCTGACAGTCGTGGAAGGTATTTGCGACGGACGCATACAAACCCCCGCTGCCAACTTCACCTCCGGAAGCACCGGTAAGTGTGGGGGGGGGGGCGTTAAATTGGGGGGGGGGCGACGATAGGAGGATCCAGGTCCCCTGCAGCGGTGCGGGGGATCTTGATCTTAGTCTCCTAATCAGACCTCTATTTGAGGTCTGATTAGAAGACGACCCCGATTAGAAGACGAGGGGTATTTTTCAGAGCATTTGCTCTGAAAAAAACCTCGTCTTATAATCGAGCAAATACGATATCACAGTAATGGAAAACTAATAACAGAGTCAATGTGATTGTTATTTAAATGATATGCTCCACCTCTAAAATGGAATACCACTTCATCTGTAGTAGATGTTGATATACAAAAAACTGGGACAAAGGAGAAACAAACATATTAAAATAAAACAAGGGTAAAATAAATGTTTACAGATATGGTGCATTTCATGTCATCTATGAAAGCACTGTACGTGCAAAATCAGTAGACAGAAAGAAAATCAGTTATGCTTAAAATGTGTGACAATCCAGCAGTGTTCACCATCTAGATACATAGCAGTTCTCTGTATATGTGATTATGAAGGCACTCTCCTGGGAGACGGTGGTGTTTTTTGGCCGCATCAACATTAGTGCATATCTAAATACACTTTTTCCTTATAATGTTTTGCTATAAACTTAAGTATTAGAGGGTAGTGAGTGTTGTCTCCTAAAACACACAGGTGAAGTAAGGACTGTACTGGGGATGACTAGGCTGCCCTGGCACTTTAAGACTGGATATTCAAGGCTGCCCATTATGGTTTTATGCTCATGTGACCAGGCATATCCAGGGGGCCGCACACTGCAGAATATGGAGTGCTGTCTGAGGCTCTCAGCACATTTGGTCAGTGTGTCAGATAGGGTGACATTTTATTCTGACATTCAGGGACACACTATGAAGCAGATGAGATTACACACACAGATATGTATATATATATATATATATATATATATATATATATATATGTACATATATATATATATATATATATATATATATACGCACTCTGGCTACTTTATTAGGTTCACCTGTTTAATTGCTGATTTACTGAGATTTTCACGGACAACCATCTCTACCGTTTACAGAGAATGGTCCGCAAAAGAGAAAAAAATATCCAATGAGTGGCAGTTGTGTGGATGAAAATGCCTTCTTGATTTTAGAGGTCAGAGAATGGGCAGTCTGGTTCGAGATGACAGAAAGGTAACAGTAACTCAAATAACCACTCGTTACAATCAAGGTATGCAGAATATCATCGCTGAACGCACAACACCTTGAACCTTGAAACAGATGGGCTAAAGCAGCAGAAGACCATACCGGGTGCCACTCCTGTCTGCTAAGAACAGGAAACTGAGACTACTATTCAAACAGGCTCACCAAAATCAGACAATGGAAGACTGGAAGAATGATGCCTGGTCAGAAGAGTCTCAATCACAGCTGCAAAATTCAGACTTTGGCGTAAACAACATGAAAGCATGGATCCATCCTGTCTTGTAAGGTTCAGGCTGGTGGTGATGCCATGAAGAAAAAAAAGCAGTTATGAAGGCGGAAGGGAGTCCACCCGGTACTAGCAAGGTGTACCTAATACAGTGGCCATTGACTATATATATATATATATATATATATATATATATATATATATATAAATATATATAAATACTGTTAATTTGGTAAAATGTCCTGTGTGGCTATGCAGACGCTTGCTGTTTAAATATCAAAGAAAAAGTAGGCTATAATTCAGTAACATTTATATACATACTAGCCAATCCTTAGCAATACACATTCAAGAAAATAAACTATGTCCACAGCATTCTAAAGTAATCACACGTACACGTCTTTTTTATGCTTTCCTATTTATTAGCTTACTTATCTACACAATCAGGTCTACACGTCGCTGACATGTTATTCTCTATTGTAAAGAAGATGGCCCAGATTTGATGGATTCTTCTATTTCTGGAGCACCCTAAAATCAATAGGTCTTCTTGCCAGCTTTGCCGAGTTTTTCGGCTAACACAATCAAGTCTACTCATCGCTGACATGTTATTCTCTCTTGTAGAGGAGATGGCCCAGATTTGATGGATTCTTCTATTTCTGGAGCACCCTAAAATTAATTGGTCTTCTTGCCAGCTTTGCCGAGTTTTTCGGCTAATTTTGGCCAGATTTTTTTAGCGGCCTTCATCTTCAGAGATTTTGATGCAGGTTTCTTCTCGTCGTTGAGGTGTTTAAAGATCCACTCGAGGTAGAACTGGGTCGAGGTGTAGATGCCAGGGTTTTGCTTCTGGCCACAGCCGGAGCCCCAGCTGGTTATGCCAACCACAGTGTAAAACTTAGTTTTGTGTCTTTTGCACATCAACGGTCCACCACTGTCACCCTGCATGATTCAAAGAAAAGAAAACATTCCTTAATAAAGACTTTAAATAATTACCATTACCCCAGCTGTTCCTCAGCACATTTTTAGAAAACAAGTACTGCCCAGGATGTTGAAAACATTAATGCATCATCACTGAGTAAAAAATGACATGGGGAAAATTGGCTTACCTGGCAGCTATCGATGCCTCCCTGTTCATATCCAGCACAGAGGTTGTAGTTACCCAAAGCTCCGTTATACCAGGTTGGGCTGTTGCAGCGTTCCACTGGAATCAGGTTCACAGGAGCTTCCTGGAGGATGTCTGATGCTTCAGTAGCTGAAGAGAAAAAAGAGTTATTAAATGCAGAGCTGCCCTCAGAAATCTTTGGACGAATAGAAACCTACAAATGGACTCCGTGCCCTCTACCACCCCATGTGCCTCCCACCACACTTACAATGGGGCCACCTGCTCCCAAAGTCCAGAAAGGCACGAAATCCATGGAAAGGGAGAAAGTCTATAGATATGTACAAAATCTACGTATAAAGCTGTGCTTACATCCTTCCTCAATGACACCCCAGCCTGCGATGTAGCAGTCTTCCATTTTACTCAGAATCGCCTGTTTGGCAGGGAGACACGCTGGCTGAGTGTAGTCGTCAAATATGATGGGCTTGTTCAGCTTAAGCAAAGCAATGTCGTTGCTCTCCGTTTCAGGATCATATTTCTCATGCTGAATCTTTTCTGTTATGGTACGGATCTGAACCTTTGTCCCCATCTGTGATAGTTGGTTGGCGCCAAACACAAGTCTCCAGGAAAAATATTCACTGAATAAACCAAGGTACATTTTATTAGTTATCTTACTTTTTCAAGCATTAATAAATACCATATTAACCAGAACACATGCTGTGTTTGTTTTTGTGTTATGTCATAAAGGAATGAGTCCCCACATAAAGTCAAGGGTTTGAATTTCCCCAAAAATAGTCGTGTATTATGCATATATTCAGGAAATAAGCATATCCATGGTTTCTCCTAAAGAATAGATGACTAGGGTTCTGGTTATGGGATTTATGTTAAATGTTTCAATTAAAAGATTACAGTTATTTGTATTGCAATACGCACTGGCTCCTGTCTCCTAGACCGTACTAATTCTGCACTTTCTGCCATAAAAAAATTAAGTTACTTACTTGCCGATATCCTTAAAACAATGGGCAGCTGTCAGAACCCATGAAGGATTCAGGACGACACCTCCGCATAAATGAAAATACTCTTTGTCGATTTCCTCCTGGATACTCACTGTCCAGGGCCAGTTACCGGGCTCCGCATCCTTTCCCCCAACCACGCGGGAGCCACGGAAATCCTGCACTAGGGGTCTGTTTCCACAGACTGAAACGGAAAGGACAAGACATTTGAGAAACAGGAGATTTTGGTTTAAAGTAAAATAACACACAAACAATTTTACTCCTTTATATTTTTAAAGAATAAACTAAGATTGAATTTATTGGTATTAACAGAATATTAATAATCCAGGATTCACATTTTATATAATATGTGAGATTTAAAACTATTTGACAGTTAGGCAACAACCTGTTTAAATTAGTATAAAGGATGAAAGGGGGGTTAAATATTTAATTATAATAGAATAAGCTATAAAACTATAACATCCATAAATTGCAATGTTAATGGTAACAATCTCTGCTTTATATTTTCCTTAAAGCTTCTGATGCCAAATTCTCTGTAATAAACTCACCTCCATCTTCAGAGCTCCCAGAAACAATGAAAAGAGCCCAAATTATAAATCCGATTAGGAACAGCTTCATGGTTAGTGCTGTGCACTAAAAAGCTGTCATCTTATGCACAGGCTGCATAGAATATGTGTACCTGTGTGTATTATGACATTGTCAAGGCCTCTACTAGGTCACAAAATAATGAATCTCAGCCAATCACAGGCACACATTAAGGATCAAGGCAAGAAAAATGCAAGAAAAAATTGTGCTTCTTCTCTATCATTTAATAAAAACTATTAATTTGCTGCTTTCATAATACAAAAAGTGATCATTAAATGCAATTAAAGGAAGTCATTGAAACGAGTACCCTGTGTTTGTTTATTCTATTTACCCTTATATATATAAGTATTAAGCAATAAAGCATGGATCATGGAAGTTTGGGGTCACAGGAATGTCCCTGTTTTTAAAAGAAAAGCTAATTTTGTCCATTAAAATAACATGAAATGGATCAGAAATACAGTGCAGACGCTGTTAATGTTGTAAATGACTATTGTAGCTGGAAACAGCAGATTTGTAATGAAATATCTTCATAGGCGTACAGAGGCCATTTATCACTCCCATCACTCCTGTGTTCAGATGACTTGTTTAATCCAAGTTCAAAAGGCTAATTGATCGTTAGAGAACCCTTTTGCAATCAAGTTACAACTAGAAATTTCTAACAGTTAATTAAACTGTGTAAACGGTTTAGTGTGTGTATATATATATATATATATATATATATATATATACACATATATATAATTATTTATAGATATATTTATACAAACCTACATACACTTTAGCAAAATACACTTACTCATATACAGATATTCACACTCCTTTACACTGAGCCTAACAATGGGGCAAATGGGGCAGTTGCTCCGGAGCCCTGGCGGTTGGGGCCCCACCTGCTGCAGTGTAGTTGAAGCATCTGTCCAGTACTTGGGTGGGTGAGGTGAGGGTGTAGATGGAGACTCACTTGCTGTATGGGGCTCCTCTTCCAGCAGGGGTATTTGCCAAGACACAGACTCCATCAGACAGGCATCAGAGATGGCAGACTCAGTTTTCCAACTTCCTGTCATGTGATCCTGTGACAGGATCTACCAGTAAGAAGCTCCTTCAGCTGTCACATGCTGCAGTTAAAATGGAAGAAGTTAAAAGGGAGGCTTCATGGTTCTGCATGTAAGGAAAAGGCAAGGATTCCCAGCCATTAACAGGAAGAGATGCTCTGCAGGTAGGAGCTGTCAGTGTGTATACTGCTGTGTGTGTATGAATATATGTGGGGATATCTTTGTATGGATGCACATGGTTGTCATATTCTGTTTGTATGTTTGTGTGTGGGCATGAATATGTATGTGTGTGTGTGCATGGATATCATGTATGTACTTGGTTATATGAGCTCATGCAGTAGCTCTTCATGGAGTTTTGTTGTATAAAAAGTGGCTTTTCATGATAGTCCCTCTGGCTTTGTGGCCCCTTCTGGTCCTCTTGGACATGCTTCACAGGGACGATCCTGTCTGTAGGTTTTTAATCCCAGGAGTAAAACAGTACCCCTTAACATTGCAAAGTTTGACAACACAGTCATTGACTGTAAAAATAATGTATCCAAAATATTTGGAAATCATGTGTGTTCAACGTTTCCTGATTTATTATGCCCAAGCTAATTAATGTCAATTGGAATAGTGTAATAGTTAATTAATGGATTAATGGATCCATTAATGGATCGCACACAAAAGAAAAGCTATGTGTATTTAGTTTCCTTACATTTTAGCTTTGCTTTCTCCTTGTTTATATGACAGTCAACAGATTAAGTACATTTTGAGAGTGCAGTATAGAAAGAGGCCTGTTTTCAGCACTATTACGTGTTAACACCTTGCTGCTATATTTTTAGAAAGATCGGTACAACAAAATCCAGACTGCTCAATGGTCGGTATGTGGATTGGGAAAGCAAATTTATCAGCTGGTGGTGCCTAAAAGAAGTGATAAAACTGTTTAGGTTTTCAAAGGAAATAAAGCAAAGACCTGTTTAATATAAGGTAGGCCATTAAACTGGAATTTGGAGATGTGACAGCATGGCTTAAGTAAGGTATTTTTTTTTTTGTGAAGCAATTCTAAGCTTTCAAAAGGACTGATGACTAAGTCACCCAACAAAAACATTTAAATGGCAGATATAAATGACACTATTGTTGAGTATATATTCCTATATAGATGACTATATTGAAAAATAATTCATATAGATGCTAAAAAGATGTTTCTTAGTAAAATGTTCGATCACTATTTTTTTCTCATTAGTGAAGGAACCCATATTATGGAAATACAGTAAAAGAACTAATAATTATAATTGAATGTGCTGCCATAAAAGTTTGTTAAAGGAAAAAGTAGGACTTAAAAGCTAAGTAAATCAATTTCTATTTTATGATGCTTAGCATGTGAGCAATAATAAAATAATTATCTTGATGGATGGATGTAACTTTCTAAATCAAAACAGGTATAATATAATCTTGTTGAAAAAATGTTTTATCATTAAAAAGTCATTAACATTTGGTTATATACTCAGAAGGCAACTTTATTGTTCAAATTAATATTAGCTGGATAGTGAGATCTAATTTGTTAAAGACAATATATTAATGTTACCTTTACCAACAGATTGAACACATGCTATGTTGCAGAAATTATTACCATTATTAGCAAAGAGAGCACTTAAGCTTAATATCTCTCTCACTCTGCCTCGCTGATATGCCTTATAACCACCTATATGCCACTCTGCCTCCAGAAATGCCTTATACCCCCCATATGCCATTCTGCACTCCCTGACTTAATATTCAATCCCCACCGTGTACCTCAAACTCCCTGGTGCCCAGTGGGTCCACCCAGTGGACTTCTGTGCGATGCACGTAGACAACCTCTGCTGCCTATTAGTTCCGCCGGGGCTTCTGTGACTGAGTTCTGTGACTGTCAGGGAGGAGGATCCATGTCTCCTGCAGCGCTGCAAGGGATCCTCTTCTCTGGCAGCCAGTTAATGTCTGCGCAATGCGTGCAGACAACCTCTGCTGCTGCCGGCACTTCCGCTGGGGCTTTTATGCTGGAGCACTGAAAGGTCGTGTCATGCCGGCACTCCGTCATAGAAGCCCCAGAGAAAGTGCTGACAGCAGTGGAGGTTACCAGAGAGAGGAGGATCCAGGTCCCCTGCAGCGCTGCACGGGATCTGGATCTTAGTCTTGTAGTCAGACCTCTATTTGAGGTCTCGTTATAAGATGACCGAATATAAGACGAGGGATATTTTTCAAAGCATTTGCCTCATCTTATAATTGAACAAATATGGTACTTAAACTTTCAGATTAACAGTATAAAAATTGCAATTACTATTGCACAATCCTTCTTATTTGCCAATATTAAAGGCTAGTGTTTTCAGTCAGTCAGGTAATTTCCAATCATTTAGTAAATAACATCAAAAATATGTTACTTTTCAGGAAAAATGTTAGTTAATACAATGCCTTTATTTTTAAAATACTATCAAAGCATCATGGATGTCACAGATATAGGAGTATGATACAAAATCCAACCTCAGCAAATGCATCATAGAAATCGTGTACTGATAAATGTAATGGGAACTTAGCATTGCTAAGTCAAAATATATCAAATAACCACCTACTAATAATATCCTTTATTGTTCTATATAGCACCATTATATTCCATAGCACTGTACAATGGGTAAACAAGACATAACATGTAGTATTTAGCATAACAATTTGACTTATAGAAAATAACATGTGAGGAGGGCCCTGCTCAAATGAGCTTACAATGTAGACAATCTGTATGACAATTACATTTATTTATTAAGAAGTTGTATTTTGCTTCTGCACTTAGAAAAACCATGAAAATCAATTAATATAAAGGTCAACAAAATAAATCAAGTAAAGAAATAAAACTTTCATTTGTGCATTAAAAAAGACCAAGACATTATTGAGACCGTTATAAAAAATACATAAAAATTGTCAAAATGTAAAGCCTATAGGTAGATAGCTTTTTTAACACTTAAATACTGTACATTGTATTTTGGTATAGAACAGTACAAATATATAATTTCAATTGGAGAATAAACATCCAAGAATTACTACTTGTTATTTGGAAAGGCATATGAGACTCTAATAGCAAACAAACTACTTACATTTCAGCTGCATATGATGTATATTAGAACACTTGGAAAAGTATTTCTGCATGTTTGGATTGACACCTGACCCATTATTTGATTCATATTTATTGGTTTGCATTCATAAGTTAATCAGTGCTGATTTGTGTTTTATAGCGTAATCAGCTGATTAATATTACCTCTTATGGAAGGGCATAATTTCCTCTAAACCCATTCAGTTTCTCATCTCCAAAAGGTTTCATTGAAAGAGACACACATTTTATTTTTTGAATCAGACAAGAAACTGCAATTGATTTTACAATGCAAATTGGATTTTCTATCTAATTGAAATAATTTTACCAATATTGTTTTTATTGGAATTATCTCATACTACTCATAAAAGCAAAAAGTAAGAACAAAACACACATTATATATACTTATACTTATAGCATTCAGTAAATCATTTGTAGTCATTGTTTTTTTTTAACTAGAAAAGAGAAGACAATTGAAAGTGTTATGAGTTTAGTTTCAAGATTTAACTGATATATTATATTTTGTAATGAATAATTGGTAGCCAAATTAACTTCAAGGACGAAGTAAGGTGATAAAATAAATGAGACTAGGGCTGCAACTAACGATTATTTTAATAATCGATTAGTTGGCCGATTATTTTTTCGATTAATCGATTAATCGGATAAAAAAAATGAATGTAAATTTTTCATTTATTTAAAATAATTTACTAAACAAATGATGTTAAATACAAACAGCAGAATAAAAAAACTTTGATAATACATTTCTTGTCTTTATTTCCCAACCAGCCCCCCAATATATGCACATTTGAGCCCAGGCTTGCTACGCTGCCTCCCAGACATGCCATGCTGCCCCCCCACCTATGCCACGCTGCCTACCACAGCACTCCACGCTGCCTCCCACATATACCACACCACCTCCTACATCTGCCACTCCACGCTGCCTCCCACATATGCCACTCCACGCTGCCTCCCACATCTGCCACGCCACGCTGCCTCCCACATCTGCCACTCCACTCTACCCCCCACATGCCACTGTGCCTGATACGCCTTATACCCCCTGAAACACCACTCCATCCTCCCCAGACATGCCACCCTGCCCTCCCCACATATGCCACGCCATGCTGCCTCCCACATCTGCCACTCCACAATGCCTCCCACATATGCCACGCTGCCTCCCACATCTGCCACTCCACGCTGCCTCCCACATCTGCCACTGTGCCTGATACGCCTTATATCCCCTGATACCCCACTCCATCCTCCCCAGACATGCCACCCTGCCTCCCAGACATGCCACTTCTCTACCCCCAGATATGCCTTATACACCCTGATACACCACTCCGTCCTCCCCAGACATGCCACACTGCCCTCCCCACATATGCCTTATATACTGTATATGCCTTATACTCCCAGATCTGTCACTTCACTGCCCCCAGGATTAAGATTCCCCTAAATTAACCCCAAACTCCCCATTAACCATAACTGCCCCTAAATTAACCCTTAACACCCCCTTAACCACAGCATCCCCTAAATTAACCCTAAACACACCATTAACCACAACTGCCTCAAATTAACCCCAAACACCCCATTAACCACAGCTGCTCCTAAATTAACCCTAAACACCCTATTAACATAACTGCCCCTAAATTAACCCTAAACACCCAATTAACCATAACTGCCCCTAAATTAACCCTAAACACCCCACTAACCATAACTGCCCCTAAATTAACCCCCACCTCCCCTAACTTTCAGTAGCCCAAATATATATATATATATATATATATTACATACATATATACACATATATATATATATATATATATATATATATATACACACACATACACATTATATATATATATATATATATATACATATACTTACAGTTAGATGAGTGTCACAGCCATGTGGTTCTGGCCTGGAGAAGGAAGGGGCGGGGCCAGTTGTCACAGTGATTACAGGGAGGGGGAGTAAGTAGGAGCTGCTGCTGTGAGACGGTGAGTCAGACTAAACGGATTATATAATGAGGGGGATTTTTCAGAGCGTTTGCTCTGAAAAAACCCTCATTTTATAATCGATAATAATCGATTCAACTAATCGATAATGAAATTCGTTGCCAACGAATTTCATTATCGATTATTATCGATTTTATCGATTAGTTGTTGCAGCCCTAAATGAGACATACTAAAACACAATCATGTGATCCTAAAAATATACACTTTGACAATAAAGGAATTTAGCAACACACAATCATATCATTGATTTTTCAGAAAACATTGGAAACCCCACTGTTTTATTGAACTGGCAATTCACTTGCACCTGGTTATCCTTTAACCAGTGGATGGGGCACAGCACATCATTTGTCATTGACTTTTATTTTCTTTCTAAATTCTAGTACTATTACTTTTATATTTTATATTTGTACTCTGTATGTACTATTTGGTAAAAATTGTGGTTGAGGTCAATGTTCAATATATATACAAGGCCTAAAAAACCACTTGTGATTGTGTTAGCACTAAGTACATGTTTGACAAATCTAAATTTGCATTATAAATGTTATGAACATTTTTCATGTATGTCCACTTATATATAAATTAATACACTTAAATGTTTTTTTTGCATTTATATCAATTCTACAGACTGTTAATAAAGAGTGCTATTTTTACTAAAAGAATGAAGGTCTCCTAAATCACTTATGATGAGTGAAATTAAGTGGTATGCATTGATTGATGCACTAGTTATCGGTTTTGTATTCCAAGCAAATATATTTTTATTTGTTTTAAAACATTCTTATGCAAAAAAAAAGATTGTCACTTTTGTATCTAAAAGTACATTTATGCATTTATAAAATATATAATTATTTTAAGGTAGATGGTCTCTTGGGAAATTGAAATAGAATACATTTACTGCAGATCTTGCAAGTTATGCTGACACTTTGACAGGTTGTCTAGTTTCATGAATGGATAAAATTATTGCCATCATTTTGAATTCACTTTTTATTCACTTTTTATTTCTGTGTGGTCATTGTTATTGAAAGCACTTATCTTCACATCAGTACCTGTGAAGAATATAACTTGAAGGTGTTGTTCCCTTTTGAAAAGCTGCAAACTGCTCTAGGGATGTAGCAGGTTGGGACTTAGTTCTCAGTGGAATGGGATATATCACATCAGGAAACTTCATGTCTCTTTTTTTTTTCATTTTATTTCTTTTTTTACTCATGTATTTTTAATGTGATTCACTAGAATACATTACAAAAGTTCAACAAAGTTGAAAATGTCTTATTCCAGAATACCAAATGCGGATGGCCTGAAGCTGATAACCTTCTAAGATCATGCCTTGGGTGAAAAAGAATATCTAATCTATTACAAAACTAACTTTACTTAGTTCATAGGCAACCAAAATTATAAATAATTGCTGATGTCCTTTCAATGCATGAATTACCAAATTTATTTAAAACTGGAAAAACATTGCATATGGGGTAGTTCCAACAGATGAAGACTAAAGGTCACGGTATTCTGAAAGCAACCATGAAACATTTCTAAAAAATGTTCATAACTTACATGGAAGTAATTGTAATTCAAAAAACTATGTAAAAGAAGGATTGAAGGAAAGAAAGCACCTTCCTGTCATTCGTTTGACATAAAAATAAAACCAATTTGTGAACTATGATCACAAACGAAACTTTGGACTGATTCGTCTGCTAAAATGGATCTTAATTTTGTACAGTACACTAGGCACTGACACACAATTTTTAGGTCAACCCTTTGATGTTACCTTGAATACTTTAGCTCTCCTCCTGAGAAATGATGTACTATTGTTGCTATCTCGGTTGTGTTTTGTGCCTTCTCTTCAAGCGTGATTGCATTTGGTATCTTCTGCATTGCTTTTTTTGCACCGTTTGTGCGCAATCCATCATTACAATGCAAATGTTGCATCTGGCTTGTCACACCTAGGCACCTATTTCAGCCTGATGATGGCTGGATTTCCTCTCCTGTGCAGTCAGTCTAGTTAGTTTGGACCTCTGCTAGTCCTATGGACCACAGAAGTTGCCCTAAACCTTTGGCCTCTTTGTTGACTTAGAGTTAGCATAGTCTTTATAGTTTGTTTGATCAAGAGAAGCTGGCAGTCACAATATCCAGATCCAAAAGAGTAATCTGATGCTTTGCAGGTAGAAAACTATTCTTCTATATTATACATAGTGGTCTCTGACTAAAGGTACATCCACGCTTACATGCTTTCATTTTATTCTTGACCAATACTACTTCTAAAATCATCTGTTTAAGACCACATACAATTCAGAAAACTTTAAAATATATGTTACTGTCCTGTAATTATACATTGTCTATATTTAAATGACATAATATCCATACCCAAATAAAACAACAATCATAGACTATAATTTTGTAGGACTTTATGTACTTTATTTAATTTTGGAGAATACAATGCTATCTAAATTAGAAAAATATATTTGAATAGAATGCCTTTCAATATAGATTAAATGGCAGAAATCATTTAATTTGAATTTCTTGGTCAATTATTCTCACATGTCTAATAAATTGTGGATGTTTAACAACTCCAGCATATTGGTTTTCAAAGTTCAAACATACATTCTAGTTAAAGGTATTTTTGGGTTAAAATGTGATTATATATTATTCATATGTTTTATATGCCTAAACTACCTAAACTTAATGAATTCCTTGTTTTACAAGATAAAAAAGAAACTCTTTTTATTATCTTCATTCAGCAGATTTTGCAGCTTTTCCAGGTTGTCATGTTTTTCCTTTACCATTCTTAATATTGCACAATAGATACATTTAATTATTCTGGTTACTACATATACTTTATAACCATTTGATTATCTTCTATTTCCTGCTGTAAAAACCTTAGACAAAATAGAGGAAATATCAAATGTATTTTTTTAGCTGTAAGTATACACATAGAAATAAAATACTTTTTTACACGACCACTCATGTAGTTGAAATATTCAAATATGTTTTCCCCTTTTTATCACTAACATCATAATCATGTTTCCATTCTAATCTATTTATTGTACATGGGTGTTAAGGCAATATTTTAATCTGGCTGAAACATTATTTTGATTCATTTATGAACCTTTTTTGTAAGTAACATGTTTTTTGTTCTACTTATAACTGGTAGGCGTAATGTTGTTACTCCTTAGCATTTTATTTGATATCATATCAGTTGCAATGTATTTGTAGTGAGTGTGCACAGCTTAACATTATTAGATCAACAAACACAAGGCAGACCTAAGGAAAAGGCTTGGGATTTGTCACAGTACATTAGTTTTTGTTCACAGATCAGGCAATAATAGTACCACCATCTGGGTCCCGTGGAAGATCTGTGGTTCATACAAATATATAAAGCTGTCACAAGTGAACTGTAAAATTCTGTCCAATAAGTTATCTGAGATAATGTATGCATTTTTGTCCTAATAGATACAAAAGAAGACCAAAAGTTATGATGGACGACAAACATTCATATTTTTCAGTTTATCCATAGCCAGCTAGGTAAAGCATAAACTGACTTTAGCAGGCAAAACAAAGATATAAACATTTTTTTTAAAAATGTTATGTTCTTGATCTCAAACAAGTGGCTCCCATCTATAACAAAAGTATTGTGTGAAAGATCAAACACATGACCACCAAGGGATATAGAAGGAGTCAATGCCAACTGCCTCAACAGCTGATCAGAATGATTTCACTGCTTGTACCGCCATGTGAGGCCAACACCAATCCATTACATTCTCCACTGAGTATTAGGACTGTCTCAACCCAGGACACAGCCTCAAACTCTAAACCATAACCCTGGGCTATCACATTGTGTCACTATGTGAGGACATCAATACATGCCGTGATCTAGCACTGGGCTGTAGAAGCATTTCTTTCAATCAATTCACCATGTGGAAATGATGGAAAATCTCTTTTCTTTCTCTTAATGTTCCTCCTACTTTCTGGCACAACTTTACTGCCACAAGGAGGCCATTAGAAGTCTACTATGGAATCCTACCCCATACCCAAAGAAATATATAATAAATTGTAGCAAAACTACCACCAAACTTTATATATTTTTTTCTTTTATAGGATAAGCACTAGGCAAGACGTATTTGGTGAATAAAACAGATGGGACGTGTAATTTATGCATTGCCATATATGCTTGTTTAAAATAAATCATACAGAACAAAAAAAATATTATAATGGCGTATTCTAGCAGAATTAAAACCGAAAGCATGTTAATACAAACAAATAACTGAATTTTATTATGGTAGTTGGATGTGGCTGTTAGTCCATATGTTAAAAGAAAAAGGTACATCTAATGAAATATATTGGTCTGTTAGGCATAAAAGGAATGACAATTAACTACATCTTCACAGTTGGACCTGAGAGGATATTTTTATTACAATGAGCCAAATGGTTGTGTTTTTACACTACAATGCCTCCAAACCAAACCAAACTTGACTTAAATGCTCAGGCTACCATTTTTAAAATTTCTATATGGCAGTGTACATACACCCATACCAGCAACATTAATGTTCTACTAACATACAAAACATTTTTCTACAGAATGCTATGGTATGTTATATAATGGTATGTATCGGCCATTAAATACTTGATAATGTGTAGCCAGTCGTGTCACTCATAAACTGGCTAAGATTTATTAGGGAATTTATTCCAACTATAAATTGCCAGTTATAATCGACAATAGCACAGTAGTGAAATGGAATTTCCCTACAACTTCTACATCTTGAATTTACAGACAACATAAAAAAATCATTTAGATGTGTTGAAAAGCTTTATCAACAACAAATCAAGACATGGCGGGAAATCACTTGTTTAGATAATTATATTAAACACAGTGGTTTCCTGTTTTTGTTCATTTTTTGTTATTATTAATGTTTCAGATAGGGCGTCAAGATAATTTGTTAGCTAGTAGAGCCAGCCCAGTAAGAATCATTAGAATGTGACATTGTATCGTGGGGAGTACAGCCAGAGTAGTGATTTAGGTTCAGCTATTAAGTATATAGCATTTAACCATTTTGTTGCCGGGCTGCCTGGTACTAGCTTTATGTTCCACACTGGTGACATTAAGCTACCAAGAGGTGAATTTAATAACACACCTTTTTTTTAGTTTATACTAAAGAAAGGGTATTTTTAACCATTTACTCCCCTTAAAAAATCCTTGTAATTTCGGTATTATAGAGATCCCATGCCATATCTCCATATTATAGTTTTTAATACATAATGAATTATTTTAACCCAACCCCCAGATAAACTTTTTGAGACAAGGGCCCTACAAGATGTTTACACATTACTTCGTAATAAACATACACCAGCTCAGTGGCAAAGACTAGCTGCAACACACAACAAAATCTCATCCCATACCCATGGTGGATAACTATATCACATTACTTTTGTAAGGTATCCAAACAAGTTCCATTTTCCATCACATGAACAAACATGGAGGCAAAGATTGATAATGACAGTAACACTGTTATTATTCTCTTTTAAAAATATAAAGAAAAATAACATCCTCTGAGATATATAGAATGAAACTCACTGCCTTTTAAACAACATATGTACATACATAAGGTAGTTTTATATGAAGCTAACATCCAAATCAGAGCAGAACAAACTGCAATATATCCAGTGTATATATCTCCATATGTGTGTGTATATATGTGTTTATATGGGCATTGTACACCGATCAGCTATAACAATATGAACACTTGCCTAATATTGTGTAGGTCCCCCTTTTGCCACCAAAACAGCCCTGACCAGTCGAGGCATGGACTCCACTAGACCTGAAGGTGTGCTGTGGTATCTGGCACCAAGACATTAGCAGCAGGTCCTGTAAGTCCTGTAAGTTGCGAGGTGGGGCTTCCGTGGATGCATCCTGGTGCCATGTGTTCTCCAGGTAAGCAACGCATCCGGCCATCCATGTGAAGTAAAAGAAAACGTGATTCATCAGACCAGGGCACCTTCTTCCATTGCTCTGTGGTCCAGTTCTTATGCTCATGTGCCCATTGTTGGCAGGGGACAGAGGTCAGCATGGACACCCTAACTGGTCTATGTACACACACACTGTATACTGAGACATACTGAACACTGTTTCATTTGCACACTGACTTCCTCACATATACTTATTGTAATCCTGTATACTGACACAAACATTTTAACACTGTACACTGATTCCCTTCTCATGCTAGCTTCCAAACTGCTGGAACAATTAACGTACAATCAACTAACAAACTTTCTCTCGTCAAACTCTCTACTTGACCCTCTACAATCTGTTTTCCATCCACAGCATTCAACAGAGACTGCACGGACTAAGATTGCCAGTGACCTCCTCACAGCTAAAACGAAGTGGAAGTGTTCGGCAGAGAAGGTAGGGAAACATTTAGAGAGTGTGTGAATGAGAAAGTGAGCATATGAGAGCTTTTTACTTTATTTTTGTGCTCTTCTTTGGGGACTTTGCCAAAATTCAACAAATTTGTATTTTGTATATTCAGTAGGAGCCAAGGCAGGTCTTGAGGGTGCCACGTCAAGTCCTGTGGCTATAGCAAGTCACTGGGGGCAGGGGCAAGTCATGCGGGTGCAATGGAAAGTCCTTGGGGTGCAATGGCAGGTCAGTTTGTGAACTTGGGGATATACTCATATTCATGTGACAACACTGAATAAATGACACTCTGCTACAATGTAAAGTAGTGAGTGTACAACCTGTATTACAGTGTAACTTTGGTTTTCCCATCAAAATAACTCAACACACAGCTATTAATGTCTAAACCTTGACAACAAAAGTGAGTACACCCCTAAGTGGAAATTTCCAAATTGGGCCCAAAGTGTCATTTTATGTGTGACCACCATTATTTTCCAGTACTGCCTTAACCCTCTTGGGCATGAAGTTCACCAGAGTTTTGCAGGTTGCCACTGGAGTCCTCTTCCACACCTCTATACAACATCACGGAGCTGGTGGATGTTAGAAAACTTGCGCTCCCCCACCTTTCGTTTGAGGATGCCCCGCAGATTCTCAATAGGGTTTAGGTCTGGAGACATGCTTAGGCAGTCCTTCACCTTTACCCTCAGCTTATTTAGCAAGGCAGTGGTCATCTTGGTGGTGTGTTTGGGGTCGCTATCATGTTGGAATACTGCCCTGTGGCCTAGTCTCCGAAGGGAGGGGATCTGCTTCAGTATGTCACAGTACATGCTGGCATTCATGGTTCCCTCAATGAACTGTAGCTCCCCAGTGCCGGCACACTCATGCAGGCCCAGACCATGACACTCCATGCTTGACTGTAGGCAAGACAAACTTGTCTTTGTACTCCTCACCTGGTTGCCACCACACACGCTTGACACCATGTGAACCAAATAAGTTTATCTTGGTCTCATCGGACCACAGCACGTGGTTCCAGTAATCCATGTCCTCAGTCTGCTTGTCTTCAGCAAACTGTTTGCAGGCTTTCTTGTGCATCATCTTTAGAAGAGGCTTCCTTCTGGGACGGAAGCCATGCAGACCAGTTTGATGCAGTGTGCGGCGTATGGCCTTAGCACTGACAGGCTGACCCCCCACCCCTTCAAACTCTGCAGCAATGCTGGCAGCATTCATATGTCTATTTCCCAAAGACAACCTCTGCATATGACGCTGAGCACGTGCACTCAACTTCTTTGGTCGACCATGTCGAGGCCTGTTCAGAGTGGAACCTGTCCTGTGAAACCACTGTATGGTCTTGCCCACCGTGCTGCAGCTTGGTTTCAGGGTCTTGGCAATCTTCTTAAAGCCTAGGCCATCTTTATGTAGAGCAACAATTCTTTTTTTCAGATCCTCAGAGAGTTCTTTGCCATGAGGTGCCATGTTGCACTTCCAGTAACCAGTATGAGAAAGTGTGAGAGCGATAACACCTTTAACACACCTGCTCCCCATTCACACCTGAGACCTTGTAACACTAACAAGTCACATGACACGGGGGAGGGAAAATGGCTAATTAGGCCCAATTTGGGCATTTCTACTTGGGGTGTACTCACTTTTGTTGCCAAGGTTTATTGGCTGTGTGTTGAGTTATTTTGATGGGAAAACCTAGCATGCAGCCACTTAAATCCAGGAGTTGCCCTGGGTCATGTCCTAAAGGTAGACTTCAATCAAATTCAGCACCAGCAGATCTTCTTGTCCTGAAAATTAAAACTCGTTCTATATATAGTCTAGCTCTAGGTACTCTTGCTTTACTGTTGTCTCTGCACTAAGCAGACCAAAATACTTCCTATTTAGGATGAAAACCACTGGTTTACTGGTTACTCTTTCATCGGTAACTAAGCAACTGTATGATGCAGGATTCCTTCAAGATGCAGAAATGTATCTTTCTGTAATGTAATGTAAGATACAAAACTAAGCTTCAAAATCATATAATCATTCTTGACAGCAGTAGCTTAAGACCTTTCCCAGCAAGATCAATCAATATTGCATATTTTTATTTCATCAACTGTTTTACTATCGGGTATGGAAAGTCACGAAGGTGTGCATTTAGGCAAATCAAATTAACATCTAATTCTGCCATCAGGTGTGTAATGAATAATTGCTTATATCCACTCTCACTGTTCATCAGAAACCAATTTGCATCATCTCCTCAGTCACTCTGTTTCTTTATAATATTTGCCTTTGGCTTCATCAAATGGTATAACTCACTGCCTCTGCCTATATAACATTATCAGTTATAATCATATTGCTGTTACAGTTTTTAGAATACAGACAACAATTTCTAATATATTGTAAGCTTGTAAGGTTAGGGCCCTCTTCTTCTTGTACCATTTTACATTATTATTATAATGCTATGAAATCAGCTGGTACTTACTGAATACAACTTAATTAAATTAAAAAAATAATTAAATGTAAAATATAATTTTAAATATAAAAACTACCAATAGTTAGAGGGTCTTTTAAGGAGAGTTTTAGCTTTCTAATATCACTATATATTATCCATATAATATATTATATAATATAATATAATTGTACTGGCATATTGTGCTGGCACACACCAGCAAGCTTCTCTTTCAGAAAGGGAAAGCAATAAAGTAACGATCCAATTTGAAAGCTTTCGGTTACCCTGGTACTTGTGTTAGTTGTTCCCTCTAATTAGGTGGTTTTGGGAACTCCATACTATTCATTTTCTTGCAATATGGTTACTCTTGGGCTTTTTACAGCAGTATTTCATGGCTGAAAAGATTATAATTCTGGTGCAGGTTATTAAATATTAAATCAAATTAAAAATAATTCATATCTGCACAATGGGGTCTTTCACATGTTAATGCTTGCAAGTAGGCAAAACATGTGAATTTGTAGCAGGAAAGCTGGTCAAAAGTCTAACTCTCAAATTCATTAAGATCACCTTGGATTAGCACTTGCAGATAACATATATACGCTCCACTGCAGGAGTGTCTAATTAATGTGAGTTAAAAAAGACTACCTCATTTATTAACCTACAAGCTGCTTGCAAGTTGCAACAAAGTTCCACCAACTAAGTTCCACATAGCAAATTCCACCTCCCAACCCCTGGTTGATTTAATCCACCCATGTTCAATGGTGCATGGGTTAGGGGAGATGATCATCACCCTCTTCACTTGAATAAAGGACTTTTTTAAAAATGTAATTCATTCTTTCATTTACATATATTTATTCATGGGTGACTTTTCATTCAACACACATAGTCTTACCTACATCTCGCACAATTTAAATTTAGTGAATATTCGTATGTTTTATAACTGTTAATATGGAAGAACATGTTGACTCAGTTGAGTCTACCAGTCGAGTTATCTCTTAGCTATTCACTTGAGCCTATTTACCATTAAGTCAAGTGGTCAGTTGACTTTACCTTTAAATTGACTGAGCACTCGACATATTAATGAATAGACCCAACTGTGTTGAGATTCCTTATCCAGATAAATACTGTATCTTAAAAATGTGACTTTAAGAATTGTTATGCTAAAAACAAACAATTCTATAATGGGACAGTGCTACACATTCACAAAGTAAGAATTGTGTAACACATTTGGGTGGTTGCTCATTATTGAAATTTACTTATGGCTTACTTGTTGAACTTCACTATATTAACTTTTGTTATTATTTATTAAGCGCCAACAAATTGGGCAATTAACACATACCTGTGAGCTTGCCATCTAGCCTTATGGCACTTTTACACAACGTTCCTAGCAGTAATGATGGGCTTTTGCCCGCTCATGATGTTATAATCTGAGGGAGTAGTAGAATTTGTAGAATTTGTTACACATCAGGCAGGATTCAATGTCAATAACAGATCACAAGTTATTTAACAGCAGTCATCCCATACAATACAATGTAAAAAATTGTATTTGGTATACATGTGGTATATTGGCCTAGATTAATTAACTGAGATAAAATGTGTCTTACTGCTCTATAGCAGACTATGGGAGAATTAATATTCAGTGACTTGGATAGATTTATGTCGAGCATTAAATCCAGACCATTATCTTTTGTTTATATAGGGCTTCTAGCTGTTCCCAGAAACATATTTCTGGCTATATTCCATTTTATTTTTTTAATAGACTACTCCATTAAAATTCATCTTATGTGACACCATATAATATATAACCACATAGAGTTTGCCTTGACTTTAATGATTGAATGTTATACTGCTAAAAATCTAGCATCCATTAAAATCTAACATTCAAAGAAATATAATTCATAGTTAGATAACAGAATGCTTTTTTTGTGTGACACAGTGCTAAAGCAAACTGTCAGTAAATAAATTGGCTTTTAGTAGATTGGATTTGCTACATAATAAGCATTAGCATTAGAATACAATTTAATTATTTTATATCCAACAACAAATATCAAATAATTTAAGCGAAAGCTAAAGCGTAAGTACAAAAAAGCACCGCATCCCACAGTACTTCCTCATTAGAAGAATAATGGGAAAACTAATTTTGTTGACTTAGATGATTATAAACAGATTTATATACAACAGTAATAAGCCTAGCATCTCCTCTAAATATTTTACTTGCTACTAATAACATTATGAATTCACTCTTCTGTTCCTGCTGCTAATACTCATTCTCTCATTACTACATTTAACAGAGAAGTTTGTTTGTCTAAGTAACTTGATTGATTTAAATGAATTCAGAAAAAAACAATTCATTGTCCGTGCTATGGATGCCATCTGAACAATATAGTTTTTTGTGCTCAGACTACATAAATTAGAATTGTTGTTGTCAGTATTGAGACACATGTATTCTAGACATAAACAATTTATAATTACCTTTTGCTGAGTTTGCACAAACAGTATGCTAAGTAGACAAAAACAGGACATTTCATCTATTTCTGCATACGTGAAATGTGTAAGATGTGTAGCTGGTATAGGAAAATAAAAACAATGTATTATTTAAAATACAAAGTTCTTCATTGTGGCATAAAATAGTTCAACATTTATAATTTGCACTAATTATTCCACAACCTACTGCTCCCTCATTGTCTGAACCGATTGTCAAATTGGCAGGTTATCATAGAAATTTGTACTTTAAATGCGCTATTAATGATACATCTTGAGTTTTAGGCTTAGGTGCCAATGAGATCAACGGTAGTTTGTGGCAGGGTATCTAGATGTTTAAGGTGGCAGCTGGTTTACATTCTAGGGGGTGAGCCTAACGAATGTACAAATAAGATACAAAAACAGGCCATGCTCACTCCCTGTACAAAATCTATTGAAAGAAATGTCAGTTTTGGCTAATAAACAGACACGAAGAGCGAAACAATAACTTAGAAATACTTAGGGATATGTGGCCAGTATTTATATCACATAAATAAAATACAAACTATAAACTCTATAAATCTCAGATTAAAACATATTGCTTTATGCACCCCTTAGTTTGTCACTTACCATTATATAACCTTTGGGCATTGTGTTAGATCTAGAAAATGTCTTTGTTGGAATTGCTTGATAATTTCAGTGTGTCAGGTAACCGTAGGGGGGTGATTTTGACTCCTATGTCAATGAGAAGTCTTTTGGATATTTCATCTTGGGACTCACAAACCTGGTGCATTAAACTCAGAATGGGACATAAGACATTTTCATTATGCATATGCTGGCTAATATAGGATTACATGTATGTGGATGTGTATTTGTGCAGATACAGAGGTGGGAAGTATATATATGTATGTTTATATGTTTGCATGTAAGCATGGATGTGTAATTGTGTGTGTGTGTGTGTGTGTGTGTGAGAGCATGGATGTATAATTATGTGTGTGTGAGAGCATGTATGTGTAATTGTGTGTGTGTGCATTAATGTTTAATGTTAAACATGCAGTGGTGGACGACAGTAGATAAAAAAATATAATTTGACTCTCTTCAGCAAAGTCGAACAAAATCTCTAACTCACATATTCTCTACTGCCAACTCACATTGACAGTAGACTCAAACTATACTTCAATATAGTACATTAACCCCTTACTATGTAAATTTCCCTTCACCTCTTAAATATGTGAGTTAAACCCTCTCTCCCGATAAGACATTTTTAACCAAGAGGAGCCAATGCATCTCCTACTTACCTCATATGCAAGAGTTGGGGGCTAATTTGTACTCAGGCTACCTATACCCACCTCATCACATATTGGGATGGAGAGTTGAAAATATGTTGTAAATGGTGTTATGTGGCATGGGCCCCAATTAATACATGTTTAGAACCTACCTATGGCAACCTCATCCACTATAGAGGGGAGCATCAGAAATATGTAGTAAGTACTATGGGGAGGCATGGGGCCCATCTACATCTACATCTACATGTGTCTAGTAGGATGGTAAGTTACATTCAAAGTTGATCCCTGGGGTAGACATGGTGCCTAGCTATTCCCCCTCCCACCACCCATCATGCTGTGATCTGGAGGGTGATAAAAGGCATAACTAACCTTTAGAAAAGGTCACTCATACCTCCCTCCATCCCATGTGCTGTAAGATGGAGGTGGTTCACACAAATTAAAACCTTTTTTCTAATTATTTATATATATATATATATATATATATATATATATATATATATATATATATATATATACCTAACCAATTATTTCCTGCCCTCCGTCAATAAAGGAACAGGAGGACTCTGGTCACTGATGCACTATGGTCCCACTATAGAGCAGTGTAATAACTTGCATAACCTCTTTTTTAAGCAACATGATTGAAACTGCAAACTATATGTTGTTAAATTAATGCAGAATAATTTAATAACAACATTCCATACGTCTGTTTATATGTATTACTCTTACAGGGTATCTAAATTTAAAACGTTTCATTTGCATAAGCCCAAACTGCCAATGTGTTCTTCCCCATAGGCATAAAGGTGGCATTTTAAATCTGACAAAAGCAGTTTTGTGTTGTGCCCTTTAAACTTTTCTTTTTCTTCTATGAATTGGTGTCATAACACAAATCAAAGCGATAATAGGTCCACTTAAAAGATATACTGATAAAAATATGCGAAGAAGCATATTGTCTCATGAGTCAAACAGAACCACATCCAGTCATTTTTACATATAGATTTCTTTGGATGTTAAAAGAGAATGCTAATCCCTAATTATAGAGTCACTGTTATTATAGCCTTAAAGCTGAGAATATTTCACCTTAGTAGTTAATTTAGTCTGTGGTAAATTCTCACTGTTATTTAATGTCATTTATCACCTGCTGTTTTGTCTTACTGCGAACATCCTGCCTCCTCTGTACTGTCGGGGGTACATGGACCTTCTTTGACTTTAATGCACTTAGAACAATGGAACCAAAGTGCTTCTGTCAGGATAATTTTGGCAACTTGCCTCTGTTATATTCATGCCATGTCACTCAGTGCTTTACAAAGTGAACTCAAAGGAGAGGTAAAAATGGGTCTACGAGACATTTTTTTTTCTGGGAAGAATATGCTAATAAAGCACCATCAGCAGGAAGCAGGTTGTGTCTGAAAGAGTTTTGTCAACTCTGAATTAATTTTCTCTGTTAAAGAACACAGGGGTGCATCTAGAGTTATGCTGTAGTAATTAATCCTTCCAGCTTCTCGTACCACTATAATAAATGCAACCTATGTTTAACAGATGTGACAGCAAAACATTTGACTGTTTTTAAGTAAAAAAAAAAAGATAACTCAAAAAATGTAGATTTTCAAAAATAAATAAAAAAGCTTTTTACCTATTCACAGCATCATTTTATTTTTTACAAATAGTACATTTCTTTCAGAAGCATATTTTAACAGATAACATTTTGCAGATATATTGTATACACACACACACACATATATATATATATATATATATATATATATATATATATATATATATATAATGTAAAAAAAAACAGAGTATTGCAGAGTATTTGTTTTTTACATTGTGTCTACTGGACTAATACAGCTAAATCCATTTACATATTATATATATATATATATATATATATTTATATGTATGTGTGTGTGTGTGTGTGTGTATATATATATATATATATTTAATTAAATATATATATTATATTTTTTATTAAATAGATATTAATTTGTAATTGGTCCCCCCTTTGCAGTTTTGCATTTATAACATCTTCCACTCCTGGGAAGGTTTTCCACAAGATTTCGAAGTGTATCAGTGGGAATTTTTGCCCATTCATCCAGTAGAGTGAATCACAACCCTGCTGCCAATTATCTTGCTAATTCTCCCTTTAGTGAATAAATACTATTATATATGACTGCTTGCTGGATACACATGGCAGCACACTCCAAAAGACTAAAGTGTAGTGCAAGGACATGTCAAAATGATAAGCAGTGACGTGAGTAAATGGCTTGCAGGAGGTGCAGCTACAACTAGGCCAACTGGCTTAGAGGTTATGGTGTCCCTGCAATCTAGAGAAGTAACATCTTGCTGACCTATTAGAAGAACAGAGATATCTGTGTTTCTGAGGCATACATTCATTTTACTTGCTTCTTTGCGCAGTTATAAAAGTGACAATAACTATGTTCTCTAGCTGTATAAAAAAGTACCACTTTACATCATTTAATGTTGTACAGTCTTACTGTACCTGAGCTCTGATGCACTTTAGACGTAATAATTTAAGAAAAAATATTTAAAATCATTTTAAAGACCTAATAATTTAAGGAAATTCAAACCGGAATGTGTTTGCTATATGTTAATGTTGATAAATGTAAAAATAATGTAAAACTTCAAAGGCAGAATAAGGGTACTGAGCGATCAGTGACAACCGAGGAAAGGGATTTAGGAGTGATTATTTCTAAGAACTTAAATGTAGGCAGGCAGTGTAACAAAGTGGAAAATTCTAGGTTTCTACTGAAATGATAAAAATAAAGCCACTGTATTAGAAGCTGAAGTTGCCACTTACTGATCATGCATCAGCAGTACTCATACCCATGCTATCATTCCTATTAGCTTTTGTTTAGTCTCTTCTAGTTTGCTCCCTGCCCTTTATTCAGTACCAAACCACATCACTGTCACCTGAGCAAGATTACAGTAATCCATAGATTTCAAACAGCAGAAACCAAAATGACATCATATTATCCCAAACTTAAATGCAACCGCATTAATAAGCTGCTGCGCAATTCTCAGAATCAGCAAATGAAGCTGGCATTGCAAAAAAAAAAAGATGACTATTTCACCTTATGGAAGCTGAGATCTGTGGCATAATGTGACAGAATTAAGGTCGATTTCTGGTCCAGTATCAATAAGTCGCCAATTGTTCTCAGTTGTGGTGCACACTAGCCTAGAATGTCCATAGCGGTGGCAAGTCCAAGGATGCAGCATCCCATCTGCTGCAAAACTGGTTGTAGATCACCTCGTGGTCAGGCATCTTGGTGCACCACTGCTCAATGGCCTGTTACAGATCTCTGGTCTCCCAAAATGGCCCATTTATACCATAGAGGCATTGCTCTAGCTTTACTGAGTGGCTGGTATATAGGTGGAACAATTAAAATTAGAACAAATGAACATTAAAACTCTAAAAAATACTAAAATAATGTATATTTTTAAATTACTTATACGATATTTTTTTACATGTGCTCTGGAATAGGAATGTTTTTGAGAAGAATATGTAAGAATAACATCATTTTGCCAGAATCTTGGTTTTTAACCTTATTTTTTAAAGGCAAGCCGATTCCAAAAAAACATCTGGACTGCTCAGTACAAGAATGCTGTGATTTCTGCAATAACCTTGGACAATTTCTTATAGTGGTTGTAATGGAGTGAACAATAATTTTAACGGGCTTTGATCATTACTTATCTTTCAGCTGATTATAGGAATCTTTTTGCAGGCTTACAAAGGATTTTTAATTTTGAATCCCTTTATGTCTTCATCCTGGTGATGACATTAATTTCCTCTATTGCGTGTGAAAGGAAGCGTAGTTTTGTCCTCAGACAAAACTTGTCATGTCTTTTGTACATGCAGATGGGGCTTATTAATTCTGAAGACCTCCTTTCACTGCGATGCAAAAAAACTATAAGAAATTTAAAATCCATCAATTTTCCAAAATGTATCATAAACACAAATGTAATATTTGCATTAAAAAAGATTATAACATTATACAACATGAGGAATATGCATTTGTCTAAATCAACAATGAAAATGTGATCAAGCATGTGTAAGCCGTTATTTGCTGTGAACATGTATAATTGGCAATGTAAATGTACATACACCATTTTAAAGAGTAAGTGATCTGGAGATAAATCTTTTATTATGTTAATATATGCTATTCTACGTTCAGCTTTCTTCATAAAAACGAACAGCATTCTGATTCCTGTAAGTCGTGTATATACAGAGTAATTACAATTTCTATTTTTAGAGAAAACATTTGCAGCATAATACTGCTGCTCTCACGAACAATAAAAAAGTGTAAAAATGTACAGATTACATATGATATTAATTACACTTGCTAGGCCTCAGTAACATACGCTTTAATAAAGACCACGTTGGTTGCTGAAGCATTCATGTATAATAACCCAAAGGCTAGACTGAAAAGGAAGGTTACCTATTGCTGTGCCGCAGCCCTGCCTACTCATATGGCTGGTTACAATGTAACGGTTAAATTGTAAATTTTGGCCTACAGAAGGAAGGATTCCAACATCAGTGCAAGTACTGTTTTGTTGTATCTGACAGTGAGGAGACAGCTATACCAGCTCCTGCCGACAGACAGTAGACCATTATTTAAAGTCGGTCAGGTTATCCAACTAGTAAGCTGGTCAATAAAACACTTTGTGTTTAACCTTTCCAGTTAAATAACACCCAGACACATTGGGATTTATTGTGAATGTTGCTATGTGTATGTATGTATATATACAGTGTATATATATATATACACTCAATTGCCACTTTATTAGGTACACCTGTTCAATTGCTTGTTAACACAAATAGCTAATCAGCCAATCGCATGGCAGCAACTCAATGCATTTAGGCACGTGGACGTGGTCAAGACAACTTGCTGAAGTTCAAACCGAGCATCAGAATGGGGAAGAAAGGGGGTTTAAGTGACTTTGAACGTGGCATGGTTGTTGGTGCCAGACGGGCTGGTCTTAGTACTTCAGAAACTGCTGATCTACTGGGACTTTCATGCACAACCATCTCTAGGGTTTACAGAGAATGGTCCAAAAAAAAGAAAATATCGAGTGAGCGGCAGTTGTGTGGACAAAAAAGCCTTGTTGATTTCAGAGGTCAGAGGAGAATGGGCAGACTGGTTCGAGATCACAGAAAGGTAACACTAACTGAAATAACCACTTGTTATAACCAAGGTATGCAGAATACCATCTCTGAAAGCACAGCACGTCGAACCTTGAAGCAGATGGGCTACAGCAGCAGATGATCATACCGGGTGCCAATTCTGTCAGCTAAGAACAGAAAACTGAGGCTACAATTTGCATTGAACAATGGAAGACTGGAAGAACATTGCCTGGTCTGATGAGTCCTGATTCCAGCTGAGACATTCAGATGGCAAGGTCAGACTTTGTCGTAAACAAGATGAAAGAATGGATCCATCCTGCCTTGTATCAACGGTTCGAGCTGGTGGTGGTGGTGTAATGGTTTTGGGGACATTTTCTTGGCACACTTTGGGCCCCTTAGTACCTATTCAGCATTGTTTAAACAGCCAACCTAAGTATTGTTGCAGACCATGTTCATCCCTTTATGACCACAGTGTACCCATCTTCTGATGGTTACTTCCAGCAGGATAATGCACCATGTCACAAGGCTCACATCATCTCAAACTTGTTTTGTTGAACATGACAATGACTTTACACTGTATTTCAATGGCCTCCACAGTCACCAGATCTCAATCCAATAGAGCACCTTTGGGATGCGGTGGAATGGAAGATCCACATCATGGATGTACAGCCGACAAATCTGCAGCAACTGCATGATGCCATCATGTCCATATAGACCAAAATCTCTGAGGAATGTTTCCAGCACCTTGTAGAAAGTATGCCACGAAGAATGAAGGCAAAAGGGGGTCCAACTCGGTACTAGCAAGGTGTACCTAATAAAGTGTCCAGTGAGTATATATATATATATATATATATATATATATATATATATACGAGGGATCTTCAAAAAGTTTCCAAAACAAATTACATCACTTTTCTTCATAGCCACCATTCTTTGTGATGCAATTTTTCCAACGTTGTACCAATTTTTTAATGCCTTCAGCAAAAAATGTTTTTGGTTGAACACGTAGCCACCAATGCACCACTTCTTTTACATCATCATCATGATGGATGCTTCCACTGCATGGATGCTTCCACTTATATTTCCACTGCATTCAGGATCATAATGGTGAACCCACATTTCATCACCAGTGCTGATGCAGGAAGTCATCACCTTCTTCACAATAACGGGCCATGTGTCGGGAACACTTGTGCTCCTCTGTCAGGTGCTTAGGCACCCACCTGGCACAAACTTTACTGAACTTAAGGCTGTCATGAATCAGGGCTTAGGCAGATCCAGCACTCACGTTAAGCTTTCCAACTTTTTCAACTGAGTACACACGCGAAGATGAATTTGTGCTCCCTGTACACCTTCTGCCAACATAAAGCGTATGACAGAACGCTGTTCCTCTTTGGTGCAATTTATACGTTTCGCAGCCATCTTCATCCTAGGGTGAAAACTCTTATAGTAAACTGCAAGGGCAGCCAGCTTGCCAGACAGAACTAGTGACACGCTAAGACATGACCAATTACTACTCCTCCCGCCTTCACCGTTTCCAATGAAAACTTTTTGAATATCCCTCATGTGTATATATATATATATATATACATATATATAGTGTAACGGTTATATCTACTGAGAGTAGATACACTCACTAAATACACTGATGAATACATAATTTTAAAAGTTTAATTTAGCAAACCAACTGAATTTAAATAAAATTGATCCTACATTTAGTATGGTGAAAGCCTGTTTCAATCAACAGACAGCCACATTGTCTAGATATGGGTCTTGATGGTTCTGAAAAAACTTGTACAGAACCATCGTTATATATTATTGCATGGGTATTCTTGATGTTTTATTTTTAGTTGACGTATACTCTATCCATGGAAAGGATCACTTAACTATAATTTTGTATCATGTGAATATAGAGTGCTTACCTCTCTAGGAGCATCCTTAAGGCTATCCATAGTTTTATAAATAATGTATCAAAGTAAAACACAACAAAGAAAATAAACTGGTCTTCTAAGAAAATAACATTATGAAAGGTGAATTTTTATGTTTTAATGACAGCTTTTAGAAACTCAGATATTATAGTGTAAACAGAGTATATTATATTTATGTTATCATGATTTAACATACTTGTGATGTGTTAAATGTTAGATCTAAATGGTGCATTGTTCATGCTTTATTATCCGCACCTGTTAGCAATCCGAACCACTTATGCTTTGTCAAAGATTATGAGAGAGCATTGGCTATGCTGTTAAAAATACTAAGAGGTAACATGGGGCACACTCTCTCCCCCTGTTGGAGGAAGGGGGGAGAGGGTGCGCTCACAGGCCACGTCCTTTTGTGGACATTCACCCAGCGGCAAAATAATGAATCCAGATTCGCTGAGAAGCATTTTTGCTCTTCTCTGAGACATTCAAATAGAGGGTGAATAAAAGTGTAAGACAACATGAATGAGAGTGTGAAAGAGTGTGAAAGAGCATAAGAGAGTGAATTAGAGTGAGTGACAACACATTTAGTTTCTCTAATTTTAGTTGGAACTGAAAGAGCAGGAAACAAAAAAATCAAACACTAACACACACACACCCATGTTAACACCATACACCTACACACTTTAATATCATACGTAACAGACACATCATATGCTCATAAGCATTGACACGTTACAGTAACACACACATGCTAACACCATACACCAATATACAAACTCACACTTCATGCAGATATACACACCGCTCAGACCTGCTCAACAATTTTAGGCCATTCTTCCTTACAGCACTGCTTTAGCTCAGACATATTCTTATGATATCTGGTGTGAAGGCTCTCTTGAGGTCATTCCATAGCATCTCTGATGGATTAAGGTCTGGGCTTTGACTAGGGTGCTTCAAAAGGCGGATTTTCTTTTTTAAAGCCATTCCAGAGTAGATTTTGGTTTTTAGGGTCGTTGTCCTGCTGCAATTATACAACTTCTACTGAGTGGACAGTCACCCTGACATTATCCTCTATGATACCTTGATACACTTGGGAATTCCTTGTCCTCTCGATGATGGCATTCTGTCCAGGACCCGAGGCAGCAAAGCAGCCCCAAACCTCCACCATACTTGGAGGGCAAGACTAGGCCAGCGCATGGATATGGTGAGCTGGATCATGGTCTAGTAGAGTCCTGGTTGTTTCTTCAAAGTTTCTGTGTGGTTTTATGGGATTAAACAGAAGAGGAAAATTGGTAGTCTAGTGCAGTTTTCTCTCCACTGGTCTCGATGGATAGCTAAATATGTCATACTCCAGTACCCTTGTTGACTAAAACCTGGTAAGGAAGCAAGCCAGGTGAGACCTACACCACTCCATGATATAACAAAATGCATACGGTGGATCTACCTGCAGGACTACAAACCAGATGTGACCATTAAAGCTGAAAAACATGTTGTCGCTATTATATAATACAATTAAACATCTATCTTGTCAGTTGAGCTGGATATCTTGGCCAGTGATGTATTTATGGGGACTGAAGTACTAGGCCTGACCCAGGAATGCACCCACTATTGTGCCATACTAAGGGATCCTCTCCTGTACTCTGCATCTTCTTCGTGTACTGTACCGGGATATGACATCATATTATATCACTCCACCTTATCACCAAAAACATACTATACTTCACAGACCTTTGTGGTTTAAATGGACTGCTTTCAAGGGAAATGTAAAAACTCTCCAATTGGTCCATGAAGAGCTGCAGTGTGCAAGGAAGGCCAGGGGCTGCTGCCCTCCAGATATGTTGCCAAGAATACTCCACCAGACACTACTACTACACCTTCAAACAATGCACTGTGTTAAATAAACAGTATTTTCTCCCCTTTCTGTTTAAAATTATCCTAATTCAGATTTTATTGTGATGATCTAAAGACTAAAAAATCCTTACAAACACCACTTCATTCTAAATTTCATAACCCATAAATTGTTACAGCTTGTATCTATCGAATACCATATGATGATTTTAAAAAATCTGGCATTTTACATCTAGACTTTTTTTTGCTTTTTGCTCAGAATTTCTGAAATAACATGTTTGTTATTTAAACAGCAAAATACAGTTAAGAAGCATTCCATCTCATTTGAATTTCATTTTAAGTATTATTCAAAATTATTCAAAATGAATTACAATGTATCCTCTTGAAATGCTGTCTAATCTTCTTAATCATGGTGTACTGTTCCTGATGACCAAATCAACCACATTTTACTTGTCATGCATGATAACAACACCGGAATTTTAATGGAGCTGAAACCACTCAACCATAAATAAACATGTTTTTAAGATGAACAGGCCAACAAAAGGCATTTTTTTCCCTAAAGATAAAAGGTATCATGATTTTTTTAGTACTATATTATGCATCTGAGCATGATAATACTGATACATTTTAATGTGTTTCATATTGTCAGTGCATTGTTTTTATAGTGTATATTACAATGTACGAAATAACATGCCCATAATAATAATAACACGTATGTAAGATACAGGAAGGTATTTGTACATCAATTATCAGGTAGATGTGCACTACTCCACATTATCATCAACCTTCTATAACAAAGGGATTTGGTCTATGTTTTAAATGCAGAATTCCTTTGAACATCCAAACATTCCAAGGTTTTTGTATGTGTTGTTCCAGTATTTATTATATTCTGACAAATCTACAAACACCAAGGAAGCTTGTTATCAAGAAAAGTGCAAACACAGAAGCATAGAATATGATGGCAGATAAACATAGAAACTTAGAAATATAGAATGTGTTGGCAGATAAGAACCATTCGGCCCATCTAGTCTGGTCAATTTGTGAATACTTTCCTTAGTCCCTGGGATTATAATATATATATATATATATATATATATATATATATATATATATATATATATATATATATATATATATATATATATATATATATATATATAGGATAGCCTTATGCCTAGCACATCCATGCTTAAACTCATTTACTATCTTGTTGTGGTAGTTTTTCTTCTTTTAAATATACTCTCATCCTTGATTCCCTACATGTATTACATTGTTTCTCTCATATCCCCCTGTCACGTCTTTCTTCCAAGCTATACATGATAAGATCCTTTAACATTTCCTGGTAAATTTTATCCTGCAACCCATGAACCAGTTTAGTAGCCCTTCTCCGAAGTATCGACATCCTTCTGGTGATATGGTCTCCAGTACTGTGTACAATACTCCAAGTGAGGTCTCAACAGCATTAGCACTTCTCTCTTTCTACTGGTAATACCCCTCCCTATACAACCAACCATTCTGCTAGCATTTATTGCTGCTCTATTACATTGTCTACCTGCCTTTAAGTCCCCTGAAATAATGTTCCCTAAATCACCATTCCTCAGATGGTTAGGACTTCATCAAATATTCTGAACTTTGGCGTTTTATGCCCTAGGTGCATTATCTTCCACTTATCCACATTAAATGCCAGTTGCCATAGCTCTGACCATTTTTCTAGTTATACTTAATCATTTGCCATTTGGCTTATCCCTCCAGAAACATCAACCATTTTGCAAATCTTTGTGCTATCAGCAACAAGACAAACTTTTCCATAAAGACCTTAAGGAATGAGTCCAAGTAGAGGTCCCTGAGGTACTCCAATGGTAACAAGACCTTGCTCCAAATATACTCCCTTGACTTCAACTCTTTTTTGTCTTTCCAAACTCAAAGATAGCAGTTTATTGTAGCAGTAAGTGGGAAAGTGTCAAAAGCCTACTGCTGCACCTCAATTTATTATTTTGGTCACCCAATCAAAAAAATCAATAAGATTAGTTTAGAATGATCTCCCTGAAGTAAACCTGCAACAAATATCTGGCCCATCTAATCTTGTCCTGTTGTAAAACCTGCAAATCTTCCTTTGTCCTTGTTCTTCTTGCTTTATATTCAGGATAGACAAATAGCTACTTGATGCATGTTCCCTCACTTTAGTAAGCTGGAAGGCTGTTTCACTAATCTACCACCCTCTCAGTTAAAAGAAATCTTCCTTATATTATACCTATGTAATTATATATTCCTAATGTCACCTTGCGTGTGACACTTTCTGAATTGACACTGATGCCTCCTCTTGCTTCGTGCCATTCAGGGAGCCAGGTTTAGATGTGATATAATTCCAGATTCTTCAGTCTCTACATGTGAATAAGTTGATAGAAAGTTTTGTAACTGACAGTCCTATTGATGGGGTCAAATTGTTTACAAAAGTGTATTAACATACCACATCAGTCAGATTACATAACATTATATGGGGTGATATCAAGAACATATTAGACTTCATCACCTAAAAGGTTCAGCAACAGCTGACTACATTGTGTTGCTCATCAATCAGCCAAAAAATATACTATACGCCTAATGAAAAAACAATACTGCTCAATTCAGGGATAGAAAATGTTTACCTTTAGTTGTTTCACATTGGGAGCAAGTCATGCTAAAAGGATCATTTATCACGTATGGCTCTATTAACAAAAATACTTAAGTTCCTTTCTACATTTTTGTTTAAAAAAATCTTAAGTATGGGGTTGTATACCACATGTCTACTTGCTAGTCTTTTGTTATGATAGTGTTACCTAGAGAGGGATACAATTATGGAAAGGTAGGGGAGGGATAAAAGGATTCCATAAACCTCCCTCCTTTATTGTAATTCTAGAAATCCTTTCCTTTCAGATATATATTAGGAAACCAAAATACATAAGGTATACCCTTTTCCTATTATATATTTATATAACATATTTATCTATAATATAACAGAATATCTTTTTAATTAAGTTTATCGTCATTTGACACATTTTTTTCAGAACATATATTTTTTTTCTCCTAATTATTTTTTTCCTTATTCTGTAATTGAAAATATTTGTGGTCAAATATATTATGATCCACTGATAATAAATGATTCAAGGGCAATGAACCATTAAATGAAATATGCACTGTGTACTCACAATACATGTCACTTTATCGACTTCCAGTAGACCTGCAACCTTTTTTTGTTTTAGTTAATTACCTAATATCTAATACAACAAGGGAGCTCATTAAATGAAATGCAAAGAAAGGAGAAAAGGTGTCAGTGAAACCTAATTATCAAGCAAGATACCAATTAACACATTACATTACAAGGCATGGGCTATTTTTCTGTGACAGATAAGATGAAAATAAATCAAATTACTGTTGTTTACACTTCCTTATCCAAAGTTATATTGAAAATTGAGTTATTTGTGTGACCTTTGCTTCAGGCGTTTTGATGTTTTTTGTTTTCTGGTCAACACTTTGGCCCAATGAATCCTACAGTGGAATACTACTTTAAGCCTCTTAGTGCCAAGGCAATTATTGACAATTAAAATGAGTATATCTACACTAAGCCTTAAATAGCTACAGTTACAACAGTTAATAAAGGATATGACTAATAAGTTGGCCATCACTTACATTCCTTTAATGTTTGATAACTCTGGAGTTTAGCTTTACTTAGTACACTTATTGGAAAATTTTTGTTAATGACGTTCCACAAATACTTGGCAGATTTTAGACATTTAGCTTCAATGTGGATTCTTTAATAGGGACCTGGAAGTCCAACTCAATGGACAGCTCTCGGAAGCTTTTACATATTGAAGAGAGTCTGAGTGCTATATATAAAAATATCTTGGTTGGTCTTATAACCTTGATCCAATCAGCAAGAACATTTCATTGGCTGTTATGGTGATGAGTCAATTTTGGTAACCAGAATAACTTTTATAAATATACCCCTATGTGTTCCCAGTCCACTGGAGGTTTTGGAAAGTTTTATCCAGAAAAGCACACAGATGGCCATTTAAGGTTGTTCCAGACTCCCTCTTTCCCAAAAAGTTGGAAACTATGTTTTAATGTTCTTAGACCTGGTTCATTTGGTGGTTCAAGTTCAAAATATTGCTCTTTCTTCTTCTAGAATACCTACAAGTAAAAACACTCTAATGCTCAGGTGAGATTATTAATAATAGTTGCGATTTTAACAATGCTATAACAAGTTTTCCGTATGGCACATTGACTCAGCTCACACCTGTCAACATGTCAACTTTTAACTGAGAGCTAAACATGACTAATAAATTCATCTTTATTTAAACTTTGGGCATATATTTATGTTGTACGTATTATTACCAATTCCATTCTCCATTTACATAGATATTGAAAATGAGTATGTGACATTTAAAGAGAAGAACAAAGTTGAGAAAACTAATAAAATAAAAGAACACAGGAGAAGGATGAGTGGTGAAAAATATATTTATTCATTGTAAGCAGGTGCATAAAATATCAAGACACAGAACAGCTTGGTTCAAATAAATACAATGAATAACATTTAATAACATTAAACACCAGACATCCTTTACTTTAGAATTATTCCCTTGATTTATGTGTGCAAGCTCAAGCACCGATCATTTCCTGTAATAAAACTAATCATAATACAGTAGCTATTATTTATTGGGTATGTGTTCTACAGGCAAAACTATTGGCCTCAAGGATCTGCGGGCTTCCCATTTTCCAGCTTGAGGTTGTTGGGGAAATTAAAAAAACATGGGAAGGTGAAACATTTGTGCCCTTGCACTTCTGCGTGCACATCCAGTTTAAGATGTCCTATTTTGGTGCCACCTGTCATTACTTGCACAAAAACGCAAATGTGCATCGATAGGGATATGTGCCAAACCCTAGCGGTAGCTCAAGTCACTATATGACCAGAAACGCCCTTAGAAAGACAAGCAATTGGAAGAATGGTTTAAGAACACGGAGCTGGTTTTAATGCTACTGTTCACATGGAATCCTAATCTTGGCCTGGGTGTGTTAAAATAATATAGAATTACCAAGTAAAAGTCTTTTTTTTTCTCCCTTTGCTAGGAAATGTAATCATTGCCTTGGAATGTGTTTTTTCCCCCTGAAACAGAATTTGTTTAAAACTTTACGCTACAAAAAAGATGTGTAAAAAGAAACTTAAGTTGTCAGGTTTTAATAAGGATAGGCAACACATTTTAATTGCCGACTGTGAAGTATATTCATATGAAGACTAGCAGCATAAAAGCAAATGTACCAATGTAAGTGCTTTAGCAGGAATCCTTTATATCGATATAAAAAAACTGAGCTAATATGCATTCCTCTTTTGATTTAACTTTTTATAATACACTTGAGAGAAGATCTTCTGACCGCATTTTCAAAACTTATCATCTGGTATCAATGCACCTAAAAGTAACAAATTCCCTGTATTCACATGTATCCTTTAATATGTGGGCTGAGGATTGTATTTCAGTATGTTCTCATGGAATATTTAGCACAAACAGTGCCCTCCACTAATATTGGCACCCTTGGCAAATATGAGCAAAGAAGGATGTGAAAATTTGTCTTTATTGTTTAAACCTTTTAACTTTTCTGCCTAAAATACACAAAATACTCTGCTCTCGTGGATATGAAACAATTGCAAACACAACACAGGTTTATCCAAAAAATAAAAAATGTGAAACATATGTGTGGCACAATTATTGGCATCAGTGGCGGAACTACCGGGGTCGCAGGGGTCGCGACTGCGACCGGGCCCTGGAGTTCTGAAAGTCAGGGGTTGCTGAAAACGACCGCTCGGCAACTCTTGGGCCCCCCTGACTGACAGAAACTCAAGATGCCTCTGCTCCCCGCCGCTGCCGCTTCTGCTGCCGCCGCCGTCACCGCCGGCACCCGAGACAAACACCTCACGCTCCCAACACAGGAGTTGACGGTAGGTGACCTTCAAAGGGGGGGTAGGGAGAGAGTGGGTAGATCGTGAGAAGGGGGGGAGGGAGTGGGTAGATCGTGAGAAGGGGGGAGGGAGTGGGTAGATCGTGAGAAGGGAGGGAGTGGGTAGATCGTGGGAAGGGGGTGGTAGGGAGGGAGAGGGTAGATCGTGAGAAGGGGGGTAGGGAGGGAGAGGGTAGATCTTGAGAAGGGGGGAGGGAGAGGGTAGATCGTGAGAAGTGGGGGGAGGGAGAGGGTAGATCTTGAGAAGGGGGGGTGGGGAGGGAGAGGGTAGATCGTGAGAAGTGGGGGTAGGGAGGGAGAGGGTAAATCGTGAGAAGGGGGTAGGGAGGGAGAGGGGAGATCGTGAGAAGGGGGGTAGGGAGGGAGAGGGGAGATAGTGGGGAGGGAGAGGGGAGATAGTGAGAAAGGGATAGATGGGTTGGGGGTGGGGGGGGCCTTAACAGATTCTCGCACCGGGGCCCTGAGGTTTCTAGTTACGCCCCTGATTGGCATTATGAATTCACATGAGAAAAAATAGATTTGAAGTATATTCCCATTTTTATTTTACATCAGAAAATAGCAAAAGCATAGAAAGTGCCAATTTCTACCATCAGGACAATAATTAAGAAGTTCCAGTCAAATGGAAATGCTATGAATCAATCTGGAAGACAACGTGTGTCTATATTGTTTCAACGCTCTATGAAGAGGATAGTTCAAGTGGCCAAAAAATCTCCAAGAATCACAGTTGTAGAATTGCGAATTAAGTTGCGTCCTGGGGTCTTCAAACTCACCTACATCACCCTTGTTTGGAAGGGTTTCAAGAAAAAGGCCTCTACTCTCATCCAAAAACAAACTCAACCATCTTCAGTTTACCAGGTATTACTGGAACTTCAAATGGAATAGGTTTCTACTGTAACATGAAACCAAAATAGGGCTTTTTGTTAACAAATAAGTGGGTTTAGCGCACACAGAGAGGTAGCCATACGGAAAAGTATGCCCACGGTTAAAATATGGTGGTGGCTGTTTTTCTGCCAGAAGACCTGGACATTTTGTCAGTATACATTGAATCATGGACTCTTTTAAATAGCAATAGATATTAAATGAATACCTGGCTGCCTTTACCAGAAAGCTTCAAATGGGCCATGATTGGATCTTCCAGTGGGGCAATGATCCAAAACATACATCAAAATCAACACAAAAATGGTTTACTGACCGTAAAATTAAGGTCCTACCACAGCCATCCCAGTCCCCTCACTTGAACTCTATAGAAAACCTATGGGGTGAACAGAACATGAAACTCAACCATCAAGAGATTCTGTATGGAGGAAAGGTCTCAGATCCCTTGCCATGAATTCTCCAACCTCATCACTGTTTATAGTAGAAGACTCAAAGCTGTTATCTTGCCAAAGGGAGGTAGCATAAAGTAATAAGCTAAAAGGGGGACAATAATTGTACCACACACACACATCAAGTCTTGGGGAGCATATAAAATTGGAAATCATATTTTGAATGTTAAGATTAATCAGCCATTTAGCTCTCATAGTGTTAAATAAAACATTTGGTTTCTGCAAGGACAAGCAGTTGTGTTAAAGCAGCAGTGATTCTTTTTTCCTTCTTGCTTCAAGTAACAGTGAAGCAAACAGACTTTCCGTGAGAAGCATCCTTCACTGATATTTGCTGGCGGCACCAGGGTCTCTCTGCTCTTGTGAATAATACATACTTAGAAATTCAGAAACACAGAAATTGATGGCACGTTAGAACCATTAATCCTAGTCTATAGTTTTTATAGTTTTATGTTTATGCCATGCATGTTTAATTTCCCAAAATCTGCCACTTCTGCTGGAAGGCTGTTTCACACAGTAGAACTTCCTTATATTACATCTAAGGCTCCAATTTTTGACTATGACCTCTTGTGCTAACACAAACAACACAGACAGTGTACATTCAGGTGTTAATATCAGAATACCCAGACTTACATTACTTGGAAAATTGAAAAGCCGGATTTACAAACAATAATATACATTGCAATGTATATTACTTTGTATCTAAATTATAAAGATTACACCATATACCATTTAACATGAATTTACTTTTTCACATGGCTGGTGCTTTTGTATGACTATAGAGTTCCTGGAAAAGAAAAATTATGATATAAATTAGGATTCTGATTTTTAGTCATCATATTACCTTGATTTAATACTTTAACAATTGTACTTTTAACTTCAAAACTGTAGGAATGAACAGTGAATAATATTATGACATTCTGGCTTTCTTCCAACAACATTTAGAACAAAATAGGCCTATTGACTATTGAGTTCTTAGTTGTTACAGCTGTGCAAAGATCTTTTTTTATGTTAGATGATAGCTACCAGAGTGATAATAGTGTTGATGGACTCTTATTACAGTATTCACCTTCCTTGATGTCTCATACCTATTGGCTTTATCCAGGATCATTTTCTTTCAAAAAATATCCAAGAAAATAAAAATAGCTTATAAATGAATTGATATATTTGAGTCAGTAAAATAGCATGTGCATGCATATTCTGTCACCCTGTGACTTTTTTTTGTTAATCCTCTTGGGGACAATGGATTTACTGCTTTTGTATTGTGCATGTTATTGTAGGCTGATGGTGATTCATTGATATATTCACATGATTATTTTATTGCCTTAATTAGTATTTTTCCCCTTAAGGTTCTCATCAAACGAAAAGATAAAAATACAATTTGCGGGTACCAGTGAGAAGCAGCCTGGTTTGGATTTATGGCAGTGGGTATCATTACACTGTGCCCTGTCTCACACTTTTTCCAAAACTGTTAATTCAAGTTGGCTACACCCCCTCCCCCATCTTGGATCTAGGACTCTGTGTTGTGTAAACTGAGGTATGAAAAATATCACTGGCTGTGTCAGGTACTAGTGCTGGGTATTGCAACTGAAATTTTGTGTCAACCACCCTGGATCACAATAAAAGCAAGTCCATTCTTTTCAATGTCAGCATATGTTTTCTATAAACTTCTTTCATCTTCTATTTATCCTATTGGTCCCATAGGTGAACTGGAGATTTTCAGACTTTGGCGTTAACAACAAGAAAACATGGATCCATCCTGCCTTGTATCAATAGTTCAGGCTGGTGGTGATGGGGTGTAATAGTGTGGGGAACATTTTCTTGGCACACTTTGAGCCCCTTAGTACCAATTCAGCATGTGACAGCCTACCTGAGTATTGTTGCTGACCATGTCCACCCCTTTATGACCACAGTGTACCCATCTTCTGATGGCTATTTCCAGCAGGATAATGCACCAGGTCACAAAGCTCACATCATCTCAAACTGGTTTCTTGAACATGACAATGAGTTCGCTGTACTCCATTGGCCTTCACAGTCAACCCAATAGAGGACCTTTGGGATATGGTGGAACAGAGATTCACATCATGGATGTGCAGCCAACAAATCTGCGGCAACTGCGCGATGCCATCCAGTCCATGTGGACCAAAATCTCTTTGAAATGTTTTCAGCACCTTGTAGAAAGTATGCCACAAAAATAAGGCAGTTCTGAAGGCAAAAGGGGGTCCAACCTGGTACAAGCAAGGTGTACCTAATAAAGTGGCCAGTGAGTGTATATTTAATAATTATATTTATGTGCTTTGTGAAAAATACAAAGTCAAATTTGTTTACACTGTTTAAAAGTTTTTTTTATTACTACTAATACTGAAAAACAGACATGAGGGTGTGTAACCACAAGGCAGGGGCTTAACCAGGGGGATGCATGGTCATGGTATGATGTGGCTAAGGGACGGGCATCACAATGGGGCACCAATGACTTTTTGTTGCCTGGGGCCCTGGAAGGTCTCTGTCCGCCCAGAGTATATCCTAATCTAGTAAAGGATCAGCTAGTTTATAATGTGTTTTCCTAACTTTTAATGATCGGGTACCTAGTATTCTCTCTTTTTCTGATTGTTAGGTAATATTCAGAATTATTCTCAAAGTACACCACAGAAATAACACTACTAATAATAGAATATCTAAAATACTTTTGGAACAAATATTCTTATGACATAGGTTATGCAAGGGTATGGGTTATGGTTGTCTATATCATAATGTATTTAATACCTTTTCCAATTAATCATTGTACAATCATTGAACGTATGTGGACATCTTACCATCACACCTATATGAGCTTGTTGGACATCTCATTCCAAAACCATGGGCATTAATATGGAGTTGATTCAGCATTTGCAGGCATAACAGCCTCTACTCTTCTGGGTGTAGAGTTTTGTGGAGAATTTGTGTGGGAATTTATCCCGTTCAGCCAAAGGAGACCAAGCACTAATGTTGGACGAGAAGGTGGCTAGGAAAGTAGCACCCTCCCATGGCAACCCCAAGCTCTCTGATGGATGCAGCATAATAAGGGTAGCGCAGAGACACACCAGAGACAAGGTGTGGTCCCCAATAAGCACTCTATTTAAAAAGGGAACAGCTGAACTATAACTGATCAGTTGTTCTGTGCTGTTTGCTAGTGAACACTCAGTTACATTTCTCTGTTTATCTGGATGTTCTGACCCTTGGCTTATCACACCGCTTCTGAACTTTTGCTGCCTGGAGATTGACCGTTTGGATTACCTTGACTCTGTTTCTTATCTAACCCTGTCAGGGTTTTGCCTTGGACTTTATTTTCACTTATTATTTCACTAATATGTATAGTTGTACTTGCCCTCTTGTGGTGAACTGAAGTATGTTTCTGTTAACTTCCTGTTCCAGGTCTTTCCACTGTAAGCAAACCATAAGTATAGTAACAGTTAAGAGCTTTCCCATTTTTTATATACAGGCCTTGGAGAGTTAGTCTGTAGGTAGGCAGTCATTGTTCTAAAATAATTAGTATATGCTTTCACTGATTCAGGTACTGTTTCATGTTCATGCTATTTTCCTGACAGTAAAATGTTATGAGCTAGGTCCCTTTTTTTGTATTAGCTCATGATTGAATAGTCATGTTGTATGCCTATCACTAGTATGTATGCATTTGTATTTTGAGAATGTGAGCAGATAATTCTCTAATACATATTTTGCTAATTCTGTATGTTTTTGGCAGTTTTACAAAAAACAATTATTAAAGATTCTCAATAAGAATCTGAATGGTACCCCTACCTTCTGAGTTTTTACTGAGAAGTTGTTAGCTATCTGCCAAACCTTGTACTATAAACACATTGTGATGGGAGAACAATTATAGTATAGTAATTATTGCCTTTTTCATAATCTTTTGTGATGTCTTTACTAGATGTATATTATTCCATGTGCACTTTCCCTTTATACACAAACTTAACTTATTGTATGGAATAATGCAAATCAATAGTACCTCCCAGCATTAGGATATAAAGATTGATATTTATAACATATAATGTGTATGGCTTGGTGTTACAGAAAGTAAAAGCACCAAACTAATAATGGTTCTTTTCTCCATGTGTTGGTCAAAGAGAAAGAGCAATGATGTCGGGAGAGAGTAATTTACTGTGAGCACACAATATTCTATCATGTGGGTAATTAACATTTTGGCATTCCAATTCGTCTTGGCCATTATGGCTGCATTAACATATTGTATCACTGTGACCATGCATTTTAACTGCATATAATTTTCAAAATACGGAAATAGTTTACACTGTGGCAAAATATGTTATTTAGCAAGCACGCCATGTTAGAAGAAACTATCAAATTATATATGAGCAAACAATGTCTTCTATATATGTCACATACAGAGATATTGTATGGAAAGAGTGATCATAGAATAAGAACACAAAAAGAGGGAGTTGCAATTTTTTGTTTATTCTTTTGTAAATAGCAGATACAGAAAAGCGGTAGAGGAATAATTGCACTCATTTTTCAAAATATTTCCTAAGCTGATAAACGTAATAGAGAACATTTTTAAATATCCCAAAAAATCAGCACAAGGTATGAGCCTGTCAGGATTTGGAGCGTAAGAGCAGAGTATTGTCCAAAACAATGTCAGGAACAGTCCAATAGATCAGGGGCCGGTGGCAATCAGAGAAAATGGTAGTCCAAGCTAGAGTCAGACAAGAGGGGTAGTCCAATAGGAAGGTCAAAGGTCAAGTAATGGAGGGTCTGTAGCAAGGAGAGCAGAGAAGAAAAGGAATCTGGAGTCCAAGGGCATACAGGAACCAAAGTTCTGGAACACTGGAGTAATGTAGTCACAGTATGGTATCTACTCCTCCCTGTGCCGAACATCTTGTGTAAAACTAACACAGTATTCCACAATAAGAACATCATACCAACAGTCATACACAGTGGTGCTAGTGTAATGGTTTGTGGGTGCTTTGCTGATTCAGGAAACTTGCCATAATTTATGGAACCCTGAAGGAGAATGTCTGGCCATCAGTTCATGACCTAACGTTTAAGCACAGGACAATGATCCGAAGTACACAAGCAAGTCCACTAGATTGTAAGCTTGCACGAGCAGGACCCTCTTCTCCTTTGCACCAGTTTGTTATTGTATGTGTTTTTGTATGTGAAATTGTTCTACTGACTGTAACAGCACTGCAGAATTTGCCGGCGCTTTATAAATAAATATAATGTCCACCTCTAAATGGCTCAAGAGAAACAAAACTTAAGTTCTGGAGTCCTAACGTGAATCTGATTAAGATGCTGTGGCATAACCTTAAAGGGGCAGTTCATGCTTTATAAGTCCTTTAATGTGGCTGAATAAAAACAATTCTGCCAAGAAGAGGGGGCAATTCCTCCACAGTGGAGTAAAAACCTATTACCAGTTATCTCAAACATTGGATTGCAGTTGTTGCTTTTTCACATTGGTGATATAAGTTTTGAATTACTTTTTACTTTTAATAACTGAAATGGTCATTTAAAAACTGCATTTTGTGTTCACTCACGTTGCCTTTTTCTTGTCATAGAGCTATTTTGCACAATTTTACCACATGTGGGTTTAATTATTCCCCTTTTCTGTGTTTGATGTAGCAACAAAATTAGACATCTTTTTTTCAGAACGGGCTTTCGTTTCTATGGGCTTTCCATAGAAATGTGCAAAAATAGTAAATGCTAGTATGTAGAAAACCTAAAAAAATTGCAATTTTCTTTTATTTTATTTATGTCCAGCAACATCCCCTAAATACAGACAAACCCCTCATACATATATATTTTTTTATTTTCTTGAGGTCACTTCCATCCCTTACATAGTATCCTATAGGGTAGTATTTTTATTAGTTATGGCTTAATGGGTTTAGGGGTAGTGGTTATACTTTTTACATGTAGAGCTAGGGCTATGGGATGTAAGGTTTTTTTTAATTATTATTATGTTTGCACTGTTAGCAGTGCAATTTGGATAGAGATTCCTTTAGGAACCTCTCAAACATGTTATGTATGCTAGTGATGTCGCAATGACATCATGTAGCTCACTTTAGCGTTTATGTTTTGTTTATTTCTTTTTTTGGTATTTTAGTGATTCTTTTCTAATTCAATAAAAACATTTTTTTTTTTTTTTTTTTTACCTTTTCCACATGTAGGATGAGGAAGAAACATTATTTCTCACTGTCTTGCCTGTGATCCCCCTGCAATGGACACATTGTGATACCAAGCAAGTCTCTATAGACTTGCATTGGGCATTGCAATGCGTGTGATTGGCCAGTAGGGGAAGACATCTGATATCCCAGCAAGGTCTAGACAGACTCTGCAGGGGATATCCTGTCCTCCTATAATCATCTGGTTGACATCATCAGTGCGCGCCGGCAGCCATTATAAACAATCGGTCAGCAGGACAGCCTGATCTCCCGTGTAGTGGCAGGAGATGTCACTGTCGCTAAAATAAAGCCAGGACGTACCTAAGGGCTTTTAAGGAGAGCAAAATAAAAAGAAATCAGGAAGAGACAAATACTTTTTTATATTACCGTATTTTCTCTCGCTCAGATACTTCATAACAGAATCCTAATTTTATCCTTAAAAAACAGGCAAGCTAATGCATAAGCCATTGTTTTTGTTATGACATTTGCTAAGCTTTTTGGCTTCCATTTACAAAAAATAAATATTTCTGGATACAAATGAGCAGATAATTATTTTAGCTCTATAAAATAAGGCTTTTGTATTATATCATACCCAAAACATCTGTCATTCAGAGGTACCTGTGTCATAAACAGATTACTTAAATGTATATCCTTACAAATTATACATTATATAATAGTGTAACTATAAAGCAATATTTTGATAAATTTGCTGGTATTCTTTGTCAAAACTCTACTTTTATATTTTTATATTAGATATATGTTAGTTATATTTCCATTGACAGAAAGTCATAAGAAAAAATCATTTATATCCCTTCATTTTGTAATGTTTCCTTTTGCCCTTCAAAAAAAACAGCAGACACACAAAAGAAGAAAATCACTTGTCCTCTGATAAATGAATGTCTGAAAACATGAGACAGCTATGCAAGCCAAAATAAATAATTTGAGTCTTTCACAAGAACATGAAAGAACATGAGAAGGAATGTCTTATTTATGCCAACACTAATAAAACCTTCAACACACCTGATAGCAATGTTAATTAATAAGGTGAAGATACTGTCACTCATGACTTGTTCTAAGTAAAAATGACTAAAGAAGTGTGTTTCATCCCTATTCCACAAAATACAAGTTAGTAAATCGGAAATGGTAAAATGTCTTGGAATACTATTTGAAAAATGTTTAAAGCATCTTCCATAAACAATGCCTTAAAATGATTTCTTTAGTAAAATCATTTAACGTAAATCATAATATTTATATTTTGTATACTTGTTCTGCAGGTAACACAACAATTGATTTTCCAATAACCAAAAGTTTCTATTTGAGGTTTTATATAATATTTGCAATGTTGCATGTATCTCAATGCTTTTTAGAAAACAAGGATGTTCTTACACACTTGCCCTACATCACTACCATTAAAATCAAAGAGAATGGCAACATCCAATCATATGTATGCTAGTTGAAGGCAATGAACGTTTCCCACTATTGCTGTTGAGTTTCTACCAGATCACTGCAGTATTTAAGTGTTCTCTTGATGACTGTCTCTAATATTAGATTTTCTTCTAACCTACTTTCTTCAGTTAATTTAGACTATTTTATAACACCTATGTTCTTCTAAGTAGTCTGTAGACTAAGCATCTCCCTGGCCTAGTAAGGTTTCAATAGATGACCATCTGAACATATTTGAACCTATCAGTGCCTATAAATTATAGAAAAACAAACCATGCAATTCATTTTGTAGCTGCTACTACAACTGTTTCTATCAGCTTGTGATTTTTAACTTATGCAGAAATCCTGATTTGTTTTTTTTTTTTGAGGCTAAAATATTTGCTTTTACAGAATAGACACTTATGCATAAAAAAAGAACATTTCCTATATGATTAGTTTTCCATTTGAAAAGACAAAAACAAATTCTTGATCTAAAAAAGGGTTGAGACTCTTTAACAATTGCTTCAATCATGAAATGCAAATTCATATATTATATTAAAATATCATATTGGAATATATTTTTACTTTCCAACATTTTTTATTTCTTATTTTGTATAAGATGCAATGTATTGCTGTACCACATAATGCACAATAAAAAGAGAAGGAAAAAGGAAAAGTGTTTGTTGTGAGTGTTACAATCTCAGTATTGTCTTCTCTTCCTCTCTCAGCCAGGTGTTTGGATAGTGTTGTGTAGTAAGGGACATATACAACTGCAGATGAGTGTTTGTTCTACTCCTTATTCATCCCCTATGTAGCAGTGTTTCACTATAAATTGTAATCATTTAGTCCATTGTATATTGTGCTACCAAAGTGCATCAGCAAAGAGTAGTGTACATATGCAACACATACAGTATGGGATTGTGAAGCAAGTGCAGTTGATTTATATAGTGTTTACCACTAGATGTAACACATGACATGTTCATGTTTGCTGAATAGCAGGGTATTCCAACAAATAAAAACAATAGTACTTAAGAAACATAACATAAATATTCCAAAAAACTTATACAACCACACTGTTAGATTTGTAAATGCAGTGTTTACGTAAAACATATGTGCACAGTTGTACATATGGAATGATCATTATTCAGTGATGTCATGATGCTAAGTGAAATGTTTATATGGCTGGAAATTAAACCTATGGAATCAAGGCCCTTGAGAAAATCAGGTTTCAGTGATGATATGTGTCAAGAAAAACAACTTTTAACATTTACAAGGCTCCTTATTGTGAAGGATATCTTTGTATGGATTCTGACTGTGAAAAGCAGCGGTTTTGAGCGTATTCAGACTAAGGACACTATGTGGGACTTTCCTGTTGAAAAGACTAGAGTACCATGGCCATGGGTGTCTACAGGATGCTTTCCAACAGAGGGCAAATTATCCTCCCAACATTTCCCATCCCAATACCTCCTTACCTCATCCTCATTGCCTACCTTGGTTGGCTCGGAGAGTGGTTTCCTAGTAGGAGGTGATTGTAAGTAGTGGAAGTAGCAGCTAACAGACCACCATGAACCTGTGCAACATGAGAACTTTACATTAGTAAAGTTTACATTAGCTGGGGTGTAAAGATCAGCCATAGCTATCCCAATCTAGATTGTGTGCTCGCAAGAGCAGGGGCCTCCTTTCTACCAGTTTATTATTGAATGATTTTAAATGATTCTACTGACTTTGTTGTAACAGCGCTATGGAATCTGCTGGCACTATATAAATTAATCTAATGTAATAGTGTTCATCTAGTAATGGTTGTATAGTGTTTTAATTTGTGTGATGTCTTTAAAAGTTATAATTATGGATTTATAAAATATGATTTGATAAAACATATTGTCTCCCTTTAATAAATCTGCCTGAGCTGGAACCCTTGAGTGCCTGGAGTCTTTATTTATTTTGATAAAACATATAAACAGAACAAAACAGAAAGCAAATGAAGCTTTAAAAAAACAAGATTTATTCATCAGGATTCATAAAATCATTCCACAATTCTAAAAGATCAGAAATACATTATTTTTATTATTCAATATACTATAAAATGCTTTCTCATTTTCATATGTAGTTTTTGTTCGTGTCTACTGAGCTGAAGATGCTGCTTGCTTAGTCTATTTCTGAGCAGTGTGCCACCCAGTGGCTGTTTTGAATTATGCATGCATTCCTACTGCTCCTCTTAGGTACTACCTTACTGCAGTATAAAAATTAGATGGATGGATAGATAGATAGATAGATAGATAGATAGATAGATAGATAGATAGATAGATAGATAGATGGATAGACAGACAGACAGACGGATAGATAGACAGACAGACAGACAGACAGATAGATAGATAGATAGATAGATAGATAGATAGATAGATAGATAGATAGATAGATAGATAGATCTAGACAATTAAAAAGTAAGACTTAACATATACACATGCTCAAAGATTCATTATATGTTGAGAAAACTGAATGAACATAGAGTACATTAAATTTATGAAGCATTTAATTGTAGTTTGGAGAAACATTTTTTACACTGACTATAGCAATGACATTTTATATTTTTTTAATGTATGCAGAAGAGGGTCCAGCTTTGATTTCATCATATACATCCTGGATGACAACAAATTCCCCATACTCTAAGCTTTCGATCAGTCACTTAATAAACGATGTACTCAACAATATAACTTGCTTCTATACATATTCTTGTATAAGTGAAATATACAGACATCCAGCTGCAACCTTATCAGTCAGAAACTAAAAGTCATTAATTATTTTACTAAGAATAAAATTTCCTAGATTTTAGAGGTTCTACGATTAAACAAGAAGAAAGCTAGGCAAAACGGTCACGGCTGTGTTTAATATTAAAAACATGTTCATCAAAATATGCGTGTGCACTATGTCTGGTGTTATTTCACTGCTTTTGCATTTAAATATTATCTAACGGAGTGCTCACATTTAACATTTAACATATACATTCTGAAATATTCTTACATAAACCCATAATGATTCCTATGTAATCTTTTTTTGATTGATTTCAACAGCTGAACTTCATCATTTTGTATTATGTGGGTAGGCAGATCATCCATTGAAAACACTAGCATTTTGTCAGGAATCCTATCAAAACAAGAAGTTCATAATCCGTGCCTTTTCCCCAATGAGCAGCTCAGTTCCTTCTACAAATGGTTTAAGACTTCAATGTAAATAGTTGGAAATTGCACTATTGATCTGATCGTGCAATGTTTCATTGACCAATAATTTATTGAGTTCACATACTTTAGCTTTATACAGGCTTTTTAAAAAAAAAAAGCTCAGTCAGCCATAGATGTTTAAACAAACAATGTTTGAAAAGTGCTTGTCAGACAATCTTTTTCTGAAATTAAACATGTAATAATGTGAATAAATATTTAGGGTTAGTCGCCCAAAGTGTAGAGTAGTGCAGTTGATCTTCCATATAATGTATTAGGAATGATGATTTATTACTATATTAACATCAAATAAACCAATATATGGGGAGTGGGCAATGCTTCTAGTTTTAACTACTGTCACTACTGTTAACCCATATTATGTTGCAGAGAGGGATCAAGTTCTCCTGCATAAATCTCCATAGAAAAGATGTTTTTTAAGTATTAACGTTTTGTGAAAAACATGATTAAATCGGTGGGCTTCACCTTACAATATATGGGGACGTTGATCTCTGGGAGCTGCCACACGAGGCCCCTGCTGCCGATCTTAGTGTTGCTGAATACCTCACTGTCAATGTATTACAGCAACAACGTTTGGGTGTAGAACAAACTAGTAATTAGATTGATAACCATACTAGAGCTCTGCGCGGGACTGTTTTTATAATCCCGCTCCCACCCGCTGATTTTGTGACCATTACCGCCCGCTCCCGCAATGTGTGTGTTCTATTTCCGTCCGCTCCCGCAATGTGTGTGTCCAATCCCACCCACTCCCGCCAAATATGTGTCCAATCCCGCCCACCCCCTTACCTGAACTGCAGATTTCCCGCACACTCCCACAAGGCTGCCTTCGCGTTGCTCCCTCACAGCGCCTCTTCTCTTGTTCCGCCCAGGAACCCAACGGTGTCAGGTGAATTTACTTCACTTTCAAAAACGTTTACCTATAAATGTGATTAAATTAAATGCAAATAGTTTAGCACCTCACCACTTTATCTGCTAATCAAACCCTGTTTTTTCTTCCATATGATTAGACAAGATGAGTTTCTTTTTTCTAATTAGTGTGCATCTTAACTTGCTGGTGCTTCCATTGGTGTCTACTATACTATAATTCCACAGTGTGAGTATGGAAAAGCTGTATTGTTCCATAATCTTAGTGCAGTACAGTGGCCACCCTATGATAATCAAATCTATGACTAAGGACACCTAGTCTGAAACATGGCAGGTGGATTGTTTGTCCCCCGACTTCCACCATGTTTGTGAAACATATTTGCAACACAAAGCTAGACTCCTCTAGACATAGGAAACGTTTGTGCCATTGGTAACAATTTTGGCATAAGTAGGTTCTTTAATCTAGAACTCAGTAGTCAGCTCCTCATATAGATGTTGTTGAAACACAACTGCTCCTAATTCTCCAATATCCTAGTAATTACCACTAACAGTTAGGGCTCACATAGATCACATCTTTCGACTAAGCAATCCAAATCCAGCAATATACATTATATCCATTCTGACTTTGTTCTATTATGTAAACATAACTTTTTGAAACAAAAGGAAAAAAAGCCATACAGTTTATTTTATGTTTCATCAAGTTCATAAATGTATATACATGTGTACCTATACATGATAAAAGACAAGTAAAATAAACAGTTAAACATGTCTGCTCAAGAAGTTTAAATGATGGACTTCTATTGTGTCATGAATGAACACCTTCAAAAAGAATCTAAATTAATGGAGGCATCATTTAGAGACAATTTAACATATACGGGAAAGTGTCTAGATGAATAGAATTTTTAACAAACAAATCAGCTCCACTGGGCTAGAAGAAGAGCAGAACAATATGCAGCCAAGACAAAGAAATGTTGTCACCTGCTACCTTAAAGAAATTTAAGTATGTATATCGTTTTGGTGCCTTTCTCTGTGAGTATATGATCTAAAAAATGTACTTTAACCCCACCACTTGATCACAGAAGGTTAAGATACACAAATAAAAAAAACTGACAATTTAATGGCTAATGTCAAATGTTTTAGTGAAGGTCAGACCATGCACAATAGCTGTTTAATGAGCAAATAATCTTTAGTAGCTTGATGGGGCTTTTTTCCTATGGGAACATGTGTGTTCAAAGATATTTCAATTGTCTGCAAAGGTTTTACCTTACAAATGCCCCGAGAGGAAAAAAAGTATCTCATTGTTGAAATGAATACATTTGTTTATTGGTGAGTCTTCTGAAATGCGAAATGTTGAAACATGATAAGAGGTGACTATCAAATTGCAAAGCATGCAACTATATTGTATCAACTCCCTTATTCAATACTGTGTATTGCAATAAAAATAATATACTAATATGATATATATATATATATATATATATTTAATTTTAGGGTATTACTTTTTGGCATATATGACTTTTATTTAATTACACTTTGGGATAAAGTTCAGTGCGAATTGTTATATAGTGCTTGGCACTCGGGCTGAATTCAATGTGAGAGATAAATATAATGCAAACAGTTGAATAGCAATCTGCATAGATTGCAATAGAAAAAAAGAAAAACAGGCATATATTTACCTTGATTAAGTAACTGAAATAAAGTGTATCACATTTTTTTCCATTGTAAACTATATAGCGATTGCTATTCGGTTACAAATGTAATATATTCATCTCTGGTATTGAATCCAGCCCACTGGTTTAAATACGCATTTAGTGCTTTTTATCCAAGATATTGATTTGTTTATCCAATAATAAACACAAGTAATCACCTGCAAGTAGAAAGGATGCTTAATCTATACCAACATCATCATACCTTTTTGTATGATCTGCATGCACTACTCAGTGAATGTGCACTATTATTATGTTTTGTAATGTAATGAGATTAAATATATATTAAATTATTATATATATATATATAATAGGTTGTTCTCCATAAAAGGGTGTCCTATCTTATCCTAAAAAGGATAAAAAGCTGATTGATATTTGGGTTTACAAAAATATATCTACAAACACGTGCAAATATTTTTATCTTTTATCTTCTCCCTTCTCGTCTATCTTCAATCTATCTTCATCTGTGTGTCTGTGGACATAACTTTCGCCAAACTGAGGGTACTTGCAATGATGTCCTTTCCACGATCCAACAATTTGAGGAGAAGACATCACTGAAAGTGTCATCATTTTGCCCTCGCTTGAACTTGGGGCAATATGCCTGAGGTGAAGTTCCCATGGATATTGAAGAGAAGAGAGAAGATAAAACAGAAGATGAGGAAATGGAAGTGATCGTCAGAAGCAAACATGGTTGGCACAGAAGGTAGGGATCCATTTAGAGACTGTGAGAGAGAGTGAACGAGAATTAGACCTTGACAGAATGTGAGTGAATGTGGGTCCACAAATTTCGGATGAAAATCAGAGCTTTTTGCTGCCCCAAGTTCATGTCCTCGCGTGAAGTTCTCGCGGGCTTATGTCCGTGGAGATACGGATGAAAATTGAGGAGAGAAGAGAAGGGAGAAGATAAAAGATAGAAGATGAGGAAATAGAAGTGATTGTCAGAAGAAGACCTGGTCGGTAGAGAAGGTAAGAATCCATTTAGAGAGCTTGAGAGAATGTGAGTGAACAGGAATGAGAGCTTGAGAGAATGTGAGTGAATGTAGGCCCACAAATTCTGGATGAAAATTGCTTTGTTTTAATTTGATTTGTGAGGGGTCTGGCCTTGTTTTCGCAGCTTCGTACAAATCGTTGTATTTAACAAAATTCAGTAAATTTGCAATGCTTACGAGTCCAAATGCACAAGTCTAATATACTGTATTTTACTATATACATATATATATATATACACATATATATATTTGAAATAAGGAAGTATTGCCGAACACTAACTTATGTCCACCAGGAAGCCTAAAGATTTATTTTTCCCACGGATTCCTATCCTATAGTGCAGGGGATTCTGGATAGGTATATGTAAATTAGTTTAACAACAAACAAATCATTTTGCCTCTAAATCCACTTCATACATTGATCCCTTAAAATTCATGTCTGTTCGCTAGACAGCTTTTAAACAAAGCGTGGGAAAGAGGTGCAGAAGCCAGACCAACAACAACAACATCACCTATATTTATATAGTACCTTTCGCCCAGTGGGACTAAAATTTTAATGATAACTGTATTTGCTCTAAATATCAGTGTATTCATCATACCTGAAAAGTATTATCCTTGTACAATGTCATTTTCTGTACACACTAATGTTTGAATAAAAAAATTATTGCTTAATTATTGCATTCATTTTTATTCCATTCCCAGTGTGACACACCAAACACAAAAGAGTCCAAATATGCTGAAACATAAATTAACTTAATTTGTTTTTCAATTAATACCTAAATTAGTAACAATCTGACAATCTAAAAGAATATAAATCCCGTTTCTGTAATAATAGGTATTTTCATCATCAAAACCTCTTTTTGGTTGTGAGTGGAAGCACCTGCTCAATAGACTGTGTCTTACAACAAGATTTAATACAGACATTTCATCAGTGAAGCTTGTAGAATCATCTATGTATGCTGAAAAGTTGGGCTTCATTTTTCCCTTTGATTTATGCCAATAATTGTGAGGTCCTAGGAAACAGAACACTGTTATAATATAATGGCACTGATGATAATCACTGCACTTGTCACATTCAGCTAGGACATTGAATATACCTCACTACAGTGTTTACAATTTATGTTTTTGGTAAAATGAGGAGCGTGAAAAAGCCTATTAAATATACTAATATATTTTTAGTTTTATAAGCCTCTTTTATGTCCAAGTGATACTTGGGTAACAAAAAAAACTTTGGTGTTATGCTGGTGTAAAAGTCTTGTTGCCATATTAACTAATGGAGACATATCATTAGGATAAATCCAATTATTTAAACTATAAAAGACCATTTTTCAAACATTGCATCATAGAAATACAGAATTTGAAAGCTGATAAGAACCATTTGATCCATCTAGTCTGCCCATTATCCCTATTTCAAAAATACGTCCTTGGTCTCGCCTTAGATTTAAGCTAGCTTTAAGCCTAGCCCATGCATGTTTACATCTCCTCAGTATATTATTCACTGCCACTTCTGCTAGGCGGCTGTTCCGCTTACCTTCCACTCTTTCAGTAAAAGTATTCCTTACATTACATTCAGGATCACATTATAAAATACCCCGATTGCAGCTAACCTTTCCTGACATTCTTTTATTTAAGTCTTAGGACAATAAAGTCATGGCAGAGGTTCTGAATAGTTAGTGAAGGTCCTATATAATTTGTAAGATCCTTGGATTAGTAGAAATTTCTTCAAACCATGAAATAAGCCTATAAATCTATAAAACCTATAAATAGAGAGAACATTTTGGGTAATTATTTTGCTCCCCAGATGGCACACTGATACTTTTGTCCTTTTCAAATGTAAAAATTAAGCTTCTAGCATATAAACCATAAAAGACAGGTCTAATTATCTGAGCTAGTGACCTTTCTCCTTATGTGACTTTCTAAAATAAATACATAATTTGCTGATATATCCATTAATCACATGCTTGAGTTCTTGTTGTTTCCTAGAAAAACGAAGCATATGTTTATACAGAGTCAGATTGAGTCATTTGATTACATCATTCCACATTCAGCAAATCAGAAGCCATCATATGTGATCAGCTATCAGTTCAGATGTTTAAAAGAATTCATCGCTTCAATATAAAGTTGGCATAACGAAATAATTTCATTTTTTTGTCTAACAACATTTAACGTTCCGTTTACTATATAAGAACGTCTAAAGAAAATATTTGCTAATAAAACATCCAGGGTCATAACCTGGTGACAGAGGAATTAAATCTGAAACATTTGTTGTTCCCAACCACCTTCTCTGAGGAACGGCATCAAAGAGCCATAAACTGTTGAGGTCTAGCGTTTGAAGACTTAACATACACAGAATATTGGTTGACGCCATGTTTATTATAGTGCATACGGATCACTAGTAATCAGTTTGGATAATGTATATTGTGATGTTAATTGCCAATTAAACTTGGCAAAGCCTGGTTATGAAAATATCACATATTTTTAAGTTTAATGTTTTGGGAGATTGTGTGTTCTTTTTTACATATTGTCTGAAATATACAGACAGTAGGTACTCGGTAAATTTCTTCTGCCAGAAGAGCTGAATTGCAAAATGCATAGCTATTGTGATGAGATGGCATTTAAGAAATCTCATTAATTTAACTATGCAATTAAGAAGTGCTAACTTGGCCCTTTGCCTTGGGGAGGGTCACACTTCATATAAATATCACATGTGATGTGTATAGGTCTCTTACTGTACTGGCAAAGTTGTTCTTGTCTTAACTATAGGAAGCACATATTTCGCAGATAAACATATTAACCTAACATATTATACACAATTTTCATGTTAACCCCTTAAGGACAATGAGCGGTCCCTTAACCCATTGAAAACAATGTATTTTGAGCCCATTCGTGTACGGGCTTTGTCATTAAGGGGTTAATAAGACACATTTTTTTATCACTGACTTAACACCTACATTTATTTTGTATGGATGCTGTTGGCAGAAAAAGCCCTCTATAAAAATGCACTTTTTTAAATTAACCCAAGCAAAGAATTTAAACAGAAAGCAATGATCTAAATGATACATACAATACAACCTATGTAGTCCTGAGTTCAAATATCACTTAAAATGCATTGTACATAAACATCAATAATCTACAGTAGTCTTGTGCACTGCTAAGGGGGTTTTACATACCTTAAAAGATTACAATAGCAAAAGTGGGTATGTTTGTCAACAGAGTATGTGTTTGATGAATAATGAAAGGGCTGTACCCACACTTATTCAAACCTAGAGCATTTGCAAACATGGGACTGGGTTCCTAACATGGCTTTCTCTCTTTGGGAGGCTTGATTTTATTGTAGTCAGTGATTTGACCCTAAAGTAAAGATTAGTTCATACAAGAGATCAAAAGAGTTCATACTTTATCACTTCAGAGAGTTAGAAAAGATCTATATGATTACATCAAATTGGAAGGAAAACAGAAGTGCAAGAATACAACTCAAGAACATGAGTCTATTAATAATATATTGAAAATAGGTATGAAAGTGTAAAATAATATACTTGATAAAAAAGGAGTGCTAGGGATAAAGTTCCAGTTATACTCATATAAAGACTAAAAAATAATATGTGCATGAAACGTGGAAAAAGAAACAAGCTAAACATTGAATGAAGCTACTTCTAAAACTACTGCCAAGAATATTTTTCCAGATTCCATATTTTTCCATGGAAGAGATATGTCAAAGAGTTTTAAGAAACTGAAAAATTATCCTTCAATAGTGTAGGATGTAGAAATACTTTATCACTTGTAAAATGCTCTCGCTATTTGAACAAGGTTTTTCAGAAAAGGTAAGAGAGCTTTTGATGTATAAATTCTAAAAGCAGATATCCGTTTTATTTTTGTGACCTCTATGCTATATACCATGTACTGTATGTCTTCCATGTCTGTTATTCCTCGAATGCAGACATTTGTGAGATCACTTCAGCTTCTTCTTCTACATCATATATTGTTGATTATATGAACCAGTTCCTGGACAGAATATGCTGAATACATAAATATATATTTTTCATCTAGCTTCCATTATGAAACTGTTTCTAAGTACGCGATGCCATAGTTAACTATTATTATATAACCTTATGTACTTACCAAGTTCTTATCAAGTATGTATCACATGGGAACATCAAATTAAAGAACAAAGGAAATAGCACTCACTTCATTTGGTTTTGACTCTTTTTTTGACAGAACTTTTCGTATATACATTATTATAACATTGTTATACCCACCATGTTGCCAACAATGTAAATATATGTTGCATGCTGACATGACACAGGGTAGCTCTCTGCTGCCCTCTCTACAACTGATGTGCTGGGATATGATGTCATACCTCATCTCTTTGTCTCGTAGGTAAGAGCAGTAGCAAGTACAGCGTGCTAAGAGAGTTGTCACTTTCTCCGTCCAAGAGTTCCTGGTTTTGTGTAAGATGGGCTGCCACTATGCATAGCACACATGATATCAACTGAGATGTATAAAATAACAATTTTCCCTGTTGTTAGTAATAATAGTTAAAAGGAGGTGTTACATTTAGACAAACCATTTATGTTACTTATGTTAATGTGTTGAAATGCATAGAGTAGGAGGGGTTGTTAAGTGGATGGGTGGGATATTATATGTTTGCTACCCCTCCACACAGTCTCCTCCTACCTCGATTATCCAGCAGATAGTGGAGCTGCTGTGAATGAGAAAGCTCTACCTCAGTCACCAGGGGGCTCCTGGATGACCCTGAAAACTCTGCAAGCTGCTTGGAGCAAATATAATGCTCCCCGAGATGTACTTTCTCCCATGTTTTTCTTGCCACTGAAGGTTTAACCATACTATTCAAATGGTATGACAGATTTAGAAGATAGACAGACTTAGAAGGTATTAGGTAAAGAGAGTCCTGCTCGCTAGCAAACTAGTGGATATAAAAACAGCACAGAACTAGTTCCTGGGGCAACCACCTACCAGGGCATGAATTTGTGTCACATGACATGTTAAGTCATATTGACACAATTAGTAATAAAGCAAGTTTGTACCAATATAATTATTTCTAGAAAGGGTTTGGACGTAAAACAGTATTAGGACAGATGTTTCTAATTCTGCATTCAGTTGCTGAATTCAGCAGTAGATGGATCAGGACCTTTAAATATAGTAGTTGTTATTCAGATTTAGACACTTGCTACGTTACATTTACATCCAATGAACAAATCTCATTACAATATAATATCCCTTTGATACATTCAAGCATAATATTGGTTAAGTACAGTGCATTTGAAGAACATAATGAATGTTTAATTTATACTTTAATGTAACAGGGGAAACCGTTACTGAGACTTTGTCCTTTAATTGATGTGTATTGCATTAAGCCAAATGGTCAATTAAATATTAACAAGAAGCTATGTGAATAAATGCAGACGTACAAAAAAGAACACCCAAAATACCAAAGGAGAGCAGTAGAAAATACAACACGTTCACATAATGAATAGCATGTATTAAGCAATAAAATGATGGTACCTCATTCTTCTGACAAAGATTTTAACAAGATTTGAAAATGGCTCAGAATCAATCTCTTCTCTTGACAAAGGTGGTAATGAGAATCGAAAATTGGATGCAATTAGCTTATCCTTGTAATAGTCTTTAGATTGCAACCTCAAGCCTCTTTTCATATGCCATTATCTTTGGGGTACAGAAGTCTATAAAATATGATCCATTTTAAGCAATCATGCCACATCCAGAGCAAGACAAGCTTATGGCACCTTCAGAAAGACGGCAAAAATGTATCTTATTTCCTTTGTTTTTCCCTTTTTATAATGTTCCTCTTGTTCTTTTTCACTGTTATGGGGATTTGGTGTACAATATTGTTTATCTCAATAGCACACTGGCAGACAGAAACACTAGTATGTGTATGTTTTGCATACTCAGTATTATCTAAACATTTCTAAACAACAGAAATGACAAAGCTCCCACTTTTTTTTACTCAAATTCACTTTTGATTTCAAATGTGTTTACATTGTCATAATGTGCATGATCCATATGATCTTTAATTTTAACAAACTCATATATCCAAAAATAAAGAGGGACCCCATTAAAACAAGCACAATGAATAGGAAACTTTCGAATATTAGTTATTTATCCATTTGTTTTGGCTTCCCCTTTGCTCTCCTCATGTTAACCACTTGGAGCTGTGCCTGGATTTTCTGTGAACTCCTCCAACGGTTAATTACTACCTGTTACATTTTATATCTAACAAGCGGAAATTGGCGGTTGAATGAGTTCCCAGAAAATCTCAGCGGGGTCCTTGTGGTTAAGAAGGAGAAGTTAACCAAAAACATTAATTAAAGTAGTTTTTATGTATATAGGGTAGGTTGACTGTGTATAGGATCACTGTGTATATTTTGTATGCTTGTGGCTCAGTATTAGGCAGTAAGCATTCAGATTCATACTTTTAATACAATTTGACAGATTTCTCAAATGGTACAAATGTCCGAAAATGTGTAGACACCCCAACAAAACAAACAAAAACAAAACAAACATTCTCATTCTCTCTCATAATCTCATGCACACTCTCTCACGCTCTCTCTCATTGTCTCCCTACAATCTCTGCCGATTGCTTCTGTGTCCCTGTGTCATTTGCTTTGGTTCTTCTCTTGCCTCTTGTTCTCTTTCAGAAGTAGTTTGAGAGACCAGGATAAAAGCCATACCTGGGAACTCTCCGAGTTTGACCCGGAGATTGCCATGTGAGCGCTGCTCCTCTGGTTCTCCGGGTCAAGACCCAAAACCTCCGGGTCGCGGGGTGCTGACACGCCCCGCTCACCGTCCATTTTTTCCGTTACATGGGGGTGTTCCCCCGACATCAGTGGGAACGCCCTGACGTCAACGGGAACGCCCCCGATGTCAGCGGGACCGCCCACCGACGTCAGTGTGCAGTCCTGGCCGCGTCCCTCAAGGGAAGGCTCCGGGTAGTCGGAGCCGAGAAATTCCCAGGTATGATAATAGCATGGGTTTCCATTTCAAAAAAAGGCATTGCTACACTATAATGAAATTATTTAGCTTTAGCTACATTCGTTGCTAACAGGTGTATAAAATCAACAACATAGAAATGCCATCACCATAGACAAACACTGGCAATAGAATGTGTCGCACTGAAGAACACAATGACTTTAAATATGGCACCGTCATATGATGCCACCTTTGCCACAAGTCAGTTTGTGAAGTTCCTGTTAACTTTTCAGTTTGTGAAAGTTAATGTTAAGCATAAATCTTGCAGGACTATATGACTGATGTGTGGTGTGATTGCTCTGATTCTTGGTTTTGCTTTTTTGGAAAATTGTGTTAAAGTACAATTTTCACGGAAATACCTGCTAACAATAACAACTCACTCTCCTAATCTAATAAGGAGAAATAATAAAAATAATAATAATAATTTGCAGTGCTTAATGATCAAAATCCCTATTTTCTTAAATTAAATGAGCATTTGTTTTATGATAAAAAATCGAATATAACTCACATTCCAGTGGTATGACCAATAGAGATGGTATGAGAAATGGTCATGGCTTTTCACAAAGCTATTCACTGGATCACAGCTCAGCAAACTTTATTCAATGTTAATAGATATCAGTGGGAGAAGGTAAAACTACCCCCACAGAGTCATATAAATCAAAAGACCAAGACACGTGAAAAACAAATTCAGACAGCTTTTATTTTGGAAGAACACAGAAAACTTAAAAACTTTAATTAAAAAAAGTGATATAATGCAAGAGGTAATTTAAGCAGTGATTTGCAAGCCTTACTGAAGAAACATCATTGGTGGGATGACATACAGTACATCCAATATACAACCTAGGTAACCTATTGACGTTTGTGTTAACAAACAAGCCCTGACAATACTATATTAATCTTACTGTATTTCTTTTAGGCCTTTTGGTCATTATTTTATGCCCAATTAAGGATTAATACTCTTTTTTTAAGTTTAATGGCAACATTATGTGTTTATCTAAAATGTAGTGTAAAAGATTGTCTCAGTTGTGTATTTAATATTTTTTTCTGATGATAAATGACCTTTTTTTCATAAAATATTTGTTTTATCATGGTTTGTTTTTAAATACATAGCAAAGCAGTATATTATAACCACAGTTACGAAATAATAAATATCTTCAAGCGTAGATACATCATTATGTCAAGCTTAACTAAAACTAAAATTCCTTCTCGCTGTTTAAAGATATGTTTCCAATTGCATGAAATGACAAATTAAGGCTTTGAGTTGGTATATTTGAAAGTGTATGTTTAATAAAAGTTGTCATTTATATATTCATTTTACTCTTTATTGAACTCTGCATAAAAACATGTTTTTTTTTTAATTTTTTCAGATCATACATCTGTGCTTTTGAGAGAACATTCAAAAAACAGACGCGGTAGCCTTACAATGTTCTTGATATTTCGAATGCAACTGGATTCAGAATTCAGCTGGATGTAGAGCCAAGAAATAGAGGGCTCAATTCAATGACTCGTCTAAAATCTAGAATGAAAATTGCACACACATCATACTCGTAAGTAAACAATCCAATTCCCTAGGCACAAATCCAAAAATCACTAACTGCTTAAATGCACTTTCATATTTACCAATTAAGTCCAGCTTAGGCTTTTTGTCCGCGCATCTAATAAGAGGTAAACAACTTCTCCTGTTAGCGCACATTTCTTCCTTAGCAGAAGCTCATTTCTTCTAATGTGGTACACCATGAAGTGAGATCAAGTTTGTGTTTGCTGATATATGCATTGATGTCTGTTTACCTATCTATATGTGTACTTCTGCGAATACTAATATGTATCTAATATAACTAATATTGTTAATTTATTACACTGTTATTGTATAACATATTGATGCACTGTGTTGTATTATGGTATCTTCTGTCATCTACCTCGCAATAAACAGAGAATTAATAAATAAAAGAAAAAATATTACACTGTTGGAAATTAGGGGTATATGACTCAAATTCTGCTCAACAAAACTAGGTAGGTTCCTAACAACATGTCGTAGACTAGTATAAAAAGTGTGTAAGATTACTTAAGACAGAAGGAGGATTTATTAAGGATGTAACTTAAGATATGATTGTTCATTTAGATCTTAAAAATATGTGCAAGAACTATTTTTATTATTTAAAGTAACCATTCATTTTTCTTTAGCCATAAATATGTAGCTGTATCCTGATGACATTGTTGATATGGTACACGTCTCTTAAATGCTCACTTCCTACAAGTTATTTTAGTCAAAAATATATCTCTCAAAATAATAGTCCAGTATGGGATTGTTATTAGTGATAAAAACCAGAGAGAGTAAGTAGAACACTGATGCATTGCTGCTGATTGCATTCTATTCATAACAGATGGTTTAAGAATCAGAAACGTATGTGCAATACATCCCATGGTAGTCATAGTTACAATAAAAGGAAAAGTGAAAACGAGCACGTAATTATAGATACCAACAGTGTGAGAGTCAAAGTTAATATAATAAAAATGTTAATGACCCGTCTCCAGTTAATGATCCATGGGTAGAATTGGCACATTTTTCCATATGTTCACGGGGAAGTCCCATGAATCTTTTTTTTTTTTTTCTTTTTCATTTACTTGCATTTCGTAATTAATAATCATCCAACATTAAAAAAAATTATATTTGAACCATACATTTTTTTCAAAACAAAGAAAAACCTTGTTGTGTCTGGTTATTTAAAGTGGATATTCATTTTACAAATCCACATTTTGCAGTTCAATACACTAAAAAATAATGTGGCAATCAAAATAAGAAATACATATGTATTAGAAACCTACAAGTGGAGGTAGCCAATGTAACTTCCTGCCCTCAGGTTTGGCTTGATTACTGCTCCAGTTAAATAAACATTGCTAAATTTACCAAAGTGGCAGATGGTTGGTTCCTGCTTGGTAAAGGTGGTCAGAAGAGAAGGGGACATAACATCTCAACCAAGAAACATGTTTTGTTTTATATATATATATATATATATATATATATATATATATATATATATATATATATATATATATGTGTGTGTGTGTGTGTGTGTGTGCGCTGTTCAAGGCATTGGGCTTTGCCTTAAAATTTAGACCCAACTCCACTGGTCAGATGAGAATTTGTCCTATATGTTCTATTGTCAGTCCAATAAGTAGTTAATATGCTTGAAGTACCTACCACATCTGTCTCAAATCATTGCTTTTGCAGAGTAAAATAGCTAATTTGTAAGTAAACAACTACGAATTATGTTTGTATAAGTGATTATAAATCAAAACGCTTAAGCTATAGGTCCATATATTCATTAATTTATTCTAAACAAAAAAAAAATATTCACATAAATAGTAAAAAATTCATTTACTAGAAGATTTAAGTAAAAATGTAACTTAAAAACTTAACTTAAAATTTAAGTAAAAATCCACCAGCCAAGTTAAGTTAAATATATATTTAGTATATTTTCGTTGGACTCAAATGCATTTTATGGCTTGCAAACCAGTGCATTAGAATGTTATAGGAATTAGATAAGTAGACTTCTGTCTAATGTTTTTATATAGTGTATGATAGCGCAACACAGTGTGAAGTATCACAGAAATATTACAGTGCTAATTGTCATAATAATAAATCATATGGTTTGAACATTGAAACACTTTTTTTTTACAAAGTATGCCATAACAATCTTGTGTCCTAGAAAACAAACACTAAATTAAAAAATAAAACTATTCTTCTGTTGCTACATATTTTCTTCTGCAAATTAGCATACTCTGTGTTTCCAGTTCCCTCACTGACTTTTTTGTACAACCGAGTGATTTAGCACCTTATTAATAGAGTTATTGTTTGGGTACATGCTTCTTTTCTATTCCGAGCCTTCTTGTTGACTTCTTTCCAAAGTACAATTTCAGGCAGAAAGTTGGTTTCAGAACTTTTTTTGTAAAAGCCATAAAAATTTTACTAAACCCTGAGGGACACAAAATACTATCGTTTGAAAATGTTTTTAAGCCGCGAAAAGTGAAATTGTGAATTATTTAGCAGAAAAGAAAATCTGGAAATAAATTCAGTTTGATCTGGGCTGCTCAATTTTTTTTTGTATAAAGGTAAAAGTTTTGTAAGCTAGACAATGACAAACTTTTCTCTGGAGCTGTGAAATCTTAGTTAATAAAATCATAATTTAGAAAATGTTATAACTAATTGTTATACTTATTTGTTTTTTTTTTAATCTATTTGCTGTAGCAAGTTGCAGTGATGCTGTTTTAAACCAGGTCTTACTTTAGAACTTGCCAATCAGGATCCAAAAGCATATTTTGGCTAGAATACAAAAGATTGGGTAAAGCCTAGGCTCATAATACGGCTAGAATAATGGTTAAGAATAAGAATTAGTATAATGCTATCTAATTGATGAAAAGTCCAATTCTTAAGGTGAATGCATTCAAATTTAAGTTTAGCTAATGCTAATATTATGATCAAGACAAAAGGACCATAGTACAAAACTAGCAAATATAGGTCTGGTTATCAAGTGTTGCATATTTGAGAATAAACTAGTTATTTGATCATTAACAAAGATCCAGTCACCTCTTAAACATAACTTTCAGTGGATATTAACATAAATGTAACAAAAGGGTAAAATTCAAAAAGCTTTCATTATAATAAAAAAATTAAAACACAATGGAGCCTATAATTGTACAGGTAGATGCTGGGCTATTCAGCAGATCCCTATGATATTCCTGGCTGTGTGAAGCAATAAGAATCGATATATTGTCAGAACAATCACCCTAAATTTAACATTGACTTCTCATATTTGAAGGGACTAGATTAGAGCCGATATATTTAATACCATGTTAACATCTCGTCATGTCTTCTGCATTTTACTTCATTGGAAACTGAAAAAGGGTTAAGATTATATGTCATTATGATGAAAAACACTAGGTATTATATGAGAGCATGGGCTAGGCCGTAGAGGTTGGTTGCTGGTACTGATGGTGTGAATCTGATATTGGGCATTATATAAGATTTGTTTTAATAAAATATTAAAGCCCTTGCAGGCTTTCCCCTTGACCCACAGAGCGTTTGTCAGTGGTCACTCTTCTCTTGTTCTATGACAGGAGAGTATTTGTTTAGCTATGCCCGCTTCCCATCCAATTCCCATCCCACTCCCAGCCCTCTTAATGCTTCTTGCAGTTATCCCCACCATTGTCTGCAGCTGGCATTACCCATCTCACTTTGGGTCTGGCTAGCTCCAACTCCCTTGTAAAGACATTCCCTTCTGTCTTAAGTTCCCAGATATGAACATAGGCTCCTCTTGGTCGACATTAAGGCTTAGGATGTTATCAAGTGATCCAAAACATTCATACTGGGTGAAGGCTTGCCAACAGAAAAGAAAAAAACGGGTCCTTCTCTTAGTGATGTTGAATCCATTAAGCTCTAATGCTTCTTATCTCTGATCTCTTGGTAATAATATCTAATGTTAATATTTGCTAAAATACCTGTGAATCATATTTTGAACAAACTTACATTTATTTCGATACTTGTGTATTGTCTGGGCACCATCAAGTCTATTATGCGGGTGCTACCTATTTTTTTTTATTAAAAACAAGTCATTTTCAATTACATAACATAATAATTGTTATAACATATTTCTTAACAAAATTAATATTGCAAACAGCTAATTCTGTATTCAGCTTCTTATCTGGAGGGCAGTAACATTTAATTGAATCACACATTGCATCAAAAAGATTTTCTTAAGTTTCATAAGTCGTCTCCACACAAAAGTAGCTTTGGATGAATGGTCGAGAAGTTCCAAGATGATTCTTATTACGCCATTTAACTGAACTCCACATCCCCTCAATTGATTGTGTATGAGTACCTGTTTCTGGATCGACACAATTATATTTAAGATTTATTGTAAAAGGTAGTTTTTGTCTAATTTTATTTCAGGAAGCACAGTTATTGCATCGCCATACACCACCGCCTTTTATCGACAAAATCATTTAGTGCTTGTTGCAGGTACATTTGGATGGAAGAATACCCTTTTCTTGAAAAAATGTTATTGCATCCTCTTCAGTGCTGGGTAAATCCCACATTTCCATTGCATGGCTGTTGCTGAACCTTCTTCATTGACAGTTACACGTAAAAAGTGTCTGGATAATATACAAGTATACGTGGCGCCTGGATAATATACAAGTACCTTTATATCTAAGATGCGGGGTGTAATGTCTAGGAGGTGCAGTGCTTCTTATAGCATCTCAGCATTTTTTTTGCATTTCTAGCCAAACTGGCATAAAAATGTGCAATTTAATGCAATATTAATGTAGTCAAAAGTGTAGATTTGTATTGTTGAGGAGGGTTTCATTGTTTTTTTCATTTATTCCAGCCTTTCACAACCAAAAAATGTGTATGTGTACATGCTACAACTAGGGGCCATAATCTATAATTAGAGGGTCAAAGTATAGATGTAATGTAAGGAAGTTTTATTTTACTGATACGGTGGTACATAAGTGCAAAGTCATCCAAGCAACAGTGATGGTAAGCTGGATGTACCAGTATGGTACATGACTGACCTCTCACATGAAGTGGCACCTCCATCATTCCTTATCCCTACTTATGAAATATGGTCACCCTGATCCATACAGAAAGCAGAGAAGTTATAAGATTAATGCAACCTTTTTCTTTTTTTATTTTAGCTTTCCTTTGTAGGTATATTGTTTATTTTTACAAATTTCCAAGCAATTCATTACCATGTTGTACAATTATATTACACCAAATCTTATCACTCATACAAAATATACAATATAAGAATACTATAGCGGAGAAGGCAATCTGCATTTATACCGGACAGTGTCCTATTTATTCTGTGACATTTTTCCTTCTACCTTTAGCTGACATGGACACGGTACCTAATGAAACTGCCGTGTAATATCTTGTTTTTCTTGTTATCTTTCCTAAATGGCCACTGAAAATCATCCTGCTCAAAGATTCCCAGTGCAAAAGAAGAGCACCATGGTTAGCAGTGAAAGAAATGCAGCTAAATTGACACAATCTAATCCAGAGCATGTGCGCCAAAGCACTTCATTTCCAAAGGACAATACCGAACTTGATAACAGATACTCTGAGAAGACTAAAATGGTATAAATCTTTGGCTGTCGTGTTAAGAGCAGAGAAAATGCATTCATTTAGACAGAACACACAATTATCATCTAGATCATTCATTCTCCCTGAATCCAGGGCAATATACCTTGGACCCTTATACGATCAAATTAGTTTTATCATTGAGTCGGGTATCATGTAATGAAAATCTAGATGTTGGTGAGCCTATCTCAGTCCATGAAAATTCGGATTTAGCAGCTGGAAGGTAGTGTTTAGGAGAATATAGATACCGGATATTAGATGATAAGCTTAGAGTTGAAACAATTTAAGGACAGCATAATGAGCTTGAAAATAATTGACATAAAATGTGAAACAGCATATTTAAAATATATGCTTATGTCTTTTACTTTTCTCCCAAATAAAGTATAAATAACAAATGGTGGCAGCAGGTATTTGCTATTTTTGTTGTTTAGTTTTCTGTTTTCTTTTATCCTTGACCTGTGTTATTCTTTGATCCATGTTTAAGTCGAAGCGCACAATACCTTAATGGTTTTGAATGTTTTTGTCTGAAAATGCAAATAAAAAGAGTTTGAAAATTACAAATACCACAAAAGAAAGTTTGACGCAAGCATCTCGTGTGTTATTTCTCATGGTGCTACATTATCAAAATCCAAATAGCACATCTCAATTTACAGTATGCTGTTCACTGGACAGTGACAATGATCCCTCTGCCCCAGACGTATCCTGCTGACTCCTACTATTTACTATGCGGGTGAGAAGAATTATCTGCTGGTTTCTACATCTGCAGTGCATCTCTCTTGTATTTTAAGTGTCTTGTTTGCCTATTTTTTAAACTACCCTTAGCAACTCTGCATCTACTTAGCAGGTCCAAGTACCTGTAGTTGAAAATACACCCAATGACCCTCTTTTATCAGCCTTATCCAGGATCCACCCCTTATTACACAGTGAGGAACAAAATACTGTGCTGTCATACAGATGACATTATTAGATTATTAATATGTATTGTTTTATATAGCGCCATCATATTCCATAGTGCTGTACAATGGGTAGACAGCACATGACAAGTAGTATATAACAAAACAATAAGACTTCCAGAAACAGCAGATGAGGAGGGTCCTGCTCTAATAAGCTTACAACCTAGATAATTGATTTAAAAAAAAAAAAAAAAAAAAAATCAGCAAATGCAAATATTGTCTAATTAAAAGGGACACTCCTGTGTCCAAAGCAGTCTCATCAGCAAAAGCTGCATATGGAAGTATTCTGTAGATGCATTGTGCATTTGCAGATTTTACCCGATGAAAACCAAAAGGGATCACACAGCTATTATATGCATCTTATATGATAAGTACATATGATACCTGGAGCATTATGAAGCAGAACATGTACAACACACATTTGTCTTACTCCGTTTCCTTTCTTTTATATCATGGGATGCTATTTTTTTTTGCCTTGTGGCATCATGTAGGATACCAGAATAAACATCTTCACCCACTTGCTGTCAAAATTCGGAGTCACCTGTATACTATATTTTAGTTACTAAAAAAAATGAAGATATAACAAAGTACAGAGAATAAAAAAAATCACCAGTCATTAATTGCATCACATTTTATTCCGGATAATGCAAAAACAGATTCCTACATAAGGGAAAGCTAGTTAGTAAAGTTACATTGCTTATTCTTCTTATTATTAATGTTAATATTTTGGAGTTCATATTTAATTCGTTATGGATACATTCTTATTGACAGGATAGTACAGGTGGCAACTATTTCTCAGTAGCAGATTATGGAACAGCTTTCCTGTTGTAAACATGGCTATGATCAAGATGTCCACTAAATACTATCTGTTTATTTTATAAAACGTAAGCGGAGGAAATCTAAAACGAGTTGAGAGTTAATTAAATTGTTAGGAATAGCTAGCGGTGCTTTTGCATATTTTGAAACACAGATGCAATGTTTCCCTCATGTATCAATACATTTATAATGAAGTGATGTCAAAATGTCAGTTCAATCTTGCACATAGTTCACTGACTTTATACAGCTATATAACTGTTTAAGAAAGTTGCAGATGTAAACAAAGCCGCGTAGAATAACTGGAATACTTAGCCCTCTTGACTCAGCTCCCCATTATTCTCCCACAGCGATTAATCAAGACTCATCACTCTTTATATCTTTATCTTCTGTTGCTTGCTGGGCTATAAAAATATGGATATGCCAGGGAAATCATTGTATTATTAGCTTGAGAGCTGAGACAACAATTTAGAAACATCTGCTTTCTGGGAGTTTTTCCTACGTACTTGCAAAGTGTATAATATATATATATAAACAAAAGATATAGTATGTAACGCACTCATTTGACTGGCAACAGTTGTAATATGCCCGGGTGCTCGTTCTTGAGAATATATTTATTGTGGATATATGTGCAGTGTGCGCAGCGACCACTCCTAAAGTGTACTCCACTGCTATCCAATCTTCTGTGAGCTCTAACCCAGGATCTAGAAACAATGTGAAGTTTAACTAACCATGCGAAATCAAGGGCAAAGTGTGCGTACAAGGACTCCAGTGGCCATGGCAAGATTTGTGAAGGTCCATAGAACATCATTAAATTGTACACCACAGACCCAAGTAAATGTCCACCATGAGCAATGTTGGTGCCTATCCCTTATGAAGGGGCAGTGTGGGTTTTTCTGGAGGAGAAATTGGCTGGGTTCTCTTACATCTACAGTGTTGCAAGATTCACCCAAATTAAGACTCTCACAAAAGTTATCAATGTGTTTTCAATGAGATTCATGTATGGCTGAAGAAAAGGACCACAATGAGTAGAGATGACATACTTACCTTATCAGAATACATAGTTACTTTAGTGAGATATACAATTTGCAGAGCCGGCCCTACAATGGAGCCGACTGGGGCAATTGCCCCAGGCGGCACTTTAGAAGGGGCGGCACTTTGCCGCCCCAAGCGTTTTTTTTTGTTGTTTGTTTTGAAGCGGAGGAGAGAGAGAGGGGCGCCGAGTGGTTTTCGCTTACCCGCTCGGCGCCCCTCTCTCTCTCCTCTGCGGCGAGTCTCCCTGCTCGGTCTCGGTGCCGGCTTGTAATGCAGAGCGCCGGAAGTGGCGTCAATTTCCGGCGCTCAGCATTACAAACCGGCACCGTGGCAGAGCAGGGAGACTCGCCGCAGGACTCTTTAAAGGTAAGTGTCGCTGGGCGGGGGGTTTGGGGGCTAAATAATGGTGTCAGCGAAGTTTAAAATGCCGCCCCCCCCCGCGTCGGCCGGGGGGGGCGTCATTTTAAACTTCGCCCCAGGCGGCGTTAAGTCTTCGGCCGGCCCTGACAATTTGTCTCTGATTTTTCTCATTATTGATTTAAATACATTTAGTCTCATTTTGACCAGGGCTAATGTCACTCAAATTCAATACCCATATAATAAATGTAAATGGGCAAGCAGCTTACTGTTACCATATTTTAGTTGTGGGATGTTACTCTTTGAACACTAGAAGTATAACTGGGAACTCTCCAGGATTGACCCGGAGAACTCCAGAAGAAGCACCGGTTCTTTCCAAGAACAGCCAAAACCAGAAATTATATTTACAGTATATGATGCAAGATGCATTGCCAACTATTCTGTTACAAATTGTGTGCTAGTTTGTCGAGCTTATGCCTAAACATTTTGGTATGTCTTATAAAAGATATGTTAATTAAGCTAGAATAGTGACACTAAGGCATTTTAACAAGATTATTGTCCTAGTGTGTTCATTTAACATATTAGTATTGGAGACCCATTTTCCATTGTAATAATTATACCCCAGCTGCGGCATTAATTTAGCACACAAATTTTGCAGAAATGCTTTTATCAGTGTTTTGTATATTTATGTGTTGCACCTGTTTGAAGTTGCTGAATTATCAAAAAAATGAATGATGATGTAAATATCCCTTTGTGGGATTATAATGGCTGCAATTTTTTTACTCGAGAGAATGCTATAGTAACAGCTTATGTTGTATAAAAAATATACATAAAAATCATCCAAATAATGGAAACAAAAAGAAAAATTACTGTCAACAGTACTTTGTATTTCTTGTAATAAAATGTTATTATGTTATAAATTCCAATTTGTAGCAAATTATTTGCTGTAATAAATAACAAATCTAGTATCACTTCATAAACAATATTATTCATCGTTTAAAGGAACGCTCCAGCCATCATCTGCACTTGAGTCCATATGAAATCTGAGTGATCCATGTACATGAAGCTTTTTGCAAATGGATGGGGGATTCTGTGGAATTCCCTTAAATGTATTTGCCCCTTCCCTCCCCGTGCCATTTGGTTTGCAGGAGATGTGTTCATCGTGATATACTTAGCAGCAGTTAGCTTCAGCACTGGCTCAGCTAGTAGTCTGGGAGCATAAGTAGAAAGCTCCCTGGAGTATTATTATTATAAATATTATATGTAAATTGGAAATATTTTGAACAAATACCAAAATATGTTTGCCTACATAGATCAAAATGTTGCCTACATCTAACTACATCGTGTAGCTAAAATTATATAGATTTACAGGTTTACTTCACCCTTATTTAATACTAAAACCTATATATATATATATATATATATATATATATATATATATATATATATATATATATATATATATATATATATATATATATATATATATATATATATATATATATACACACATTTAATGTTCTAGCATATTTTGATTATATATCTGTGGAAAGTATATAAGTGGCAAGTAACAGTACTAGATTTGTAAGGCAACTTTGTGATTTATTTTTATAGCTAAGCGCTCATGATTAGATTTTAAGACCTAATCACATGAATGGGTACCCAAGCAATATATGTGAAGACAGAGAAGGTGAATATATCCTTTAAAAAGATTAAGAAGACTGTGAACAGGATCAAGGGGGTGAAGAAAAGTTTCAGCATACATAAGTGTTTACTGCATTTGTCACCAGGTATTCTCACATAAAAAAAGTCCTGAATACATATCAGGTATGTTTTATAATAATACATTAAATCTGAAAACACATTGCAAACAGGGTAATTAGATTGTCAGGAAACGACAGGATAAACATTGAAATCAATGTTAAAACTAAACTGAATTGTAATTTTAAATGTGTACTCAGTTTGAACCATAGTAAATTAAATAAACCTTAACATCAATAAATCTAATGGACTGAAAATATATCTCCATCAAAAAATCCGGAGAGGGCTGTCATTGGGGGCTAAGAGGAATATTGCACCACCAGACTGGTCAAAATTCTTCAAACATGGCCGGCCCAAATTGAAAAGTTAGCGGTGGGATAAACTTGTGGAGATCGAAATGAAACATTATGCAAACTCACAGTAGTATACACTGTATGTCAACAGTTTTGAAGGCAGACTCCATGCAAAGGTAAGTGTTTATGTTTGTGCGTGTGTGTCTGGGTATGTTAGCCTTTGTATGTGGGTATGCTAATGTGTGTTTGTCTGGGTGAGTGTGTTTTTGTATCTGGGTATGTTAGTGCATGTTAGTTTGTATAAGTGTCTGTGTGAATGTGTGCGAGTGTGTCTAGTTGTCTTAGTGTGAGTGTCTGATTGTGTTGGTGTCTGAATGTTTGGGCATATTAGTGTGAATATCTGGGTGTGCGTGTATTAGTGCGTGTTAGTGTTGAAGTCTAGTTGTTCTTGTGTGAGTGTATTGACGTGTGTGTGTTAACAGGAGTATTTTAGTGTGTATGTGGGTGCATGTGTGTTGGTGTAGAGTGTCTGGTTCTGTGTGTGTCTGGTTGTGATAGTGTCAATATGTGTGTTAGTGTTGAATGTCTAGTTGTGTTAGTGTCTGGATGTGTGTGTTAGTGTGACTATTCAAGTACATTAGTGTTTGTGCCTGGTGGTGTGTATTAGTATGTGTGCATGTGTGTTAGTGTAAATTTGTGGAGATGTGTGTGTCTGGTTATATGTAAGTGTCTGGCTGTGTCTGTTAGTGTGAGTGCCCCTCTCGAGGCCAGGATCTGGATACCTCCCTGGCAAAAGAGGGATAACCTTTCATGAACTTCTGTAACAGCATCTATCATTTATAATATGCGTATCTTATACAAAACCATATAATACCATGATATGGATATTCACCTTAAGGTATTTAAAATTTTAGCTCCCAAGATATTTTCGGAGTACTCAAAGTACTATAGCTAATGACCTTATATACCAGCATTTTTATATTTGCTTTCTTCTACTTTAAAAGCAAATAGGTAAACAAAGTGTTATTTTGATGAGTCACACCAAGATGTGCTCCACCCCAAATCTGTTTTATTACACAGACACAATGTACTGATTGTTATATTTCAATGCTGAGCATCCTTCTGGCAACAGTTATTGAGTCTCTGAATTTAACAATATTTTTTACCAAAAAAAGTCTGCTAATGTCCCCATACCATATTTGTCTGTGTATAATAGATAATTGTGGACTTTATTGAAGATTGATTAATTAATAATGCAATAGTAGCTTGTCCATTTTAATCAAGTCTTAAAAACGTTTAAATACCCATAAACTACTATAATGATCAGATACTGAGCTAGCTATCTTTGGACTATTCTAGTCCTATGTTTGTTGAATTAATTATTTTCAAACTTGCATTCAAACATATATTTAGAACCATAATTACATGTTTAGTGTGTTTGTATAATAGAAAATTATTTTAAAAGTTTAACAAAAGGTGAAGATCAAAGTTTATGTAATTGCTATTAAATACAAAAGCAATGGCTCTATTAACCCACGTGGTAAGGGGTTAATCCATTAAGCCTGCTGTAATTTTAGATTATTTAACTAGGTAATAATGGTCTTAGAAGTAGACTTGTGCTTTAAGATTTAGATCTGCTTTTTAACAAAAATTGCCTGTTTTGTCTGTCCGTACAAATCTTGAAAGGGCCGAAAACTAATTGCAAAATGCAGAAACTTCTTTAGGATTCATCCATTCGTCACCACATGTGGCTCCCGCCATTACAAGCCATTTTGGCTACATTACAAGCCAGTTTTGGCCTCTCGTTGATGAGGTAATGTGGGAGAGACTGTGTGTAGGAGGGTACATATCAATAACTGATAAGTAGAAGTAGCCAAAAACAGAGGTAGTCTTATTGATGGTTATGGCTGTGATTGATGGGTCCAACAACTTGTGGAAGTTTTTCTTTACTTTTTTCATTCTGGCCAATCAGCATTTACAAGGGGAAGGGACAAACATAAGATATATAAGTGTGCTGATGCAATATTAACTTATCAGTTGCAGCAGTTACAGACTGATAGGATTTGGAGTGTCAGATAGTGACAGTTTTTTACCGATTTATTTTAGGGCAAAACAGATTTGTGACAAAATTAGGGATTTGAATGCTTGCACACAGTGCGTTTTAATTGTCCAATACTGTTGTGTTCCTGAGTTGAGTTTAGTTGATTAAGACAGTTGCCCATGTACGTTAATAGCCAAACTCTTAATTTGTGGACAACACAAAAATATTTTGTATTATCCTTTTATCTTATGATATGTTATTCTTCATCTTCAATGATAAATAGGGCTCACTCACAGTGTGACTGATTTTAAGTTGTTGAAAATGTTAAACCTGTTCCTAACTAGTTTAAGACAGTTGCGCATTTTTGCCACCAGCCAAACCTCTAATATGTGAACATGTTATTTTTTTATTACCTTTCTATCATATCATATATTATTTTTCATTGAGAAATACATATTGGTGACAAAACCAAGTATTATAATATATATAATATATAATAGTGGGAAACTTCAGTCCTACTCCACAGGCTGCATGTGCCTGTCATCTGCCAGTTCAGGCCTGCCCAGGCCCAGTGCTCTACTACTGCTGCTGTTCCTTTTTCACCTTCCTTACTCGGTATGTGTTGTCTGCCGGTGCCTGTCCTGTCCTATTCCCAGCCCCTGTTCCTCAATACCCTTCCTTACTCTGGAAAATCAATTATTTTTTTCTTAATATGGTGGTGAATTCTGTGGCTGTATGTGTCTGTCTGCCACTGCCTGGCCTGTCCTGGCCTGTTCCCTGCATCTCAATGCCCTTCCTTACGCTAGGGCCTAGAGGCTCAATTCTTCTTTTTGTAATACGGAAGAGGTCTTCGAGTTGGATGTGTCTGTCTGCCAGTGCCTGTCCTACTCTGAGCCCTCCCTGGTGCCTCAATTACCTTTTTTCTTTACTCTGGTGGATCAGTTCTTATTCTCGTTTCTAATATGAGTGGGATTCAGTTTTCTGCTCTGGCTCTGATACTGCAGCCCAGTTTTGGGGAATTTAGTGTCGTGTACAGTGGGACTGGATATGTGCCAGTGTCTACCTACTCCCAATGCCCTGCTACTACTGCTGCCATATCACCTTCCTTACTCTGAGAAATTGAGTCCCATAGCATGCTTTTGGATGTGTGTATCCATTGGTGCAGTGCTGCTGTTGGTGGTGGTAGACCTGCAGTGCAAAGCTGAGTGTAGATCTCTTCCTTAACCCTAAGATGGTTCTGCTGCAGGTGAAAGGTGAGCCCAGAAGGTGACATGGACTTCCCCCTTTTGGGAACGCCCCAAATGCCAGGCACAAGTCTACTTAGAAGTCAACCCTCATCAACACTAACGAATATAGGATAATGTATGCTATGCCTGTTCATATAGACCACAAAATGATTTTACTTAATGATTATGTCTGTGGTGCAGACACAATGAGATTTATAGTTTTTTTTTTTTTATATTATAAACACTAGCAATGAAAAGCAAGAAAATTGTTTTGCTATTGCACCCTGCAACAAAACCATCATATTGTGATTTCTTATGTAAATTCCTTTAGTTAAATACGTTTTTTTTTTTATAAAAGCGAGGTCAAATAAAAAGTAAGTTTAAAATTACAATCTTGACATTTATATCAGAATAACATTTTGTATTTTGTTGTCCTTCTCTTTTTAAGTGTTCAATATAATTTGGCAGAGAAACAATCAGTTCTACAAGTTTGGAGAAAATCCAGATCGCCTCCGTTGGTTGGCAATCACTTGATTAAAATCAGGAGCTGGGAACACTGTGACTGCCAACAGCAATTTAGTTTCAAATCAACCAGGAAAAAAACAAAAATCCTAATTATGAGGGTGGGTTTTAAAAATGACTGCTCATTCACAACAAGTAAAGCAAGTCTATAAAATGGACTACAAATGAATTTAATAGCAGTGTGAGTTTTTAAAAGTTTTATTATTCCGTGAGAAAATGTTGGCAACAATGTTTAAGGCTGATTACCAAAGCATGTAGCAATGTATAACAAAAAAAACAACAACAAAGTTTACTATGGTGGGTTCAATAGTGATAATTATATATTATCATTATAAAAATGATGAATTTTGCAAAAATAGTGATCAGCAAAGTGTCTGTAAAAGGGCATCAGTTTCCAAGATCAGACCTGTAGAATTCATTAATGCCAAAGGGGTATTTTGTGCCTATCATAAAGCATGTTGCAACTTAACCCTGTATACATAGTAATGAGCAAAATGTAGCATGTGTAAACAGATGTCAAATGTATGTTCTAGAAGAAGTGTCGGTTTTCTAGCAATGTTTAGCCACGTGAGTCGTGTCAGGGTCTTTATATAAAGTTACATTCACTTGAGGTACCAGTAGTACTATGCTTTTTATTAATATAACATATAGTTTAAACTAACACTTACTGTATATTTTTCTTGCTTTTCAGCTACTCTTCTGTATGTTTATGCTTTCTTTTCAATAAACGTTGATTTCTTTATCTAGAACTGAATTGTTCTTGTCATACAAGGCTACACCTTTAAATCAACACGTAAAAGAATTTGGTTCATAATTTAAAGTTAGACACTATCTCTTGATAGTTGGCTTCATAAACTGGGGATATAGCTTGAGGGGGAAAAAAAGATGTTCAATAAAGAAAAAAACATACACTGAAAAGTAACATGTAAACTCTTAATTTAGTCACATAACTCGTCAGCACCCCCCATGCCATCCCACCCCATGTACTTGCTGTGAGCAAGGCAAATCATATAAAAGGCAAAACACAAAACTAGGAACATTTTCCTCTACCGCATTTGGTAATTGGCGAATGCATATTTTGTGCATTTCTAGTCCTTTGGATGCAACGGACCCACATGGGTAAAGGTTTCATATGTGAGGAGTTCTCTTCTGATACAAAATAACCCACCAAACACAGTGTCTATCTTTCACATTCAATTTGTACATATTAGGTGTAGTTGATATATCCAGACCTCTGTAGGGATAGTCTCAAGCTTGGGCGGGTGGTTCAACATTTTATGCACATCTTACTACTACTGAAGTGCGTGGCTAAAGATGAGATCCATAAAACTGTTTACCATGGAGGGAACAATAAGGTGAGTCAAAGCTCAGTATCCCCAAGTTGTTAAGAAGTTGCAGAAATCTGCAGTGGACTTCAATGTTGGGTGATGATCTTTTTTTCCACTGAAAGGAGAAACCCCACCAGTATGGAATAGAAGCAGCTCGCATGGTTTGAGTAATAGACTTTAGGGCCCTTTTTTTGCAGGGTGATCCACAAGAGATCTGCAAAGATGGACACCATGGCACCTGTACCTCGAGATCTTTGGCTAGCTTGGCTCCCCTCAGTATTTTTGTTCCCCAATGGTATATGTGTCATTTCATACTTGTTTGGTTTTCCCATTAAGTATATTTTTCTGGAACTGACTGGAGTGAGTGTAGCAGGAGTGGATCAGGTAGCAGGAGATGTTGATTGGCCAAACAAATACAAGCTTAGGAGTTGGGGTATGTACATGGTGGGGACTCTGCTGAAACCTTCACTGCATGCAAATTAGGGCATGGATTCATCAGAAAATAAGACTTTATTTTCCTCATTTTCTTTGCTTGCCTAGCAGAAAACCTTCTAAAGAAAACTTTCCGAACATGCATTGCAGTAATGAAATTGAAGCCATATTTGTCATATTATTTTGTACAGTGTTGCATGACATAAGTGTATTGTGAATGATGTCTGTATGTGACTGGAATGACTACAATAAATATATATCCACTAATAGTAATAACTTGATTTTAGACTTCTCTATTCCTGGACTCTTTATCATGTTATTATATTTGTATGTATCATCTTTGAGTAAACTTCTGATTCTCTATTATTCCCAGTTAAAAAACACTTTCTGTTTCATGAAATTAAAGTGTACTGTAGTGGGCAGATGATTCATGTACATTATCTACTCTCTAGAACAAGTAGTTCCACAAATAATAGAAACTGCAGCACTCCAATCTGCCGTTGCTTTTGTAGTTTATTTTCATAAACAGTGATGTATCACTCAGCACGGTATCATCCCGCAAATGTGGATGTTTCAATCCACCAAGGCTTTTTGACAAATAGAAAAACAGTGACGTCAACCTCCAAGTATCCAAAATGACCATAATACATGGGACATCCATTAATATGCTTTACAACTTATCATTTGTTTGTCAGTTTCCTTATGTCTTAATTATAAGCAGAGGTAAGGACAACTACCACCAGCATAGTCTTAGGAGCTAGTAGGAATGCGGAAAATGTAGGAATTTCAAAGATCATTTTTACCATGAATACTATTGGTGGCTTCAAGAATATATATAAATGCTTACCTTTGCAAAATGCATTCTTGTTCACACAAATATATATATTGTGGAAAAAAGTTCTCAGAATCTCTCACACCCAAACAAGGTTCCTCTGCCTTAAATTCTATCCTCTTTTTTTATGATATTTCTCCAAACCACATCCTTGGCCATAAGGACGTTTTGATCAACAATAGATTAGTTGTTTCCAAAGTAAAGGTGATGAGCAGAAAGCATGAATTCTAAAGAGCTTACATTTAAGGATAAGCCCAACAGTGTGGGCATCTACGCCTTCATGGAGCATCATACAACTATGTATCAAGCATTACTTTAAATGGACAATGTGTATGTCTATACTTGAATATCCACAGCATCTTTTCTGGGGGGTTATTTGCCCTGCCCAGTGGGCCAGAGCAAAGGCAGAATGAGCAAGACCATTGGCAGGGTTAACAACTGGAGAGGGCTAACTCTTCCGGAGTGGAAGTTAAACAAACTTATATAGGTGTGATGGTCAGTTGTGCAAATATGTTTTGGTCATATAGTATATGTATACACTACACTTGCTGAAATCTCTCCTGTGTTATCCTATAAGTCTGCAGCTAAAGGTACTATTTGTATATTATCATGCAAAAATACCAGAAAAATCAAACCCATTTAAAAAGGTGTTATGAAGAAAGAAATAGAAAACACAATACTGCATTTCTGTTTCACGAAAAGAATGTCTTGAAATTATTCCTAGCTCAATGTGTGGCAAGAACTTACGGCATCTACATCACCCAATGGCCATTTGCTACATATTTATGCTAATATTAATTTCGTTTTCTTCCCAGAATCTTGTTTTTACCTCAGTGTGGGTTTTATGCTACAGATCTCCATTTTGTGCTAAGATCCATTGAAAGGATTAGCATTGAACAGGGAAACTTTGTTCTACCCAAAGTTAGTTTAGTTAAAGATATGTGAAGCTGACTTTAAGGTTGGCTAGATTTCACAAGCATTTTTTAATGGAGAATTAACTCTGCATAAAATAAAGGACTCAGGTTGGTGAAACAAAATAATCTAATTCAATGCACAAATTCATTTTCTGTGCATATCATATTAGCTCAATACAGAACATATTCATTTACTTTTTTTCAATAACTTGAATTAACTAAAGGAAAGGGCATTAAATGCAAATATAGTAAATGACTTAAGGAGCTGGTGACTCATTTTGACAACACATTTAACTGGCTACCTGAGAAGCTATAGCAGTATTCTTAATGGAATTCATTGAAAAGAAGATTAATTCTGATTTTGGAACAAAATTGCTGCTGTATAGTTTCAATAGTTTCAATAGTTTAAACCGTTAGGATATGGGATAAATGCCTTAATATCAAGATTCACAATAACATGGTAATAGTGCTTCAGAGATAATTTTCCTATACCGATACTGTAAGCATCAATAATTAGTAAATAGATATAGAGCAGCTAGAGAAGTAGGCGCCTATCAGGCATAACTGAGCATACATGTGTATAAAATGTATAGCTTGTATGTACACTGTGATGACATCAGGTATTTATAATTAGACTTGGGCCAACTCTTCATGTTCGTCTTCTTCTTCATGAGGGAAAAAATCTTCGTATTCCACGAATATTCGCCCATTCGTCTGTACATATTAATGTACATTCTTCGTGTTCATTTTTTTCTTTGTTTTTGGAAACCAATAGAGTCATTTGTACAGAATTTTTAAATCCTGGTGCCGCAACTTGGCCGGGAGAGACCACTGATCTCCCCGCTCCAAGAGTTAAAGGTCCGTACGAACGACCAATAGAGTCGCTTGTACGGACCTTTAACTCTTTGAGCACTGTTACCCAGGGATGCTTTCATTAGCATCAGTGTAAATATCTAGAAAACCCCAACTCCCTGAAATTATCTTTTGCTTAATTGTCGATTCCTATTGAGCTGCGAATAATGCAGCAGACAGCCAAGGAAGTTATGAGGCCTATCCACCATAGAGTGTGTTTGCAGGACAATTGTGATTTCAACTCTCTAACTTCTCCATGTATTATGAATCACATGTTATGATAAATTTCATTAAAAAAGCTAAGCTGGCTATAGTTCAAAGTTAATTTTAAGAGCTCGCAATTTTTATTTTTTGCAGGAAAGGCTCACTGAAATTTGTTTTTAATAATTAATAGTACTATGATCACCAGCACACCACAACCCTAGGAGGTTATGATTGGACAGAACTGAATTGATGCACTTGCCCATCATAGCAAGGCTACAGTTAATAATACAATTATACATAATCAAATGTGCTGGGTAATTACCTCAATTATTTGTCACCAAAAAATAAGACTTTACTGCAATAAATATACCCAAAGACAAATCCAGTTTTTAAGCACGTCTTATGATATATGCTATTCACTTTATCTGCGCACAATGCATATAATACCAGGGGAATCTTCAGTGTGTGAGAGGAACTGCAAACATTTCTCATGGGCTTAGACAAGTCAGACATCAAGAGTTTGTTTCTAATGCACATAAAAACTTTATCTCTGGTTGTATTTCTAAAGCCCCATTGTAATGTAGTAATAAAAAAAGGCTGAGCTAAAAACTTATTGTTCAATGAGCCAACAACATTTTTCAAGCAGGAGTCAAAGTCTGCAAAAAAGAAAAATGCATTTTGGTACAGTTTCCCAATCTTTACTTCTACAGGCCTGCCCATGATTTGCACCCCAATATCCTGCCTGTGCACTCTTTAAAAAGGTAGAAAACAATTATTTTCACTTAAGGAGAAAAGGAGTGTTCATGTTTTATTTCTGCTGTCCCATAGTTACATAAATGATACGTGTGGAGTCTTGCTCCTGATCATACACATATTCTTAAGATATATGAACATATCTGGGAACTCCCTAGGATATTCCCTCCATCTTTTGTGGAAGTTACTTCATGCATTGGGCAGAACTAGCCCCAGATAGCCTTTGGGTGGGGGGGTTCAGTGGGCAGAGAGCGAGGGTCAACTTGGTGGTCAAATGCCACTCCCCGGCTCAGAGAAAGAAGAAACTGACCTGGAGATCCGGGGAAGTAGGGCTTTTCCTGGAAATTCTAGGTGAAACCCAGAGTTTATCCAAATATAGATATAGAGAGATGCATATTATTTTAGTTATGCACAAACAAATGCTATGTTTTTTCGCCTTTATGCTAATACAGAAATATTAGTTTTGAAAACTCATATTTGCCCTAGGCCCTGTCAGTGATGCAAGTCATGTCCGTTTGTTATTGATTAGAACTTGACAACAGATCATCATTGTGATATTATTTAAAAATATTTTGTATATGTCTGTTATTTCTCATGTTCAGAAAGTAGTATTTTTCAACAAAACTGATACAATTATGGGAAATATCTCGAAACCATTTTGACCATACTACCATAGGGGAAATAGTAAAAATTCATGTGTTAGAGCTTAATGAAATGTTGCATGCAGTTGTATAAATATAAAAAATACACATATGTTACACGTGTTAGTGTGTGCAAATGAAATTATAGGTTAAAATAAAAAACAGTAATATAAAGGATTTAATATTAACAATGGTTAGACACACTTGTTTTCTATTTGGATACTGCACATTAGGAGGGAAAACAATATTTGTAATGTTTTGTATTAATTTGCGATGGTAGTAAATTGCTTTAGATTTTCCACATTTAAGCAATCTTAAATATTCTCAAGGATTCCTGAGGTTCTAAAGAACCTTCACGACTATATACATTATTTAAGACAGGCAAATGTGGTCGATGTGGTGTTGAACTAATGTCCAGATGGAATCTGGAGCCTTTTGGAGTGATATATATTTCAAATAAAATATAAAGCAATAACTCAAGACTACAAGACTCAAGTGATAGATTATACAAAAATGTTGTATAGTACATTAAACGTGCATTCTACCCATTAGGGACTTTTATAAATAAATATGATTTCCTTTGGTTGAATTGATGGAATGTGTAAGAAACCGACTGCAATTCAAAAGTGGAAAATGTGGGTTTTAACTCAAAATGGTAGCTTTTAAAAAACAGCTCATATATGTGTAATACCACTGTATATTGGTTAATTCTTATTTTTTATTATTCTGTTCAAGGGACAATTGTACCTTAAATAAACATTTTTAAAACAACTTGAATGTGCATCATATGCACATTCAAGCTGATGAATCTCTCTCTTTTTTTATTAAAGCAGAACTGAATACAGTAAAACAAAAGTGTATTTCAGAAAATCCAGTAATCCCAACAACATAGATAATAACATTAATATAAAGGGAAACCTTCAATTGGTTACATATGTCCAATAACTTTTTTTTGTTTATTATGTGGATTACAGCATACCTTCCAACAGTTCTAGTTTTTGCAAGAAAGTACTGGTTTTCGGTCACTGATCCACTGTCCTGGGTAGCCGTCCTCCTGTCTGCCATAGAATGGACAAGTTAGGGGGAATCCTCTGATAGCCCTTGACAAGCCCATATTAGTGATAAATCAATGGAGGTCTGTATTGATGCAATTTAGACCTCCATTACAGCTCTCACATGGCCACCTCATGACACTCTAAGGCTGACCACAAGCTGACTCCTCGGGTAAGGTGGGTGGCTACACCTATGCCCCTGCCCACTAAATCTTTATTACGTTTGAAACAGAAAATATGTTAATATCATATTTATGAATTATAGGGACCTGAACTATAATCAATAGTTATATTATGTAGAAATGAAATGAATGATGATTTCTTTTTTGCATATTGTCCGTACGCAATTAGAAGTCACAGTGATTATTTCTAGATTTTAATTAAGATCCAGTAACATAGTATCACTCAAAACAATGTTTTCTTTAATTCACTTTTTAGAAAATTGATAAACCATAACAGTCCTAGATGTTAAAAAAATGTACAATGAATTCCCATCCAGCACACATAATGCAATATGAACTAAACTAGAGCAAAGAAAAGTCCAATGAGATTCACTGCAGGATCTCAAAAATAATACTCGGTTTCTCTATTTTCAGACACTTAAAGAATATGTTAAATATAAATACCTATGTACATAGAAACAATTTGAGGGTAATAAGAACTAGACACGTGCACGGCTTTGGATGAAATTTTAGTTTTGTTTTTGCCGCTTTTGTTTTCAGGCAACAAATTTTATTTCACGGCCATTTAGCTTGGGTGAAATTTGGGGGCTTTTTTTGATTTGGAATGATGTTCGAGGGGAATTGCAAAAGGGGGAGGTCCCTGACAAACCTTTCATGAGTTTGGCTTATAGCATAAGTGGGCAACTATCTAAATCAACTAAACAGGGGGAAATATCTGCTAATGTCCCTGTAATACACTACAATAGGGACTACAGCTTCTCCAATCCACCCTACAACAATAAATGTTCTGCACTAAAATAAACGATTAATTAACTTGCAGTATGGTAGGTGAGCAATGAGCATTAATTACACGCCAACTCTCATCAGTCTGTAACTACTACTACTGACACGTTAAAATGGCGTCAACACACTTGTATAGCTAATGCTTGTCCCTTCCCCTTCTAAATGCTGATTGGCCAGAGTGAAAAAACTCCCACAGGTTGTTGGATCCAACAATCATAGTCATATCCATGACTGAAACAACCCCCTGTTTGTTTCGGCTACCAGTCATTGATATTTACCCTCCTACACACACTCTCTCCCACTTTCCCCCATCAAGAAGTGCCAAAACAGCTTGTAATTGTGCTAAAATGGCTTATAATGGTGGGTACATGCAGGGCCGGCCCAAGACAAAATGCCGCCTGGGGCGAAGTTTAAAATGCCACCCCCCCATTATCTACCCTGCTGCCCCCCCCATTATCTACCCTTCCTCTCCCTCCCTATTATCTACCCTACCCCCCCTTGTACTTACCTTTCAGCAGTCCTGCGGCGAGTCTCCCTGCTCGGTCTCGGTGCCGGCTTGTAATGCTGAGCGCCGGAAATGACATCATCTTCCGGCGCTCAGCATTACAAGCCGGCGCCAAGAAAGAGCTAGAGGGCTTGCAGAGGAGAGAGGAGCGCCGAGCAGGTATTGACAACTTGGTAAGTGAAAACCACTCGGCGCCCCTCTCTCTCTCTTCCGCTTTTTAAAAAAAAAAAAGGGCTTGGGGCAGTTGCCCCACTCGGCTCCATTGTCGGGCCGGCCCTGGGTACATGTTGCGATGAATGGATGAGGCATGACAAATTATCGACACTTTTGCAGTAAGTTTTCTACAGTTTCATTGGCGATTGCCCGTACTATCATTGATTTGTACGAACATATGAAACAGGCAATTTTCGTAAAAAAAATGGAACAGGTGGCAAGATCTCCCTCATAACTCCTCCAATGACCAGCAGCACAGCAGGGATCTTGATTGCTGGCTGTTTTGGTGGCAGAGTGGCTGCCCTAGGCCCAGTCATGCTAAACAAGAATACGCCTCTTGTTGGTTTCTTGACTATGTTCTCTGGATATTGAATCAGTTACTAGTGAGCTATTTTTTGTTTGTTTTTCTTCACTTTTGTTATTGTATCAACCCCTTTGTGTTTATCTGTGTAATGTTTTTGTATTTTCCTGTGCTTTTTCAGGTTTGGTTGATATTCATCCTGAAAATGCAGTGGTATCTGTTTTTGTTATACCATGAGCCAAACCCTTATTTGCTATTTTATTTATATATTTATAATCCACGCTTTTGTGATAGCTTAATAGATATTTTTGCTATGTTAATTGTATACCGTTGCACACTATGTGCATTGCTACTGAACATGATTGGAAAAAGATAATAACCATAAAACTCAATGGAGCAATAATGGCTCTCGAAGCTTGGCATTTTTAGGAGCTTACAATTGTTAATGTTCTTCAAATCACACACACCCTCTTAAGATTTTATGCACAGAAGGTACTGTGATCTCAGGCACAAAAAATGCCTGAAACCTGATGATCTGTGTCTTGTACGTGTTCATCTTTCTATTTATAATGTAAAAATGCGGATAAACGGCAGTCTTCAAATCTTTGTTAGACGAGTGAACTCTTGTTTTAATACCCATGGGTAATAAACAGAAGAAGCAAGCCAATGTGGCAAAAAAACAGGTAGGGGAATACATTTGAATGAAAAGGCAAGAATTTAGATTGTTGAAATCAGAAGGGACACTGGCAGAGTTTCAGACTTATAAAGAATGCAAAAATATTACAGAAGGTCAATGAGAATCGCTGAGACTGAAACGAAAGAAATTATTGCTGAGGAAAGGAAATAATCCTAAACTTTCTTAAAATATACTTAGAGAAAAAAAGGTTAGAAAGAAAGTAAAAAAGCTGCACAAGGAAAGAAATTAAATAAAGATAAAGAGAGAAAAGGCATTTAGTCATACCCTTTAATATATGTATTGTAAGAAGAGTAAATTGTTGGCGCTATGTAAATAAAGGCTAATAATAATAATAATAATAATAATAATACATGTTTTAACTATTTATTTTCCCCCTTATTAACATAAGCCTGGTCATAGTGTTTTTGGTCAGGAAGCGATAACCTGTAGTAATAATAATAATCATAACAACAACATTTAAGAGGATGTCACCGAAAGAGCTATCTTTTTTCCCTATGGCAAGCGAGAGCGAGATTGTGTGAGTGAATCTGAGCGATCGTGGGCACATGTATTTTAGAAGAAAATTCAGAGCTTTTTGCTTTGTTTTTGTCTGATTCGTGTGGGATCTGGCCTTATTTTCTTGGCTTTGTACAAATCGCAGAATTTACCAAAATAAAACAGTAAAAATCTGAATGCAAAAGTCTAGTGTACGGTTCAGTCTAACTAAGTCAATAGCTTCAATAAATGATTAACAAATAGTATTGTATATTGTAAGTACCAACCGGAAACCAATAAGTATCTATGGTCATGAGGTGTTTAACTCCTTCCACATTATATTCCTAGTATCATGAAATCACTTTAATTAGCATTATCGTATGATTGTAATGTAGCATGAAGTATTTGGTTTTTTCAATTAAATAATACATATTGCACTATTATATAGTAGGTTAATTTCATTTTCCTTCTGTAATTGGAACATTGTAACATCAGCATAAGACTGCTCACTCAGAACATATTCTGCATGGCTATTCCTTTATCATCAATTCCACATGCAATAATATCCTGAACAATGTTCTGGAGAAAATACTTCTAAATTACAGACTTTTAATTTGGTCAGGGCATGGTTTACACTCAGGGCTCATTACTTAAAAAAGATAAAATGCTTTGCGGGAGGGGTATATTCATAATTTGGTGAGTATTATTGTACAATGATAAAGATAAGTCTCTGAAGATTCACACTTTACTCAAAATATGAAACTGATCTATTTAAGCAGTGCCGTGAAATAGAAAAGGGTTAAGATATCTTCTAAGGAATGAAACCACAAATATTATGGGAACTAATTTCCCACTGAAACTGGCAGTGTTGATTTTTTTTGGTGGTGATCAAGCAAAGCTACCATGAGAACTTGAGGAGCCCAGAGCAGTAAGCATCTGTACTGAACCCAGGGCCCAGAGTGTTGACCCCACTTACCCCACCTAAGGGTGGCCCTGGTGAGAGATTCAATGTTTGGGGTTTATCTAATAAAGATGGAGTAGGTAGGAAACGTTTCAACTCTCTGAATTCTCCATTATGAAGACTTGACACGTTTTTCTACAGGGCTAGATATCTTAATAATACACTTAATAATTACATTGGTAAGGTAAGTTTTAAAAGGTCTCACTACTTAACAATATATTGTCCAGGGTCAGCCAAGCTGCCCTTACAGCAGATGTTCACAGGGGTTGGCCCTTCAAATTTTTAGAAACCGACCTTGTTAGCTGTGGAAAGAAAATAAATAATGACACCTTTACTGACAATACTGTATTGACAACTAACAATACAAGGTACTAATATGTCCTCTGTCATCTATAACATTTACAGGATGCAACAGTATGTGCTGAAGGGGTTAATGAACATGATGGAGGTTATAGGTCATATGGAGGCATTCCTTGCTAATAAGTAGATTGGACTACAACTTTCATCAAGCTCAGCTGTAGACCAGTTATAGTATAACATGTGGCATTAATTATCAACTTTATACTTTATATGGATCACAGCTCCTACATGTTCAACTAGCCCATGAATGTGCATGATGTAATTTAAGATTTATAGTGGGGGGTCCCTACGAGCCAAGCAGAAGGCAACCCGTCCATGTTTGGTTTGTAACTGTCAAAAAAAAAACCCTCTACCTCAGATGTGCTTACTTTATTTACAGGATTATCCATGCTTGTCTAGCGGGGGGGCATCTGTACTGTGCATTTTCTTGCAGATACTTCCATATTAAAACTCTGATGTGTTGCTCGCTCAAACAGGCTGATTGGGGGTAGACTTCTGTATTTTTCAACCTTCTCTGCCACCTGTCACAAGCAACTTTGTGCAGACTTCTGAAGAGTTATGGTCTTTGTCATCAGCCACTATGTTAATCCAGCCCTTGCCATAACACAAGTCCTATACTGCATTCTTATGGCTAGTTTTTTGACTTGGAATCATGAAAACAGTTTTGACTCTGCTATACATTAATCACTCAATATAATATAAAGACAAACTACAGTCAGAGAAGATGTTTTAAGGGTTAATGCAGGAAGAAAATACTTATAATTAAATGGGCATGCAAAGAAAATATTAAGAGGAAACTGGTGATCAAAGTTATTTTCACAAGACATAATGCAAATGAGGTACCTTGAAATTAAAGGTGCTTTTAATTTCAGAAATCTTTACAGGTCTTCTATCATTCCATTTATTTTGTCAAATATGATTATTCTGTGTACAAAGCAGAGAGTTAAGTCCTAGAAACAAATAAAACAAACTAGAACTGTATGGTTTAGGGAACCTAACTTTTTGTTTTTGTTCATTTAACTCATGCATTTGTTAGATCAAAATATTTTCTGTCCTGTGTCACAAGCATAAAGGTAGTGAATCAGCTACCTAGATTTAAAATGGAAATAGTTTGTGTTAAAGTCTTATTTATATTTCCAAAGTGGAAAAATACAAAGGACCCAAGGAAAATTCTATATCAAATTCCACTTACTTGCTAAAGGCTTACGGAAACTGAATGCACTGCAAATTACATTATTTAACATCAGCAAAAATATTTATAGACCATGAGTAGCGTATTTCTTGAAGAAAATTTTGCTATTCATCCTCAGATAATTGGCATTTAAGAATGCTGTTTTATCAACATTATTTAATTAAACTCTGTATCAGTTTTTTATCCTACGCTATAAGCAAATAAGCAAACTATCACAATAATGTTTTAATATATTCAGCTATGAGTATTCTCATGCCACATTTATTTAGACTTATACAGTACGTTAGTTGTATTTAGTGTAGTTTATATATTAGATATAAATATGTAATACTAAGAAATGAGTATTGCATTACTTAATCTCAGTTATTTGTGGGCTGCAGTACTTTACGTTATGTGATTCCTATAGCTGGTGACTTCAAAAAACTAAAGTGTGATACAATGGAGAGAAACATGAGAAATCAGAGTCAAATTACCATCTCCCCAAAATAAAGGACTTCTAGCTATATGGATATGTGTAAAGACGGTTTACAGCCTGTATTTGTGGGAGGGCTCATGGGAGGTACTTATAGTCCCCTTCAGGATCCCTTCTCTCGGGGGGGTTGTGCGTGTTCGTTTTTCAGGGTGTTCTTCGTTGCAGTGGGGCGGCCCCTAGTTTTAGTTCTTTTTGAGGACCATGTGAGCGGCTATTTTATTTTGTTTAGAGCCTTTAATGTATGGTGCACTCACCAGGGAATAAACCTATTCAATTGAAGACGTCAATTGGTACATTACTTGGACTGCTTGTGATTTATAGTACCAGTTTGATGAGGCCAAAATCTATGCTGCTTTTTAGGCCTATGACGGGAGGTGACCTTGTGTCAACAATGTAGAATGCTAGGCACATTTGAATGTCTTTGTGCTGGCATTGCTGGTCATATTTGCTTTTAACTGTCAGGCTTTACCACCCTAGTCATACAGGTGTCATGGTGCCAGTCGCAGAGTGCCCTAGATTTTCAACTTATTGTATTCATATAGGGGAATGACATTAGCTGAGGATTTTGAATCATATTATAATTTTTTTTTTACTGACTAGGACAATGGAAAAAGCTTGATCTGTGTCTGGACTCTGATTTCTTTGGGTCATGCACTTCATCTGGGTCAATGTCATCTTTGTTTACAGCATGGACATTTTTTTCCGTGACTGGAGTGGCACATTTTGGCAAAGTGGTTAAGTTTTCCACATCATTTGAATATTTTTTCCCTTCTAGAACATTGATAGCGGGCGGTATGTAGTCGCACCTTGTGGTAGGCGCTGAGTCAGAGCTACGAGGTTGTAAAGCTTGTCCATAAGTTTGGATGTGAGGGGCACCATGTTGCCTCCAGTTCAACGCCAATGCTCGTGTGGCGAGAGACCTTGTGAATAACGTCCCCACATGGAGTGCATGGGTCTTTACCTCTGGAGATGGACAGTAGAATGTTTTTTCTAGTGTTAGCTCTGACCCAACATTTAGCAATTTGCTCAACAAACAAAATGGTCATAATATGATTTTAATGTCATAGCACCATGTGCAGGTAAGGCCCATGTATTGAAAATGCCTCTGCCCTTTTCTCCAACCCATGACAGAAGGCAATAACATTTTTCATCCTCATCCTTACTTTTCAAGGGTTCGCTGAACATGAGAGCTACATGTTGTTTCCGCCATTCGTCAGGTAAGTTACTTGATTCCCAGTTACTTGTGGGCGTGGGGACTCCAGCTGTATCCATGTCAATAGATCAGTTTTTTTTCTGACACTATGTTGTTATTATTATGCTAATTAGGTTTATGTACCAATAAAACTCAAGCGCCAGTTGTGGGTAAAACTGTGTAGGTTTATTATAGGTTGAAAACAACAATGAGTAAATAACAATTGCTCACAAGGAGATTACCAAATCCAACTGCCCTAACTCAAACTAGATATTGTATATATACTGTAATCACACAATTTGAATACTGTTATGTGATTGGTTGGAACATACATATGCAAATATAATTTTAATGAAGACCCAGAGACCTCCATTGTAGATAATCATGTGATATTTGGAATGGCTTTCCCTGTGCGAACACCACACTGGGCTGTTTATGATTGGGCTATCACACACAAGCTAGCCAATCGCTGTTTAAAAAAAAATATACAAAAACTAGAAATGTTTTAAAAATCTGCAAAATACCTTAGAAAATGTATTTTTAATCAGACACCAGTGACTACAAATTTGTGGGAGTCCCCCTTTAATGATAACAAAACTATATAAGAAGTATTCTAAAAAGAAATCCCAAAAGTGTTAATAGGAGACACAATTATGTTAAAACGATTCTGGTTATTTTGTTCATTTCTGAATGCAAAACTGTAAAACGTTTCTATCTTTGGAATATATGCTGTGTGTTATTACAATTACGTTATACATAATATTTTTTAAATTTGCAAAGGATTAGCCTTTACTGTATATATAAAGAGCAAGAATAAAACATAGACCTCTTTTAAGATGATGGGTTGATTTAAAACTCTCTCAACAGAAAATCAGTAATTTGCAGAGTAAACGAAAGAAAAAAAATACAGACTTTCATGTTATCCAAAGTGTAGCAATGACTCTAACCCTTGTCTGACTTTTAAATGGAATAAATTTAATGATCTTAACATAGTCCTTAGTGAACCCCACAGGGATAGTGCTTTATATATAATTTAGTGTTCTACTTCTGACTTACATTATAGATAAAAAAATTGAGCTGTCAGTAGAAGACTGTCACATAAGCAAGTTCTTGCAAGAATTATTTTACTTCCTCTGTCACTTTGCTTTATTTCTGCAAGAGTAATTGTCAAAGCTACAGAAATAAGGGGCAATAACCAGAACACTCACTACTCAAGAGACATTGTGCGCCTCAGAAGTGTCCTTTTATTTTTACCTTTTCAGTCTTTCTAACTCGTCAACCTTATTAGCAGAGTAATGTTACACTTTAGTCCCTTTAAAATATTATTGATACTCATCAGAATACGGGACTATTATGAGCACGAGCCTGGCCTCCCTTCTTTTAATTAAGACTTCCGAACAAGGTTTATTGGTCAAAATGTAGCAAAAAAAAAAAAAAACGCATTGTGAGCAGGCTCAGAATGGCCTCTCATGTCCCTTTACTGCTGCTTGTGCAGCTGATTAGTCCTTTACTGTGTATAGGCCTGCGGGACACAAACTGTAAACACCTCAGAGTGTAGCACGTGCCTGCATGTACCCAGACGCATGATTATCGGCCACTGCTGAGGTGGATTTTAATCCTCAGTCCATTTGTGAATCGGGCCCGCTATTCTTAGATGGAGTTAGTTTTGAGAACAGATAGAATCATCTAGTGAATACTAAGCATTTTATGAATCACTTTTCTTTATTTTCCAACTTCTTTTGCAATAAATTACTAATAGTCAACTGCAATTCAGTAACACAAAAATATATCTATGCCCGATCCTTCAACTTCTCTGTTTTTTTTATCCATTATCGTTTGTTCTCTGCATCTTTGTCAACACACGCAATTCTCTTCTTAGCATACAGTATTCCACTCTATTGCCCATGGCTCTCCCAGACAAGTTAGTGAGACAGACACATATCTTTTATGATTATAATTATATCTTTTATAATTTAGCAGTAAATTCTAGTTTGATATGCTTAATAGCCTTTTTTTCTTTTCTGTTTCTCAACTACATTTACTTCTTAATGTACATAGATTTCATGTCATCAAAATCACTTATTTCTACCAGTATTTCCTCTCAACTGTCATGCTTGTGACTCTCATACAAGAGTTTCCTTCACTACTGAACTAAACTGAACTAAACTGGACATGTCATAGTATGTATTGCTTTTTAGAAGTATGTGAATTGTTATTAATCTACCAATCTTTATAAGGGATAATGTCCAGTTGGCTGTTGGCCAACAACACCACATTGACAGATAGGGTGCTACTGCATGGCCTGAGGCTGGATATGCATAGCCGCATGCTACATGTAGTGTTTTCACATGTAGTGGTTTCACATATAAACATGCCAAGGCCGCCTCGACATTGCCAGTCTGGTCCTGGTGTCCACCTTCTTACACATCCGTTTTTGCTCATGTGGGAGTTACAACAAAAAGCAAACAAAATTAGGAGGATTCATTGATAATTACAACATTCGGATTTGTAGGAACTTTATTTTTGAACAAATTTGCCAATTTCATGGGTTCATATGAATCTCGAATAATGAAGAGAGTCCCCAATGAAACAAATGAAAACAAATGGCAATTTTTTTTTCATAAGACTCATTAATACATTTGCCAAGTTTTGGGCAAACGACGACAGTTTTTTCAATTAAAAAGTTAACAGGTTAGTTTGTGGACAACACAAAACAATAACTCTGAGTTTTAGTTGTTGAAATACTGTTCCTGAGTAGAATGTTATTACATTTATGAGAACAGTTGCATATATTTTTCAAATTTTCAAATATTGGGGAAATTCACTCCAGCACCAAGGTGCTGCATGTGCCTTGACAGTGACATCTGACAGTGACTGACTCCTGTGTCATGCCCGGTCTCCAACCGCGTTTACTCTAGACTATGTGCGGTTTCCCTGTCTGTCTTCCTCCAGTGCTTCACATGCCTGAGCTTTTTTGCTTGCTGCATTTGCGAAACTCACCTGCTGGTCATCTCATCATCATCAACATCAGCAGCCTATTTACTCAGCATATAAGCCTGCCTCAATCAAGTCTTCTTGCTCAGTTGTTTCTAATGCTCATACACTGCAGTCCATTGTATCCTGACTATTTTCTCTGTTTACTGACCCTGGCATGATACCTGGATTATGTTTTCAAATCGATTTTGCTTGCAGTGCAAAAGTCTAGTAATTGCCCAGGAACAAATCATGACTATAAACGTGAGTTTAGAGAAGTTCATGGAAACTACCTTGTGATGATACAGAGGACAAGAGTGAAGAATAGATACAATGGTCTTATTAAGATGGCTGATTGTGGCTAACTTCAAATTGTTGACAAGAATTACACATTAGCTTTAAGCTTCTTTTAATCTACACTGTCCTATACGGTACATAAAGGAACAAAACTTGTAAAATCTTATGCCTAGCACTTTTGATTGATGCTTATATGTGATTCAAATATATAAAAATCATTAGGGACAATGAGCTATTAGGTGATTTTAACATCAGAATGGAAATATTTTAATTAGTAAAATACTCATTATCGCATTCTAATAGCACAAAATTGTTCATTTCCTTGGTTTTTGGCTTCCCTTTACAAATAATTAAACTTAACAGTCTTTGAAGGTCGGGTTTACTAATCTTTTTTTTTTATTTCAGTGAAGCAATATTTCTGTATTTTACAAGAGCTACATAAGTCACTTTCTCCCATCCAGTGCATTACTTAAGCAGACAATATCCATAGTAATAATAACTGATGAGTCTAAACTTCAAAAACACATGATAATTAAAGTTAACGGTAGTTCAATTGAATCTTATGAGTACTTCAATCACCATGCATCTGAACCATTAAGCAATAATAGCATAGCTGTGTTTTATTAGGCAATAATCCCGTCCCCAAGTGGGTAAATTATGATGCTATGGTCCAAGTTTATTTTGATTAAAGAATTGGCTTATAGCTGATGAAACAGTTCCTTGTTATAACCACAAACTCTTTGCATTCCTTTGTTTTAGATCACTTAAAATAATTAGATCATCAATGAAAAAGCAGCAGAAATTAATGCTGGACCTTTTAACATTGTATATGCAAAATCCTTTTAAGATATTTTGGCTACTTATAAGGCAATTCATATTATCATCATCATCATATGAACCCCACTGACCCTGCACCTCTGATTAGTCCATCTGAGGAATGTATAGAAATTGCCTATAAGAAGCCTGCTATTCGGAATAAGTCATAACGGATAGGAACATAAGAAATAGCGTACGTGCATTTGCAGTATTGTTCCAGGCAGCTCAACCCTAACTATATAAAGCTGTCTGATGACATTCCGGAACATGGTCCTGTAATGACATTGCCCAAGAGACGTGACAATGCCTCAAATTGCAGGACTAGCTTGGGTTATAGAGGGCATGTGATCATCCTACAGTGAATAATTCTGGTGATCATACATCGTTACTCATACTCATACTCACACAGACTCTCTTATGCAGACATGCTCACAGTTTTAGAATGAGACTCGGTAGGTGGCTACATCACACCAGGTAAAAACACTTGAGAAATGCTATACTATAACTGTATCATAGGTACGTTATTAATAGTATTTTATGAATATTAAAATGTTATATTAATTTTTTTTAATAGAGTCAGCAGATTTTGTAGTGCTGTTAACGGTAGGGAAGAATGACAACATTTACTAGACAATATAAAATAACAATTTTAACATATGTCAAAACTTGATGATACAGAAGAAGAAGAAGAAGGCTCTACTCTTGCAAGGCTACCTCCTATTAGGTGGCTGAGGGTGAAGTGAGACAATAGGAGAGGACTGCTTGGATGAGTTGATTGTAGAAAGGGTTATGTTGATCTTGCAAGTGGGCATGGTGGGTGGTTTTCTTAAGATGCTGATTAAGGGTATTTCGAGGCAAGGTTATATGCTTCTCTCAATGGATGGGCTTTTAGTTAGTGTTTAAAACAAGATGAAAGCATGGATACATCCTGCCTTGTTGTGGGGGACATTTTGAGCCCCTTAGTACCAATTGAGCATCATTTAAACACGACAGCCTACCTGAGTATTGTTGCTGACCATATCCATTCCTTTATGACCACAGTGTACCCACTGATGGCTACTTCCAGCAGGATAATGCACCATGTCACAAAGCTCACATCATCTCAAACTGGTTTCTTGAACATGACAATGAGTTCACTGTACTCCAATGACCTCCAGAGTCACCAGATCTCAATCCAATAGAGCACCTTTGGGATGCGGTGGAATGGGAGATTTGCATCATGGATGTGCAGCCGACAAATCTGCAGCAACTGCGTGATGCCATCATGTCCATATGGACCAAAACCTCTGAGGAATGTTTCCAGCACCTTGTAGAAAGTATGCCACGAAGAATGAAGGCAGTTCTGAAGGCAAAAGTTGTACCTAATAAACTGGCCAGTGAGTGTATATCCTATGCGACATTATGTATTATAAATTATATATTGTATGTATCTTAAGAAAAGATACTTGCATATCAATAATGTCACTTTATTAGATCATTACATTTATGTTTCAGTTAAGCACAGTTCAGTATTACAAAATAGATAGCAATATGTTCTAATTATCTATTCGTTGGCAAAATGTCTGTGTCTTACTTGGATTCAAGATGTGAGCTTTTCACAAAACTCTTAAAAACCTTTTGTCAATAGCCAAAAATGACAGCATCATGTTATGTCACAAATATGCAGCAAAAGTACCTTATGCATCTCCCAGAATACATTAGATGCAAGAACTATTCCTACAACAATTATTGTGTTAAAAGACTACAGAGAAAATGTGGGAAGTTACATGGTTTAACGTGTTCCAAATGATTCATCTGCAATCTGTGGAATATCAATTCAATATCTAGTTTCCTAGTTACTTGTAATTAAAAAGGTTAGCCTCATGAATAAAAAAGGTATGAATGCCTGCTAACTTGTAGGATTGCCAGCTGGCACAATACACATCACACGGTAAAGAAAGCACAGCAAGATTTTTCTAAAACTCCATGGAAATTATAAAATGTACTCAGCCTGTAGCCTGTTGGTTGTACAAGAACAGAATGTGCAAGAACTGAGATAACGTTTTGTAACGAGACAATCTTCGTCGGCTTTGATGCAGTCTAACACCAAAGTCACGAACAACTCCTCTTGTAGTAAATTCTGTAAACTTTATTTCATGCTTAAAACTCGGTCCCTAACATCAAACTTCAATATCTGTGATATGTGATTGAATATTAAGTTTGTATAATTTATTTAAAATTCTTTAAATCACTTTGATGTATCATCTGATATGAACTAGATAGACACAGAAGCAGAATGCAACATCTGAAGGGAAAATTATTATATATTTTATATATATATAAAAGTATTGGGACACCTGACCATTTCACCAACAGGGACTTTTATGACATTGCATTCTAAATACAAAGTTGGTCCCCCCTTTGCAGCCATAACAGTTTCCACACTTTTGGGTAGGCTTTCCAAAAAATTCCAAAAGAATCTCCATTCCAGTTCATCCCAAAGGTGTTTTGTTAAATAGGGTTGATATGTTTGTGCAAATTGGTAGACAGGTTGCGATGGAACTTATGACTGATGTAGTACAGGAGTGGCTGTGTGGTTTCTATCCAATGGTACAAAACATGTGTCAGTATTGAAAGGGTTAAACGCCCTTGCTAAGGTTTATTTTTGCTTGATTATGCATGTGCAGTGTGTTTTTTTTATATGGTGCCTACTTTTAGTTTAGTCAGGTCTAGTGGAGGTTAGATGAAAAATGTGATGCTTTGAAATGTACAGGCAAAAATTGATATTTCTATAATGCGGTGGTATAAATATAAATGGGTATAATCTGGTGGTATACTTAAGAGCAAAATTATTCTGATAACAAACGTCATGTGTGGAATCAAAGGTTTCTGATTATTTCAACATGGTAGGCAGCAAACTATTTCCATTCCTGGGAACTCTCTGGCGTTATATTTTCCCAAATTATACATTATTTTTCTACAATCTTATATAGCTCCTTTAATTATTCTGCCACCTAATTCAGTTGATATATATAAACGGAATGATATTTAAAAACTCGGTTCATCATCATTATGGAGTTACCATCAGTTTCCTAATGTTGCTTAAGCTTGTTGCTCCTTCTGCAATCATCAAAAGCTCCCATAAACATGCTTTCATCGGTGTTACAAACATTAGCCTAGCATTTTGGCCTATCTCTGATAATCATAACTGAGAAATCCCTGGCTAAGTTTATTCTTGTTTGGGGAAGGAAACATCATTTGGTCATGCCGACTCCCCAACTACTCTCCTTCCATTTCCAGCCCACAACCCGGCCACTATAGACTATCTGGGCCTAGCCCTAAGCACTGCTAGCCCCCTCAAGAATTCTCTCCTCTAAAAGAGGCTGTTGGTGTGGCAGAGCCTGTCCTGGCATATGTGTCTGGGTGTTGGTGTGGCAGAGCCTGTCCTGGTGTGTATTTGATCATCGGTTCCTGGCACTTTACTTTCTGTAGGAATAAATTGAACTATAGTCACTTTAAAGGACAAAAGTGAAGGTTTTGTGTTATTTAATCTATTTCAATCTGCATATTTTATTAAAAAGAATTAGTTGTGGCTTCAGGCGTCCCGTGTATGATGACTTTTTTTAGTGTACTGACGTACTCTCAACCCCATCACATTCCATTCCATTACATTACACAACATGTGTTAGAAAATCAGGACAAGATGGACATGGATGGTGGGCTGATTCGGTAGCGCAATGGACCACTTTACTAGACTTGCCCCCCAGGCTGTAGGCAGCCAGCCCTCCCCTGTGCCAAAGTATATTTGTTATGCATTTGTAAAAGCACTTTTGAGAATTAAAACATGTAATGTATTTTACAATTATCAAATTTATACAGACAATGTATTTTCATAATAATGCAAGCAACATTTTTACATGTACAGTGACATAGATTTTCCCAAATGTAGAATGTATGAAAATCTGCTACAGAATTGTTAATTAACTGTCTATCGCATGTAAGCTTAATTGGATATACTTCAATTTCAGAATTATAATTCCATAAGCAAATGTATGTGGAAACCTTTCTTTTTCCTAAACTTTATAAAGTTCTAATGTACGACAATGGGCTACGATAAAATACAAATTTACTATTGACATTACAAGACAGTAGAATACAAGATGTAAAAGCTTAAATTATATTAGGATAATGGGTATTCAAAATGCAATAATGTAATCATAACAGCTTTGTGAGACATTAAAATAGATTCTATTTAACTTTATTTTAAATAAAAGGTACAGGGGCGTAACTAGAAACCACAGGGCTATGGTGCAAAAATTCACAACTTGTCTGTGTCTTCTTTGCCCCTTGCCCCCTTCCAACATACACTCTGGCACACATATGTAAACATACTTACACAAATTACACACACTTACTCATACTTACTAACACACATGCACTCATTTATTCTCACACACCCCATTTCACCGACTTACACATACATGCTCACACACAAACACCTACATATACATGCTGACACACAAACACATACACTTAAATTCACACACACACAGCTACACATCCATGCACACACACACAATTACACATTCATGCTCAAACACAACTACACATCCATGCTGACACACACACACAATTACACATCAATGCTGACACACACAATTACACATCCATGGTCTCATACACAGACACACAATTACACACCCATACTAATGTACACACACAATTACACATTACACATCCATGCACACACAAGTACACATACATGATCACACACATAATTACACATTCATGCTGACAAAGAATTATACATCGATGCTCACTCACGCACACAATCACACACCCATACTCACTCACACACACAATTACACATCCATGCTGAGACAAACACACTATTATATATCCATCCTGACACACACAATTACACATTCATGCTGACACACACACACAACTACACATCCATGCTCACACACATATATACATACATACCTCTCACCAATCCAGCAGCTTTATTTCTGTAACATGACCCCACGATACGCTCCTGTCTCCCTGTTCCAGTTCAAAATAGTTTGGGAATGGCCCTTCCGACCTGGAGCATTGCGGTCAAGGTCGGAAGGGCCCTTTGTAAACTATTTTGAACCAGTAAAAGGAGACAAGAACAAGTGGTCACACCGGGCCCTGTAGAGGCACCCCGCTGCGACCGCTGCAACCCCTGTAGTTATGCCAGTGAAAGGGCATGAATGCTTAGAACGGAGGCACAGGCAGTCTGTTTGGTTGCAAAGATAGCACAGGCTATCTGTTTGGGGCAAAGATGACACATACAAGCTGTTTGGGGGCAATCATGGCATGGACAAGCTGTTTGGGGGCACTGACAAGTTGTTTGGGGCAAAGATGTCACAGACATGCTGCTTGTGGGCTAAGATGAGACAGGCAGTTTGGTTGCAAAGATAGCACTTGCAAGCCATTTGAGGCCACATATAACCTGTTTGGAACAAATATGGCACAGACAAGCTGTTTTGGGGCGAACATGACACACGCAAACTGTTTTTGTGCAAATATGGCACATACAAGCTGTTTGGGGACAAAGATGTCATAGGCATGATATTTGGGGCAAAGATGGCACAGGCAAGCCATTTGGGGACAGACAAGCTGTTTGGGGCAAAATATGGCACAGAAAAGCTGTTTGTGTGCAAACATGGCACAGACAAGCTGTTGGCTGGCAAAGGTGGCAAAGGCATACTGTTTGGGGTCAAAGATGGCACATACAAGCTGTTTGAGGCAAAGATGACACAGAAAAGCTGTTAAGAACAACTGCCTTTAAACTTCGTTTTCTATTTGGTTTAGCACACATTTTACAGCGAGAAAATGCATTTTCCTGTAGAATGGAGTAATTGAATGAAAATATTATTTATGTTTCACATTTGTTATGGAATAATCGAATCTATGAGCAAGGACTCTTACTAGCTTTCTGCAGCTTCAAGACATTGTCTAAGGGTTTGTGCTTTTAACTATTGATCACACTCCCTTTCCTTAAGCTTGGTAACCTGTAGTAACAGTGATCCTTTAATGTTGAATACAAATATTAACTTTTAATTTAATGTAATTTATTCTAAGTGTCCAAGAGGTTAATCAGTGGAAATAATTACCAATTATACTTTCTTATAATCCAAGTAAAAAGAAATTACAGAAGACAATAATTAATATTGTCTGTGCCGGTAGCTAATAACACAACATGATTTGATATCATTAATAATATTTTTCCCGAACGCTTAACAGGAAAGTGCATTTGGCTTTATTTTAATTCTGTATAATTTAAGCACTCCTTAAATAAATCCCACTGCATAAAAAAAAATCCAGCATTTGTATTTTAGATTGAATTTTTCTGTTTTATTATTTATAAATTTATATATGTCGACTAACTTGAATAAATTATATAAACAGAAAAAAAAATCCTGAACGCCCTTTATACCACATAAAAATAGCTTGTTCTGATTTTTATTTTATCAGCCAGAAAAGTCTGACTTGTCGTTTCCGCTTTCCAGTTTGTCTGACAGTGGGAGGGAATTTCCTCCAAGCCCTTATCAGCTTGAACCACAACCCCTGTGCTGACTTCTCATTCCCTGACAAACTGCACTTGCTTAATCCCAATCCAAGCGGTTTTAATGAGTGTTCATTTTCTGTACATGGTAATTTGAAATGATTTTGCACACTGTATTTTTCATACACAAACCCGACCATTTTAGTGCATTGATGAAAAATGTACAACGACTAAAAGTCTGTTACGAAAAGTCTCAAAACACAATAGGTCAAACCTAATGTAGTTACACAGTTTCATATTAACCTAATATACTATTATATTGATGGTGACATCAGAAGAGACACAGGGGTATAAATCACATGTTCCTCAGTATCTTGTTTTATGAATACAGTGACGCTCTTACATGTATCACCTATTAAAGACAATGGAGATGATGAACAAAGGCACAACAAGTGTCTGGTATGAGCCATGCCAAATACCATGCTTCTACCATAATGATGTGTATAAAGGAATACTTATACATAAAATATACCACTTTACATTGTTGCACATCTTTTCTTTGGCATTAGTATAACATTCTAGAATACTCTCATGTAAAGTAATGTATACTTTATTACTTTATTACAGCATTATTTAATACTTACAGATCATTGCTGCAAATAGTTTAAAGGGACGGTAAAGGTATGGGAAACTAGACACTCCAAACAGAAAAATACATTTGTATGCCTTTAAACCTGTATCATCTGCTGATTCTAATTGTAATCTAATATTTAGGATATATTGTCTGGGAACAAGCGTTGGCTGGGAGATTTCCTCAATAATTGTTGCATTGCTGATTGGTTTGAAAGTCAAATGTAACCTATTGGTGACCTTCTACTTTGATGGATATATACTGTACATACACATATTGAAAATACATTAAACTCTTGGACTCCTGATGTCTGAATATCTCAAGGGTAGAATTGTTCTGAGAGTTTAAGTGCGAGCTTTCGAGACCAAGTTGTTAGGTCCCTTCCTCACTCATTAATGCCTGAGGAAGGGACCTAACAACTTGGTCTCGAAATCGCGCAATTAAACTCTCAGCCAATAAATGGTATCATTTTAACTATACCTTTCTCCGATATGCACATTGGAAATAGAAAGAAGTTGATTTTTTTATTTGTTTGGCAATTTATGTTCAACAACACCCTCCAGTACAAAAAAAAATGATTAAGTATCCCAAGATTCCTTAGCCCAAACACTACAGTAAAAAAATATATTAAAATAATCACTACCTCCAAACCCCTTGATCCAGTGGTATTAATACATTTATAATATAGGGTAAAATGTAAAGTATGGATGTGATCCTCTTGAACAAATAAAAAACTATCTATGTGGGGCATTGCTGAAATCAGACGGTGTTGTAAAACATAAATCGTATCATTTTTCCGCTGTGACACCTACAGTGTAGAAGAAATTTGGAAATACATGTATTCTTTCCTATTTAAGTTTTTTTTTTTTACATATTATCAATATATAATAATTTTTATGTTTTATATATATCTATTATTTTAAAAGAAAGCCCCACTTGTCAAGACCAAAACAATATATAATTTTTGTGTGTAAAAACGTGGAAAATCAGGAATTGTAGTTTAACATATGGTAAAAATCCCACTAAAACACAATATGAAGGGTATAAAAAATACTGGTCCTGAAGAGGTTAAATTGTTTTTCCTGTATGGTTAAGTTTTACTACTAAATAAACAGAATTACTGTGATAATAGATGACATCTGCGCCTCCTTGATTTACTTATAACATATTATTATATATTTTACTGATTGTTACTCTTATTATTATCCTAAATTTCCACTGAAAACCTTACCTCGATGTCAAAAAGCTTACCATTGACCAATTATACCAGTCTGAATTGCCTTGTGATACATTTTCAGTCTAGAACTTTAGTCCTCACCAAAAATATCACTTTTCATTCTTTTTATTGTGTATGTGCACACTCCAGGCTTTATGAAGGTACATGCAAGGTATGATGTGAAAACTATATGATGTGAAAGGAAATACACATGAGATGACTCAGGAATTCTTTTGTTCCCATGACTTTTAGGAGCTAAATAGTTATGAAAACATCTCCTCCATCTTATAGCACATTGTACAATCCTGATTTGCTTTAGATAATAGTTTATATATTTGTTCAACATTCAGCAAAAGCAGCTGTTCCATATTACAATTACAATCAGTGGACATTTCCATATGTCCAGGAAACATGGTAAATGCGGTGTCTCTGAGATTAAAGGCAACAGCTGAAGAAGGACTTAAATTGCAACCCCTATATTGGCTCTCTTGGATCATTTCAACCAGGGGCAAATCAATTTATCTGTTTTATGTACAGGTACTAAAACATATGAGATGGCAGAATTTTGGGAGATTTTCTTTTTAGTTAAATATATACTTAATTAACTAATGAATCAATTAATTCCTATTTACTTTGCTAAAATCTGTTTTTTTAAAATATTTTCAATCAAGTTTTTGTTGCACTGTAATCTGGTGATCCTAATAAAGACGGGGATGAGTACATGATGCCTACTACAAATATCAAAAGGTGATCAATATCACTGAATATTCAGTAATGATCTTTATACTAATAACCAGTCATATTATTATTATTATTGTAATATTTAACTTTTATTTTTATTAAACTCTGCTTTTAAAAAACTGCATTTTGTAATATCAATATCAGAACAGGGCGATTTGGCAGACGCATCTAGAAGGCAGCACACTTTTAAGAAAATTATTAAATGGAAAGAGGAGGACTGGCAATATATAGCCCAGGGGACAAGTCCAAACACGTAGCCACCTGTTCTTTCACACTGAGTTCTTTCCAGTCCAGTCCAACTCAGATTCCCCAGAGGAGCTGCATAGAAAACCCACAAGGGAACATAAAAATGATCCAATAGGGGTGTAAATGCTGCCTTAAGTCCTTGTCCTTGAGACTTCAGGAGGTGGTCCAAACTTTGTCAATCAAAGCAGCTGTGGGGGTAGTTGTCCTCTTCCCCCCTTGCCAGTCGTTTCTGGAACTTAGAATCCATATATACGTGGAATATCAGGTTATACATAACAAAGAAAAAGGAGTGGGCCAAACTATTTAAGTAAGAACAGCTATAATTAATATTCCATAATGTTTACTTGGTGTCAAAAAGTCTGTATAATCCTAAAGAACATATTGCAAGTTCATACCTGCATTTATTAAAATGCAAGTTTTTGCAATGCCAAGTGTCTATAGGAACAAAGGACAACTATTTAAATTAATGAGTAGCAGTAACTTCATTTTTCAGGAATTTGGGATTAAAGTTAACTGATCCCCGCAATGACACATCCACGTCTTTGGCATTTCAACTTGCCAGACAGCCTAATGTGCTTGTGAGTAGAATTGACTTAACATTCACATAGGAATACACAGCAGAGCGCATGGAGGTTGCAGGAACTGCCCTTTCTACTAAAATTCTTACATGAGTTTGTAAAATCTTATATAGTGTTTTGTTTGTTTTTTATCCAAAAAATGATGTACACTCATGGGTATAATGCTGAACATCCAATGTGTGTCAATACCATGGCTAAAAATATACATATGGTATTCCAGTGTTAAAGAAGACATCACCTGGAGTATCATATATCCCGAGTTAATAGTCTACTGTTGTATCCACAAAGGTCAGGATAGACATATAACATATGTTCAGCATCTGCTCCATGTTTACATGTCGCCAAGTCTCAGTGCATTAATTCAATTAGTATACCTGACCAGCTTTATATATCTTTCGTTTCACTCAGGCTTCATTTATCTAATGCACTGTTTTTAAACAACAAACTTCACTGTTAAACATCGAAAAATCTGACCTCTATGTATTTAGAATAGAAATACATGCAAAAGGTTGCAGTTTAGTGATCCTTTTTTTTTGCTTAACCTGTCATTTAACATATGTACTCGCCTGTATGTTTCATTATACTAAATACACTCAGAAACATTATACTTTTACAACACGATAAACAGCTCAAGCATACATCAACAGACCACAAAAGAAAATATATCATTTCATTTCCTTGATCAGTATGAATTATTTTATTTTTAATGATATTTTGCAAGGCATTATTCAATGTTCATGCAGGTAGTATATTCTTTTTGTTGCATGTCATATATATTTAAATGACATTGAAAATGTAGACTAAAACATAGCAGATGTTAACAAACTAGATAAATATTATATGGTATATATTTTGTGGAAAAGAAAAAAATGTTGGTGCGCTAAGCTAGTCACAGGCTCAAATAATACAAATGTATAATACGAGGCCTATATTTTGTGCCTAAATCCTGGTAGCAGAGGGTTACTAAGCATGGTCATCTTGGATAATAAGACTTTTTAACACTGATTTTCTGGCAAACTTTTACTTTTATTTAAACCCAAAACAAAAACCAAAATCATAAAAATAAAGCCTAGTTCCCAATTAGAGCCATGTCTGAGATAAACTCTGCTGGCCCAGACTGACTAGCCCAAACATCCACTAATTTGGGACTCCCTGTCAGGCCCAGCTAAGCTAGACACCGAAAAACCTTCACAGAAGTGCAGGCATGTAATGCCGCGCGTTAGGGTCTCTCCTTGAACTGGGAGCACAGGGAACCTTCCTCTCCTCACAACAGCCTCCACGATTCTGTGGTTTGAGGGAGTTTAAATGTCAATTTTCTGTACATGTTGCAGGCTTCGTAAAAATGTTGGACTCCTGGCTTGGACATCCAGTCTGTCGCAATAATAAAGTGGGAGCATTGTCTCTCCAAATGCTCCACCCCAGGGACCTATGCACTAAATTTGCACATGATCCATGCATAAAATACAACAAAGCTTATCGTACTGTATATATATATATATATATATATATATATATATATATATACTGTATATATAATGTCAGGTCTGCCTTCTCTAATAAGGCAGACCTGACATTCTAAATATGAGTAAATAATTCTAAATACTCATCAATTGTCGTATATGTTTATTATTATTATTATTTGATTTATGGATATGATTCCTCCATTAAGCAGTGTAACTCCTTTTAGTTAGATTCAATGACAAGGTTAATATAAAGTGTATCAGGTGATAACACTATTGCAATGAAATAACAGGTATTATAGGAACTGCATATGGGAATGCTTTTCAGATTTCCTGTTATATCAATTAAGCACATTTCCTTCACTATGAAGTAACTTGTCTGAGTGTTGTTCACTTTTAATGGGAATTACAGATCACGTTTTTGACTCTTGGGTCACAGAGAATGTCTGAATTAATTAGACTCTTCTAATTACATTGATGGTAGGGCTCAAATAATTTCAGTTCATCAAATTATATACAGTTTCATACACTAAGTAGTAATTACAAAACACATTTATAGATGTTTTAGAAAACAAATATTTCAAAAAAATGTCTGTATAATGGCAGTTATCACATACAAAACAAAATAAATTAAAACACCTTTCATTTTCTAAATTTTAATAATAGTTCCTTTCATCTGCTTATCCATGATTATTTTCATGGATTTATTCTCTAAATTGTGAGTTTTATGGAGGACTATCCATTATGAAGGGCCAGCTCAGCTCTGCTAGCTGGACACACTTATCAAGATGAGTCCTTCAAAATGTATGATGAACACCAGGGTCAACACTGCAGCTCTCCTTCAAACTTACTTGAAAGTTTATGGTGTAACGAAGAAACCCTGGCTTCATTATAACATTGATATGCCCACTTTCTCAATTTGTTACACTGATAAACACTTCAAAACAGTGTTTTACATGAATGAACAGTTCAAAAATTGTATTTTACACACCAGAGGTTGTGATGAATACCAAATTCTCAGTACCGTGGAATGGGCAATGGACACATTGGTTTTATTAATCACGAGAATATGAAGTCCATGTACTTTCTGGGCAAACAGGTCTTCTCGTGTACACAGAAAAGCCGTAACAACCTACCCACTGATTATACGCTGTTAAGTAGGGCCCCTGATGACCCACATGTTCTCATTAATCAACAGCCAACCTCTAAGCTGGGTTTTTACCAGACCCTTGCTAGAATCTTACACATATGTTCTTCATGCTTATACAGTTGACAGAAGCTCTGCTTGTCACAGGCTATCACTGTTCATTGGTTCGATTCTGAAAAGTTGCTTGTCCATTCAAAGCATTGCACCGTTGTATCAAGAAGCACTAGTGTTGTCTGAAGCCATGGATCCAAACAAATACATTTTAATGTATCTTCTCTAGCTATCTGTACCGTGGTGCTTCCGGACGTTTACAACTTTCAATCCTCATTGGGAGAATTAACTAACAGCCTCTAATTATGTGAGTTCCTGAACTTACTAGGCACCTGGCAACAGAGAAAGCGATTTAAAGTAATATAAAACATTTATTGTCTCTGACATATAAAAGACCAACCCAGGCCCAACACAGGTGTACAAAAATTATTTTTTTACATCGATAATACAAATATTTCTAACAGATTACCAAAATGAGTCGTTTTTAAAACAGTTTTAGGCTTGAAATAGTAATACTAAAACATGTTGTAACATTCCTTCAGATAAGATAAAGTATATCGCTAATCTAGGAAAACTCCTGGAAAACGCATGAGAAAGTTAGCAAATATCAATGCATTTACTCAAGAAAAAAGTTAAGACGGAAAATGTATTTATGTTGTGATAACGCAAACTCCTCAGGGAACTGCCTTGCTAAAAATGGTAGTTTCATTAATATGGAAATGGTTAATACACGTACAAAAAAGAAAAAAAAAATGTTAAAAAAACAGTACTGCCATTCTTAGCTATCACCTATTATCCCAGATAGTAATTATTTATAAGTTGAGCCCAAATTCTTTGTCATGTATTCGTAGTTAACATAGACGATACCAGTTTCCGTTGATAGGAACTGCCAAGGGGATTTGCATAGACGAGATATTACTGTTTTTAAAATGATAAGTTATAAATACAACTGGGACTTTAGGAATGCACACAGTTACTACGAAGGCACATTACACGGCATTGTGTAATTTCAGTCGTTGCTTTGTGATTCTTTTAAGACTAATACTTTTGAATGTAAGATGTTTAAGGAGGGTCCTTTTGTTCCTATAACTCCAAGTTGTTATGTCCTGTTCTCTCCTTGTAAAGTGATACAGAATGTAAAAGTGCTACACAGATCAATAAGTAATAATAATATATGTTTTCATTTAAAACATTCAAATGCTTCTTTTAACTAAAATTGCGTATTAGGAAGATTCCTTATAAGCATTATTCATGGTGATAACTGTAACATAATTATAAAATTAATCTAACTATATTGTATTAAGTACATTGATCATTCTAACATTATAGGATTATATACATTTAACCAATACTACACCTGGCAGCGTGTAAACATTTTTTGAATTCCAACAGTGTACAATGGATAATATTGCCAATTTTTTCTATTATTAAAAAAGGCTGTTATTCATAATTTCCATTCAATCGATGACATTAAAGATTAATTATTTTTTAATAATGTTAATCTAATCTAAACGGCCGCTGGGTGCTGATGCCGCCGGCCGGCGCTACTTTAATACTTTTTTTTTAATTTTCATATGGCAAGCCGGATCGGCTATTAAATGAAAAAAAAAAGTAATAAAGCAGCGCCGGCCGGCGGCATCAGCACCCAGCGGCCGTATGCGATGGCCGCCAAGTGATGGGAGCAGCGTGAGGGGTGAAAGCTCCGCCCCCTCACACTCACCTTTCACCACTCACGCTGCTCCCATCAGTATGCGGCCATCAGTCTGCTGGAAAACTTATCTAAACGGCCGCTGGGTGCTGATGCCACCGGCCGGAGCTACTTTAAGCCTTTTTTTATTTATTTAATATGCCGGAACGGCTTGCCATATTAAAAATAAATAAAGTATTAAAGTAGTGCCGGCCAGCAGCATCAGCACGCAGCGGCCGTTTAGATTCGATTTCCAGCAGTCTGATGGCCGCATAGTGATGGGAGCAGCGCGAGGGGTGAAAGGTGAGTGCGAGGGGGCGGAGCTTTCACCCCTCACGCTGCTCCCATCACTTGGCGGCCATCGCATACGGCCGCTGGGTGCTGATGCCGCCGGCCGGCGCTGCTTTATTACTTTTTTTTTTCATTTAATAGCCGATCCGGCTTGCCATATGAAATTTAAAAAAAAAGTATTAAAGTAGCGCCGGCCGGCGGCATCAGCACCCAGCGGCCGTTTAGATTAGATTTCGGGCGGCCTAGGGGGCAATTGCCCCCCTGCCCCCCGGCCCAGTCCGCCCCTTGCTCTTTACTTAAAGGGACTCTCCAGCCATTATATATGCATTTAAATGCATATGATAGCAGTGTGGTTCCTTTAAATTTTTGTGTTGTCCGCAATAGACCATTTGAATGTATGTACTGTAAAGCTACCTACATTGTTGGAGCTATATACAATAATTAATAATAATAATAATAACAATAATAATACATTCATATCTGCCGATACTATGCCAAAACATAACAGACCACTTAAAATTTGGAATATATGGTATTGTATTAGACCTCATTTGCATTATCTATTCATTTCAACTATTAATTAAGGTTTTATCTGTATGTTTCTATGACATTCGTGATATCAGTACTCCATACTCCCCCCTCCCTCGTTAATAATTCTACCTGAAGATTAAACTCTTGTCCTGTTGGGAACTGTGATACTTTTGTTTATAGTTTAAAGTATTCACAAATAATGCTACAAACAACTACATAAAGGACAGCCTCTACACTATTGCCTAATTCATCATCCATGTTGAAGTTTTATATGGTAACAATGTTCATTCAGTAGTACTCTAGATAGTAATGAAGAAGTAATGTGTTATGGGACAAATGTTTCTCAGTAATTACACTCTGAATTCCCTTACAAACCAGCGACAAAAGTACATCTTAACATATGTTGAAAGGTTAGAATTGAAAAAAAATATTAAGGTCAACACATTTAACTATATTTACTGCACATAACTTTTTTCTTAGCCCAGTATTATACACTAAAGCTTATTTTTCAAAGTTTACATAAAGTTACAGTGGCTTTAAACATAGCTTAAAATTAGCTAATAATAGTAATAATAATAATAACAAGCAGCAATACACCTTTATGTTAAATCAATTGAGACTTTTATTGTGAGAACTGTATATATTTAATAACTTGAAAAATCTCTCATTTCCAGCATTATTAAATGATGTATATGGCTTCATATTTGACCAACTAGACATATGCTCAATAACATAAAATATTATTTTGCCTTGTCCTGTAAACTCTAGAGTAACATCACTGAGCTCTGGTGTATGGGCAGAGTTCACTTAGATCTTGGCCACTATGAATTCTAGTATTAATATACATATAACCCAACATGTTTTTTTGCCACCATCTGACTAGCCCTTAACCCTTCCTAGCCACAATAGTTTCCCATCCTCTCTGGGTATTTTTGAAGTAGGCACTAGTTCAAAAAAGTCAAGTTTATATAAAGTCAAGTTTTGGAGCTCATGCATTCTGGAGGACACGTACAAGCTAGAGAAAATGTGAAGGGTGCTAACATGGCTTACATTTGAAGACTAAAATGTAATAAAAAGACCACCTCCCCCTTTCATATGTATAGCTTTGAAGTATTTCAAAGGCAAATACAGGGTCTGCCTACCTGATTAGGTTCTAAGATGACAAGAGATTTAACTTTGAGTTAAGATCCAGTCCAAAGTCAAAAGAACACTAGATTTGAATGCTCTGTTCAGTTAAAAAAAGCATCAGGGTCACAGATTAATTATAACTTGCCCCTTATAGCTCCAGTAAGCAGTTCATATTTAAAAATATATTGATATGTAGATAAAGTGCGGTGCTGCAAAAAAAAATGTAATGTAAATATAGCATAATGAATTAAATATATGATGAACTTTGACTATAATCATACAGTTTGTAAAAACAAATGTTAAAATTTGACAGCAATGTCCTTAGGCTAGGGTGGGAACTTTAAGCAAATGAAATCAAACCACACTTGTTAAATCAGTACATAAATCATTCAGCTTTAGGAAAATACATCTGAATGTTCCATTTGTATTCCGGTGTTATTCATAAGCTTCAAAATGATTATTCCCTAGTATGGATCATTGCCTTTTTATATAGAAAGATTCATATTTATCTTTTGAAACAACTGCTGTGATAAATGACAGGATGGGAAAAAATAAAGATTGTAGAGCGTTTTGAAAGTTTGAAAAGTGGAGACAAAGTCTGATGCAAATCGTTAGATCTTCACGGGCGTCTTATAAAAGATATGGCAGAAACACAATGGTAAAAAAAGTAATCTGTTAAGTTTACAACGAATTGTGCAGACCATACATTTATTTATGTATGTCTCCAATGTGTCATCCGCAACATTATGTACAATCTTGAACTGTTCAAGATGAACAGTATTTATTTGAGTACATTAGAGCTATCAATCCATTCCATGCCTTTCTGCTAATGAAAGAGACTAATGAGGTGTCTTGAGTTTTGGTTTCTATAGCTCAAAAATAGTTTAGTTTCTATTGCTCAAACAGGAAGCAAGATATATATTTCTGTTTGCATATTCAGACTTGCCAGAATGTTAACCAGGATTTAAAATATTCCTTATACTGTATAGCAAACATCTAATTTGCTTGAAGGGACACTAAATTGGCAGATATGACCTAAAATATACATAATGTTATTTGTGCTGTCAAATATTTTCAGACGTAAGAAAAATATGTAATCATAATCATGTTACAAATTGCATCTAGTCAATTTATTCTATTCGCTTAACGTGGAAATACTTTATTTGCTGGTTCGCCAATAAAACTTACAACAAGGGAAAACAGTCTTAGCACATTTAATCCATTTCAATATTATGCAGTTTATATAAGTTTATTGAATATTCATGAATTATCGCTAAAAGCCCTAAAGTATTTCCTTGTTTCTGTTCCATGTTCTGCGGTCTTTTCTTTACTTTTAGACAGACAGAATTGCTCTAACTTGCGAGTAAAAGAATCCAGCCTTGATTAGTTTATAACATTGTAAAAATAACTTATCCTCATGCAATCAAATGTTAAAAGGGGGTTTTGAGGGACACTGTTAAAATAAACGTTGTACCATGCAAAAATAGAAAAGTAAATGGTAGAGTAAAAAAGGCAAGCAGACAGGATATATTAAATATCTGGATGCAGAGCAAATGAAATATATTCATTATCCTGATGCACCTCATGCTGTTGTATCTCAAACTAGAGCATTTCATTAATGTGGCACTGGCCAGATATACAAAAAAGACAAGGTTAAAAAGTAAAGGTATAGAGTAGTAAAGTAAAGTAAAGTAGTAAAAGTAGTAAAAGTAACGTTTGCACAATGATTATCTTAAGTGTTTGCGTAAATAAAAACTATATTACATCCCATGAGCACTTATATCTGCCTGTTAGCTTCTCTCTAACAGTATAGCTACTGGCAGTCTCCATACTGCACTGATGGATCATTACTGTCGGAAGCCCAGCTGTATAGACAGTGACTCTGCCAGCACCAGTACTGTGACTGTGATATAGTCTGTTGGGCTTTTTTCTCATGTTCCATCCCCACCAAAAACTACATGCATACGCACTTATTGATGAAATACATTTTATTTCTTCCATTGGAAAATATAGTATGGCTGCGATGGCCTCCAATTAAGACACAGTGATACTCCAGACTTAACATTGCTTATAACATACATAAACAGCATACAAGACATCATCAATATATATTATAACTACATAACATTACCCTTGCTAAATGCTGAAATAACCACATGGTCAATATGTGAAGTTGCACTTAAATCCTTCATCAAAGGGAGGGGTTCACAAACACTACAAAAGTATGACAAAAGTATTGGGACACATAACCATTACACCAACAGGCACTTTTATGACATCGTATTCATAGACATTCATATGTAGTTGGTTTCCCATTTTGCAGCTATAACAGCTTGAACTCTTCTGTGAAGGCTTTATACAAGATTTGGAGTGATTATGTGGGAATTTTTGCCCATGCATCCAGTAGAGCATTTGTGAAGTCAGGTACTGCTGTTAGACGAGAAGGCCTGGCTCACAATCTCCATTCCAGTTTATCCCAAAGGTGTTTGATGGGGTTGAGCTCAAGTCTCTGTGTGGGCCAGTCAAGTTCTTCCACACCAAATTCATCCAACCATGTCTTAATGGACCTTGCTTTGTGCACTGGGGCACAGTCATGCTGGAATAGAAAAGGGCTTTCCCCAAATTGGCTCCTCATGGTGCTTGCAGGCCCCACCAGATCAGGACTCAAATTGGGAGGCATGTTAGCGATGCAGGCCCCAGGCTACATCTGGACATGACACCCCCAGAAGCAACCCCTCCCAGGCCACTGAGCAGCTCCCAAATAATTTCTTGCAGCCACCCATCACCCTCCTCTGCTGCCAAAGACCTTAATTCATCAAATACATCTTCCATGAGGTAAAACAAATGATCACTACAAACGATCTCACTGCCTAACACACAAATCCCTGTGCCCTATCCTTCCTCAATCATGGTACCCTACCTGAGGAAAAGACCTGAGAGGCCCTGACAGCTTGCATTTTAGATATACTCAGCTAATAAAGGTATTAACTTCACTCTACTTGTCTCCTAAGATAACTGTTGTGCAAATCTTCTTATATAAGTAAGTTCTGCTGACTAATTTTCTTAATGGTTAAAAAAGTTTTATGTCATTTTGAACAGAAATGTTGCTTTTCCAGGCAAATATTTTCCAATTACCTGTTAGAAAATAGCAGTCACTTGATATTTATAAAAAAAATAAGAAATGCATCCAGGTGACTATAATGAACTATAACTTAGTAGTTACCTGCATATAAATATACACACTTATTATATGAGAAGGTAAAGAGAAATATCAATATTTGTATTATATTTATTTTGTAATTTAATTCAAAGCTGTAGTGCATTCTCTTTTATGGATAAAATTTGTAAACCTTAATATTAAGATAGCATAAAACAATGTGCATTAAAGCCCAGATATTTGTCATATGCCTTTGGCAGGGTGAAGATAAAATGTGATATATGTTAGGTATCCAAATTGCATTTAAATTTTGTACTCTGCTATCCCGGAAATAATTAAGGTCATGGAGTGCACAACTAGATCTTAAATCATTTGTATTAGTTAAAAGCAAAGTTACAGTCTTGTGAGCACTTTTCCTATTTTTATTGCATATCTTGGCATTGAGGACTCCTTTTTTCTCAAAGCGACCTTTTTGCGATGTGATTATAAATTCAAAGCTTGCCATAAGTTCATATAAGCAAGAGACAAACTCTGTGTTCAAACTATGAATACAATTTGGCACACAAAGAATTCACATATTCAATCTACCCATCAATCTTTTTTCTTCTTGGTCTTTGGCTTAGATCAAGTACCTGTAAGAGGCAAAAATTTAATTTAAAAAATCAAAATAAAAAGTATGAAATGTAATATTCTATCCAGAATGTAATAGACCAGTTAAACTTTCAGTCCATTATTAACCGTAAACATTACTGTGTGGTTTAGGTCGCCAGTATGAACGTGATAAAAGTGGAAAACACTTGGTGTAGCTATGAAGTCATTGTTGAGAACACTTTTAATTAAGATAACAATTATGCTCAATATAACAAGAGAAACATTGTATCCAAGTACTTTTTTTTTATAGAAGATAGAAAGGCACTATTTAAATTAACTAAAAAGTTATTATATATAGCAACCTAGCTAGTTTAAGCATCTAATACCATGTAAAAGCCAGACTGGAAAACATAACAGTAAGTATAGTAAATATCGAAAAAAACATTGACAATTTATCAGTGTTGTAGGCTCAGCACATGACACGTGTTTCACTGCTTTTCTACAGTTTAATATTAATGTTAATGTTAATGTTAATGCTTAAAGGAGTGAGGCTCAATGTATAATGGCAGCTTGTGTCTGCTAACAATCCTGCTGTCATTTACAATTGCACTTGAGATCTTGTAACATTTTATACCACCACCATGACTACTGTGAACTATTAACACATCGTGAGTAATATTATATGATCTTATTACATTACTGCGGCATTATAAGTAGCATTCATATGCTAGCATATCCTGTAGAACTGTACATTCAGGCTACAACAAACAATGTTTCAACAGATGCTGAAAGCATTGAAGGCCATGATCGCCCATAGCATACTATTTAAAGTCTTAAAATAGCATTTAAAGGGTAGTCTGACTTCACACACATTACAGAAATAGAAGCAAAATGATTAACCTTAAATGTAGGGAACAGTGTAGGCAATATAGTTACAAGCTCCCTATGTAATCTATCTCCCACCCCTGGCATTTACTCTCTAACAAACTAGAGAATCTTGTAGATTTGTGTGTTCAGATTCATACGAATTGCAAATGTACAGAATTTTGATAAATTCATACGAAGCCACGAGAACAAAGCAAAAAAGCTGTTCAAAATATGTGGGCCCACACTCATTCATTCACTCTCATGCTAAATATTTCCCTACCTTCTCTGCCGACTACTTCCACTTCTGCCAATTACTTCCGCTTCAGCATCTTCTTCATCTTCTATCTTCTTCCTTTTTTTCTATCTTCAATTTGCTATCTTAAATTTTCCATTTTCGACCACATCTCTGCAGGCATAACCTGGCAGGAACTTCCTGCAAAATGGCGGTGCCTGTGCAAAAGAATAGGCTGATGACCGTGAGAGAGTGAGAGCATAAAAAGAGTAAGTGAAAGTGAATGTGGGCAACTAAATGTGTTCCCGAAATAAAAAGGCCCCCGTATTTACAGCCAAACCAAATGGGCAGGGAAATTAAATTCATTGTCAAAAAATGGTGGACCTTGTGCATACATTTTGGAAACTGGAATGTTACTATGGCAACAGATGATAAATTATATTTCTTCCAACAATCCTCTGTTCTTGATCAAGTTCGTATTCCTCCACTATGTCAGATCATTGTGTTAAAGGGACACTCCAGCCATCATTTACACTTTAATGGATATTATAGCTAAGTGGTCCCTTTAAACTTTCACTGTGGCAAGTGCATGGACAAATCCTGCAGAACCTCCCCCAAAGCACTTGCTTGCTTGCCCATGCCCCAGCTATTTGCCATGCAGGAGATGTGCTGAACAGATCTCCTGATACGTGAAAAACTTATCACCAGCTAATTCCAGCGCTGGCTCAGTGAGCTATCCATTGGGGTATAATGAGACTCCTGCTGCGCATGCACAGAAAGTGCTCTCATTGATTTTATCAGTTTTTCCAATTGCTTCAAGCAGCTTCAATCAGTGGATTGAAACAGCGAGCCACAGAATAAATTGTTCTGCTGTAGTTCCTCTATAAGGTAAGTACCGTATTTGCAAATGCTCTGAAAAATACCCCTCGTCTTTTAATTGAGGTCGTCTTCTAAACAGACCTCAAATAGAGGTCTGACTATGAGACCAAGATCCAGATCCCCTGCAGCGCTGCAGGGGACCCGGATCCTCCTGTCTGGTAACCTCAGCTGCTGCCGGCACTTACACCTGGCGTCTATCACTGAGTGCCGTGGAAAGCGTAGGCAGCAGCGGAGGTTGTCTACGCGCATTGTGCATACCTTCCCCAGCTGCCAGAGAGGAGAATTTCCCGCAGCGCTGAGATTTTGGGGGGGGGGGTCGTCTGATAATCGAGCAAATACAGTACTTTTGTTTTTCACTCTTTTATGGTATATGCACTCAGAATACTTGTTATAGGTCATATTATACGCAGCCACACTCTTCTTCACACATAAATACATGTACACTTTTGCCTCTGCACGCAAACCTATATTCACACCTTCCTATCTCACACATAAATCAGTCACACATACAGAGTCACTATCCCCTAGTTATAAACATGCAGAAGTTGTCCGAAGCTGGTGTTGGACTGTCAGAAAGCCTGGCTCCTTCACAGTGTGATCCACAGAGGCAGCTGAAAATCTGGACATCTTAAGTGTCTCTATTATAGTGATGCAGCATGTGGGATAAACTTCTGTGGCACAGAGATCTGGACAAGTTGTTTCAGGATGCAAAAGAGGATGTATAAAGAAAATAAACAGATGGATGGGCAGATGGATTAGTGCTAGTGTCAAGATGGTGGCTAGCAGAGGGCTTGTGGTGTTTCAGAAAAGCTACAAGAAAAAGACAGGTGATTTTTTAAGATAAAAAAGAGAAGGGAGTTATGGCTGTGTTGCTTCATTTACAGGAAAACATGCATAATAACACAAAATATTAAATACCATATTTGCTAAGATATAAGATGAGGGTTTTTTTTTCAAAGCAAATGCTCTGAAAATACCCTTCATCTTATATTCGAGGTTGTCTTATAATCAGACCTCAAACAGAGGTCTGACTACAAGACTAAGATCCAGATCCTCCGCAGCGCTGCAGGGGACCTGGATCCTCCTCTCTATCAACTGGTGAACGTCTGCACAATGCTTCCTAACACTTCCGCTGGGGCTTCTATGACCGACCGGTGACTGGTGACATGACCTTCCGGTGCTCCACCAAATCTTTAAGAAATTTTGCTAAAACAAAAATATATCTTTCAATGTCTGTGTATGTATATCAATGTATATATATCATCTATGTAAGTTATTCAGCTTTTAACAATATGTACCATGTGAATGTACAGCTACAGTATAAAACTGTTATGAAACAGCATTCATATAAAAAAAGGATTAACAAGAATAGGAAATAGGTGACTGTATCAAACTTTAACTTGATGGTTACCTGGACAAGAATGTAAATGTTTATAATTTGAAAAGGGAAAGTAAATGTCCATGTAATTAGATGTTTTGTAATATATAAATATATTGTGACCGTATTTCAAAATGTATATTACTATTCACTCTTTGAATGGTCTACAAGTAAACACAGAACGTTCTCATATGTAGCTAGTTCTTTACTGAACTAATTTTCCTTTTAAAATACCTGATGAGTAAAATATATTCACCCAATCACCATGGACTACATGTTAATTCAAAATGTTTCATTAACTATTATTGATAATGACCACCAGCCAAAAGGGTTGATTTATTAAATAGACACATTGGGATGCCAGATAACACATTATTAATAGAATTGCATCTGGCTTTTTTTAATATTTTAATAAAGCCTCCCCTATCACATAAAACCAATTTGAAGTCGTAACGAATGCAAAATAAATCTCTGTCGGGTTGGGAATCCATTGTGACTTAGGAACCAACCTTTTAAACACTATTTTATCATCACCATCCTGGGCTCAACGAAGCTTTAACTACTAGTATTTTTCTGTGCTTGGTTTCTCAAGCAACCAACAGTAATAACATTCAAGCAGACAGTTATTTCCTAATAAACAAAGCCCATGCAGGCTTAGGAATTAGCTCCTCCTTAACTCATAGACCTACTTAAAATCAGTGTTCTCACTAGAGTACTGTTTAATAAAGAGTTTCATTCCTTAGCACTTTCAGAACCGCAGGAATCACAATTTCATTGTGTATAAGACTATCGTTTTAGTATAAACGACCACGGTAATGTGTTAGTTTAAATAGAAAATGTTCAACCCTACTGTGATATTTTATCAAACATGATGTCATCTCTTTGTTGTGCGACTAAGCTCAACACGCCTTGTATTGCTAATGTACATTTGGTTCTGAACCTTAGTAATGTTGCTTAAAGTTAACACAAACAGAGCCAGGCTATAGTTATAGTTAATAGATGTAATTTTTGCCCAAGTACATGCAGATGTATTATGCACTAAGTATAGAACTTAACATTGTATCTCTTCTGAGGATGTTACTGTGCATTACATCGTATATTTTTAAATGATGTCTTCGTTTAACCTCATTATTAAGCACTCAGTAAAGACTAAACCAGTAAATGTCCTTTTTTAAATATTTTACAGTGATGTGATTTACAAATGAAACCTTGGCAAAACAATTGGGTCCAACTATTTCTGAGAATAAGTAATGTTTTAATATCCTTGTTAGAGATTAAAATCAATAGTTTAGCATGATTTTTTGTAACCACATTTTCCCTTTCATTGTCTAACCGACTTCATTAAATAGGACTTCAATAACTGAACATCTGGTGTCTAGTGTCTGTGTGTATATATATATATTATATATATATATATATATAGGGCAGGATTCAGAATTTTGACATAGTTATTGATTTGAAGATAGTAAGGGTGTGGAACAAGAGGACTTCTTCAATTTCTTTATATGAGACAAAGTTACACTTATTTTGTAACTGAACATATACCCCACTGTTATTAATACTTATAGTAAAAAAAAACATATAGATAGTCTATAAATATTGACTGTAATAACTCCATAGAAAATGCAAATTGAAGACATACACAGTAGCCTTCTTATACAAAGCATACTACAATCATTTATCAGAATGTTTACATTTCATATTGATAGCCTTCTGAATGATTCCAGGTGGACCAATCAGTCCTGAATTGTTGGTTTTACACACTTCCTGAAAAGCACTAACATTTGAAATATCAAACTTTTAAAATCGTGATAACACATGTATGTATGATGTTGTGGATTATGTTCACAGCTGGTAAACAAACCACACACAGGTAAGAATCAGCACGGCTGATTAGGAATGCTGACCTTATAGCTACAAATTCTAGTTTTTGATGGCAGTAAACATTAAAAAAAGAAAGCTAATTAACTTCAAAAAGCCAATTTAAATATCTAGATTATATCGAGATTATAAAAAGTATATAAAATTACACATTTTACTTAATTTTACCTAAAACGCATTAGCCTACAGTATATGGATGCAAGAAAGAAGCTGCTGCATAAATAATACAAGGAAGTATGTAAAAGAACAAGAATTGTAACCTTTTGTTGTCAATTCTAAGTGTATGTCACCCATAAAAGATCGTACCAAACTGTCTTCCGCTGTTGTTAGTAGAATTACCGTATAATAGAGGGTGCCCTTCTTCAGAGCCTAGTAAGCTTGAGGGGACACATTGCTATGTGCTGGTCTTCAAAAATAGAACCACAGCGAACATTAAGAGAATTCTCAAAAAATGTCCAAGCAGATACGTATTATTCAAAAGATGAATGGCTGAAAATGCAACACTCCTGCCAAAGGAAAATTTAAAAGGAAGATGTTTTTACTCTGTGTTTCTGCAGGCAGTTATGTCACATATGTTGTGATTTTGATGGCATGACAATTGACATTTACGATATAAAGCACATGACAGTTCTGAGTTATTGCACAGGTCATGACGTCAGAATGTGGATATTTGCAGTCGCTGCTCTACTTTCACAGTAGTCAGCATTCCCACTGGTTTTGGAAAAAGAAAAGCCAATGAAGGGCCATGCTTAAGAATACCTCCTCAGGAGGAAAATGTCATTTTACATTGAGCTCAATGAGGGTGCTATCAAGACTATATTTATTTTTTCATGATACTTCACCATTAAGTGGATCCTACGAATCTATCTTCTAAATCAGCACTTTCTAACATCTTCATGTAAGTGGTGGGGGATCATATAGATCGACAGTCTGAAGGAGTTAAACCTGAGTATATTAATAATGGTGATATGGTTATACATGTATGTATATAATCTCCAAGAAGTCATTGGATAACTCTGTTGACCTGATTGAACTGAGGCTGGATGCCCTCAAATGTTGACAGTTCATATATTTACTAATACAGGAGATAACTGGAATACATACAAGCACATATGAGTTGCAGGTGTGGTAATTTTATTTGAATGACAACTTTTATTTCCTTACTTTAAAAGCAAATACTGAAAAAATAATGGTAAACATTAAAAAATGATCAATAAAAAAGCAAGTGTACCCAGAGGGTAATGCAGAACAGATAATCAGTCAAAACCAGCTACGATACACGGAGCAGGTAGTCAGACAAGTCAGGTGCAGTACACAGATTAGGGTAATAAGGTACAAAATCATTGGGCAGATGTAGGCTCTTGCATTGCAGAGCCTTGCCTGTCTCACCCCTTCTGCTGAGGCTCCAGCCTTCCCTACCCGACAAGACATGTGCATCCGGCAGCCATCAGGTAAGTGCACACTGCTTGAAGATCTCACACTGGCTGGCAGCAGCCTGTCTGCTGGTAGATGGAAAGAGTGGCATGACAATAAATTAATTAAACAATGCATGCTCTCCCTGTCCCTTCATCCCCTGCCATGTAGGATGGGAAATGTGCTAGTAAAAAAATATAAACTTAAAATAAAACAATAAATTGCCTTACAGACCCACCCCTAGTCCTCCAGATAAAGGAAGGGGGGAAGAAAAATCCAGGCTGGGAATATGTATTAAATGGGAAAACACTGGGGACGACTGACATGGAAAAGGACTTAGGAGTCTTGGTTAACAGTAAATTTACCTGTAGCGACCAGTGTCAGGCAGCTGCTGCTAAGGCAAATAAAATCATGGGGTGCATCAAAAGGGGCATAGATGCCCACGACAAGGAAATAATTCTACCATTGTACAAGTCACTAGTCAGACCACACATGGAATACTGTGTACAGTACTGGGCACCAGTGTACAAGAAAGATATAGTGGAGCTGGAGAGGGTTCAAAGACGGGCAACCAGAGTAATAAGGGGAATGGAAGGACTACAGTACCCAGAAAGATTATCAGAATTAGGGTTATTTAGTTTAGAAAAAAGACGGCTTAGGGGGGACTTAATAACTATGTATAAATATATAAGGGGGCAGTACAGAGATCACTCCCAGGACCTATTTATACCCAGGACTGTATCTATAACAAGGGGACATCCTCTACGGCTGGAGGAAAGAAGGTTTCTACACCAGCACAGACGGGGGTTCTTTACAGTAAGAGCGGTGAGACTATGGAACTCTCTGCCAGAGGAAGTGGTAATGGTAAACTCAATAAAAGAGTTCAAAAGGAGCCTGGACATGTTTCTTGAAAGCAATAATATCACAAGTTATGGATAGTAGATTAATAGGGACAGAACGTTGATCCAGGGATTTATTCTGATTGCCATATTTGGAGTCGGGAAGGAATTCTCCCCCTGGTATGGGGCAATTGGCATCTGCTTCATAAGGGTTTTTTGCCTTCCTCTGGATCAACACAGTAGGGACACAATAGGTATATAGGTTGAACTTGATGGACTTTGGTCTTTTTTCAACCTTATGAACTATGTTACTATGTTACTATGTAAGGTCCTTCAATGTATCCATTGAATACCAGGAGTGTGGATAGTAACGATCAGTGTTCACACAAGATGGGAGCAGATTCTTAAATGGCCGCTGGTTGCATGTTATTGATAAAGTATATAAATTCATTTTATAACGAGTATCTTCTTCAGGCATTGCCTTACATAAACGTGTAAAAATCCAGAATATCGTATTATGGAACAAAACGCTATATCTTTTTTGTATTATTCAAAATACTTGTACATTTGGTTCTTTATCCCACCACACTCTCCAGCATTCACAGCTTTTGTCAAAATACATTTTTACTTATGATCTCATCAAACATGTCTCTTACCATCCCATAAAAAATGTTTATTCTTTACAAAGTCCTCCTAATAACGCCTAAACCCTATATTTATTTACCACACATTTTTTTTTACGTCTGAATCCAGCCACTTGCACTGAGGATGGAAGCCATTACCAGATTATCCACTATATTTTTTCACCTTGAAACATTCTTACTTAAGCATAATTTTCACTGGGTAAATTTTACACCCACCATATACTGTATTTAAGTGAATACTTCAAGCACACTCTTAGGTATATTACTTCATGTAAAGCACTATACTTATACATCAGCAATTAGTATATCTATGAAAATCAGCTTTTCAAGTCCCCGAAGAGGCATTCAATGTACTATACTCTGTGTTTGCCTGAAATAATAACATTTTTTAATTCCTGGCGTAAAAAAAATTGTGTAAATACTGCTTTCATCAAGGAACCTCCTACTACGCAGAGAAAAGACAATCTCACCATACTGTAAATCTAAATGCCTCTTTTTGTGTGTAAGAGATACTGTTATGTATGTAAGCAATGATTCATAAATTTGCAGAAAAGTAAATAAAAAAGCAATGTGGTTGAATCCTTTTTATTTCATAAAACCATATTTGTCATTTCTATAATTCAACTGCTCTTTTGCGAGAATGAACATTCACGCTATAGTTGATCTCATTAAGATTGTGTTGAATCTCACACAAAGGTTCTAACAATAATAATAATACCGTTTCATTATTTAGCAAACCTTTGAGCAATTCCTAATTAAATAATATTTAATGCTCTAGCGCGAACATAAATCTTTAAATGCAAGTCAACGAACAATGAACTATTTTGCTCTTTGTATAATCTCAATTATTGCTGAATTGGGTTTCTTTGGAGCATATTTGAAAATAAGTTAAACTGCTTTATTTTCGGCAAATATTGCCTGGTTTAAGCTGACTGAAGCATAAACTCAGAGAGCCATTTAAGAAGCAGGATGTTAGTGGAGATAGAAAAACGTACATGCAATTGTTGTATACTGAAGTTATTCATCGTTTCAAAACATAGATTTAGCCACCTTTCAAACTGCAGCTACTGACATGCAGCGGTACGACAATAAAATAGCTGACACGGTCTTTTTTCTAAGCTTATTCTGATTTCTGACAACCACAATTTTCCTATTAACCTGTTTCATCACCAATTTTATCCTTTCTCATAAGGCACATCCAAGAGCTACAGATCTTTAACCCCTTAAGGACAATGGGCGGTCTCTAAACCCATTGAAAACAATGCATTTGGAGCCCGTACATATACGGGCTTTGTCATTAAGGGGTTAATGTACAGTACAAGTATTCTTTCATGGGTTTTTTTAATAGCAAAGACTGTATTCCTTATACAAAAAAAACTAAATGTCTACTTTGATTTACTTTAAAATGCTTAGTTGCTTAACTCTTATTTTAATTGCAACTGAAGATTCCAGCCATTTTCTGCTCGGGCATCTAAAAAGGTATTATCCCCTAATGTGTTATGCTTTGATGTTATTTTTAGTTTATTTTATATATCTAATTTGTAATTCATATAAAACCAAAAGTGTAATAATTAGTACGTAATGACAAAGCACAGGGGACACTTGCTACAAAGAGACTACTAGCCCACTGGGTGGACAGCCATCAGGGAGAGAGCACCATAATAAATAATGTAAAATATGTTCTATATGAAAACAGTTGCTAACATCTACCATTTAAAAGTCACAACAAACATGTGTACTGTGCCCAATATTTATATATTACTACTATTACTAGGTTATAAGCCAATCGAGGCAATACCAAAACTTTTAGGTCATCAGCTTCACAGATAGATATGCTTACACAAAGTGTTTTGTATATTCCATTTTACCTGTCATTTTATATCATTTTAGGCACATAAAGTGATGACAGCTTGACTCTTATGCATAGCAAACATTGCGTTTTTTTATTTCCCCCGTAACAATACGATATTGCAACTCATAACATTTAATATCTTCATAGTCATAGGGGGATGTAGTTCCGTTCTATAACCGTTATCACACCTTTTGTAATAGAAACAAAGCAATAATATTTTCATTCATGCATTCTTGAGAGTAATTGACGGATTTAAGTTTATCATGTAAAAATACAGAACTTCTGGGTAGGGTTCTCAAGTTGTCATATGATGAAAAAGGGAAACGCTGAATAGAAAAATAAGTGCCAATAGGAACAGTATTCAATCCAGAGAAAATATTATTTTGTGTCTATAAAATATGAGTTAGCGAGAATAAAATGAAACTGATTTGGCGTGACATAAATAATTTGTCAGAAGTTTAGATTTCCAGGTGATTTATTCAAAAGTACTCCTTACATATGATAATAATTCTCATTATAGCTCTTATATATCAAACTCTACCCGAAAAATACATGTACTCTAGCTCCCCATGCTTCCTGTAACCTCTGGTCAACTCTTAACCAATTTGTTTGGCATGCCACATTGCAAGAAGAAAAATCTATATTTTGTCCTCCAGATGAGAATAACTGAAAATGATATCCATTTGGCACTTAAAAATATGATTCAAGTTCTTATGTTAAATATATACTTATTATATCATCTGGCACTTCAAATTAAGATTCAAGTTCTTATGTTAAATGACATTTGTTGTCTTTGTATTAATGTTATTTTTGTTTCATTTTTAAATGTACTCCAGAAAACCAGATAGTTCTCAAGGTATTCTCTATGTATAATAAACAACTAAGATTAAATACAGGTCTTGCACTTAGGAGCAGGTAATTGGCATTAGTCACTTCTGTTTGCAAGTATTTCTGGAGAGATCACGTTGTTAGTCTCTGTGTTCAGATGTCTGGAGCATTAACAACTATCTATCTTATCTTGCTACCCTGTTTTAGTCCTCGTTGTGACAAACGAAAGTGCCCTAGAATGAGAAAAAGTGGAAGGGTTTTGAGTTGGGCACTGAGTATTCCTCGGCCGTCTTTACCGAAAATCCTACTCTGTTCCCTGGATTAGTAGTTAGCTCTGCTTGGCTTAGCACGTTGTCCTTTTCTAAAATTCCCTAATATGGCGGACAACACCAGTATTATTGGTTGAACAAAGAGACAGCTTTATCATGGAAGCATACAGCACATTTATAACCAGACCCAATCAGAACACAGTATTGGCAAAAGACAACCAATCAGTTTGCTGAGAAAGAAGCTGGTTGTCAGGTGCCGCCCTTCTAAACACCTTTTAATTCAGGGACCAATAGGAAGCACAGCTACCTGAACCTCCATATAAGGATATTCAGGGATACGGACATAGTGACCACTGGCAAAAGGGCCTACTTTGCTGCCTATTTTAACTTCCCGGCAGCAAGGCTTAACCTTTATTACAGCGGCCGTTTAAGTAGCATTCTCAGGGAGAAACAGTTAACAACAATGTAACCCACACAAGAAAAAGCAGCCCCTAGCAAGGCCTCCGTGACAGGTTTTCCCTCGTTTAGTTTGCCACAAACCACCAGGAACAAGGGGTGCAAAACCTTCAGGTCTCCGCCAAATCATGTAGTTAATATAACATATTTTATTTTCTTATCTAGTATTGTCTAATATTTGGCCTTAATCTAAATCGTTCTCCCATGCTTTTCATTTTAATACATTGAGGCTTTTACAATGTAAATAACATAAAATGTTAAACTTTATAACTATAAAAAACATGAAGTAATGTCTATGTGAATTTTCTACTTTAAAAATATCAGTGTGTATAATTTGAAGAGCATAGAATCTAAAACATATACATTTAATGTACTCAGATTATCCTTCAATCCACCAACCCACACATTTTTCTGATTATGTAGATATGAAGGTGGTAATAATTTCACTTAAAGGACTAAAAGCTTGTGTTTTGACTTCCTGGAGCTGCCACCTTAACATCCATCATTAGAAAACGCTCTCATGCATTTTACATTTACCTGCTACCAAATGTGTTTACTTTACGATTCCCTTAAATCTTTTTAATGCATACATAACTTTCTAATGTATTTAACATTTAGAAATATAATTACTTAGAATTGGAATTTGATTATTTCTATACATCATATCATCAGAATAAAAGTTGCTAAAATGCGAATTGTTTGTACTTGCAAAATTCACATTGCAACACCAATGCCCCCTCCCCTTGCTATAACTAAATAAAAAAACAAGAGTGTATTTTTATTTTAACCCTGGGGGCCAGGATGCATTGCTTGATGCATTGCTTGGAGCACTGCTTAGGGTCTGTGCCTCTGATTAACTAATTTAAATCCCCATCCCACTATGGAAGGTATATAGGGCAATATATAGGGTATATAGGGCAAGCCCTCCCCATCGCCTCACGCCCCATTTCCCCTATCACCATTACCTCATCCCAAATGGGATGGGGTGGGGGCATCGCCCCCCCCACTCCAGTTAACAGGGAGTTCTATTCAGTTGCCCTTTTGACTTTTCTAATTTTAGAAACAAAATTTGTTGCCACTCACCCTCACTCACGCTAACTCACACTCTCTTATCCACTTTCTCTCACATTCTTATTCACTTTCCCTCGATGTCTCCCTACCTTCTCCGCTGACAGTTTCTATGTCCCTGTCTCCAGGGGAAGGGGCGAGGCACTGTCATCAATAAGAACCACAAATTGCCGTCCACTATGTCAAAATGCAACCCCGTCTAATTGGCATCTTCTGACGGAAATGTTGGTCATATCTGAATCAGCGCTGACTGGTATACACTTTCTATGCTCCCCATATTAAATCCAGATACATGACAACTGGCGGGACATATCGCTGTCCTTCACCTCCACCTTTCGAAGAGGTAAAGGAAGGCCCTGCCAGCTCGCGGCGGCAGGCCAAGTCCAGGATTTTTCTTGGCACGCCATCTGCTTCTGTTCATGTGTAGGGCACGTGGGACTGTGCCTTAGACAAAAAGGAAACCTTGAACACATGGCCCTCCTCCCACTTCTTGGAACAGGCTCTGTCAATTCAAGCCTAACTGGAGCATTATTAGAAGTATTCTGTGCCCTCTCTAAAATTTCCAGCTAGGGGGCTCTACCACTTTTGGTAACTTACTACCTAAAAAGAGACTCCAGTTCTCCAGCATCAGCCATTATTTTATTCTCTTTTGTTTTATATAATTTTATGGGAATCACCTGTCCATAGAAGATCCAGGCAATAAAGAGGTAGGACCCATACACCACCATCTTTAAAAACACATTTTTTCCCCTGCAATATTGTTGCGGACACCAATACTAACTACAGTTATGACAACAGTCATACTCCCACTTCCCTACCAATCCAGGGGGGGGCTTTCTCTACATACTGCTTTATCTATGGCTGTTTTCTATGGCTGAATTTGCAGTTACTCCAGGGAATCTTAAATAAAATGTTAATTGTTGCATTTATGTACCTGGCAATTCTTCTATGACTAACTTTCTGTTCAGCGTGGTAGGCATGTTTTATGTCTAAATACATCACAATGAACATTTTACAACTCTCATGTGCACCATAATATGAACATTAGGAAATCAATGACAAGAAAAAAAGGCCTTTTACCCAATTATCATTTATATGTATTCCTGAAATGCAATATCAATAACTGAATGGTGTATTCCATCAGGTTGAGCATTTTAATTGTGTCTGCTGATTTTATAGTACATCATCACATTTGCAAAATGGACAGATGTATATATTAGTCTCACTAGTTAACATATTTTTTCTACTGTTTAAAATGGATTTGTTGATTTGTTTACCCAAATAAATGTCTCAGAACAAGGATACCAACTTTACAAACGTCTCTTTTCACAATCATATACATTTTGGAGATATACATTTAAACATTGTCACTTTTATTGTATTGCAATTTCATACCTTTTACCTAGTTTATAATTAGTAATTTTAATTATTATTCAAACATATTCCATGAGCAGCTTCAGACAATAAACCCCCTCTATTAAAAGACATGAGCAGTCTCAGACAATTAACCCACTCCATTACTAGACAGGAGCAGTCTCAAACAAGTAATCCCCTCCATTACCAGACCTGAGCAGTTTTAGACAATTAACCCTCTTTGTTATCAGACATTACACACAGTCACACAAACAGACAAACATTTACATATACACACATATCACACACACAGTCGGCTTCTTACCTGATGCTGACTGCAGTTTGCACTGAGCTCTGTCTAGAGGGACTCAGCCAATCAGGAGAGGTTTCTGAACTCTCAGCCAATTAGATTTACAGATTACTCCAGAGAACACGTTTCCACTGTCCCAGAGTCCAGTGTCGGTGTGCTTTACACCACTATAGCCAAAACTTGGCATAGCACATAGTGATCTTTGGCTTCTGTGCAGCTGGTCAGCTGGTTGTGTTTTCTCGCTTGTCTGAGCTGTTGTGACATTTCTACTTCACAATAATAGCCCTTACAGTGGACAGGGGCAGATCTAGCAGGGCAGATATTTCACAAACTGACCTGTGGCAAAGGAAGCAACCTATGACAGTGCCACGTTTAATGTCATTCTTCTTTAACCCCTTAAGGACAATAGGGGTTTTTACTCGTAGTATATTGTGGGACAATGGCTCTTTTAACGTTTTTCAGTGTTGCTGTTTAGCTGTGATTTTCTTCTTTCTCATTTCGTGCTCCCACACATATTATATATTGTTTTTTTCAGGACAAACAGGGCTTTCTTTAGATACCATTATTTTTATCATACCATCTAATTTACTATACAAAAAATGATAAAATATGGTGATTTTTTGTTAAAAAATTACTTTCTCTCACTTTTTAAACCAAAAAACTTTTACTCATCTGCAAAAACTAATGATAAAACCTGCTAAATAGATTCGACTATTTGTCCTGAGTTTAGAAATACCCAATGTTTTTATGTTTTTTTGCTTTTTTCTGCACGTTTTGGGGCAATAAATACAGGTAGCGTTTTGCTATTTCAAAACAATTTTTTCCCCAAAGTTAGTCATTCTGCCCCATGTGCCATTTCGGGTATCTTTGAAGCCGGCCAATGCAATTTACCCCATCAAACCATATATATTTAAAAACTAGACACCCCAAGGTATTTGAAATGCTGGTATTTTAACCCTTTCCATGAACTAATTCTACCACTAGCCTTTGTCAAACTTTACGGTAGTAATTTTTTTTTGTATTTTTTTCACACACGTTGTACTTCAGGTATAAATGTACCGCTCCTGGTATATGTCAGTGTCAAACACCCCCCCAATATGTGTTCAGTAACATCTCCTGAGCGCAGTGATACCCCACATGCAGGGGTTTGTTGGGTTATTTGGGAGGTAAAAGGCCACCTTTGTGAGGTGTGTATATTTTTGCCATTTATACATCTGGTCACTCTGTGCCCACGTCCCATACTGGGGACATCTTTGAAGCCGGCCAATTCAATTTACCCCATCAAATCATAATTTTTTAAAACTAGGCACACTATGGGCATTTATAATGCCAATATTTTAACTCTTTGCGTGTGGGATTTTTTTGGGAAGATACAGCGCTAATTGTATGTAGCGCTAATTGTGTATAAAAAAAACATACATATATACCTATTTGCACTTTTTTCGTGACTTTTTTTTACATGTAACTATATATATATATATATATATATATATATATTTTTTTTTTTTTTTTTTTTTTTTTTGAAAAAAAAATTTTTTTTAAAATTTTATTTTTTTTTTAATTTTTTTTTTACAATACACTGAGGCTGTGTAGCCCCCTCTGAGGCTACACAACCTCAGTGTATAGTTAAAAAACGTCATTGCCTCAATGAAGAGGCAGGCTGGAATGGGGGGTGAGTGACTGACAGACCAGGTCACTGGGATCGGGAAGTTGTGAATCCCCAACCCCCCCCCCCCCGGAGCATTGCAGGCTTGCCTCAATGAAGAGGCAGCCTGGAATGCCCCTCACCCGATTTGCATCGGGTTCGGGGGGGGGGGGGGGTTTGACAGACCAGTGATTTCAGTCACTGGTCTGTCGTTTAACCCACCGATCGCCGTGATTCACTGTGAATCACGGCGATCGGGAGGTTGTGAAGCCCCCCCTGAGCATTGCAGGCTTGCCTCAATGAAGAGGCAGCCTGGAATGCCCCTCACCCGATTTGCATCGGGTTCGGGGGGGGGGTTGACAGACCAGTGATTTCAGTCACTGGTCTGTCGTTTAACCCACCGATCGCCGTGATTCACTGTGAATCACGGCAATCGGGAGGTTGTGAAGCCCCCCCCCTGAGCATTGCAGGCTTGCCTCAATGAAGAGGCAGCCTGGAATGCCCCTCACCCGATTTGCATCGGGTTCGAGGGGGGGGGGGGTTGACAGACCAGTGATTTCAGTCACTGGTCTGTCGTTTAACCCACCGATCGCCGTGATTCACGGTGAATCACAGCGATCGGGAGGTTGTGAAGCCCCCTCTGGGGCATTGCAGGCATGCCTCAATGTAGAAGCAGCCTGGAATGCCCCTTACCCGATTTGAATCGGGCTCGGGGGGCGTGTTTAACAGACCGGTGATTTGCATCGCCGGTCTGTTGTTTCAACCGCCGATCTCCGTGAATTGCGGAGATCGGAAGGTTGCAAAACCTTTTTTTTTTGTTTGCCTGGATAGCCTCACTTGTGAGGCTTCCAGGAAAACCGCGATGCCGCCGATCGCGGCGAAAACGCCGCGGTAAACGGCAAATAACGTTACCACGTACATGTACGGGCATTGTCGTTATCGCGTTGCACGGCAACCCCGTACATGTACGTGGATTGTCGTTAAGGGGTTAAAAGCTCTTCAGTATGACCCATTCTACTGCCAATGTTTGTTTTTGGAGATGACATGCGTATGTGCTTGATTTTATGCACCTGTTAACATTGTGTGTGGCTGAAACACCTAACCTCAATAATAAGGAGTGTCCATATACTTTTGATCATACAGTATGGTGTACTTCTGTATTATTTATATATGCACAGGCTGTAACATCTTAGTTCAATTCAGGCAGACTGTAGGAAGAAACTAGGAGTTGACTTTGCTAGGGGAACAGGGGACAAGTGCTGCCTCCTGGGCAGTGAACAGCTGCTTTGGTGATTCCTGCCAGATGGAGAAAGGGAGAGAGGGGATTAAAAAAAAGTTGTTTTTATCTCAAATGGATCACACAATAGCCTTATCACATTTTTTTTTTTTTTTAAAAATGGTAAAATATAAAAAGAGTATTTTATTTCTGCAGTTCCTAAAAATAACATTAGGCTTTCTTTTACTTAATTTTGCACTGAGACCCTTATGTATTTTGTTGATCACAAAACCAACATTTTGCTTACCAGGGAACTGAATCAGTGGGACTGCGTTGCATTTTAATCCAAAAGAAACTTTCACGCACCATTAGTGAGGCACTTGTGTGGCAGGAGGAGCTGCTCAACTCTAAGGTTTGGTCAGAACCTGCAAATATGCACAGCACAAAAAATATACAAAAAAGAGGAAAGGCCAATCTAAAAAGTAGAAAATTTAAACTCCTGGGTTGTTGCTAGACTAATAATGACCAATACATATATAAAACAAAGGAAGAATTCAATACCCATTAAAAAACACTCCATTAACACCGCATTAATATTGGTGATTCCTTCAAATTATATGGCCATATATTGCTTAGCCCGCCATATAGGGGTGAGATTTGCCCCATACAGACATTAAAGGGTGGGCAGGGAGTAGACAGGAAATGGACAGGGAGTCATCATGGTCATAAGCCTATCCTCTGTCTGGAGAAATAAATGGATGACTGGGAAAAGCAGGGCTTTATCCAGAGTTTACCAAACTGTTTTATAATATAGAAATATATCATACAGAATGGAATCTATGTTTGTACTGACAAGAGCGTGTAACAATTCGTAAAGGTTTGCCAACAGCTGCCGGCAAAGCTCACTGACTTGTAGAAACTGAATCTGGCTATATTTACCAATTAGTACTTTATTGTTTTTCAACATTGGTAACACAACTTGCTCTCTGTTGTGAAAAGCTGCATTGTAACCTTAGATGTTAATTGAATGGATTGTTTGGTTTCTCACTATGAAAACTGATGTTTTATAAACCTCATCAGTCAGCACTTTATTTTTTAAACATAGCTAATCCTGCTTACCTTCTGAAGAGTGGCTAATTTAAATTGGCACGAAGTATTAATTTAAAAAAACTAAAAAGATTGTTCAATTTTAATTGTGCACTTAAACCTTAAATAAATTAAATATTGTGTATAAAATGTCATATATTCAAAAAAGTCTGCTTGTTTGTTTATTTGTGGTTGCTGTACATGGGCAAAATTTTACACATCAAATAAATTATTTTCTACTAAAAAATATTTTTTACTATGAACTACTTTATTAATCATGAACTCCAAAATGTTGAAACTCCTCATTGCTGTTATGTTTCAAACATTTGTTCAAAGTCCAAGAGCAGCAATTTAGATAAGGTATACTCGTGCAATTACCTATTACATTTAATTTTAGTTCATATTGCCCACTTCTATCAAAAAATTGACATAGAAGGTAATTATAGTAAAATTAGAGTGTTATTATCTGTTTCAGATCACTCTAATTATGTTTGATATTGTTGCATTATTCATGCCATAATCAGTTTCTATATAAAATTACAGTACACTTAACAGCCAAATATATTTAAATACAAATTTTTAAATCTGAATGATATATTCGTCATCGCACAGGAAGACTAACTTTAATTCTTCGTATTGAATACGGTAAATATTGCACTTGCACTTTGTAAAAAAAGAGAAGACCCACAATGTATGGTGCAGGAATCCGTTAAGGAGACATTCCTATTCCTGCTAATAATAGAGTTGTGTATCGTTGTGTAATCCCAGATCCCAACACTTTCTGCTGATATGCACATATGTTGTTGATTGCAGTGTCTAATTCGTGGTATGAACTTTTTTATCACGCAGAACACTTTGTCATATGCAGCTGTATCTTGAAATATAATAAATAAATCATAGCTTTATCTTGTATCCAGAAAAAAGTGTTGTGGAATAAAGACTGTTACTGTAAGAAACATATTTATATTTGTGGGGGCAAAAAACATTTATGTTTGTAGGTGCCTTAAAAAATCTGTGAAAATACCATCTTCCACATCCATAACTTTCCTACCTCCACATAATTAATCATCTCCAGACATAAGCCAGAGATTATAACTATAACCCTTGTTTTCCCCAATTTCTTGTAAGTTTTCTGGACACTCTGTAGACTATTATCAAAAGAAGGGGCTTATTGCGCATTGGTGGTATATGCCGGTATATATGCCGGAGTGGAAGAATTTAACTTGCCCACACAGAGCTCTGACCTCAATCCCATCAAACACCTTTGGAATGAACTGGAAAGAAGATTGCGAGCCAGGCCCTCTCGTCCAACATCAATGCCTGACCTCACAAATGCTCTACTGGAAAAATGGACAAACATTTCATTCAGAAGCAAAATCTTGTGGAATGCCTTACAAGAAGAAGGGATGAACAACTATATATCAATGTCAATGTATTTAGAATGCAATGTCATACAAGTCATAATGGTATAATGGTCAGGTGTCCGAATACTTTTGTCTAAATAGTAAATACTGTATATACATATCCATAATGCTCTACATGGTACACCTTAAATTATTATTAACTTGCTTTTAACAGTACTAAATATTTTTTTTTATTATTTTAGGCTGCTGAAGAAGCTAAGTGGCAAAAAATACATTTATACTATTTTAAAGGATGTTTAAAAATGCAGTTTTTCTGTTATTTCAACTTGACATAGTTCCTGTCACTAACCTCTTGCTGACCTTGACATATATGTAGAGCATTTTTGTAGCGTGTCCTCAAACAATTACTATACTAAATCAGATGTAGTGAAGCATGTCATCCTTCATGATGCATGTCACATCTTTGTAAAAGCATAGTGTGTTCCACTAGAGTGATATTATAGTTCTCTGTATGTTACACTGTTTGCCACACATATATATATTTGAAAATAAAACTTAAAGGCAGTGATTACAGTCCAGCAGAGCACATATGCTACATGCAATGCGACTATGTACTATGCACTATAAAGGCAGGATCATTACAGGGACAAAGACACAAAACAGGGCACTATAGCGATTTTACACCATATGGCTAATGAACCACCCAACTGGCAGAATCTGGGAGCCTTACTGATCAGGGTGAACATAATCCCTAAATTAAAGAAGAGACGGTGTTTTAATGTTGTCAGTAACAGCAGACTAGCAATACCCTTTTCTTCCTTAGATCACTCTTCTGCTTCTACTGCCCTGTCTTTCTTCTTCTTTTTTTTGTACAATCACTTAACTAATTTCCTGCCCTCTAATTTCCTCCTTGACCCTCTTGAGTCTGATTTCAAACCTCACTCTACTGAAACAGCTCTGACAGAGGTATCCAATGACTTGCTCTTTCCAAAAAGTCACTTCTCCCTGCTAATACTCCTGGATCTGTCTACTCCTTCTGATACTTCTTCTTCACTCAATTTCTTCCATAGGTATACATGGTACTGATCTTTTCATATCTTTATAATTGTTTTACTCTGTCATGTTCTTTGACAAGACATCTTCACCTCTTCCACTTTCTGTGGATCAGTCTTTGGACTTCTGTTCTTCTATCTTTACATCCTGTATCATCTATATTCCAATAATCTACCTGTTTTTCCTGGATCTCTCTCATTCATGTATGTCCCGTATTACTAACCACTTGTCTGCTATTTCTACTTGAATATCACAACACTACCTGAAACCTTACAAAATCTCATTATCTTCCCTCCCCCATCTCCACCCTAGAACCGGAACTCTCAATCCGCATTAACAGCATGCCTGCCAAGCCCATTTTAACTTAGCCCTGCCATTCATCCCTTACAATGAATCCCTTGCCAGATACTGCTGCATTGCATCCCCCTTTGCCATACTCAAGAAGCCATAAAATCTCTAGGTAATTCCCGTATTATCTTACTCCTTCACTATTGCAACACTCTTCTAGTCGGTACACCTTTGTCTCAGCTCTCTCCTCAGAAATCTATCCAAAATACTAATGCTAGGGTTATTTCCCTTACATTATGTTCTTTTTCTGCTTCCCTGCTTTATGAAACCCTCCGTTGACCCCTATATCCTCAAGAATTAAATTGAATATCCACATACTAACATGCAAACCCTTCCAGGGTACTGCCCCCATACATTTATGCTTTCTAAAATACTCCCATGTACAACTTCAACATTCTTCCTGTGGTCTAAGGCTGTGTTCCTCCATTATCACCACTATCTTTTATGCCACTAATACAACTCATCTATGGCACTATATCCCCCGATATAGATAGTAAGCTTGTGAGCAGGGCCCTCTTCACCTAATGTATAGATTTGTCTTATTCTAGTTTTGTCATGCCCTCTGAATGTATGTACTGTAAGAAAAGCTGCATAAATGATTGGTACTATATAAATAACACATAATAAATACACGTCTATACAAGGTGTAGGCATACATGTGAATGTTAAAAAATGTGAAATGTTACAATTAAAATTTAGGTAAGGAAACAAATCCTAAACTTTCTTTGACACGGAAAAGTATTTCAAATGATAAAAAAATGGCTTTGGCATCCCTTCAATAAATTAAAAAAAAAAAAAAAAAAACAGGAAGTAATGCTAACCTAATTCCTGCACTAACAGACATGTTGTAAGTTCATTAACAGGCTGGTGTTTCAGGTTCATTGAAGGTCACAGAGGTCAGCTGCTCACTGAATAAATTAGTTGACCTCCATGAACTACTTATCAACAACTTTCCCTGTGCAGTACTAATTCACTCTTCAAAACAATTTATCACCAGCTGTTGAAAAGTTATAGTATTGTTTTAAACTGCGTGCAAATTAGAGAGGACATTGTGATTAACTATCATTCCAAGTGTAGCAAACAGGGAGTTCTGCTTTTATCATTGAAACACATTTTATGCATTGTTAGCAATAGAGGATCTTTAATACCCCCTCATGACATGTATAATGTAATAATTATAAATATATATTAAAAAATATGCAGAGTTTTTACATTTAGACTGGTCTTTCCAGATATTTTGCTTTGTGTGTCTATAATAATTTTTGGATCAATTTTAATTAAAAAAAAAATTAAACGTTTAAAACTAAAATTTCATACTTAATAAAATGTATACAGAAAATTTTACTTGTCAGTAAAGTTGGTACAAATAATAGGCACAGCTTTGTGCAACAGTAAATATTCTAAGCACTACAATACTGAATCAAAACAACTGTTTAGAGATAACAGGCATAAAACACTTTAATACAAATATCATTTAATTGTAGATGGCTTTCAATTTGCAGTGATACACTCCTTGCCTTCATAATTATGTAATTCTTTTTTGCAGAATTGTCTGTGACAAATGAAGTTTTATTCAGCCAAAAGCAAAATAAAACATTTTGACCTAGGTCATTTGTTATTTTCTTTTGGCACACAAGAAAAACAACTAAAATTTGTTCCCCATGAATTCTTATCTTGAAAAGGAAGACAATATAACTTTCGAAAAGAATAAATGTAGAATGAGCGATAATAGTGCCCCAGACAATTATTTTTTTTAATCTCTACCATAACAAATGTGTAGTTAAAAAAAAATTGAATGATATTGTAATGTCTGAGATGAAAGGACAATTTCGTCTGTTTGTTGCATACTGAAACCATGAATGTTTACCACTCCGAGTAGAAGTTTATAGCTTGATAATGATATTTAGGACTTCCTAACCCAGTAGGTTTAACTACAAAGTAAGGTTCTTAAAGAGATACTCCAGCCATATGTTCTTTTACATTTTTTTGCGGTGTTTCAATTGCAAATGCATCCAGCTGTTAGCGTGGTATACCAACCCCAAGTACACATAATGAGATGTCAAGGTTTGTGAAAACAACAACATTTGTATTCATATAGCACCAACAAATTACACAGCGCTTCTTACAATACATACATTCAAGGGGTATGACAGGACTAAAATTGACAGATTGAATGTTTTTATTTGTGCACATAAATATTCTAAAATTTGGCAAACTTTTTTTTGTTTGTGTGTTGACATGTAGATGTTCTTATTTCGGTACAACAGCAATTTATTGAACATATTCACAGGGTTTTGTTTGCCATTTCATTTTATTCCATTCAGCACAGAGAGGTTGTATTGATTATCTGGCCCGGAAAGGATTATGTGTGATACAAGGCTTAAGTTCTCTGGTGAAAAAAATGATACGTTTCATACTGATAGCAAGTTGATGTGTTTCTGTTAGGGACCTTATCTGTGTAGCGGTCCTTCATCTAGACAATCAACCTTATCTGCATCACTGCTCTATGCGTGAAAGGATTAACTAGATTTTTGCAGGAATACCACGTTAAAGCAAATAGAAAAGTGTTTTCCCCTAGAGTCAGAGATTTCCCAGATTTTGTTATAACTGATACAGACTCTTTCGCTTTTATAAACAGAACAGCTTTTTAATTATTTAAAATTGTCTTTCTAAAATTAAAATCAATGTTTTAAATAAATAACACATTAATCCAGAGCAAAATAATAATAATGCTCATCATGCTCAGGCAACCAGTACATGCACATCACTTTCAGCCTCCTTGTTCCCTCTCCCTGTGTCCCCTACACACGGATCCATGCTACCACACACACAGATATATATATATATACATCCATACATTTACTCTCCCACCTTACCTGAACTGCAGATCTTCTGCTGCCGCTCGCTGACTTCCGTGGGGGCTGCTGTTTCCCCCCTGCCTTGCTCAAGCAGGAACAGGAACTGAGCGGAGTCATGTGATGCGATGTGCATTCACGTGACTCCACTAGGTTCCTGTGCAAGGGTTCGGATCAAGGTAAGCAGCAGGTCCCCTTTCTAGTTAAAAAAAAAAACCACCACTGTATAAGACGCACCCAATTTTTAGACCCCAAATTTTTCTAAAAAAGGTGCGTCTTATACATGGGGAAATATGGTATATATATATATATATATATATATATATATATATACACACACACACACATACATACATATATACACTGTTAATTTGGTAATATTCGTTCGGTGTGGCTATGCAAGAAAAAGTAGGCTATAATTCAGTAACATTTATATACATACTAGCCAGTCCTAAGCAATACACATTCAAGAAAATAAACTATATCCACAGCATTCTAAAGTAATCACACGTACACGGCTTTTTTATGCTTTCCTATTTATTGGCTTACTTATCTATACAATCAGGTCTACTCATCGCTGACATGTTATTCTCTATTATAAAGAAGATGGCCCAGATTTGATGGAGTCTTCTATTTCTGGAGCACCCTAAAATCAATAGGTCTTCTTGCCAGCTTTGCCGAGTTTTTCGGCTAACACAATCAGGTCTACTCATCGCTGACATGTTATTCTCTATTATAAAGAAGATGGCCCAGATTTGATGGAGTCTTCTATTTCTGGAGCACCCTAAAATCAATAGGTCTTCTTGCCAGCTTTGCCGAGTTTTTCGGCTAACACAATCAAGTCTACTCATCGCTGACATGTTATTCTCTCTTGTAGAGGAGATGGCCCAGATTTGATGGATTCTTCTAGTTCTGGAGCACCCTAAAATTAATTGGTCTTCTTGGCAGCTTTGCCGAGTTTTTCGGCTAATTTTGGCCAGATTTTTTTAGCGGCCTTCATCTTCAGAGATTTTGATGCAGGTTTCTTCTCGTTGTTGAGGTGTTTAAAGATCCACTCGAGGTAGAACTGGGTCGAGGTGTAGACTCCAGGGTTTTGCTTCTGGCCACAGCCGGAGCCCCAGCTGGTTATGCCAACCACAGCATAAAACTTAGTTTTGTGGTTTTTGCACATCAAAGGTCCACCACTGTCACCCTGCGTGATTCAAAGAAAAAAACATTCCTTAATAAAGACTTTATTATCATTACCAACCAGCTGTTCCTCGGCACATTTTTAGAAAACAAGTACTGCCCAGGATGTTGAAAACATTAATGCATCATCATTGAGTAAAAAGGACATGCAGGGGGAAATTGGCTTACCTGGCAGCTATCAATGCCTCCCTGTTCATATCCAGCACAGAGGTTGTAGTTACCCAAAGCTCCGTTATACCAGGTTGGGCTGTTGCAGCGTTCCACTGGAATCAGGTTCACAGGAGCTTCCTGGAGGATATCCGATGCTTCAGTAGCTGAAGAGAAAAAAGAGTTATTTAATGCAGAGTTGGCCTCAGAAATCTTTGGACAAATAGAAACCTACAAATGGACTCCGTGCCATCTACCACCCCATGTGCCTCCCACCACACTTACAATGGGGCCATCTGCTCCCAAAGTCCAGAAAGGCACGAAATCCATGGAAAGGGAGAAAGTCTATAGATATGTACAAAATCTATGTATAAAGCTGTGCTTACATCCTTCTGCAATCACACCCCAGCCTGCGATGTAGCAGTCGTCCATTTTACTCAGTATCGCCTGTTTGGCAGGGAGACACGCTGGCTGAGTGTAGTCGTCAAATATAATGGGCTTGTTCAGCTTAAGCAAAGCAATGTCGTTGCTCTCCGTTTCAGGATCGTATTTCTCATGCTGAATCTTTTCTGTTATGGTACGGATCTGAACCTTTGTCCCCATCTGTGATAGTTGGTTGGTGCCAAACACAAGTCTCCAGGAAAAATATTCACTGAATAAACCAAGGTACATTTTATGAGTTATCTTACTTTTTCAAGCATTAATAAATACCATATTAACCAGAACACATGCTGTGTTTGTTTTTGTGTTATGTCATCAAGGAACGAGTCCCCACATAAAGTCAGGTGTTTAAATTTCCCCCAAAATAGTTGTGTACTTTGCATATATATTCAGGAAATAAGCATATCCATGGTTTCTCCTAAAGAATAGATGACTAGGTTTCTGATTATGGGATTTATGTTAAATGTTTCTATTAAAAGATTCCAGTTAGTTGTAATGTAATATGCACTGGCCCCTGTCTCCTAAACCATTCTAATTCTGCATTTTCTGCCATAAAAAATTAAGTTACTTACTTGCCGATATCCTTAAAACAATGGGCAGCTGTCAGAACCCACGAAGGATTCAGGACGACACCTCCGCATAAATGAAAATACTCTTTGTCGATTTCCTCCTGGATACTCACTGTCCAGGGCCAGTTACCGGGCTCCGCATCCTTTCCCCCAACCACGCGGGAGCCACGGAAATCCTGCACTAGGGGTCTGTTTCCACAGACTGAAACGGAAAGGAGAAACAGGAGATTTTGGTTTAAAGTAAAATAACACACAAAAAATTTTACTCCTTTATATTTTTAAAGAATAAACTAAGATTGAATTTATTGGTATTAACAGAATATTAATAATCCAGGATTCACATTTTATATAATATGTGAGATTTAAAACTATTTGACAGTTAGGCAACAACCTGTTTAAATTAGTACAAAGGATGAAAGGGGGGTTAAATATTTAATTATAATAGAATAAGCTATAAAACTATAACATCCATAAATTGCAATGTTAATGGTAACAATCTCTGCCTTATATTTTCCTTAAAGCTTCTGATGCCAAATTCTCTGTAATAAACTCACCTCCATCTTCAGAGCTCCCAGAAACAATGAAAAGAGCCCAAATTATAAATCCGATTAGGAACAGCTTCATGGTTAGTGCTGTGCACTAAAAAGCTGTCATCTTATGCACAGACTGCATAGAATATGTGTACCTGTGTGTATTATGACATTGTCAAGGCCTCTACTAGGTCACAAAATAATGAATCTCAGCCAATCACAGGCACACATTAAGGATCAAGGCAAGAAAAATGCAAGAAAAAATTGTGCTTCTTCTCTATCATTTAATAAAAACTATTAAGTTGCTGCTTTCATAATACAAAAAGTGATCATTAAATGCAATTAAAGGAAGACATTGAAACGAGTACCCTGTGTTTGTTTATTCTATTTACCCTTATATATATAAGTATTAAGCAATAAAGCATGGATCATGCAAGTTTGGGATCACAGGAATGTTCCTGTTTTTAAAAGAAAAGCAAATTTTGTCCATTAAAATAACATGAAATGGATCAGAAATACAGCGCAGACGCTGTTAATGTTGTAAATGACTATTGTAGCTGGAAACAGCGGATTTGTAATGAAATATCGTCATAGGCGTAGAGAGGCCATTTATCACTCCCATCACTCCTGTGTTCCGATGACTTGTTTAATCCAAGTTAAAAAGGCTGATCGTTAGAGAACCCTTGCAAACAACTAGAAAATGTTCTAACAGCTAAGTAAACTGTGTAAACGGTTTAGTGTGTGTGTGTGTGTGTATATATATATATATAATTATTTATAGATATATTTATATAAACCTACATACACTTTAGCAAAATACACTTACTCATACACACATATTCAAGCTCCCTTGCACTGAGCCTAACAATGGGGCAAATGGGGCAGTTGCTCCGGAGCCCTGGCGGTTGGGGCCCCACCTGCTGCAGTGTAGTTGAAGCATCTGTCCAGTACTTGGGTGGGTGAGGTGAGGGTGTAGATGGAGACTCACTTGCTGTATGGGGCTCCTCTTCCAGCAGGGGTATTTGCCAACACACAGACTCCATTACAGGCATCAGAGATGGCAGAGTCAGTTTCCAACTTCCTGTCATGTGATCCTGTGACAGATCTACCAGTAACAAGCTCCTTCACCAGTCACATGCTGCAGTCAAATGGAAGAAGTTAAAATGGAGGCTTCATGGTTCTGCATGTAAGGAAAAGGCAAGGATCCCCAGCCATTAACAGGAAGAGATGCTCTGCAGGTAGGAACTGTCAGTGTGTATACTGCTGTGTGTGTGAATATATGTGGGGATATCTCTATATGGATGCTCATGGTTGTCCTATTCTGAATGTATGTCTGTCTGTGGGTGTACATGTATGTCTGTGTGGACATGTATGTCTGGGTGTGGACATGTATGTCTGGGTGTGGACATGTATGTCTGGGTGTGGACATGAATATCTATGTGTGTGTGTGCATGGATGTCATGTATGTACTTGGTTATATGAAGTCATGCAGTAGCTGTTCATGGAGTTTTGTTGTATAAAAAGTGGCTTTTCATGATAGTCCCTCTGGCTTTGTGGCCCTTTCTGTTCCTCTTGGATATGTTTCACGGGGATGATGCTGTTTGTAGGTTTTTAATCCCAGGTGCTCTGGCTGTCTATGGCTGAATAAAACAGCACCATATATATATTAGGGGAATGCAGTAATCCTATTGAGCAGCCAATTACTTTCTAGTGCACTGTGTGTGTTTTGTGTATATATATATATATATATATATATTTATATATATATATATATATATATACACACAGTGGATATAAAAAGTCTACACACCCCTGTTAAAATGCAATATTCTTGTGATGAGACAAAGATAAATCATGTCAGAACTTTTTTCACCTTTTGATTTTATTACAGCAATCGGTCTTTTGGGGTAAGAGTCTGTTAGCATGGCACATCTTGACATGGCAATATTTGCCCACTCTTCTTTGCAAAAGCTCTCTTTGCGAAGACATCTTCTGTGCACAGCCCTCTTTATGTACGTGTTCTTGCCTTTTTGCTTTAAGTAACAAGATCATACTAATCACACATTGCTAGGTACCCTTCTAACAATATAAATATAATACATGTAGGAAAAAAAGGTAGTCTGTTACCCTGTAAGGATTAAGGTATACGTTAAAAAAAAAGTAAAAAATTTGAAAACTTACTTTTGTCTTGATCTAACTGAACTAAACTAAACATTACTATCTAGCTCTGCATTTATCAAATATAGTTTCCTTGTGTTCTAGACAAGGTCATTTCCAATGTGCACACACATATAAAATCAGAAAAAGTGGCCCTGCCAAACCTTGGTACTGATTTTCTGCCAAATAACTTTCATAAGTGTGATTGCTAGCAAGGAAAGCTCATTAAACTACACAGAGATGTACAAAGGGCTAACCTGCTGCTTAATGTATTAAGAGCAGATTTCCCATTAAATAACCCAGGTCTATGTGTTGCAAGGATGCCCTTCTAGTATGATCTAATATTTAAACTCTATGCCAATTACTTGAATAGCATTCCTATGTATTTTCACAGAAGAATGAGATAACACAGTTCTGGATTCAGAATGAGATTACACTGTGACATTTAGTTTAGTGTCATCATAGGTTTTCATTACAGATGCAAATGTCCAAAGTTATCTCCAAACCAGGGAAAAGTTTAGGACCCCCTTTTACTTCTCTTAAGCGACATAGACAAAGGGTCTATACTTACTGTATGCACAATTTTATTGTGTCAAACACTGTTGTGGCTTCTTCTTCTCCCAGATGCACTTGCCTGACAACCCAGCAGGGGACAGGGTGATAACCTGGTGAGACTAGTGAGGATACTCCCCTCAACCAAGCCAGATGTATTTTCTCCTTTTCCATATCATACCAGAGAACTCTCCATATTTGACCCAGAGCCTGTGGGTGAAACCTTGCTTCCCCCTGAACACTGGGTAAGCTGCTTCGTTCACCAGGCAGAAGAGAGGTGTTTGGCCATGCCAGTTTCCTGCCCACTTCCCACCCAGTAAAGACTGTATGGGGCTAATCCTGCACCTATGCGTGACTGCCCCCCCCCCTATATGCATGGCAACCACTAGATGGTAAGCTCTTTTGAGCTGGGACCCTCTCACCTGTTGCTTCTGCATGTCATCTTGTTATGTTATATACCTATTGTTATATCCTGTACAGAGATGCAGAATTTGACGGAGCTATAGAAAGCCATAAATAATAAGAGGGAGAGCTCCGTCTTTCATACCCTAGGCATGCCCCCTATCGAGGTGCACAGAGACCCAAACAGTATTTGGTTGCATGTATAGCTTTGCATTCTCCAATCCCCAGAGGATAGTGCGAGGTGTAAATTTAGCTATGATAGAAATATAGTTACAGATACAGTTTAATATTCACTGAGAACCAAGCTTAAAGCTGCTTAAGATTCATACGTTAATAGTCTGACAGCTGCCTCATTAATTTTCCATGACTACTGACAATAAGTTTAAACATCTGCACCCATATTTCACTTTAGCGATCGTAGGCTTTATTGGATAGAAGTGCAAGGGGAAAACCTGAAAGTCCTTCGAGGGTGCAGTTTACAAGTTTACATTCTCTGCATAAACAAAAGTCAACTCTGTTTTATGAAGAAAAGCAAAAGGCAGGATTTACTATAATGTCAGTAAAATAATTTAAGGCCAAGTAGGTGATTATTTTTTATTGAAAATGATTAAATGAAATCACTGCTGTAAGTCACAGTATTACTTTCAGTTTGTTTTACGGATTCAGCATGAATTTTTATTTTATTAGACCCTGAAAATCTGTTACTTGGTTTCATTTAATGAGCAGGGAAATTTGCAAAGCTACAGAGGAACCCAGAGTGGCATTACAGACTCGTGACATTTAGGAAAAGAAATATTTTTTTGGTAGAAAAAAAGGCCTTGGAGGGTGGATGTGCTTTAAATTGCTCACGGCTAGTTTAATTAAAGTTCTCTAAGCTGGTGTAAATTGCAATAAGAAATAGTCACAATGTTAGCACTTTGAACTTTAATCAATACGTTGTATGGTGTGATCAATCAATTCCAAACATATTAACATATTAAACATATTAAGTGAAGACCTTATTTGACTTTCCCTTCTCAAGAAATGAATGGCTCAGTGACACTGCCTGTAGCATTTAGTGCTTACAAGCTGAGCAGGAAATGTGCTTGAGTTAAAAGTAAACTTTTCTTATTTTATGTTTATTTTTTACACACCTCTATCAAGTGAGTTATGAAAAAAATGTATTAAGATACAGTCCATATTAAGCACTCTATTACTGACTAAACATCATGTGACTGGCTGAGGATGCTGGGTGTAAAAGCGACAGGCTGTTGTCTGAATGGCAGCAGAAGAAGCTTTATACCAAAGCACCACTATAAAAATAACAGATTCATAGCGGCCAAATGTTCCATTCTAGGGGGCTTTGGTTCCCTCAGAATTCTTCGTTGGTTATGTGTTCTACAGTATACTTTTGTGTTCGGATCTGTACATATTTGTTGCAATTGAACCTTGCTTCGTGTACCTGGGCACAGTCATGCTGGAATAGAAAAGGGTCATCTCCAAACTGTTCTCACAAAGTTGGAAGCATAGCATTGTGTAAATTGTCTTTGTATGCTGACGCATTAAGATTTTCCTTCACTGAAAGTAAGGGGCCTAGCTTAAACTCTGATTTCAATAAATAAGAGTTGTGTCCCAATACTTTTGTCCATATAGTGGTGCACAATGCAAGGTCAATGAAGACATGGTTGGATAAGTTTGGTGTGGAAGAACTTGAGTGGCCCGAACAGAGCGCTGACCTCAACCTCATCGGACACCGTCGGGATGAACTGGAAGGGAGATTGCGAGCCAGGTCTTCTTGTCCAACATCAGCGCTCTGTTCGGGCCACTCTAAAATTCCCACGGAAACACTCCAATATCTTGTGGAAAGCCCTTTCCGAAGAGTGGAAGCTGTTAGAGCTGCAAAGGGGGGCAACTACATATTAATGTCTATGTATTTAGAATGCAATGTCATCAAAGTCCCTGTTGGTTTAATGGTCAGTTGTCCCAATACTTTTGTCCATACAGTTTATGTACACCATGTTTTTAAACAGATTAAAACATTATTAATTTGTTGGATTAAAAATGAACATCTACAGAGCACCAACTATTCCAAGACCATGTAATACAAAATTATCCTTATTTTTTAAAAAAGCAAACTATAATACAAATTACAGGCCTTGCACTGTTAAATTTATAGCCTAACATGCAAATGAAGCCACTTTAGAATGTCTGCATGGTTAAAGTGGATTCAATTGACTTAAATAGCAGTGAATTTTTTTAGTGATCTCCAGCATTCCATAGAAACTCTACAGGAGGGCTGGCAACCCTGGTTCTCTGAAGGCAATTACTGTATGCCAAGCTGGTCTATAACCAACGATTATATTGCCCTCAAATGAGTTAAACCATGCAGGCAAAGAACATATCACGCAGCACTTTGTAATCATCTCCATAGATGCAGCTTTTATAGCTATTACATTATGGCATTCTGGATCTGTAAAGTGATGTGTTCAAAAACCAGGACCATAATTTATGATACAAAAATTTTCTGCAATATCATGTCCTACATGGATAGCCACAGGACAATCAACAGAGTCTTTATATAATTTCAGTTTCGGTAAGGCCTTTATCAACAATATTTAACAAATTAACTTATTAATAGAGATTAAAGTGATGGCCCATATCCCCGTATGTCAATATTGCTGTTCTTTAATTTTTCTGTGAATTCTACACTTAGTGATCAATGTATAGCCCATCAAAATAATAAAAACTGAATAAAAATGCAAAGCACGGTGTGGGTTTTTATCAGAAAATGTTAACAGAATCCAAATACAGTCTGTGTTTTGGAAATGAGGAATTGTGATTTAAGAAATATTTTACAAATTTGGATAGTAAAGAAGAAAGTTGCACTTTCACAAAGACCTTTAGTTAGAAGGATTATATCAAAACCAATCTCTATTGTTCCATTATTATACAGCGCATGAAGGAATGAATAATTGTGTTTAACCCTTTCTCATATGATTGCAATTAATCAAATTTTTAGATTTCTAAATCTAAATAGTGGGTTATTTGCTGGGAATTTTAAATACATATATATATTTACTTAATTTCACCACATGTTAGTGTGTGTCATACACTGTATCACTGTTATTTTTTTTGCTTTACATGCTCATGAATGCAAACGGCAGGCAAACAATACTTATATAGATGTTTAAACATGCAGTGGCTCATTAACAGCTATATGCCAACTCCAGAAAATTCAACTCTTAACATCAGTATTTTCATTGCATCATATTTTCAAGATGTCTAAATGACCCAAAATTATTTGTTTACTACTGTGGTCAGTCAAGTTAAGGGTTAAATCAACTGAGCAGACTAAGCTGAGGTAGCATACCCTTGCAAAGCCAATCACATATTTACTAAAGTTCATATTGTTTGAAAGGGCACACAAGTGGCTGCAACTTTACATTTTGCTAGTTTCAGGCAAGGGCATGCAGAGGCATGTCAGAAGAATGAAAATGCGCATGTCGTACCATGAAAAGTGAAACTTTAGTACAAGCAGCAACCCCCTACAACAAGAAATAATAATACAAATAATAAAAAATAAATTACCTTAAAAATGATGATTCAGCATCAGAGGACTTTGGGTAAATTATACTTCAGTTTTCTCTACATAATTGAAGAATTTCATCATAGCCCATCTAGGCTAGGGTTAGTTCTTCATTTAAAGCCAAAATGTATGGAAAATGGCTAGTTATTGTAGAAGCCAAGATTAAACTAACCGAAAAAAGTTCTTGTAGTATTGAGAACTTAGATTCTCATCAGGGAGTGGAACCAGCACTGTTTCAATTTCTGGAGCCCTACTTAAAGGTGTAGCTTTTTAGGACGTCGATGGAGAGGATTATCTGAAATCTTGATTGAAATTTGAACGCAAGCTGAGGTTTTATGAAGAGTTGAATCTTTTCCAGAGTCTGTGTTTGCACATGTTGCGTAAATGGCTTATCAAAATAGGAACTTTTATTAAAGGTTCCCTGTTGGTTGGCCTACATTAATTCTAAACTAAACAGAAGGGGAAGATGTTTAGGGAAATAGGGAGCAGGAGGGGCCTGGGGGCTAGCCAACACCCTACAGACTATGGGCCCTGGCCTTGGAAGGAGTTCTGTATTTGGAGAGGTGGGTACAAGGAGTCTGTTGGGACTACTTCTCTCCCCCCCCCCCCGGTACAGTGTGCTTCCACAATTACCAGAGATTCTAAGGACTGTGGAGCTTGGATACAAATTTGGGGAACCTGCATTTTGGGAGGGGGTTTTAGGACTCCATTGGGTCAGAACTTACAGGACAGAAACCTCTATGGCATGTATTTCCATCAAAAACCGCCCATGTCTTCCTCATAGACTACAATACCATCCCCCTAATGGGCTGAATTGGGGAAGGGTGCAAATACTGAGCAGTGTGCAAAAGAAGGCCTAATTGAGAACTGTGTGTGTCTTGTGTGACTATTGCATGTAAATCACCCACTTATACTGTTTCCCATTAAACTGAATTCCTAAAGCATCTAGTCTCCATTGATGTTTCTTGAGGGAAAGGCATTAGAGGCTGATATTCTGACATCCGCCAATATTAAGCGAGAGGTTCAGCGGTCAGAGTTGCGGAGAAAGCCAACTTTAGTGGATATATCCATTCGAGATACTGAGATCTGTAAAAAAGGGCATTGTAATGTTTGAGGGGGAAAACGGGGTTTAAAGAGTACCTCTAAAGGAAAATCAGAGACTTTCCTTTAACAATTTACTGTAATCAAGGTCTAGGCACTGGTATAAGTAGCTTCCTACTTCATATGGTCTTGCAGCAGAATTTGAAGCAAAAAGAACCAAAAATTGTTACATCTGATTGCCGCAGTTTCCACCACCAATGAAGCAGGTCCCAAACAAGAGGAGGCTTGCTTGCCTGTGTTATGGACTTATTTTTCAGCCTATGACTGGAGAGATTCCAGACTAGAATAGGAAGGGTGAGTCAGAGCTGAGCAGAGGAGTAAAGAAGGTGTTAATAGTATACTGCTCTTCCTGCAAACAGGCCCTTGATGTGGTCTGCTGTTTCTAGAGTGTATACTGCTGATGTCCAAACAGTACACTGAAACAAGCGTCAGTGGGCAAATCATTTAGCAAGCTACTGCACAGGATCTTGAGGGAGTCTGAAGATGCTGCAAGTACCCATAGTAAGCCTGAGCCCTGCAGTGTCCCATTACCAGGGTGGTGAGACCAGAGCTACATGTGTGTGAGAAGGCAGCATCTGTTCCAGCCAGGAGAATAAAGAGGCAGCATTGAAAGGCTGTCTGAAGACATTAAAGAAGGGTACATTAAACTTAAACTGAACTACATAGGTGCAGCAGCTGGGTCCTTATTTTATGATGCCAGTTTATACATCATGTGATTATTCTAATGTGCATGTGCCAGTCTGATGGCAGAGCAAGGTAAAAGGGGTTAAATATATATCTTAAATACTTCAAATCAAGGTTCATTCACTTACTGGTAACTTGGAGGTAGATTGCAATTGGAGAATGTCTTGCATACTTGTGTCCCATTATACACCACCTTTGCAGTATCCATAAACACTTATGATGATATGTATTGGGTGAGAGATGGTTCTGGGAGTGGGTGGGCTGGAACACCCCTTAGCAAGTGCTGTTCCAGGCAGTATGGGAATAACACCAAACTGAGGCTCACAACAGAGAGGTGGACTACCTAGAAAAGTAGTCAATGAGCTTAAAATAGTTAGGAAAAAAATAGTAGTCATGGGCTTGATGACTGCAATTAGAAAATAATGATATCTAACAGAATTAAGGATGTGCCACATAAGTTAAAATCAAGTTTTCTGAACGTGTGGTTTATGACCACCCACAAATAGATTGCAAACATAATATGTGAATTATTATTACTATATTTCCTATGAGGCAGGTCAGGCACCTGCTTTATGTGTCTAAAGATTTATAGTCACATGCTTCTACTTCTAAAAGATCAAATTTAACAATGTTTTTGGAGTTGCTCTGAGGCTGTGCAGTCGCTCACATCCAAATCTAATTTCTTTTGATCTACATGAGATACAGCATGTGCACCAAGGTTGGTGACTTGTTTGTTCTTAATACCGCATCGTATGTGACTTGAATACAATGAGCAAAACACTCTGTTTAAGACATTTTTCCCCTGCAGAGATCTTGTGTTATCACAGAGAGCATATCATCACTTACCCTGAGGGTCGGCATTATTGAAATACTAGTTATTGTTCCTAGTCTGGCCCTGATAAAGGCTGTTTAACAGTCTTGAGTTGTGGGTGTACTGTTATGTAGCATGAATCTGTGAGATATGTACATTTGTAAAAGGCATATCTGCAGTAGGCGTTTAATGTTTAAATCTGGACTGATGCATAAATTAAACTTATTGAATCTTCCTCTGTAGATCATTTATCGGAAGAAAAAAAAATTGACCTGCAACAAAACATCATTGCAGCCAATTTACAAAAGCAAAAGTATTTTTTTTTTGGTGGGCTGTTTTACTATAATCCGTTCTAATTAATCATTAGACTTGTGAATTCTGATTAATACAAGTTAATACAAATTGTAAATTTACCAAATTTTGGTAAATTTGGTGATTCATACGCCCACATTTATACTCTCTCACACTCTCATCCCTGTTTACTCTATCTCACGCTCTCTTAAGTGTTTCCCTACCCTCTCTGCCAACTACTTCCACTTCTTCATCTGCTATATTTCATCTTCTCCATTATTTTCTTTGTCTTTAATCTGCTATCTTCAATTATTTTGTCTTCATCCGCATCTTCACGGACATTTCCCTGTGAGAACATTCTGTCCGCGATCCTCAAATGCACTTTGATTTTGCCCTAACTTGCTTGATTTTGCTTCTGGTGACGTCCTCTCCAAAAAGGGAAGAGAAGGTCACCGAAAGTGATGTAATTTTGCCCTAACTTTTTTTAGGGTTTTTCCCTTTTTTTAGGGTTTTGCCCAAGTCAATATGCCGGCACTTTTGGTGATGTCCTCTCTGCCTAGTTATGTCTGGGGGTATACTGAGGAAGATGGAAGATTTAACACAGCAGATTGAAGATAGAAGAGAAGGGAGAAGAAGCGAAGGTGGTCGGCAGAGAAGGTAGAAATTTTTTTTAGCGAGTGTGAGAGTGAATGTGGGCACCGGGCAATTACTTTTGTTCCCAAATTCAAAATGCCCCTGAATTTTCGGCAGAAGCGAATAGGCAGGGAACGTAGTGCGTTGCTTGAAACTGAGTGGGGGCAAAGACGAACCAAAAAATTTGTCCGAGTTGTTGGCCCATTTGCACATCTCTATTAATCATAATGATCTGTTATGAAGAACTTTTTTTGAATGCCATGCATATCTGTATGTATTATACATATATTATGTATTATATTATTAGTTTTGTTGCTTTATGTAAGTAGGTTGACATTGCAACACACAATAAGAGAAAAAAACAAAAACAGGTTTTTCTTATTTTTACTTGTATAACTATCCTTTTTATCTAATTCATAACTAATTATTCAATAAACTCTCGTCTGTTTCGCATTTGTAGAGTGATATAGCGGATTCAATATTTCAGTCATGCTATGATCAGCTATTCATCAAATTCTTACTGAAGCTTGAAAGGGTATCTGTTCACATTATCATATTTGTCAATTGGCTTATCAAGCAAACATCTGACAATACAGTTTTTGTCACAACATCTTAACATCTTTTACAGTGTATTATTAGTTTGTATCTACCTCTACAAAAGTAAAATAGTACAGTCAAAATTTTAATAATGCAATGTTTGTATTATTTTTTAATATTTTTTAATAAAAAAGTTTTTTTTTTTTTTTAAATAAAAATAGAAAGAAAATAGACTTGTACATGTCAGCTTTTATATACAATCAGAGTGAATATTAATTTGAGAAACAATGCTTGTATGTTATGGTTTGGGAAACTAAGTTTATTACTACTATAGCTTAAAAAAATATTTGTTGCACAAGGAGATCTGACAGTAAATGATTATACACCACATTATATATTTTTCACAGTAGCCATCTTTTAGAATGTGTAATTAAAAGGAAGAAGTGCTAAGCCAGCAAAAGCCTTTCCTGTTTACCCATGGTATGGCCGTCAACTTCTCTTAAAACATCTCTAATTGAGCATGTCTTAAAAAAACCTAAGGATAAATAGTTCATCCATCATGACCTGCCATGTGTCAGTTTTTTTTCCTGAACCTTGTGAAAAAAGTAATGGAAAAACAACTTGACATCATTCTCAAATGTACTCATATTATTACATCTAGGAGAAGAACATGCTTTTGATTACAAGCACTTTTTTCTTTACAATGACCTTTCAAGTTTTGACACACACATGCCAGGTACACTATATAATTTTGAAGGAAAATTAACATGGCACATTTTATAATCATTACTGGCTACACATGCTGTCAGCTGAAGTTTGAAGTTAACCAAATGTTGAGTGATCGACTTTGGTCCTATATAAAGCATATATCTAAATAAAGCCTATAGTATAACTTTAAAAATAATTTAAATTTAAAGGAAAAATATTTTTCTTGAGTATAAAATAGAGTGCTATTTACAGTAATGTAGGTTAGCATCGACAAAAACTTGTTTTTGGCCCATTTCGTTCCAACAAAGATTATAGTATGTGTGTTGTTCTTTCTAAACTACAAATAACAAAATCAGGTGGGAATACCATGTTTCCGAATATGACTGTACACCCATTTAATCAGTGGAGGAGATTATAATTGTTTATTCTCAGGTGGTGTTACTTTTTTCACAACGCCAAAGCTTTACCTTGGGATTTGGCCTAACCAAAAACTTAATTGTATAGTACATTCACTAATTGCACCTACATACATGCAGTATATAGATCAAAAGTAGCAGAAGAAAAAAATGGCCCATCTACTCTGTCTTTTTTTTTAATCACTTTCATACTTACTTTACAAAAGTTTCTTGGATTCCTTTACTGTCGCCTATACACAGATGCAACACATTATCATTTAGTATCTCTATCTATACAATACAAAAAGATTCTGAAGCGGAACTGACTGGCAGACTGTATCATTTGACTGCCAGACTCGGAGGAAGGTTGCAATAACTGTATATAACATGCAGCTCAGCCTTCCTCTTACATTTTTTAGCTTTAATTTTTTAGGAGAGCTACCTGTTTATTTGCACAAAATGAATTTAACAAATTTTCAAAATAATGAATGTCCTATTTAAAGTGTTATTTTTTTCCTGCATTATTTGGACCATACAGGTGCTCTTTCGAACTCACATGATCTCATGGGCCACAGTCATATTAGGAACAATGTGTTTTCATATGTATCTTATTTATGTTTTCAAATATACTTTTAAAATGCATGATTTTGAACAAAATATATTACCTGACGTATGTGCCGTGTGCCCAAAAATGCCACAAAGAACTATATGGGGCTCGTATTTAATTATCTCCAAGGCCAGTTTTAATTCCCAGCCAAGCCCTGATGCAATGTGAGATTCTCACCCTGACTCTGTTTCAATACTTGTAACTTTTTTCATTAATAAAATTATACAAAAAGTCTATGTTTTCATACAAATATAGTTCCAATATCTCCAAAGAAACAACAGTGAATATTTAGGGTGTCTATAGATACTGTACTCAATCATGGTCATTTTAACTATTATTATTATCATTATTATTACTATGTTTTGTTTATAATGCACCAATAAATTACCCAGGGCTGTACAATATTTGGCCACAAAACCACCAATGTCCCCAAAATACATATTTGGTACATATACAGGAAAACCGTGCAAAATGTGAGACTCAATATGAGACTGGTATTCACCCTCATTTTGACTTAGGCAATTCTCCAAATATACTAATTATTAAGTATTATTACAAGGACCTCTCTCTTTAGATGGTGGTTTGCAGAGGGCTTGACATATTTCAGGAAAGTTTTTGGATTCTTGCAAGTGCCTCTATTCAGGTGGTGGTTTGCGGAGGACTTGGGATGTTTAAGGATAGATGAAAAATTTTTTATAAAATCAGTGAAACTTGCTTACACCCTGTGAAAATATACAGTTATTGCAACCAACATGTTATTTTTATATTTACTTTTCTATTTTAAAATCTATGACAAAAATAAAATCTGCTGCAGAGAACAAAAATCTAGATACATTAAACAGGGGTTTATGTACAAACAAACTGCTGTGATGTTCACTGAATGTCCTAGGGGGTCTGACTCTTCTGAAGTTGTATGAAAGATGATTGAAATAAGTGAGTTGAAATATTTGAAATAGCTTTAAAAAGGAAATGCAGTCTCAAAAGGCTAAACACGCACTACATGAAGTCAACAATCTTACAGGAAGTCGAGTATCATGTAAACGTAAATACGGGTTTGTTTTGAAATAAAATCATTCCTCTTCATAATGTATATTTCAGCACCCAATGGCTTGGGTAGTTAAAATTACATAATGATTGTTAATTCTACATTTAATAACTTTACCAGTATGTTTTCTTTCCATTGGCATAGTTTAACATGTATGTTATTTTTCTTACATTTCCATTAAGGTAATGGAAGCAAATGAATTGCAAAAAATTGAGTTAATTTCATTTTTCAAACCAACACTGCATTAAATCCTTAGTTATAAGTTTCTGAAATTTAACAGAATTTATTATTATTATTATTTATTATTATTATTATTAATATTATATTATATTTTATATATATTATATATAATATATATATATATATATTCTATATAATATATATTATATATATATTATATATATAATATTTTATTTATATAGCGCCAACAATTTATGCAGCGTTTATTCCAGTACTTATATTCAGGGTATATAACAAAACTAGAATTAACAGACTAAGCCAAACCGATACATTAGGTAGAGGTGGCACTGCTTTCAAGCTTACAATCTAATTCCATGTATCTTTATGTATTCTCTATATATCTAAGTCACCAAATTATCTTGTAAATGTTACACCACCAAAATTGTTTTGACACATATTCTGAAAAATATCATAAAGTATACCATGTCATACTTAAAAAAATCCTTAGGAAACTAAATAAAGAGAGAGAGAGCAAGAGGTATCATTGATCAAGAGAAAAGCTGATCCACTGAAGATAGTTATGTCGCACAATGTTTAACAAGAATCTCTATCCTCCTTAAATTAATTGATTTCCTTAAGAAGAGCCAACCAACACTCCACCTTTGATTTGGGTACTGTTGATCATATTCAATACACTGCTTCAGCTGTTAAGGAACGTCCCCACAGTAAAGCCAGTCCCGTGTAAAATAACAGCTGCTACATGCACTCACACCAAATAGCAAAGCCTAATTCCAGCAACACACGAAATACTTGAACAATCATCCTGTTGCCGGTAAGGGAATTTTGATCTAGACAGAGGTCATTAGTGCCATGAAAATCTGTAGGAAAATTTCAACAGTGCATTAACAGCTGACTCACCTCAGGGACACTCTCCTGCCTATGTTGTGTCTGCCAATTTCTTCTAGTGCTGAACGAGGTGTGATAAGCATTTGCTAATCATTAAAATACAAGTGTGTGTTTGTGTGTAGCTCTTTCTTATAGTTTGTTGCTCTATCTATCTATCTCTATACACACACACCCATTTTGTTTCTAAATGAGGCAAGTTAGGTGAACCATTTATTTACCCTTTTGCTAAAGGCACAGTCAGTCATGCTCAATGAATGGATTAGCAATAGTTGGAATTGCAAAAATATCCACTATAATGTGTTAAAATATAAAATTATATAGTGACTGGTGCTCGATATGGCATTTCACCACATCGAAGTATTACAGTTGGCCGAAGAGTGAATTATTGATAGTGGGGCATTTAGAAAACCCGTAATATAATTTATGTAGACTAATTAACTGTAGAATTTTAAGGTTGTAGAACATTGCGATACACTCAGACCCGCCAATATGGGGCAGGGGAATTTGAAGCTCCAAACACAGACTGTCCTCTCCTAAACAGAAAAACTTGGGTGGTATCAAATCTAGGATTCACAGGGAGTGAATGTTCGTTCTGTACAGAGGTATACTGACCAGTCACAGTGTGTATTTAAAGGGTTCCAGATGCTGAAGTAAATGTGTGATGTCACTTGGGTGTGGGGGCCCTATTAAACTTCCTGCACACAGAAAAAAAAATGAATTACCTACAGTTCCATGCAGGGAAAAATCATTAGTGGAGAAAAACAAATCAGACTGAGGAAAAACACATTATAAGGTCAGACGTCCTATTCAAATGCCTGAACTTCACATTTTTAACAACCTTTTCCATTTGCAGTAATAGTCTGGTTCTTTAGTATCAGTTGTATTAAATTTTATGTATAAATGTTGTATCTCTGTTGCCATAATTGGCTACACTTTACTTGAAGCAGTAAAATAGGTAACAGCCCTGTAATAAAACCAAATAACGTTTGGTTACACAAACAGCCTTGTCAACAATTTATGTTTATTAAGTACTTAATAACTTTGAAAAAATGCTTACCTTGTTAAAAGCAGAATAGCACCCCCTCAGCTCTCCATGACCCCCCCCCAGTCATGGCTGCTAGAAGCAGCCAATCACTGCCAGGAATCAACAGGAGTGCCAAATGCAAATGGGAGCAATGGGTTGTATTAAAAAAGTGCGAGCCAGCATTGGAGGTGAGGGTTGTGGTATCTGCCAAGGCCTTCTTTTTCATTGTGGAAAAATGGGCATTTGACATATGCAAATGGGCCGAAAATGATTAGGACAAATGTTTCAGTTAATTTTTGGCCCATTTGTTTCAAGGCAATTAGTTCTGTTTCCTGCCCACTCGTTGAGGATAAAAATGGAGGGATTTTTAAATACAAAAACAAAATTATATACAAATTTAATGTAAAGCCCTTGCTATTCGTCTGCACTTTATTCTCAGATATAGGATGGGGACACATATTAACATCTGGCTATTCAGTCTTTAGTTCATGGAAAATCCAGCCCGCTTAAAATATAATGTATACATGCGTGTGGATATTTTTTTTTCAAAGTTGAACAAAATGAAAATATTGTTAAATTGCGGGCAATGAGCAGGAATTTTCTTCTTGGGTTACAATAAATTCTATTCAGTTGTAATAACTGCAAAGCGAGAAAACCTCCCGTGGGCACCTTGTTTTATTCCAGAATTTATGTCCAGAATTTATGTTTTCTGTAATTGCTAATACTTCCTTTTTTCTTTAAAAGTACAATACATAATAGCATATGCTTTTCTCAAAGGGCGACCACCATGCAGAAATCTCCCATGTATATAACCAGACCTTTCAATAACCTTTAAAAGTAGCTCTGTAGTTGTGTGCCCGCTGCAAATGTATGTTTATATATAAATTTGTCCACATAGTTTACATATACACATACCCATGTACTTACACTCAGTCCGACCATCCATCTTGCAGTTTAGCCTTCCAAGACATTAAGGAGGGCAGACTATTAACAAAATAACTATCTATGAGACAGGGAGGAAAACAAAACTGACAGCTATATTTATGAGCTTTTTAATTGCAGACATAATGCGTAGTAGTCACAAGCCACACACTGACTCAATTTTAAAATGCATTAGTATGTGGAGCAGTCTAGAACAACATGCAGGTTCATTTATATTATCTGTCACACACAAAATACTCCTACAAACAATGTGCATTTGTCAACCTAAAACAAGGAGTCATGGGGAAGAGTAACATTTTAAGATGTCACCGTAGAAAACAGATGATTGCTCTAGATTTAGTAGTGTGATTTGATGAAATTGGGTTGGGGGCATGGCTTAGGTCCTCATTTGTAGATATACTGGAAAAAAGGGGTTGTTACAAAAAAAAAAAAAAAACCAACAACAACATGTGAAAGAAATTATGTGCAATGACATTTTAGATGGTTTTTCTGGGAAGCAGCCTTTGACACGGATAATTTGGATTTTCAGATTACACTAAAGTTTGGCATATTTGAAGTGTTACACATGCAATCTAAATGTGTAGCATTCATAGATTTAACATTTCCAGATAATCTTATGTTACAATTATTGTAAGATTTTTTTTTTGTAATGCATTATAGTATTTTCATACATTCCACACACTCTATCAATTCAATATCTTAGGATCTACAATGAACTTTTACTTATAAATAAAAGTGAAATAATTCTTATAACAATAATAATGCACTAATAGCTACAGACAATTGGCCATTAAAGTGGCCAATAGATTCAAATCTGGGCAGATGGGACATGGGGACCAATTGATAAGGTGCCTATTTTTCTGGAGAAGGGGACATGTCGGTTGGTCACGTAGGTACCAGGGGACTCACAAGAGTAAGGTAACGGTTTCTGGTGGGGCATAACTATAACCAATAAGTATATAAATAATAATAATTTATAACAAATATATGCTAAAAGTAAATAAGTAATAAGTAAATATCTATTGTTTCAATGTAACACCAATGTGAATAAAGTGTAATTGAAAAGTAAAAAACAAATACTTAAATCCAAATTGTGGACAATGTTTTCTGTGAGACAAATGAATTGAACAACCCAGTTTGTTCAAACTGATCTCCGCTGTTTGTGGTATCCACAACCTCTAATAAAAGGGTTCCGTTCTGTTTTGTGACAGCTTCCTCATGAGCATTAGCTCAGGATATACAGGAATCAAACGGAAGAGGAGATGTTTTACAAGCAAGAATAACGATTTATTAAAAAATAGAAAACAATATGCTCACATAGATAATCGGCGTTCAAAGCTCCGTCTGTGTAGTCCGTGCTACTTCCAGGTGGGCATGACGCCAATGTGCATAACGCGTTTCACCCAGTCAGGCTTCCTCAGATGCATAGACCACAATTTGAATTTAAATATATGTATTGATGTTATTGAAGATCGCACAGCATTTCATTTATTCACTTTATGATATATTTGTTAGAAATTATTGAGCGCTGCACTTTATCTACTTAATGTCTATAGTCACATGGGGTTATGTGCTTAGTGCTGGCAGCTTTTCCAATTTTTGCACAAAGCACTAGATATAATTAATTACTTGTTTGCAGGGTGTTTTTATTTCGTACAAATCACAATTTATAAGTTTATTTGAAGTGCCTTAATTCACTTTGATCTAGCATAACTATAACCAACTATACAAATATATGGTAACTTACTCACAAATATGTTGTCTGCAGAAAGGTACTTTCCTTAATCTACTTGGAGATTCTGTACCCCCTTTTGGTAGTTTGTTGTTACATAAAGAAAATATACAGCAAGAAGAGAGCACAACCTAAAAAACATAAAGGGCATACATATTCAGATTCCTTCTGCTAGAATAATAATGACCAATAAATACACAAAGTAAAGCAAGAATTTAGCGCATACCAACCGAATACTATTAAAAAAAACCTAAGGCATAAATATTGGGGGTGTCTTCTCCTAGTCTTGTAAAAACTACAGTTCAAGTTGAGCTGATGGTAATTTTATACCTACATGCTACATATTCATGTTTTTTTTTTATAACAAATAAACTGTCACCGGTAACAAGCGTATTTCTTTTATTCATTAAAAATAATCAGCAGTTGTACTGATTATTGATCATAATTAATGGATGAGAGTTTGGTAGATATTGTACCTTCTGTATGGTTGGGCCCTACAATACCACACACTAGTGGTTTTATATAACAATGAAAATGTTCAGGGAAAAGTTTAAAAATACATAAACATTTTCCTCAATAGGCCAAACATTATCACTGAGTCCCCAGAACAGTCATTTTCTGATATAGCCCATCAACTCAGTGAAAATGCAATATAAATGCCAAGCCCAGTGTACCAGAGGAGATGCTGATGCAGGACAGGACACTGTGTCCCCACAAGAGAAAGTCTGGCGGTCTCCCCCTCGGGTTGAGCCTTTTGGGTTAGAGTGACAGTGGGACTTTCCAATGATCCCTCAATAATGGGGACAGACGCAAAGGGTTTACACACAGGATATCAATATATCAGAGTCAAGATGAGGAAGCCAGAAAAGGATAGTCAGGGTTAAACGGGATTAAATATACAGGATCTTGCCTGCCTGGACCCTGTTATATACTGGCTGTCATGTATACTTGCAGCCACCCTTCCCTATATGAGCATCTCTGCTACTAATTATCTGGACAGCTAAGCCATGTTACCTGGGTGGAAATCCCTCCTTAAATACCTGGGATTTCCATCATTCAAGTAGCCTTTTCTGTGTTACTTTGGTTTTGACCTAGATTGTTCTGACCCGGCACTCTGGTTCCTGATTTGGGCTTCTGTCTGTAATCCGCTGGTACTGACCTGACTTGCTTGACCACCTCTCCTTGCCCGAGTGTTCCTGCTGTGTGCCTTGCCAGTGGGTTATAATGCCGTGTGTCCAGCCAGTGGGTTATGCTGCCGTGTACACTACCAGTAGGCTATCCTGCCATGTGCCCTGCCAGTGGGCTATCCTGCTATGTGCCCTGCCAGTGGGGCATCCTGCCGTGAGCGCAGTGCCCTGTCTGAAGGCTTCCCATCTTGTGCCCTGCCAAAGGGCTTCCAGCTGTTTTCCTGCCATGCGCCCTGCCTGTGGCTACCAGTTGTGTTCCAGCTGTGTGCCCAATCTGAGGACTTTTCAGTAGTGTATTCAGCGCTCTGTCTGAGGATCTTCGAAGCCGTGTTCTCTGTTGAGAGCGGAGCCTCCCTAGTCACGCTTCAGTGTCCTGTCATTGGACTATCTTGTCGCGTGCCTGGCCGGTGGGCTGTCGTGCCCTGTGCATCTGCCTTTGTGCCCTATTCAGTTGTGTCGACCAGTCCTGTCAGTACAAACTGTATCATATATATACAACTTTCTGTGTTTCTATTTGCTGTCTGTACCTACGTACCAGTCACTATGCATCATGGGGTACAGACAGAGTCCCTGCTATGCCCTGCATATAGGCTCCTCCTTGACTCCGTGGCCTGTGTCCTGACAGACATAATTCTGTACAGTACTTCTGCCTGCGCCCATCTTTTGTTTCAGGCCGCAGCCGGCCGCTATAGTATGCAAGAATCATAGAAGAGCTCCTGGTGAATCTCTCACACTGTGGTAGAAAGGTGAACTACTACCGTATTTGCTCAATTATAAGACAACCCTGATTATAAGACGACCTCCCAAAATTTGAATATTAATTTAGAAAATTTAGAGTATAAGACTACACAAAAGTCTTAGTAGTAAACTATTTTTTCCTATTTAATAATAAACTATGATTGAGAAAAATGCATGTTTTTGTTTTTATTTCCTTTTAGTTGCCAACCTGTCCCCCAGTTATGCCCATATGCCCCACGGCTTGCCACTCTGCACACCAGATATGCCTTATACCCCCCTATATGCCACTCTGCCTCCCTGATATGCCTTATACCCCCTATATGCCACTCTGACCCCCCTCATATGCCTTACCCCCCCCGACTTACCAATGCATCCCTTGACTTGTCCCCTGGTGTCAAGTGGGGGCAGCCGGTGGACGTCTGCATGATGCGTGCAAACAATCTCCGCTGCTACCCGGGACTTCCGTTGGGGCTTTTAAGCGTCACAGAAGCCCCGGCAAAGTGTCGGGTAGAAGCAGAGGTTGTCTGCGTGCATCGTGCATAAGTTTACCGGCTGCCAGAGAGGAGGATCCAGGTCTCCTGCAAACAGGTCTGAGATTTTAACGTTAACTGGATAGACTCCAAAAATGACAATGCCTATTCCAATTTTAAGGAAACCTGAACAGTTAATATCTTCTGCTCTCGTAAAACAAAAAATATAAATATTAATATACAAATAAATATTTTTTTAAAACCCTGAAGAACACAGTTATGCTGTGGACAGTTAGCTATCAACTGATTTACACAATATTTCTATTGGTATTGTATAAAGTATTTTTGTCATGTGGCCTGTATACAATTGCACCTCTCTGAATTCCGTTTACTGAATTTTTGCTTAGCATATGAATTTTCTTGCTTCGTTAAGTGACTATGGTAGGTAATACACTGCTAGCACACCACATGGGAACCTATTAGACAATTGTGAACAATCAGCTTTTTTTATTTTGTTTTCTGTACTTAATAATTGGGAACTTACGCAGCTCAGGATAATAACATTTGATTTATTTACAATTCATCAAGGTATAATTCCCTTTGTTCTGCCTTTTTAAAAAATATTTATTTTATTTATTCAAAGCGTTTCTGTCATGTTTGATAAAGAAGAATTACAAAACTGAAATTTTTTTCAGTCTTTTCTCAAACCAACAACCAGAAATATTTGCTTATTTTAAACTTGTGTTAACTATAAACTGTCAGTTACTAAAGACGAATTAATGTCAGCAACAGCTGGTAATACATGTAATTGACCTGGTATGTAATGTATATGCACATCATAACAGAAGGCATACTTGATACTGTTTGATATTTTATGTTTGCAAACTTACATAAGCATATTACATAAGTTGAATCTTGAGTATTCAGAATTTGAAAAAACTTAAAAGTCCAAGTCCAATAACCTTGCATTTGTTTCATGATTAGTTGGTCGTTTCAACTTACAAAAGTGCAGGAAAGAAAAAAAAAGTAACAAAATGGAAATCAAAGTTCAAACTTTGAAGAATCAGGTCTCCAAATTGCGTTTTTATTTCTTTATACACGTTGGAGCTCATTTTGCCTGGACTACAATGAATTTTACGGCATACAAATTGAAGAGTGCATTCTTTATTATTACTATATTTTATTTATATATCGCCAGCAATTTATGCAGTGCTTAATACAATACATATATTCAAGGGGTATGACAAGACCAGAACTGACAGACTAAGACAAACCGATACATTAGGTGGAAAGAATCCTGCTCGCAAGCTAATCCTCTCCTGGCTTCCTCTACTAAAATCAGGAAGCATTAGTATGTAAGCTTATTGCATATGGTCACTAACATTGAAGTCAATATAATTGACTGAAGGGAATGGGAGTTTTACTGAGCATGGATGCACACCAATTCAGAGAAGCATACAACCAAGCCTCCTAATACCCTAAACTTACATCACAAAACAACATACATCCTTCCCACCTTCAAGTTCTCCACAAGATCTTCACTACAATCATATCATCCTCATACAGTCCCCCTCCTTCAGTCTCATCCATACGCAACCTCTTCTTCTGTACCAGTTGTCTTAACGTGTGTTAATATTAATAAATTCTGACTAGCTGATATTTAAGGCTATCTCTAATGGGCCGATCTCCCCTTCTTAGCCTTCTCTCCTCTACCATTCCTTATACATAAGCATATAGTTGAGCCCGTACCTTTTACTGTTCATAGAATGCCAGTTTGTTAGCCATAATGGAGTTTGATTCACTTACACAAAAAAACTTCTGCAAAAGTATGTTGATAGATTAATTGCACAAGTCAATAGAAGATCCAATTGCATTAATATAATATAATATATCATTTAATCACGGTATTAAATGATATATGATATTTTTTACATTTCATCCTGTATGCGGGGATTGCTATTTAATTACTTGGGACAGACTTAATTTAGCCATCGAGTGTTAGGTTGCAATTAGCAGTAACTTTTTTTGTCCTGAAATCACTACTGCCTTGAGTTTCCTTAATTGTTGCATTATCACTTGTTTATGGAAATATTTGCTTTTTTGTTCACATTTTATTCTTTGTTTTACATCTATAACTCTGTTCTAACACTGCCGGCAATAAAGGTGGCATCATTAAATGTGAAAGTTTTTGCTTTTATGCCTCATTGAGTTGGCCCTGATTTCCCAAGTCAGACACAGAACAACAAGCTGCTCAGTAACACGGTTCTACTGAATAAAATATTGAATGTTTAATATCATTTCAGGAATGCCAGAGGCAAAAAGGACAACTACAAGAGAGTTTTGCTTTCAAAATATGGGCATACTATACCATCATGTGTATCAAAGCAATTACAAAGGCAGTTCCTTGATAAATCTGATGTTATGTTTTGCTGCACATCTGGAACCAGATGACTTTGGGGCTTTCTATTAAAAAGATTTATAACTTATCCCAGCAGCAAAACACTATATAGCATTTAGTAGTTTTATGGATCAAAAATACAGTTATGCTATATGTTTTAAAGGTGCAGTTTCATCTGAAAAAGTAACACTTTCGCAAAAAAAATGTACCTTAAGAAACATCATTCCTAGTACTGTGGAATGCCCAACCCTCACCCAAAAATGATTTAATCACGTAAAATCTTTCAAGTCATATTTTTCCCCCAAGAAAGCTTCATTTTTACGTGACACAAAGCAGGTAATTTTCGGACAACAGTGTTGTCTGCTAGTTTCCGTGTGCATTTAATACATACAATGTCAATTGTTTGGGTTAATAGAAGTATAAAGTTGCTTCTGTAATTTACCTCCTTTTTGAAATTGTTTTGATCGTGACCTTAGTATTCGGAAATATAGTAGAGATTGTAAATATTGTAAAGAGTGTAAACATAGTGAGCAATTTTCCCAAAAATCTTTTGATGATTTGTTGCAAAAGGGCGGAGCCTCTTGGTATTCCTTCTCCCAGACAGGGAAGAGGGTGTGCCTCGAAGCTCTGCTCTTTTGCAGAAGTTCGCCAGGAGGCCAAAATAATGAAGACAGAGTCACAGAGATAGCATCTATCTGCACTATCCAGGCCTCTTGGTGCAATTCTGCAAAACGGCAGAGCCACGGGGACAGCCTTTCTTCATTCCAATTGGAATGCTCTGTCCTTTTGCAGAAATTCACTAGGAGGACAGTTTCACGGATAAGTGGACAAAGAAAGAAGATAGAGGCAAGAGAAGAAGCAGAGCTGTGGGGCAAGGAGACAAGGACACAGAAGTGGTTGTCGGAGAAGGTAGTGAGGCTTTCAGAGAGAGTGTGAGAATGTCAATAAGAGTGTGAGAGAGTGTGAATGAGCCTGAGAGAGTCAATGAGGGTGAATTTAATGTAAGACTTTAATGTAAGAAGTCCTCAGAATTTCATCTGAAAACTAGTGGACCAAAAACTAAAAGAAAAATTTGTATGAATGACTTTTTTTCCTCTGGGCTATTTCTTTCTTGGAAGTGCAATTTTGTAAGCAAACCAGATAAACAAAAAAAAAGAAAGAGGAACAACTTCTTATTATAAATAGCATATTATGAACAATAGCATCATTAGAAATAGTGTGGTTTTTGTGTAGTGACATATTTATACCTAAGTTTGTTTATGACACAATATGGTTATATCATTCTGTAAAAGAAGACATTCACAGTATTCTTTGAAAATCACACTGCTCTTCCATATTCAAATACTTCAACAGACCTAAAGGAACCTCAGTGGTCTTGACCAGCTACAACCAACACACTTTTACCTCTCTTTTCCAACATCTCAGCCTTCTCCTCTCCTGATGTTGGAACAGCGAACCACAGCCATACTCTACACATGTATTTTCAACATACTCTTCCCAATCTGGTTTTCATCCACAACATTGTACTGAGACAGCTCTCACCAAAATTACTAATGATCTCCTTGTAGATAAAGCAAAAGGTCATTTTTCCTTATTTATCCTCTTCGACCTCTCTTCAGCCTGTTGAATACATACTTCTCCAGCAAACTCTTCATTATTATAGCAGCTGTGGCACAGCTCTTTCCTGGCTTAAATTCTGTGGTCTCTGATCACCTCTTTAGTGTTTCCATCTCTGACACACGTTTGTCTCTTCTACTGCTCTCAGTTGGTATGCCACGGGACTACGTGGCCTCTATTATTTTGGATTCTAGTGCCACTTCTATGCTGACAACACGGTAATCTACCTTTCATCTTTTGACCTCTCTCTTACTAGCTTACTTCACTAACTCAACCTTTCCTTCTAGTTATTTCCATGTGTCTCCTATCCCCAATGCCTTTGTTCTTTCTGCCCCCTATTTATTCTAACCAGTCACTAGAGAAGCATTCTAAAAGAAGCATAGATGTCCTGATACCCACAACCTACATTTCTAAAGAAAAATCTGCTTACCCAGGGCCCTCTGTAATATTGGTTAGACCATGGTCAATCATTTGCTCGAGCTCCCTAGCATGCAATCACATCATCTACCCCAACAACAACAAAAAGAAGTATTTACCACACTGACTTTGCAGATTAGGAGGAAACGGTCTTCCCTTCTTCTGACCGTAGCATGACTTTGCATGAGACACCCTCATGCCACATGCCATTGGCATGATACTATGCCTATCGCAAACGAATGGTGAGGGTCTGGTGATCCTTTGTTCTATCTTTCACTATGCCACACCTCTCTTTTCCTTCCTTGTGTAATTCAGGTATAGATGAAATAAACATGTTTATTTGGGACATGGAACCACAGCATTGAAGATATAGATCAACTGAATAGGACATACAAACCCTGTATTGGAAGGTATAGAGTAAATATATAACACATGGACACATAGCATTGTCACACACACCAAAGGTCTGCCAGGCACCCAAATTGCATGCATAGGAATTGACCCAGCACCCAGACTGCTTCCACAGGATCTGCCCAGCACACAGATTGGATGCATAGGACTTGCCATCTTTTTCCCTAAATAGCTTGTGCATGCCATCTTTGTCCCCCAAAAAAATCTTTGTCAGTGTCTCCAAACAGCCTACCTGTCCCATCTATGTCTTCAAACAGCTTGCCTGTGCTAAACCTCCAAGCAACCTGCATGTGCCATATTTACCTCCAAACAGCCTACCTGTACCATATTTGCCCCCCAACACTTATATATCCGTGCTAACACACATATACTCACACACTGCAAATTCTCTTTTACCCTCCAGTGGAAGCAGGAATCCAGCAGTGTCACTTTAAGTGACGTAATGTGACCAAGCTGCGTTCTTGCTTCCCCTGGGCTGTAAAAGAGAGGTAGGCTGCGGGCTTATGCGGACGTAGAGTGGTGGGCACGGTGGAAGTTGCAACCCCTGAGACCGCGGGCTCAAGGGACAGCTTTTTTTTTGCCCTGCATTAAAGACGGCCCTGTTTTTTCCTGTCTTTGAGATCTCAATGACACTTACTTCTTTCAAATCATCCTTGCCCAAGCAAACCATCACCTACTGTCTTATTCCTCTAAACTTCCTAATAGATGGTAAGCTTGGAAGAGCAGGACTCTCTTTTCCTTCTCTACTAGTAACATGTGTTAATGTTTTTGTCAACAAATAGTGTTGTTAATCAACAATTAGTTAATCATAGCCAAGTAATATGAAGATCACTAAAGGTATACCTAAGAACAATTGGAATGCAAGCAAAACAACCAATAGGAACATTCCATAGTTTGCTATTTAGGTTGATTCACATTTTGGATGAATTCACCACTTTGCATTAACAATTTAAAACATAATCCTCATTGTGTTCTCAGTACACGTGGTGCTGTGAGAATTAAACAGATATTTTCTTAAGTCTCTTTGTTCCTTTACATCTTAAGACAAGACATCAGTCTTAAATGCTTTTATGAACCTGCTATTTCCCCTTTTCTATTCCAGTTAAGACGCATACCACAAAATTCATGTGGTTCTTTCCAAGAAAGTTCTAATTGTGTACATGCACAACTGTTCCGAATTGTTAATTGATGAATTAAATTTGTACCAACTGAAAAAGGCAAATCACTCCACAGTTACATTGATGTCCTATCAGTAACCACTATAGGTTTAAGGGATCCTGGTGTGCATTTAGTGGGATTAGGCAATCACAATGGGAAAACAAGCATGGCTGAAATGTTCCAGATATCCTTGAGGTACCTCTATACTTAGTTAGTCTATGTTCAAACATATCCATGTATGGGAATGATGACCTGCTAAAGTAACATCACCAACATCTGGATGACACGCCATGGAGGCAAAAGTAAGCATTATAACAGTGAAGGGAAGCAGACAGGGTAATTCTAATTATTTAATTGCCTTAGTATGGTAGCATTTCACATCACTAGCTCAAATTGCATTCATTTTTAAGTTAGAAAATACGTTATTAAAGTAATCTACTCGGCTTTGTAAGTACTAAAACCATGTGGCTGCATTTTGTTGGTGATCGTAAGACTAAATAATTAAATGCCAGTAAACTTATTAAACTCAATTATTAATACCTTCAAACAAAATGTAATCTTAAATGTTGTTGTGTCATTGTATTTTAAAAAGACTAAGCATGTGCTCAAGATATATCTCAAATATCCCAATTGATACATCCCAGTTTTAAGTAGCCAAAAACTGCAATTGTAGGCTGAGAGAGTTTTAATTTAATCAGAACTACTAGTTCTTCTTATTAATATTGGCCGGTATACTGATTTGTGATATAAAGCCTTTCCAGTTATATATTACTGTAGTTATCAAAGTCAAACTTGGACAACTAGGACAAATATTGATATTTCTGTCTTCTGCATTTGAAAACATCAAATTTTTGCGAGGGGGGTTTACTATTTTGCCGCAGATTTTTTTTAATGACCTACTTTTTTAAGACATGGTTACAGTATGAGACATGTAAATTAACCTATGGTAACAAATGAAGTATGTTTTAATGAATCTACACATCCAGTGACTGGATTTTATTTGGTAAATTGATGGATGTTACGTTGGAAATAAAAGAATATACATCGTTTTCATCTTATGGCTTATTTCTGCTCATCTGCATGTCCGCCTTTGATATGGAATAGAAAAAATGATTTATTAATCTAAAATGTGCCCTTGTATAAATCATTCCAAATCACCTAACGTATTTGCATTCATTTAATTTTGCACTTGGACAACAAGTTGTTCTCAAAATGAATTTATTATATGGTCCACAGATAGGGGACGTATCAGATATTAGAAAAACAGGTACCACACCTGATATAAGCCAAAATGCAAAGAAGCAAGTTTGCCATGAAATTAAACTGTAGCAAGTTTCATGGGACATTGAAGATCAAGAAAGGTCACTTATTACATTTACTACCCTGCAAATCCTTAAAAATAGGGCCTTTCTTAAACTTTAGGAAATAATGGCTTACTGTCTGTATAACCAATTGTGCAGATTATGTTGGCTTTATATAAGAATAATAATAAGAATGGGCCCCATGTCACCTTATTAATCTTATCAGTTCATATTTACATATTCCAAATCAGACCAAAATCACACATAGGACATCAATTGTGTTGGCACTTTATAAAAAAGAAATCCAAATAATAAGATAAATGTAATCACTATTCCGTTTATCCTTTCACCTAAAACGAACATAAGATGCTTTCCAGTCTTGGATAGAATGAGGCCAGTTTATCTCATTTTAATCACCAGAGGGTATAGTAAAAATAAACCAATTTAAAAGCAGGTTTCATTTTGCGTTTGATGTTGTAAACCCCAAGGATCAAATGTACAACCTTTTTTTTCAGGCATCCAAAACTTACTTTACACGTGCCAATATTCATGCTTTAATTCTACGAAACAATTTTAATTCTCAAATCGTATCCTTTGCTTTGCATTTCTATTTTGGCCTTACATTTTTACATATTTTTTTCTTTCAGCTCTTTGAGTTAGATTCACGTTAAGGTACAGTTCTTGCACTTTAATGTGGCTTTATGTTTTGACCTTGCTCCCTTGCGTTGGTTTTGTTTTTCTAAGACATTTGAAGCCTCGGCAGGCTGTGTCAGGTTCCGGTGTGAACCAAGAAAAAAACAGCTGTTTGCTATCAACTTTTCACCTGTGCCTCCTCCAATTATTGTACCCTTGATGGGGAACTGTACTTTGTTGTGTCTGTCTGCTATAGGCTCTGTTTTGTATTTCAGGGAAAAGGAAAGCAATTCAGTTACTGTTGAGGCATTTCAACCACTCAGTGTCAACTTATCACTAATATTTCCACTTTTCTTGTGCTAAATATACACTTCCCTAGCTATTTTTCCATATGTTTCCCAATCTGCATTTTTGTTCATGTTGTCAGTGCTTCAACAAAATTTCGAGTTGCTCTGAGGCTGGATCGTCTGTCAATTTCCATGATTACAGTAGTTAAGCCTCTTAGGCCTAAACTCATCAAGCATGATTAATTTGTAGTTCACATTGCTGGAGTTAAAAAAAAATAGAATCACTTTGCATTAGATCTCGAATAACATTTAATTCAGCGTGATTGTTGCTTCTTTTTTCTCTATAAGGCAGCATACGTCTTCTTAAAGGTTTTGATTAAAATTACAAGATTCTTCGTGTCAGTTATATTTTTTAGTCTTACCTTAGTAAACACAAAAATAAATGGGAGTACATGGGACATACAATTAAAACACATGATTTTATGTCCTGTTAAATTTGAGGTCGGCAGGATTTTAAACCCAATATAAGCTTCTATGAAAGACCTACAGTCATACCTGGGAACTCTTTGATGGGTTTCATGTTGACTTATTCCTACTCTGCACTGATGTGATCAGATCTAAGGCTCCCAACTGGTGCTTTTGCTGCAAATATGTGATGGTCCATACCCTTGCTTGAATGCAGGTGAGTCTTTAAATAATGACAAGTCATTGATAACCAGCCAACCCGCCACATACAGTCTTCACAATGGGCTGCTGGGCTAAGAGTTAATATTTCAAGAGTCTCAGGGTTGGCTTATTTCGAAAGTTGGCAGGTATGACTGTATACTTTGATACCTCAAACCAATAGTAAACCAATCTATAGTAAACCGAGCGTCCCAGCAATTGTAAATATGAGTGTTTTTATTTATTATTATTATTGTATCTATATGCTGGAGTCTGCATTTACATTATGCCCAATGTCAATACCTTAAAATACAACTAAACTATCACAAGGGTAACATTATTTTATACCATGCTAATTTTATACCATGGTTTATAGCTTCCTTCTATATATCTGCCTTTCTATCTAAAATCAGTATATATCTGTTTCTCTTTTATATGTTTATTTCTGCTACTAGTAAATGAGAAAGCTCTAGAGTAGAACCTTGAGAGTCAAACGGACATGGTCTTTACTTGTTGAGCAAATCGTACATGATTCATGTAATTTATGTTTGGGTGAAATGTCATAAAATAATAAAATTACATGTATCCCTTTGATATACTGAGTACTTGTATTAAATATAAATGCCCTTTAAAGTGAGCAGCTAACCTACTGTAGGTCAAATATACATTTCCGTTTAGTAATCATCTTGATAGCAACTGTGTCACCTAATGTCTCATTCCCCCATCAACCTCCTAATAGAGGATGATAGCTCTTAAGCTCCTCTCCTTTTTCTGTACCATGATATCTTATATTTCTTCATGGTATTATTAATCTTCGTCAGTATCTGTATACTCCCTTTATTATAATGATATGAAATGTGTTAGCACTTAATAAATAAAATGTAATGTAACATAGCGCAGAGGAACCAGCTATGGCTACAGGCCATGATCAGGGAAGGGTATTTATGAAGGTTCTGCTTTCCTCTATATCGTGAGCTAATCTAAGTAAGCACAGTGCTATAAAGAAGTAGGCTTCACTAGTGTACACTTGGATACAATAATAGTTAGGTCCTTTTAAAAAAAAAAACAGTTGCTCAGGCCTAATACTGTCCAATGTCCTACTTCTTTATGTGAGAGAACATAGGCTTGTGCCCTGAAACAAGTGAGAAAATACCTCTGTAGTTATTGGCATCACCTATGGGGAAATGCATTCATATAATGTATCTCATTAGTCTTGATGCATTTTTTATGATACAAGCCTAATATCTCAGTTCACATGCCCAACTGGGAATCAATCTTGTATTCTGTTTTGAAGGCCTCTATGTTTCATTCATTCTGTTGTAATAAAAACTAGACCTGTGCGTTTGGATGCATACAAACTTTTATTTTTAGCAGTCTTCAGTTTTCCTTAGGAATTTCCAGTAATAGTGAGTGTCCCCAGCAAAACAAATAGCAACATTTCTGAAATTTCAGAAAGATTTGTCCAATTGTTTCCCACATTTTGCTGCTATTACAAGCCTTTTGGCACAATTACAATCCATTTGAGTGGTCTTTAATGAGATAAAACGGGAAGGGACTATGTATAGGAGGGTACATATAAATGATATAATGATGGGCCGAAACCTACCCTAGAACATTTTTAGGCCTTCCAAGGGAGATGTCAAAGCAGCAGTCAAATAAACTATCGAGACTGCTTGGTCATTTTATTGCTGTTGGAGGTGCTTCCTTCTTCAAATAATGGGCAGTGTAGGCTGTCAAAACTAATTAAAAAGTGCAAAAAGATCCCTGGCACTTTCACTGCAGTGTGAAGGCAAGCCAGCAGTTGAGGGAGGAGCAGGAGAAGGCAGGTCTATCCAACCACTATCTACGTTAGGATGCAGTCAAACCCAGTCAACTTCACTCTGGAAAGGATGGAGTGGGCAGAACATTAGGGTGTCCAGCACATTGTGCAGAGTGGAATGGGCAAGCCATTGAGGGATGAGACCAAGAATCTAAGCCAGAGCACTGCCACTTTGGGCCAGGTCACCACCTACTTACCTACCTTAAAAGTACATGAAACAAAATGAGTGTATGAGCAACCTCCACACATATGAGATTATACTTGGAGGTTGAAATGCTGGTCATATGCGAGTTATCATGTACATCCCTCTGTGACCTAAGAGTTATGGGCAGGTTGGGTGATTAAAGCTTTAAGAGCCAGTTTCCAAAGCAATTTTGAATTTGCCTAAAACTCAACATACAAGGCACAAGTTTCCATACCTTTAGAGGGTAGCATGTTCAATGACAATATTTGCTTTCAAAACAGAACCGGCATTCTATACAATGCATTTTGGTAAATTGTGTTTGTGGATTTATACAACAAGGCAATGCTAAAGGAAGAATAGGCACCTTGACATTTCCCTGCAGCAAAATCCTTTCGCAAACATGACATTTGGCTATGTTTTCATATTTCTCACTGCAGTGAACTTCGGTATATGGCTTTGTGTGTACATTTGTGCAAACTGTCAATATACCTCTATATAAATCACCTAAGTCAACTTAGTTAATGCACAGGCTGCTTCCAACTATTTCTGGAGGTTTACTTCCATCACAATTGTATAACTCTGACTATTTTTTAAGACAATCATTTAATTTGCACCCACTCTGTTTTGCCCTTTCTGATACTAAGTATGGTATTTACTCATTATTTGAAAGTGACCTTTACATAGTTCATTTAAATCCACTAAGGTTATTGTCAAACTGCAAAAATGAGTTTATTCTTGCACAGTTTGCACATTTAGCTTGGAACAAAATGTAATTATTGTTAAATTAAAAAACATCAAACTCATATTAGACATTGTGATATTAACAACAATCTAATTAAATGCTGATGTAATACACTTCTTTGGGAATAGAACCTATGGGATTATCGCTCTAATGTCATTCTTACTCTGTTTATGTAAGCACTTTCCTAGACAAAATAAGTGGACTGTTCACTGTTCCTGACTCACCCTGTAAAGAAGAACTCATATTAAAGTACTTTGACTACTTTAATATGTATTCTTCCAAAATAAAGTAAAATATAATAAAGTACTTGCCTTAAACAGAAAAGGCTGCCATATGAAACCATTTTGACCGGAACTCACCGAGAATGTACAACTGCTTACTAACTAGCCTATTCTATGGAGCATCCCCACTTGGAAACCTCTCACGTTTTTGCTCTTGTGAGCCATTACAATGTAAAAATATCCACTGACATATCAGTCTAAACCTTCGACAAGAGCAGTCAAGAACCAAAGTGCTAAGCAAATTTCCTCCGAATGAGGGCACCGACAAACCCAGATGTGCATTTCGGTCTTCATGGGCCTCATCAATGGGTATGGTTTGTATTCCTCTAAACACAAGAGAGCAAGGAGATCCACGTCTGGACTCACCTTGAGGCAGTCCAAGGGACCCCTGAAATGCCAAAAAGCATGTTTGAGATGAACACACTGAGGGGGACAGCTGTTTAATAGCCTGTCCTACAGTACATCCCCGCCCAGGAGGGGATCTCAACTTTTAGCTTTTTCATGCCATTACAGAGGAAAAATCCCTACCAATAAATCCTTTTAATCCTGCCACAAGGGCAGTCCAGACCTGAAATGCGAGGTAAATTTCATGAACACAAGGTTACCAACAACCCCAGATGCACTTTTCAGCCTTCACGGGTCTCGTTAGTTGCCCCCCTTCTCCATGGGGCGACTAATCTTACCACTGATTGGCTGCTTGAAGCTGCCAATATGTGGCAGGAACTAGGGGGTGGGCAAATGTATATAGAGTATTATGTAGATTCCCACCATGCATTTGCAACCTGAACAACACAAAAATGTTACCTTACCTTGAAATAATAATTTTAAAATTGTTTTTTTATTAGTGGTGGAGTCATATTATAATGTTATATATACATAAACAATTTGTATCGTGTTTCAGCATACTATTTATGCATGGCTGGTTCTTATATTCAATATTTAATGATTCAACATTGGATGCTTCCGAAGTTTCAGGAAATTGTTTTATATTTATTATTTATTTTAACTGCAAAACAAACCGAGTTAAGTATTCAAAATGAAATCCTTGCCTTCTACAAATTAATTCCATATTTAATTTGACCCTGGGCGGTGCTAAGGGTCCTTACTATCCAAAAACAGGTTTCAAGAAAATATGATCGTATATTATCGATACAACCGAGAGCACGTCTCCTTAAAATTAACAAAAATAAATATAATTCTGTTTTACATTCAGTAGGAACTTGAATAACGAATATGGTTTTTTTAAAGATATTAATAATTCAGAAAGTTGCATGCGCATTTCATGCAAGAAATAGGGCAGGAGCGTTAGACACTTGTCAGTTCCCATTGGGAATACACTAGGAGTGCTACATTTCTTAGTCAGAGCCATTTCTGACGCAGATAGACATATCAGGCAAATGCTTGCTAAAGAACATAATGTCACACTGATCAAATGTTCTGGTTCCTTTTTATGTATATATGGTAGACACAAATTAAAAAGCTAGCCATCATAACTTGTTATGATCAGTTTCCTAGCAAATTACATCATTTTAAAGCATTTTGTTTCTGGTTAAATTCTATGTAAGCTGCTCTTACACTTATCAAAGGCTGGTAAAATAGTTACTCATAAAAAATATATTTATGAACACAGATATAATTTAATACTTTGTTGTTTATTCTGTACATTTAATGAGTATTACCGTATTGTCCCGATGATAAATCTTTAAATTAGGGGTGCGGCCTATAATCGGGTTTAGATATTTTAAATGTCCCCCTAACTTATCCACAGACTAATTCTGTGCCCTTGTCTCCTTTCATGCGGCTTGCTTCTTCTCTTGTATCTTCTTGTTCTGTCTTCTCATGTTATTATTATTATTGTTATTATAATAATATAATATTGCAGACGGATTCACAGAGAGGGTTCTGCATCTCTCTTACTCTGCACACCTGGCTGCAATATTCCGACTTCTTAGCCAAAAGAGCGGAGTCATGAGATAGCCTCCCATTCATCCAATCGGGGAAATTGGTATGCCCAAAAGTTCTGCCCTTTTGCAGAGGTGCGCCAGGAGTCAAGGCTAAACACACAGGGACATGTGGGAGACAGTGGAGAAGGTAGTGAGAGAGTGATGTGTGAGCGAGAGAGTGGACTGTGAGTGAGAGTGTGGGAGTGAGAAAATACGGTTTTAGCTTTTTAGTAATGTTTTTTTTATTATTACATTTTCTTTAAGTTAACATCAAACTTTAGGGATCCAGCCTATAATTGGGCGCGGCCTAATTATACCATAATCTCAGTGGAACCCCTTTACGCCATTCAGTGAAATTTCTCGGCCAAACCATTTCCAGAGGTCCCTAGAAACACAATAAAAAAAAAGTATTTAAGACATTCTAGCTGAAATTTGAGGGTCATAATAATATGCCCTAGGTCTAACCAAATATGTCATAAAGCAGACTTTATGAACTATCATAGATCTTGCAGATTTTTCCACATCAAACGGTTTGTACAGAAACAAATGTAAGTCTATTGCCATATGTCACTTGGAACTGATCGATAGTGTTGCTGTTACTGAATTCAGCGATAGATGCTTAGATTACTGACAGCTTACATTTATGATTAGTATCTTGTTTTAGCCAATTAGTATAGGGGTGATATATGGGACTTTACAGGCTTCTACCCCCAGGGAATAATCCGTTCCACCTAAGTTTTAATTTTTGGTCTTATAAGCCTTATTTTATTTATCTAGAGACTAATAATTGATATACTTATGCAAGAACTATTCACTGACTACTAGAGACATTTCTGATAAACAACATATATAGATTCTAAATTTTCTAAAAATTACCTAAAGAGGCTGACTCAGATTCCTTTTTACCTTTCAACCATATGACTTTTTTAAATCCCCTTCAAGATCTTTGCTTTCTATAAATGTCATGTGGCACAAAGCAAAATACAGTTTGGATGAGAAACTAAAGGACATGATCGTGGATAAAATAAATCATTATGGCATGAGCAAAGGAAATATTTAATATATTATTTTCTTCAGGTGATCTCCAATAGAAATGACATTTATTAAGTTTCTTATAATGTGATGTGGAAGTGGAATCTTCTATGACATTAACGACATAGAAACATACAATTTGATGGCAAATAAGAACAATTCGGCCCACCTAGTCTGGCTGTCAGATAATGCCAAACCACGTCCTCTAATGTCACTGTGAGGTTTCCCTTGGTCCATTTATACAAAAATACCAGCTTAGTAGTGACTGTTTTTTTTTTTTAAAGAAACCTATAGTAATAATAAATCACTGGTATTTAGATCAGTAAGATAAGCTTTGTACTTACAAGGTATTGCTGGCATGAAACCTGCAATCAAAAGTATCAACAGGCCCCCCCCCCTCCACATTCTAAGTCCAGAGGGTGTCATAAAAATCTCAAATGAACATATAATTAACCTATTAAGATCATTCTCAATATAGACAAGCAAAATGTTCAGGTGTTTAGTGGCCAGTAAGCTTGATCCATCCACAGCCTGGGGCATACTTGACCTTTTGGTCCACATGGGACTCAAGGGAATATTTAAGTGCCTTTAAAATTGCCACCAATTATCAACAGTGATATTGTATTTGAGCCATAAATACAGTTCTTGTAGCAATTTCTAACAGATATTTCCAATATTACTTGGTAGGCATGGTAAGATTATTTCCTTTGCTTTTTTTATTCTCCTTTAAAATTTAGAAAGTACCATCATGTGTCTGTTTATTTTATTCTTGTCACATTCCAGACAGACGGTTTGTTAATACTAAATGAAAAATTGTGCAGATGGAAACTCAAATGTATCAACTTCATACAACCATGTTCACTTCATAAATAATCTAATTTGTTAAATATAAAAATGCAGAAATACTATGCTTATATACCGTAAATAGAACGCCAGAATAATACTAGATACATGTAGATACCAACAAGCTTTAGGCAATATAAACAAAAATCCTACTAAAAAGTAAAAAAAAAAAAATTCTCTTCTTAACAACTATTATTATGTTTTTTTTTGTTCCCACATTATACCGGTTATATTGAAATCAGTGCATATTCAAAGCCAGTATCTTTGGTACTAAAATCAACAAAGAATTGACCAAACTACTCTACTTTTGCCCCCTTGCTCATTGCATTGATTGTTAAAAACACACCTGTCTATGATGATTGTAAAAATACTTTTTAACATTCTATGTGATACTGATGCTGGATTAAGGGATAATTGATTGTTACAGATATTTAGATTGCTAGAAACATATTTAGGTTGTTCGAAATATACCTGTCTAGGATGACTGAACAACTATTTTTTTTTACATTCCATGTGATACTGATCCTGGATTAAGGGATAATCCTGTTGATTTTTTGGGGGGAATATTTTAGCATTTTTATTATAAAGTAAGCATTATTGTAAAACATAAAATGCACCCAACTCATTTTAAGGCATTTCCTAAAGTCATCAGGGGAGAGAGAGCAATGACAAAGGTGTTCTCTATACCCATCATATGTTGGTACAAAATAACATATATATATATATATATATATATATATATTTTTTTTTTTTTTTTTCATGGTCCTGCGTTAGCTAACTATTCTATGACCCTGGAATTCACTGTGTATTATATTTGCTGTTGTTAACCAACTTTTAGGATAGAACCTTTAATTCATATATACTGTGAAGTTAAAAGTAGCACAATAGTTACATTGGTAAAACAAGCAAAGAAGAATATTGGCTGACCTCCTGTACCTACACATGATAACATCACAGACATGTACTATTGTGCACGATAAACCGTGGGTACTAATGTTTTTTAACAAAAGTGTTGTTTTTTAAAAAAAAAAAAAAAATATTTCCCATGGGATTAGACAGAACTTGGATATGGTACTCAGCTTTGGTGATGACTGGTCCATAAATCACATTCCTGAGGGCATCTCACTGAGCGGAGAGCATGCCCTTTCCTTGAACTTTCTCAAGATAACACTGATGTTTGGGAAAAGGAAGGTGATTAAATCACACAAAAGGTCCAGACATGTTATTATTGTTAGTTTGGCTTGTCTGTTACAAACCAGCCTTACTGCTCTATCTTAGCCGAGTATTAGGAGGAAGTATTTTCTCCCTGATAAGTCGACAGGGACAAGTGGAAAGGGCTACTTAGACGAAAATGTTAAAATGTATTAATGCATGTTTTAGTTTGCCAAAGTGAAATGCGGAGAGATCTACCATTTCATGTGATTCTTATGCTGTGATCAAACGAACAGATGGTTTGGATTTTGCAATTTGTGGTCATAAATGAAATATACAGATATTATGAATTGCAGTAAATGAAACATGGCCAATACTATTTACTTTTTATTTAATATGAGAAAAAAGAAAATTTGTAGGATGATGCATAAGGTCTGGTTAGCCAGTAAATAGTCCATATAGAAAGTGAACATAGTCACACTATTGCCATTATAAGATTATGTTTACATTATTATACTATAACTATTTGCTAACTTTACCTAACTTGGCATTTTAGCTTGTACTGCAATGTTCTTCATAGTTACACCTGCATAATTAATGAAATGAGGCTTTTTATAGCACTTGTGGTGTCTCTTGATCGGGCCTCAATGCACGTGGTACTTTGCTTATATTCAGGTAAACATATTCCCTTGATAATATGTGAGCATGTGAGTCCTGCTTTTTGTAAACGTGTCCTAATTAGATAAAAGAGGGTTAAGGTTTGTTTTTCATACAGCTCTAGGACTTTTTACAGTATATATGGATTTTAAACTCTTAGAAATGCCATTTGATCTAGCAAGTATACTTTCAGAAGAAAATAATAATAAACAATTCCAAATAAGTATATTTAAAAAATGTTTTACTTCACAGGTGTTTTTTTCTGAAGATAATTGAATTTTGGCTAGATAAATCAATCAGTGGGAAAGACATGCTGACTTTATAGCCAATGTTTATTTATAAAGTGTAAAAAGAAAGGCTTCGTACTGTAATAAAATGTGTAAGATTTTTTGTAACAAATCTAAAGTGACCAATTCTAAGGAAAAAATGTACTAGATAATTAATCCTTAATAGACTTATTAACAAAATATTTTTAATAAACTAAATTTCTTTTACTATACTTACCATGTTTAACTATACTTAGGGAACATGGATGTCAGCATTACTAACCTTTATTAAGACATACCGTTAGCTTGAATTTTTATTTGTCAATCGGTGTAATTTGTGGAGATACTTAGTCTGAGATATAGAATTATATAACCAATTTTCTGTTCTGAAGTTCTCTCCCTTCTCCTTATCCTATCCATACAAAGGTTGCATAAATGAACAATAATCAGCAACTTAATAGAGGAGAGATAGCTGAGATGGGGATGAATAGTCATTAAGATCCTAAGAACTGGATGTTAAGACAGCTGATCCCATGGTGTTCCCATAGTGAGCGTTTCCAATAAATAAATATTGCTTATCCATTAATAAATACCATTACCTACTGTAGGTTTATTCTTTGTATACAACTGTAAAATGTATGATTTGGGCAAATTAAACTAATTACCATATACGGACTTTGCAAGAACATTAATCTCCAGAATATAAACACAAACAAAATATTTTCTTCTAAACGTCTATTATAATAATTTGAAGAAAATGGAAGAGCTGGGAGGGGAGATAAATTATTGCGTCCATGGTTTGATCCACATAGTGTGTCAACCCTGAAAAACCTTATTAGTAGGAAACAGAAGTACATTTTCTTGACTTTAATAAATTCATAATATTCTCCACATAGCAGTACTAAGCATTAACTTTAATATGGTGTACACACTTAAAACACTGACAGAATACATTATCTATTCATAACCGAGACATGGGTACGACAAGCATAATTGATTCTATCAGTATCAATGTGCTTTATCTTGCTTTTATTTTAGAACAAATAAGATTACTCTTTTGGCTATTATGGCTATAGAAAGTAGCTTACATGCAAGGCCATTTCTCAAAAATTGTTTAAACAAATTCTCTTTACCGCTCCCTCTAAGCCATTAGTGTTTGTCAAAATACTGAGGCAAATTTAAAACGCCAATTAAAGTATGTTTTCACATGGGCGAACAGCAGCCCGATTTGGGGTAATGTACAACGGAATGGTGCCAAGTTTGCATGGTAAGAGTTGAAAACGTAAAAAATATGTATACCACAGTAATGAGAAAGCAAGATTTAGGTTAGAGGTACTCCAAGGGACAAAGACTACCACCATTAACACTTGGAGTGCCAGCTATGTATGACACATGCAGCTGGCAAACTGGGCTTATGATGCCAACTATGTGCCTATGTGTACTTTTGCCAAGCAGATTACCAGGCTTTTGGTGAGTTTGATCTGGGAGCCACCCACCCTGAACCTTAAACTTCCAAGTTTCCTGAGATTAGCCAGTCCCCTTCTATGGATTAACCTAGCTTCCATAACTAAGAAGCACCCATCTTAACTCCTATAAGGAGGACATTATCTCGGGGGTCAGCACTGAGAAGTTCTTATGTATTTACATACATTTTCCATGTACTTACAGACCGTAATATACACTATACGGACCAAGTATGTAAACACGTGACCATGTCACCTATATTAGCTTGTATTCCGCAGCCCTGTACAATGGTTAAAGATGACATAACAAGTAGTATATAACATAACATTTGGTGGCATTTTGCAGTAGGTTGATTTATATGACGAGACAGGGGTCACCGTCTTTTGGCAAGTTTCAGCATTGACTAAAGGTTAAAAGGAGTAGCACAATTTATTTGTTTAAATTGTTCATTTTAATTATTTTCCTACTTAATGTTAAGGTGTATCAATTTCCGTTAATATTAAACATTTCGAAACATTTGGTAAACCATAGCAGCCTTTAAAATCTGGATGAAGAGCGAGAGTGTTTATTTGTCTTTATTTTGCCAATCATGAGTGCAGAGCTCATTGTAGGAAAGAAAGATTTTAATTATTACAGCATAAAATAAGATAAAATGCAGTAAACGTGATTTTAACTTAAGAGATTGACAAAAAATAATGGCAGTAAAAAGGTAAAAATCGAATCCCTGTTTCTTATAATTATATGTTGGGAAAGGATAAAACATAGAACAGGCTTGAAGTGTCTAACCAACAACGCTCTCCACGGGTGACAATTTTGTGCATACTGTGCTCCCGTGGTGAACTGCAGTTAGTGGTTCAATTTGCAGAATAAATATGGTAGAAGGCTTATCAGACAGTCAAGACAAATGGTGCAAAACATGTTCCTTGGTTCTCATAGTACAAAGAGCAGCAAAGAATAAAGAAAGTCTACAGCCAGAATGCAAAACAAACTCTTATTTATTACGTTGTTCAGTGCTAAAAATGTTTAAAATAAAAAACTCATATATAACAATGCTTCATAATATAATACATGTAAATCAGGTTTTTCCCTTTTCTTGCATCTTTTGTTTCATTGTGTAGTAAGCTAAGTGAGTCTACTCAAGTTCCATTTACAAATAAAAATAAGCATGGCTGAACCATGGGAGCAGTCCTATATATCTATACTTCTCCAGATTTACACGTTTATACCCACCTGTAAAGTTGGAGTGGAGTGAGGAAAAGGGAGATGTCTGGACAGGACAGTAAGTAAATTTTCCCAATTGCCATCTTCCAAGAAATACATAAGGCCCTTGCATTTAAAGTCAATATATGTAACGGATTTACAAGCAAAGTATATAATTTAGGTTTGTTTTTTAAATACTTTTTACCACCCACTCTGCAGGTGATGGAGTGAGGGGGAGAGGCACAAGTGTGCTCCATGCCTCCCCAAAGGGTTGATTTGACTTTAGCCCCATCCCTATGGGCATGAGGTAGATATAGGTGGAACCTATGCCCCCTGAGGGTATTTATTACAGGAACAGGGTGAGGGAGGTATGGAGTAGACAACGTGCCTCCCTAAGGCTTTTATTTTTTGCTTTAACTCCTAGTGATGTGGTGGGGATGGAGTGAGGGTACGTATATATGTATGGCAAGGGCCATATTTAATAATATTAAAAAATATGTATTTTTGTCTTAAAGAGCTGAAAACCTGCTTCTTGTAGACACTTTGATAATATTTTCTGAAAACCATATACATCAAAAATAACCAACCCATTTTGGAAAGGTACATAGGCCTTTTTTATATTTTTACCCTTTCAGTGGATACAGGCTTTAGATATGCATATATCAATTAGAAAAGGAATACCAATTCTTTCCTATGTGGGTGGGGGGTGGGGGATTGCGGTCATTCAATTTTAATCCAAATTAAAATCCAAATTAAAAAGAACAAAATAAATCAAAAAGTAAATGTGATACAAAAGAACAAAAATAAGTCTTGTTCATACAATACGTTGGAGTCAAATGCTCAAGCAGTAAAGTAGTAAAAAAATGCAGCGAGGATAGGTAATTGGCTTAGTTTTGGACTACTGTATTGATTTAACTAGAAAGGAGAAGCTAAGAGGAATGATGAGGTAAAGCTGTTATTTATGTAGGCTGTGGTTTTCATTGCTTCTAAGCAAAGATGTCAACTGGAATAAGACACTGCTTATTCAAAGCAAAAATAATAGCACAAATCAAATATTTCTTCAGCTCCCATGCTGTGGTTAGTTGATCCTCCACTGCCCTCACTTAACTTCAACTTTACAAGAACATGTTGTTGGAACATCCCATAGTGTATGACACTACTGACCTAAGGACCTACCGAGGTCTGATTTCCCTTTTCACTGTTGTTGAGCGTGCTTCTTTATAAGCGGTAACAGTCTTCTGTTGCTTATCATTGATTCTGTGGCATGGCCTTCTATATTGGCCTTCCTACTTTTCAAATTACTGTAAGCAATTAGGTAAGGTAACGTAAGGTGCATTTGGTACATTTGGATAGCAGCTGCCTCTTACTAATTGCTCCTATTCTCCACGGGATTACTGACACTCATGTCCTCTGCTTTCCCGGTGTGGAGGTAGGCAAGGGTTTTGGCATCTCCCTAGTAGTTTTAGAAAACTAAAAATTTTACTCTGAGGTCAAGTATTATACATAAAAGAAAAGAAAAATATGTAAGGTGGAATAGCTGCTAAAAAGTTTAATAGAGACAGGAACTTCATAATACTATAACAAAGAAAAGTGTGGTACTTAAGTGGTATTGAATGTTTAATATTTAATACCATACTTAATTGTAGATATATATATATATACATATATGTTCATTACAGGTATTAACACTACATGCAAAACATATGACTGGGTTGGTCATATTTTTCATTTAAAAATTCATCCATCCAACAAAAATGTTCAGCATTTACTTATATTGTTTTTTGGTTATTTTCATTACTATGTGGTTTAGATTTAGTTTGCTTTAAGATTACCTGTTGTCAGAGGACTCATTTACATATTGTGTTGATTCCGTATCCATTTGGCATATGACATGAATATGTAAAGATCATTTGTCTCACTTTGCTTGCAGATTTTGAACTTTTCTCTCTTTGTATTTCTGTTTCTGTGTGATCAACTATGACTCCTTGCATGAATGTTACTGTACATCAATTTATTTGCTTGTTACAGTCATGTTTATTTTACTTTTTTGTGGAGCGTAATTAGATTTTCAGCGAAAATCCAATTTGCGAAGAACAGAGAATCAGCTTGAAATTAAACGGAGGAAAACAGAAAAACAAATAAATGTCATTTCTTTCAAGTGCAACATAAAACCATGCTTCCCCGTATTTCTAAGAGTTCCAGATCTCGTTTTACATGTAACTTAATAAGTACTGCATTTTTGTATATTTATTTTTCCCTTTAATTCCTACTTGTTTGGGGTTACAAGACTACATACACACAGACGTAGACACACGTACACAATTGTAAACGAAAATCAGTTTGGAAATCTACTCAAGTTGTAGCTTGTTATGGTTTCAAACATGCAGGCTAAATACATACCTGTCATCATGTATATATCTAGCATTCCAATCACAACCTCTGGCAGTGAAAACTCCCTCTCAAATTAAGGTTTATTGGAGTAACAATCCCTCCTCAATGTTCAGCATTGAAATTACTGACCTCACCAATCCAGTGACAGGATAATTGTGATCCGGACTAGTGTGAAATCTTAAGAATGTTCTTCTGGAATTGTGTTGCCACAGTTTCATATGATTAATGCTAGTTGTTGACATATTCATTTCACATTTCATTTTACAGAAGGAGCAGCACCTTGAAACAAGCCATATTTTGAAGATAGATTGAAAATCTGTTTTCGTGCGTGGCCCCTCTGCACACAGAATGCAAAGGATACACATTACACACGTATGCAATTACGTGTATGAATGTGTTGATGGAGTAGAAAGTAGAATGATAACATTCTAGCAATCAAAAATTGTTGCCATATAAGATCACAATCTTACAGTCAATACAGTTTTAAAATGTTATAGAAAATGTATACAAGTGAAAGGAAACATTAAGGAAACCTTAAATGTAAATAATAAAAATTGTCAGAAGAGGTACAGAAGAGGTCACGGTAAAGGTGACACAGTAAGGGAGTGATGAAAGGGAGTAAATCCAGGCCCGGTTAAATGTGTGAAGTTAAAATAATGGTGGTGCTCAATGCAGCAGTCATTACAGGTCGCACTGTGGATGGTATAACAGTAAAACTATGCGTCAAACAAAAAAGATGACGTTATAGTGCTGAGTTAATTTTGTTAGATATCTTTTTTAGAAACCAAGGTAATGGGACAAATCACAACCACCAGGGACAAACCTTTTCTCTACCTATAAATCAGCAAGAGACCACTGCTAGTGTTCTAAGTTCTTCTTGTCTGCACATGGTTCTTAGAGGTAAAGCCATAGATCTTGGGCTCTAATGTTAAGTATGATACGTTGCATTTTAGTAACAACCAAGTAACTGAATTAGATTTATACAGATTTAAACATTCTTGATTACTTCTGTTCAGAAATGTGTGTGTCTGTCAGTATCACTGGGCTTGGTGCATTATTTCTACCTCTCATAGGGCCCCAGTATCCCTTTACCTAAAATAACACTCAACCAGGTATCAGTTTCACACTGCCTACATCTGAGAGATAATAACCATACAGAACTATATTTATTCTGCTTTGATGCCCATATATCTCCTGGGGCTTCAGTCAACCATCAAGATAAAGTTTAAACCCTACCATTATTATTTTTACACTTATGCGCCACCCGCGTTGAACTACAATATCTGTAAAAGGCAATATAACAAGGATCTTAAAATAGTGTTAGAGGGTAGAGGAGGTATAGAGCACATTGCAATATTCAGCTGTGTAGGAAAAGAGAATATTACTCTCTACTACTATTGTACATATGTAGCTTTACAGCTTAGTAATACTTACTGCATTGCAGTGGTATCTCTAAATGGGGTCTATTTGCTAACAATTAAAATCGCTGCTTTAATTAGCAGTTAGATATTCATTTGATTCAATTTGCGTCACATGCTGCAACTCATATATTCATAATTATAGAAGTTGTTTGCAAGTCAATAAGAGTTTAATATTTGCAGGTTCCATGATGTGCAACTCACCACCAACTTACAAAATAAAAAGGCCAAAATAAAATAAATAAGTCAACTTATTAAATTCATAAGTACCACCAAAAAAGCACCCCCAGTATTAACCAAGGGAGGCGGTAAGTCTCCCACCTGGTTGGCAGTGGGATTGGGGGTTAAATTTAACCCATCCATCCTTCTTAACCCCATGCCAAGTGGGATGGGGGTTTGAAACACAAGTTAATAGACTTCTATTATAGTCAATGGAGTATGCAATTAATCTTTTAACTACTTAATGCCATTGGTGCAGGAGAAAATATATGTATATATACATATAAATATATAGATATAAACATATATATAGATATAAATATATATATACTTACATTTATATATACTGTTAGGTCCAAAAATGTATGGATAGTGACATACAAAGCCAAAATTATGAAAATTGTGTCACTGCCCAAATGTTTTACATTTTACAATCCTTTGTTTCTAAGAGCAGATCAAATTTTTAATGTCCGTTTATGTTTGCTGTTTTAATTGTGTTACAATGCAACACACACTGGAAAGTGTTAATCTATTTGAGAATTTGTAAGAGCTAATGGCTGGTGGAGAGAACTTTCACAATGATCCCACAGTTATATAACTGAGAATTTAAGAGAAAGCTCTTAGTACACATCCACCCCCCTCCCTGAATAAAGTCTGGTGAGATCTGATGCTGGAGTAGAGACGTAGGCATTAGTAACACTTGATCTCAAGCAACTATCTTAACACATTCGACATTCCTGTCTCTACAATGAAATTGCTACATGATCTAAATAGGGGAATAAGTGATTAAAAAAATATTGCTCAATATAATTGCAATGTGTCCTTGGAAGAAAGCTGGAGGCCGAAGCGTTTGGTTGGAAATTTATTGCCAGGTTTCTTTTGTTTTGGAATGGAAATTGATTATATGCCCATTCTCTTAATTACTAACTTTTTAGTGGCGTGGTTACATGTTTGGTGTACTAACTGTTTCATGATTTACATTTGCTGTCACATGCTTCTCCCCATCGGTCCACATGTTTCAGTACCCAAAAAGCTCTTGGGGATAATTTAGGGTGAAAGAGTTAGCAGTTCTGTTCTATTGCAAAGAAACTTAAGAACAAAAATATTTGTTTTAGCCAATTAGAATCCCTTTCATTTCCTAAATGTATTGCGTTAGCTTTCCGTTAATAATAATTTGGAATAATATTTTTTCTTTAAAGTAATCTGGTTTGAATTTTCAGTCAATAGTTAAAAAATTCATACTGCCAGATTTAATTTAAAAGCAATTTAAAAGTTAATGTATCCTTAACTGTGCATTAATGATTTCTTATATTGCTGAATGATGCCTTTAAAGTCACTTTCACTGCAGAAATATACCCCAATTTTTTTTAATGAAATCATTGTTAAAAGAGCTAGCTTGTCTTATCTGATTTTCCTTTTATTAAATGTTTCCATTATTCATTTTGCACATAATCCCATGGGAAGAAAGACACTACTTTATCAATTCTCATTATATGGAATAGATCCACTGAAGTTTTACACATTTTTCTTTTTTGTTATTGTTTTAAAGTATGTTCATTGAATCTATTTCATTTTTGACAACTAGGTGTCAAAAAAAAAAAAAGAGAGAAAAAATGTAAACCAAACTAGTGGACAATTTCAACATTAATGTTAAGAAAAAATGGTCTTCTTATATTTTGAATAAAGTATTACATGTATGCGATACTTCTTCCATCCACGGATGAGACCAAAAAGGATTAACTAATATCGCCATCCCCCCATATCATGGCCATACCCGGGAACTCTCCAGGCTTGAGGTGTAGCGCTGCTCTCCACATTCTATGGGGCAAAGTAGGGGTGCTTGGCCATGGCTACTTCCAACTTTTTAAAAGCCACTTGGGTTACCCATGTCCTCATATAGCCTCTCCCTCAGAAAAGGGAGATATATGATTATGACAATTTCAAACAAAGAGAAAATCCATGACTACTTAAATCTTATATATCTTTGAATTTATACTTATATCAGCATCCTTATTGTTGTAGATATTGTTTTCTACCTAGAAGACTATGTAGAACCTGCTTTTGTTTAGCTCTGTGAACTGTACATATGTACCACTGTTTAATAATTACATTTATTCACACTCTAAAAGAGTCCCTCACGTTACAACTGCAAAATAATTAACATTTGTATGAAATTAAGCCTTTAAGAATCGCCACTGAACTGTAAATACCAGTTGCTCAGCTAGGCAGTAGAAATATCAAATTATTTACGTAGTGTTTACTTCTTACACTTGGGTTATCTCAGGTTGAGAATTTTACAATTATTTCAAATGCCACCAGTTTGAAATGTCCTTTTTATTCTGCCTGAGAGTTTGTGCTTTGGCTGATATGATTAACCCCCGAGTCTCCCGCTAATGGAAATAGATTGTGTGATGAAGAACGGTCTTGATCTTTGACTCTGTACTAAAGTTTAATCTGATAAACAAACTCTTGAATTACCTGACTAGTCATGGATAAAAGCAGACAATAACTGAGGCAGAAACTTTCAGCTGCACTGTGATTTTGGTCGTAAATTCGTATTATGCTTGATATTTTTAACTTGAAATAAAAAAAAAATATTATGTAATTGAAATCAGTACTTACAAAAAGCAGCAGCTACAACATAAATTTAGTACCTATAAATAATGTATATGAAATTCACACCTAATACAAACTTTAATATAATAATCACACACGTATGTGGCTCTAATTTTTATGATTAATTCATAGAAATATAGAATGTCAGATAAGAACAATTTTGCCCATCTACTATGCCTTTTTTCCTAAGGATCACATCTTAGTCATTCATTGCTTTTATGCCTATCCTGTGCATGTTTAAATAATCTTACTGTATTAGAATCCATCACCAAATTTGTGTAATCTTGTAACACAAGATTATTACCTGTAATATGTTTATAACTTTTATTCATACTAAAATCACAAAACTTGTAACAGCGAAAATGTTGTATTCTGCACACATATTATGACAATGGCATGACACAGATGCTCTGTTCTTTTTTTTTTTGCTAGTTTTAACAATATCACAATGATATATAGTATGTTTATTAAACAGTTGCAATTAAAGTTTCATAATAAAAAGTAAAATTTCTAGGTTTACCACAAATTTGACTGACTAAAGTTTGAAACTTGTATTATTAAGCAGCAAAACTAGAAAAGTACCGTATATTCCGGCGTATAAGACGACTGGGCGTATAAGACGACCCCCAACTTTTACAGTTCAAATATAGAGTTTGGACTATACTCGCCGTATAAGACTACCCCTCTACCCAGCGTACAACAACCAGCCAATCACGGCAAGCAATGTACCTTACCGGTGATTTGCTGGTTGATTTGCTGACATATACATACATGCACTGCCCTTACACACACACACACACATATATATAATATATATATGTGTATATATATATATGTGTATATATATATATATATATATGTATATATCTACACATATGCCTGTCCATACATACACATTTATACACTGCCCTCACCACACACCCCTGCCTTTACACACACATGTATATGTATATGTATATATATATATATATATACACACACGTATGTGTATATATATATATATATATATATATATATATATATACACACACCAGCTTACAAATACACTGACCATATCACACCAACATACATACACTGCACTCACACCCCTTTCTCCCCATCTCTTACCTTATCTTCTGTCTTCTTTCTTCCATCCAGTTGTGGGAGCGCGAGGTCTGGCACTTCAGACCTCAGCTTCCCTGCTCCCTCATCACTACGCGCCGGCAATTGATGCCAAGCGCCGGGACATGACGTCATCCCTGCGCTCGGCATCAATAGCCGGCGCGTAGTGATTAGGGAGCAGGGAAGCCGAGGTCTGAAGTGCCAGACCTCAAGCTCCCTAATGTTGGTTTAGTTAGAGGGAGGTCATGATCTCCCCAACCAGCCCTGCTGATCAGGGCTAGTTGGGGAGATCACGATCTTGCACCTACCTCGGCGCGGCCCTGAAGACCGGCCCAGGGGAGGCGGCTTCTTCACTCGCCCCTCCCCTAGAGATTGGTGGCTTCGTGGGAACCTCCGGCTTGGTAAGTACCCGATGGATGCATTTCTTAGGGGTTTCTAAGTTAGTACCCGGCGTATAAGACGACCCCCCATTTTTAAGAAGATTTTCTGGGGTTAAAAAGTCATCTTATACGCCGGTATATACGGTACTATGATTGAATTTCTGTAAAATTTAAATTTAAGCACTTGTGAGAATGCACAATTTTAGATATCACTATACACATACACATGATGCAATGAACTATAAGACGAAAATCTGAACAAATACTGCTTAACGCAATATGGACGGAAACTATAATGCCTTTAGTATAGAACATTTCTGTAAAAGGACTAAAACCACATTTACAGTAAAGATGTCAAGGTACCGGGTATGCACAGCCAAATTGGTGCGTATGTGAAGATTTTCCAAGCATCTTGGCCTGGTCTCTATTTTAAATGTAATTTTCAATCCTTGGACACAAATTGATTTTGTGACTTTGATAACAAAAAAAAGCTGGAACTGGAGTTTGGACCAGAAATGTTCTATTACATTTCCCTCATTAAATTCACATGAGTGTAAGAAGAAAAAGCAAAGAGGCCAATACAATTAATACTCATTTGAAAAGAACAGAGGATGAATACTTAAAATGTTTGGAGATGACGCAACTGAATACCTTAAAAATCACTAACCTCGGGTAAAGATGGAATGTAGTTCACTCAAATGAGACAGTAGTAGTTCATTGTTCGTCATCAGGCTTTTCAAGCATTTGCAAATCTGTCCACATGTAAGTTATTTCATAACCTATTCAGTCTTTCTAATGCCTCAAAATATGTTTCTTGTTGCCTTCAAAATATTTTCTGTTTCAATCCAAAATGAACGTGCCTCCTATGAAAAGGTGTATGTTTGAGTTTATAAATGCAGGTGAGGGGTTGAGGGCAATATAATGTGTGTTAACAGCATTGCCTTATAATTAAGGTTCTTGATACATTTCTTAGTTGGTATTGTCACTAAAAATATCTATCCTGTCTGGGATGCCCACTGTCACAGAAGCCTCCGTGCCATGGGCTCCTGGAGAGGAATGAGTGCCAGCCTTCTTCCTACAGACTATAGGCCCTGGTACAGAGTGCCACGTTTCCCAAAGTACAAGAAACTCTAAAGACTGTGGAGCTTGGATAGATTTGGGGCGCCTGCATTGTGGGAGGGTGTTTATGTATGGTGTTACTCTCCATCGTTTCTGGACTTACAGGACAGAGACCCCCATGGCCAGTATGTGTGACTGGATCTGATATCCAGCAGGTTTCAGACAGAAGTCAGGAAAATGCCGTGTTCACCATCCTCCCCACAGACTACAATAGTGACCCCTTACTGGGCTGAGATGGGCTGACTGCAAATACTGAGCCATTTGCAAAGGAGGACCTGATGGAGAACTTTGTGGGGCTTGTTGTGTCTATTGTATGTAAATTGCCCCTTTACCCCTGTGTTTCCAAATAAACTGAGCCCTGTTTTCACCTCCCCATGAGTGTTGTCTGATGCTTGGGGTAGGCTATGATCCTTTATTGTCCTTTTCAGGACAATAGCCACACTATGTATCTACAACGCTGGTTCTGTCTGACACTGAAGGTGGTACTCACTCTCATTAATTCTCTCTTACACTCTCTATCAATGTCTTCCTACCTTCTCTGCCCACTGCTTCTGTGCCCCTGTCTCCTTTTATTCCGCTCCGCTTCTTCTCTTGTCTCTTCCTGTTCTTCTGTATTCTTTGTACAATTTTTCCCCACAATTGGATGAACATTGGAGAAATTGTCCCCATGGTGCCCAATGCGACAGAGACAGGCATACGGATGCGGTCAGTGAGACATTGAGAGAAAGTTTGACGGAGTGAATGAGATTGTGAGAGAGTATGAAATAGCGTGAGTGATGGATCTGAGGTCTGAATAAAAGATTACCTTGATTATAAGATTCATATGATTTTTTCTTATCCATGACAGGTAGAGTTGTCAGGAGAACTTACAGGAGAGTTGTGAGTAATTTCCTCACTTTACTATTCATTATGAACGGCCAGCTGAGTTGCCTCTAAATAATGTGTTATTTAATGTGTAAGGAGACTGAATTTAACTATACGTTATACAAGGCTAACCAACAAGGGAAGGAGCTAAAACACAAGTTCCCTTTAGTTAATAAACCCCTGAGTGTGACCTACCCTATAAACAACAGAGTTTTATACGATCACATGGGCATGTATTGTCCACCCACATAAAAGACACATATTAAGCCCAAAAACAGGCTTGACCAGGGCCGCATGATAATTTAAGGTGGGCTGAGGCAGGTCAATCATAAATATAAATACTACTGTGTTCGATGTATTTTACTGCATTTTGAAATGTAAAATAAAAGTTACATTTTTTGCTTTTTGGGAGGATACAGATGCTGCTGCATTAACCAAGAAGAACTGTACATTTATGATGAAAAAAAACAGCAACAGGGGGCACAAAATATCTGCTTAAAAAGACACATTGTAGAAAATGTAATTTAATTGGTTCAATCTCTCTAAAGTACTGCATCGAAAGTACTGATCATTGCCTTCAATTTTCCAGTAGGTTTCTGCTTTGAATAAGTAAATAGTGGGTAATGGTTTGTGTCAAAGTCCTTTTAACACTCCATTAAACATAAAGCATGACAATTTGATCAGATGTCTATTTTACAGTCAGAGACTGACTTCTGACTTTGGGAATCACTCAGCTGCATCAGGTCACATCATAAGAGTCCTATTCCTATCTTCTCAAAACCCTTCTTAGCTTTATCTGAGACATATTTAGAATAATTGCATTCTGAGATCACTTTTTAACTTGCTTTTGACATAATCCTACAAGTTCAAAATGAGGCTAAAACTCAGCTTGTTTTAATCTGTAAAATGAACTGCTTGTCCAAGCCACTTAAAAAGCCAAAAAAAGTAAAAACAGAAGCTATATTTGCACAAATGTATTGTAACCTGCTGAGAATCATTGCTGTTTCTCTCTCTTACATTTGTAAAAATATATCTATATATATATAAGTCTTTATATTGTGTATGCACATATAGTGGTGTATGTACATGTAATACTATTAAATTATATGTCATATTCTCAAACTTGATTTTTTTTCTTAACAGTGGTCACATCTGTCACACTGTGCTAATATAAGCCATTAAAATAAATCCTAAATCAATGTAGTTCTGCTATATTTTATTACGTTTGAATGCAGGCTCAATTGTAATGTTCTCCAAATCCAGCCCTAATTAAGGAAATTATTTGCCAATGTAGGTATCTGGCACATACTTATTTTTAAAGACACATGGCTATATGAATTAATTTAAATGTACGAATGGAGTTGGGATACACTATATTTTTTATGATGTCACTTTAATGATATCATATTTTTAAAGGGAAAATAAGTTAACCAACTAAGTAATTATAATTAAGCCCACTGTGACTTTCTGTCCTTATACAGGTGGAGAATTATCCTAAATAAACGCTCTTGGGAGTAGTCGCAGTGACAGAATATCCAGTTGCATGTAATTTCTATAAATATAAGACACGCTCATTTAAACTGAATTAAACTTTATTTAAATCTAGTTAAAATAGCTTTAATGTGTAATTGTCCCCCTGCCTATTTATAACATTTCAGTGCAATGCTATGCACTCCAGTGAATGGTTTTGCACTCCGGCACAACTGTATCTGATTGCAGAGCCAGACTAGGCATCGGGAAAACCGGGTAGATGCCTATTCGTCCTGTACCTGTTGGAGCCGTATGTACCTTAGTACAACAAGTGCTGTAGAGTCCTTCTTTAGGTGTGGCCACGTGCCAATAGTTTGATGACATCATACTAGAGCCATGCGCAGGACTGCTTTTTTAATCCCGCTCCCGCTGATTTTTTGCCCAATCCCGCCCTGCTCCCGCAATGTAGGTATTCCGCTCCCGCCACATTTAAGGCCAATCACGCCCACCTCCTTACCTGAACTGCAGATTTCCCGCGCAGTCCCGCAAGGCTGCTCTCGAGTTGCTCCCTCACAGCATCTCTTCTCTTGCTCCTCCCAGGAACAGGGCAGAGTCATGGGAAGTGACGTCACATCACGTGACTCCGTTTTGTTCCTGGTCAGAGCAAGAGAGGCAACACTGTAAGGGAGCATCGAGAAGGCAGCCTTCCGGGACTACGCGGGATTACCGGGACCCGCAGGTACAGTGCCTGAACGCCCGCTCCTGCCCGCAACCCCAGCAAGACCCCCCGCGCCCACAAGTTTTTTGGCAGGTCCCGCCTCCCAATGCAGTCCTCTACATCATACCCTCTGTGGGAAGATACTATTTGAAACAGGTCTTTGTTAACATGCTTCTTAAGAATGTGACATACATAGAGATATATAGAATGACATACACAAAGAGAGACAGAACTACACAGAGAAAGGCGTATAAACACAGAGAGCTCAAAGAACTTAGAACTGCAGTTTGATTGCACTCAAAAAAGACTACAATTTAACCAAAATAAGGTTAATAATTTTAAAGTGTCACTAAACTTCAAAAACAACATTGGTTTATTTAGTTTCCATTAATATATCTTTATGCCATCATTCCAAGATGGAAGCTTTCAGACACTAATGTTATGTTGTCAAAGACTTCAGCTTTACATAACAAGTGTTATTATTCAGTATTACTTACAGCAAGCCATCTGGTACAGAATGAGAAGATGGGCCTGTTCTTTTGAGGACACTGTCTATAAAGTATATGGATTCAACAATGTACAGAAGAGAAAAAATGCTGGCATGAGAGGGAATATATTAAAACTAGAAGAAGGTCCGCGTTTTAGATGTAAAAGTTTTAGTTCACTAGAGGGTGGTAGGTAAGTGGAGTTTGCCTTCCAGCAGGAAAGTAATATGGGGTAATACATTGAAGAAATTCTCAGCGTAGGGTTTTCTCCTTCACTTTTTTTTTTAAAGTTTACTAGTTTGTTTTTTTGAAGTTACATAGTTACATAGTTACATAGGCTGAAAAAAGACATGCGTCCATCAAGTTCAGCCTTTCCTATATCTGTTAATTTGTTGCTGTTGATCCAAAAGAAGGCAAAACACCCCAGTTTGGCTCTTTCCAATTTTGCACTAACTCTGAGGCGCCTTTTTTTCTAAACTAAACAGATTTAAATTAGTTAACCTTTCTTCATAACTATAGTGCTCCATTCCTTTTATTAATTTTGTAGCCCGCCTCTGCACCCTTTCTAGTGCTATGATATCCTTCTTTAGAATAATTGCACAGCATATTCAAGGTGCGGCCTTACCATTGATTTATACAGAGGCAAAATTATATTTTTATCCTGCGAATTGATGCCCCTTTTTATACACGACAATACCTTACTGGCCTTAGCAACTGCTGACTGACATTGCACATTGTTGCCTAGTTTGTTGTCTATAACAATTCCCAAATCCTTCTCATTTGTCGCTACCCCTAATTCAGGGTGTAGGTTGCTTGTGCATTCTCTACCCCAAAGTGCATAACTTTCCATTTATCTACATTGAATTTCATCTGCCATTTGAGTGCCCAGTCCCCCAGTCTATCTAGATCCCTCTGCAGCACAGTAATATCCTGCTCGCCCTGTATAACTTTACCTAGTTTTGTGTCATCTGCAAACACAGAAACATAACTTTCAATGCCTCCTGCCAGGTCATTTATAAATATGTTGAATAAAATTGGTCCCAGAACAGAACCCTGAGGGACACCACTTACCACTTTTGACCAGCTTGAAAATTTACCATTTATAACAACTCTCTGTTCTCTATCTCTAAGCCAATGTTCTACCCAAGAACAAGAATTTGCATCTAGGCCAATTTCCTTCAGTTTGAATACTAACCCATTGTGTGGAACCGTGTCAAACGCCTTGGCAAAATCCAAGTAGATTACATCCACTGCAACACCCTGATCGACACTTCTACTTACTTCTTCGTAGAATGCAATTAAATTAGTTTGACGGTGTCATCTGTATATTCTCTACATATATATATTCTAGTTCTGGTATCGTAGTGCAATCCACTAAACTAACACCGGATTGTCCTTATAATACTTAATGTTGTAAAAGATGGAATACCTCAGTCTTAATTAACTAAGTGGACTGTACTTTGTAGCTAATGGGAGATAACAGTTGCAATATAAAAATAAAACTGACTCATTCAGAGCTACAACAGATCTCTGTATGCAACACTTTATTAAAGAGATTTGCTCTTTAATTGTGCACAGGATAGACATAAGGCAATGCTTAACAATTTAGAAAATAACATTGCTGCCCTTAAAATATTTTTTTACTTCCTTATATGCCAGATTGGTGGTGTTGGGACTGAAAATGGCACTAATATTCTGGTATTTGAATGCCTTTAACAGATTTCCCTTCACTGATACACTTTTATTACTTCTCACTTGATACCAATGAATATATTTCTTCAATATTTTCTATGATTATCTTCAATGTATATGTATTTTGCTGGAATATTTTGGCACATTTCTTGAATTGTCAGCCTAATAAGATTTTTGTTACAATCATCTTTATTGAGAGTTGAGTGGTGATTCAGAAGGATATAGTGATATTTTTGTTGTTATTTTTAAGTATTTCATACTTTTTAATACCTATTCAAAAATTGATATCCATTTTTACTAAATACATTTATTCCAGGAGGATTGTGGATATTAGTTTGTTAACTGAAATCTAAAATAATCAGTAAAATAATGTTATTTTATTAAAACAGATGGTTTTCTTTTAATACTGTGAAACAGAATAGTTGTGCTTTATTTAAATTTCTTAAAGACACCAAATTTTCTTCACTAGCTCAATTTGTGTAGAGAATGAGAAGCTCATACTTTCTCATATTAGAGCAGCCCTGGACAGAGGCTCCACTGGCAAAGAGGGGGTGTCAGCCTTCTTGATAGATGGGTTTTAACGGGAGGACCTGAAATAAAAAGAGGACAGTGGGACCACTTCGCTTTTCACTAAAGTAAGACATAGACAGCCAGTTGTTTTGTTTTTTTTGTTGCTCTTGCCCTCCCTAGGTTTTTGGTTCCCGTGTTCTGTGTTGTTCTCCCGGTGTTATGTCTTAACCTGTTTTAGTGCGGGAATTTAACCACCGTGTGATATGGTCATGGTAGTGGTTCACAAGCCTGCAGGTTGAGCACAGGATACTCCTTGGACCCTTAGCCCCAGTAATGGAAGATCTAGTTATATGTAGCCACTATGGCATGGGATGGCCCTTGCTTTGCTCAAATAATACATCTATTGCTATTTCAACTATATACTTAAGTAAGGTTTATGGCTATATGTTAAATAACTTAAATATGCCTTATTACAATCAGTAATTGATTTATGGGATACGTCAATCTCATTGTGACAATGTAAAGTGTCAAGTTGTACAGTGTGGGGAAAATCCTCACGATGGCCATTTAATTTTAATTAAAGTGAGCTGTAACTTTCACAGTGGCTGTCTTTTAATTAATTGGGTGCAAATTGATCTTGAGTGCAATGGTCTTGAGTCACAAGCTAAAAGCAATGAAGTCTTTCAGTCTTTCTTCTTTGAAATCCTTAATTTCCAGATCTTCAGTTTACTAACCATTGTGCATATGTCCTAACATTCAAATACCATAGGGGTTTATTCACTCCTGGTTTGTAGGACGGTTGTCATTTCAGCTCCTTGTCTTGATTATACATTATAAAGAAAAAATAACTTTCAAACAAAGTAATGCATTTCAATATGTCGGTTTATTTACCTAATTTGGCCAACCTCAGTGAGGCATCAACACCCATTAGGTGAATGCCTTAAGTGTTTATCACCCAACAATGGCACTTAGTCGTAGGCATCTGCATTTTCTTGTTTGAAAGTTATTTCTTCTGGAGGTACAGACTCAAATTCTGTTGTTTGTTGTTCTGGATGAAGGTGGAAGTGCTGAGTGCTTGCACAACGTGTAAGTATCAAATCCTATGCATTATGGATCAAGGTGAGCTGTTTCTTGTTTCGAGTATGCATTATAAAGAACCAACTTCGGTCACAGAAAGGACATGGCTGCATAATCCATAGTTAAATCAATGAATCGTCTTCAGAGTCCCCATCACCCAAAGAATTAGGCATTATGCAGGACCAGCTCAGCCTTTGCCAGCTTTGGACCTTCACAATGAATAGTGGAGAGAGCAAGAGAGTTATATTGTCAACTCTTCCATTAGTGATTAAAACATTTTAATCTGAAACATAGCTCTATAAGATAACCCATTCGTTCTTTATGTCATCCACAGTTATGGACTAACCATTTTGCAGCATTTTTACACTGTTACTTGTCAGTTGCATAATTTGAAAGTTTAACAGGAACATTGATGTCACTGGTGTTTTGAGGGATCAATAATGCAAATTTGAGTTTCTTTCATCTAAACAATATTTCATTCTATTTATTCTCCAATATCCTATGAATGTCACTAGTTCTATTGCACATATAGTCACTATGCTGTTGAAATGATTAGCATGACAGAACACAAAACAAGGAAGGGTCAAGACTAGCTCATATACAGTCTGTAAAGACTTTAGTGTTTAGCTACAAGCAGTAATTAAAAAATAAGTTACTGTAGATCTTCTTACCGTACTGTATGACACAAACATAGCATTGATTAAACCAGCATCGGGGTGCGCTTTCTGTTTAACCCTCCAGAAAGCGCAGAGGATAAATTGTTTCAACATACACTTCTGATATACCATCAGCATGTTTACTGTACCTGATATCATATATACTACATCCAGCTTGCTGGTTAAAAGGCCATAGATTTACCATTCTGATACTGTTCTCCTGTGGATTTATATTTCACTGTGTCCCCTTCTTAATGTACACATTAATGTCCCTCTTAAATGCCCCTTGCCATCCCTGCTTCCGTAAAGCAGAGACAGGTACGTGTTGGCGTTTAAGTCCTGTGCAAGTGATAAGCTTCTTATGGGTTTCTGATTAATATTAATCTATTTCTTCACGTTCAAAAGAAAATCTCATTAAAACAATATATTTTTCTGTTCTATTATCCTGTGCACAAATATGAAAACTAGTCATGTACTAAGTCATATTCGGTTGAGAAGTAAAACAATATGTGTGCATGAGCCAAGCAATTATATCACTCAAATGTAGGCATTATGTAAATCTGTTCTTGTTAGATGGCCAATAACTGGCTTAAATTTCCCCCACATGGAAACACACTGAGCCATGTTAACTAATTTGTAAACAACGTCCTTTGATGCCAGAGGCAGCAATTTCATTTAAGTCAAGTATTTTTATGATCAGAACATCACATTCTAACCACAGGGCAAATTAGCTCCTCCCTACACACAATCCAGTTTCCTGTAAAAAACATGTCGTCGGTAACAAGAACGCAGGTTTTTTTCTCATATGTTTCTGTTACCAAGTAACAGATCTACGAAATATGTATCTCTACAAAATAAATCACAAGATTTCCCCAGGTTTTTTAAAACATTTTTTTAGAGATTTGTAAAGGTTTGTAAAGCTGATCTGTCAGTTTTCTCATTTCGTAAATTTTCCAGTTTTACACACCAGATAAACTTATGTACTTGAGTAATATTATATATGTAATATGTGGGCAAAAGTATTGGGACACCTGACCATTACAACAACAGGGACTATTATGACATTACATATTAAATGCATAGATATTAATATGTAGTTGGTCCCCCCAAAAAAATCCAGAAGATCTTGGAGTCGTTCTGTGCGAATTTTTGCGCATTTATCCACTAGAGCATTTATGAGGTCAGGCACTGATGTTGGACGATAAGGCCTGGCTGGCAGTGTCTGTTACAATTCATCCCAAAGGTGTTTCATGTGGTCTACAGGATTTTAATGGTTGAGGGTCTTGGTAGGATCTGCTCTGACGCAGGGGCTGGTTATAGGTGCACTGCCTAATCTCAGGGGTCATGCCTCTATGTTTTTGTAGGTTTAGGAGGGATGTCAATTCATCATTTATATGTCATATTGTGAAATTGCTGATTGCACTTGATTGGTTCAGGCAGCCTTTGTAAGGAGGGATCAAGGAGAAGGAAAAGAATTTCAGAACAGGAAATAACGCTGGCTCTGCCACTCTGAACACAGATCTAATCTTTAATGACGTGAAGTTTTAAACTAAATATCTCTAAAACATTGAAAAAAAGTACAAGCGATAATATAATTTTAATGAATTATATTAGTTATGCTACATGCTGTAATGGAGACAGTTGGCGTTAAATTATTATTTGTAGAAAAAGTTACTACAGTAAGGTTAGGTAATCTGAAAATGCCAATTAATACAGTTGCACTGTTTTGTAAAATAGAATGTTTTTCCAAGAAAGACTAATGGCTATACATATTATACACTACAAGGATGATTACAAGTGATACCTTTGTCTGAAAGCAATATCTCCATGCTAAGAAAAAACAATCACATATGTTTAAGGATGTGGAAAATTATGCTTGGTAAAAAAAGCTAGTTACAGTATATAGTAGATGACCTACTCCTAATTCCCCCATGGAGACGTTAAACAGCTTTAAACAGCACTGCTCCCCAGGAAGGCCTCTAATGACATAACAATATGTAACACATTTCTTTTACATCTGGGTATAGGGAATACACTTTAGAGAACTCACTCAATAAAAGGATTATTCCTTTTACAGAGACATTAGATCAGCAGGATTTTGTTCCATAAACATTCTTAACTAAGCAACCCTATAGTACTGCACTTCAACCGGAGAGCCGTTTTCATAAAACAAAGTGTACTTTATGTTACAATACTGTATAGCATGTCTAAATTACTTCTTAAAATCTCTGCTCGGGCATTTTACAATTAGCCATATTAAACCTTGTCTTTCAGAACTGCTACTTCCCAATGAGGTTTGTTTATTTAAGCTACTCTTGAAAATAAAATTAACTTCCAGTTCTTAGCACAACGATGTGAGCTGAAAAATTAAAAGGGTAGAAAGCGGATTTATGCTAAATCCTTTTAAAACATTAGTGCAGCTAATAGGAACCCATTATTCTCATGAGAATTTTGATTTTCTATTTTTAATATCCAGCGAGCTGCAAAAGCAAATTCTTATCCAAATATTTGGTGAAATTTGAGTTGTGCCAATATCCTTTCTTCTTGGTGCTTAAAAATAAGCTTTGTTGTAATTGTACCCTAAGGAGAACTCATTTCTTGCGAAACGCAAAACCAGGTGACTTTAAGCACAATCAGCAATTAGCGAGACTGTCTTTGATTCATATCCTTACAAATAATATGATTTGTGCTGTTGAGAATATTATTTTTAAGTTTCAAATGCATGTCATAACATTCACTATGCTTATGGCTTATCAGCAACTAATAATTGAAATCAACCACGATAAAGAGAATTCCACAACATAATATATAATGGTAGCAGACTGATGTGATTAACTACATATTGAATTTAAATTGATTCAGGTTCTCTTATATTTAAATGCATTCAAGCAAGTTAAATATTTTTTGTGTATATTTTCACCACGTGAAAGCAAGTAAACATAGACATTTAAAACTGTGAGCTTTTAAAAATGTATGCCCGGTTCTGCATTGATTCCAGTAGGGACTTACAGTATACATTATTTATACACTTCCTGAGTAAAAAGACAACTGAGTATCTTTGCAAGTGTTATAACTGAGGGTTACTAAGCATTAGGCTGATTTAACGTAAATATGTTTCATCAACTACATTAAACTTCACATCACAACAGCAAAGGCAATTATGCATATTAGCACTGTGGAATATGATAAATCAATAAATCATATTACATGTAACTATATTAAGCTAGTCATTTAATTTCAGCATGTCAGTGCTGGATCTTATATCTGACAATAAGTAACCAGGGACATAACTAGAAAAAAATAGACAAACATTTTTCCCGGTCCCCCCAACTTCAACAGATGGTCTGTGCAACCATTGCCCCCAAACAACTTATTTGTGCTTTCTTTGCCCCTTGCCCCCCTTCCAACATACACTCTGGCACACATATGTAAAAACACTTACACAAATTACACACACTTACTCATACTCACTAAAAAACATGTACACATTCATTCTAACACACACTCCATCATACCCCACTTACACATACATGGCCACACACACCTACACATCCATGCTCACACACACAATTATACATCCATCCTCACACACACACACACACAATTACACATCCATGCCCCGATACATTCCTGTCTCCCCATGCCGGTTCAAAGTAGTTTAGAAAGAGCGCTTCCAACCAGGACTGGTGCAGTACCTGTCTGAATGGCCCTTCCTAAACTATTTTGAACCAGTATGAGGAGACAGGAACAAAGGGTTTCTGTGGTTGCAGCTGCAATGGAGCCTGTGCCTCTAGAGGGCTCAGTGCAACTCCTTGCAGTTATGCCACTGTAAGTAAAATTATACCCATGTAGCTTATTTCCTTAACCCCCTACACCCTTCATAATATAATGTGCTATAGTAAGATCAGTTGGCTAGCATATTATACATCACTAACAGTCAACACATTGTCATTTGGACTAGAGAAGTGCGGCCGGATTGTAGTATAGGGAGGGAAGGTACTTAAGGGGGTGAAACTACCAGCAGGCCACAAAGCAGACATATAGATCCAGCTACAAGTACCTTGGTATCCAATAGTCACATGGAAAGCATGATGAGGAGGCAGCAACAAGTACCACCAATGGATAAGGCAGATCCTGAAGAGCCAGCTCAATAGGAAGAACAAGATCTGCGCCATCAACACATATACCCTGCTGTCATAGGGAGCTGGCCAATAGAAGAAACGGAGGCTGCCAATGTGAAGATCCAGAAGCTACTCACAATGTACAGGGGTTTCCACCCCAAGTCCAATACACAGAGACTGCACACCAGCAGGAAAGAAGGCAGCACCCAAAGATGAAGTCCTGTGAAAATGCCTGAACAGACATGTAACAGAACAGACATGTAAAGAAGATCACATGGAGTATATACCATGGCAAGCCAAGACCCTGCATGTGATGTACCATCGCCAAAAAGCAGGGGTGGCTGGACAGGGCTGGACTCAAAGACAGCACTGGGGCACTGATAATGCCAGCACAAGAGCAGGCACTAAGCACCAGTTCCATAGAGGCAGGCATCTACCTCACCAGGCAGTACCCAAGGGGCAGGCGATGTGAAAAGGCTTCTGAGACAGTCCAACACATAGTGGTTGGGTGTAAGATGCTAGCAGGAACACAATAGACTGAACAGCGCAACCAAGTAGTTGGCATTGTGTACAGGAACATCTTCACAGAGTATGGACTAAACCATCCCAAGTCCAAAAGGGAGATTATACAGAAGGTTGTGGAGAATAACAGAGCTAAGATCCTGTGGGACCTTCAGATCCAGATGGACAAGCAGGTACTGGCCAATCAACCTGACATTGTGGTGGTAGACAAGGACAGCATTGGTAATAGATGTAGCAGTACCAAGTCACATCAACATTTGGATGAAGAAGTATGAGAAGCTGGAGACGTACCAGGGTCTGAAAGAAGAACTAGAGAAGATGTAGAGAGTGAAGGCCTAAATGGTCCCACTGGTCATAGGATCACTTGGGGCTGTGACTCATAAGATAGGAGAATGGCTCTAACAGATTCCAGGAACGACATCAGAACACTCTGCCCAGAAGAGTGCAGTGCTATGAACAGCTAAAATACTGCGCAGAACTCTCAAACTGCCAGGCCTTTGGTAGAGGACTGAGGTTGAGAAAGACACATACCACCCATAGGGATGAGAAGAGAAATTATATATATATATATATATATATATATATATATATTATACAGAGCCAGCCTTAAGTGTTCTGGCGCCCTGTGCGGACTACTCCTCTGGAGTCCCCTTCACACTACCCCCGGCCCTTCTCACTATCAAATCAGGAAGCACTAAAAGTCCTGTTCTGGAATCCTCATCTGCTAAATGAGCAACAATGAAAATGTGGAATGGAGAAATGGCCCACCATTCTCTCCAAATAAGTACAATTGGACTTTTCAAAGTGAGATTTCCCCCAAAATTTGAAAAAAAAAAATAAGAATTCATCCCTCAGAGTGAGGAAGGAGGTTGATTTGCAGCAGCAGAGGCAGGACACAGCAGTGGCACAGGGCAAGCATTGCCAAACAGACACATCCAGATTGTATAGGATTGTACAAGACTATATTTCTTCAAATATATAAAATTAGTAAAATTATAAAAAGGAATGAGATTGAGTCACGGCAGCAAAGGCAGGGCACAGGGCAGACACAGGCAGACAAATACATCCAAGCACATGGTACAGGACCAAAATTCCCCATATTCCAAAAAAAAAAAAATATATATATCACCCCAGAGGAGCAGCAGCAGCAGTAGGGTAATGGGCCTGGGCAGGCACTAGCAGACAGAGACATCAGCCACATGGTATAGGAATCCCTAATATGTATGCCTTAGGTGGGTGTTTTATGAATGCTATTCACTGGGTATGCACTGATTTCTTGCTCTGATGATACTTATTGCTCATTATTATTTAAGCAACAAACCAGGAACTTGAATGTTTATGCCTTTAATGCTCTTTAGGCTGTGCATTTTTTTAGGGAATCTGCCTGCAACTGACATACCCCCCCATTAATAAAGCAATAATAAATAATAAACCAGAGAGTGAAAGAAATGCAGTCATACAACTTGCCCCAGTGGTAGAACAGTTGTTGAAATTATAGAAATGGCACATTAGTATGACGCACTTGGAGGTTCCCTCGCTGACCTTTCTCTGCTGATGAGTTTTTAAGGGTCATTTAATGTTCCAGAGGATGTTATAGCAGATTAAACCAGACTATGTGTTGTATGATGATTGTGGTGACAAGTAGTAAGATCTAGGAAATTGTCTAAGTTTGTAAAAGAGCAAACAAGGTGTCTGTTTGTGCTTATAATTTGCAATACTGGAGGGTTCATGGATTTCAGAGTCAGTACCATGGCCTCAATATGTTATATCATCACTTAATAGTGAAGAAAAATAGAGGCATATTGCAAATTTTTTCCTGATTACAGCTAGTAAAGCATCATCTATAAGAGCCAGAGAGCCAAATGTTATTCATTTAAAAGATGAGATAAACCAAAAGGACTAAATGGTTGTATATTTGAACAAACAAAAAATAATTTCAAATATTTGAATCTACAGTATGTTGATGAAGTAAATGCAACATTTCTTGGAATAATGTTGAGACATATTCTAAAGTAATTTTACGTTTTAACATAACATACCCCTTCCTAAAACATACGATAACTGAATTGTGATACCTGTTTTGTCTTTATATAGCTTTGGCTGCATAAAACAAAATATGCAAAGAATACCATTACTGCTATGTAGTGACAGGTTAGCTACCAAAGACATAGCCATAAAGTTTTCTTTCTGCTTCTTAGGTAACTTCATGGTATTATAACAAAGGCCCAAATCACGAGTGACATTAATTAATATAAGCTATTCAAGACAAATTTAAAGCAATTTAAATTAGAATATATCTTTCTATAGCCAAAAAAGCATGAAAAAAGTAAGTATTCTTGACAAGAACATTTTTTATTTTATTTCTTAGTGGTGGGTTCTTCTTACTAGGGGATTCCTGGATTATAAATATGTCCACACCATATACTGTAAATCTAAGTACATGTAATAAAAGTATAGATTTCAATTTGAAGAAATGGTGTTGGGAGCTTTTAATTTTCTCATTTGCTCTATTCCTCAAATATTAAATATTTTCAACATACTGTACTTTACACCAATACATAAAAAAGATTTGTACCATATATAATTCTGCAATTAAGCCTATTTTATAGCCAGAAATAGGAACAATCTTTTCAAAATGTAGTTCAAGTTTTTCAGTGTATATAAAATCTTCCTAAGTGGCCATTAATGCCCCTTTTCTCCGTATTACATATGGAAATGCTACTACTCCATTAATGGCACCTTAAAATAAATTCGTTTCATTATCAGCCTTTTCCAGCTTTAGTAATAATTCTTTTTAGACATTTTACTGCCTGTGAATGCTTAGTATACTGCATGGCTTAAAACAGTTTCACATTCTGCTCAAGCTTGCAGACATATGTTTTGAGGGCAAAGAAAGATAAAATCCCACACAAAACCACTAAATTTCTAGGTAGGTTGTCAGATAGAAGTTATGAAGATAGATAAGATTCTCTAGGCATGTTTAGCCTTGAAGACAGATTAAGCGATAACAGCTGAAGATGGAAACAGTAGAAAAAGAACAATTATTTCACCTGGTGTTCTATATTGCTCTAAAAAGTCACATACAACAAAAAAATGTCAGATCCGATACTAGGCCCAAATGATGCATACTTGCCACTTTCTTGGTCAGTGTTGTCATTTAAAGAGTGTGTTGTATATTATGTGTTCATAAATGGATTTGGGTGTGTGACATGACTGTTTCCTTAGGCTTCTCTTGTACACAGATAGCTTGAATATGAATAATACTATGTCATTTCATTTGTATGCTGAGCTGATAGGGTGTGAAATGCAACATTGAATTGCCTGAGACTTCTTGGAGAGTATTTCAAACCCTTTTCTGCATCAAATGTAGAGATTCAGAAAGAAAAAAAAATCACAAAAATAAACAGGTAGTTTCTCCAATGAGAAAAAATAAAGACAGATTTCCTCAGCACTATACAATGGTTATTATTATTCAAAAAGCAACTAAGATAGTATTTTAAAAGTGAATAGAAACAATGCTCGAAGCATTTTTTTTTACCCATACTGCATAGATGTCAGCAAATATAAACAGTTTTTTTGTTGTTCTACCAACATATTGGAGTCCACAATGTAAATTACATTATTAATGGATTAAGTAGGGCATTAACACAAAAATAACTGTTTTATCCCTTTTTTGTAAGGTTTGATTAAAAATGCCTGATGTGGATGAGTTTAGTATTGAATTAAATGGCACCCTTAAAATATTTTGTCATGGTGAAGTAGGTGGTCAATGGTAGGCCACTGTTATTTCAAATTCTGGCACCATTACTGGTTGCTTTTTTATGTATTTCCTATATATGTATATTATTTCCTTTACAGACTGAAGGTAAGTGCAGCCATCAGGTGGATATGCGCGATCACACACTTCATTTTTATTCTCACATAGTGTATGGCCGGGCATATCCCATCCAGGCCGCTGCTAGAGTATAGGGCGCCGATGGCCAGTAGCCCGTTGGGCATTTGGGCCTGCGTTCCAATATATTCTAAAAAATGAAACCTTTTCATTGTTTTCAGTTGAAAGGAGGGGACATGAACCTTTAGAGTTATTATCAAAGTAAAATAGCGAACGTAATGTTGAATAAACACTGTAGTGTTCTTTAAAATATATCCGTGGAGATGACATCAGGTAACACTGGTACCCTGGAAGTGTGCTGAAAGGCAAACTATCACTTCCAGGACTCATTGTTCTTATTTAGGCTGAAGATAGTTCTTAATGACTTTGGCTGTATGTTTGGGGTTGTTGTCACGCTGCAGAGTAAATTTGGGGCCAATCAGATGCCTCCCTGATGGTATTGTTTGATGGATAAGTATCTGTCTGTACTTCTCAGCATTGAGACCATTCATTCTATCCCTTTTGCAAACAATCTGCCAAAGCCAAATATTTTACATTTTGAACCATCAGTCCAGAGCACCTGCTGCCATTTTCAGCACCCCAATTCCTGTTGATAGTTGATTCACTTGGCTTGGTTTCTGGAAACCCCTGTCTGTCTTGACATTTCTGCCTGGGAAAGACCTTGCTGATGCAGCATAACTACCTTGTGTCTTATTGTTGTGCTCCATCTTGCCATGGTGTATGATTTTTGACACTAAACGGTCTTCAGCAACCTCACTTTGTTAGTGAGTTTGGCTGTTCCTAGCCCATTTTAATGGGCTGTTTCTGTTTCCACCTACATATTAAATTGATGAGCATTAACACCTGCTTTGTATAATTGTTTAATCATACACCTAGCTATATGCCTGACTTTGCACATGTTTACCTAGTAGAATTGATGCTGTGGTCACACCAAATATTAATTTGGTTTATATTTTTCTTCAATGTACTCTAGTTGCATTTTGTAAAATGTAGTGTCCGTGCACTAAGCTAGTCACAGGCTCAAATAATACAAATGTATAATATGAGGCATACCAAACAGGTCTAAGCATGCTGCAAATACAGTGTGTTGGCTGTACAATGTATACAAAAAAACAAAAACTGTCTGCGCTTTTTACTCTAATAAACGTGTCTATTTTCTTACTTTACAGCATTTTTTATGCACAGTTTTGCACAATACTGTATATATATATATATATATATATATATATATATATATATATATATATATATATATAGTGGTAAAGTGTATGGGAAAGTGGTGGATGGGATATATATCTCACCTGGTTTCCTCAGCCAGGCATGGTAGCAAACCCAGGAGCCCTCAGGTGAGGCTTCCTAAGCTCATTACTGGGGAGGACGCCTTAAAAGAGAGGGCTGCAGCCCGCCAGGTATGAAGCGTTACCTATGGAAAACCTGTTACTTTGCTTTGTGCCAGACCTTAGGCCTGTAGTGGGATAGTGAGGTATCCTGATGTTTAGTTAGAGCCGGACAGGCTTAGAGTTTGTTTTGTTTGCAAGGTGCTCTGTGCCTACAGCATCTAAATAAACACGCGTTACGTTTGAAACCTGTGTGAATACTGTCATTGCCGCCCCATGCGTGAGCTGTTCCCTACAATATATATATAATTTTTAAGCATGTTTATACTGTCTTTATACAAATTAGCATTTCATTTTAGGGCTGTACAACAAGCTGCAGCTGGGATGGGGAAGCAGCATATGTGTGAGTATTATTGGATGTTATTTGATTTTAACAAAAAACAAATAATGGTGTTTTTCTTGTTAAACAAGAGATACTTTTGTGTTTAAAATGTACTGAACTCTATTTGTGGCTTGGATTAGCCACAAATGAATCACAGGTGTTAGTTCTTCTATCCCAATTACTTGAATAAATGCAACATTTACTAAACTCTATTGTTTTTGTGACTTATTTATTGGCTAAGTTTTTTTTCACAGTTCACTTTGAGCTGTGAGCTTAAGTCGTTTAAATCTATTCACTAGGAAGTTAAGTGATCAGTTGAGTTAAGCGTTAACTCGGTTGACCAGACTTGATTATTGTATTGATTATTGTAACATTTTCTAACCTCACACACATTCTCTGTTTAGTAACTAGGACTCAAATTGTGTTTTTTTACATCCAATGTTTTTGATGCCTTACCGTCTTAAAGATAATGTAGTTTAAAAGCCACTGCAATAAACATATACTGTAGAAATAACATACAAATAGTCTAATTCAGACCACAGTTTTCAGCAAACTTGTCAAACAATAAAAAGGGTGTACTTCAAAAACATTAAAAGTCCCACTGATTACCAAACCCTGCAGTTAAAGTTTCCCTCCAACCATGTTGGCATAATTGTCTTTATAACATGCTACCAACGCTTGTTAGTTAGTTATATATACTGTAGTTGCAATCCTCATTCGTGTGTATGACAATGAAGTCAATAAAGTTCCATTTGTCTCGATCTGTAGGTTGATTTCAAATGATTTCTATGATTATTTACTTACCGGATATGGCGACCACATGCTACGCTCTTACACTCTTACACTCTTACAGCGTAAGTCCTTGTGTATGCAGCCAGCTGCCACACACTGAGGGACCCGAACTGCTGCATGAGTGGCAGTAAAGGTAAGTGCACAGGCAATTGGCCACTGGCCCACTGAGTATTTGCCTGCTTTGTCAGATAACCGGTACAGGCCTGATTTACATGCGCAATATAAGTAGGAATCATTATAAAACATTTTATACAATAAAATCAACATATTTATTAAACACAAGTGAAACATACTCACAAGGTGTTTCTTAGGAAAGACTTGGAACTGTTCTTGATGGATACAGTGATAAAAGTCTCACGTGTGGACTAATTATGTTGTTTTTTCCCCCCAAATGCAGACACATTTTTTAAACCCTGCTTTTGTATTTAAAGAAAATATTTGTGGGTTACTACTTTTTAATACATATCTTACTTGTCTAACAAATATTACTGCATGACTCTAGATTTTAAGCTTGTGAGCAGTGCCCTCTTTACCTAATGTATCTGCTTGTGTTAGTCTTTGAATTCTAGCTTTGTATTTCCCTTTCAATGTACCAGTATGTAGTGTAAAACGCACTGTTTGATTTGTTGGTACTATATAGATAAAAGATAAAATAATACAATTTCCCCTTAGTAGGATGAAACTCTGCAAATCAAGTACATAAACAAGAACTCCAGTTCAATACAAAATTCCATGTACCAAACTCTCATTATAAATTATCCTTCTCATCCTTTTTGTAAACTCAACAGGTAGAGATGATGGTATTTTTTTCAATACTGAAAGATATTTTATAAATCGTTAGTCCCGTAATAAACTTTTTAAAAGGACCCGCTTGTTTTGTTGTTGCGTATAGTCAGACTAACTAAGTACACATTATAATCAATTCAATTCAACTGCAAAGCTTACGGGGAATCTAGATTAAAAACCCAACTGCTGTCTGGTTGCTATGTGATGGGAACTGCTATGTCAAACTAAAATTAAAGTACAAGAACACAGACAATATAAATTGTTCCAGACAGACAAACCACTAATCATTTCTCTGATAATATGGAGGAAATTATTAAACCCAATAAATGTGTGTCTGATCAAAAACCACAGATCACACATGGTCTGGCTCTTAAAATGATGAAGAATTATAATGAGTGTATTCTGCGGTTAATTAATATGTTCGCAGTGTATCATCGCACACAATATGTATTTTGTCTTTGCAAAAAATATGAAACACATGCCGAAGGACTATTAAATTAAATAATGAATGGTACTCAAGCTGTTCAAAGAAAAGAATCAGTGGTAAGGAAACATCCCCGATTTGGTAGGAAGGAATTTATTTTAAATCAAAATAATTGCTACACTGATGCTGCCATGTATTTCAGAAATAATGGGTTGGATTCAATGCTGGAAATAAATCGAACACAAGGAATAGCAGCCCTCTCATAGACCGCAATAGTGAAAATGAAAAAGTGATATATAACTTTTATCTGAGTTAATGAATCTACCCAATGTATCTTTGTTTTTTTGTATCTCTTTCTTCTTTGCAAAATGGGGCAGCTGATACAAATACTTAGCTTCATATCAATTATGTCACCCATACTGTTGATTCTATTATTTATCATTATTTATTGATGTATATAGCACTATTATATTCCACAGCTCTGTGATGTGTGTCCACAACATAATAATCAATGAACACCATATTAATTGAAAGGTGAAATGTGCATATGACAAAAAATTCAATAGTAATATGTACAAAAACAGTGTAAAAGATGTCATCCCTCTGGTCCTATCGCTAAACTGTGTATACTTACATTTTTCGATATGTGATATTCCCAAAAGGTGCTATATAGGTGACCCAACTTTGGGTATTTTCTAATATGGAATCAGTGGTATCACTAGAATGTACAACATCACAATAAGCCATATTGACCCTTTCCTTGTGGCTTGGATATAAATAAGTACCGTATTGGCTCGAATATAGGCCGCACTTTTTTCCCCCACTTTAAGTTTTTAAAGTGGGGGTGCGGCCTATATTCGGGGTCTAGCGCCCGACGCCCGGGACATGCAGTCCCGGGCGCCGGGCAGGCAGCGGGGTTAAGATACAGATCCCCCGCAGCGGTGCAGGGGACCTGCATCCTTCTCCCCGATACGCTCAGACAGCCTCCCCTGCCAGCACTTCCCACGGGGGGGGGGGTGCCGGCACGGGAGGTTATCTAAGCGTTTTACCTCTGCCCACCCCCGACTTACCGGAGCAGACTCCCGGGTGTCTTGCGGGGCCGGCGGGAGACATTTACGCAATACGCAAATGCAACTTCCGGTAACGGTACCGGAAGTTGCATACGCGTATTGCGTAGATGTCCCTCGCCGGCCCTGAAGACACCCGGGAGTCTGCTCCGGTAAGTCGAGGAGGGGGGGCAGAGGAGGACAGCGGCAGCGGATCTCGGGGAGGGAGGGCAGCGGATCGCGGGGAGGGAGGACAGCGGCAGCGTATCGCGGGGAGGGAGGACAGCGGCAGCGTATCTCGGGGAGGGAGGACAGCGGCAGCGTATCGCGGGGAGGGAGGACAGCGGCAGCGTATCTCGGGGAGGGAGGACAGTGGCAGCGTATCTCGGGGAGGGAGGACAGTGGTAGCGTATCTCGGGGGGGAGGACAGTGGTAGCGTATCTCGGGGGGGGGAGGACAGTGGCAGCATGTTTTTTTTGGTGCTTTTTTAAAGAAAAAAAACTTTTTCTTTAAAAAAGCACCAAACTTTTAGGGTGCGGCCTATATACGGGGGCGGCCTATATCCGAGCCAATACGGTATATTCTGCTCTATCTGTGGTTGCAATTGAGAAACCTATTTAATGGAGTAGATTTTAATGACTCTGTCTGCTACATTTATGATCTATAGGGTGGCTGTAAACATAACCATGAAAAATTTGTGGATTTGTCATTGCTGTGAATACATATATACATATAAATCATTCCCTCTTAGCGATAATTGCTTCAAACAAAATATCTTTGCTTCATTGTCATCTTGTATGCGTGAAAACATCTTTCTTAACCTAGGCTGACACGGGTAAATTACCATAGTGCTGAATAAGATTTCTGTTTTGACAATACATAGAATGAAATATTATACAACCACTATAGGACCAAGGTTATTTAATACAGGTATGTGAGCTCAGGTCAGTAAAAAGGTTAATGCAACATTTTGTGTTAATTAAAAGGTTTCTTTTTTTATTTTATTGACTAATATAAAAAGAAGATATCTATAAGCACATATTTTTTTTCACAGATGGTAGTTTTGAAGCAATGTGCCTTCAATTCAATAACAAAATAAATACAAATAAAATGTGCAGATACTTTGGAAATGTTTCACATCTACTCGTAAATGTATCAAGAGAGGATGCAAATAAAGCCAGAATATCATCTCAGATGTCCCTGGCTAAAGGCTACTGGAGAGGAAGATGCGTTTAAATAGAATGAAGTATGGTCAACTGTTTGAAACATGCTAAAAAGTATCCTTTTAGAAGGAAGAATTGTAATTCAATCTTGCTACACTGTATAGGGTCTAGTCACTAACGGGAGAATTGTGTGGATAATTTGCAAGTTTCAGCTCCCAAATTGTACTATTGATTATGAAGGACCAACAATAGCAGGTTTCTCAAGGAAGAAGAACTGAGGCGGCCCTATATAATGCATAATAGGTGAGGACACTACTAGTGAAATCTCATTGTTTTAAGTACATATTATCTGTGCCAGCCAAGCGCTTCTTACTGCAGAAGTTCATTGGGATTGGTCCTTCAAAATCTATAGTGAAGTCAAGGAGCTGAAACACAACTCTCCCACAATTCTCCTGTCAGCCCTCTCTTTTGTGATGTCCCTAACAAATAGTGTTCTAGGCAAATGTTTAGGCATCTTGCATTTGGAGAATCTGGCCCAATGATAAATCCTATAAATGTGTTTCTATATACTCATATATGCTAGGGTGAGTTGACAGATCTGTCTTTTGGCTCTCCTTATCCTCTGCCACCATAAAAGTACAAAAGGCAGGCGAAGCTGACAGGGTACTAAAATTTCACTTATATAAAAAAAAAATGTGGATATCATCTTCTAGATCTTCTAGAATCCTAGTGTAGACTAGATGAGCCAAATGGTGCCTGGGTTTCTATGAGTCTCTCAGAAAGTATTAGAAAGCAAAGTGTAGCTCAGGACATATTGTCTAGAACAGTTACAAACTGAAACTTGCAGCATTTTACTAATCTGTTAAAGCCAAAGCAAAAGACTATTTGTTAAAATCTGTAAAAGTTGCTTCCTGAGGACATGCATTCCTTTTGTTTTTCTGCTTAGTAGCATTAATATTCACTTCTAATGTGGTTGATATACATAGACCCTGGGTGCATAACTAGAAACCACAGGGTGCAAAAATTGGCCCATGGCACCCCAACTTCAGTAAGCAACATGTCCCACAGTGCCATCTTTGCCACAAACAGCCTTTGAGTGTCGTTGTACCCAAGCGGCTTATCTGTGCCATCTTTGCGACTGCTGTGACCCCTGTAGTTACACCACTACATAGGGCGATTTAGGGCGATACTTAAACTACTGCATGAACAGTATTCTTTAAAAAAAATACAATTTTTTTTTAGAGGTTATTTATGTTTGTGGGTTTGTGACCCAGACAGTCTTCTGTGATTTTAAATCAAATATCTGACCTAACGCAGTGGATACGAAAAAGTAAACAAAGATTTAAGTGACCCATAACTTCACATAACAAAAAGCATTCTGCCAACTATTCATGTGAACATAAAATGAGTGCCAGCAGGAGGAAACCCTGCCCAGCTGTTAACAGAGTTGATTATGGCACACATGTTGGTAAAGTTAAACAATATTTATTGTATTTTCTTGAACCACAGAATGCGCAGTATGGAATGAAGCCTTAACAGTCTTACATTTAAAGAGAACACATAACTTGAAAAAGCTGATGTATTCATAATTACCTTTCTCTGCTACAATTTATTTTGAATCCTACAAAAAAGCAATTTTAATTGTGAAATAAAGCAATAAAGATTTATATAACCAAAGTATGCCTCTATTGATGTGAAAACAAGGCTACGGTTGTTTAATTAAATACCATTATTTAAGTTTAAGACCCTGTTCGGGTTTAATCCGATGTTTATTAATGGTTTATATTCAATAGTATTTATATTGGGAGAAAACAATGGTAAGTGTTTTATACAAGCTGTTAATTTGCTTTTTATTTTGCTAGCTTGGCAAACTTCTACTTTTAAATGTGAAAAGTAAATGATAATGGCATTTTTGTAAAAGAAACAAGTATTTCGTATTTTAATTCATACAGCTGTAAACACAAGGAGAGAGTCAACAACAGAAATAAATCATCTATACACACTAAATGACAAACTCCGAGCTTTACAATTACAAAATCCAGTCCATAGAAAAAAAAAAGATAACAACCAATGTGCCCATAACAATTAACACTACAACGTGGCACTTTCTGTTCTGCTACATTAGAAATGCTATGGGTTTACTTTTTACAGATTAATATAGATTATATCTAGTTTAGAAGAAATGGGGGATTTAATCTTGAATATCCTCATAAAATAAAATCAATGGACCATTCTAAAACCATGCTTGCTAGTGTTCAGTCTTGCTCTAAATATGCTCAGGAACACCACTCTCAGTCACTCAATGTCACGAATGTTCGTGCAAGTAAGGAAACAAATATAATCCCAATGGACCTGTAGTACATTGTAAAGTAATATGTTTAGAAATCATAGTTCATACTGTAGCTCTTTACCTGAAATTTCCCGCCAAACCTGCCGCAGACAAATCCTTCTACCTCCCTATATAGGCAATCGTGGCAACTAGCCACTGGTAGATTGGGGAAGGGGTTAGTGCAGTACTTCACTCTCTTCCATCAACACACACACCCTATTACATAGGGCAAAAGGGCATAATCTAAAAATAGAGGGTCAAATATTTAGATGTAATGCAATGAGATATTTCTTTACTGAGAAGAGGTAGACAAGTGAAACAGCCTTCAACCAGAAGTGATGTACACTGCAATGTTTCCTAAGACACCAAGAGAGTGGATGCATGTTATATATAAGTACAGCAGTATTGATTCTTAATTATTTATGTTTAGAATCCATGAGTTGGTATTTTACCCAAGGTTTTGCGGAGTATATGGAAATTTGAAAGTGAACTTAATATTACTGGTACACACAAAAACACTCAAAAATCTTTCAGAGATGATGGAATATACCAACTATATGGGGAGTTCATTTTGGTAAAAAAAAAACAAAAAAAACATTTCCTTTAGTAATGCTAGAGAATTAGCTTGACCCCATCTGTCAGAGAACAGGCAAAAGATTACCTATGATATAGGAAAGGAAGTTATTATTTTCAAGGAGAGGAAATTTGTTAAGGATCCTTTGGACCATGGAGACCTTTCAGTAAATGTATCAGTTCACCTAAAATCCTTCTATTTCTTATTGAGAACGGCTTTATAGGATATTTTTGCATTCAGTTGTTGAGCAGATGGGGGAAGGAAAGTATGACATACATGCTCAGCTGATTCTCTATTTGATTTTTTTTCTTGCCGTGTCAGTTACTTGGTTTTGTGATTTACAAATAATAATATCTCAAAAAAACAAAAAAAGTGATGCATGCGCTTATAGTGAAGAAACATAAAAAAAATCCAATATTGAACCTGTTTCTGAGAGCAAATTCCTTTTTGATAAACCGGCTCATAAAAAGGAGAGAAAATAAAACAAAAAAAAAAACATAATTTTTTTATTAGTGATAATAATGCATCAAATGCACTCACATTAACCCAAAAGAAATCAGACACTTTATTGGATCCTGTAGGAACTTCCTTATGTAGAGGAAGCTTTTGAGACATCTTGAATTATTTGTTAATTCTGAGTCACTAAATGCAGTTAAGGAGAGCCAATCAGCAATGCTTTTAAAGCCTGAGAACCCTGTTCTATAAAATGTACTTATACAAAACAAAGGAATGGTTCCCCCACCACTTGTGCTGGTGCACAGGGGTATATTTTATTATATATATATAATAGATATATATATAGCTACATATTCCATGAAGCTGTTGTAGTAGAGAAAAGTGAAACGTAACATTAAAATGGACAATAAACAATATACAGTAAAATTGCATGTTGAGACATACTGGCATAGAAGAAAGGGGCCTTGTTCTTGCGAGCACGCATTCTGCTAAGAAAGGGGGGATGAGACAGAAGGTGAGAGATTGCTTAGGCAAGGATGATTTGATTGTAATGAGGTCATGTGGAGAAATCAGTGGCCTGGAAATGGTTTCTTTTCATGATGCAGGTTGTGGGTTGGCAGGATATATATATATATATATAATGTCATTGCATTTATTTATGTTAATCTGGTTTTAACTCCTCCATCCCAATGGATGTTTGGGAACACAGTTGGGTATAATGTCTCCAATTAATGAATAGATCCTCAATAACTGCAAGTTCTGTCACAGCATTAGAATTTTTTACGTGTTGTCTGATGCCATAATCAGATGTAACGGACACATTTTGTTCAAAATAGCAAATTCAATATTTTATGTATTTTTTCATGTTATACTGAACTTTAGTTTTGGTTACGTTCAATGGGACTGGTAACATATTATATTCTAAGGGATGCTATAATTGGGTCTTATTAGCATTGTTTCCTTTACTCTTATTAGTTTAGCAATTACTCTTGTAGGAGATTACATAATGTCTTCATGATTGCTGAGGCAGCAATCATTTGCCTTTGCTGTGGCTTAGCAAGCAGGATCTTCCATTTCGTACATAAAATTAATCCTGTCTAAAATGGCAGTGCTAAGGGAAGTAGGTCTGGTTAAAAACAATAGTATGTCTGACTGCTAGTAAGATGGAACAATTTCTCACTATTCTTTCCTGAAACAGGAAATCCCAGTAGTTGAATTATGTAAAATATTGGATAATAATATTCTAACTTATCCCTAGTATTTAGAAGTTATTAACAGGTCATAGAACATTAAGTAATTACAATGTCTGACTGCTACCAGCCCAACATGCTGTTATAGAAAATAGTACCAACATGATATTATTTCTAATATAATATTGACCAATCTATACGGTTAAATTAGCTTCACAGTCAATGCAAATGCCCTTTTAAACTAATTCATTGGGGAAATGTACACTGTTCTTTTCTGAGCACCTTTTATAAATAAATAGTTTATTCACTCACATGAGCGAGATAGCACACATTCTTCAATCAAAATTACTGTGAAGTAGTCCTTCTCATTTTCTCTACTTGTGTCCAAAAAACCATTCAAGTCAAGTCTCTCCTTGTGCTATTTGAACATTACAGTGAAAGTCACAACTATATGGACAAAAGTATTAGAACACCTGACCGTTACACCAACAGGAACTTTTAGGACATTTCATTCTAAATACATAGAGATTAAAGGTAGTTGCTCCCCCTTTTGCAGCTATAACAGCTTCCACTCTTCCACAAGATTTTGGAGTGTTTCTATGATAATTTTTGCACGTTCATCCAGTAGAGCATTTGTGAGGCCACACACTGATGTTGGAGGCCTGACTCCAACATCAGTTTTTCCATTCCAGTTCATCCCAAAGGTGTTTGATAGGTTTGAAGTCAGGGCTCTGTGTGGGCCAGTCAAGTTCAAGTGGACTCCACAAAGCCATAGCCCCATTAAACACCTTTGTGTTGAATTGAAACACTAATTGTGACCCAGGCCTTCTTGTCCAACATCAGTATCTGACCTTACAAATGCTCTTTTGTAAGTCTGAATGGGCACAAATTCCTACAGACACACTCAAAAATCTTGAAACTGGGGGTTCCATATTAATGCCCATGGTTTTGGAATGAGATGTCCATCAAGTATATAGTTGTGATGCACAGGTGTCCATATGTGTTTGGTCATATAGTGGATGTGCATGCCATATGAGATTTATAAATGTGACTTGGTGTAATAGACTTTGAATATACATTTTTTTAAGTGAATGTAACAAAAGTCACAAACCTTTGACTAGTAAAACAAAAACGCAAGTTGATGTTCATGCATGTTTCACAACCTAATGACATAATCCATTGAAAGAAACCCTCATTGCTATTTTTTTTTTAAATTGATCACTATTGTAAAATCAGTTCTCTGTCTCTCAGTCTAATAATTGTCTGGATAATAATTGTCAGTCAAACTCTTTTTCACGTTCATTTTCTGAAATGTAGTCATTAGCCACTCAATAGTCTTTGTGTGTATGTCTAGTGAGGGATTTATCAAGGGAGTTAACTGGAATAATGAAATTGTAGAGTGACAAGTCATCTACAGTACCAAGAAAGGTACTGCTGTGTTCTGAACTTCAGGAAGCACTAGAGGTTTGGAACAAAGTAGAAAGCAGGATACAATATACTGTATTTCTAATTTACTGTTTTTCTTAACTATGTTTTAGTATATTGCTTTGTATAAAATATTAATTTTAACAAAGATGTTTCATTTTCTTAGCGATTTTACTATATAAATGGCACTCATTTGACTTAAATTAGGGTTAGGGTAGCAACCACAGCAGGGCAGATCTATGAGTGGTGTGGGACAGATCTCAATCATTTTTTTTTTTACCATGTAGTTTAGAAAAGTATGAATGGCAAGATATGATGCCATAAGGGTGGGATTTAAGGTGGGCTTTAGTTTTCCAAGGGGTGGCTGAGGTACAAATAAACCATACATGCTGACTGAAATTCAAAGGTTTCAAAATATGAATATGCTACATTAAAGAAAACATGTCAAAGTAACAAATAAAAAATAGACAAATTGCAAGTATATTTTGAACTTTCAGATATAATTAGTCAAAGTAGATTTTAACGTTGAATTTATACCTTGCAATACCTTGCGTTGCTTACTAAGATTATTGATTTCGGCACATGTAGAATGTCTATAATTAATCTGGAACTCTTTCACCGCATTATTCATTCCTAGTAAGAAGCTTAAGAAGAAAAAGCACAGCTCCATACTTACTTACTGTAGTTATGCAAACTGATACTCCTTTTGTGAATAAATTTTGAATGAAAATCGCCTGCAATTTTGGTAATGGTGGTTGATTTCATTCTTTCTTTTAATATCTGTTGGTTTATTGGCTAGCTTTATACTTGCGCATTGTGAAAAGACAAAAGCTTTTCTATGTGGCTATTTATATAGAGAGGCTTTCTTTGTATTTCCTTGAATCCGTCCAGAAGGTTAAATCCATTAGAAAAGAGTCTCAAAGCCGACCACAACTATAATAGTAAAAAAAAAATGAAATGGTGTCTTTTTATATTCAACTGAGTGATTTATTTTGCAGTCCATAATAATAGCTAGTTTAAACAGTGTATTGTTTACAAATGAATAAAACATAGCAAAATGTATCTCATACATCAAGGATTTAGTTGATTTACCCCAAATGTAATGAAATCTATGTAATGTGTAGACATAATATGCAAGCATTAACATGTTCAGTGTTCATATGCCATCTGTGTTTCATAAAATTACTTGGATGCAGGTCTAGTGATCAGACTGTAAATAAATATAAGGTATTAATGTTACACTAGTAACCCAAAGCCAACTCATATTGAGTTCCAAAACTCACTTGTGACAGGCTCCTCCATATTCTTTTTTTTTTTTTTGGGTGTTGCTGAATACCTCAATATCGAGCCATTGCAGCAACGTCTGAGTGAACGCTTTCTACGCTTGTTTCACCCCACGACGTGCCAGGCTTGTCAACTGTCACAAACTGCCTGGCACGTCACCTGACGTCAAGGGGTTAAAAGGAGATCTTTAAATATGTAATGAAAGCTGCTTCTGTCCTTAAATCATCAGATTTGAATCACAGGTATATTTAGTAGACTTGTGCTTTCGGATTCTTATGGATTGCAAATTTAACTAACTTTGCCAATTTCGTCAATTTGTACAAATCTCCAAAAAACAAGGTTAGACCCACCCACAAAACGGATGTATACTAAGCAAAAAAAGCTCAGAATTTGAATATGTGCAATTTTGGGGCTCTTTCACTCACACGATCTCACACTCTCTGAACCTCTCCATACCTTCTCTGCCGACCACTTCTATTTCTGTGTCTCGCAGCTCTGTTTCTGTGTCGGCAAACCTCCACCTTCTGGTGACATCCTGAAAATGGGAAGCTCTGCCATTTTGCCCTAAGATAACCTTGTTTTAACCTTAGCCAAAATGGCAAAGATTATGGTGACAACCTCTCACTGAGAGGAGAGAGAGTGCAACTGGAAGTTCCACCATTTTGTCGGAAGTTCGTAGGAGGCTGTGTCTGCAGAGATCTGAACGAAGAGAGAAGAGAGAAAAGAGCAAATAGGAGAAAGAAAAAAAAGAAGATGCAAGACACGGACACAGAGTTTTGAGACACAGAAGCAGAATTGAAGGTAGGGAAACATTCAGAGAGCATAAGAGAGAGTGGACGAAACTGAGAGTGTAAGAGAGTGAGTGAAAGCCTGAGATAGTGTGAGAGAGCAAATGTGGATGTGGGACCAACAAATGTTGTTTCCAAATTTAAAATGACCCCTGATTTTCGTCCAAAACAAATGGACAGGAAACAGAATTCATTTTCAAAAAACAAATAGGTCTAAAAGAAACCGGAATGGGTAGGAAACGGAATTCATTTTCTGAAAGCAAAAATGTTCCCAAATGATTTTTGTCCAATTTGCACGTCTAACATTTAGTCCTGCAGCTGCTCCAGCCAAGAAACATTATATACATGTAGATATGGACATACCTGGGAATTCTCAAGTGTATATGTATTTAGAATATATTTAGAACTTTTTTAAAAGTCCCTGTTGGTGTAATGGTCAAGTGTCCCAATACTTTTGTCCATAGAGTTTTTGTGTGTTTATATATATATTATATACTTGAAAATGCACAGGAGTTATTTAAGTAGAAAACCATCTGGATACTTAGTCTTTCTACCTTAATAATCCTCAATTAAAAACATTTACACTCCAAAAAAATTAATTTCACAGACGATGAATACTGCCAGATAATCTTTCTCAACAGTATGATGGAAGTCAGAAACCACAAAGCATAACTAATGTAATTAAGTGGATATGGTTCATACATGAAATAAAGTAAATCTGATTGCACAGCTTAAACAATAACGATAATTTTATACTAATATATTTTTGTGAGATTGATTTACATCTGAGAATGGCCGTTCTTTGTTTTAAACTGTTGCATGACATTTATGCTCTTTAAAGGTAAAAAAAAAGTATAAGCCTGATTGCTTCCATGCTGTATAGAACGAACTACATACTGAAGTCTGTCGTAATGATATATCATAGATGAACATGTTATGAAGTTGGGTGTTTTTTAACATCATGTAAACATTAGTGATTGGTTCCTTAAAATTAATGCTTACATACTGTATGTATCATGCATGAAACTGCACACGTGTCAGTTGTTTTCGGTATGTATGGAGTTTGTGACTTATTAGTTGAGAAGTGGGATTGTGTGAGAAGCAGGACAGGAGATTGACTAGTGGGCAATACCAATTAAAAAACCCGCCACTACATCATAGTACCCAAATTTTGGTAAGTCCTAATTTTACATGGCTATATTATTTAAAAAAAAAAAACAAGCTAAATCAGTGGGACTGAACTGCCTTTTAACCAACTGAGACTCTAAAGCAATTTAAAGCTTTCCATGGACACCATTAGTGTCAGAACCTGCAAATAAGCACAACAACAAAAAATATACAGAAAGGGGAGCACAGCCTAAAGAGCATAAAAGGCATACACATTCATAGTCTCAACACTAGTGCTGCCAGACTAATATTCTTATCCCATCGCTCATCTGTTTCTCACTATGCCAGTTCCTCCATTGAGTCCCGTGTCTGTGTAGACCCTTTTTTTAATAATGCCTCTACTACCCCCTTAATTTTAAGTGGAGTGGTTTCCTACCACCTTTATCCTACCATAACTTTTGTTATGTGTCCTTCTTATACTGCTGTACAGCTGTGCGTGAGTTGTGATCTGGCTTCTGAATCTCTGTCCTGGGCTTTGTTTAAAGGCTGTTTAGTACAGCGAACATTTGCTCAAAAGGGGTCCATGTATAAAGTTGATATAGAGCATTTCTGAGGTTGTCTGATTGGTCTAGACTAGTGTTACATAATGCATCTGCTACCCCTTTACTGTAACTTTAGATGCTCAGTGTCATGCCACTGCATGAGTTAACTTGTGCTTGACACAGAATGGGTTACTGGATATGACTACATGGCTCAGTTAATTTAAATTTGTTCACACCTTTCTGTGAGGAGCCAGAGCTCAAATAAAACGGATTACCTATGCTGGAGATTAGTAACTTTCAAAGGAAGCTGTACCAGTGAAAGAGTGAAGGAAATCTCAGCTACATCTCCCTGGGGGTGGAGAGGTCAATCAATGGACACACCAGAGTACAATTATGGAAGGCATAATGTCCAAAATATGATGGGTTCATAACTTTGGGCCTCAGCATACATTACATCACTATGACTTGTGTGCTTGTTTTAGGGAGACCAAACATGCGACTCAGGGTTGACCTAAACAGGAGTTATGTGAGTGTCCCTTTGCTAAGAGGTATGGAGTTTGGTATGAAAATAATCAATGGTACTGGAGAAATATGACAGTCTTGATATTATAATTGTACAATGGGCCATGAGCTTTCTATGGCCCACTTTATAATATCAGACAAAGTTTAGGCTCAAACCTTATGACCAGAGCCATCCAGTATGTCACAAACTGGTGAGCTGCCCAGCTTTCCTCGTGTGACACCAGATGGGCTGTCCTTTGTGTAAGATTGGAGGGATAAAGGGAGGTAACGGGGACGTTAGGGAGAGTCTCTTTTTAACACCAAGAGGCCAGAACAATGCACAAGACTCCAACAGAATTATTTGTATGGTATATCCATACTCTGTTGTTCCTGTCTATTTTGAAAACTCTTTGCATTTTTGTATGGAAAGCACTGTGACCTTTTACTCAAATAAAATATTAAATTTATTAGTTCTGTCTTTCCTCTCCAATCAATCTCTGCCTGGAGAGTAACCAGGGTTATTGGATTATCGTACCTCCTTGTAAGCTCACAAGGACAGAACCTTATTCTCTTTCTGTACCAGCATGTTTTAATTTGTTAATTTTATTGTCAAATTCTATATTGTTCCTCTTCTGTTATAGCACTATGCAATCTGCTGGTGCACAGATTAATCTAATGAATGTCCCATGAAAGGGACAAGTACCGTATTTGCTCGATTATAAGACGAGGTTTTTTTCAGAGCAAATGCTCTGAAAAATACCCCTCGTCTTATAATCGGGGTCGTCTTCTAATCAGACCTCAAATAGAGGTCTGATTAGGAGACTAAGATCCAGATCCCCCGCACTGCTGCAGGGGACCTGGATCCTCCTGTCGTCGCCCCCCCCCCCCCACACACACACACTTACCGGTGCTTCCGGAGGTGAAGTTGGCAGCGGGGGTTTGTATGCGTCCGTCGCAAATACCTTCCCCGACTGTCAGAGATCATTGTTCCAGAGTTCCTGATCTCTGACAGCCGGGGAAGGTATTTGCGACGGACGCATACAAACCCCCGCTGCCAACTCCACCTCCTTCCGGCTGCCGCGGAATGAGACGTCAACCCGCTGCCCCGGCAATACACCAGGAAATTGGAAGCACCGGTAAGTAAGTGTGTGTGTGTGTGTGTGTGTGTGTGTGTGTAGGGCATTTCTGGAATGCCTTACACCCCTATATGCCACTCTGGCACTTAGGGGGTTAAAAGGCATATTATGGGGCAGAGTGGCATATAGGGAGGTATAAGGCATTTCAGGAGGCAGAGTGGCGTTAAGGGGGCATTTAATAGTGCACTCTGCCTCCTGAAATGCCTTATACCTCCCTATATGCCACTCTGCCCCATAATATGCCTTTTAACCCCCTAAATGCCAGAGTGGCATATAGGGGTATAAGGCATTTCTGGAGGCAGAGTGCTCTATATAATGCCTTTTAACTCCCTTAATGCCACTCTGCCTCCTGGAATGCCTTATACCTCCCTATATGCCACTCTGCCCCATAATATGCATTTTAACCCCCTAAATGCCAGAATGGGATATAGGGGTATAAGGCATTTCTGGAGGCAGAGTGGCACATAGGGGGTCAAAAGGCATACCATGGGGCACAGTGGCATATAGAGGGTTAAAAGGCATATCATGGGCCACAGTGCCATATTGGTGTGGCAAGCCTGGGGGCAGATGTGCGTAACTGGGGGACAGGTTGGAAAATACAATAGAAAATATAAAAGAAATAAAAACAAAAAAAAAATATTTTTCTCAATCATAGCTTTTATTAAAAAAAATAGTTTACATGAATTAACATTTACTGGTAAAACTTTTTTCCTTTAGGGTCGTCTTATATTCAGGCTTTTTCTTTTTTTCCTAAGTTAATATTCAGATTTTGGGGGGTCGTCTTATAATCAGGGTCGTCTTATAATCGAGCAAATACGGTAAGTATGATGATATGTAGTCACAAGACAGTGTCTGGATCCCAAGTAATGGTCATTAAAAAAATATTTACATATATGTTTTTTTCACGCACATGTCAGCTTTCTATACTCTTTACTGTGTTTTAGGGTGAAATACTCTGCAAATATGTTTAACCCCACCTTATTTGTGGCACAATAGCTTGTTAAGAATTTGTTTGCAATCCCAGATCCCATTTACACTGTTTAATTGCACCTAATACATTATGCGAAATATGAGTTAAACATATTTTAACATGTATATATACACACACTAAAACTGCTCATATACCTTTTATTGATGGCTGATAAACAACATAAAACTTGATCACTTATGTATTTAGCCTTCAATAAACATGTGCTGTGACAGATGATGAAACCATAGATTTTGAAACCTGCTTGTTGATTGATATGTAAACATGTACCACATTGTCTCAGCAAAGGCTAGTTGCTGAAATGGGTTTGCAATTTACAAGATTAGTAGGTAATGCAATTACATGAAACCATATGGACTGGATGGCCTTTATTTTCCAAACAAAATATCCTTAAGGCATGTAGGTTTGTTTCACAAAGTGATTGGCTACTAGAAGCAAACTTTACCAGGGTCACTTGGGTTTCACTTTAGAAAGCACACTTTGAATGTCACGAAGGCAACAAGTCAGTCCATAGTTATCAACATCATCCTACATTCTTATGCCATTTATCGATAGAATTTCTCCTTATGTTTCTCTCATGAGAATGATATTGAGTTAGTCTCTTTCAACCTGTCTCAGGTTTACTCTTTGACGTACCATTAAAAATTAATGGCTGTTTTTGCTGTTAAGATATATGTCAATGTCCATCATAAGAAAATCATGAGAAATTCAAACCAAAAACTTAAAAATATGACAAACAAAAAGCTGATTGCATATAGGTTTAGAATTTTTTTTTTGATAAGTGTTTTTTTTTATTTTTTGTAGGTTAAAGATGAGAGAAGTTAAGTCATTAAAGTGCATATGAAGACTGGAGTGTCCCTTTAAAGAAAACACACTCTTACTTGTCTCAAAAGACTCTCATCAGGGCTGTCCTTAGTAGGTTATGGGGCCCCTGGGACTTGACTTTTTGCGAGCCTCCACTGACCACAACATCATATACCGATGCACCTTTTCTGCAATTCCTATCCCTTTATATAGGTATTTAATTGTACATATTATTTAATAACTGTTGTATTAATACTTTCCCCTCTATATACTTTTACCCAGCTGATTTGTGTCCTTGTGGCTTCCCTCCTTGTATCAAAGCAGTGCCATTTGTATCATGGACTGCCTGCAGGAGTACCGGTATTGCATCTCTACAGTTTTCTGTGCAGCTGGAAGGGAGAGCACATGAATATACTCTCTTTACAGATTGGTGACCTTAGAGTGAATAGGTGTTAGAGAAACTAACGTTATACGCTAGCACACTTCACGCTTACTCTTAAACACAAACTGACTCTAACACCATATACCCAATCATGTACACACATGCCTCTTCTTTCCCCCATCTCTTAGGCTCCACTGACTGTAGGTTCATGTGCTGCTACACACACTCACACTACACATTAACACACCCACACATATGCTAACATCATACACTCACACATGCACACGCTAACACCTTACACTAACATACACACACTATAATGCCATATGCTGGCACACACTCACAGTATACACTAACACACATACTCTAACACCATACATTAACACATATACATGTGCTAGTAACATATACTCACACACACTAGCAAAATACACTCCGTACAGTTACAAATACACATATTCTCTTACATACACTTACACATACATATATACATGCTTACTAACTCTCTCTCTCTGGTAGTTCTACCACTTCCCTTTTTGCTTAGCTGCCCCCTCACAGATGCCCCTCTCACTCTCTACTGCTTTCCGCCTCTCATTGCCCTCATTGTTCCTGTCTCTCTCCTGCTCTCACAGCTTTCACTCCCTCACGCTCACTTCATGCAGGTTCCTTTCTTCATGCAGCTCACACTGCCTGTGTGGGCTGACAAGGGTAATGTAAAATGTTAGGTAATCACACTCGGCACTCTGGTTACTGAGGCTCCCAGGATGATGACAGTGGCAGCGCAAGGCTCAGCGTGACTGCCCCATTTTGCCCTGTAAAAGGGATGGCCCTGTCTATTATCTAAGTATTAAACACAAACGCCTGGACCTAAAAACTGTGATAACAATATCCCTTCATGTACATAAAAAATGCTTGGGTGTCATGCTTCATAATGCATATTAAAGTTAGCAAAAATACTTAATCTTAACTGTGAACTCATAGGTTAGTGAATAAACACTTACCAGGCATAAGTGATAATTTGGGTGTTAATACAGGATTCAGGAGCTACATTAACAAGCTGGAAATGCGGGAGCCCCAATCACTTTTGGTAGTGCTATCGTAAATTAGTCAATATATTTCTTAAATATGAATTAGATATGGTAATATTAAGCATGAATCCTACAAAGAAAAGAACAATGAAAAACCAAGAAGACCAAGAATAAGAAAAAGAAAAATATATATTCTTATGTTCAAAAAGAAGATATTTTTGTACCTTTTATCTTATAAATGATATTCATTTACACATTTTGGCTTATAAACAAATCCATCTCTTGCAAGTTCAGTTACATATTTTATAGCAATGTGCTTCATTAGCTTTTGGGATCACGTTGCAAATCTCCAATGCTAAGAATTTTCTAAGCCCCATGGCAACGCTAGGTCAGAAAGATCAAGTGAAGATAAAGGTAATGCCTTTATAAATTATCTATCAACCGTCCAGAGAGAAATGACATTTCGAGAGTAAGGCTTATGAGAACATACAAAACAGCTGTCTTGTAGCTATAATTTAAAATGAATGTTCTTTATTTTTATTAACTCAAGTCATTCTAAAAGGTGATTACATTCAGACTGAAGTATTCACAATCTTTCTTGATCGTAATCTTATCTTATGCTGTTTTTATAATTTCAAGCTACTACAACATTCTCTCCTATGCCTCGCTTGCTTTATTTAATTTTAGATACCAAAGCGCTGTTAAAACTATATGGACAGACGACTGGAGAATGTGACAATTTGTTGAGCTGATTACACTCTCGACAAGTTCAAACCATCCAGAACATCTTGACTTGACAAGCATGCAATTTTTTGTTTTACTTCATTGTACTGTATATAGTAGTAGAAAAACGGAAGCATTCAAATAATCCGTATTTTTCAGAGAGTTATATTTTTTGGTCACAACACAAAATTAGTTATTTAAAACAAATGAATGTATGGTTACGAATGTGTTTTCCAGTTTTTTTCTGATACTTACCAATAAAAATGCAAAGATTTGCTAAATTTACTATCACCACATATTATTATTTTACCGCACTTAATTGAGAAAGAAGAATTTAGAAAGAAGAATTAATATGATTAATGTAAAGACAAAATAATGTATCATTTTAATTTTAAAATTATATCAGGTAGCCAGGGGTTTAAGTGTCCCATTCAAAAAGGTGATTATTGTTGACCTTATTTGCATGCGCCTGCCCAGAATCCCTTGTGGCAGCGCCATAAGATTTCTGAGGGAAAAACAAACCTTCTGGCGTGTCTGGTGTCTGTAGATGAGTGTTTAATAATGATTCTACCACACCCATTCAAAAAGATAACCCAGCCCAAAAAAGAAATGGAATGTGCCCCATGGTACATTTTAATAGCAACAGTGATTTATTGACTTTCAAGAGCCTAGAAGGCAATTCACAATAGAGAGAGATTTTCTCATCCTATAGATTTATACTATGATGGACAATGCCTAGACAGTACAATCTCCATAGCACATAGTAACTAGCACTGCTCACCTTTAAAGACACAAAATACAGCAGGGTGGTAGGGAAGCTACTTTCAGTCAGGCCTAATGCAGCGCCCAAGGTGAAAACATCACTGTTTACAGTAGCTCAAGTCACAAAATCAAGGTAACGAATGTCTTAAAACAGCATTGAACATACCTGAGTCCAGCACACTATGAAATGAGGTTAACCTCAGTTTTAAATATATTTTCCAAATACCAATAATTAAAAAAATATTCAATACAAAAACAGTGTTTCTGTGGGAATTTTTGCCCATTCATCCAGTAGAGCATTTGTGAGGTCGAGGACGAGAAGGTCCCCAAGACATTTTAGACAATACTATGCTTTTGTGGGAACAGTTTGAAAAAGGCCCTTTTCTATTCCAGCACGGCTGTGCCCCACTGCACAAAACAAGGTCCATAAAGAAATGGTTGGATGAATTTGGAGTGGAACAACTTGACTGGTGCTCACAGAGCCCTGACTTCTACTGGATTAACTTTTATCCATATTGTGTGTACATATACATACATACACGCTATACTGAAAAGTTTAAGGTGTGAACAGGTGTACCTAATAAAGTGGCGACTGAGTGTGTATATATATATATATACATATAGATATATATATATATAGATGTATACGCTATATATATATATATATATATATATATATATATATATATACTCTATAAACTTTGCAATTTTGCTTCTGCTTCTGCTGAATAAAATAGATGTACACTGATAAAATAAAATGCCAATGTGACTGTATGTGCCTTACCAATGCCTATAGCTAAGGATAAAATGTTATTACTTGGAGATTTTTATCTGGTTTAATTGCTGTCACAATTCCTATTTTGCGATGGGTAAAAATCACACCACATCTATTAAATATTTATTATAATACAAACCAAGGCTCAAGAGGTCAAAGACACTGGCTTTATTTGTAATCATCCACATTCTTTGTAAAATGTTGTTCCCAAGTGTTCTTGAATTTATTATTTATTATATAATTTATTTTCCATGTCTGATTAATTCTACCTCACAGTGATGTGACATAAAGAGACATAAAGGTGGGGCTGAATGGTATGGTATATTGTCTTTACATAGTAGTATGTATGAAAGAACATATCAGAGATATTCTGAATTTTTACTTGCTTTACGCAATGCATAAGGCCACTCCTAAATATTTTGTCTACCTGTACTAGCACATAAGCGCCATTTATCCTGGTTATGTAATTAAAAGTGAGATTGTGGTTGCTTATGGATTATATATTGCATCTTGACAATTGAGGACATTAGTGCTGACTGGGAATGTACGTTTTCAACAAAAAACTTCTTGAGGTAAAATATAATTCTACTGCCCAGTTCATACATACAAATGTGGTTAAAAATATGCAGTCTTTCTGCAGCCAACTGGTGCACATTTCAATATCAATTGAGACATCAATTTTTCAGAAGAAAATAACCTTTCTTGAAATATAAAACGCATGACAGACTAGTCAGCTTATGCCTTAAACTACAGATGAAGCTCTGCTAGCTGTGTGCCTGCAAGACCCCTCTAGTGATCAGACTCACCTCAATAAAGCCTTTTTATTAGCATTTAATGTGTTTAATTTTGGAGGGATTAGAAGTGGAAATGTTACAATAACAACGTTAAGTCAATACGCATTCCACATCTCCCTTCTTCACTTATCCAGATATAATTTCTTATTACAAAATAAAAGACTGCTCCTCAAGTCTGAAAAATCAGCATTTTTTCCCCTAGCACACAGACACACAGATTTATGGATGCTGAGTGAAGAAAATTAATAGTTTGTGGTTTTCCGCTTAGTGCCTTCATAAGAAGAAACCAACTTTCAAGAAATAAACTTGTGCTGAGTCACATGAAATAGTAATTTCCTACTTCACTTTTTTTATTACGCTCTCCCACTTAGTTTGTGCAATATATTACTATACGTACCTTTTGTTTTCATTCCTCACCTTTATCCCACCAGCATGTCATTTTCTTTTCATATTAATGTAATATATTCTCAGAGCTCATTTTGTTGTTGTCACTGCAATTTTTATAAAGGGTATTTTAGAAAACCTGAACACTCTCGTTTATTCAGTTCTCATGTTGGGTTACATGAATAAATTAAAGGGGAAGTCCCATGGAAAAAAAACCTCTTGGAGGTTTAAACACAGTACTGTGTACAGTAATGTAGTTTAGCGTTGAAGAAAACTTGTTTTTATTCGACTAATTAACTTCCACTCTGTAGAGCTTTTGGCTGCATTGTATGTAGTCATGTCCACAATGTCCACAAATGTGGAGGCTGCCCCTTCAGAACCCTCTTCTTCAGGGCATTTTGTTAGCGACTCCCCACCCCCATTGCACTCGTTTTGCTCCCCTCATTCTCTATTCTCTATATTCTCTCTATCCCTCTTCTTTCTCCTTTCCGAGAGGTAGTCCCTATCCTACCTACTAAGGTGGCATTTTCAAGGTCTAGGCACATTTCAGACCTACTTGGTGTTGTTTTACACACACATATATATATATATATATATATATATATATATATATATATATTCTCCAAAGGGATCAGCTCACTCACATCAAACAGGTAACAGGTTATAAAGTCTCAGAACTATACATTAAGACTACTTAAAAACACCTTTTCAAGATAACAAAATTGGAGATTTAGTCACATTAGCCATATTATGCCTGCCACACCAGAGTACTCCAATATATGTGGGTCCTAACACTGAATATTATTGCTTACATGGGGCTAAATCTCTTCAAATATATTACTTACCAGGAACTAAAAGGTCTTCATATTGTACAGACTCATACATACTCCTGCAACGTATAGCTTTCTCGTGACACCATTTATGGGGCACCTGTTATGGTGAAACCCAAATCCTTGTCAAAGCTACAAATATTTAAAAAAAAGGGAAGCACTCACCGGAAATATCATTAACTATAAGGGGATGCTGCTGAAGACCCAGTAGTTATATACAGTCCAAAAGTTGAGCACAGTCACAAAAATTGTAGATTTAGTCACATTATATGGACAGTGGTCTCCTCTCATAGTCTCAGTGCTCCTCTCAGTCAGAGCACCTCTCATTTTGGCTCATATGTAGCCTGTATTTATTCTATACCCTTTAGGATCAAAGCTGTAAAATGGATAGGCTGTCAAAATACACACATATATTCTGCCCTTAGAAATGCCTTCCGATAAACACGCATGTCTGCCCATTCCTACATAAATGCACACACATTCACACTTGCCCTTACACATAAACATCCTGGCTTACACTTTTCCTTGCATCCACACACATGCTTGCCTTAGACATACTTGCTCTAACATACAAACACTTTCAAAACACTAATACACTCCCCCTTTATACCCATCACTCACCTTTCTCTTTACCCCCTTTATCTTTCCCCTTTCTATTTACCTCTCCCCTTCTCTTTGGTCACCCCTATTTCTCATTAATTTTCAACTTTTTCTTTATTTCAGCTATCCCTTTTCTCTTTATCACTCCTCCTTTATCTTTATCTCTCCATCTTTCTCTCTCCTCTGTCTATTGTATACCTACTGCCATGCCTACATGCAGCCACTAGTGGACACCTTTCCCTCTCAGGAGCACCCCTGCTACTAATTTTCGGATAGCTAAGCCACGCTACCTGGGTGTTAGCCCTGCCTGTAAATACCTGCTCTGCCTAACATTGCTCTCTGCTCCTTATTTGGCTTCTTCTGGTGTTGGCCCGGCTTGCCTTCCTGCTGTGTGCCCTGCCTGAGGACTCCTTGCCGTGTGTCCGGTGCCCTGCCGTGAGTCCAGTGCCCTGCCGTGACTCCAGTGACCTGTCTGTTGGTTTCCAGCCGTGTGTCCTGTCCAAGGAGTTCCAGCAGTGTGGCCTGCCAAAGAGCTTCAGCCAAGTTCCAGTCTGTGTGGGCTATTCAGCCGCACCGTCCCGTCCATGGACTTTCCCAGTTCTGTGTACCCTGCCTGTGTCTAGTTCCCTATCCTCTCTAAAATCTGTACCCTCTCCACTCCAAGATCCGTGTCTGAAGTCTGTATCCTGCCGTGCTCCTCTAGTGGCAGGAAGCCCCCGATGGTGTTTCAGTTGGGGGTACATATGGGTGGAACACCTACAATCGGTACGTGAGCATATGACCTGGACCATGAAGCAATGTAAGAAGGTGGCCTAGTCTGAAGAAACACTTTTCTTTTTCATCACATGGATGGCCGGGTGCGTGTGTGTGTTGCTTACCTGGAGAACACATGGCACCAGCGATGCTTTATGGAAAGAAGGCAAGCAGAGGCAGGCAGTGTGATGCTTTGGGCAATGTTCTGGTTTAAAACCTTGGGTCCTGCCATTCATGAGGACATTACACGTACCTCCTACCTAAGCATTGTTGCTACCTGAGGTATTTCCTGATAGCATTGGCATCTTTCTGCAGATTAATGCACCCTGCTACAAAGCAAAATGGCTCAGGAATGGTTTAAGAGAGTATACTCTGCACAAAGAGTATCAGGACTCATTTGGAGCAAAACTCATACATAGGCATGCTGATGTACCATTTCTTTTTTTTCTTACAAAAACGTATATAACAAATACTTAAATCAGAAGAGATGCCAGAATGGCTTTAAAATTAAAAAGTTATATATACAGTATTTTAAAATATGCCCATACATAGAAAATTGCTGAATCCACTCATAGTTCTAGATGATTTAATATATATATATATATATATATATATATATATATATATATATATATATATATATATATATACTTAATAAATATAAACACAAGTGGTAATCACAAAGAAAACATTTTTCAATACCTGGTACTTAAAAGTGTTTAATGAAACCAGTATGCAGTGGCCTGGTAATGGGATATGTACTGGCTTTGATCTCTCAAAAAATATCTGTTACTCAAAGAACATCTAGAAGTTCAGTGAACATACTATTCTATAACCACAACCGAATAAATATACAACATATAGAGAGTCAGAGCAAAACAAAAGTATTTCAATGATGTAAAAAATATCTACTTTTAAAGAAGTTCTCAGGAAGTGAAAAGAATTTGGCACAGTATTCGTACCATTTTCTTAATAAATCTGATATTGAAATTTAAAGCAATTTATTTTGATTTCCTTTCATTTATACATAGCATAAATCCCACAAAAAAAATCCACAAGGCTTCTCAATTTAGCTCTAAGGTCTAATTAAAGGGGCAGTAACACAGTGTTTGCTGGATTGATGCTCTTTATCCATATAAATAAACACAGCCCCTATATTTAACTTCCTTCTTCTGCATACCTTCTGGTAAAAAATATTTGATTTCTGACTTTTTGTTTGCAATGTACCATAAAATAACTATTTGACTATGTTGACATCATACAGTGAACATGACCACTATCTCTCCACTTAATGTATCGGTTTGTCTTAGTCTGTCAATTCTCTTCTTGTCATACCCCTTGAATATATGTGTTGTATTAAGCGCTGCGTAAATTGTTGGCGCTATATAAATAAAAGATAATAATAATAATATGTGGCCCTTACATTTTAAAATACTCATCATGAGGGTGAATATTGCTGCAGTGTTTATTATTATTAATAACACCGATGGTAGATAATGGCCTATGTGTGCGAATACCAGTGATGTATTCATCTTGGTTGCTGCCATAGGTCTGACCCAGGCCACCTCAACTGCCCTTTCCGCTGTTATATCCAAGAACGGTGTGCCTGCATGCTATGAAGGCTGTGCAGGCTCATCACAGTCCTCCAAAATGTAAATGGGACACCTGAGAGATCACAGCAAGGCATTGGGGCCTGATTGCCCAAGAGGACAATGTGCCCTCCAATTCTGAGGTACTGCAATATCCTTGACACCATGGGCATCTATAGGATTTTTTAAAGGGTGGGCAAAATATCCTCCCACCCTTTCCACTCTCCCACCCAAGTACCTCCTTAACTCCTCCCCATTGCCTACCTTCTTTGGCTCAGGAGAAGGCTCATTTGGTAGGGGGCAAATGTTATTAATAGGAAAAATGACATGACCATTGTAGTAGTAGCTAACAGTCCAGCATGTACCAGCGCAACAAGAGAACTTTAGTTTACAATAACTGGGGTTGTAAAGATTAGCCACAACTCCCCTCGTCTACAATTCCTAGGTTTTCAGCCAGTAATGACTGACTGTATATCACGAAAGCTTCAGTTAGCAACAAAAAAAGTTGTACTTTAGACAAAGCCCACTCTACAGTTACTAGCAACTTTTCCCGTAATAATCAACTAGCAATGTTGCTTGTTCAACATCATGGGAGTGACAGTAAATACAAGTTAATGCTGTGTGGTCTACACCTGTGATGCACAGCAAACATTCTGAGGAATTACAAAAAAGGTAGTTAAGGGGTAGTTAAAAAAGGACATAAAGGCTCGGAACTGTCAGCGGTACCTGGTATTTTATTAACAACTCTTTTTCATTTCATTTGGCTGATTATTTTCCTTTTGTATATCATTGGCCCATTGAGTCTTTCAAGTATTTTTCCAGTGTCTCTGCCAAATGACATTGATAAGTACTTTCAGTTTCTTTACCATATATTTTTTCTCTTCTCAGTGAAATATGAAGAATGCTATTTCTATATATGAAATTTAATTATTATTTCCTCTCTAGGGAGATTGCCTCAATAAGTCCTCCAGGCTAAATGGGATGTTTGAGATATATGAAGCTTCCCTGATGAATGACACTGACAGAAAAATGGATGGTAAATGACAATGTACTTTGTCACTAATGAGTTGTCATAAACTATTATAAAATAACTGAAAAAACACATATTTACATTCAACTCTTTAGATTCTTCATAATATTCTTCATTAATATTATTTGAAAATAGCTTCAGTACTTGTTTTGAATAAATGCTATATTAATTTATTTTTAAACTTTAGTAAAAAATAAATCAGTAAAAATGTCACCTCATGGGCTTTACAGATAATATAAGGTTTGGATTTTATGAATCAGACAAAAGTAAGGTTTTAACGGCTAACTAGCAACATTTTAGATTGTTTCCCCCAAGAGAGTCAACACTGATGGACACAATATTGATGAACACAATAAATAGTCATTGGCTGTGTTTTATATAAATAGTACATGTGCTTATGTCAATTTGTACATTCAGTAGTAGACAGTAAATTGATCAATGTCAACCTTTCAAATTTCAGCAAACATTTTTTAAAAAACAGTGTAAAATATGTGACATTGCATTTTTGTTACCTTTGACAGAATATAAAATAAAGTTAACATGCATTGCTTAACTTTTACAGAATCATAGAACCGCATTATTAGCTTAGTGGATCAGGGTCATCCTTTCTCTATATTGTGCCTTTTGTTTTAATGTACATTATAAGTATTTTAGTGGACTAATTATATATTTTGGTTTCTTTACAAATATAAATATACATTCTAGCACTTGTTTTTTGTGTGACTTAAATCCCTGTATCCCACTTTGCTACCCTGACATAAAATGGATAAGCTTGGACTAAAGACTCCATCTTCCCTTTGTCTAATATCGGTGGCTTTATTCACTGGCATATAGGTGGCCACTGCATTGTTCAGGGGGTTCTGTCCTGTAGGGTCTCCAACACCAGAGTTTCTAAACTTCTACCTCCTCAGTGTTTTTAATCAGGTGCTGTAGTACGTATAGTCATCTAAAGTCTTGTGACTCCAGGCATTAGTGTAAGTGTTGTCCCATAGTCTACAATACAACAAAATAGTATATAAAAATATATTTTTTTCCACTGTAGTCTTATGCAATTGCTGTACAATTAGTTGTTATGGATTTATCTCCTTCAAATGAACCCTGGCCATTGCTTGCTTTATGTGACTTCATCATAGTGCTCTACAGCAATATATATTACCCATATGCATAAATTGTATTGTTTTGAAATATTTTTTTAAAAATTGCCATAAATAGATTTTTTAATCACATAAAATCCTGGAAAAACCCCAGACCACCATCCCTCTTTGGTTGTTAAAGTTGGGACTTATATACTTTTCCTACATTCTTACATGGTAGGCAAAAATAATTAGTACAAACGATCATAGTACATTAAGCCATACAATATATCTGGATTATTCACAACATGATGGCACTCATAGTAACACTTCCTAAATTCAATGAAAGGTTACAAAACATAGCTAACAGCAGTGAAGGCTGCTGTCAAATTTATAGCATTTTTAGATAAAGTATTTCACGGATTTGTCAGATGCAGTACAGCTCTTACCTCCCACATATATCTTAATGTGAGTATTAGTATTATTTCATTTTAAGTGTTCATTTGTTGAAACCTTTACTGACACATTTGCATATTTTATCCATAGAATGTCATGAATTAGACCTAAGAAGTTTCTAAAGATATAAAGAAATATAAAGCATACATGTCAGACAATGACCAGCCCGTTCTTGCCATTTGCACAAATATGCACTTGGCATTATCAGATTTACGAGTGTGAAAATTGAAAATATACATCCTTCCCACCATTTAGAATGTTCTCATAACTTATAGCTATCTGGATGTCAGGAACTATCCGGCAGGATGATATGAGGGTAACGGAGCTCAGTATGCAGGAATACAGGAAGAGGCACTTAGTGGATAAGGGCCACGCAGAGTCAGGACACAAGCCGAGGTACGGTACACTAGCGAGCAGCGAGGTACAAAAGGGTCAGGCAGTAGCGAAGTCAGAGGGAAGCCAGGTAGGTACATGGAAACCACAAGCCGTATAGCAGATAAGGGTCAGGCAGGAGAGAAGTCAGAGGGAAGCCAGGTAGGTACATGGAAACCACAAGCCGTTTAGCAGATAAGGGTCAGGCAGGAGAGAAGTCAGAGGGAAGCCAGGTAGGAACATGTATAAATCAAATAAGAACAGTGCACTCAGGATGTAGCAGGGAAGCACAATAACTGAGCAAAGCTCAGTGCTCGGTTTTAAACTTGCCGCTCGGGGGGAAGCTACAAATTACCATGCTTTTTCCAACGAAAGCATGGGAAATATGGGAAATGAGAGTACCAAAATAAGTTGCCCTCACATACACCAGGGACAATGTAGTTTTGCAACTCACATATATTCTGTGATCTTTATTTTTACCTGGATTGTCCCAACATTAGATGACTCTGATAATTGTAATGTGCCAGAATCACTAGGTATAAAAAAAATAATAACAGACCACTAGGTCACAAAGTCCATCCTAGGATCATTGTTGGCCTTTGTGAAAAGTATTTTATTCAAATGGAATCAACTATAAGCACTGTTATCTTGTGACTGGTTTACTGTATGTAGGAAAACAGGACTCTGCCTTTTTGTGGGGGCACTTTGGATTTAACCGCACACAAATTAAGAAAGCCCTGAAGTTATAAGCGCAAAGACACCATGACTAGGAATCTGAACAACCTGTAGCCCGGCCATTCTGATAATGCTTATGTGCCCATGTAAGTAGAGTCAACATGTTACAAATTTAGATAATAGGTGTTTATTTTGGGTTTAATGATATTCTTATTGGAATCACAATAGTAACTTCCCCACCTTTTTCATACAATGGATACAATGTATTTTTCTCACACATGAATTTGCTTTTAGTAGTCTTTTATATATTAATAATGCCACATAGTGTCACATAGTGATTATAACCCCTCATTAAGAGGGCATGGATCTGTGACAAGTGAAAACCCCTAAACAATGGCTCAGCTTCACGAAATATTATTGTCTTTAATCAACAGTTCACTCAATTTAAACTGTAATAAGTAATTTAGGGCTGTAAAGCAAATATACTTTTCTTTTGGCAAAATATTTGTTTTCAGATTTGTTTTTATCTACATACCCAATTTTTCTTCACCAACATCCTTAAAGTTAAGTAATACTCCACATACATAGTTTCTTAGGTTATGCAGGGTTACACCATACCACATTTTATAAATGTTTAATACTTTTGGAGTCAGCAAAAAGGGACAGAGTGGGTGTATGTATGTTTAAGTGTATGGTGTTAGAGTGAGCGTATGTTATTGTATGGTGGTAGAGTGTGCGTGTTAGTGTATGGTGTTAGTGTGTGTGAGTGTATTGTGTTAACATTTGTATGTGATGTATGCTGCTAGAAAGTGTTACTGTATGGTGCTAGCATGTGTGGGTGTGTGTAAGTGTATAGGTTTGGCATATGTGTTTGTGTCAGCAAAGGGTGTTAGAGAGGTGTGTATGTTAGTATATGATGTGTGTGTATGTTAGTATTTGGTGTCAACATGTGTGTGTCAGTTTGTATGGTGAAAGCATGAGGGTGTGTCAGTGTATGGTGTTAGAGTTAGCCGTGCAAGGCAGAGGTGAAAAGGAGATAATGTGTGTGCAAACATGTGTAAGACATTAAAATAAGTGCCAGTTTGTATATTATTATTATTACATGTGTGTGTTATGCGGGGGGGGGGGGTTGGTGCTAAAGAAATTCTGCACCCAGGCTTCACTAGCCCTATGCTTACCCCTGAAGCTAGAGGTCTAGAGGTGGAAGCATACTGTTGTTGAACCGGTATTTAGTGCAACCGGTACTCTAGTGCTATTACACATAATGAAATGATTTCCATTGTACAGTGCGTGTGAATATGATGGTACTGTATACACAAATAAATAATAATAATAATAAAAGCTTAAATGTTTTACCTAAGGATCAGTATTGTTTAAAGCAGCATTAAAAATCAAGGTCTTAGAAATTGTGTGAATAAATGAACAAGTTTTATAACTAAAAAATGTACAATGTGTCTGAGTTGATATTATTATATTTACATACATAGTCAAGTTACAGTTATAGAGTGCTAACCATGAATTAGAAGTTATTGGAATGAATTACCCTTGTAAATCAAAAAGTATTGGCGTATGCACATCTGGTTTAGTAGAGATGATGAGGTAATGTATTTTATGAAAGTGAAGGCTATGTAGAGACCTGTTTAAAGATGAGAGGAAATTGCCTAATGAGTAAAAACAATAAAACAAATCAAATTTATATTCCATTGTGAACCCTAATCACTTTGGCAGGCAAGCAATTAGATACTGACTTTTAAAAAATATTCCTATGATTACATTAAGTTGACGGAAATAATTTTCTAATTATCCATGGATTTGATAGAGAATGCTACACCTGAATATACATGCGTACACGTAAAGAAGGGAGTTGTCAATGCATGATCCATAATATAAACATAAGAGCCACAGACCAACACATTAAGGAAATGACATGTTGGGGAAACAAATCTGCAACTCCAGTACTGCCAACGAAGTGCGTCAAACGCACAGAAATTTGTCCAAGTGTCCCACTTCCACCAAATATTGCGTTACTCCACCTGCGTTTAGATGGCAGGGGTAGTTAGTTAGAAAGAAACTTGTTTAAGAGTGTCTGTAATTGACTATAACTATCCTCAGTAATCTCATTCTCCTACCCTAGACTCAAGCACATGTACCTTGCTTCCTCACACTGGGTAACAACTTCCATTCACAAATTCATTGGGAGGAGACATAGGCTGGCCTCCGTAGGTAGGTCTCCAAAACTGACTGCATTTGGGTTCCTCTACTCCTGAAAGTGTCCACATGTGCTTGGAAATTTAGTTATTTAACAGAAGATATTTCATTTGCTCTGTGAATTTCATGTTAAGCCCCCTCTCTGCCTGTATTACTGGCTTTGGTATGTGATTAGTGAATTAAAAGCTCTATATGAATATCTAAATGTGTCCTAATACAGTTTAAGATGCTGAAAGCTTTAAGCTTAAAATTGTAGAGCAATGCTGCTTGGATGATTTTCATCTGTGTAATAAAGCATGTCTGGATTTTATCATGTATCCTGCTGAATACAGAAGTTTGGCTCAGAACAGCTTGGAAATGTCCCAATGGCTAAAAGAAATATCACATGGCCATACCTCCTAACAGTGACACATTTGATGTATGGCTATCTGCACAGGGTGGGAATGACCTCATTCTATAAACGTGTGAGCAGTAGGTGGAAAGTAGGTAGGTAGGTGTGGGCAAAACTTTGCTGTGGATTGGGTGGGATGAAACACCACTTGTCTACCTGGTGATTAAAGAAAGTTACATGACATTTCAAGTAAGTTTATCACCTTGTAACAAGAATATATTTTACATGTTCTACTAGTTACATATGCTGTATTTAGAACTGAAGAGGACTACAATGCTATTATATCTACCAACCATACTGAGCAAACTGATGAACATAGCAAGGCAGAGAGATTTATTTAACAACTATAAAAACATATAGCTTGACTCCGGATAAGAACCAATAGAGCCATTTACTCTACACATTTGAAGTAAAGACTCAAACCTTAATCAGTCATTGGTCTTAGATCTAGGATACCCATACATCTATCTCATGCTTGTTTAAATGTCCTCACTGTGTTAACCTCTACTACTTCTGCTAGAAGGTATTTCAACTTACAATATCTACCACCCTCCAGTTATAGATACAATCTTGGGAGGAATATATTGCAAATATATGCATTATGCTCATTGGTTTGTCTATAATGATATCAATTATATTTGCGAACAGGTTTGGCCCCATAAGTTTTTCTCTAAAAACCTAGAACCGCCCGTGAAAATATTCACTATTAGTATCCAACTCACGTTAATTTTATTAGCAGCTGACACAGGCCTGCAAGATTCATATGTTCAGCTGTTCATGTATCTTTCCATAGTTTAAATTTAAAGGCAACTAAAAATGATTTTCATTTATATTCCAGGTTGAAGGTCTAAAGTTTGGTTGAGTAATAGTCAGTTACACCTTCAATCAGACCAATCCATATTGTACATTTTCATGGTTCAGAAATAATTCACAGCCAAACAATCATTCCTATTCCCTGTACTGACAGAAAAGATACACAGCTCAGTATTAAAGATGCATAGATATCCAATGTTGACATTATTTACTTGTTGTTTAAGGTTGATGTATAGGCTGCAGCCTAAATTATCATTTCAGATGCTTCTTAAAGAAACACCTTTATAATGAAAAACTCCACATAATTTACAGCTCTGAAACAAGTGCATGCTTTTTCTCTAATATTTATCAACGCTATCCCTAAATCTTTTATTCAAAGTGAAACCAAAAGCTATTTTTTATCATGTACTGAATAGTTTGATACCTTGTGATGTTGGAAATAATTTCCACTGTGCAAAAATAAAAGAAGGATGTACTGGTGCCAAAGTTTTATCAGAACATAAATTAGGTTACGTCGAGACAATCTCTCCAGGACAAATCTAAAATACCAATGAAGACGTAATGTATTATAGGAACCACGTGATTTTTTATGTTTCTCTCTATCTGTTTTCCTTATCCATTTTCCAATGTTCAACCAATCTCATATCAGCTTCTTATTATACGACTATGACAAAGAAGCGCAGGGCTAACATCTTTCCCAGTTCCAAAAAAATGAAGTTGCATTTAAATATGTAATGGCATATTATAGTTAAATTGTACTATATTTCATCATGTAAGGTGCTCTTAGTAACTAAAATATTGATTATATATATATATATATATATATATATATATATATATATATATATATATTTAATACCTTAGTTGTTTTAGTGGCTAGTAAATAGAGAGACTAAAACAGTTAATTTTATATAATTACAAAAAGAGTAATAATGAGGTGGCGTGATAGTATGTATCCGCTATCATTTAATTAGATCCTTTAGAAAAACAGATACAATCATTGATAGGCATATTAACCCCTTAAGGACCGGGCTCATTTTTCGTTTTCTACCCTGTGGGACCGAGGCTGTTTTGAAACTTTTGTGGTGCTTGTGTTCAGGTGTAATTTTCTCCTCACCCATTTAGTGTACCCACATAAGTTATATATTGTTTTTTTCAGGACAAGATGGGCTTTCTTCAGATACCATTATTTTGATCGTATCATCTTATTTACTATAAAAAAAATAAAAAAAACATGGTGAAAAATTGAAAAAAAAGACCTTTTATGACTTTTATTTGAAAAATCTTTTACTCACCTAAAAAAGCAAGTAAAAAAACTAGCTAAATAGATTCTACTACTTGTCCTGAGTTTAGAGATACCCAATGTTTTTATGTTTTTTTGCTGTTTTTTGTAAGTTATAGGGCAATAAGTACAAGCAGCGTTTTATGATTTCCAAATCTTTTTTAACAAATCTGGTCAGTCTGCCTACATCTCCTCTTTGGAACATCTTTGAAGCCGGTTAACTCAATTTAACCCATTCAAACCATATATTTTTGAAAACTAGACACCCCAGGGTATTCCAAATGCTGTTATTTTAACCCTTTCCATGCACCAATTATACAACTACACTTTGTCAAACTTTGTAATAGTAATTTTTTTTATTTTTTTTTTCCACACAAATTGTACTTTAGTTATAGATATACAGGTTCTGGTATATGTCACTATCAAACAACACCCCAATGTGTGTTCAGGAACATCTCCTGAGTACAGCGATACCCCACATGCATGGGTTTGTCAGATTGTTTGGCTGGTAAAATGCTACTTTTGGGGCATGCGTAATTCAGGTGGTCATTTGGTCATTCTGCCTCCATCTCCTCTTTGGAATATCTTTGAAGCCGGTTAACTCAATTTAACCCATTCAAACCATATATTTTGGAAAACTAGACACCCCAGGGTATTCCGAATGCTGTTATTTTAACCCTTTCCATGCACCAATTATAGAACTACACTTTGTCAAACTTTGTAATAGTAATTTTTTTCACACAAATTGTACTTTAGTTATAGATATACAGGTTCTGGTATATGTCACTGTCAAACAACCCCCCAATATGTGTTCAGGAACATCTCCTGAGTGCAGTGATACCCAACATGCATGGGTTTGTCGGGTTGTTTCAGATTTAAAATGCCACATTTGGGAAGTGCGCTTTTTTTCTCCATTTTGGTCAGTCTGTACCTATGCCCTATCTGTGAGCTAGGCCACTCCAATTTACCCCATCAGCCATTTTTTTTATATATTAGACACCCCTTGGGTATTTGAAGTGCTTTTATTTTAACTCTTTGAGATTTTTGAGAAATTTTAGCACTTGCTCAAAATAATAAACTTTATTTTTTTATTTTTTTAATACTTTTTTTATATTTTTTTTACACATTTTGCTGGTACTGGATGGTTCATCTAGTGACATCACTGCATAATTATTTTTAAATGTTAGCACATTTTTTTTTTATTTTTTCCATTTTTTTTTTTTTTTTGAATATTTTACTAATCACATAGTGATTAGAAAGCTGGGCTCCATTGACTTGCATGGTTGAATGCAGTACCTGTATTCAACCAGCAAGTGGAGCCAGTTCTCTAGAGGGTCTGGAGACCATCTAGCAAACTTTTTCTTGTTTACTTTTTTTTCAGAGCGGCGGCCATCTTACTTGATGGCGAAGATCACCGGCAGCTGCAGCTGTGACCGCTCTCCGGAGCGGTCACAGCCCACCTAAAGGTAAGTGTTTGGTGTCGCTGGATGCCTCCTGATCGAGGCATTCCAGCGACACCATTTAAGTTTAGGAGGCGATCGTTGATCGCCTCCTAAACGCTTTTAAAACGGGCGTCCGCCGCCATACAATGTATGGCGGCTGTTGACGCCCCGGGGAGGGGCCAGACATGGCCCCCGATGCCGATCTCGGCCTTGCTGAATGCCTCGACATCGAGGCATTGCAGCAAGGCCATTTAAGCGAAGAAAGTGATCCTTGATCACTTTCTAAGCTTATTTAACTTTTTGACGGTTCAGGACCGTCAAAGGTCATTTAGTGACCTTCTTGTCATGACGGTCCTGAACCGGCAAAGGTCGCGAAGGGGTTAAAAGGATTGCTTATATGCCCAGTAAATAAATAATAAAGAGTATGTGATAACTTTAAACAAGCCAACATTTATACACCATTGCCCGTGTTTGGTAGCTTTTAACAAAATCAGTTTTGATTGGGGAGGCGAGTTAGTCTGTTTTGGGTGCCACTCATCACTGGGTGCCTCACTGGCACAGACCTCCAGCCAGGGCATAACAATCATGTCGCAAGGGTCGCAGCTGCAACCAGTTATAACAGCCCGTATGAAACAGCCTGTCAGTTATAACAGCCCGTATGAACAGCCTGTCCCTTTAAAGCCACTTGGTGCGGGTAATACCCACATGGCTAACAGTATGGAGAATGTAAAGATCATTCATGCGGATGACAAGCTATTTGGAGACAACGATGGCACAGACAAGCTGTACGTGGGCACTGACAAGCTGTTTGGAGACAACGATGGCACAGAAAAGCTGTTAGGGGCACTGATTAGCTTTTTGGGGACAAAAATTGCAAATGCAAGCTGTTTGGGTGCACACGTTGCACAACCAGTTTGGGGTGAAAAATATAACAGACAAGCTGGGGCAAAGATTACACTATAGGTGAAGCAATTTTCCCAGCAATTTTCCTGTGGTTTCTAGTAACACCCCTTCCTCCAGTATCGAGGCGGCGTGCTTCCAATACAAAGTGCTGCTCTCCATCCGTGTGGCAAGTCTCTGCTGTGTAATGGCGAGTTCTGAGCGCACTAGGTAACACGCTCATGATGTCATGCACCCTGCATGTTCGGTATGTCCTACAAGTGGACTGCTAGCTAACTTTGAATCACGCCATTGTTTGTCCCCTTGTGAAAACACAAGTAAGCAATCCTGGAGGTGCAGAAAGGGAGGACAAATGCTGGGATAAAGCAAATTTGTGCAATAAATATTCTTGTAGACATAAATTTTTTGGGTGTTTTTACATTTTAAATTGGGGGGGCAAATATAGGATCACCCCGGGCGCAAAATAATCTAGGTACACCCCTCGTTTTGATCAGAGTTATTTACTGCCTGTATGAATTCTTCTAATGTAGATATAATTGAGGGAATTTTCTGTTTTTCAGTACTTATGTCTTTCTCTCTCATAAACAAGACACATGGCATGTATTTCATACTGGCTAAATATATAGATTTATATACATTTTATTAGCTGTTGCATACTTTACATGAAATGTCTCACCACATATCAAAAGCATCAGGGCTGATTTTAAAATTTTAATGAAAATGTAATATATTTCTAGCCACGCCAGGAGGTTTCATTTACAGTTGAGTAAGCAAAGTGTCATTTCTCAGGCATCTTTAATTGGTTTTGTTTTGTTAACAGTGTAAAAACTAAAGGCAGCAGCACTTACACAATATGCATCGATTTTACTATGTTGGTTTAGCTTTTGTACTTCCTGAATTCTGAACAAATACAAGCAGGCGTATTTTAAGACATGTCATCCGAAAGGTAAATGAAACCAAGCAGTTTACCTCAAGAGCGTAACATGGCTTTTTGTGCTCGTGCGAGATATGCAAAGATTGATTTCCCGTGTGTAAATAAGGTATGTGTATCTTATCTTTTTTTTTTTCTTTTTTTTAAAGAAAACATTTCTTATTGGTGAGATTTTACTGCTGTATAAATAATAGAATCCTATGTCATATCATTTGTATCTGTCATATTGTTTGCATGTATGCATTATTCTTTTAGCTGTCTCGTTGAGACGTAACGTACACAATATAATCCAAGACAAAAGGGAATGGGATGACGTCTGCGGTTTTCAGGGAAATAAAAAGTTGAGAATTATAAGTTATATATTTTTAGTGATGCAATTATTGACCCAACCAAGGAAAAAATCTGCATGAATTTGATTTGTTTTATAACAATTTTACATTTAAGTAATCTTGCGCTCTTACAGCTTGGGGTCCTGTGTATCCAGTCGGCAGCTGCACACTGAAGGACTGGATCAGCTGTTCAGGCACCATTAAAAGTGAATGTGCGGCAGCATGGGTCCACTGGGCATTTGCCCAGTTTGCCAGATGTCCAGTCTAGGTCTGTCGGGGCTCAATTTTGCTCATAGGAGATTGGAACAATTTTTGTCGTTTTGCTTGTTAGATTTTGATGACTACCATATAAACAGTTTACACTTAACCTAGAAAAACCTGTATTTGTTTTCATTCTGTACAAGCAAAATAACATGATATAGGGGTAAAAGTATAACAAAACCCCACAAAAAGTACCCCCAATATATCCTAATATATTCCCAAATAGTAAAAAAATGAAAATTAATAACTTTCTAAAAAGCTTTACCCCCTATGTAAGTGAATGTACTTACACCTTAGTGGTACCTACATGTAGGCGACACACATAGATGGTGCAAAATAAACTGCAGGGTAAAGACACATTATAAGTAAATTACCAAATATGCCAAAAACTTAAAATAGAGAGAGAAGATATAAATATCCAGAAGCATGCCACCGTTTTTCAGTTAGTTAATCTGCGCCAATATATATATATATCTTTTTTATTTGTTTTTTAATTGCAGTCAGCGGAGGGGTTAATATACAGTTACTTGTGGTGGTATACAGTATAGACCCAATATATAATCTTAGACATAATATTAAAAATACTGTAGAGTCTGCATCATCATCATCATTCCAAAAATGTACCCAGTACGTGTATAACTGCTGGTGTAATTCATGTCTTCAGGCACCAATATACCAAGCGGCATCTTAAACAGGAAACATACCAGAGATCAAATATAGAACCGTGGGAATGAAAAGGGGCTGTTGATTCTGATTAGGAAAAACATGAAATGGAAACATATAATTCTTCAAATGGAACATCGTTTTTTCTTATTTTTAAAGCATCAGTGTGATGTGAATGCCTGTATATGGAAAACATTATCACAAAGAATTTATGATCATAGAGCTGTGTACACTGCTACAAAATGAGGAAAAGTGAACATTCTGAATATGTCAGTATGAATATACTGTTTTCCAGATCATACATGTTGCAGTTCTATAAACAAAATAAATCCAGGTAATTGTGCTTACTGATTAAACTAAACAATGCATACGTATAAACAAATGAACCATATGTATGTACGCTCACGGCGCACGTGACTAATGTTTAGAGACGAACTCCCACCGTGCTTTCATATTCCTTTGTTAACATCCTATGGTTGTAAGGAATGTGTCGTATGGTTGTAAGGAATGTAGTATTTGTTGCAAAAAGTCACATAAATAGTAACTTTATCATGTATTTCTATGTTCTATACGTGACAACTCGCCCACCCACCATCCTCTGCACTTCGAGAAGCTAGATCACTAAACCTAGGGATTGGAACAGAGCACTGGGTATGTTTGCAGCTCGCAACACGTATTTATCACATAAATACTGATGCCATGAGTTGCATGAAATGTTCTTGCACAAGCCAAATTGATTTATTTGGATTTTTTTCGAAGAAGAAGAGAAGACTAGCCCAGAGACTCAAGGAAGCGGCGTTCTACTTGAAGACGCTTGGTACAATCCAGAGACATCTCAAAAATGGTAACGAGTTATACCTTAATGAATATATATAATTTTTACTATCAAAAACATATTTTGGACATTATCAAGCCGGACCAAATATTTTCTAGATATGTTGGGTATGTCACTTAAAAAATACTGCAAATAAAGCAAAATGTCATTTAAGAAGTAGGCGTTTTTACTTGTCATCGCAAATGGTTTTCTCACAAAAAGACCATTGTGCCTTTTTTTCTTAAAGCGTTAGTATCAAAGAATGCATGACTAAGTGTTTCATTGTTTCTTTTTAATTACAGAATGTTGTTTTTTTTCTTCAGGTTTTAATTGGAAATCACAGCACCAGAAATCTGTCACAGCTGACTCATCTATTTCCAAGCAATACCTCTAGCGAATCCTCTCAATCTTTAAAATGAAATGTGTGTTTTCCTGACAAACTGTGGAGAACGGAAAAAGTACAGGTTTCATTAAAAGCAAATATAAATTATGTCATGGTATTTAGATCACAACGAGTTTGTGCTAAGTTTTTAAAACAGGCTGAGATAAAATATTTCACTCTAGAGGTATTTTTGTTTGATAAACTAAGAACAATTTGTACGGATTTATTTCCTTAATCAGCAAGCTATGGTAATTGCATTTTAAAGGCAAAAGCAATTTTTCTGTCATGAATTGTGGAAAAACATACTCAGACTACTAAACACCGACACATGTGAGAATGGGATTTCAGAATCTCTGGGGATTGTCAATGGCATAAAAGGTATAAAGTATATTGCTGAATCCTCAAGCATTCTGCTGAGATAAGGCCTAGCAAACTCATACGTACTATGTTTATTCTGTGGCACAAATTTAGACTGTTTTGGTAAAAAGTGTGTAAAGATATGAAAATATCTGTAATTTACGAATGTCATGGTAGTAAAGGAAAAATACCTAGGGTAAAGATAAGGAAAGGAGAAAAAATGGGATAAATGAGGTAGCGTGCCAATACTGATTTTCACCATTGATGGAGAAGGTTGCTGGTTCTCTGGTACATCTCCCTTATATCTAAAGCCTAATTTACCTTTGTTTTGTCCTAATTTCCAGTTTTTTTACTTTACACAGCGAGCATAGTGAATTTGCCGCTACCCAGAGACACAAAGTGAGGTGGAAGCGATGTGCGCTGTCTTTTAGGGATGGGAGTTAATACCCCTTAATATCCCAAAATTGCAGCATTCAGGCATATGCATACAGTATTTTAAAGTAGACAAAAAAAAATAAAAAAAAATATATATATATATATATATATATATAATTATTACAGGCAAATTAAATATGGAAATACATTTTATTCTCGTACTGTATTTTTAAATATATGAAACTTATACATCACACAGTATATTAAATTATATTATATTGAATTAAACAGTCAAATATATATAATTTGTAATCTTGTCTCAATTGTCGCATACAATTAACTTTTGAGTGTTTTCTCCCAAACGGGGTTTTGTAGTATTGTAATGTCTGATGGGACTAGGCAAAGTCATATTAATTAAATTGTATTACTGGGCAGACATAGCTGTGCTGGCAAAGTGGTCTAAAAAGCAGTTTGCCCAGTAAGAAGTTTGGCATACAGAAATCAATTTCTTTCCTAGAGCTTGGATAATTTATTGACAACATCCACAAGATAACTGTTCAGTTTCCCTTTCTACCACCCGAAGTACTTAAATTAGTCTTGTTTTTTTTTTCTTTTTTTCTTGCCATTTCTTAATGTATTTCACAATTCTAATGTGCATTGTTACTGTTGCTATACTTAAAATGTCACATTTTACGAGAATTTTATTGAGAATGTTTTTTTTATTAATATTTGGTGAATGCTGATTAATAGAATTACTCCATTAGCATTTTGTTTATTCTTTGTTTTATACAGGCCTTTGCGGGAAATCCAATATTCTGTTTGAAAGGTTAGGCGTGGAAACATTTATGTTATAATCCTTTACATTTTATCTCAGTTTAATGAATTCTAATTAAACTTTTTTTCATACTTCAAAGACTACTTATACTGTTATTATTCACTATGAAATTTAAACAAAGCATAATCAATTTTGTTTTCAAAAACAATCGGCTGAACAATGCAGAAATATATTCGGCTGAATTCATTGCATCATGCATTTTAAAGAGTAGGCAAAGTGAATGTTGGATGACATTAAACATCATATTTTCATCTCATCATATAATTCTACTTAAGAAAAAAAAATAGAATTGGAAAAAAAACAAGACATTTGAAGCTGCGATTACATTCAATGTCACCACAAGTACTTTAATAAAATACGATACCAGATTTCTGCCAAAACAGTGTATTAAGTAACAATGTCTTTCTTCATGTTTAATTGACATTGCAAAAATGTACAAGTTTGAAATTGCAGAAGAAATTATGTTCACATAGACAAAAGCCCTTCTATTCAGTAGAATTAAACATTGGCCATTGACTGGATACATATTTTCTGCTCTTATTCTCAGGACAGAGGGAAAAAAACAAATGTATCAAAATAAGAATTAGTGATTTACAATATGTGTTAGTAGCAGATATATAATGTAAGAGAAGCAGATGAAAATGATAGATGGAGTAAAACCATAATTTCCAAAGAAAAACACATATGTTTTATACTTTAACCCCTTAAGGACAATGGGTGGTCCCTAAACCCATTGAAAACAAAGCATTTTGAGCCCGTACATGTATGGGCTTTGTCATTAAGGGGTTAATAAAGCCATGTTAATCATAGGTAATTCTGCCATAAAAATGCATGATCTGCACCCTATTTGTGGCTTTGTCAATACCCATACCTTTACTTCATTCTAGCTCTAGCCCTGGTTTCTGCCAATGCACCACATTTTCATTTAATGTCTGCCCAGTGGCAAAGTATTTAATTCCTTAAACATATTTTAGAATGACTAAAGCCATGGACTGGTTTTGATATCTATTCTACGAATGTATGAAGCATGCCTACTAAACCAATGATACTGTAGACCCTCTGAAATACTTGGGGATGAACAAGGGATGTCTGTTCTACATTTGTCCCTGTATATATAGTAGTAACATAAGCACATAACACATTTGCTTATTAGCAAATAACTGCTTAAGTCATTGGACTAGAAATTGGCACGTATTATCAGGCATGTACAAAATATCTCAACATTCAATTTACTAATAAACCCATTTTTATTAAGGTGAATTATCAATAGAGTTCAAGCGGTTTCCTGTCTTGGATGCATTTCAAATTAATAAACAGGAGGAAATTGCTGCATAGATATCGGTAAATATAGGTATGATATTAATCCTGGGCTTGTGGCCATCATACTTAATAGATCTCTTTATGATATTGTTAAAAATCTCTCCTTTGGTTGGTCTGACATACATTTATTTTGTTCTGGTAGCCAGAAGGAAAAGCAAGTATTTTATTAAAATCCAAATTGAATTTGTAAGTATCATTTTTCACTGCAACATTTATCATTTTACATTTAACTCCACCGTGCTACTTATTCTTATGAGACAGCAAAGGGACTTGGATTATGGCAGTAGGTAAGGACCAGCTGTCCCACTGCTCCATCTGTTCTGCCCATTTTAGCTAGCTGACAGTTATTTTACCAGTATGTCCTATTTACTGCATAACCCAATCAATCTTCTTTCGCTTGTTGTGTTAGTTCCAAAACTTACCACGACAGACTACACTAGATACCTATTATCCTTCCTGAAGCAAATTACATTGACACAAGACCCATGGGTGTTGAGGTTTAGTACTCACATGGTATTTCATAAGTGCTAGATGGAATTAGTGTTTATTTTAATGACACCAAAAACACAGGAACGCAAAGATTTAGAACAAACTGCATAGCCTTTCCTTACCAGAGTTCAAGATGGTAATCGATATCGGTGAGTTATGTAATGCAGGCCAAGCAAAGAAGTTATTAATTACCAAAACCCTTGACATACTGAAATGTTCTGATAATGTCTTCATATAATAATGGCACTACCACCCTTAATGGTTCTGATTTAATTCTGTAAAAAAAAAAAAAAAGATACATCTGATACTAAAAATGCATCTAAAAGGTATTAAACAGACCCTAAGAAACATGCCTATAGAAAGGCATGGTAAATTTTCTATAGATTCTATAAATCCTACTTCATGTATTACGCCAAGCGTTAAGCAATATGCCAGTATCCAACCTCATGCTGATAAGTCCAATGAAGGACGAAACAGCTGTCCATTAGTGTTTATCTAGCTTCTGCACCTATGTACTAGGCTTTGTTTAAAGGCTGTCTACAGTGTCTAGTACAGTGGACATTTGCTCCAAGGGGCCCATGTATAATTTGGATATAGAAGTAAAAGGGTGATTATTGTTGGCCTTAATTACATATACCTACCCAGAATCCCTTGCAGAATCCCTGGTGGTAGCACTACAATATTTCTGTGAGAAAAGTAGGTCTTCTGGCTTGCCTGAAGGACAATGGGTCCTTAAACTCATTAAAAGCAATGAATTGTGAACCTGTACATGTACCCTTTGTCATGAAGGGGTTAATGCCTCTGCTACCTTCTACATATTAGAAACTCTAAAATGTTATATTATCACCAGTACATTTGATAGCAACACTAGATCCACTATAATGGAAACAGGTATACCTCAAACATGAGGCCTGTATACATTCCTGGAAACAATGCACATGCTGCCTCACGCAATCGGTTTGAACCCTTTCTTCGCTGGAACAAATTAAAGTCTCATAATAAAAGCCAACTAATACCAGTACCAATTTCTTATATATACATATCTACTCACATTGATATGCTCACAAATATCTAGTGGCAGTACCTATCACACTGCCACCCCATCTTAGCTGGCTGCGCCAAGCATACATAAGGCTCCCCAACATGGTTCCCCGATGTCATATCCATGGATTGCAAATATTTGAGGTTTTCTTTCTCCCTGGTAGGAAGAACATCTCTATATAAACATGAAAAACTTCCATTCAATGAACATATGTGTAATTAGGACACAATGTTCTGCATGGCACCCTACCCGAGTCTCCTCAGCTGAATGTCCAGGTATGTTTGTTCCAGGCAAGGTTTGGAGAGAATAGTCCTCCTGCTGCAAGGAAAATAAACCTTTCAAAAGCCCATTGAAGAGGTTTTGTTGGCTGAGGGATTAGTAACGTGGAAGATGGAATTGATGAATGAATACAGCTAGGCAAAAATCATTTGAGCCTCCAACATCTAGTTCTTCTCCACCAGATGAACTGTATGTAGCAGGCTGCATTCTTTTGGAAATGTGGCTAGAAATGAGGGTGAAGAAAAAGACAAATATACCTGTAAAAAAACAGGCGAAAACATTATTATTATTATTATTATTATTATTATTAGTTAGATCTTATAGCTTAGCTTTTTATAAAGCTTCTTATACAGACCATTAAACATGTAGCTGGGTCTTCTCCAGAGTGGCTCTCTGATGTTGTATCAGCTTTGCCACCCTTTTTTCCATGATTCAATTGTAGCATAATAATCTCTTCTGAATTGCTCCCTTGGATCTTCTAACATCTGAGACTTCATTGGCTGCATCTTCAGCCTCCTGTCATGCGAGTTATTGTGCTTGTGGTCTCCTGAACACTTTGTGTTGCTATATACTTTGATGTTTGATCATTTCTCTGATTGTCATATTGGTGGGCTACATTGGCTCTTCTTTTTTTAGTATTAACCTGGATTCTACACCAGGAATGTCTCAAAAATCTATTATTTAGTTGCTTTATATAAGTACATGGGATATGTGTTTTCACTTACTTTCTTCAGCAGTAAAATGTCTAATAATTTAAAAGCATTACCTTAAACTTCCCTTACAGTATTTTACATTGGCAGACCAGATCAGCTTGACAATAGCATTAATTCAATCTATAATTGTCACAGCTCATACTGGGGTTTGCGTTTTACAAATCCCTTACTGTGTTACTGCCAATATTTGTTTAAATGGTCTAATTATACATGACTGATTGTCCACTAGCTTTTCTTATACCACCACTGAGACCAGCACAAAACAATCAAGTCATATGCTAGCTAAATCCCTGGTGTGGATCTTCCAGGGTTTGTATAAATAATTAATTATGTATGACCAAATTCTCTCTCTAATATACTGCAGTGAAAATAAATGATGTATTTGGACAAAAGCAATCCTCCATTTCAAATGAATACTGCTCTTCATTAACTTAAGTGAAAGGTTTGAATACCACGTATGTTTGTCTCATGTGAATATAGTAGTGTAATCTGGTAATATGTACACTGTTGGAGTTGTAAAACATAAAAAAAAACATTAGATGGCATTCCAAAGACAAAATAAGATGTATATTTTTGTAAATGACTGACACTGAGACCACTGTAATTGTGTACCTTTTTAACAGCCTATTACAATAAACAGATTAAGACTTTAAATAGAATTAAACAAGTGAGCAATCACCAGTTGGGAAGCGCACATTTCATCAGATCATTTTAGAATAATATGAATCTTGACTGATCAGTTCCCATATGACCCTATTGGCAGTCATGACAGTCTTTATTTTTATGAACCGTTGAAGCAAACAATTTTTCCCCACAGAGCCTAGTGATCCTGTGCTTTGCAATATAGAGGAATAGGGAAAGGGTTTCGAAATTATATTTAATACAACTATTAATAAATGTAATTTGTATAAGCAAGCCCCAGCCAGGTCTCTATTTAAAAGCTGCGACAATAATAATTTCCCTTCAAGGGGAAAATTGTCTGTACAGATCTCTAATGACTCCCCTGTGCCTGATCACATGTACTATGATCATTAAAACAGGGCTGCAGATCCCTGCTTCCTAATCACTGCATGAACTGCAGGAAGTGTAATCAGAGTGAGAAGTGGGGGATTTAGTTTCTCCATAATCAAAGTATTAATTTCTAACTGTATAAAAAGCAAAGCATATTGGTTCCTCGTTAGTAAATCAAACTAGCACTAAACAATGTCATTTTTCTCAGGGATGGCTCTTGATTTTTAATGGTACTACATGTAGATGTTTATCATGGTCCTCTCTCTGACTTTGATTGCCATAAGTTCCATTCTTTTTTTCCATGACACATATACCGTATTGGCTCGGATATAGGCCGCCCCCGTATATAGGCCGCACCCTAAAAGTTTGGTGCTTTTTTAAAGAAAAAGTTTTTTTCTTTAAAAAAGCATCAAAAAAAACATGCTGCCACTCTGTCCCCCCCCGCGAGATATGCTGCCACTGTCCTCCCTCCCCGAGATATGCTACCACTGTCCTCCCCCCCCGATATGCTACCACTGTCCTCCCCCCCCGATATGCTACCACTGTCCCCCCCCGATATGCTACCACTGTCCTCCTCCCCCCCCGATATGCTACCACTGTCCTCCTCCCCCCCCCCCCGAGATATGCTGCCACTGTCCTCCTCTGCCCCCCCCTCGACTTACCGGAGCAGACTCCCGGGTGTCTTGCGGGGCCGGCGAGGGACATCTACGCAATACGCGTATGCAACTTCCGGTACCGGAATTCTACATTGTTGTAGAAGACAAGCCAGGATCAAAACACTGAATGGTGAGCCAGGATAGAGCCAGACCCCTACCTTGGCTGGCAGGGGAGGCTGTCTGAGCGTATCGGGGAGTAGGATACGGGTCCCCTGCACTGCTGTGGGGGATCTGTAGCCTAACCCCGCTGCCTGCCCGGCGCCCGGGACTGCATGTCCCGGGCGTCGGGCGCTAGACCCCGAATATAGGCCGCACCCCCACTTTAAAAACTTAAAGTGGGGGAAAAAAGTGCGGCCTATATTCGAGCCAATACGGTATATGTTACCTATAATGTGCTGCATTACAAGATATGGAAACATGGTGTAACTGGGTAGCTGATTCTCTTCTTTGAGTTTATACATCTGATATCTGCATGACAGTACTTAGCCAACATATGAAATCTTCAACAAAAGTGACACAAGAAAAAAAATGAGTCCTGGTCCCCTAAACTCACAGGATAACTTTTCCCTTTAGGAGAAATATCTACACCACATAAAAGTTGTGTTACAGGTGCAGCCTGTGCTGTTCTGTGCTCCCTTACGCATAGCAGACTGCAAACTTCCAAAGCTTCTCATCATCCCTTTATTGTTATACATCTGTACTCCATATTGTTTGCAGTGATTATTGCCTTATGGTGCTTTATTGCAAGAAATGTTTATTCCTCAGAAATAGCAATAACATTTAAATACCTTTAGAAAGAAATCTCCCTTAACATAGAAAGAATAATACCAATATTTTATAGCTAAACACATGTGTGGGTTCATTCAGTGGACAAATTCATATGATTTACAACTGAAACATTTATGAGAGCTTGTTCTATGATTGCAGAAATACATGGGTTTTCACCTAGACAAATGACTTCATAAACAAACAAATTATATAGTGATCAGGAGCATGAAGATACCTATCATGAAATCAACAAGCCTTGTAGTGTTTCAAATTCAAAGTGTTGAAATTCAAAGAAATTTCAAACCAAGGTACTTACCAAGGTATTTAGAGCCTATCTTATTGGCTAACATCACCGAGTTCAGTGAGAGTAATGCTGCGAATCGTTACGAGTTGTCTCCATATTGAAATGAAATATCATATATTCCCCATTGCTGTACAATTGGTAAACAAAACATAACCAGCAGGCCCGGACTGGCGACCTGGCACACCGGACCATACCTGGGAACTACTTCTCCTGGTCACCAGGTCACTAAGAGGAAACTCTGGGTTGTGGGGGCAGCATTGTGGCATGCCTCACTCCCCAACTACTTCCCATCCAACAATAGCGTGTGTCTTGCAATGTCAGCAGGACTGCTGGCAACATCAGGGGGACCCCCGCAATGTCAGCAGGACCTCCCTATGGCATCAATCACTTAGGTTTGATTAAGACTGATTGGTTGGATAATATTTCATATTACATAGTTACATAGTTACATAGTTATAAAGGCTGAAAAAAGACATGCGTCCATCAAGTGCAGCCTTTCCTATATCTGTTAATTTGTTGCTGTTGATCCAAAAGAAGGCAATTAATGTTTAATTAATGGCTAATATTAAGAAAATAAACAAATACGATTTTCTCTAGGATTACAGTTTAATCATGTCATTTAGTATAGAAAGTGATATATATATATATATATATATATATATATATATATATATTTGTGATTTAATTTGTGACAGGAACATAAAATATTCCAATAGATCATTGATATAAAGTAGCTTGTCCTCTATCTGTCAGTGGCGAAACTCATTAGCCCACTGATGTTGGGTCATCCTTTGTGTATTACACACCCCATTCTGTACAAGTGCAAACAGGCACAATAACAAGTTAATTTAGTACCTGAACAAAGACTTGGTGTAAGTTATTTGGCCCTTTTTTCCCCCAAGCTTCTGGGAATATCTAACTGATGTTCACAGACTGATCAGGAGAGCACGGACAGCTGTCGGCCAAATGCCTGGGAAGATTCATCCCCTTCTATATCTGAGCATCAGGTGGAGGTCCACCTCCTTCAAATTTGTGTGATGCATTATGCTGGTTTGCGAGATATGACGTAATACTCGGGCTTTTGGAATAGCAGGCCAGAAGGGAGCGTTAGTAGAGAGGTCTATGTCTATATGTCTGTATACACACATTATCCTTCAAAGGTTTCCCCTTAACAAGGACATTTCTAGTTGTGTAACCTAATTGCAAAAGGGTTTTCTGATAATCAATTAACCTTTTAAACTCAAGCATGGATTAGCTAGCGTACACAACAAAAAAGGGCCTCTGTACGTCTATGAAGATATTCCATTAAGAATTAGCCGTTTACAGAAACATTAACCATTTACAACATTAACAATGTCTACACTGTATTTCTGATCCATTTCATGTTATTTTAATGGACACATTTTGCTTTTCTTTCAAAAACAAGGCTATTACCAAGTGACCCCAAACTTTTATATATTACCACGGTACAATGGTTCACAAATGCAACTCATGCAATAGAATTTTTTTCTATGTTACCAACTCAGTTTTCAGGTTTTTAGTCAAGTGTTTCATCTAGTCATGGATTTGATGCCTCGAGTTACTTGAATCTAGGGCTGAAACAACTAATCGATAAAATCGATAATAATCGATTATGAAAATCGTTGGCAACGAATTTCATCATCGATTAATCGGATCGATTTTTATCGATTACAAAAAGACGTTTTTTTCAGAGCAGATGCTCTGAAAAACCCCTCTCCTTATATAATCCGACCTCAAACAGAGATCGGATTATAACACCGGAATCCAGATCCCCCGCTACGCTGCAGGAGACCTGGATTCCCCTCACTGTCGGCCGGTCTCTCACTTCCGTCTCTCTCCCCCTCCCATCTGCCTCCTCCCTCCTCCCTCCTCCCATACGTCACTCTGCCTCTCTACCCGGCACCGTTACTGACAGGAACTTTCCCTGCAGCTTCATAGAAGCCTCAGTGTAAGTGAAGGTGAGTAACGGAGTCTGTCTGTGCGATGCAGACCCCCACCGGCTAACAGAGAATCATCCTCTCTGATAGCCGGTGAGTGTCTGCATCGCACAGACAGACTCCGTTACTGCACTTCACTTACACTGTGGCTTCTATGAAGCTGCAGTGAAAGTGCCTTCGGTAACGGAGCCGGGTAGAGAGGCAGAGCGGTGTATGGGAGGGGGGAGGAGTCAGAGGAGTGTATGGGAGCCACCCTCCAATACACCACCTTGGCTCCTCCCCCTCTCATACGCCACTCTGCCTCTCTACCCGGCTCCCTGGTGTCTTGTCAGAAACGGAGGTTCACAGGAGGCAGAGTGGAGTATGGGAGGGGGGAGGAGGCAAAGTGATGTATGTTAGGGGGAGGAGCCAAAGTGATGTATGGGAGGGGGAGGAGGCAGAGTGGAGTATGGGAGGAGCCAGAGTGGAGTATGGGGGGGAGGAGCCAGAGTGGTGTATGGGAGGAGGCAGAGTAGAGCAGGGGAGGGGGAGGAGCCAAAGTGATGTATGGGAGGGGAGGAGGCAGAGTGGTATATGGGAGGGGGAGGAGGCAAAGTGATGTATGGGAGGGGAGGAGGCAAAGTGATGTATGGGAGGGGAGGAGCCAAAGTGATGTATGGGCGGGGGAGGAGGCAGAGTGGTGTATGGGAGGGGGAGGAGGCAGAGTGGAGTATGAGAGGGGGAGGAGCCAGAGTGGTGTATGGGAGGGGGAGGAGCCAGAGTGGTGTATGGGAGGGGGAAGAGCCAGAGTGGTGTATGGGTGAGTTATAGTGGTGTATGGGGGGGTATTATGAATTTTTAGGGCATATAGGGGGTATAAGGCATATGGATATTAGGCATATCAGGGGGGCATAAACATATCTGGGGGTAAAAGGTATATCAGGGGGCTCAGTGGCATATAGGCGGTATAAGACATATCGATATTAGGCATATCAGGGGGGCATAAAACAAATCTGGGGGTAAAAGATATATCAGGGGGCTCAGTTGCATATCACTGGCATATAAGGAGTATAAGGCATATCAGGGGGCACAGTGGCATATCAGGGGGCACAGTGGAATCTGGCATATAAGAGGTATAAGGCATATATGGGGGCAGAGTGGCAAGCTGGGGGTCAGATGTGCATAACTGGGGGCAGTTTGGTAAATAAAAAATTTAAACAAGGCTTTTTTCTCAGTTTTTATTAAATATGAAAAATAGTTAACATATGAATTAATATTTACTAATAACTTTGTATTAAAACCTAGTTTGAGAAACACCTTGTTTGGGTTCTTGTAGCTTTTATTATTATGTCAGTAAAATAAGAAGGTGAATAGAGAGAGGCCATTACAATAAAGAGATGAAAGTGTAAATTGTACGTTTTTTATTGCAATTTTTCTTCAATTTAAAATAATGTATTTTTTTATCCGATTAATCGATTAATCGACAAAATAATCGGCCAACTAATCGATTATTAAAATAATCGTTAGTTGCAGCCCTACTTGAATCCTATTTATTGACACTGGTATTTGTGTGTGTGTGACGCTTTTACAAATAAAAGATTTCTTCTTTTGTTTCTCATGAATCCTAACCTAATAATATGTGTAAACAAAACATGGTGAATTACCCATATGTAATCCTGTAGTTATAAACTGACAAACTGTGAATTTGGTTCTGCAAAAGACTATACAGTGGAAAATGAAAATTTTCTAAGAAGAGGGGTATTTTTCAGAGCATTTGCTCTGAAAAAAACCTCGTCTTATAATCGAGCAAATACGGTATAGATTTTTCTACAAATGAAATGGTTTGTTCTTTTTAAAAAGCCTATTCGGAATTGAGAAAATCAAACTAATCCAACTTTTTTGATGCTTTCTTCTTTTTATTGAGTTTTATCAAAACAAGTTCAGTGTCACTTAATCTTTTGGCCATATTGTCATTTCATAAAATTCTATATTGTCACTAAATCAAGGAAACTTTGGGGAGCTAAAAGGGTAGAAGTTACTTGATTCCGCAGTATTTGTCTTTTTCTAGAACATATTTTTTTGCCTCATTGATTAGGAAATTAATTCTGATTTAACTAGTAGCATATAGGTTTTAGGTTGTAATTGGTATTAACTGAGGTGAAGAAGTACATGGTGTGGGGATGCTTGTATATCGGGCTAGGATAAGAGATGATTGTACCCATGGATACAGTAAATGTAAGATTTTGTTTTTGTATTCCTAAATGAAGAGCAACATAGACCTTTCTAGTTGAAACAAAGTAAGTAAGGGTAGGTAAGGCTAGGGTATTGGTGCACAAAAGGTTGGATGTGTGACAAAACAGACACAACATGCTTTAAAGCACAGCATAAACATAAATGTGTGGGACAAAAGAAAGAATCATATGCCTGCTTATTCCTAATTATCTCAGACAGTATCTCAAAAAATGTACATGACTAGTATTCAGCTAGCTTTTCAAAATATCCTGTATTTATTGCATTATCATCTATGACAGACCCTCTTCCCCTTTGGTTAAGTATCTGGATACTCAGTTGTTGTGAGGACTGTTTGCATACCATGCAGTGGTAAGTGATAAAGTGTTCTTGGGTAGTGGCTATAATGACACAATGTCAGGTAATGATTGGACAAAAAGCAGGATCACTGGGTAATACTCAAGTGACATATCTAAGGGGTCTAGAAAACATTGTTGTAGAAGACAAGCCAGGATCAAAACACTGAATGGTGATGCTGTTTAAGCTGAGCCAGGATAGAGCCAGACCCCTACCTTGGCTCATCAATCTATGCTCACCTACTACGTAAGGATGCACCAAAGGATCAAAGTACTGAACAGGAGGAAACATTTAGCCAGCTCTGCTCAAGCTCACATTGCTCTCCTCTTGACAAGATGAGCCAAAGCACTTTGGGTTCAAGCCCGTTCTGGATCAAGCTAACTGGAGGGCCAATATACCTTTGTTCTACTTTTAAACCCACCTGTAGTTTTCAAATACTAAGATAAACCTTTTGAGTAGAGTCCTAATCTATTGTTCAATCTTCAGCAAGTCCAAATGTCTAACGTTATCATTACACTGAACCAAAAACATTATTGCTTTGCAATGATCAAATGCAGGACCATTTTTACTAATACAGCTAATTAATCATCAAATTAATCTGCTATAGTAAATCTTTATTACTGTTACTAGAAAAAATAGTAGGCTATACCATACACATGCGTATCATTCTTTGTTATGCTGTGAAACTGAAATTTCAATTTTGAGTATCTTATGAGATAATGGAAAAGAAAATCTTACCAAGAGTTAAATTAATTCATCCTGCTATGTAACCTTCAGCATAACCAAACAGAGAACAGAACTGAAATGTAGGTATTACCCTAAATCCCTAAACAGCTGAAAAGGTCAAATGTAAACTAGTATGCATGTTACTAATATATATGACCTTTAATCTTTGTTTAATGCGCTTCTGAAATGAACCAAAAAAAGAAGAAGAGGGCAAAAAGTAGTATGATAAAAGTATGATTTCTTTCAAAATATACCGTCATCACAGAGGTAGACTACAAGGATCTCATGCCTGGTGTTGTACATCGTGCCAATATACATATGTTGGGTTCCTTTGGGTAGTGTAGAATTACTCTTAAGGTCGATTTTCTATTCCCTTGATACAAAGATCAGTTCAACAAGCAGCATGGGTCTAATCCAATTATCTGGCACAGTTATGGCTACTTTAAATAAATCTCAAAAATGTTTTTAAAAAAAGGAACCATTTTAAAAGAAGTATCTGCTAGATAAAAGTTCTAGCTCTTTTAGAAAAGATAATACTCAAAGCTGTTTCATTTTGTTGTTTTATTGTTACTGTAGATTGTTGATGTTTTTCTTCTAATATAATTTGTAGCTGCATTTGAATGAATACAAGGTGAATTGCATGAAAGAGTAAAAATGTAATGATTTGTAAAAACAGTTTATTCAACAAATAATACATTTTAAATAGTAACAATTAAATATACTGTAATTAATAATAGTAATAATTGTTTATCATTAAATAAAATAAGCTTGAAAACAAAATTTGCTTCCTAGAGGCCCCTAAAAGTGACCAGCTTGACACATGGGAGAATCTGATTCTACAGGACTAATGGAAACTTATTCTGTAGGTTATTGCATTGCTGGAGCAATGATTGTTCTTTGACACATTTAATAGCCTAAAGTGCACCAAGTACTTTGTTTCTATATAGTACATTTTTAAAATACTGAGGGTTATTATTATGAGCAATTCTGTTGTAAAGTTTTAAAAGTGGTCTTCTCACTATAACAAGTAGCGGACTTGTAATATTATTAGGAAGATTGCTTTGGTTGCTATGGTGATAAGACCACTTTGAAACATTGCACTTAATAAATAACTGCCATTCCCTACAGGAATCTGTATTTATGTGTTGTGAAGTACCTGCTGGTTCTTTCTCACAGTCAATAGAAAAACGCATGACATGGTCCAGACAGGTTTCAGCAGAAATAGATTTCTTTCAAGAAAAATTATGTAAAATCTGTGTCTGGAATTTAACAATTTTGCATTTTAATATCATAGCACAAAAAATATAATGTGTAAATATTATACTTTTCATGCAAATAAACAGAGCCTTGTTGTAAAATAGTTCTGAAATAACATAAAGCAGTATATGTTTTAGTGGCATTGAGATGTAGCCTTTAATAGGAAATTAATCTTTGAGAATTTATAATTCTGTGAATCATTAAAAATGGGAAATGGAAAATACTCAGACTTTTCATAACATTAACTTTGCAGCTTTGTAATTAAAATTTGAAAATATTTCATTATAAAGAAATGCTGTTTTGTGGTTTCAAATAAAGAATAGCAACACGTTTGACAAAAGGAACATTTAATTACTGCAAGCAATAACAAATGCAAAGAAACACTATTGTGTTGTTAGGTTTTTATTTTGCAATTCATTGGCTTTTAAACTGGCAAGCTAACACATTTCTGCTAAATGTAAGACATGCATATGGGTACTCTTTGGTTCATATTTTGTTTTTAATGTTGACATTTTTTTCCAAAATATATATTTCATGTACTCATTCACATTCAGTGAGGTCTTCTCCCCTGATTGAAGGATCATGGGGAGAGGATGTCACCAGAAGCGCCCCCACTTTCCACTAAGATGAACTTCCACCAAAATTTTGGCACTTACGGTGATGTTCTCTTTCCTGATGGGAGGATCAAGGGAGATGACGTCACTGGAGGTACCATCTTTTCAAAGATGAAAGAGAGAAGAAAGAACATGAAGATGAAGATCAGGCAAACATTCTGAGCTTTTTGCTTCATTTGCTTCGTGGGTGGTCTGGCCTCGTTTTCATGGCTTTGTATAAATCGCCAAATTTGCCAAATTTTGGTGAATTTGCATTTCATGCTAATCTGAATGCACAAGTCTAATATATAGTAGCCATCTGAAGTTCTTCCACTGGTACAGTGCTTTATTGTTTGTTGGGAGATTGTCAGTTTCCCTACAGAATGCAGAGAGGCTCATACTTCCAAAGCATATTACTCAGTAAATACTGATCAATGTGTTTAGGAAATATAAGCTCAAGGGGAGAAGATTTCAAAAGAACAGCAACAGTAAAACTGTACTTCTTTGAGACGCAGTGTTTCACCTGGAAGGAAAACTAAATGTAAGCAATTAAAAGTGAGCACTGATGAATAATGAATTGATGCAATTTACTTACCAAACAATGGGTTTGCAGGGGAGTGAACCATTTAATTTTTTTTTCACTATGCATAATAAGGAACATTCCTGTTTCGATTCTCCTGTTTGAGCTTGAGTTGAGATTAAATTTGAAAAAATAACCGATTTATGTATTGGATTATGTAGGGTCATCTCAGCACATCTTGTAGAAGGTTGGCACTTTGTCGCATGGTGTATGGGACTTTGTGCATGGTAATGTTGGTGAGTTTTTCATTTCACTGCAGCTCGCCTGTGTAGTATCACTTGTGGTGAACATAAACGTTACTGAATAAAGGTATTAAAATGTCTTTTTTTTCCATCATAAAAATATAAATTGCCTACAACAGATAGCTTTGACAATGTATAAATGATTAATCTGTACTAGTTGTATAAGCTATACTTGGTACTGTGGTACTGTGGTAGTGCTTTCAATAGAAGAGGTTTTTGTACTAACCAGTAGATTTGTGCACATAGGCCAAAAACAGTTCAGACATTCTTTTCATGCTTTTTCGGTTCAGATGAAATTCATTGTCACTCACCCTCATTCACTCTCTTTTTCACACTCTCCCTCAATGTCTCTCTACCTTCTTTGTCGACTGCCTCTGTGTCCCTGTCTTGTTTTCCACAGCTCCACTTCTTGTTCTTTGCTTCTATTGTCTTCTTCAGCATATAAGGCCCCTGGTTGCACTCATCCACTATAGCTAAAACACACAAACACACACAAGCTGGAGTGAGTGTGTATGTTAGTGTTTGTGTGTGTTAGCTATGGTGAGGGGAAAGCAATGAGGTGCTTTAACCCCCCCCCCCACAAACACACAAGCTCACTCTAACACACTTGCGTACATATACACACAGTTACTTCCTCACTTTGTGCAGAACCTGATCCTGTCTCCAGTTAAGAATGTTAACCTAACTAAACCTCACCTCCGGAAAGGGGCTAATCAAAATTGGGCTTTAGGTTGTCTCTGTTTTAGGTTGTCACATGCAAATTCTGTTGAATAACCAGGGTTGCATTTGCTTGGGCCCCCATGCTCCCTGGCATACAATCACACCCTCCACTCTAACACCAAACAAAAACCCACAAAAAAGTACTTGCCACAGAGATTCTACAGATTAGGAGGAGATTGTCAGAGTGAGCATGGTCTTTGCTCCTTCTGACCCTAATGTGGCTCCAGGTGAGAAGCCACATAGGCAGGGGAGGAACGCAATACTTTGCCTATTTGCATAGCAAATGAATTGTGCGGAATGCGAGTCATGATCAGGTGCTCAGGTTCCCTGTTCGGGCCAGCCCCGTGGTACCCCCTCCCCTGTCATCACCCCCATAGTGCCTCCCCCCCCACTTGCACATGCTTGCTATCACACACTCATTCATTCACAGATACTCATTCATTCACTGGGCCCAGGACAACTGCCCCGTTTGCCCCGCGTTAAAGATGACCCTGTGAATAACAAATGTGTCCCTGTACATATGGCGTGTGCGAGAAAAGATTGACTTTAATCAGCAAGTTTATGGAGCAGTGCCTGATATAAAAAAAAGTAGAAATAAAATTATCCTGGCTGGATAATCTGCACTTATCAGTCATCTCCATGGTTACTGCTTTGGAGCTCACTGTGGAATGCTGAGCCTGTACGATGAATTGAGAGACAAATTTCTGGGTCATTAGCAGTGCCCCATCTGGCTAAAAACCTGGAATGCAGGTTATGTTCCCTAACCAGGAAGCAAAACTGGATAAACACAATAAAACTGGACTTAATATTTAAGAGGGAATATGTATTAAATTCTGCAAATGATATCGCTTAACATATAAATCTAAACAGCCAAACGTACAACCCCTGTCTACTCAGTCTCATGTGATCTCCCTCCAGCCAGTCTCCACCCCTCTCCAATAACCTCTGAAGAAATCGGTGGCACATGTGTTGAGGCCCTTAGGTTGATATGGAAGCGCTGCAAGTCCCGCTTCTTCCACTCTGTCACAGGGGTCCCCTTGCTATCAGGCAGCATACAGAAAGCTGCCCTCAAAATGAATGCCAGGATCTTTCCTTAATCCAAAATCAGCAGAAACTGGGCACAGGATTATGGCACACGGGATATACTTCTCTGGTAATGGCAGGATACCTGGATCACTGACACTTGGCTACACCAGGATATCATTGTTCTGTCCTGCAAGTTCCTGGGGTCCACTCATGTGGGGATCCCTCCTCCACAATTTCTTCAATCTCTCTTCCTCTCCAACTGCCCAGATCCTGCAGCCAAAAACCCCTGGGAGATCCCCTTGACTGGTGAAGCAGCTCACATGCCCCAGAAGGTGATGAGAGACACAGCCAGTTAATCCATTAGAACTCCTGATGTTTGCTATGCAGCTGGGACAGAGCAGTTACTGCAAAACAGAGAGGCTACATTTAAATACCAGTTTACTTTGTTTCAGCCATAAGTAATTTTATGCATCCATATGAAATGAATTTAATGTATACATCACTCCCGACATGCCCAGAACATAAAGGATCTGAATGGAGAACTTGGCTGTGTACTTGAGTGCAATGCAGCATGCCTCATACTTGTGTTACAAATAAATGGTCAGCCAAAAAAATGATTAATAAACTGAAGGACATTGAGGACATAATTAACATGATCTCCATTGAACTAAAATAAAGCAAAATCATGATGGTGTGCATGACAATCCAAATTCTCTAAACATTGATAAACACTGATCTTGTGAATGTGATCAATTTGTCTTCATCTTATTTATTATTTATTTTGTTGTTATTGTAAATGTGAGACATGTACTTGTTCTGCTTATAATTTCCTTGCCAGGAGCAAAGATATATTTTACAAGAAATAAACGACGGCGAGAGTGAGTCTTGTCATCGCATAAAGAATACTGCACAAGCCGTATGTTTAGACGGCTTGTGGGGATTTGAAACAGTTGATTTAACGGAGCATGACAATGAAAAAGTAAACGTTTTCCTTTTTTTCTTTCCTTATTCAAATTAAAAAATATTACTTTTGAAGGGTGAAGAGTTAATTCAGCACTGAAAAAAAAACAAAACAATATTACACTTCCTGCCAATGATTTGAATGTGTACCTTGATTTAGCAAGGAAATGAAAGTAATAAATTATAGGCTATATTTTAAAGGTTTTGACCAAGCTCTGGTATTCTCAATAACGGCTTTCACTATTACTAATTTATTTATGGTATTTAAAGCACTTAAAGTGTTCTTCCTCTGCACAACAGGTTCGAACAAACATACCACGCTAGGGAAACGGAGCTGCCAGAGACCTCACCATAGGAAGCATTCTTTCCTTATTGGTGAAACTTTTACATGCTGTTTATTTTCCCCCTTTGTGGTCATTTGTTGACCTAACCAAAGAATGTAATCTTTATTAACATTAACCAAGCTAGAAAATACATGAATTGTGTTTGAATACCGGCTATAGAGTTAATTATTTGAGGCGTTAATAATTAGAGCTGTTCCTAGACTGAGTTACATACATATTATTAGAATACAAAGCCCTTAGCAAACATAAAGAGAATCATACATCACATGGATATTCTTAAGAAAATGTGTACTCTTTGATAATACGAGGTTAGTAAGCATGGTTTATCTATCCCAAATAATGAAGAAATATGCTGGTTTAATGACATATACGTTGGCTGAATTGTATCATAAATCTGGAAGACAAAAGACCACCTGTTTCAATATGTAGCCATGATATATAGCTGAGTATTTTCATACTAGTGTTAAAAAGTATGGTATCTTTAATTAGTTTAAGGAAATACATATTTTGCAATGCGTGAGAAGTAATGTTCTTGGCACATGGTCCATAAATCAAAGCTTAATGCTCCAACTGGAAAAGAGTTCAGCTGCATTCACAAGGCCATATGCATTTTCTTTCTATAATAATACTTTGAATAATACCAAATGTGAGCTGAAGCATTGCACCTTTATACATTCATTGACAAACTTCATTGTTTTTTTTAATTTTGACTTTAATTCATGAATACCAAGTCATGTTTTAAAGAAAACACATTGTAGCAAAACTGTGCATTCGGGCTCTTTTAGGTTTTCTTGATAAATATTTGTCCATCATAGTCTTCTCAATCCATTCACATGTTCCACCTCAGAATGTTGGTCAGTAACTTGACCGTAACTCATGTAACCAGTGGCGTGTTCTGACCTAGGCCATCTAAGCCTAGGGTGGCAGGTCCAGGGGAACAACAGCTGGAAAAACTGTGTCATTGCTCAATGGGCTATTTACAGTGGAGAACTCTGCTCCGCTTACACTGCAGAGGACTGTTTCTACAGGCACAGCCTCCATACTATGCGGTGCCTAACACCGTGTATCTTTAAAAGGCCAAGCGTTGGCATATGACATCATATCCTGTAAGCAGGGGCATAACTAGAAACCAGGGAGTCCTGGTGTCAAAAATTGCCCGGGCCCCTCAACTTTAAGAGCTGATCTATGCCATCATTGCCCCCCCCCTACACAACTGGTCTGTGCCATCATTGCCCCCCCTTTCCAACACATAAACACACTTACACAAATTACAAACACTTACTCATACTCACTAACACACACCTCACTTACACAATTACACACAATGTCACGTCACCTCAATATGTTCCTGTCTCCCCGTGCCAGTTCAAAATAGTTTAGAAAGGGCCCCTCCAACCTGGATTGTTACGGTCAAGGTCAGAAGGGCCCTTTCTAGACAATATTGAGCCATCTCGAGGAGGCAGGAAAAAGGGGTCGCACGGCCACCTAGAGGCACGTGCCTCGTATTACACATTTGTATTATTTGAGCCTGTGACTAGCTTAGCGCACCGACATTTTTTCTTTTCCCTGTTTGCACATATTTGAGGTTGTTGGCTCCTCATCAGTCTGGTTGCAGCTTGCTGTCCAGGGGTTAATAGGGAGGAGGTTTAATTGCACCTCCCCCAACACATTAATAAGGTTTTGGTAGCAGTATAAACTGCTTTGTGTGCCCACTATGTAGGAGGTGAGAGTAGGTTCTCACCCTATTGAGAGTGTGCCTTGACGTGGCGGGTGAGCTTAATTATGCTTTGGCCAATTCATATAACCAAAACCTCTCATTTATATTATGTTTATATATTTGTTGCCAACTTTATTAGGGTAAGAAGCGCAGACAGTTTTTGTTTTTTGTATACATTGTACAGCCAATACACTGTTTTTTGCTGCATGCTTACACCTGTTTGGTAGGCCTCGTATTACACATTTATATTATTTGAGCCTGTGACTAGCTTAGCGCACCGACATTTTTTCTTTTCCCAGTCTCAGCTGCGACCGCTGCTACCCCTGTAGGTTACGCCAGTGCCTGTAACTCAGTGGTAAGGAAAAGGAAACTACATGGAACATTATAACTACACTTAAGACTGGTCCATTACTTCACTTTCAGATTTAGCTTCTGATTCAGATAATCTGTCCTTAAACAGTACTCAACTGTTTTTATAGAACTATTTTAATCTATACAATGCTTTCATTTCTATATACCGTCTACATTTCTAAAATGCTGGAAAAATGATTTGCTATTTAAGAACTAATATTTTTATGTGATATCTCATATGAGCATTGAGCAGTATGACATGTTTGATACCACATACACTAGTTTCATCTTATGGTTATTGTACTGCGAGCTCTGATGTATACTAATGACAATATAAATATTCATTTCCTTAATAAGGTCCAGATAGGTGTTCTAATATGAGAATGACAGAAATACAGTGATTTCTATGGGACAGTGAATCCATATTTTTAGATATCCACTTAAGATAAGGAACAAGAGAGGCAAACGATAGAAAAGGCTATGAACAAGCAATTGGATATTATGTGACCTGCTCCATGTGTCAAGCACACAGATTTGTCAATCATAGTAAAACTTTAAACTCCTAAAAGAATATGTTTCTGCTTTTGTATTGCTTGGTAAAGAGTCAGTATAATCTCTGTACCTTTTGTTGGGATTAACAAAGGTTTTCTCAGATATGTCAAATTTTCAGAGATGTGCTAGAATAAAACAAGCAATACAATTGCATAGAATTAAAAAAAACATATTACCCTCATTTCTGAGTTATTAAGCAGGTGGCATGGGGTGAGTGTGAATACAGAGTATTTATATTCAGCAATGAGTGGGTTTACAATGTTAAATCAGGTAAGTAAATATGACTATAATAGCATGGTAAAATAATCAGACCTCAACATATAATGGCTATTCTACATCGCACAGTGTTTTTAAACTTAGAGAACCTTTTCTTGAATTATGGTTCATTCAATCAATGCATTCCTATTGAAAAGGAGCAGGGCCCTCCTTCTGTGCCAGCATGCCTTATAATCTGTTAAGGTTATTATCAATTTGTTTATTGTAAATGTTAATGTTATTGTTAATTTTCATTGTCCATCTATTACCGTGTAAGAGCAGAATCTGCAGCTACTTTAGAAATAAAATGTAATGTTTTTTTCAAATGCATACAACCATCTAATAGTCTACTACTCTGAGTTTTTTTTCTAATCTTCTAATGCTGTCATTTATGCTCTACGTGGATTATTTTATTATTTTCCCACATTTTAGCAAGTAAATCTTTTATAAATACTGAACACACAGTTGATGTCAGACATATGACATAGACAGTGACCAGCTGCGCTGACCAGAATTTATTATTTTCCGAGACAATAGAGAGACATTTTCCATATCATTAATTATCCCAATGTCTTTGAAGCATCTTGAGCATAACTACAATGATGATTTGTAGTTAAGCAAGTGTACTTGAGTTAAATTTCAGACATGCCCATCATTCAGCTATTGATATTCAGTTGCAGACTACAAGTAATATGAAGAGGGTCATAAGATTCACCAGTAGCATAACATATAATCCGACAGTGTATAAGAACCATTTGGCCCATCTAGTCTTAGTCTTAAAATTAAAAATTTTCAAAATAAAAATGCATTGAGGGGTTAATTAGAATCCACCACCCCATGCATTTGCCCTCTTTCCCTGCCACCCAGCTCCTTGACTTGCAGGAGCGACCGAATGCATCTACTGCTGAACAATAAATGCGTAGCATACTCACCGCCATCCAGCTCTAGCGCAAGAATTACAGTAGGTTTCAATTGGAGTAATTGGTTTCTTCAGCCAGACACAATTGGCATGAAACTTGGGGAAGCATTTTAGGAATGTATTTTTTTCTGAACAAGATATAAAGTACTTTAACATGCATCTTCTTTGGTGATGCCCTATGGGTAATATTATTATTATTCTCCATGGGCATTATATCCCTTTAAATAACTGAATGCACTCAAAAATCAGTCAAAAGGGTATATTCAAATATGATTTATTTAAAAAAGAATGTGTGCCAGTTAATAACCTGCAGACATATATAATTACAGCGAAACAGAAATCTTTCAGAGTCTAAATCAAATGGATCAGATTTTTTTTCAGCAGCCCACTTTGGATTATAGATTGTTATTATAATAATATCACATTTAAATTACTCAGATGCTAAGTGTGCATATGCTTAGCTTGTAAATCTAACATATATCCATATCTTAAGACATGCACATACATTTCTGGGAAAGTCATGTTTCTGATAAAGGTCTAATGTGAAGTATTTCCACTTGGTTCTAAATTCTAATTCAGGTTAAATGCATAAAATAAAATAAAGAGCTGTGACAGCTAATGCATGCTGTTTTAATAAGACATAAGCAGATTTTGCATCCATAAACTAGACAGGTAACGGAAAGCATGAAATTTCATAGGAGACTCATGTAGCCTCAACAAAGTAGAACTGACATGTAAATCCAGATGGAGACCACCTAAAAAATATATGTTCTTGTGCTGTGTGGTATTGCTAAATTCAATAAACTCTCTGTTTCATGGCTTTTCTAAGCCTATATTAAAAGTATGTACAGGAAAGTCTTGATTTTCATGGCCAGCTAAGCAAACCCATGTTTTTTCATCAGTCTTCTAACTATATTGTCAGATCTATTTGATTTAAAATCTTCTAGTTTAGTCTATTGCTTGACTTATGTGAATTGGCTTGTAGTGTAGTTTGCAGTCAAATGTGCAAACAGTATTAAAAAAAACAAGGAAAAATGCTATCATTCATTAAACATCAGTCCAACATCTAAAGCAACTGTGTAATCTGTGCATTTCTGTGTTTATTCTTCATTTCAAGAAATGATTTACTATATATATATATATATATATATATATATATATATATATATATATATACCGTATTGGCTCGGATATAGGCCGCCCCCGTATATAGGCCGCACCCTAAAAGTTTGGTGCTTTTTTAAAGAAAAAGTTTTTTTTCTTTAAAAAAGCACCAAAAAAAACATGCTGCCACTGTCCTCCCCCCCGAGATATGCTGCCACTGTCCTCCCTCCCCGAGATATGCTGTCACTGTCCTCCCCCCCGAGATACGCGGCCGCTGTCCTCCCTCCCCGAGATATACTGCCACTGTCCTCCCTCCCCGCGATACGCTGCCACTGTCCTCCCTCCCCGCGATACGCTGCCGCTGTCCTCCCTCCCCGCGATCCGCTGCCCTCCCTCCCCGAGATCCGCTGCCCTCCCTCCCCGAGATCCGCTGCCCTCCCTCCCCGAGATCCGCTGCCCTCCCTCCCCGAGATCCGCTGCCCTCCCTCCCCGAGATCCGCTGCCGCTGTCCTCCCTCCCCGAGATCCGCTGCCGCTGTCCTCCCTCCCCGCGATACGCTGCCGCTGTCCTCCCTCCCCGCGATACGCTGCCGCTGTCCTCCTCTGCCCCCCCTCCTCGACTTACCGGAGCAGACTCCCGGGTGTCTTCAGGGCCGGCGAGGGACATCTACGCAATACGCGTATGCAACTTCCGGTACCGTTACCGGAAGTTGCATTTGCGTATTGCGTAAATGTCTCCCGTCGGCCCCGCAAGACACCCGGGAGTCTGCTCCAGTAAGTCGGGGGTGGGCAGAGGTAAAACGCTTAGATAACCTCCCGTGCCGGCACCCCCCCCCGTGGGAAGTGCTGGCAGGGGAGGCTGTCTGAGCAGAGAAGGATGCAGGTCCCCTGCACCGCTGCGGGGGATATGTATCTTAACCCCGCTGCCTGCCCGGCGCCCGGGACTGCATGTCCCGGGCATCGGGCGCTAGAGCCCGAATATAGGCCGCACCCCCACTTTAAAAACTTAAAGTGGGGGAAAAAAGTGCGGCCTATATTCGAGCCAATACGGTATATATATATATATATATGTATACACACACCTATATGATAATTGTAATTGCTAGTTAAATTATTATAGAAATAGACAAATTAGCTACCTTCAGATTTTAATGCCACACTCATCTATATCTAATTACTGAGTTATGTTACCAAAATTACCTATCTGGTTTACCTTACCCTACATAACCACATGCAACTCCCTGTCCTTCCATTGTGTCGAAGCTAAATGAGCCAGTCACAGGACATATCTCTGATCTCCCCAACTAGCCTGTTTACACTATGGAAGCTGTGCCAAACACCCACAGACTCGTTTAATATGTTTTGTGTCTCTAAGGTACAGAGCCCTAGGATATGAAGTCATATCCCAGTCCTTATCAGTGAGGATGGTGGCCATGAAGGGGCAGTTGGTGATCCATAGGTGGCAGAGTCAGAAGTAGAGGCTACCTTAGATTGCTCAACTTCAGATGACTGCTAAATGTCCATGTGGGTGTGCTACAATGGCTTGGGAGTTTGGACCCTGTGGTATTTTGGGGCAGGATACAGGCTGCAAAAAAATCTTTAGGGACAAGAAGTTGGACATCTTATTTATCAAAGATTAATCACACACTGTAAATCACACTACTCACACACTAAACTGCCTCTCGGGACATAAAAGAACATACAGCACACATATACATGTGGTTAATTTTAAAATAAATTAAGCACCATTAATTTGTATAATATAATCATGCATTTAATACTTTTACAGTTTTTAAAACCATATAAGTCTCTCTTTAAACAACACAAATATGTCAAATTAAGAATCAACTTTAACAAAATTCAGTGTTTGGAAATGTTGAGATCCTCAACGGTTTCTTTTATTTTGTTTAATCTCTTCAGAACTCCATAATAGCTATACGTGGAATCATTAAATTTTATTTGAGAATTAAACAGACGGAACTTTTTGATCTTTGCGCTTTCATATTATAAAGGGATAACTTTGATAACTATTTATTCTGTATGGTTTGTCACCCAAAGAGAAACTCAGAGACTGGTTCTCATAAAAAAAGGTTTATCAGGTCAATATATCATGCAAACTATAAAAGGCATGGATTTTGCTGAAGCAAGCAGCAAACAAAAAACTTAAATAAAAACTTAAAAGAGTTGCGTGTTTCATTTCACTCATTAAGCTCCAATAGTGCTTGAATACCTTATAAAAACGTGCATCTCTTTTGTTGATTTTGAAATAACATTATTTGCCCATTTTCTATCAATTTCATTATTTGTGGTGTAATGTTAGCTGCAGAATGTTTTAAACTCATATTTATATTTTGAATAAATAGAATACTACACAACAAAATGTAAGTCTTCAACTTATAGCTCAGATATGCAAAATACAGAAAGCGAGGACATAGAGGAAAAACACTGACATCAAAGGTAGGTAGAGCATAGAGAAGCAGGATGCCTCATATGCTTCAAGGACAAAATATCAGAGCTGCAAAGGTACAGCAGACATAAATCTCAGACTAAAGACTCACTGTCAGGGCCTTGGAGCATCAGGAATCAAACTAGAGTGTCCTACAGTCTCATTGAAGATATGAAATTGCTGTCCAGAAATTGGGCAGCAACCTGGTCTCAGTGATTGAGACCTGGGTTTTGTGTGCCCTCATGCTAATAACATGTGATTAAAGCAGGAGTGGAGTACATGGTCGAGAAGAAAGAATATTTGGGTTGGCTGGATCTAGGCGTATATGCAAGCACGTGGCATAAGCAGAAAACTAAGAGGAACATTATTATACTTATACTTTATAACGACAAGTACAATACATCAATTGACATACAGATACAAGATGAATGAAGGGCCCTGTTCCCGCAGGAACTTACAATCTAGGTGAACATAGAGAACAAGCCACAGCACGGAGTAGATTAGAAGTAAAAGACCACAGATATCACACACATTCTGTCACAATCCCAAACAACCTCCTGATAAGCAGGGCACTCTTCTCTTTATATATCTGTATGCCCTATGTTATGTCTTCATAACAACTTCAAAATGCAATAATTATAATAAATGTAGTAACACATATGGCGAGCTGGAACGTATGGTACTGATGATAAGTGAAGTATTGGTTCTATCTAATCATAGTACACCATATAGACCATTAATAACACTAACACTAAATTGGAACTCTGAGCTATGGAAGGATACATGCAGAAGTAAGGGCTTACTTGCTATTGGCATGAGACAAACTGAACATGCAAAACAGCAGGATGGGGCAGGTTAAATTTAGCAAAAACATGATTATAAGATCCTAAAGAGCATAACAGGCAATATGGTTGGGTGAGCTGTGCTAGGCTTGACCTTTGTTGTCAGGAACAAAAGGGGGTTCAAGATGAAGTCAAGAAAGCTAATAACCTCCTCCCCTTTTGACTGGCAGGCGGCGGCGGCAGCAGCAGCAGCAGCGGCGGGGAGCAGAGGAGTCCTGGATTTCTGTCAGTCAGGGGCCCAAGAAGTGCCGAGCGGTCATTTTCAGCAACCGCTCGGCACCCCTTGGGCCCCCCTGACTGGCAGAACTCCAGGGCCCGGTCGCAGTCGCGACCCCTGCGACCCGGTAGTTCCGCCACTGGTGCTTATCCCGGAGTTCTCCGGGTAAAACCCGGAAAGTTCCCAGGTATGCTTATAGAGTTAATATTGTCTGTAATTTATATTTTTAATAGATGCTAGTAAAATATTCACTAGATGTTACACTTTTTTTAATGTATCGCTTTGGCTTCCATAGCTGCCAACAGCCCTGAATTTTTCAGAACAGTCCTCAAAAGCAGGCTGTTGCCTAGGAAATACGGTGATGGACGTTTTAACAAAGAATTATTTATTTGGCCCTGTTGCATGGAGATGTTGTTTTTGCTCCTACTGTATGTAGTGTGCATGACCATCAAGTCTATTGTTAGCCCAGAAAACGTTTTATCAGTTAAGGCCACAAATGCCATTCTGTATTTTATTCCTTGAAAAGAGACAATGCCATTAGTGCTGCATGTTGATTGGTAATACTGTATATTTCAATTGCACATTTGCCACAAAAACTTTGAGATTAAGGGCTGTGTTATACACTCTGACTGTTCTGCAGTCATTCTTGAAGAAAGAACACAAGATCTGCAAAGTGATCAATAATGAACTCCCTGGGAATGTGACACAATGACTTCTATTGTTACTATATTCAACTTTCTTTTTTTTTCTTCCTGCCAATGACAAATAAATGACACACTTATTGATTGCATCACCACCTTTACTAAATCTAAACATATTTCTAGCTGTTTAGTAGTAGTTATTTTGCGTGTCTAAAGCAGTATTACATCTAAATAAAAGAAGACACCAAACTTAATCTACTCCATCGTGTTCCGTTCTTGTTTATGGCTTGGTGTGTGCTGAAAAAATCTATGTGCTTATTTAATCATTAATTTATGTTCTGACATTGGCCACATTCCAAATCCAGAAACAGCCTGGGAGTGGGGGACCAGACATTATTAAAACAGTTATGTAAAACAATAGCACACATGGGATTTCCAGGCCAGGTGAAGGCCGTACAACTCAGAGGGTCTTTCGTTGGGCAATAACGTATATGGTAATTTTGTTTGAAAACAAAAAAGTTGTAATTGTAATTAATACAACCTTGAGCTATTTTTCACTTTAGACAGTTTTTGTTTTCTCTCAGTCTGTCAAAATGATGTAATCGTTCAAACCTGTGTTCCTGTTTTCTCAGTACAAGTGGAAGGTTAAAGCGGATGCCTTTGTAGGTTAATTTATGAAATTGTTTAGCACTGTTAACATAGGACTGGATAATAATAATAAAATTAGATTGTCACTTAGGGCTGACATCATTGTGTGCACAATGCAACAAATCGTAAGGAACAAAACCCTTTTCAGAAATTAAGGTCAAAATTTGACCTTTGACCATATGTGTGTAAAGGCCATTTTATGCACTACTAACTTAAAATAAAGTAGTAAGATGTAATACAAGTATTTTATATGGATAGCGGTGGGACAATCTTAGCACCAGGCATGCCATGCAGCTTGCTGGGTCACCTGGGCAGACCTGTATTGTCCCTAGGAAGAAAAATCGCCCTAGTAGGCCCTAAAGCTTCCTGTCCTTCTTTGCTCCCTTCATGTCTCTTTTTTAGAAGCTCAGAATGTTTGCTTCAGAATAAGTGTATAACAGAGTTCCACGGTCCTAAATGTTATGGATAATGTTTAGATAAACTAGCAGGAAATTAGTTTATAAATTAAAAACAATGTAAACAAACAATGATTGTGTAAAACCATAAGATTGGGAGAAGGAAGGCCAAATTGCATTCTTGCCTAGGGTGCCATGTGGTCTACGTCCGTTCCTGGATAGCATAGAGACATTTATTAGCTGTTTTTTAAGCTAATCGGTGTCCTAAAAGCTTGTGTTTACTATCCTCTCAGCCATTAATGGAATCCTTTCATACTCATTTTGTGATTTCTTTCTGACAAAAGTGCCTTGACTTCTCTTTACGTTCATTTAATGCAAGTTTATTTTGGATAGTATAGGTTTTGCTTCCTCTTCTACTTGAAATTAAAATGTCTTGCTAGAGTTGCAGTTCTTATCTCACCAGCCCTCTTGAATAAATCTCTCTCAAGTCTTGAGTCACCATGTGTTATAATACAATGGTAACCAATTACATCAAGAATGGGGCTGTTGTTCTAAATTAATCTTAATTGACGTGTTCGAAATGAGGGTTTACAAACATTACATTTTCAAGTAATCAGAGTATAGAAATATATTTATAGGAAATCCAGCTTTATTTGGTTTGTTTATTTATTATAAGAGGTTTAAACTTCGTGGAATATGGCATCTAGGTTTCCTAGGTCACTTGCATTAATTTTCTTTAAAAGGTCCATTTAGGATTTGCGGTGCAACTGTTTGCTATGTGGTTTTTATAAAGACTGTCCTTCCGTTAGCACTGTTATTCTAACATTATGCAAGAACAGCAGAGAGAGGGGGCATTCTTATGCAAATCAACTATTCCAAACAGTTCAAGAATGAAAGACCCTGAATCATGTGAAAAAGGTTGGTTTAATTAATATTGTAGTTCGATGGATCTATTTAGTCACAATCCGTGAACAGTTGAATAACGCTGGTGCGTATTTTAAACATATATTTTACTTTCCATGAAATGTAAAGATCGATTATTAAGATGTGAAAATTTAGTACGTGTAAGTATTGAACGTAGAGAAAAATAATCATTACTTTGTTCAGTAAAGAATTCAGAAGACAGCGTGAAATCCAACTTCATTGAGGTGAGGTCTAATTTAAAGTGATTGTTATTTCTGGCATTCATAGACTGTGAATAGGCCCTTAACCCTATGAAAAGAACTACACTATATGAACGCAAAGGCGGTTCACTGCTGAATAATGAAACGTACAAAATAGAAAGAATGAAATATGAGTCCTGATTGGCTAACTGCATTCACTAGACATACGCCGATAACTGTGACTCCGGAACCTATTTCATAAGCTTCAGTAGGCAGCTAGATAACAAATTTTCTAATAGTTTCCCAAACCACTGGTTATACAGTGTGTTACTAAATTAGGTGACCAGATGTCCCTATTTTCAGAGGGCAGGCCCCACAATTGAGACTTCTGTCCTTGTTTACTGGTTCCCCCAGGTCATAGAATTTAATTTAAGTTACCAATGAAATAATAAATAAACTTGTTTAAAAAGTGATTTTATAATAAGTCCTACAGTTTACTGTCCCTTTCCCGCCTTTCTTATGCATTTCTGTTAGATTTCTTCCTTGCACATAGCAGGAGTGTTCATGCACTCACACACAACCACTATGGGTTGTCTATGTCCTCGCTAACTAACTCTAGTGCAGTAAAATAAGGCAAGCGAAAATAAAAAAAAAATAGAAAATCTACAATGCAAAGTAAACACAGAACACGGGATGATGGGAGGCAGGACAGAGCACTTGACAATTGTCATACAAAAGGGTTTAATCTTAATCCTTTCAATCTTAATGCTTCAATGGTTATGGGCTGTTTTGATTAAAAAAACCACTGAGTTGTATTCAATGCCAGAGATAAACTTATCACAAGTAACTGAATAGTAATTCTTACATGATTGAAATGGAAAAAATGGAGAAAATGTGAATATGTATGTAGCATGTAAAATTGTGAACGGGGCCCACTTTTCCTAATGTAATAATAATAATAATAATAATAATACTATTTTTATTTATTTAGCGCTAAAAATGTAGAGTTTTGCAATTTATAGTATAATAGGGGAGGTACAATAAGCACAGTTATATAGTAAGCAGAATAGTTATACAGATACCCTTGCCAGGGTACAATAGGTAGAAATACATTAGAAAATGAGATCCCTGTCATATTTAGCCTGTAAGCTCTACACGTCACTCTTGATAGTTCATTTTTATCCATAGCAGTCCAATAAACCTCTCTCAGCATCTCACTGTGTTCATGAACAACTAGAGAAAGAAGTATGATCATTCTTGTTGTGGACCCATGATTTGCTGTAGTAATTAGAAGCGGTTAAGAGTAGGAAATCTTACATTCATGTAAGTGTCATAAATACGGGTTAGTTACAGATAAAATATTTATTATAAATTATATAAAAAGTTTGCTTTAGACATTATAGAAATTATTAAATTAACTACTGGAAAATACCTAGCATTTAACACATTTTAACACATGTTTTACTGAATGGGAATTTAATCCATGTTTAGAAAAAGGAAAAGGAAAATGAAATTAGCTGCAACCAAAATAACAAGCAGGAAGGCATTCGAGAAAGATTTATTTTTCAACACTCAATTCAATAATCTAGGGGCAATTCTGTGTTTCGTCGTATGTAATATTAAGAGACAGAGGATATTTCCTTTTTTGACATACTGCCATGCACACTTGTGTTTAAAAAAATGTATGAATAAAATATACCGTAAATGTAGATAATCAAGAGTAAATTGAATAGAAGGCTTGGGGACTCTAGCATTATAAGATAAAGTCTCTCTTTGATCTATAAGAGATGAGTCGTAAAGGCAGCTTCTGTTCCTCTAGTAGGAAACTAAGGAACTAAGAATTACTTTTGCTGCATTATGCATTAGATCATTACAGAAGAAGTACATGCCCGGAGCATGTGGTTCAAATAGCCTACAAGCATACTAAACATAATCAAGGCTAGAAACATAGACACATTCTACATTGCCATCCATAGTCATGAGAAAAAATATACAAACTTGGGTAAGGACAATCTCAGCTATTCCAGCTGTTCAGTCTACCTTTTCTGTTTGCTGTCTTAGGTTTATGGGTGTCTTATGCCATACAAGCCTATTTTTTTGTATTCTTCATTACTTGAATTTGTAATTTGTACTCAAGTCTAGATTTTGTTTTTTCTTGCAAGGCATCATGACTGTTTGCAATGCAAATATGCTGTGACCGTTTCGATAAGAACTCTTATCAGTTGCTGTTTCTAAACTCCTGAACGTTTGGAATAACAACTGCCAAGATCTAACAATCACAGATAATCTTACAATTCAAACTGTCCTGGCCATCTGATATTGAGTAAAAGGCAGCATGGTGTCCAGGCAAGGTCAGATAAAGATAACATGGTGAGATAAGACACTATTACAAGTGGAACATTCTGAGCAAGGTCTACCCATAAATCACCGTTGCATTAATTCTTACCAGACAACTCTGTGACCACATCCTAGACATACTTAGCCAAATACTACCTTTTTAGAATTCCGCCACTCCTCAGGCATTGTGCCCAGTAATGAGTCATTTTAGGCTATACTTTGTATAATGATTAGAGTTAATAAACCGTCTCACCTGAGAAGGCTTAACAATGGTATTGGTAATAAAATGGTTTTTTTAGGATGATCTCACAGGACACAATACATTAAATGTGCTATTTTCATTATATGGTTATGATTTATATGTACCATCCCAACAATAATGTTATTTCAAACATATTGCATGGTATACAATGCAGGTCAACAGATAAAGTAAAATTCTGAGTTAACATTTTGGTTTTAGCATCCATTTTACTATTAATAAACATGATTAAGCTTCGCTGTTGTATAATATCTTCATTTGCATATATGCTCACAATAATTTACTAGAATTCATTACGGTAGGAATATTATCAATATTATGAAGTTAGATCTACAAATAAATGACCTGAAAACACAAAAAATAATTTTAAAGGCTATATAAAGAGTTTATTTAACCAAATATATATATATATCTGTTTCATGTATTATGATATTATAATTTCAGGTATAATGTATACATGTTCTTTATTTAGAACTAGACTTGTGCATTCGTATTCGGGCGAACATGAAAACGAACACAAAGGGTAGGTTTTCGTTGTTCAGCCTGAATACCGAACATACAAACATGGCGGAGGCAAAACGTATATGAAGACACACAACACGAAGAATCTTTGTGTTCGTCTTCGTTTACTAATATCCCTTCCCCATCTAGCCTACCTTATCTACGCAGCATCGCAGGGGTTAACGGGAGTGGAAATCCGTAGGTTCACCGTCAGGAGTTAAAGGGCCGTGCAAGCGACTCTATTGGTCGCCTGCAGGGGCCTCCTCTGGCATCAACCAAGATAGGTAACGGGAGAGGAAATCCGTAGGTTCGCTGTCAGGATTAAAAGACCTTTAACTCTTGGAGCGGGGAGATGGCCTAAGTTTCCCGTCAGGAGTTAAAGGGCCGTGCAGGCAACCAATAGAATGTACACAAATATTCGACCGAACCGAACACAAGAACGGGTGAATATTCGGGGAATACGAAGATTTTTTCCCCCACGAAGACGAACACAAACACGAAGAGTTGGCCGACGCCCAAGTCTATTTAGAACTATATTTTTGGTTACATTTTAGATATCGGCTATGTTATTTTCATACTTGTGTTTAACATGCACCCTCAAGAATTATATGTGAGATTTTACAGTAACCAACTTTTCAAATAGCCCCATAGGGACACTTTTAAAAGATTTAATAGCCTGAAAGGTACAATTTTTTAAAACAATGTATTAAAGAGCCCTCTGCCACATAAGTAGTTATATCTCGTATTATGTTCTTCTATTTTTTTGTCCAACTCATATTGTATAAATTATTTAAAAGGTATATTAAATCATTTTTAAATACATTTTCTATTTAATATACTGAACTATATTTAAATTACTATTTTTTCTCTCTGAATAGCATGTAGATCTTCTGCGGATACTTGGCTGGGATAGTTCAGAATGAAAAGGATCTCTTAAATGTAACTCTTTGATGAAATGTCAAACAAAGTCCTTGTAATGGTGCCAGCGTTATGATGTAATTATATGTAGTAATACGGGAAGAGAATATTTGGACATAAGGACACTTGAGAATCTATGTATGAAAGAGGCATACATAAATGTCGTGGTAGGGGAACATGATATTTGGACATAGGGATGGTTTAGAAACAGTGGAACCTGATTTTCATATACCTGTATGCAAGCTGAGCTTGCACGTGCTATAGAGCACATGCTTAACTAGAAGCAGCCATGGAGAGAAGGAAAATTGATCAGGGTTAATTTTTATTTCTACTGTACAGAAAGGGTTTTAGACAAATGGAAAGTCTCCCAGCATAAGTTTTGGAGGCTAATACAGTGAGGGAATTAAAACATGCATGGGGTAGGCATAAAGCTAACCTGATTATGGGATGGAGCAAGGACTGATTGAGGTTTGAGTCTTTACTTTAGGACAGATGGGCAGACTAGATGGGTTGTTATCTGCCATCAAATTCTATGTTTCTATGCACCAGATGGAATTCACTATACTTCTGGACACCATCTACATCTTTCAAAGTTATGACTGCTACTTTTTGTGAGCTATATCACTCTTAATCCGTATTGCTGTACGGTTTTATACCAGGTTTTGGCTCCCTTGCCTAAAGACAGAGTTAAGCACAAAACAAAACCAGATATAAAATTGTATTTATCAGTGTTGCGCTCGATTTTATATACTCTCCTGTAGGGGGGCTTGGTGTCCTAATAAGTGCAAGAAGACATGAACAGAGTTTTTTTTTGTTATGAGTGCCTTCATAAATGTACAGCAGTCCTATAATTAATTTAAAAAGGTACAATAGACATACATAGTAATTTTCCATAAAGTAATTTATCATATAAGAACATTTGAACCTGATTGTTTATTTATAACTCATGCTAATAATTAAGCAGAAGTATAACACAAATCCTAAGAGTACAGATTTAGCTGACATGTTTAGTTTTAAGCATTATTTATCTCAATACTCCTCTGTGAAAATCTGAATATTTTTTTTTGGTTTGATTTAAATACAAAAATATTTTTTTTCCAGTAGCTTTACAGTGGTCAGCACAGTAAATGTATCTGTTTGCTTTTTTTTTTACCAATCAATGTGTCTGGTGTTTTTTATGTGTATCCAATGGTCAACTCGGTCAGTGGTATTTGTTTTAGGAATACGAACCTGCAAGCAGCACATTTGATCCTATTCTATTGTATCCTCCAGAGGATATTCATCAAAGTAGGCTTATCTTTTAATTAGAGGTGTTCCAAGTTCTAGATATTGAGCAGCTAAAGTGATTTTAACAGAATGCAACCCTAATGTTCTGTGGTATCCTACACCTGCTGTATGTAGGTCCGTAGAAGGAAATTAAATATGAAATATTTTAATGTATTACTAAGGCTCCCTTCCCAGGTAAACTTGTGGGCTTAGCATAGGCTACACCTACTCATTGAGCTACACATACTCATGTAGCATAGGCTACACACACTCATTGAGCATTTACATTTTGGAACGGACCAGGTTTGATCTTGGTATAATAAGTGGTTTTCCGTTCTGTTATAGCTATGGCTATAAATATACGTGTAGTTGGCCTTAGCTACTCAAACCATCTTTACTTTGCTCCTATATGGAGATAAAAGGGGCAATTCCTGGGTAGCAAGCCCTAGACGTTTCTAGGTATGCCCATGCTCCGCAGGAAGTGTGCACACATGGGGTTCATCATTTTGCACCTTGCCCAGGGCCAGATAGAAATGTAACACAGCTTTTTGGAGGAAATTGCTGTACTTAAATTACCTGGTTTTCTTATTCTGAGAAGCTTAAATGGATTTATGATCAGAGGCAGTTGTACATTATGTATGCAACTTAACTACGTAAATAACTAATAATAATAAATAATGACTATGCAGTCATGATTATGTCATAATATTTCTACATTGCAAACAAGAGCTATAATCATCAGCTAACACACTGTGTGATGCCTTCCGGTTATTCTCTGAGCTATTACCAGTTTAAATATTATTTAATGTCAGTACTGTTGGTTTATGTCAGACATAATATAACATGAAAGTGTTTCTTTTTTCATGCTGTTCAACAAAACAGGATTTTACCAAACATTACATTTTTTAAGAATGTCTAGTGTAATGAATCTAAATCACATATAATATATATTGCTACTTTTTAGCCATTTAAGTTTTACTGGGCTAACTAGTATTTTTTTGCTGTCCTTAAAGGCACAGATTCTTCTTAAAGACGTTTGGGAATTAACATTCTGGACATACTGTATTTCACTTGTAGTACGAATTACAAGTGAAAATAAATATGGTCTATTATGAGATATGTTTTTATATTTTACACAGAGCATTATTAACTTTCTTTTTAAGAGGCACCTATTGGTTACGATTTATTAAACTTGTGTAATGGAATACAACAGTAATATGACTCAATGTCACATCTGGTAGGGACCAGTATCGGGAAGCGAGCACAGTCAGGGGCAGGATTATATAATGACAGCGAAATAGCCAAGAGTTATGGTAACTCTAATTTAAATGTGACATATCAATAAGGAAACTGCAAAGAAAATTCCTAGACAATGCAATATTTGGCTTGGACAATTTCCTGGGCAACATACCTGGAATGTCACCCGTAATTAATTATAGGTTTGGCTGTCATTTGCGAACGCAATGCCTGACTGCATAAAAATGTTTTTGATTGTCATAACAGTGCATAGTTGTATAGTCTGCTCATAATTGACTATATATCTTGGCAGGCTTTCTAAAGAGTATTGTGACTGTGTTTAAACGGCTCACCTACATATTAGGTGAGCTAATTCCTGTAAATTAAAGCCACATATTATATACATTTTCTGCAATGAGAGTAGAATATGATCCACATGGTCACACTAAATAAAGGATTCTTAATTCAATTACTAATATATTTTAATAATATATGTATTGTTCAGGCCGGTTATGGATTTATTTATTTATTTGGGGGGGGTGGCTTTTAATATTTTGTAACATTAGTATACATAATGCTAAATTAAATAAGAATAATTTTCTTTGCCAATATTTCATTTTCTTGGAGCCACTGTAAAATCATCCCCGCTCCTGCTATTTCTTTCATATAGTATATTTAAGTGATTATAGCTAATGTTTGTTTTTGGCAGAAAATGGAAACATTTGGAGCACTAGCAGGTTAGCGAATCATAACTAAACAGCACTACACAACACACTATGCCTATAATCACAACTGTGGAATAAGAAGAAAAAGTTCATACATTGCTGCTATTGTGATTTTGCTAATTTTTTGGAAATTTGTTATGCCTGTGACATCTTTGGATTTGGTTCCACTTTAACGTCAGAAAAATTGGTTAGTAAGAGGAGAATTGCATGTTTATATTCTTCGCCCTATGGTCCCCAGAATGTATGTGAATTTACTTCTACATCACAAATGTCTTCAGACTTCATCAGAGATGAAAATTCATAGCTTTTAAGCTTTTTCTTTATCCCAGTTTTGTGGGGGTGTGGCCTCATTTTCAGAGATTCATACAAATTGGTGAAATCCACAAATTTTGTTAAATTTGCAATTTGTATGAATCTCTGAAAATGAGGCCACACCCCCACAAAACTGGGATAAAGAAAAAGCTTAAAAGCTATGAATTTTCATCTCTGATGAAGTCGGAAGACATTTGTGATGTAGAAGTAAATTCACATACATTCTGGGGACCACAGAAGGCAAAAGGGACCACTTGGGTCTTAAAAGCTTGGATATTGTATGACATCATATCCCAGCGCACTGCCTATTAAAGCATTTAGCATGCCAACTAATAGATAGGGCGGCTAGGCCCAAAGTAGATACAACACTGTATTCAGGAGCTTAACATGACAGTTCGCTAAAATAAAAACATAGATGCTACCCATTGGTGCAACGGTGAGGGGCATTGCAGATCCGTGCAACTGTTCCCCAAGTTCTATGGAGTGGAGCTATCTGTGCTCGCCATTATGATGATGCTGGAGATCTGTCACCAATACAGGAAACGTCTTTACTTTTAACATATATCTTTACTTTGAAAAAGTTCCCATGGGGGTTGCAGTGAAAAGGGGTGACGTCGTAACTATAAATCCTGAACAAATTCTCACTTTTCACCCAGCACTAATCATTAGACAGGGCCATTAGACAAATAAAACAATGCACACTGGTGCCAGTCAAGTGAATATAGTTTGTGATGGCCTTCTCTTTACTCTTTGCTACTTTAAAGCATATGTGAGATTCGGAAGTTGCTAGATTATGTATGTGTGGGTGTCACCAGACATAACTGTCTTTGTTTATTCAGCTTGCATAGGTTTGCAAAAGTGATTTGTTTTTCTTGGACATCTGAAATAGCTGAACTAAACCGTGTTTCCAAAAACCTGAAAGTGGAAAGTGAAATGATAGTTATTTTCTTTGATCATCGCTGATTCCCCTTATTTAAAAACTGAAAAAATAAAAAGACTTGGAGAGCGATGGGGGAAAAAAAGATCCATATGTCTAATAGGATGCCATTTAAGGCAATTTACGCATTAACAAGAATGAAAAGGGTAGAACCGCAAAGCTTACATTTTTTTCGGAAACTATCCTCCCACTGGTGTTTTTCTAGGTATCTCTTTACCTTTACTTGTTGCCCTTAGAGATTCCAAACCATGTTAAAGCCGGAACATGGCAGCTCAGCATCTTGTCTGCCTATCTCTCTATATGCTTGAGAAAGGAAACAGTAGGTGTGGAATTTGCTTTAGAATTTTCATAAATGCCTGCATTTTACATTTGATCTTCCCAGTGAGTACACTGTTTGTTTTGTCACTCCCAGTGGAATGGTTATTTCAATTCACTTTTCACCTCTTTGGCACTGATAACTACAATTTCATTATTCACAGTTATTCCTTCATCCATGAGCTTCAGGACCTGAATTGTAAACCACATAAAACTGTTCCTGTGGTGTCTTAGAACTCATTGCTAACTTGTCCACCATGTCTACTAGTAAAGCACTTTTTTTTTTTTTTTTTTTTATAGGACAGGCACGATTACGAGTTTCATACCTGGATTTTAAAACAGAAGTCCTGGACCACTAAGGCTTTAAATCTTTTGCTGAGCACATAATTAAAGTTATGTTTTCTCATATGGCCAAGCTTATAATATAGGTGACCTAGGTAGCTGTAACATATTGATCTTTGTTTTTTGTAGTAATAATAAGACATATAATATTGTTTCTCATATATATATATAGACATATAAATATATATCGACAAAATACCCCTTAACTCGGTATTCTGTCAAGGAATCTTTGCTCACACACAGTCTTCCGGGGTTGCAGAGACGGCTCAGACCCAAGGAGGATTAAATAAAAGGCTGGCGCTTGTTTTTATTTTTTAAGATAGGCACAACAGAACAAAACAAATAAAAAACAAAATCCTTGCTCTTATGAGCGCTAACTAAACAAAGTTCTCCAACCTAACTGCGGTTGGACGGCTTATCCGTTACCAACAAAACCAGGCTACATGCAATAGCAGCAATCAATAATATAGCAGCTTTCTCCCTCTCTCTCAGGGAGCCAAATGATCTCTCTCTGCTCAGATCCAGAGGCTATTTAACTGCCTCTCTTATTAATTAGTGAAAACAGGTGAGTACTGATGAAAGTGTGCTGGAATCTCCGGACTGGATTCCCACCTGCTGTTCCGCTGCTGCTCATAAACTGTGGAGTGGGGCACTGGCCTGACCTACTCTCCAAGTGCTCCACCCCAGGGACCCAAAATACACAATTAACATAGAAGCAATAATTCTAAACATCTCCCTGGGGCTGGTAAAAAAAACTACTGAGGGTAACCACCCTGCAAAATATAAGGGGATACATATACACTCCGTCCATTACTATCCCATGCCTTCTGTTACAATATATATATATATATATATATATATATATATATATATATATATATATATATACTGTATATACGCAAGGAGGAAAAATCCTAAAACACGTGAAGTCAAATAGAGATCTCCTTACAATTATATTGAGTTTAGACTTTCTAATATACCCAAATGTCAGCAGTTTCCATAGGACTATTACAATAGTGTGACAATGAAAATTTACAGTAACATTAATATTGGTAATATGCAAATGGACAATAAGATTACCACACATTGCAACATACTGGTACAGTATACTGTAAGTTTACCATCTCTAAGGAGGTTGAGGGGGGTTGAAACAGAGGTAGCTGGAGCAATGACTTTTAAAATACTATGTGTTCCCAAATAATCTTTGCTGCTAACATGCATTCCATTTCTTAAAAGCCATGCTAGTACTTTCCATCGATAGTTCGCAGCTTTCATAATTTAAAGCCGTTACCGTGTACAATGTCCTCCTTATAATATGCAGCCTCTAACTATAATAATTAGCATTTTGTTATCTAATCTGTCTTGGCCTATCAAAGGGCTAATACAGCCTTCTAATGTATTTAGTGATGACTTCTCTAGAGTCACCTCTAGAATAAATAAATCCAATTCAATTTATTAATATATCATATTGTTGCACTTATTACCAAATACAGATATATAGTAAGATTGTATCCACCTAAGATTGTATATTAATAATATAATACAAAATGATAATATTTGCTGTGGTTTTTATATATTTGAGGCTAAATACACTTTAAAGCTTGGGATGCTTAGCACTTGATTTAGAGTAATCTAAATAAAAATTAATTACATGTCAATTAAAATTATCTCAAGATGAGATATATTTTAGCAGTATCATGGTTACAAGTTTCCTATCTGCCTATAATTTCTATATACCTAGCAGGAAAACAAATGTATTCCTATGTATTACCAGAGAGTACATTTCATTGTGTTTACAATTCTTGTCTGTCAAGACCGTGAGGTCTTTAGGCATGTGTGCGCATGCAGTGCTCATTCATCTTTGTGAAGGACAGCATGGTGTGACTGTTCCTTTACATTTTTCCCAGTTATAGGATAGGAGCATATTAAATACATAGTATGATCATTCAGTTGCCCTCTGATAAACCTGTTATTATATGCAAACCTTTCTCTACCCTCTGAAAAAAATCAAGAAATTATTATGTTATATTGCCTTTTTAACCCATTTCTCTTTTGTATCATCTGACAACAAAACATTCACAAAGCTTTTGCCCATACTTCATGATATCTGGTAAATGCTTTACTTCTGGAATTCTTAACATGGAAATGCTTTTGATAAACTGATATTTACTAGCCCCAGGCAAGATTGTGGTGATATGGTTGTTATGGTCCTCTGTTTGTTGCATGTAAATATTACCTCTACTCAGACTACTGAGCGTGTGCTACATTATTACCTCAATACCATTCCGCTTTCACAGCTACTCCATTGTTGTAGACATTACTTGTTACACATGACCCTACAGGTTCACCATCACCGTCTATCTTTTTAAACTGAGTATGCCAAGTTGCCATTTTTTGTATTTTAATTTCTACTATATAGTATGTAGAGTTGACAGCTGAAAACCCAATGAAGGGCTGTGCTGTTGAAGCAAAGGCCTCCATCACTGCTTCCATGTGGCCACCTTGTGAAGCTCTGAAACTAAAAGCTGCGAGTTGGCTCTCCAGGTAAGGTAGACAGGCATACCTGCCCAAACCCACCCTGTATCTGGTTTCTCCCTTCCTCATATCTAGCCATAACAATCCAATCAGAAAACTAGTTATACCATATTAATATTACTAGAAATAACATATTAACAAACATTAATACTTTAGAGCTTCATGATCCATGGAGAAATCTGATTGCCTTTTGGAGTCTCAAGGGAATGTTTTCCCCCAAGTGGCAAAATCAGAAAAATAACTTATTTTGGGGGGTTTTGGATCAAAGGAAGAATAAGTAAAAGGATTGAACTTAATTGACTTAGGTCTTTTTTAAAACTTAAATTGCTATGTCACTATGTTACTAAATGATATCCACCCAATGCTTTATCCAATGTGAAAAGGGTGTATCGCATAACAACTTTGACTTACAGAAACAAAAAGAGAGAAGGGCTTGCTCAAAGGACATGGAATACATAAATATGTACACATTTCATCTGTACAAACCATTTAACTTCAATTAATGAATATTTGAATATGATTTGATGGGCAACATACAAGAATTTGTTATGCATAACGTACAAATACATTGATCATGCATTTAGGAGGAGATGAGGTGGTGCACTATTTGAGCATGACCCTACTTTAAAAATAAAAGCATATTTTAACACAGTAAACTATACTAAATATTTGAACAGTCCAATATCCCTGTTTGTTCAGTATGACAGGGAATAATAATTATATAATTGCATAAAAACAACTTATACCCCATTCAGAATAGCTACAATAAGACACGGCCTGAATTGAGATACTACATTTATTTATACAATATTTTAGTTGGCTCTTTAGAGAATAACACAATTCAGTTGCAAAGTTTTAAAATTAATTGTAAAGATGGTTTGCCATCATGGTAATGATGCCATGCGTTTACTTTTATATGTTTTGTTTTACTATATATTGCAAGCTATTTATTAAAAACAGTTGTATTCTCCTATCAATAGATGGCAGTATTGAACAGTATGCATATACCTTTGTGTTTGTCTATCATGGCTTAATTCATTGTTCTTTGCAAATATGTTTTCCTCTTAGTTCTATACGTATGTATTAACATTTTTCTGTACATTTATGTCTTACTTTGTTGCTTGATGAACACTACAGCTGGAAAATATCATAGGGGGCTTATGAGCAATGTGTTTTTCTTTTTTTAAAATATGCTGAAGGTAAGCTTAAGCTCACTAAAATGATAATGTCATAAGTAACCCACCTATTAAATAACATGGAGCTCTGACAAAGTAATAATACATAGTATAAAGTTTAACCGCATGCTGAGGGAAGCTATACCATAATATACAATAACCCCTACCCCTAAAAGAAAAGAAAGCAAAACTGAAACTACAACTCTAATGTTCACATCCAGTACTTTGATCTTCTGTTATCTTCATTTCACCTTCAAGCCCAATACAATTCTGAAATCACTTATTCGCTCAGAAAACATCTTTACCCTCAGTACACATACTTTTCGGCCAATAGCATCAGCAGAATTATCAGCATTAGCTGATATCATGGTGGAACCAAACTACACTTCATATATGATTTCACAGAGGCTGGTCAGCTCCACTAACAATGTTCATTTTACATAAACACGCAAGGCTTGGCATTGCGTTGCCCAAGTTCATGTGTATCAACTTATATAAGTAGCAATAAAGAGGGACGCTTAAAATGGTTGGAAATATCTTATGGCTGCTGGCATATGGCCATTTATTGGACTGCCAAGTGGGTAGAGATAGGTTTAGCTATTTTGTTTCTGCTAGCAGCTTAATATAGGCTCTCTAGCACGTATAATTAAGTCATTGTGATCTATGGCAGTGGTGTGTAGCTCCAGGCTCCAAGTGTTGATGGTATATAAGTGATATAACTGATTAAAGTTTGCGTCTTTAGATCAAGAGAAGTGGGCACACTAGATGGGCTAAAAGGTTAGTCTCTTCTGGCAAATTCAAACAAGCACATATCCTATATATCCTTGCTGGAGAAAAAGTATTTTGATTTAATAAAATCCCTACACTTAAGCTGTGATATCCTCCTTGAGGCCTGCAAGGCCTGAAGTTGAGCACCACCAGTATATAATAATGAGGTCCTCATACCTGGAGGGATTACTATTACACGACCTTTTATTGTGGCAATTATCTTCTATGGTACTGTAAAGCTCATGTGCCTACCAATAGTTATTAACCTGTAAGGTTTAACCCTACGTGGGAACTCTTGAAATCTTCAGGCCTGCTGTTTGTCACACTTAGGTAGGGTCACAGGTGGGACATTGTTTGCTCCTCCTGCCCAGGTCTTTATCCTCCTGGTTCCTATAGAGAAAAGGAAAAGGAGACTTCATTGGTATCATGCATGACAGTTCCCAGGTATGGTTTTTACTGTCTGTAAAGCTTTAAGTAGCAAAGATGTGTTTTAAGGTTAATCGTTTAACTAGGTAATTGTGTGTTTAATTATACCAAACACCATGAATAAACACTCTTCCAGAAATCTATATGAGCCTCATACAGTTGGTTATGGGGTTTAGCTTAATTCGGGGATGTGCAAAACAGTAATGCAACTGAAATGTACTAAGGCTAAAAGCAAAGATATACTTAGACATTAATCCAGAAATGGAAGCTGCTGTAAACCAGGTCAAGTATGCAATTAATTCACACAATAATATAACTAATTGCAAGCCCAGGAGTTAATTATCTATAATCAATTTCCAGTACTCTACATTGCAAGTTCTTCTGTCAAAGCCTTATTAAAATGTTACGTCTACATTCTCAATCAACTTTCAGACTTCCTTAATCGTATGATTTTATGCTAACCTTAGCGGCCAGGATTTAAAGTTAATAACCTTAGCCTCTTCTTGCTTTAAAAAAAAATAGGAGGGTTATTGTATTAAATATTAATGCAAGTCTACAGAGGAGGGAAAATAGATCCAAAGATCTATACAAATACCAGCAAAAACTACCTCTAATCAGCTTCCCAGCACGTGGTCCCAATCCTGTCTCTTCATTATAATAGTCAACTGTATCGACCAAAAGCAGGCATGTACCTGCGCGTTTCTCCTGATATATTCCTTACTGTAAATCCTGAGCAGTCTTAGCAGATTTAACTCGTGTGCAATTAGAAATGGTAAGGCCTTCTTTATACTATGTTTTATCAAAGAAAAGGCTAAATTGTACTTATTTGCAATTGACTAATTTCCCTATGTATAGTAAGTAGAACTACAAAAATGTGTTTAACCATTTAATGATTCCTTGCACAAATGTGTTAATCACTTGTTAATGGTCGCAAAACATTTTTTTTCTAACAGCCCTTGTGAAAACCATTATTATTGTTATTATGGTTTATTTATATTTATTTACGCAGCGCTTCTTACAATACATTACTTACTAGGAGGTACCTGTGTTCAAACATGGATTTCAGCTGTAGTATACCAGTGAGAAAAGCACCAGTTGGGATGCTGAGATATAAGTAAATCACTGCACAGCATTAAGTCTTTAGCTCCAGACCTTGTGATCTTTGAGTATCTCCCCCTTTTACTCTGAGACCCCGAGATTGAAATAAAAACACAAAGACTCTGGGCCAAACACTGAGTTCTTACTTAATTTCCAAATGCAACAGGTCATAGGAAAGACTGTTGAGGCTTGTTTCTATGGTCAACGCCATGTTCAAAGATGTTTTTGTTGAACTTGTTCTGTTTGTGTAAGCAGTATTTACGATCAATAGAAAATGTGTGTGTTCTCCATGTTAATCTGGCATTTTTGAGGAACGTGATTACGAGATAACATGCATTGTTAATTTCCTAAAAGAAAATTAGTCAAGGGTATATCTACTGATATGCAAACAATTGAATATCTACTGATAAACCTGTAGCTTACTGATACTGTATCTCAAGTGGATTGATTGTAGAGGATTTCAATCCCTGATCTTTATAGATGTAAATCGTGTGATGGCTTTTTGTCAATTTACAAACTACAGTAATAGGCAACACGATATTTTATCCGCTAACAGAAGCAGAATTTAGATTCTTGATAATGGATAAGAAGTGCTTTGTATACATATCATTACTACTTAAAACATACATTAACATGCAACTAACATTCTACAAAATAGGAGATAACAAACTCAGCATGTATATGAATAATAAACAGCTAAGAAATCATTTCATGTTGTCACATCAGCAATCCATCGCATGTTTTTGTGGTTATCGATTGTATTGGAGTTTGTGTGAATTATGCTTTAAATGGAGCTCAGTATATATGTTTGATGATTTTGATGATGTAAGAGCATACTGCTTTTTTTAGATGGACAGTCATATGCCCCTAACACTCCAACTTTATTAGAATGTGTATTAAGGCATCACAGTGGGCAAGGAAGCACAAATCCCTACCAGGGACCAAATATTACGGTCAGGGGCGTAACTAGAAACCTCAGGGCCCCGGTGCGAGAATCTGTTAAGGCCCCCCCCAACCCATCTATGTCTTTCTCACGATCTACCCCCCCTCCCTACCCCCCCTCACGATCTACCCCCCCTCACGATCTACCCCCCCTCACGATCTACCCACTTTGTAGGTCACTTACCGTCGCCGCTGCTGCTGCTGCCGCAGCCTGCCTCAGCGCTGCCCAGAGTGCTGTGTTGGGAGCGTGAGGCGTTTGTCTCGGGTGCCGGCGCTCAGCGTGAAGCGCCGGCACCCGAGACAAACACCTCACGCTCCCAACACTGCACTCTGGGCAGCGCTGAGGCAGGCGGCTGCGGCTGCGGCAGCGGCGACGGCGAGCGGAGGCATCCTGGATTTCTGTCAGTCAGGGGGGCCCAAGAGTTGCCGAGCGGTCGTTTTCAGCAGCCGCTCGGCACCCCTTGGGCCCCCTGACTGGCAGAACTCCAGGGCCCGGTCGCAGTCGCGACCCCGGTAGTTCCGCCACTGATTACGGTACATCAAATTCAGACACAATATAAAACAGAAAAGGGTATCCCAAATAATAAAATATTTGAAAAAAAACTCGGAAACCTTGGTTGAGTACATTTCCAATAAATATCACAAAATTCATATAGATAAATTAATTCTATTATTCAGCAATATTTTCTTACCCGGTTCTGATAGAATATTTCTTGATAAGCAGCTTGTATCTTTTTTCTTTCTGTACATTGTTATGCTTTTGTATTGCAGCTTTTATGTATTTTATATGTATGTATGTATATATATATATATATATATATATATATATATATATATATATAATAAAAAAAAAATTCTTTTAAAATACACTGTGAGTGCTTTTCATACACGCTCACATGAGTCTGACCCCCTCCCACAGCATTCACCCAAGCCAGCATTGTATGGGTGGAGAAAGAGTTAAATGCATACGGGGAGATTCTGCAGGATTCCTCCATGCATTTGCAAACAGTATAACCTGAAAACATAAAGGGACCATGTAGCTATCACATGCATTACAGTGCATATGATAACTGGGTTGTATATTTAAACATATGGGAAACTATAGGAGTCTAACACGTTTATTAGCAAACCTATTTGCAGTTTGGGTTTTTAGTAAGAGGAGCCAATTTTGCCCTGCATAATGAACAGTGACATTTCCTTAAAACCCCTTAAGGACAATGGGCGGTCCCAAAACCCATTAAAAACAATGCATTTTGAGCCCGTACATGTACGAGCTTTGTCATTAAGGGGTTAATATTCTCTCAATGACTTAAACTATTACCAAATCTGGGTGTGCCATCAAACTGATGTCTGGCATAGCTATAAACAATGCCTTAGTCAAATTAGCAATATTTCCCCCTTAAGATTACAATGTGCAACTGAACCTTATGACCTCATTTTAACCTCTACAAAAGGAAAGCCATAAAATGGGATCATGGTGCAGTTAGCTGTCATAAACCTAGGTCACGCGATTACTTAGCTAACTAGTAGGTCATGTGACGTAAACAAACATACACCAAAAAACATAAAAGTAATTTGTACAAAATCAAAGTATGCAATCAAAATTACTTTTCCAATTACATTGTTTTAGAATGTAAATCTAGTAACCTCTAGCCATGTTTTCTATTGATCTGATGTATCACAAACACATTTTAAATAGAACTTAATATTTATACGGTGACTTGTTCATCGAAAAACAATTGTTGATATGGATTTTCTATTAATGGAAGGTTCCTTCCAGCAGTGATTTTTGATTAGTAGTAATAGAACGGAAAAAAAAAACAAGAAATAGGGAAACTTGCCTACCAGGGGTGTGATCGCTGTACTTACATGAACACCAAAAATTAAATCCCATTGCTTTCTTTAGCAGCTTCAGACATTAAACACTAATGGAATTGACACTACGCTAAGTGAGATTGATTAGCAGGGTCATTTTAAACACATATGTGTGAAATGCCCAAGCAAGGCCTTTTTAGTTGAGACGTTTCAGAAGTAAAAACAAACCAGCCAACACCTGCTCCCTTATTTAACGCCACCCTATCCCCTTCTTTCCGTTAATTAAAATTAAAGAGTGTATATTTGTTAAACACTGTTCGGTAGTTGCTAAATATAGTGAACCTGAGCACATACGAAAAGGAGACCCGACCATGGCTGTACCGATGTTTAACACGGACTGAATGGAACATAGCAGTACAACATCTTGTTTTAAGACTAGCAGCAGGGATGTAAACATTGCTGATGACCTAAATCATTATGGCAGAGGCAGTCTAGAATTATTAATATCATTGATAATTGCACGAATACAATCCACAGAGAACGTAAACAGACCAAATTGATGAGACCAGGGCACTGATGACCATTTCCTGTCTGCTGCCCTTGTGTTAAGGCATGTGTGCTCTACCTGTAGGCAGTGCAGAGAACAGGTCCTTTTGTCTGACACGCATCGATGACCATCCATCCAAGCATGCCACACTCAAGCCTGCGTATAATTATGTAATCAGAAACAGATGGACAAACAACATGCTGAATTTCTTTTTTTAGTGAGGTTATTAGGGATTCAGAAAGTCACATTAGGGAGTGCTACAGTGTTGCAGGGGTTAAACAGATATCTGCTGATGTCACACAAGAGAAAGGACCATTGTGTTACCAAAGCAGGGAGAAATTAGAAGAAAATATAACCAACAAGTACATCTCCAACTGCTGTAAAACCATAACCCCCCTAAATGTTTGGGTAGCCTGTTGCTCACTGACTATGGTGTGATTTGAGATTCTGCAACAGCTGCCTACCTACTTCATTTATAGCTGGAAAATAAGGGGTTAAATCATTTTAGCTACTGCATTATCCACCTCCTTCCTCGATGTGGTGAACACAGCCTTAAAGTACAGCTAATAAGGATGTCTTTCTCAAGTAGCATGGGAAATGACCTACAGGTCCAGAGGAAGAGATGGCACACACCCAGATAATATGATACCTAATAGATGTACATAGAGGATTATTTAGCAGTTTCATGCAAATATCCATACAATGTATGTAATCCTTAAATTAAGAAAGGATCAGGACACTTAAAACACATTTCAATGCTAGTGATGTTTTACCAAAAAATCACGTGAAAACCACATTATTTGACGTAATAGAGACAGTAGGATAAACATTTGTATAAACCAATTGTCACCTGACAATGAAGACACAATAAATCTAATTCTGTCTTTACTTCAAAGTTTGTTTTCTATATTCTTACAATAGAAGTTTCTACTTGAAAAAAATATATATATTAACAGCATGCTTTCTGCCTATGTTATAGACACACTATCCCAACAGTGTCTGGTTTTTAAGAACAAATCAGAATTCTTTTGATGCCTTAGAGTAAAGATATGTTAACTGTTTCCTTTACATGAAGACTTATCTGCATATCATCATTGAATCAGAGATAAGGGAAAGGGATTTACGGATGCCTGTAGCAAAGACCACTGAATGACCTCAGTCATAAGGGTGTGGATGGAGCTTTTCAAACTTAAAGGTTTTCACATCAAAAGAGTATTATGGTGGGACATGAATAATGGCTTAGAGATAAAACTCAAAATTTGGTGCAAAGCATTTTCGTCCATATGTATTATAACAAACCTGTAACATATGTACGCTACCGTTCAAAAGTTTGGAGTCACTTGAAAATATCCTTGTTTTTGAAAGAAGAGCACATTTTGTCCATTAAAACAACAACAAATGGATAACATATACAGAGTAGACATTGTTATAAAAGACTATTGTATGGGGAAACGGCTGATTTTTAATGGAACATCTTCATAAGCTCTACAGAGACTGCCTATCAGCAAACATCACTCCTGTGTTCCAGTGGCACGTTGTGTTGAGTAATCTAAGTTTAACACAAATCCAATGGGTCTGCAACACTGAAGACAAATCATCCATAGCCTTGCTGACCCATTGGATCTGTGTATTGATTAGGAGGGTCAGAATCCGACCCGGAGGGCATTTCTGTGCACTGGCTGTCCGTGTTTAAGTGGGAATGAGCTGATGTACTTGGAATCTGGCGTTTGTAAATTTTAATCCAGTTTAAATTTAAAAGACTAATTGGTCATTAGAAAGCCCTTTTGCAATTATGTTAGGACAGCTAGAATCAGGACAGTTGGAATTAGCATTATATTGGTTTCCAATGCAGTTGTTCTGAATGTATGATACATGTGACAATTGTTTATTGTGAAACTTTTCTTTTTACTCTGTTTTGGTTCCTTTGAGTGATTCAATTATGTCAGAGTTAGGGTAGGGCCTTTTTGCCAGGTATGGTGGCTATCCAGTCTTAAGGAGCTCCTAATTTTAACATCATCTTTCCTGCAGGTTTACAAACCAGTGGTGAACATGGTGAAATCCAGCCAGATCTTGGTTAAATTAATATGCCTTAGATGACAAAGATCTTTAGTAATCAATTAACACAAACATCCCTTCTCCTACTGCCTGTAAACATGAAGACCTTGATGTCTTGGGTTATAACATCAGGCACCCAAGTCTCCATAGAGGTCATCAAGTACAGGACAATGGCCAGGCTCTTCGAGACTTAAGGCCTACTCAAAGATGCAAGTTTGTTAACCACGTATAGTTTGTATGAACCTAGTCTCGCTGCAATGCCAAACTTCAAAACTTGTTCAGGAAACTATATGGCCTAGGGTTTATCTCTGACTATATGCATTATGAATTCATTAGGAAACATACAGTTGCCATTGAGAACATTTGGCATCACTATTCATAAACTTAAGGTAAGTCCAGGTAAGTAAATTGGTTTAAAAATCTAAATTAAAGATAACAAATTGCCTAGAACACCATCAGACAAAACAGATACCAGGTGTTCCTTCTGCTTACGGAAATGATAAATACACCTTTGTTCTTGAATTTTCTAATCCCATAAAGCCTTATGCCAATAAAACGCTTATTAGTTCTTGTCCTTCTTCAGTAATTATTAACAGTGATAAAAGAGTTATTTTAGTTATCTTTTTTTAAGTTAAGAATACATAAATTAAATCTAGATATTTAAACATGTATTAGCAGCCCGGATAATAAAAGACAGGGACTCCATTGAACATTAACCTTCTGTTATTATGTATTGATCCTTAATTGCACTACATTTGTATAACCTTTCTTGAAACTTCACTGATAAACATTACACAACTCTGTGGGTAAGAAGATGCATACGATTATTTGAAAATAATTAGTCTCTACGGGTGATGTACATCGCTGGATATATATTACCCAAGGCACACAAATTAACATAGTATTTGATTTAAAATGTCAAGATATCTTTGAGCATGAACACTGAAAAGCACAGCAACCGCTTAGCAGAAATCCCAAACAGGGCTGTAAACATTACAGAGTCGATGGTTTTAGAAATCTTTTTGCTTACATGTAGAAGAATGTCAGCAGTGAGATGGCAGTAGTTTATGGCATATGCTTTAAATACCAATTCCGTTATTATAATGTATGAAGCACCAACGCAGTCTTCCATATTGTACAATAGGTTTAAAATAATAAATTAAATGCTACATCCAGTCTAAGAACACACAATATACATGTTTCAATATTTTATATAATTAAAAAAAAATTCCTAAAACTAGGAGACTGCCATGCCAAAATTCCACTTAGCCAGAGATTCTGGGCAATGTGAATGAACACATACAGCGTAACGCCATTTTACCTAAATATAGTGTAAACGGGCATTCGAGAAGCATATGCTGACTTTAAAATAAGGTATAAACGCAAAGCCAGATCAAAGGCTGCAATGCCAGGCAACCCATTCACAGACAGCTGCTTCAACCTTTGGAGACCTTACTTTTGGCCACCATCATTTCATTACAAATATATGATATATTCAGTTTGTGTAATGTGCCACGATCGCATGCAGCATGTTACAGAAAGAAAAGTTCACGGATATATACTTATTACCAATAAGTAATAAAATTTTCAGGAATCACTACTCCAAAAACCCTTACTTTAACATATTATAGGGTTATAGTTATTTTATCTATCCATCTAGATCTAAATATCTATGTGTCTAGATAGATACAGGCGATGGTTAGATAGATAGATAGATAGATAGATAGATAGATAGATAGATAGATAGATAGATAGATAGATAGATAGATAGAGAAGTTGATACTAGTTGATACTAGATAAAAAATATTTCATACTAAATCTATACACTGTCAGAATTATAACAGTTACTTCTAGATAAAAGAAGAAAGAACAAACACATAAACATGATGTAAGATACATAACAAGATTGCATTTTAATATATTATTGTTAATGGAAAAATAATCTAAAGCAGGTTTTCTTGGATGTGTTTTGTGTATGGAACACGGTAGAAAATACATTACTACACCAGATGACCTGGCCAGCACAGGCACAACTAATCTAGAAAGGTTTGTTTTCACAGCTTGGCTCTGAACAGAAGTGTTTTTGGCCAACACTCCCTGCAGTGCCTGGGAGCATATGGTAAACCCTGATACCATCATCACAATCCTTTTCAACTCACGTGCCTTATGCTTTGGGAAAGAAAAAAAAATAGTTTGTAAAAACATAAATTAGTGTTGCAGGTCTTTTTTGTAGCAGGATCCCTATGGGAGCCGAAGCCTTTGCTTTTGGTTTGCTAATTAGGCATTCTTTTCAACTCAGGGTGGGGTCATTTTGTTGTGACAGATGAAGGCAATGTGACATAGTTCAAGAGGAATGCTTCCTCACAGGTGCTTTACCGAGTCATATAAAAACGAAATCTCCCAGCACTTTACATGAGTCAGCAGACATATTACACCACCATTCCCACAAATGGCAAAGTCAGTTTCTTATCACAGATCAGGTGAAACTGTATAAGGGCTTCCGAAACTCAATATGACCTAACAAAACAACTTTTATAAACAAACACCGTTCCGCATTTACTTTCCGATTAATGTTCCACTTCGTATTTTCTTTAAAAAACAAGGCCGAGTAATAGAAAAACAGTATGGATTTTATCAGCAAATTGGTAAAGGGAAAATGATACCACTGGTATTTTCTCATCACTTACAGGCACCTCAAATGGTAGCCTTAATAGAAGGGAATGTTGGGATTAATGCAGTGGTATATTAATCTTTGGAGCTGCATAAGACAGCACAGCACCACCAACTGCCACCACTGTACCTCCATCCTTCTTCTACGCGCCGAGATAGGACACCATTCAGCCGTTTAAGGATGTGTGGTAACAGATTCAGTATAGGCCTCTATAGTTTTAATGGACCAGTTGGGACGCTCAGCGATCTACCTTTTAACTGGCCCAGTGTCGATGGCACAAAAGGGTGATTGGCTCCTTGTTATGCGATCGAGGGATACATGGCCAGACTTGCCTACCGGGAAACCGGGATTTTTCTGGTGGCGTGCTGATATCTATGTGGCCCGACGGCTGCCAAACACGGACACACAGCTTACTGCTGTCTGGGGAAAAGAGTGTTCCCTCGTACAGTTAGGCAGTGAAGCTGGGACCCTGTGGTTTCTAGTTACGCCCCTCGTTTGGCATGTGGGCACACAAGCTTGAACATGCAATAAAATATATGAGCCTGGTGTCCAAATATTTCCAGGGCCGCTTTTCATTTCCATTCTGACCCTGGAGATATGGCTGCTCCCATGGACCTGCCTAGTTGGCCTAGGCCCGGTTAAACCACTGGACTAATGTATTGTTATGCCATCCTCACCAGTCGCCTGAGCAAATTATAAGAAAATTATTTACTACACATATGCTACACACACAAGGGGCTGCATACGTTGAGAAAGTCAGGTTATTTCCCCTGAAACATCTGTTTGTTTGCAGATCTTCCTCACTATGCTCACAATAAATAGGTGAGTGTCTCATCATTGCACAATAATCTGTTTGCACTTGGATTTCTTTGTTTCTCCTTATTTGAAACCTTGTTTGAACTGATAGAAGCAAAGAATGGCACAAATATGAAGACTAAGCTAGTTCAACATTTTTTTTTTGTATCACAAAACCGGTGATTGTGCTGTACAACCCAAAAGTAAATATCTTAATAGAATTTTTTACTCTGCTGGTTTAAAAAAAGTTAGCTCACTAAAAAAATGTTTTTTGGTGATTTATCATCATTTATTTCTTTATTACAATATACAAACTCTCGAACAAAACATAATGAACATACATGGTCCTAACAAGTTGTAAATTATAGCGTCTATATCTCCAAACTGGCTGCTTCAAATCTATAAAATAAATCCAAGAAACTGTGTAGAAGCGATGATGGAGCGGCTTGTTTTCATTGTATTACAGCTAAAAACACAAGCTGATTAAGCAAGTAATACAAGCAAATGTGAAGACTCAATGACCCATATAACAATGTATTGCTTTTAATTCACCTCTGTAACACAGAAGTGAAAAAAAATCACAACAATTTGTGTGTCTTCCCATGGAAAGCCTCATTAACCCACTAACTTATCTCTCCCCCTGTAACCTGAAGACATCTCAATTAAACTAGACCTGTCAGCTAAATGGTGTTTAGAGCCAATAAATACATTTATTAAAACTACCTATAGTTTGTGCCTTTTATTTTTCAGCCAGGGTAAGGGATAAAGAGTTAGAAAATATTTTACCTCTGTAGAAATGTATACAACGGCAAATGTTCATTTCAAATATACTTGTTATTTAACTCATCAGCACATTCATATATGTGAAATGAAATGAATAAGTGCAGGATGCAGAAGATAACACTTGTACTTCTGTAGGGTAGAGATGACAGGAGTCACGAGGAAGCCGTTTAAGAGATCTGTGCTGGCCAGATACATTGATCCACACTCCCATCCCAGTTTAATTACACGCTTACTCATCCATATTATTCTCCTTATCCTACCTTATCACTCCCTTCTCTCCTCCTCAAAACTCATCACTCTTTCCCCTCCCTGATGGCATCTGTGTCTCTAAAGACTAATCAACTGTCAGCTCCATCACTCCTTCCCCTTTAACTCAATAATTCCTCCGCAATTCTCCCCTAAACCTCAACACTCACTCCTATGCATTGTGTCCTCCCCTCTTCCCTATCTCCATCCTGTGTTCTACCTCCTCATGCTTGTCCCTCACCCTCCGCATACTTGGCACTCCCATGCATTTGCTGCCAGATTGCCTTTCTTACTCATACCTTGTTACCCTGTTTTGCTGCAAGGAAAACCAATCCCCCTGGGACTTGGGACACTATAAATGTGACATTTGAAATGTTTACGTATCACCAGTTTGATGATTTTTTCCATCAATTTATAGACAGTGTCTCCTTTTCTTTACCAAGATAGGAGGAACAGAATACCGTATTATCTTATTTCTGGGAATATGGCATTTTTACCCTAGAATGTCATTCAATGTAGCGTGAGAGGAAGTGCCTAGGGGGAAACAAACACCACCTATGGTTCACCTAATTGAAGTTTAGAGATTCCTATATGATAGCCATTTCTTCTTACTGTACCTTACCATATTGCCTCTGGTCTATCCACTAGCCTATTATTATGATAATATGCCAATTATACTTGCTTTTGTCCTTTGGTACAAAATGTTCTGAAATAGCTAAGAGTTTCTGACATAATCCAAATTAGTGCAAGGGAGGAGGGAAGCGCATGCCTGTACCTGCTAACTACTGCACACAACTAGATGTATCCAAAAAGTTCTATTTTGAAGCAGGCCTGAATTAACAGTAAATAATAAATAATACAGTGGTCATTAAGGGTCACAAACATGGCTATCCCAGCTTGAGCACAGATATCTCAACTAAAAGCTCATTACATTATTGTTTTCTGGCATAATTACAGATGTTGTCGTAGATGAGAATTATTGGTATGTACTAAAGAGATATAAGCCCTCAGTCATGATTCGGTTCATCTCCCCCTAGCAGTGATTGATGGAGTCTACTGCGAGTTCATGGGAAACCTTTCACTGCACAAATAAGGACAGCAGTTACATGCAAACCAATGCAACATATACCAAAACTTGAATCCTGGATTCTATATATTGCGAACGTATTGATGTGCCTTATACACCATACTAAAGAATTCCCATATAGCTTCTCGTAAGACATATAGAGGTCAACACAATTTAACAAAACAAAATCTTATCCCGTTTACATTTGGCACATGCTAGACTCCTCAGTTGAATACATTTACATACAGATGGGGGACTATAATATAAATAGCTCTCATTTTTGTTTAATTATAGGGTGGAGAACCTTTGTTCGTCTGTAAGAACAGTGATTGTTCTCAAATGGCAACACGGCTGTTGTTTTGAAATCAGGTCATATTGTCAAAACTAAGCTTAATAATGTACGACGGTAACTTTCCAGATGTATTTTAAATATATACATTTTTCTATTAATCTCGATTGGGTTATATGAGGCCGTGAAACTGACTGGAGCTAAGTATAACACAAACACTGACTACTAATGGCAGGGAATTCATATTGAAGGCATCCAAATGTGTTAGAAATTCAATCTTATGATTTTCGAACCTACAAAAATAAATGTTTTTTTTTTAAGCTTTTATTTTTATTTTACATACCTTTGGAAGTATAATAAAATTAAAATATATACACCATCAGTCAGTGTTTTCTTTTTGCATTCCAATATAAAAGCACATTTGAGCCTAAACATACAAATAAATTAAGCATTGCCTATACTTACAGATGCACTATATCTGCATCATCGCTGCTTTGGGGGCAGAAGAGCAACCATTATAGAAAAATAAGTTAACACTCTAAACTTAGATCCACGGAATATATAAATTTTTATTGGCTAAGTATACTACATAGCATAATGTTTTGCTTTTCCCACATTAGCTATAAAAAACTATTCAGAACTCAAGTACATTCTATTTTATGTGAATCGTTAACTTAATATGCTACACAGGAGATGCATTCTGTAAAAAGAAAAATAAATTACCTATGGGGATTCAATTATTTACATATGCTCCACAGACCTAATTCATATTATGCAACTAAAATATAATATGAAAAATATTAGGAAACTGTTGGTTAGCATTCGGGAAAAAAAAGAAAGAAACAGCAGCAATCCGTTAATCTCAAATCTGGGTTTTTAGAATGTGTTGTAGGGAACCTCTGTGTTGCTTACTTGCTGTCTTTAAACATCATAGATTTCCTATGATCACAGACATTGTTTATGCTAATAAACTAAAAGACAGTGAGGTCCTTCACCTGTTCTCCCTAACAGTCTGGTGCTAAACAAACTGGGTTACAGAGCTGATATGGCGATAACATGACTGAGGCCAAGACCTTCCCTACAATATAACTGAATTTGTCTGCTGTCATGAGTGCCAAGCTACAGGGGAACCTGTATTGATCACTGCAGATCATAACTCATTTGAGAAACAAATCAGCAACTCTTGGTGGTTGGGTGGACACCAAGTTCCCAGCTCATCCACGACATACTTGCCTTCCTGTCTCATTCATGCCAGTCAGCAATATGTGACACTTGCCTTGGAAAGTGTCAAATGTATTAGGCAAAACTATTATTTTTTGTCCTAAGTAAAGAATCAATACAAACAGCATTGTCAGAAATAGAACATAAATGCCCACGTGTGTTGCCCAAAAAGCAATGTCTTTGTGTGTTGCGTAACTAAAAAGCCTTTTTAGCTCAGTGGCTTTGTTTGCAAAGTAATCCAAATGGTGTTATCATCGTCTAATGATTTTGGCGATTCACAAGCTGTTGGTGGTAATACGTTTATTGACTGGTGAAGTAGATTATCAGAAGTATGCACTGTATTTACAAGAAGCCATTGATTTATATTCTTGGGAACAAACTAAACATTCTCAGAAGCTTTCAAGTAACTATTTTGGTGCTGCTAAACAATTATTTCACGGAAAAATACCAAACTTTAGTTTTTTATCATTTTGTATTATTCCTTTATTGCCTCAATGTTCTTAAGCTGTCAAGTACTCCTGATTAGCCCTGACTCTTCATTTGGTTTTCTTATGATGTGCTCTTTTTTGTGTTTCTTGGCTCTATGAATTACTGGCAGCATCATTTTGTTCGGACATCAATCAGCATTTGATGTTCCGTCACACTGCCTCCATGTAAAGTGTCTCCGCCCTTTTTGTGCATGCGCGATTGTACATCTATCGTTTTGTTAATCGCGACCCTTATCTTACACAGTCTATATAATAGTAGACTCTTCACTATATGTACACATGTATAGCTTTACACATATATATGACTAATAACGGCCCTGACTTGGTAGAAATGCATGACGTTGCCCACCTGTAAAATTTCCATTGCTCCACTGACATGGTTATCAGAATGAACTTCATTATAATGGCATACATTGGTTCAAAGCAAACACCATAAGAAATGTGGAACTGATTGATATGTCTTTCTGCACATAGTGAAAACAGGGATTTCTGGAAATTTGTGTCAAACATTTCCCACAAGTTTAAACATTAAAAAAACGACTAAATTGTGGGTCTTTGTGAGACACCAAAAGACCATAAATGAAAGTGTAGAGGTCCTGCTGTTTCAAAGAAGGGTCTGTGTGTGTCTGTGTGTGCGGTGGTATTGTTCTAGTCCTCGACCAGGAGACCAGGACAGTTGTCATTATGTTTATTTCCTTTATATATTACAACATGATTGCCCAACTTTTTAGATCTCTCATCTTCCTTTAAATTTAAAATAGTTTTTTTTTAAAAGATTTATGATTATAAATAGTGACTTGTATTCTGGTAGGTTTCATTTTACTTTTTAGATTAAGTGAAGAAGATGTCTATTGTGGTTATCTGGATACAACAGGTGACCTGAAGCCACATACAGAGACACATTTACACAGTATTCCCCTCCATATCCATTGTCCTTACTGCGGAGCTCTGGGATATGACTGAGCTTCCTTAAATTTTGGTATCCCACCTAGCTGCTTCACTGGTTGGCATCTTCCATGGTACCCCTGTCACTGCTTTTAATGGGTGGCCTGTCTCTGATGTGGATATACTGCCAAGTGCGTGTTTTCTTACCTGCCTTTGTACACACAAGCTGATGTTCTAACTTGATGAGCACGCCATGTGCAAGATTGTGCTTATTTCCTGAAAAGGCTCCCTACTGGTCCATGTCTGCCCTTGGGTATATTCCATCTTGACACCATCTATACACTTATATTTAGTATGATACATGCATAGACCAGCTATTATATACCACATCTTTCTCTAGTTTGCTCAGCATGCACGAATATGCAATAATAGTTTCAACTTGCCTCTATATATAGGTTTTTTGTTCTTAAGAAATACATTCAAAAAGTGCACTCACTAGGTCCCAATGTAAAAGTTCATGTCAGAAACAGAAGATGTATCCAAAGTCTTTTCAAGTGCATCATAGGAAAAAAAAACACACATAAAATGCTTCCATGGAAAAATCTAAATCTATTTCTTACACCATTAAGCACAATCTACCATTTGACATCAAAATAGAGAACCAAAACTAACTCAATGATGTGTTGATCTATCTCACTGCCCGGCCATTGAACTGATTAATCTGTTTGGGAAAGTATGCAGTCCTGCTGGAATTCCTTATTAATCCTTTGGCTTTCTCCTGAGCTAAAAATGAGGAAAGTCTCATTTTCATTTCCTCCCCGTCTACCTTTAAGGAGTGTATCCCCTTCATTGCTGCCATTTCTCATCAATGGTGAAGGCCTGGAAAAGGGAGGAAAGAATAAGGAAGAGGGCACAGGGGAAAACCGCTTAAGGTCTAATCTTTGCTCAGTGCAAAGATTTTGCTCCAAAAATGCTACATTGGCTTTAACTGATAATTTATTTTGCATATACATAATGCAAAGAGTCACTTTGTTACTTTTAAACTAGCCAGATAAATGTTCCACTTTTCCTAGCCGTTGTTAAACACAAAACATGGTGTATTGCAGTATTTGGCGAAATGCCCAGCCTCACATTGACAGATGTACCCCAGGCCCAGGGATAATATCACACAAGCAATAACGCACAGGGACAGGATAATATTCTTTTAATTTGCTACTCCTCTTATGGCACCATGAGAAAATAAAATTAAACGGTATTCTCTACATCCTGATATTGCTACTGACATTTAATCAAGCATGTATACTTATACAAAGAAACTAAAAAGGTAATAAGGGGTCTGTTATAACATTTTTTCCAGCATTTTGTTATATCCATCTGTCTTCTATGTGTAGATCAGTGTTGCTCAATTTCAGGATCTCTTCAGGACTTGCCTGGCTTGTAGCGTTATTGTACACCCCCTTTACCTCACCGTAATCAAATTATTTGACCTTAAAATGAACGGTGCTATGGAGCTTATTTTAAATAATGATTTCCTGTGAAAATAAGAATTCCTGCTTAAACCACTTCCTGCTCTTTTCTCCGTCCTAATTCTCAATTTGCAAGAATTGGACTTTATGGCGCAAAATAAAGCATGAAAAGGAATAACTTCTATCAAGCTTCAGTTTTTAATTTAACCTTTTCATGCTTTGCTCAGCTTCTGGGAGTGACAGCGTTAACTGAAAAGATATGTTCAAACAAGCAATGGTTTCCCACCCCATCGGAAACCAGGCCCAATGGAGCAAAACTAAATAAATTAGAAGTGTATCTTTTTGTTCTTATATATTAGGTAAATCTGCATTTTACTTTTACATATGAAAAAATACTTTTTTTCCCCAACAGCTAATAGAATGTACGCTGGAAGATCAAAGAGTAGAAATGTGGGTTAAAGCATTGATGTAAACATCTTAAGTGAATTGGCGATGAAAAGGATACCTAGAAATAATATACCCGCAGTACGATTTGAATATGTTACAAATATAGAGAAGCGGTAAGAGTATTTATATTCTGAAAATAATAAAAATAGGAGTTAAAAAACGATGCCCTTACAATTTAACCCTTTGAGATCACATGCTGATACATTCCTCGTGATTCCAGTACTTGACAAATGATGTCCCAGTCTTGGAATCATATTAGTTATACAGTATATAAGTATAACTGCCCATAGCTTGTCTTATTTCTTTGGTAGCCAGTATAAATATCTATAAATACACACGTGTTATATACATTTTTTACAATATATACATGTTTATGGTTAAATTTAAGTAGCTCGGAATCTGTTTTAATGATGATCCTTTTATGTGGAGATATTGCAAGAGTTGAAATAGCAAGATAAAAACCCTCTATATCAAAACTAAGTAGGTTTGTTTATTATATTCATGTTTTTATTTTATTTTTTTTCTTCAAAGAAGAAAATAATGGTTTTTATTAGAAGAATGTGTTATTTTTTTTTTCATTTTTGTTTTCCCAACATTGTATATATAACAGACATGTATATAGATGTACCCGTAGAGCACAAACATATGATCCGCAAACCAAATAGCTTTGCAGGGAGCTTAGATTACATGCATGACATCAAAGCATACATAGGATAAACACGGGTAATTCAGCCACTGAATGGACAAGCGAGTACATCAGACAGTGGAACATTGAGCTATGAAAAGTAATGGAAAACAATGCTGATATAATGGATAGCATATTATGAGGGAGATGAGCATACTGTTAAAATTGCTGATGATACGTGTTGTCTGAAACCTCAACCTTTACCGATGAACATGCCTGTACTAGAATCAGGTGGGGCCTCTGGCCGACAATGCTACCTGGAACAAGGTCAAGATATTCAGAATTGACCCCAGGGGAAAAGTTAGGACACAGGTGATGCAAACAGACGAACAAGAGATCCGTGAGGTCAGAAGCAGGGTCACATGCCACATAATAACACAAGAGGCTGGGTTGGAGACATGGAGGTCTATTCCAGACATATCAAGCAGTGCATGGGTCAGGTAGGATTGGGAAGTCTGACAGGAACTGGTAAATCTGGAAACAGATAGCAGGTACAGGCCTTAATGTCTTAAGTTGTTTTATTGTGACAGGCAAAAGATCTTAATTTGACATAGTTTGTCACTTCTTTTATGACTAGTTAGGTGGCACTGTCTACCTCGGTCACGGATGACAGCAACGATTTTATGGCCATAAAATTTAAACCAGAAATAGCATAGATAGCATTCCAGAAAAATACAGCCTGTTGTATAAACAGCTGACTAAAAAAGATTTGTCACGTCTCGATATTGTGGGTGTATTGTAATTTGGGTGTGTTGTCCTTATACTTTCTGTACTTTGAATTCCATTATGAATAATAATTAGTTTCCCAGACCTCACCTAGCTGGTCTGTCCATAGTTTCACATATCACTGTGAGATTTTGGAGACATAAAGACTAAATTGCAGCCTTCCAACCTATTGGCTATTCCACTGTTTCCAAGTACAATTTAATAGCAGCAAGTGATATTTATATCAATCACAGCAATAAGACAGCTTCCTCTGTAACTGCAGATTTGAAGTGTTTCCCAAGAATAGCGGTAATTAAACAAATAATCATCTTTTATAAACTGAATAATACAAATTTTATTTAATTTAAATTCTTATTGTGTCTCACTAAGATGAATTATGATTAACTTGTTAATTTAAATTTCTCGGGATCCAGTTGAGTTAATAAAACAATAGACTATCAATTTAAGTCAGCATACTTAAATATATAAACGATTTTGGCTTCATCTTCCAGTTTTAAGTAAAAACATTCTGAAACCAATGTGCAGAAAGGGAATGGAGAAAAAAAATATATGTACTGTTTTTCCCCGCTGTGGATTTTATTTGATCATGCTCCATCTTAGGTTTATCTGTCTCTCTCTCCCCTCTGTCTGACCACCACCTTCAAACCTTTTCTAACCCCTAACAAAACAACGTTGCAGCGCTCACCTCATATTTATAGGCCACTACCAGATAATTACCCTTGTCATCCTCACTGGAACCTCTCTTACCTTCCATATTAACCCTTTCCTGTCCAGACGCAGCAACCTTTTTTTATAATAATACACTTGTCTCATCTCTCGACAGCATACCCCCTGTTGCTGTATGTTACCCCCGACAACTGAGACGCCAACCATGGCATACTAAAATCACACGCTTTCTTCAGAAGTGCTGCTGCACTGCTTAACGCTACTTCAGAAAATCCTGATCCAGCAAAGACTTTACTCACTACAAATTCATATTTAGCACCTACAACTCTGGCATCTCTCTTGCTAAACAACTCAACTTCTCTACTCTCATGTCCTCCCTTTCTTTCAACCGATTCAATTTTTCTGACTTCAACTCCCTTCTCTGTCCTTCCATGCCCACACCACATACCTCTCTCACTGCCCAAGATCTTGCTACCAACCTCAAAGACGAGATCAAAACTATTAGACAAGACCTCTTTGCAACCCCCTCCTATACCACCCACCATCACTCCCCCTGCCCATCCCATACTTGCCACTCTCCTTTCTTCATTCAACAACCTGTCCCCTTGACCCCATCCAATCACATCTCGCAAAGTCTCTATCCCAATCCCTTTGTCTATAATTTATCCACCTATTCAATCTTTCTCCATCCTCTAGAACTGTACCAACAACCTTCATGCGCTAATCACACCCATTCTTAAAAAACCTTCCTTAGATCCCATCTGTCTGACTAACTACCGCTCTCTCTCTCTCTCTGCTTCCTCTTACCTCTAAGTTAATTGAACAGATTAAGTACAATCGCCTTACTAATTTCCTCTCCTCTAATTCCCTCCTTGACCCTCTACAGTCTGGTTTCAAACCCCTTCACTCTACTGAAAAAGCTCTACCAAACATATCCAATTACTTGCTCTCTGCCAAAGCAAAAGGTCACTTCTCCCTTCTAATACTCCTGAATCTCTGTGCTGCTTTTGATACTGTTGATCGCTACCTTCTTCTAGACTCACTTTCCACGATACAGCTCTCTACCTGTCTTCTCCTCATCTCCTCATGTCCTGCTTGTCCAAAATATCTTCATGTATGTTACATCGCTACATGAAACGTAAATCATTTTAAAACTGCACTCTGGACAATCTTTACGTTCTGCCCATGGTTAGAGCCTTTCTCCTCACTTATAATTTCTTCTTTTTCCTGTCTACAAGACTCGTGGTGCCCCATGCCTTCTTCCACCACACCTCCAGCTTTCTTCTTCTGTCCCAGCACTCAAACCTCATAACCAACTTCTTCAGGGAAGGATACCATCTTAGTTGCTAGTACTTCCCAGTCACCAATACAACTCCCTCACTACCTCTCCCCTTTCTCCACACCTTATGTTTTCCTCACCTCATTCCCTATTGATTGCAAACTTGCAAGCAGGACCCTCTCTATCTAATGTATTGTTTGTCTTAGTCCTTTGAATATATGTATTGTAAGAAGCGCTGCTAGTGCTGCTAGTATGTTATAAAACTTTACTATCCCTTTAAAACGGCACAGAGCACAATTTTATAGTATAGCATTTAATAAATAGTTATGACTTATTGTTACATTAAATGTACTTTATCATATTATCCAAGATTTAACATGAACCAAAGCACATTAAGCCTTTATCTAAAAGTTTGTATCTATTTGTGAATGATCCTCAATTCCACACCAGTTAAAAAAACAAACGGATTAAAGGTTTTTGGAATCACTGCAAACCCCTGTTCATTAACCACAGTCTGCTTTTATTTATCTCTGATTTTATTTAAACCCTCAGTCTAGCACAGTTTTGGTTTGCATGTCATAAAAGAGACATTATGTCAGGTATTTTTTTTTATTCAACAGTATGTATACATATATTTAACTTGTAAAGGCTTTGCCCCTAGCTGCAGACATAATCAATGTCCATGGGGAGTAAACAGTATTGTAGGAATGTGGATTAAAAGTACCTCGACCACTGACACTGAAATGAGATCTCTCCATTCCTTTTACTTGAAGACATCTTGCCAAACTAACTTAGCTGTGAAATGTGTTACATTCACCTTCTTTGAAAGCAGGTCCAACCCTGTAGTTTCAAGTGCCTTAAGCAATTTTTGTGGGTTACGTATAAAGGTGAGCAAAATATTAAACATCTCATCTCAGAAAAGCTGGCTTCTTGTGCCTGCTTCTGCACATTGATGTCGCTCTGCACAAGACATCACCATACCCGGGTATTCTCAAGGTCTCACCTGGAGTCTCCAAGTGAAGTGCTGCTTCCCTGGGTCTCCTCCAGACAATTCAATGCTATTTAGGGCTAACCCTGCCCTTTTTAGTGGTAGGCCCCTCCCATTGCATGGCTAAACATGCCCCTTACCTGATGTGCTAATACTCCCATTAGTTTATTGAAATTGTCAGTTTCATAGACCAGAAAGAAACGTGGACTGGTTATTTGCACTGGTGAGATGGTACTTGATAGCGCTGGTCATGTACCTTTGCTCAGTCTTTTAATGTTCTGCCATGGGCATGTATGTATGTATTTTAACCAATTTGTGACCTAATGCCAGAGTGCTGCTGAAAATGACAGTTTATAAATAATCACAAAACATATATAATATTAAAACTTTATTTAATATATTATCATAACCCAGAACAAAAAAAGTTATTCATCAAAAAGTAAACTTAGACCTAACTATGGTAATTGCCCAGGCCATGTGCTACCTTCCTCCTGCACAAATAATAACCCTCAATACAATCTGTGATAACACTGTAAACTCCCTTTCACGTTATCCTGTGGTCCACTAAGCTGGTCCACACTGGGTCGTAGGAAGAATCACTACCCCAAAACCTGTGTGAACACCTCAAAGGTTCAAATCACATTACATTGTAAAAGGGAAAAAAAATTGTATTAACTCATGGTCATGGATCGATGATATCGTGCCCTGCAAAGATAACTTTACCTGGAGTCTGAAACACTCATAAGAACATAATAGATTTTGAAGAACATAATGGATTATCTGTTATCTGCTGAAGTCATCCTGATCAAAACTTAGATAAAACAACAGAATTCTCTTTTAGAATATTATGTGAAACATAAAAAATTAAGATGCTACAACTCTGGCTTCTCTATTACAAAACTAAACTAAAACTGTAGAGCGGTTGGACCCTTTGCTGCATCAAATAGAAACAAAAGGGGTTAATCCTTTTTCAACAAAGAAAAAATGTTAAAATTATGTGGGGTTTTTTCAAAAGATTTGTGTGCTGCATCTGATACAATTATCTTCGAAGATATGAGGTAAATTAAAATGGTTCTTTGAAATGTATGCTTATTCCTGTCAGTGCAGCCCGACTGCCACACTTGTTCAAATGGACCTTTCATTTTTTTTGGCTCTTATGTTGACATGAGTTTATTCGTAATGTGTTCCATTTCTCCTTCCTTTTTGAAAGTTCTTACTGGAATTGGAATAGTCACATATGTCTGGTTGTAATTCACTTTTACAATACTTTATTTTCATTTGGTCCCAAGATATTTGAACTATGCACAGGTTACTTTGAACCATTCTGTTAGTAGCACAGTAACGTATAAGCACCATCGGCTGATTGATGACTTAATTTTAAAGGAAGTAAACACCTACGTTTTATATTCCGTCACTGTCCCAATAAACTGAAATTCTAACCAGGCTAGATCATTCCAAGGCCACTGGCACCACAGAAAGCTTTGCAGGAGGGACATAGGCATAAAATAGGTGGCACATGATGTGGCTGCTGCTTGGTCAACATGGGGAGCTTAGGTGAAGGTAGACAAATATGCACCTTCCTGTTTCCAGAAGTACCCCTAAAAAGCATAAAATTAGTATATCTAATGATAAACCTGACTCTTCCCACATGGTCCTCCCTACTCACATGCCATCCTTTCATAGGATCCCTCACTGAAACAGTCAAGCAGACCAACTGGGTCAATGTTGGAGCGTGCGTACTCCAACTGGGTTTAGCCAAAAAAATTACATTGTAAAATAATCGTGTAAAATGCCAGATGCAGGAAAGACTCATGCACTATGTAGTCTAGTATTACTATTAGGAAAAAATAAGGTCTGGCTGGTTTTGTAATCATGGGATGCAATTTTCCTTTAAATAAAAGTCCTATTAGATTAACGCAGAGTCGGGAGACAGTTTTCCAATTGGGAGGCTCAGCCAATAAATGTAGTATGCATGTTTTACTTTAGTTAGATTTAAGTTACAGGATAGGCATACATAACAAGAGATTCAATTTTACAATAATTCTAATGAAACAAGCACAAAATATACATTTCCAGACACATGACATACTTTTTGCCCCCCTGGCTCACCAACTTAAAGACTACCATCCCTATCAACCCTATCATCATTTTGGTAATAATGGGAATAGTTCACAAATGCTCCTCTGCTTTTGTAATAAATGTTCTTTATTATATTATATAGTGACAGGACACCTATTATATCACTACCATGAAGAAACAGAAGCAATTCCTATATAGGCCCACACAATGCCGCTAAATACGACAAAATGATTGCACAAAGATTTTGCACAAGCATTTTTCTGAACAAATAGCTTTCTACTACAAATGTTGTCATTCTAGTGAGTTTATTGTAATATCTTACTTTTGTCTTAAAAAGTCAAATAACACACATAGTCTTCTTTGTAGTATATAATGGAAAGCATCATGCTGAGTAAAAATGTGCAATAGTTCTAGATGTGAGCATTAAAAATACACTGAATGTTTTACTAGCAGCAGAGAAGTGCAAGTATAATTTTGACTGTCATTTAAAACAGCCATCAAAATAATGATACAAAGAGGGAGATTAGAACAGCTTTCTTTGTTCACATTCTTTTTATTTCCCTTATTGTTGTTCTTTTATTTTTTATCTTTCCTTTACTTAGTGTTTGAGAACCAGATGTGTTTGTCTCAAATCTAAATTAGATTTGACTGCGGCATGAATAGATAGGGATGCAATGTACACGAATGCCATGAAATTATATATTTATGCTCTTAAAGTAATTCATGGAAATAGTATTTTTTTCCCCTCTATGGTCTGGTATTTTCAAAGTGTAATAAGTCTTGAAGATATCAAATCAATAAATTCCATTTGTTTCAGTTCTAGAGCATTATAGCGTTTCACATCTCATTTCCGAGAGTGATAATGACTTATGTTCAACCATTCACACTCAGACCACGAGTTGTCATCTCTTTCTGCTGAATAAAAATGCTACGCCTTATAAATGATTTCACGTGAATTCTGTACTCCTCAGGTTGTACTATAATTTAAAACAGACGAGATATTCTGCAGCAAGTAATCCTGCTGAATTAGTAAGAAACTGGTAACATATGTGCATGGAGACAAGCAGTCGGAAGATTACCATTAAGAAACTATATTCCTTTGCGGGAGGAATTCTAGAACTAGGTTCTTTCAAGAGAATATTAGTATAGATATTTCCTGTGTTTGTATAGTTTTCTGACCATAGAAATATCTTGTGTGGCCTAAGAACATGTAATCTTGGGCGTTAATGATGCTATGGACTGGTAGTCCCATTAGAGCCAGATAGCCGTTATCTGGTTGGGGTGATGGGAGTTCACAAAAGCTAAAGTATATGTCCCTACCTTCAAATTAATATATGCCTTGTGTAACTGTGACCCCTTGTCACCTAAAAGTGACACAGTCTTTGTAACCGTTGCTATGGAAGCTATGACTTTTTTTTCCATGGAAATGCATAGAGGGATCCATCAAAATTTTCATGTGTCTCCACCAACCAGATCTACCAATCTCCACCAATCAGACCTTGCAGGAGCAGCATTCAGCCGAAAACGTATCCTGCTTAGAACTGTGCATGCGCAATTTGCCCATCTTTTCCACATCAAGCACTGGTTTACCCCTGGAAATGAAAGATTTCATTAAAAGGCAATGGCATCATATGCCGGTGCTCCATTTCTTAAGCACCATTATAGGAACTGGACGCCAACCTGCCCCAGGTCAGGCCGAAGGTGGCCCCAAAGATCAATACATCACTGCCTATAGCTAGGTGAAAACCATATAACACTAAAAACCCCAAAAAATGTTTTTCCCCCCACATTTTCATAAATAAGTCACGTAACTAAATATGTGACAGATCTAACTCTTTCCCTTTTTTTTAGGAAGGCTGAGCATGTAACAGTAAATATGCAGCTTTCGTTTTAACAGAAGTCCTGTGCTTATGACGGGTGGCTTTGTGAGGTGAGAAGAGTAGCCATTTGTGGCGGTGGGGACTAGCTGTTCATCGGGGCAGGGGTAGCCCCAGACAGTCTTTTGTGGGTAGGGAATAGGCGTGCAAGTAGGCAGGGAGTGAGCATGACCAAATGCCCTCCCATGCCTGGTTATTCGGTTATTTCTGTCTATATGTGGAAGTATATAGGCCCAAAACAATCACAAGAACAGTACTATAGAAAAACAACTAGCCCTTGCGTATGCGACAGCAGAGGACTGGCACATAACCAGCACTTTCTCTCTCTCTCTTCACCTTTCCAAAAGCTATTATTTCAAGCCAAGACTTTAACTCACAGGAGGTGACATTAGAGAGAGCCAGAGCACAGTATTGTTTTTTCCTTGGAAACTTGTCTCTGAACTATATAAATCTAAGGCTGTCATTATAAGGGTCTGGATGGATATTTAGGGCAGTTAAATTAAACATCTCATATCCCATATATTGAACTTTTGCAAAGGCCATTCAAATGGTTGAAATTAACTAAATAAATGTGTTACTGCACTATAATAATCAATTATATGTAATTATTCATTTCCAATTCAAGTGGTTGATTTACTAAAGTGTGAGCTTCCATGTTACCACTCACTGGTTTTACTACAAAGGGCCAACCTCACTGACCTTTTTCTGCAAAAGGTTGATTGGCCTTTATAGTAAAATCAGTGAGGTTTCTTGAAAGTTTCCTGTGATTGAGTTATGAATTTACCCAAAAGAAACTTGTCACGGCTGGTCCTTCATAATGAATAGCATGTTTGGTGAGTTTAAACTACAACTTTCCTGCACGTTCCTTCTTTGATGAAAAAACCTAAACAGATTAAGAAAGGGTAACTCTTCTTAATTAAAGAGGGGTGAATTACTGTTGCTGAAACTGAAAAATCTTTTAAAATGGTGATTTGTGTGATTCTGTATCAACGCAAATTGTGATTCAGCACATGAAAAATCATTAAAAAAAATAATAGGATGCAAAGTTGGTTGCGTGTTCCATTTAAATTCACTAAGCAAAGTATTCACAATGATCAATGATTGATTGAGTACCTGAGATGAATCTATCACAAGTAATTGAACAGCAATCCTTTCTCAGCTTGCAATAGAAACAAACGACCCCCAAAAATCTGATATATTGGCACAGTTTCATTAATAGAGAAAAAATGTATCAATTGTTAACTCGTTTTTTTCCACTGCTGTCTATGAGGAGATTGCTATTCACTTACTTGTGATAGATTTATTCTTAGATGCTGAATCCAGCCCAATATCCCATTTAGGATAGTACATTGTTACACAACTACCGTGGAAAAGGAATGTTATACGGAATGCTGAATGTTTTCACAATTCTTCATCTCAATAAGTTAAATAAGAGGGACACCGATTTATTTACATGATAATTCAAGCTTGTAACTACCTATGTTCATGGTACCCTCTGGGTGACATCAGGGTGCTTATTGTATTGATCCCCTCTAAAATAAGGTAGCATGGAGACAATAACTCTCACAAAACCTTCTTTAGTCAAGCACAAAAAAAGGGTTAAGAAACATGACCAACACCCACAGCTGTAAGTCATCAACCAGGTTGTAGTGGCTTGTGTGTATTTAAAGGTAATGTATCATGGAGACAGTGATCATTTGTTACGCAGTATCCTTGTATCATTTTTTTTTTTGTAAGGACTACTTTTGTTTATTTTTGAAATTTACTTTGAATCTCGCGTTTTACATTCCTGTGCCTCTTGTAATGCTGGTCAAAGTGAGCTTTTCCAAATCAAGCACTATGACATTTCATTTTTTTTTGAAGTAAAAGGAGTACACCACAAATCAATACCATACCTAGGAACGTTCAGCATTTTCACCACCATTTTCTTACCCAGGGTCTTGAGTTAAATTAACATATTCTTAGGATCGAACATTCATCCTGAGTCAATCAAATTCTACTCTGATTTAATGATATTTGAGTATCCCACCCGACTCTTTTTATATTGTATAATATTTTGGTATATTGTATCTGAAATACACTATATGGACAAAAGTATTTGACCAGTACACCAACAGGGACTTTGATGACGTTGCATTCTAAATAAATAGACATTAATATGGAGTTGGCCCCCCTTTCGCAGATATAACAGCTTCCACTCTTCTGGGAAGGCTTTTCACAAGGTTTTGGAGTGATTCTGTTGGATTTTTTTGCCCATTCATCCAGTAGAGCATTTGTGAGGTCCTTCACTGATGTTGTTCTAGTTCATACAGTACCAAAGGTGGTCTATGGGGTTGACGCTAGGGCTCTGTGTGGGCATGTCAAGTTCTTCCACATTAAACTTATCCAACCATGTCTTAATGGACCATGCTTTGGGCATCACTATATGGACAAAAGTATTGGGACACACTATTTAATTATTGAAATCAGTTTTGGGCTAGGCCCTTCACTTCCAGTGAAGGCAAATCTAAATGTTTCAGCATACCAATATATTTTGGACACTTTGTCGGAACAGTTTGGATAAGACCCCTTTCTATTCCAGCATGACTGTGCCCCAGTGCACAAAGGAAGGTCCATAAAGACATGGTCGGATGAGTTTGGTGTGGAAGAACTTTACTTGGACTGCACAGAGCCCTGACCTCAACCCCATCGAAACGCCTTTGTGATTAACTGAAATGGAGATTGTGAGCCAGGCCTTTTCACCCAACATCAGTGCCTGACCTCACAAGTGCTCTACTGGATGAATGGGCAAAAATTCCCACAGGCTGATTTTTAATGGAATATCTTCACTCCTGTGTTCCAATGGTGTTCGCTAATTCAAGCTTAAGTTTAAAAGGCTAACTGATCATTAGAAAACCCTTTTGCAATTATGTTAATTTGCCTAAATGAACTCACAGATAAATCACTAAACTAATCAATTTCGGGAAGTAAAATTCCACCCCTTTTTACCATAATGAATTCAACATATTCAGGAAAAGAGGGTGGCGACTTCTAAGGACTGGCAGCAAAATCAGCAGAATTGTAACCTGACACTTATCTCATGGCTTGCCTCTTACTTTTTTCTTTCTTCACCTATGCATATATTGGTTAGTTAATACTCTATGGCTTGATATTTAAACCATACATTTTTTGTGGACATCTGTCTCAAAACTTCTAAGGTAATGACAGACTATGAACATGTCCTTTGGGGCATGTACCCGGTGGATAAAACTCCTCACACTGTATAGAGGGATTCACAACAATGAAAGTTTATATATATATATATATATATATATATATATATATATATATATATATATAGATAGATAGATAGATAGATAGATAGATAGATAGATAGATAGATAGATAGATAGATCTTACAGCGATCTAGCCTATCATTGAAAGAGGAGCAAGGATTGGAACAGGTTTATTTTAATATTTTATTGTGCCAAAGCTTCTAACGGTTTCGATTAAGTTAAAAGTTATCTTTACTCCAACAAAAGGCTGGCAGAGCTAAGTTTAAATAATCCTGTACAGGAGAATGCACTCATTATTCTGATTTTTTTCACAGGAAATGTTATGAGCTATTCAGTATGCGATATTTTTGTATTCTGGATGGGTCGCAATTTTCAAGCCATCTGCCTTTGTTTTAGTCATCCACGTGATTAATAATAATCTCATGTTAGAAAAGACTGCAATATTTAGAGGTCCATTTTGATACTACAGCAGAAGCCACTACCTCTGTTGCTTTATTAGTGGCATTGAGGTGGTGTAATGACAAACTAAGTACCATTAACTTCTCTACTAAGAAACTATGGAACACTATTGTGAGTCACAAAGAAAAAACTTACTAGCAATAGTTGTTCACCTTCCAGCCATTCTCACTAACACCAATGGATTGGAAATATTTAGAATTACTTCATGATAATTATGCAAACAAGGAAAAGCTAATGAATAATTGGTATCTGATTAAAGTATTAGGTTCCCCTAAAAAACAATGCAGTCCCTGAAATATAAAACAATATCTTTTTGACCTCAGCAAGCTGGTCCTAAGCCTGGAACTGTCTAAAATTGTCTCTTACCATTCCTTTTATAGATCATTGTGCATGGCTGGAAGGCACGTCTTGTTATACTTGCACATGGGATCATCAAGCTGGGATCTGGCTTTGCCCTTTCTCACCTCTCACTAAAATATTATGTTTTTTTATCATTTGTTTTCCTGTTAAATGTCCATTAACAGCTTCGTTCTTGGTGAGCCAAATAATGATAAATCTGTCCCTAATACATCTCTAGCTGTTGGTGAATTGACCCCAAATCTGAAAACCATGCAACTTAGATAGTTGTGCCAACTTACTGATACAGAATAAAAGCTAAATATCACAAAACCTCATATACACACAACAGTTTTTCTAAGATGTATACAAAACCCAATATTGGCCAAAGGCATGTTTTCTACTGCAATGGAATATATCATGGCTGGGAAAAAACAAAGGACTCCAGATGTTTTACACTTTCTAAGAAAAAAAGGCACAGTATCCAAGTAAAGTTTCCCAGAGAATACCCTTCAGTCCCAAAGGATGCATCATGTTGATGTAGAATCTATCACTCATGGGTCCATTTCTCTAGCAAAGCTACTGCTCCTTGTATTTGCTGTACGTATGTCATTACATGATGCCATTATGTTTACCTAACAACATTTCTGACCCTGGGATGCTATTGAACATCATGAAGCTGGTGCTTTCTGTCTCAATCGATAACCTGACTGACATGTCCTGTCATCTACTGTCAGTATGGTATTGACACCCCTGCTGTGTTTGTCAATCACTCCACTGCTGATGTGCTACTATTAAACACCACAGTGGATTTATTTATCGTATTGTTGCACCAGGCTGTTATTAGGTTAACTCACTGGTGGAGAAATGCGCTTTGATGTGAAGATTTAGCTTCCTCTCTCATTCCCATGACACTAAAAAATAACATATCACACAGAACTTGAGAAAGGTAGATTACCTTAAACAAATATTGGGGATTCTTCTTTCAAAATGCAGGTAAGTGTGAAACTTACAATGCTCCATCCACTAATAAATCCTCTAGCTGGATACAAATGATGTCAGAATCTATAATATGTGCACATCTGTACATATTTAAAATGATTTCAGTTATCTTTTTGATATAAAGCTATATACAGAACAATACAGCTGCTGGGGTGAGACAAACATTTTAGTTGAAACAGTTAACTTATGAAATTGATGGATACCAACATACCTATTTATTTTTTTTGTAGGGCAAGGGGATCATCTACTGCCATGGATTTTTTGGATAACCTCTACTCAACCTGGCCATTGATCTTATAAACATTGATATCTTGGATAACATTGGTATCTTTATGTACAAGAACACACAAAGGCATTTTCTGGTTTATAGTGGATGTATAAGCTCAATTACACGGTTTCTACCTGGACCCATCTTTGTTTGTCTTAGCCCCATCGAGACCAAAAACAATCTTTAGACCTCCAGAATTGTGTTTCCATAGCATTTTAACTTAAAATGTTAAGCTATTTTTGGCTAACACACAGTAAGTAACTCTGAACTTGAGTTTTCTGAACAATAATGTTTCTCTTTGTTCACAAAGATTTCACGCCTCTAGTGACTAGAGGGAGAATATTTGGGAAAGTATGTTTCTAATAACTTGGTATTGCAGCAAGAAACTTGTGGCATTTGGGACCCGTGGATGAAGTTTAATTTATTTTTTATTATGTTTCTTTTTTTCAAATAATTATATATATATATATATATATATATATATATATATATATATATAATGTCTAGCCACAACCTACAGGACATATATAATTTATATAACGTTAGGTGATGGTGTAAAAAACACTGATGGTGTAAAATCAGGGATTCTGTTGCACTCTATACCACTTTCCATAAGGGACTGCTTTCACATCATGATAACATGTCATACCTCATATACATATATTGATTTTTAAAATGTCTAGACCAGGCCCAGACTGGCCAGAGGTTTAATAACACCTCTGAAATTCATCTGCCTTTACCAAAATGTATATAATTTTTTGCTAAATCTTTATTTCCCTCACCATTTTTTTATTTTGATTTTTAAACAAGGATAAATAACCCTGTGTAAACGTATTTCAAAGCACATGTTGAGTCTAAGTAATGTTGATAATATTAGTCCTTTAGTTACTTAAGTCCTTATTATAAAAATTTTCTGTAACCTGCATTATTTTTTTAAAAAACTTTTAAGATATCCATGGTCATTAAAAAAATAAGTAGCTAGAAACTAAAGCAGGACTCTAGATAACTGTCCTGTCCTGTAAGGATAACGCAAAAGTACTATTCATCACCTCTAGGAACTGAGTATCCTAGTGCAGACAGAGCACAGGTTTCTCGTCACTTGATATGAGCTCTTATGCTTCTCACGCAGTGCCATAAAAGCAGGTCTGCAATCTCGAGCTTCACCTCAAAGAACTATATGTAACTGGAGCTGCCTTCCACATGCTATTAATGTAACAGCCTTTACTGCTTTGCAGACTTGGAAAATATTATCTATATGTTTATCTAAAAATAAAACTACTAGGGATCAAGCCTTTTGTAAGCTATCCATACCACAAGGAAACTAGAAAAGTAAAATTATTTCTTTGAGTTCCAGGGATGAGGGAACACCATATTCATCCATACAGAATTTAAAGTATATACCCTATATGAGCAAATATATATGGTTATTTACCCCTCCTAATTACCACACCTGAGTTTAGGTGTTTCAGCCACAACAATTGCTAACAGGTGTATAAAATAGCACATAGGCATGTCTCCATAGACATATATTGACAGTATAAACAATACTAAAGCCATAGGTAGGTGTTTTTTAATGGTATTTGCTGGGTATGGGCTGAATTCTTGCCTTGTTTTTTTTGTAAACATTGGCAGGAGAATGGGTCATACTGAAGAGCTCAGTGACTTTAAACATGGCACTGTTATAGGGTGCCACCTTTGCCACAAGTCCGCTTGTCAAATGTTTACCCTCCTAGATCTGCCTTGGTAAACTATATGTGCTAATATTGTGATGTGAAAGTGTCTAGGAGTAAGAACAGCTCTAACACTACTAAGAGGTAGACCACTCACATTAACAGAGAGTGGGCACTGAGTTATGTAGCACAGTGCATAAAAAACATTGTTTGGCCTCTGTGGCAATAATCGCTACAGAGTTCCAAACACTGTGCATCGGGAGCTTTATGAAATGGGTTTCCATGGCTGAGCAGCTGTACACAAGCCAAAGATCACTATGCGCAATGCCAATCGTAGGATGGAGTGGTGTGAAACAAAGCCCCACTGGAATTACCCTGGAATTAGCCTTAACTATCTGGAAGTCAGATACTGGGATTCATAGTGCCTACTGTAATGTTTGGTGGAGAAGGGATAATGGTCTGGGGCTGTTTTCAGGGTTTTGGCTAGGCCTCTTAGTTATAGTGAAAGGTAATATTAATGCTACAACATACAAAGACATGATAGACAATTGTATGTTTTTGCAACTTCATGAAAAGGCCCTTTCCTGTGCTAGCATGACTGTGCCCCTGAGTGTAAAACAAGGTCCATACAGACATGGTTTGACAAGTTTGGTGTGGAGGAACTTGAGTGGCCTGCACAGAGCCCTGACCTCAACTCCATCAAACACCTTTGGGATGATTTGGAATGCCGGTTGTGAGCCAGGCCTTAAATTCCAACGGAATCTTGGGCAAAACCTTCCCAGGAGAGTGGGAGCTGTTATAGCCCCAAAAGAGGGGACCAACTAAACATTAACAGCCATGGTTTGAGGGAAATATAGGGAAAAGATGAAAAGTTTGAGGCTTGGGGACCTCAAAAGTCTCCTTCAGCATCTTGACTAATCATGGCTATCAACTTAAATTAAATATTCTTTATATACAACATAGGGTCAGTGCGTAAGGAAGTTTAAAAAACAAAAAACAACAGTACTTTATGCAAGCGTCGCAGAAGAACACAACATTCCATGAATGACAGCTCCATGGGTAACTCAGATCTTTTTCCTGTACACTGTTTTCATAGCCATGGGAGTTCCTATTTACCTTTTCGCAAGCTATCATCTTTGTAACAGTACTCTATTATTTGACTATTTCTTTTTTTTTTTCGTTGAGCTGGTGATAGGAGGTGCTGGTAAAAAAAAAATATACCTAATCCATAAGCAACACAATTGGCAAACCCGCCTAAATCCTTAATTGAAGGGCTGTTTCCTGATATTGTGTTGGAAGAGACACTAAACAAACAAATTTTGGTTAAAATAGTGATCGGTAATATTCTCCAAATTCCTCTAAAATGTCTTGACAAAAAAAATGCATTTCTACACTTTTCTATTTCCATACTTTTGCCTTCTTTCAGTTTGGAACAATGATGCTAATCTGTTTGCTGAAAGACTTGTTGCTGAGGTTTGCATGAAGTGCAGATGTTTCCCTTGCAGTGGCGGAACTACCGGGGTCGCAGGGGTCGCGACTGCGACCGGGCCCCGGTGGCAGGGGGGCCCAAGCCAAGGGGCCGCCCGAAATCGGGCCCCGGCGGCAAGGGGCCCCAAGGTCTATGAGTTATAGACGGCCGTAGAGGCCGCATAGGCCCAGTCAGGACCGGACTGACTGGGCCTATGCGGCCTCTACGGCCGTCTATAACTCAGGGCAAAAGGGGCACTTGCCCCTTAACCCTGCAGCAGCTGCTACCGGGCCCGCCACTCTAGGGGGCCCGGGCAACCCCCACGATTAATTCCGCGGGGGGCCGCTACTTACTGGCAGACGAGGATGCCGGGGGACGCAGGAATCCAACAGTCACGTGACGTACGTGGCGTACGTCACATGACCCTGCTGCGCATCTGCTTCCCCCTATACACTGAACAAGTTGGTCTGCGAACGCCGAGCGGCACATACTTTTTACATCTTCGGTTGTTCAGGTAAGGGGAGGCTGCATGAAGGAGTATTTGAGATTGAGTGAGAGAATTAATGAATATCTGTGAAGGAGTGAGTGAATGAATGTTTGTGAATGAGTATATGTAAATGAGTATCTGAATGAGGGAATTAATGAGTATCAATGTATGAATATCTGAATGATTGAATGGATTATCTGTGAATTAGTGAGTAAATATTTGTGAATTAATATATGAGTGTGTGTGTGTGAGAGATAGCATGGATGTGTAAGGGGGGGGCAAAGATACCACAGTCAGGCTGTTTTGGTGGAAAGATGCCACAGGAGGGCTGTTTTGGGGCCAAAAATGCCACAGGAGGGCTGTTATGGTGGCAAAGATGCCACAGGCGGGCTGTTATGGGGCCAAAGATCACACAGGCGGGCTGTTATGGGGCCAAAGATGCCACAGGCAGGCTGTTTTGGTGGCAAAGATGCCACAGGCGGGCTGTTTTGGTGGCAAAGATGCCACAGGCGGGCTGTTTTGGGGCCAAAGATGCCACAGGAGTGCTGTTTTGGGGCCAAAGATGCCACAGGAGGGCTGTTTTGGGGCCAAAGATGCCACAGGAGGGCTGTTATGGTGGCAAAGATGCCACAGGCGGGCTGTTATGGGGCCAAAGATGCCACAGGCGGGCTGTTATGGTGGCAAAGATGCCACAGGCGGGCTGTTATGGTGGCAAAGATGCCACAGGCGGGCTGTTATGGGGCCAAAGATGCCACAGGCGGGCTGTTATGGGGCCAAAGATGCCACAGGAGGGCTGTTATGGTGGCAAAGATGCCACAGGAGGGCTGTTATGGGGCCAAAGATGCCACAGGCGGGCTGTTATGGGGCCAAAGATGCCACAGGCGGGGTGTTTTGGTGGCAAAGATGCCACAGGCGGGCTGTTTTGGTGGCAAAAATGCCACAGTCAGGCTGTTTTGGTGGAAAGATTATTTATGTATTCAAAGAAAAAGGGGCGCATGTACAAAAAGGGCCCTATGTACATGCGCCCCTTTTTCTTTGATTATGCCCTTTGAACATGCGCCCCTTTTTCTTTGATTTTTTTACAGAAATGATTCAATATGTAAATTGAATTTGTTGAAAAAAAATTGTTGGGTAAAAATCATGTTTTTTTGGGGGGGTGGGGGGCCCTTAACAGATTCTCGCACCCGGGCCCTGAGGGGTCTAGTTACGCCCCTGTTCCCTTGTGATATTGCACAAATAAAGTTCAGACATTGTGCTACCTGATATAATCGGATTGTTTTTAAGCTTAACCATTTGAATACAGGCGAGAAAGTCATTGCTTGATAAAATAGTTCAAGCTCTGCCATGCATTGCCCACTTAAAAGCTCCAATACCCCAGCAGTGAGATAAATGAGCGTTACTGAAGTTCATGCCTCCACAGTGGAATGTAGCGGAGCTAAGAACAATCCATTGTTCTCCCTCAGGTACCTAAAACATGTAAAATGTGGAACAGATTTCTGCTTAAAGAAAAAGAAGTTAATTACTCAAACACAAGTCAAGACAGTTATAATCTGCATCCCCTTCCATTTCTCTTCCAAATGAAACCCATGGTGTCTAGTGCTACAGATCTCTTTTTTTGTCTTCTCCTGACTTAATCGAAAACCAAAGGTGCCAAGACTTGACTTTATATATGGCTGTGATTATTTACTTCTGTGTAGACCCACAGAGGGAGTAGTAGAAGAAAGATGTGTTTGTAGTGAAACATTTCTGTTTGTACCTTACCCACCAGACCCCAAAGGGGTACACACGAGCCTCTTGGCTGGGAAGAAACTGGATAGGTCTCAAAAATGATGTAGCAACTAGCCATTGGCTTCTACATGTGATTCTGGCTAGAAATATTATTGGCAATATATATACATATCACAGAAATCATTGATGTATTTAATAAAGACGCTGTGTCCTGTTTTTTGCAAGACAGTCCCAGTTTTGGAGCACTGTCCCACATAGTCATCTCTGACCACTCCAGGGAGCTGTACAATTAATGGGGGGCTGTGCTGTTGCAGCTGAGTACCATGTGATAACTATATGGTTAAGGTGGCCACATCTATAGGTGTATATAGAGATATATGCCATGTTTGAAGGTCATGCCTCTCAGGGAGAACTAAGGAGGTCTGTGCCTGCTGAACACTGACCTCCTTATAGTAAATCGTCCAGTTACAAAAGCAAAATTGACCAAGCCAGAATATGCACATGATTGTCACTACTAACTGATAAGATTTTTTCACTGAATCCATGATATCAGATGAATGCTGGGGGGTACTGTTACCAGCTATCCTATAATGCTCTAGACGCTACCAGTGACATAAGTTTTGTATTTTACTGGTCTGCAGAGAATCTGTAAACCGCTTATGCTATAAACTACTTCAATTGCTGTGTATAGATCTAGTGCCCTTACCGGATTGTCAGGGCACACATTATAACAATACTGTCCTGTGCAACCTTCTGGCTAGGTCAGATGAATCTGCAGGCATTTATAACTTTTTTATTCCGGCCATTCATTTCGAAACTGCAGAGCTTCTTGAATAACCATTCTGTTGCAAAAAAGATTTATTGATCGCAAAACTCTTTGAAGGACAAAAACGAATTCAACTTCATAATAGAGTTAGCTGGCAAAATACCCAGAAAGAAATGCATTTGTGTACCTGTGCCATATTAATTCTAGAGGACGTGTTAAAAGGACATCATTGACTCACTGCAAATCATGGTAAGGGGAAATTATACCCAGCAAGAAACACGACATCCTCCTGAAAAAACGGTATTGTCGCCAGTCCTTTTCACTTATGTGGTTGTAATCTTTCAAAAATATATTTAAATAAGGTTGCTTTGAGCCTTGTCTTCTCTGTGCAACAAATACAAGCTAATAGTTATAATACAATTATATATATATATATATATATATATATATATCATTGAATATTAAAAAAATATATACCATGCCTCCTTATATGAGAAAGCACAGATATTAATATAATCTTAAGGTACTCATCACATGATGGTGAACCTGCTCCCTTTAATCATCAGTTCAGAGGTGCAAACCAGCAAAAAGGTCCATTAATATAGTTTCATAACAAAAGAAACATACTCTGTGAAACCCACCACACGTCACCTCTAACCCTTAGACTGTAAGCTCTACGTGGCAGGGACCTATGTTCCTTATGTATTTGTATCTATTGTACCCTGATATAAATACATATTATACAGAAAGGATCCAGTCAGGGGGTAAATGGTGCCCAAGGGAGCCTATACGTGAAACTAGAAATATGAAAGTTAAATATGAATGCTTGTGTTTGTGACCTCAAGTCCTAAATCCGTAGCAGTCCAAGAAGTAATTGAGTCCCTGCTCACCTTGTTAGCCCAAACCTGTCGTGACTATGTAACAATAGATATGTGCGCAATACACCAATTCATCTCCGTCATCTGTTTCTGTTTTAATAAATTGCTTTATTGCTTAACTTGTCAATACACATTAAATTCTTTAGAAGCTGCCTAAGTAAATGTAAAGATCATGTGTCTGTCATTACAATGCATTTAATTGATATGGTAGGATATTTACATTGGATGTGCTACCGTATTATTTGCTTTAAAACAAACATATAGACCTTTCTACATGCAAACTGCATACTGCTATTTAAGAAAACACATCTAAAAGACCTGCAGTTATCTTTTAATTACAGCACTGACTAAATGCGTCATGTGGATATCAGCACATTCTGGAAAGGATTTCATTAAAGTGTCATATGCAATTTGAAATGGACAAGATAATATTATTTTTGCAAAACCCTCAATGAAAACTGGTGTTTACGTTGGCTCCTGTACCAATTTCTGGGGCAACTAAAGGAAAAAAATGCATATGTAAACACAATGAATGCACTATTAAAAAGCAGGATGCACTGAATCACTGTGTGTGTGCATTCTTGTTTTAGTTGGAAATCGGTGGCATGTATGTCACTCTTACAGCTAGCTAACTCTTTTGTATTTTGAGATTATCAACTATGGCTTGAAAGTAAATTAGCCATTTTAATACAATTAACACAAATGTATATGTTGTCCTATTTATAATATAGAATTTATTTAAATCGGACCTTCGTGAATTTCCATAATCCATTTGCCTTAATCTTAGTCTTTCTTTATTAATTAAGGGTTCTTGCTCAAACTTTTTATATAAAAATTCAATGCAACCCAAGTAATAGAACAGAACAAAAGATCCTGAAACACAAGCGCCAGGGCACGTGCCACTTGGTTACCAAGGCCAGATTAAGGAACATGGACTACAGAGAAATGCCTAATTCCTGTGTTTTGCTTATTTAGATTAGGAGCTTTATCACACAGTGTCTGCTTTTTTCTTTTACCAATTTGGCTTTTTCATTTTTGGTGACCATATGCTGTATATTAGTTTGCCAATCATACATCAATATTTGGGCCTGAGGCCCTTTATGTCTATGCTGTGGGAATGGTCACCCTATGGAGAGGGTTTCTTGACCACTAGATTTGGCTATGGTCGGTGCTTTGGTTGTCAAGAATTTTCTTTATTTTGCCGGTTCTTGAAGATACAGATCTTGAAGTTTATTCTGAGCTTGGCCTTGTGGAGCTCTGTCTTTAAGAGGTTATCTTGAAATTAATTATGACTAAGCACATTCAAAGATTCCGTACAACTTAAACAAAACAGTATGTTAAGCGGACAGCTCTTAGAATATCTGTTATTTTGCTTCTTCGTCTAAAAGGTTGTATCACCTAAAAACAATACATAAGCTTTTTACAAAACTTTTTCTATTGCAACATCAGTATCTGCTTTTGAGTCACATGGCTAGCGTTTTGACACATTATACACGCGGATAGAAAGATTTCTGGAAAGGGCCTGAGCATTTAACAGTATATGTTTGTAATACTGTATTTATTTACAAAAGAGAGAAATTCTCAGTAGGCTAGCTAGAACCAGCATCTTCTATAATTTAAATCTGATGAAATATGCGACACAAAAACAATTGTCAAAAGCCCCTGACTTTTTTAAATTGTCTTGCCAAGGGAACATTGAACTGTCAGGGCTCAAAGCATAACTTAATTCATTCATCTAAGGCTGTGCTTTTTGTTTGTCAACCAGCAAAGTCATTTCAGACCTGTTTGGTAGAAAACTAAAAGGATATTTTACCTCAAGTAACCTGAGCTCTGTTATGTAGAAGAACTAACATATCAGTTAGTTTCTTGTCCTAATGTTATCTCCACGTCTTCTCTACCAACTCTTACCGATGCTGCCTGAACAAACAAACTTCCACATAGAAGAGGACAATAATCGAACAAAAGGGCAGAAATAATGAGGAAGAATAATTGTGCATAAAGTCATTTAATGTACTTTGATTTAACCTAGGTTTGCCAAGGGCATGGTTAACTGCAAATAAGTGGGAAATCAATAGGTGTCAGCACCCTCCATTCAGAAGTCAAAGGCTGTTGGAGCCAGTTGTCATACGTACACTATAGCCTCCTCAGGATAAATTTGGAGAGCACATAGGCAATTGATGTTTACAAAAAATCTTGTCCTAAATATCTTATGAATGCTAAAAAGCCTAGACACCTAAGGCTAGGAAAAGGTGACAGCGTTGCTACCCAACTTCAATTGACGGGTATTCATCTAAGTTCTGCATATATTGCACATGAAGGCCAATGTCCATCTCTACTGTAGTCTAAGGCACACCTATACGTTTTGATAATTATTCCCAAATCTGAGTTATTTGTGTTTGCAAAAAAAGATTAATTGGCGGTTAAAAGTCCAGGAATCGTAAGTCCAACTTGACCATGCTGTTAATACATGGTCAGCTGTAAACCTGCATTCCGGGCTGAATCTATGGAATGGGTCCCAGGACAAAGATCTTTGGTGCAGCATTTAGGCTAAATGCTGAATAGATCTCATTTTTTGGTTTGCGTTCTACAATATAAAAAAAATGAACTGGAAACATGATATTTCGGCCCATTTGATCTATATCATAGCTACTACTTTGCCTCATTAAATAAACACTTTAGCTCAGTTTAGTCAGTTTATGAGTCAATTGGAAGAGAGATGATTAGCGGAAGGTACTTATTATTGTTATTATCTTTAATTTATGTAGCAAATTCCACAGAGCTGTGCTACAGTGGTTTATGAAGACATTAAAAGATATAAGCAAACGGAGACAAAAGATGCCTAAATGTTGTTATAATCTAAATTGCCGCACATGTACATAATTGTGCCATACAATGTTGTAAGTGTTGAATTCAATTGATCATAATGATTTAATACTGTATTACTTTTTATTATTGCTTCATAATATATACTGTATATATTTGTCACAAGGAGCATTTCACCTCTTCTTCACCCTAGAATTAAATGTAGTTCTTGTCACAATCCGTTTACATGTAGCAGAATGAATGGAAAAATGAAAGGATATTAATTAGAGTTGCTTCACAGGTGGTATACCACAAACGTGTACAGCATTCCAAGACCACCTCATGCAGCTTGTCCTAAGTTGTTTTAAATCCCGTACATAGTTTCATATGTGCAAAATGTAAAAAAAAGTCACAAGTCCATTCATTTTTTTTATTGTTATGTTGTTTTTAATAATAAACACAATGACATTTAAATACCTTATAGAATCATTGTCCATATACCATTATAATACAATCTTTTTGGAGCTCCAAAACAAAAAGTGGTAAATGAATAATGTTGTACTCAGAAAATACTGTTTTCTTGATAAGAATTCAATAATAACATTAGAAATGATTAAGAGCCTAAAAACTATATTACATTAATGTTTGACAGTCTATATGGTGTCGATAGTGTGCCCACAATGCACACACCTCCTCCCAGAATATGAAATATAGATGCATATGTACTAAACAACCATAGTAGAAATACAATCTCAAACTTGACTTAAACAAAAAGCTTCAATATAGAAAGTAATTCAAAACTTCTTTTATACTATGTATTTGGTTTCATGTGTTTACGTATCGGATGTATTTAGAGGGTAGTTTTGGTTCGTCAAAATTATAACATCCCTAAGATTAGAGCTTACCTTTCTTTTTTTTATCTAGACCTATTTCAAACTTGAAGTGACCTCAACTGCCCTCTTCAAAGATAACCAAGTAGCACGTGTCCCTAAGTAACATGTGCCTCCATCTGGCAGTAATTTCAATCACATCCAATTATGAAGGGACTTGAAATTAGCCTGTATGTTATATATTTTATAAAAAAAAATTTGTTTATATTGTATTGCTCCAGTACAGGAGATTTTGATTGGCGGTGGGTTTGTTGTGTAAACTTTTCCCATGGTGGCATGATCCCTGACATTACCTACTGCAGTTGGTCACCGGATTCTATTGATTTCTCGGCTGACCTTGACATAGCTGGGTTTCTGTCTTAACTGACTTCTGGATGAACTTTAGTGTATGCTCAGTTGATTCCACCTTTTGACCCTTTCCTGTCTTCCATTAGCAATTGAGCTCTCAAAAGGTCTCTTCTGATCTCTGTTTTCCTTTGTTCATACCAACTGTTGCCAGCTTTGACCCTTGCTTGGCCCTTGTCTGCTTTCCCTCTGGATACACTTGACTTTCTTTTTCCTTCCTTTCTCATATTTTCCTGTTTAGAAACCTTATATGTATATCCCGATTCTTGTGATACAACCCTCTCCTCTGGCTAAGGAAGAACATAAAGGGGGGGAATAAGTCTAGGAAAAATAAATATTATTTCCAGTCATTTTAAAATGTGTTAGTTTCTGTTCTTATAGATTTTCTCAGAATTTGATAAATGATAAACATTCCAAGAAAACCAAAACCTACAGTGCAAATCTGGGCCAGACGTTAAATTCAGCACTGACACCACTACCTGCTGAAACATGCTGATGCATGCCAAGATCTTCCACTTTTACAGTGTGTGTGTCGGCAGGAATCCAGCCGGTGGCAGCACGCTGGAGGACTTGATCAATCAAACAAGGAGTAATAAAAGGTATGTAGGATGTGCCCTCGGGTTCTGGCCCACCAGGAATCTGTCTAATGGCCTATATTTTCATAATCAGACAAAGTACCCAAGGTATGAAAAATAGGCCAAGTATAAATCTTTACTCTAGAAATAAACTTTGAGATCACATTATCAAAATTTAGAAATTTATACATAAAAAACAATGTTTATTTACAATACAACAAAAACATTTAAAACCATGCATTCAGATCCAAAGTCACCTTTGTACTTAACACTGACCGTCTTGACTAGAAGTTATTAAATAAGAGGACTGTAGTGTCTTTTGAGTGCACCATTTTCAAAGATCAGGAATGAACGGATGACTGTCCACCTGAGCATGCAATTTTAAAATGCCTTGTTCTATTATATCAACTCTATTAAATTTGCTCTTCCCTTGTAAAATTAGATTTGCACTTGCTTCCTCTTCTTTGAATCAATGAACCAAGGATCCCTGATAATCTCCACAGCCTTTCATGCCATATTTAACCTCAAAATACACATATTAAAAATGCATTATCTTTTTTGAGATGCTTGTGGCGAGTTAAATATCCAGTGTTTTAGTCAAAAAATCAATACACATTTCATGGGGAAAAAAAGATTTAGGTGAACAGTCATTTTTACAAGCACTGGAAAGCTTCATTGGCACATTCAATGTATGTGTTAGCTACATTTGATGCTAGAATAATCTACTAAGAATTAATCTATGCTATGACAACATAGAATTCCATAAAGCACATTGAACCACTTTCATACACTTAAATGCATTACCCAAACTCATTTTAATGTTTAAAACATGAATTCACAATTTGTCTCACATTCAAATATTTAGAATGTAGAAAATGTATGAATCAAGGCCAAGAACCTCAAGTCTGTAGCTTAAACTTGCCTTATGTGGTCAGCAACAATGATTAAGATGGTAATAAAATAATTTATATAGTTTGTAAAGTAAACTAAAAAACTAAATATCAAAAGTATTCATTATGGCAGGGGATGAAAATTTGCTACAAGGAGAACTACATTTGCAGGAGCCATCTTTAACATGAGATGGTAGCCCATAGAACGTCTTTGCCATCGAGTGAGTTATAAATGCAAGTTCCAACTGAGTTGTCTTCAATCTACAGTTAAAAATTGTGTAAACCTGAACTTTCAGAAAGCTGATCAAGGCCTTCAGTGGTACTTGAAGAAAACCAATCGACCAGAATCTATTGGGATGTCATAACAAATACATTTTTTGGTATGTCAGGGTTTCTTCAACTTTAATGGATTTTTCGATGGTGTGAACTTTACGATAGGTTAACATATATTATTACAGACGCAGCTTCTTTGCGGTGGATGCCTTCCTTTTAAATATGTTTACATTTTCTTCCATTTTTGTGTGCTTTTATAAGATATTTTCATTTGCATCTAAAACTGTAATAGAATTTGAGTGAAAAAGCATCCAAATGTGATTAGCTCTCACAAGATAAATAAGACTAGCTCCCGGGAAATTTAATAAACAGTCCATTATCGTGGGATTTAATAATGGGACAAAATATTACTTAAAGATTGTTATTTTTTTTCTCTGGAAATCTCCTCTCCTCAGTAATTCTAACATGTAAATAATCTAGTCTACAGCTTCATTCACTAAAGCACACTAGCTCCATTAACTCCATCATATAACCACGCAGTAACCCATAAGATTTAGCGAGTAAGACGGTGAAAATTAAATATCGCATTTAACTCTTTGAGCCACGTTTTCCTATCTTAGATCACTAGATACTAAACAAGAAGTTAGCTTAATTAGGGTTTAAGTGAAAGCTTTTATTTTGGCAGCGCTGCTGGGTGAGCTGAGTAATTAGCTGAGCATGTGAAATTAAAGTCCTTGCAGCAGTGTAATTATGAACAAGGAAAAGTGTATAGTTTGCTTTATCTTCAGTCTTGGCCAGCCTTTTATAACTTCATGATAGCTACAAAAACATCTTTTCTAAATTGATAACAGCTGCCTGAGCAATTTTCTTGTAAGCTTTTATCAAACATATCAAACTCTTTTTTTTTTTGATCTATTACATTTTCACGCAAGTTATTTAATATACTGAAAGAACACTTACCTTGGTGTATTCTGAAATAAAGGCATTCAAATGTCATTACATTGCTTGGTTAGCTATTTAAATTCTTATTGTCATTGTAATATTATTTTACATATTAGCAAAAGTGTCCAGCAGCCAATTTAAGCAGGCATTCCGTGACGGCAAGTAATATATTTTGGCATCTTGAAATGAGAATGCACTGGAGCTTATTTAGTTTCCTAAAATGATTCATTCACATTTCATTTAAGGTGATGAGGCAATCACATCCGTTAAAGTGAAGTTAATGGCGGGCATGGCAATTAAGAGGTTAATTTCGTTGACATCACATAACCAACCTAACATTTGTTTAAGGAAAGGACCAGCAAGGCAATTACCTAGATTTTTTTAAAGTCAGCAATAAAAACATCCTCACTAACGAGAACTGCATATTTATTAAAAAAAACAACAAAAAAACCATGGGTTAATGTGTAGATAAAACCACCAATCCATCAAAAACCAATAGTGTATAAATAAACATTGGGAAGAAATAAAGCCATATCAAATTAGCAGTAAGGTTAATTAGGCCCTCCTGGGATGGTGTAGGTCTCCTCATTAGCATTAATGATGTTAATGACAAAGAGGGCATACTCAGGGCTTCTGTCATTGCTAAAGCGTGGGTGGAATGCATGGGCAATTTAGATTTGGAAACTGTGTTAATAAAACAATAAATTAAGTTAAATTACCTTGTTATTCCCGGATTGACATCATATTTCACCTAGCTCCATACCTCTGGTTTAAGTTATTTTCAGATTGAAATAACCTTTGGTATTTTGATGTCTTACAAACATAACAGAATGTAATATCATGCGCTGGATATGTAAATGATGATCCAGATTTTCTTGCTGTGGCTGGTTGACTGAAATGTCTGCAGAAATAAACATTCTCTTTCAATGTACAAGGGTACAAGATGCTGCAACGGTTCTGTTATGGATAATAACTGATTCCATTGTACAGTGCTCCACATATATATACAGAACAGACACTTGTTCTGTAGCTTTGTTACAGGTAGCATTGGGACTAGATTAGAGATGCACCTTCCACCCAAATCCATGCCATGTCATCTAGGCCAATGCGCCACTGCGACACTATTTTGCGCCTTTTGCATTGTTCCATTTGTCGTATGTGAAACGTACTTAATATGTACAATTGGGTGATTAAATTAAAATGTACTCACGTGGTCTAAGAACGTTCTCACACATGATCACATGTTTACACGTAACCTTAAGATGTCTGTTTTCACATATTTACAGCAATAGATTTAGTAGTAAGTTGGATGGTAGAAGTGTGCAGCTATAGGTGCGCCTTTTTCTACAGCTGAAGAAGTTTTTCAAAACGCGTCCCTGTATTTGCCGTTAGCCTGGCCCGGCACAACTCTCTCTCTTCCTTTATTTGTTACCCCTAGTTGGGACCAAAGAGGTTTTAATAGTCTTTTATTGTGGTTATTTTAACTATTATTATTTTGATTATTATTATATCTATTTTACATTCGTTATTTATTATTATTATTATTATTTGAATTTGTATTTTTTTTAAATAAGTTTCTTTTTCTTCTTTTTTTTATCATTATTGTGCTATGTATGTGTTTACTTGTATTTAGTAAAAATATTTATTTTTATATTAATTTAAGCGCTGCCTCGTGAGTGTGTTTTTAAGGACAAATAATTGTTTGGACACTAGGCAGCAAATATATATAGCCTATGGGGAGAGAGGGGGCAGAAAGGTATGGACGATTGGGGTAGGCAGAGATCTACAGACACTGGTGGGAGAAAAAGACAGATGGGTAAGGGCACTAAGGAGGAAGGCAGCAGAGGGGTATAGATAGTGAGGGAAGGGGACAAAAAATGGAAATAGGGGACTGGGTAAGAAAAGGTGATGGGGAGGGGTTGCAACACCAATAGGGGGCCCCATGCAAGTAAATACATATTGGAAGGAGGTTATACTCTTCTTATAAATAAAGTAATTGTGGTTTGGAGGGTCATCTGTATAGCAGGTTAAATTACATGATGCTTTGTTGAGAAACAATTATGATTGGTTTTTGATGCTACTACAGTAGTTTTGGTTGGTGGAACTGATGAGGAAACAATGATAGTGTTTGAATTCTGAAGTCACGAAGAAGGATTTCTTCAGAAGAATATCTTTTTACAACAGGCAAACGTAGGCAAACTAGATGGACTAAGTGGTTGGCCAGGAGACATAGTGAATAGTCACACTAATTACTAGACAGGGATGTCTGGTATTTTACTGAGTCTACTTTACATTATTGACATTAGTAAAAGAAATCCAGATGGATTTAATAACTGCAGGTCCTGTACATCAGCAGCTAGGAATAAAAATGGAAAGGTTCTTACTAATCATAGAGATCTATAAAAAAATAGGTTAGCAGTGTTCTATTCGCAGCAACTGCATCTTATAATTAATTTTTTTACAATATTTTATCAAATCACCCATTTATGTGGATTTGATTAAACTGTATAGTTTGTTATTCTGTAAACAAAAAAAAATATAGAATGTACATATAGAATGTATAGGACTGTAAGGAAAAATAACTGTGTCTATGGGTTGCTGTAGTAAAATGGATATTGCTCCCAAAAAAGGCAGAATCTTTAGAAGCTTGTGTTAGGTTATACCGGGCCAAAATAATCAGCTTTCAAGATCTCGGCAGAAACATATTCAGATGAATAGGCTTATAGGCTACAGACCCAGTTTATATAATACAGAGAATAAATAAATATGCACTGATTATATACATATGCAATTTGAAATACAAGGTAAAAAAGATGAAAGGTAAGCATACAGGATGAGAGAGAAAGGGAATTCCTGCTCTGCTGGGATAGCAATGGAATATGATGTGGTAGGAACATGCAGAGACAGCAGTTAAGACGTAACAGCATGTCTGATTAATCAGTCATCTGAGGATGAAGACCTCATTGTTGACTTTAGTTATCTGAAAATAGTACCGTTTATTAAAATAAAAGCTAGAATGCCAAAGCAACAGCTATATAACACAAAATAAAGAAAATATTGTGGTCTGACAAAAAATATTACATTTCAACAGTCAGCATGCAGGAAGAAAAAATAGAGATATATATAATTCTCCCTATTTCTAGACATAAAAACATCAAAAGCTTTGGTTTATTTCTATATCCATTAAGTAAGTGAACAAGATCGTTGTGATGTAGCCATCCAGCGCTGCGGTAAAATATGAGAGGCAGAGAAGCTGACAACCATCTTTCATCTGGTTGGAGAATGATAACTGGAGATATGTCAACATTTGTTCTTGACAATCAATATTACACATGAGATAGAGACACAATCAAATGGCACAGCAATCAGAGGAAGAAGAAAAAACATGACTATGCCACCCTGCATCATGTCGGGGAAAGCGTTTATAAGATAATGTACTCTAAAGGTGATCTAAATAACACAAACACCTCAAAGGCTTCAATGATAATGTAATTTTGTCACCTTTTGTCAGCTAATCTGAATCGATAATTATGCTTGTTAAAAAAAAAAAAGAATTACCAAAAAGCATTATGCAAGAGAGACATAAAAAAACACAAATCTCAAATCCAGTAATAATTGCACATTCAGTGGAAATTACCATACGTAATGTGACTTTTTAGAAAGTATTTGAAAGATTTACCATGCTTTGATTAAATTATGGGAAATATGCTGATACTATACAGGAAATTGATTTGTACTTTGTAACATTTAGTTAAATAACACACATGTCAAACAATACCATATTCATTTTGCAGACAGTTTATTATATGCTGTTTTCCATCAAATAAACAGTTCATTGGTAATACCAGATCACTTAATCATGTTATATAAAGCAAGCAGGCTGTTCCATATGGCTATATTGCAAGTTTAGTTCACAGTGATTTTGAAATTATTATAATTGTTGTCAAATCAGAGTCTGACATGCCCGTATGTCCTTAAACATCTAGATTCTGAAATAGTTCATGCATTGGGTTGTCTAGAATGTGGCTCTTGAAGTCATTTTCTGTGGTTGCCAATACGCCAACATGTTCTGGTGATCAAAGATGTGTCTACAGTCTTGTTCAGGTGGTTTCAAATATGTACTAAGTAATAGGATACTCACATTTCTTTTTGGGACTCTACAGCAGCCAGGAATAGGTATCTTAACAGGGTTGGCCATATCATTTGTAGTTCCCTTTGGTGAAATGTCTCTGGATCTCCCTCCCCCAGTTTGTACTGCCCTCTTTCACTTCACCAGGTGGAATAATATCAGGAAAAGCATAGTATTTCTGCATTTTTGACACCACCGTGTATGCAGTTTAATTATGTAAAATAATTCACATTGTTACAGTAGAGAGGCAAAGAAGATTGAAGACACCTGCCGCCTCTGTTCAATCCATTCATTTTCTGATTGTCAGGAATGCAAAGTATTCTATTACAAATAATACAAAGTACAGCTAGTGGAAAATAACAAGAATTCAAAATGGTGTTTACGACTGTAGTTACGAATACTGCGAAAACATTTCCCGTATCCTGTGCGTGAGTTTAAGGCGATACAAACTTCTCTTCATAAGATATGTGTGCTTCAAAAGAATACCGGTAGTCAGAATTAGGGTGATAATACTCTAACACTCCATATTACAAATTGCTCTTTTTTTAAACAGGAGTGTTGTTATGTGTAAATGTGATTTTGACCACTCTTTATCAAATAGTGGACTTGTTGAATTTAAGCAGGGAACTGAGCATTCATGATCAACAGAATTCTGAGGTACTTCTCAGCCACACATACCACACTCACCCATACACACACAGGCTTGCTAGGAGACATATACCCTACACATGGGTCACAAACGTGGATATATTTTCATTTGTTTTCATCTTCCCCTTTTATATAGTGACATTTTTACCCACAGAATATAAACTTAAATAGCCTGCCCCAGAAGATATTTGGTGGGGGGTGTGCAAGTCCCACTGATGAGCAAAACACTCCCTTGTAGTAGAATACAGTAGCGCAGTGTAATTAATGCTAGAAGTGACAAAAATGTAGTAAAAAGACAAGGGTGTATGGATATGTAAGAAATAGTCACCGACCAGAATCAGGTGAAAATTATATGGGGAACCAAGACTCTAAGTGTGATTGACCACCGGAAATCTCTATCCATATAGTCAAGCAAGAATAAGTAAATGTTGATTTAGCAACAGAAACAGAATTGTATATATATATGTTAGGACAGTGCAGGATGGATATATCAGCACTATTTGCTATCATAGTTATTTATAATTAAGTATAGAAAGTAAGACTCTATGATGGTGTCTAAATACCATAGATCACAGTAAAGTAATATGAGTGATAATCCATTTAGAATGAAATACCGTATTTGCTCGATTTTAAGACGACCCCTCAAAATATGAATATTAATTTAGGAAAAAAAGAAAAAGCCTTACTAGTAAATATTAATTCATGTAAACTGTTTTTTCATATTTAATAAAAACTATGATTGAAAAAAAATATATATATTTTTTTCCTTTTATTTGCCAACCTGCCCCCCCCCACTCTTGGGACAAAGTGGCATATAGGGGGTATAAGGCATTTCTGGAGGCAGGGTGGCATATAGGGGGTTAAAAGGCATTTCTGGAGGCAGAGTGGCATAAATGGGTTTAAAAGGCATATCGTGGGGCAGAAAAGCTCCAGAAAAGCCTTATACCCCCCATATAACACTTCCCTCCCGACTTACCAGTGCTTCTGACTCCCTGGTGTCTAGTTGGGGCAGCGAGTGGAGGCCGGCGTTAGTTCTATATTATTATTATATTATTATAAACTTTTGTTGTAATGAACAAGAGCAAACATGGGATTTGAATAAATGTAAAAGGGTTGGTTTGGGAGAATTCAGACTGTCAAGTTTTTGGTCTCCTCTTTACGATTTACAATAAAAAAACAGCATATGGATATAATACAAAGATCCCAATCAAAGTGGAGTACCCAACATTTTTATTGATTGTATGTATCTTGGGTGTATAAACCCTTGAGATATATAAGGAGATTTTATTTTGACTTGTAATATTTGATGTTTTAAAGTATAATGATGGAGACAGGTCAAGATAAATATAATATTCTGAAGCATGTTACGATAAAACAAAGATGTCTGTTCACATCCATGAACATTTGATTTGCACCATGTGGCGTATATCCTGTTGCGTTTGATGATTACGGTGTGATAATTTCTTTTAATAAACCAGTGTCAATGAAATGTCTAATCTTCATATATTTTTCTTTCAAGAAGAGTTAAAATTAAACTCTATAAGGGGTGATCAGCTAAACAATATTAAGTCTCTGAGTTCCACGTCACTTGGATAATTATTGCTAATTAAAGTAGACATGTCCACGCTGTTTTGTGTATTATATATCCACATATTCGTTCCAGATTGACAGTAATCTAAACACTGTCAAACTCCAGCAGCCAGTAACGTGTTTTTTTTGCTAGTGTGTACCAAAACCTAGCATTTGTGAATGTGTCCAATATAGCATACGACACAAGGAACTTCTTATAAGCACTGGGAACACCACCAAGCACACTTAGCAAATGTGTACATACTGTTCGTGAGAAGAGGGGTAGAAAAACACATTTAAAAAACTATATTTCTGTTCTTGTAAGTACATTTTGTAAAGCTTTCACTTTTAGGTTCACATAACATAACTAAAACCCAGAGTTTTGTATTTAATAATGCACCAGCATCACTCAATGATACATAACTGTGCTAATGATAAATGCGCTGTAAGTGTCAAAAATGTATAAATGTTTGGGATATGTTTAAAAAAAGTTATACACAACACAGAGCCCCACATTAAATTGTAAGGGTAACTGTAACGGATTTTGTATATTTATCCACGTTTTTCTCTGACAAAGAATATACTGGCTGAGCTTCAGGAAAAAATACTCTCAGAGCAAAGGAACGTGTAAGATGATACCGGGTCAAGAATACAGTGGTGCCCAAATGTACCATGACTGAACAGAATGGTAGGAAAATGCCAAATTCACACAAAAAAAATTGACACGGCAGAAAATATTTTGATGAAGTATTTCAAACTGCAATGTTCATACGGTTCTTTTAGACTTTTTTCTTTACTATAGTTGTAGTATCATTTCATAATGGCATTATATGGAGATCCACTGTCACTAGAGGTGAGCATGCCAACCAAAGCATGCTCTGCATGCGTCCTTTTCCTTATAGGATGCAGGAAGTGGCATGGTAAAGATAGTGTAGGCAAGGCCCAAATAGACCTGAAAAGGGTGGGAATGGGCAGAACCTGTATATATAGCCCAAATAACAACCTCCATGGGACAAACTTTCCACAAGCATGCCTCACTAGTTTCGTTCAAACCTTGAAATTATATTACAAACAGGCTGTCCGACAAGTCCTAACAGTATTTTTACCATTTGGCTTGGTATGACACCTCAGTGTCTACAAATGATATGGCAGTACTGTATTCTTTCTTATAATACCGCTGAGCTGTGTGGTGTTGCTGGAGTTGTAATTGTGTGTCACGGGGACCTAGTAGATTAGAGATTTCTGGTAGCAGATGATGTCTGAGATTAAATTCTGCATTATGTCAAAAAATGTTATTCCCAAGGGTTGGAATTTGGACTTTTTGTCTTAGGTGTCATCTTCTGCTGTATGTAACAGACTCCTAAATGAGTGTAACCTAGAATCAATGCTTCAGCGTTAACAACTACCCAAATTTCACTGATGAAGAAAATGTACAGTACTGCAATAAGGGCAGACTGCCAGAGGCGTAGTGTTCCAAGATTAAACCTCTAACTACATACACTTTAGAATGCGGTTGGATAATTTGGAAAACGTAACGATAGGTTTCATCTTTTGCCATTGCAAGCATAATGTGAAAATGCCCACCAATTTTACATTTTATGTAAAATAAATATAAAAATAGAAATTGTGTTTATTATGCAATGAATGCAATCATGGTAATGGGCAATGTTTCGGTTGTGTTTCTTGGCAGAGAATAATGAATAAACAGAAATGTAAGACTACGTATCGTTCCAACACATCTTTTAATTCTGAGGTTAAGTAACTCGAGTCCTTAGATGATGACTATATTTGCACATTTTCAAACAACCTTTCATGGAATAGCAAGAATCTTCTAATTATAATACCTATTTTTTAATGCTGAAAAGGAAGTTTATCTTGTATCCAAAGAAAATCCATGACTCATTTATATGTCAGCAGGTGAAGAAAAAAAAGCATTCAAAAAACGTCATTACTTACAAAAATGGCATATTTGTCAGATTTCTCAGGGAAACATCATCTGAGTGGTCATCAATATAAGAAACAAGCTTCCTTGAAAAAAACATTACTCAATATCTCTCAGCATGCACAATTGTTTCCTATTCTAAAAACTTCCCTTAAAGGGATTCAATGAACAATAGCAGACGATAGATGGGGAATAATTTATCATTATGAAGAAAACATAAAAAAACATAGCAAAGATTTAGTTTTTGTTGTCCCTTGATGAGCACATACATCTCAAAAAACAATTTATTACTGCCTAAAATATTTTTAGAAGATGGAAGACAACATTTTTTCCTCTTTTGTTTACTCATATTTATACCTGTTCTACAATTCCCTGTATGATATATCTTATTGGTTTTTGGAGGAAGATTTCAATGTTGCATAGATTAGAAAACCTGACATTTTTTGGGGTGGGTGATATCAAAATTTAAATAATAAGCAGTGTTCTCCCTACAGTTCTATAAAATCAACCACACTCTCAATTTCTGCAAGTCCCTCCATGGTTTAATTCCCTCATTTGTCCCCCTTTGTCATTAATTTAATTACCGCTTTATTTTAATGCCACCAAAAACCACTAGACCTCTTAAGCTGTGCTGTGGTATTTAGCACCAAGATATTAGTAGCAGCTCCTTTAAGTCCTGTAAGTTGCGAGGTGGGGCCTCCATGGATGCATCCTTGTGCTATGTGTTCTCCAGGTAAGCAACGCACGTGCACCTGGCCGTCCACATGATGTAAAAGAAAACCTGATTCATCAGACCGGGCCAGTTTTTTCTGTAGTCCAGTTCTTATGCTCACGTGCCCATTGTAGGCGCTTTCGGCAGTGGACAGGTGTCAACATAGGTCCCCTGACTGGTCTATGGCTATGCAGCCCTATACACATCAAACTGAGATGCACTGTGTGTTCTGACAGCTTTCTATCAGAACCTTCATTATATTTTTCAGCACTTTGTGCTACAATAGCTTGTCTGTTAGACTTGACCACACAGGCTAGGCTTCCCTGCCACGTGCATCAATAAGCCTTGGCCACCAAGGACCCTGTCGCTGGTTCACCGCTTTTCCTTCATTGGATCACTGCAGATGGGGAACACCCCACAGGAGCTGCAGTTTTGGAGATGCTCTGACCCAGTCGTCTAGCCATCACAATTTGGCCCTTGTCAAAGTTGCCCAGATCATTACACTTGCCCATTTTTTCCAGCTTCTAACACATCACTTCACTTGCTGCCTAATATATCCCACCTACCGACAAGTGCCATGATAACAAGATCATCAGTGTTATTCACTTCACCTGTCAGTGTGATCATAATGTTATGGCTGATCAGTGTATGTATGTATATATATATATGTATGTATATATATATATAGATATAGATATATATATGTATATCTATATATATATAGATATAGATATATATATATATCTATATCTATATCTATATAGATATATATATATATCTATATCTATATATATATATATATATATATATATATATATATATATATATATATATATAGGCCCATATCTGCCAAAATCTTGTTTATCATACATATGAACGTCATGAATGCCAGGTGCCCTTTTTGTTGATAATTCCTCAGTGAGCACACGTTTTGTGGGATAAACACGCTAATATGTATGTATGTATGTATCACATTGATCATGATTACAACAAGCACTGAGTGGAAAAGGCTGCTAAAATGAGAGTTGCATATTGAAATGCATCTTTTAATAATGACAAATATATTCATATGTGATTCAACAGCGTGCCATACATTATCATTTACATAGTTTCCAGATGTCTATGGATACTGTGCCTACCACTAGCAGAAACATAATTGCAAAGAAAAACAGTTTCCTAATTCTGTAGAGAACCAGCCCGTATTTTATATTGCTCTTAAAGTAGAGGCTGATAGGCCACATACGGTCACCTGGACTTTTTGGGCTTCTTCATTCTTTGGTTTTATTATATCAAATCACTGGTTCTTCATTACATTTTTATAAATGCTAAGTATCCCTCCACATTAAAAAAAAAAATCACAAAACCGTGATTATCCACAAATTACTTTATCAACAATTATTTAAACAAAAACATAATACATTCTTGCTCATAGCTGCTAAATGGTAGTGTAGCGGTGTTTATTGCTTTTGTTGAATGTATATATTAGGTTTATTACATTTATTGAATACATTTTACCCCATATTCTACCTGATACATTGTATTAAAGTGCTAATAATGCTAATATTCAAAGGTCTTTTCAATGTCAGTGTTTTATGGAGGTTCTTACAATTAGTAAAGCACCAGTACCAAAAGCAACTTTATCCTGAAATAAAAATGTAGCTTAGTTCGTTGTCTTTTTTTCAGTGACCCTAAGAAGCAGACAAATCTTTGTAATTTTAAAACTACTTCTCATTTTCACATTGTCATACCGCAATGTTAGAAGCAGTTTTTACTATCTAATATATCTGGCCTTAAATGCAATATTGATTTTGTAATCTCCTGAAACATGCTTTTTCTCCTTTATGAGATATAATGCTAAATACATTGAAACCATATTTTTGTGTAGTTATTTAAAAGAAGGAAAGTGAGAGAGATTCTGAGTGTCACATATAAAACTTGTATGTCCATAACTATTTTGATGGATGCTATTGATATCTGCAATAAATTATCACTTAAATGCATTATTTCACATTCTGATTTTTATTATCAGTCCAGATTGTGAGACATAACCTAGTTTTATCTTTTTAATGATTCCATTTTGCATCAACAGCAGAAACTATAAATATATGACTGATGGCACTTTTGCTATCTTTGCATTTCATAAAATTGTAGAGTGTGGTATACTGAAAAGTATTAAACATTCAGTGCATTTAGGCATAGTAACCGAATTCATTTATCCCACAAGATTTTACTTACCCTTAGGATGCGCATGAATTGCTTCACTATAATGACTTGCTCTATATTGATTTTTCAACTGGTGGACTATAACCTTTGGAAATATATATTTTTTAACGTTAATAGAATAGAGGTGATTTTGTATCGCTTTATGTATAAATTAGTGCTGTAACTAGGTCATTAGAACGAGGCATTCCTATGCTAATAATTGTTATGCTTGTTTTCTGTCCTTTATCTTCTGTCATCAGCATCCACTCACCTCCATTGAACAAGCAATGCTAGGCTGCTGGGTAATTACCTCTTTAACCCTTTCAGTTGTAATCACCTTTGTATCTCATACATGGTGGCCCATCAGGGTACCCTCTCCACAATTGCTCAAAAGCAATGGCATAAAATCCTTGTTTTAGTTTAGTGGGGCTGATGGTCGGCTCCTGGGCCTATGTAACTGTGCATGCAAGACTTCCTTTAAAGAGCAAAGCTTCACAGTTATGGACATACTGACTTCCGCTTACAATGAAGAATGACTTGTTGATTGGTAGCTTCTCAAACTATAAAAATAATGTTATTTTAAAATCCAATTACTTCATGGAGTTGGCAGCCTAATATTGTTGCTTGCTACTATAGCAACAAAAGAAGAGGCAGCATTTTGCCATCTATTGTGAGATAAGTTGGCTAGCATGCTGGAAAAAAGTCTGATGCCTACTAAGATGCCGGGATACGTAATTGTGATGTCACATATGCCCCCCCAAGACAATGTAAAAAAAAACAACACATAGACCAATTCATTAATTGATTTAAATAAATAGATTTTGTTACATTAAGAAAATGACTGAAACAATGAGCTTCTGTGAACAAGCCCTGTGATCCTCACCCAGTGTATTCTCTAACTATATTTTGTCTTATCGCATTATTACCTAGAGTATTGCGTACAGTTCAGAAGACCTCATCTCCAGAAGGTTATAGCCACAGAAGGGTTACTAACATGGTGAATAGTTTCTTTGTTTGGCATACAGACAGATCAGACATTTTGAGTTTTACATTTCTTTGAGTATATTTAAAAGGCATATCTGTGTATCTCCATAGTAAGTAATCACACAGATTTCGAAATAAAACCTACAAGCTACATGTAGATTTAGTAAACCGATTTATAGTAGAAGCTGATTGCTATAAGCTCTGTAGATAGCTGGGCTCTGTTTAGACACCAGTGCACGTGTGTAAAGCCTTTGCGTTGATTTCATTGGAAGTACTTTACTTCTTCTGATTGGCAACTTAAGCAGCCAATCAGTGACAAGAAATGTTCATTATGTTTTGGAAGAATGCATATTAAAGGACCCAAAGAGTACTTAGCTGGGTATAGTATGGGTGTTAGTAAGGCTACTAATAGAAAGAGGGGGTTTGTGAATGCAGACTTTGAATAGCTATACACATGAAATTCAGCAGGTAGAACAAGCAAACCCAGCAGATGCGCGACAACTTATTCATATATACTATTATGTATACAGAAAATCGCATGGAACCCAACTAAAGTTAAGGACTTACCCTTTTGCATACAAGTAAGAGGCAAATCTTGATACATAACCCACCATACTTCACACTAAATTTTGCTGATATAGTTATTCAGGTCTAAATGGATGATGGTGTCATCGGTGCAGGCAGAAGGTTTCTGACTGGCACATGGACACAGCCCCAGATTGTGATCAATGAGACCCAGGCAGATCATATCCTGACAACAGAACTATAAATCATATTAGTAAAAAATAATACAAGTGACAAAATGATGCATGGCTTTGTAATCATCAATCGCTTCCTTTGTCATGTATGATGCACCACTTCTTCATATGGCAAAGATGAATTTTGGAAAAAAAAATGAACTGGACTATATGTCTTAATGAAAATAAAGCACGTGTTTTTTGTCATCATGGTAGTTGAATCCACATGACTGAGGGATATTGTAGGAGGGATATCATGAGATAAGGAACAATATTTCTGAATGGAAAAGAGAAGGAATAGGAAATACACAGGAGAGAATAAGCATGGGGGTATTAGCCACAGGACAACCAAGATTATCAGTTTGGACCACTTCAAATTGTTGGCCACGCATACTCGCCATTGCCCTTCCTCCATATTAGCAGCATGTTAAGCCTTAACTTGCTATCCTGCACAGGACCAACTGGAATCTAAATCCACCTCTGACACAGAAGAGTGGGCATAATAAATGGGAAGATGAGATGTGGCAGAAGAATACAGATGTAGGGCATACAAAATGTGGTAGGGAAGTACAAATAGGGAAAAGCAGGAAAGAGAGGACTAGGAGGAATGAGTAGTTAATGCAAAGATTAGTGTTTTAGTGGATGTATGATTGCAGTGCAGAACAGACTTGGGTAAAAAGCGAATTGGGCAATAGAAAGAAAAATTGTAGAGCAAAAAGATTTAATAACTTGCATAAAGGAAGTCAAATTACACTATTTGCCGTAAAATCAGGGGTCTACAATGATATCACTGTTTGAAAAAAATGAGTGTATATTCCTCCATGAGATGGAAATCTCTTAACTGCCTGCCAAATATAGATGAGACAAAACAATATTTTCAATAATTACTAATAAGTCAAAGGTGACTTTTTAATGGTCAAACAATTTGAAATATAGGTCGTTGCAAAATCGTGTAATTACAATCATAATATAAAATAATTAGTGGTAAAAATTGTTATAATAAAAAAGGAATTTAGAAAAAAACTTGCTTAACAATACAGTTCTGAGTTATAATTAGTGATATTTCAAAATAATTACATAAAATGTATATTGATGTATTTAATAATAATAATAATAATAATAATAATGTTCTTATTAATTCTAGTTTAGCCCTCATAGCCATATTTTGCCCTTATGAATAATATTGAGAGAAGAGACCTGGCTGTAATTTTCATTGGATGTTGGATGTTTAAGCTACTAATCAGAAATGGTGTTGTCTCCTTAATATGATAACAAAATAGAAAAACGTTTCATTGTTCATTCATACTTAAGATAAAACGACACTTGAGATAGACATGTGACGTGTTCGTCTTATTTCTGTAAATGCTCGACCCGGGGAGACTGGTCCAATCTGGGGACCATACCCTTCTGCTACGATCGATCAGGAAGCAAGACTTAGACACAGTGTGTGACTGAACCTTACTTTGTTTGTTAAGTGTAAGCGAGCCTCTTTTATAGTATATTTAACACAAAAAGTGTGAACGTAACAGATACTGTATACAGGACAATCTTGAACATTTCATGGTGGATTACAGTGTAAATATGTAGCTAAACATTTGATTTTGGTACGTCTCATTTTCATTATAGAAACAGGATACCGACATTTTATCAAGTTTCTGTGGTTAGCTACAGACCGAAAATTCAGCAAAACATTTTGAACAATAAAAAAAATAATAAAAATATTTCCCCCTTTCAATATGTTCTATTTCTTTATCCTTGATACAATATTAACAAATCCTGCAACAAACAGGAGATAAAGAGCATATTTAGAAAACTATTTAGAAAACTATTTAGAAAGCGCCGTCCTTCGCTTGAACTCGGGGAGCCGCCATATTGCCCACAGTTCAAGTGAGGGCAAAATGATGGCGTTTACAGTGACGTTGACGAGTGTGAGAGAGTAAGTGAATGCGGGCCCACAAATTTCGGACAAAAATCCTGAGCCTTTTGCTTTGTTTTCGTCAAATTGTTGGGGGTCTGGCTTTGTTTTCAGGTCTTCAAATGAATCGCTGAATTTACCAAAATTCAGTAAATCCCTACCAATCTGAATCCACTTGTCTAATACTAGTCCAATTTTAGAACACCTGACATTTTTGTTTGACAACAGAATAAATATAGATTTAGTGTCATTAATCTGTAAGTCATAACATAGAACATTTAGAATGACTATTAACCTCAAATTTCTAGAAAGAGGGCAGAAAAGAGAGCTATGGAACATGAACTAACTCTTTTGCTTTCCTTTCAATTTCCTTGAATTTTTACTGAATCGAATATAGAATTTTAAACATATACAATTCTACAATGAAACAACTGACTGATGCTAAACACAAACTATAAAACATGTGGGTAATCACAGAGCATAATTGCATTTAATGTCATGTATAACCATTCCCCTGAATAACAATCAAACGTTAAACAACTTTCTGTGGGAAACAAATACTGACAAGCAAATTATTAAGCTATGTGCTGAATACATAACTGAACGCGACTTCATTCAGAGGTAATTAAACAAAAAATGGCTGACTCTAAAACGTTTCAAAGGATTTGTTAGATATATATCTGATGCCATGCTGACAAAAATATTAGAGGGCATTTTAATATGAGTCTACTGTTTATCTATAGCATGCAATGCTGTAAAAGAACAGCACATTTTAATATTTGATATGCAAGGCTATTTTCTGTAGCATTTGAACGCAAGTCAATGTCATACGAAGTTTATCTTTTAAAAATCCAACATCTGGCTCAAAGCCGTCATAAATAAATTTGTTCCACATCTCCATTTCTTAGCAACATCTGTCATTCACGTCAAGTCCACTGGCGATGTAGTAAATCATTTTTCTTTAAAATAAAAAAAAAAAGGCAAAACACATAGAAATGGCATTGTGTGTACTATGACAAAGGCCCCCTTGTCAGCTTTTATTATCTAAAACAGGAGATGATTTTTTGTTTCCAAAAGAAAGAATATGCTTAAATTATCGTAGCAATTTTCTATTTTCTGTTCCATTGACTCCTAAATTTAATTACTTGAAATCACTTTCCGCTGCGAAAGACAAAGATAGGCTTTTCAGACGCATTTCATGCCTTTAGTCTTTAAAGTGTATGAATACATTTATGAGCTGGAAGTTTTCGTTGATTCAAAAGTTGTCAACTTTTCAAGTAATGCATGGTTTAGTGTGTCATGTTAAAATATGAAAAAGCTTTCTCGGCGCTGATATTGTGCAGGTGGGGCTGAACAAGTGATTTTAGCTTGATGTGTATTTTAGCATCACTATGCCAACATTCTTTGAAACGCACTGAACTTTTTCAAAGACCTGAACAACTTGGAGGAAGGAAAAAATATAAATACATGAAAATACAGGAATAGATGAATGAGGTTCTTCTACATTGGATGTTTAAAGCCTACATCTTCTCACATTAATAAAAACATATAAAAAAAAATTTAAAGCAACACTTTAATGCATATGATAGCTGGGTGGTAAATTTTCATGTGGGCCATTTTCCAAATCCATGGGGCATTCAGGGAAGGACTGGCGATGGTAGGGCGACCCAGGCATTTTATGGCTGGCAGCCACTCGATGACATCAGTGCGGCCGACAGCTGAATATGTGCGGGTACACACACATCATTTTTCTGGTCAAGTAACATGAGGCATATCCACCCACCGGCTGCACGCTCCAGCACCCGATCTATTGATTGGCCAGTGGCATTTGACCCTTTCCCCACCACCCTGTACCTTATGTCCTCCAGTCAGTTATCTCCAGTTCAGTGTTGTACTTCTGCGACTGTCTCAATATTCTGTACTTTGATCATTTTCAACATATTCACACCTGCTTCCATATCTAGGTAATTTACATGTAGGCGTTCACTACCCCTCTCTGCTATTCCTACAGAGCTGTTTACATAAGCTGTATACGACAAACTTTAAACACTGGGGTCCTACAACAAGCAATCAAAATTACCCCAGGGACTGGTTCTGGGCCTAAAATCTTATTATGTCAATACTTCTTATTGAATATTATTAAATGGAAGAAAAAAACATTTTAATAACTCACGTGGTCCAATGAAACAAAGTATTTCGTAATATGGTTTGTTATTTTTTTATATTATTTTTCTAGTGTTATCAATATGAAAGGCCTCGGTCTCCTTCTAACAGTACTGTAACTATCCTAAAGAACTTAACATAGAGAGTGCCCAAATGATTTGTAGGTCTGCTCATTGTTTGCCGTCTCCACATTTCCAATTCAAACATTTAAATCACCCTGACCCGTGTTTTGCATATTTTACATACTATATAATTTTTCCATTAGTTTTTCTGTTTAAATTGGCAATTTTGGTCTGTTTATATATCCTCTGGAATGGCTAAACCAATTGAGAATGTCTGGTTTTAAGAATTTGGCTGACATGATAATGGATTTTATCTGCGACTTCCAAATTTTCTAAGTGCACATAGAAGTTGTGTTTCTCCTGTATTAAATCAGAAATACATATCAGATTTTCTAAATGAAAGAATAAATAAAGAAAGTCCACTTTTAGCTGAAATTGATCTTTGGTGACTCATTTAACCTTGCTGGAAAGCACACATGCATTAATACATTTCAGAAGGTTATGACGGGACACACCCAAATAAAAAAGAATATTTTGCACATGATTTGTTGTTTTATGTATATGTTTGCCTATAAAAGGTCATTTGTTCATTTCATTATAATTCCATCTAATTTTTTCCTTTCAATTGAATATATTACTTACGTTAAAGCTTTATTTACTCAATCTCGCCAACTAAAACAACCATAAAGCAATTTCCTAGTGGTGGAAGTAGTCTGTATCTTATATGGATCGTATTGCGTGGGTTATTTGCCAGCGCTTTTGATGTTAAGGTTTTCATATTCCAATTAAAATATTTTGATCAAGAGAAAGTATTGTATTTTATAAGCCACGTATATTTGCAATAGGTTTCAAAACATTATAACACTTCCATTCTCCAATAAGACATTGCAAAACAAGTACAAAACTCAGTGCGGTTCATCATAATGGCTATAATAAAAAGAATGGCCACAGTTGAGTTGTGAAAATCAGCACTGGATCGCTGGCAAGACCTGCCACCTTTTAATACGTCATACAAAATAGTTATACATCATGATGCTTGTATTGTATTCCTCCCCAAAACATAACTACATAAACAGGTCCTTTCAGCACAGGAATTGTTGTCAGTTTTGGAGATGGGTATTTGTTTTGCAAATTTAATCTACATTTTTTATTCATTTTAGGTCATAGTCATTTATTTTCGTTACTTCGGTTAGAAGCATGCATTGCTTTACAAAGTAGCCTCTATTAATGGCTAAGTACTCATCATTTTCGTATTGGCATATGCAATGAAGCAGAGAAGACGGTCGTTTGTTTGTAAGTGGTTTAAGGGATCAAGGAACAAAGCTGAGCACATTCAAAGATTACAAGACAAGGATGTAGAAGCAAACAGACAGTCAAGTTGAAAATCCAATGGATCAATACTGAAATCAAGGCAACATATATCAGCTGAAGAAAGGCCAATGTGGTGATTGAAACAACACAGCAAGAAGAATCTGCTGAGATGGCGAAAAACCTTGTTAATCCATGAAAACCAATAAGTAATACCTGGATGCCTGATTACCTAAAGTTATCCCCTTCAATGACCAGACCATTGCTTGAGTTCCTGATATGTCTTCATTTGACCGTAATTTTCCTTGCTCATTGTCTACCCACACAAAAAAAGACACTGGAAAAAAAATATTCCTTTACTGTTCATTATAATAATCTATGATGTATGTCCCCTTAAGCTATAAATGTATAAATAAATCTAAAATCTGTATATAGCATTTATAGTATAAATCAGTGCATCTCAAAATAAGATTTTGGTAAGAGGCTATTACAGAGAAATGTGGGATGGAGCAGAATTCATTTTTTCTTAAAATAAGTTTATTTTTGGCCTGAATAAGTAGGCTTGTGGTTTGTTCCTACTTATATGCAAATTATGCATAAAAATAAGCTTGCTCATTCAGGTGAGTAGGCATAAAAAGGCACGCAAAGTTGATTTGTGACATACCAAGCCTCCTGTGAATGGCCATCCTGAATTAGAAGTCTATTTTCAGAAAACTGCTGAAAAATATTTTGGTTCTTTCCCTTGTCTAAATAAAACCTATTCTTCTGCAGGTGGGCAAATGAAAGCTAACAAAATGGTTCGAAACAGCATGTTTTTTGTGGCTGTAAAAAAAATATTTTTAAGATATTCTCACAGACACAGGATGGTAGTTTTTCATAATGCAAGTGCCGTTAAAAAAAACCTATTTCTTTGTTATTTGTATTTTGTGTTTATTGGTTAAAAACAAACTATTTTTGTTGCATTCTTAGTTTATTCTTATTCATCAGTACAGAGGTTTTCGGTAATTTCTATTTTAGTGAATAACCACATCTTCACATTTGGAAACATAATTGTGTAAGTCACATATTCACAGATGGCATTTTCAGACTCTTGTAACCCTTTTATTGCTTGTTAAATTTCTTTGTATCTATAATATATATATATATATATATTGTTTGTTTTTTGAAGAAAGAAAAATATTTCTGCTATGTACTAAAAGAGTCTTGGCATGCAATGCATGTTTTATAAAAAAAATAAGTTATGTCTCTATTTGTGAACTGTTGCTGGGAAACAAAATTGTGATTTGTGAGTCTTTATTTCAAGACCAGCATAGAAAAAGATGAAGAGTCGCATAAGCTTTGTGGACCAAAAGTACTAATAATAATAATAATAATAATAATAATAATTTACTACATATTACGGTGTCATTATTGAAAATACCTATCTTCTTCCTCTAACAAGTATTTGGACTTTCCAAGCATATGTCGAGGTATATGATTCTCTTATAAGAAAAATATATAATGTGAAGTACCCCTGAATGTGTTAAACAGAATCCTTAATAGTGAGTGAAACCTTTGGAAGATGCATAATTCAGAGCACCAATGTGCCTATATATATATGGATATAGGTTATAGATGTTAATATTGTAAATGACTATTGAACATGGAAACGGCTGATTTTTAATGGAATCCACACAGAAAATATACAAGGAACCCCTTTATCAGCAACCATCACTTTTGTGTTCCAATGGCACATTGTGTTTGCTACAATATACACTCACTGGCCACTTTATTAGGTACACCTGTTTAATTGCTTGTTAACACAAATAGCTAATCAGCCAATCACATGGCAGCAACTCAATGCATTTAGGCACGTGGACGTGGTCAAGACAACTTGCTGAAGTTCAAACTGAGCATCAGAATGGGGAAGAAAGGGGACTTAAGTGACTATAAATGTGACATGGCTGTTGGTGCCATGCTGTTGGAAATTTCACGCACAACCATCTCTAAGGTTTACAGGGGATGGTCCGCAAAAGAGAAAATATCCAGTGAGCGGCAGTTGTGTGGGCGAAAATGCCTTGTTGATGTCAGAGGTCAGAGGAGAATGGGCAGACTGGTTCGAGATGACAGAAAGGCAACAGTAACTCAAATAACCACTTGTTACAATCAAGGTATACAGAATACCAGCTCTGAACGCACAACACGTTGAACCTTGAAGCAGATGGGCTACAACAGCAGAAGACCACACCGGTTGCCACAAAATACAAAATTGAGGCAAACCAAAATTGGACAATGGAAGACTGGAAGAACATTGCCTGGTCTGTTGAGTCTCGATTCCAGCTGCGACATTCAGATGGCAGGGTCAGACTTTGGCATAAACAACATAAAAGCATGGATCCATCCTGCCTTGTATCAAAGGTAGTGGTGTAATGGTGTGGGTGACATTTTCTTGGCACACTTTGGGCCCCTTAGTACCAATTGAGCATTGTTTAGACGTGACAGCCTACCTGAGTATTGTTGCTGATAATGTCCATCCCTTGATGACCACAGTGTACCCATCTCCTGATGGCTACTTCCAGCAGGATAATGCACCATGTCACAAAGCTCACATCATCTTACACTAGTTTCCCGAACATGACAATGAGCTCACTGTACTCCAATGGCCTCCTCAATCCAATAGACCACCTTTGGGATGTGGTGGAACGGGAGATTCGCATCACAAATGTGCAGCCAACAGATCTGCAGCAACTACATGATGCCATCATGTCCAAATGGACCAAAATCTCCAAGGATTTCCAGCACCTTCAGCAATTCTGAAGGCAAAAAGGGATCCAACCCAGTAGCAAGGTGTACCTAATAAAGTGGCCAGTGAGTGTATATAATTATATATATATATATATATATATATATATATAATTTCTGCTTTATTTTTATAATGTTTGCCTAATTTTTCATGGCACCCCTGATGATATAATGGAGATGCATATATTGCAAGGTATCAGCACCCACTGAATATGTCATCAATGACTGCCCCTGTCATCATCAAAAGATGATATATATCCTAATACTGTACTGGGTATTGCTGCCAATGCAAAACAATTTAGGATGTACTATTATGCCCTAATGGTCATTGTGACCCCTTTTTTTCCCACAATATAATAGTAGGCCCTTAGTATGGTAAACAGGTTATAGTGTTACATGCATTAGCTAATATCAATATAATATTAAATACAACAAACTACAGTATTTAGCAGTGCTGAGCAATCCTCCTCTATTCAGACTCAGTGAATTCCTTTGTCCAGTTAGGTCTTTAGGTCAATTTCTGACATCTCCCAAGATCAATAGAATATGCATTTTGATTAATATGGATGCTCATTCTATGGATTAGTAGAAGCAATGTAAAAGTGACTTTGAACAAAATTAGCATGATTAATATTCAGTTTCTGAATCTATAGCTGACTTAATATAGAAATTTAGATTGCAATTCATGTATTGATTTTTTCCCCATCCAGTATAACATGAATAATTTAGACTATAATCTTTATTCTATTGTGGCAAGAAAACTTTCAACCTGTACTTTTATATGGCGTAGGTTAAACCACCATACAGAAAGTTTATGCTGCCATTACAAGATGGGTTGTCAACAAAAACAAATAAAGCCTTCAAAACTAAGACACATGGATTCACAGCATGTTTCACCATTTATGGTTGGGCTATATCAACTTCAAGAATGCACACTGTTTGCAAGAATGCAAACTTCTACTGGATTATCTGATGGAGCCGTTAATTTCTATGCAAGAGAAAACTTTCCACCTAGTGAGGTTTACGGGATAGTTGACTGCAAAATTATGAATAGACTGTTGTGACACAATTTTTTTCATCTGCTAGCACCCAAGTCAGTATTAGGCAGTGGGCTTTGGCGGGAAATTTGCAGTAGAAATAGTGGAACCGTTTCTAAATAGTCTCTACCACCCTCTATGCATGTCCCACGAATTAAAAAAAACACAATTTAATGAAGTGATTTTGAATTTGAGCCACAGCCAGATTATGCCTTGACACTTGAATAGATTTGTGGTTTTGATGTGGTTCACCATAGCACTCTGACTGCATGACTGCGATAAGATATAAGACTGATGTCGAATAACACACTATGTCTCCTCTTGCCTGCCCTGTGTCATCTACCCTACTCTGCTGCATACACCCAAAGAACAGAGGGGTCTGGAGTTGTGCTTTTCCTTTGAGACCTATTGTGGAGGTTTTTGACAAACATGTGTGGTTAGAAAGTTCTATTTTAGAAATAGTACCAGGAACATAGTTTATTATTTTTTATGAATATATTTAAGAGCATTTTTTTTTAAAAAAAATGCCTTTTCTGTGGAGAGGTGGCTTCATATAGGGGTGCAGCTCTCTACACGTGGTGGTGGTGGTGGTGAGGAAAGCAGGTCATTGGGTGGGTCTAGCCACACATGGGGTTGGTAACCTCAGACAGCCTTAAACTGTATAGGAGTGGGTGCGGGCATTCGTCAAACATGCCTCTTTGGCCCAGAGAAAGAGGAAAGTGATGCAGACACACGAGGAAGCAGCACTTCACCTGGAGACTCAGTGTCAAACCTGGAGAGATCACAGGTATGACTGTGACATTAGACTACAGAAATATGTGACCTGATTTACAGGAATAAGAGGACAATTAACATATGTTTTTGTCACAGGCCACTATGAACATTTTTAGGGTTTTTTTTAAGAATAATCTCTTATTTGTAGTTCAGAAGATTCTTAAGTTCATTAATTTTTATTATTTTTTAAATTCATTGAGGTGTATCAATGTCAAGTATACTCTAATATGTTAGACTGACCTTGGAGATAATATCTATCATTAATAAAAATTTGTATAACAGAGGGAGTAGAGAGTAATTTATATTAGAAATGATGACTTAGGTAGGGAGTAGATTGCAGTGTAATAAGATGTTTGGACTATGTGGATGTCTTGCTAATTCAGAACAACTACTTTTAGATTTATTGCTTTCTAAAATCAGTCTTAAATAAAAATCCACAAGTGATGTAAATGGAGAACATCCACGCCTGCTTTACCCTACATGTTATACATGTATCACATTGGGTGCAGTTCATATCTAGGATTATATTGTGAAACAGAGCAATACATATTTTGTAGAGTCATAACTTACCAGGGGCAAGAGGGGAAGCTGTGCCAGGCGCTGCAAGGTAAACCACCTGCATTGTCGAATGGTTCCTTGTACCTCTGGCAACAAGAGGCACCAGCACTATCTCTGATGTAACCCACGCAGGTGCAAGTGGCGCTTTATGTGTTGCTTGCCCCAGATCAACTTTGTTTATTAGGGATACCTTAGTAAAAAATGTTGGTGATCATTGTAAAACACTCCAAAAACTCTGTTCTTGAATTTATATAAATATGGTTGATTTTGTTACAGGAGAACAGAGTGAGTCTTTTCATTTTTCAAATAGGTGTGGTAAGAAATGTACATGACCTTGGAAGAGTAGTGTCATGACTGAGTTGGGAGCTTTAGGGCTAGATATGTAGAAACTCAGAAGCAGACAGTCCAAAACACAATGAAAATGCCTGGGAACTCTCCGGGTCAACTCACCCGGCAACAGCCGTTGCCGGGGAGCTCTACTTCTCCGGTTCTCTGGGTCAAGACCCAAATCCTCCGGGTCATGGGAGCGGGGCTTGTCCTTGAAATGGGGGTGTTTCCCACTGCTGTCAGTTTCCCTCCAACGTTACGGAACCGCCCGCTGACGTCAGTGGGCAGTCCTGGCCACGTCCCGCAAGGGAAGGCTCCGGGTAGCCAGAGCCCAGAAGTTCCCAGGTATGCCAATAATCAGTCTAGAAGTTGAAAGCAGGCAGCATAGGACCTGTTAATTAAATAGCATTTAAAACTCAACAGGACTCAAAGACTGCAGTGAAGAATCTCCACAATCCACTTAACACACACGCTGAGAAATATATAAAGACAAACTTGGTAGAGTTCATATTGTGGGACCTGCATTCCTTTATTAAGAACACAATTGACAACTGCAGTTTAAATGGAGCTCTGGGGTTTTTAATATGGTGCTCAGCCTCACATGCAATTTCATAATTTCTGTTAAATTACATCAATGGTTTCACATGGTCTTGTTTATGCAACAAATCTCCCTTGTTTTGTACTATTCTCCCTGGTCTTTTCTTTTCATGTTATGTATTTTGGTGTCTATTAAATTTTACCAGACTCTACTCCAGCATACCCTCTGTGAATTTGCAAGATACAGGCAAGGGCATGTGAGTTCAATGGGAACTTGCATATCCTTGTTTTTTACTCAATTAACACTCTCTCCATTCCACCATAGTGGGGTGCGGGTAATAAAATGGCCCTGGAGAACTATAAGTAGGTTGGTGAGTATAATATGTAAAAAATATATTTCCATGCCCCCTTTTTTATTATTATTATTATTATTATTATTTTTTAATAAAAATAATAATAATAATAATAATAATAAAAAAGGGGGCATGGAAACAGCTGTGTTCCTTCTCACCTCCCCCCACTCCCTCAATCAATAAAGTCCCTTTACCGTATTAATGAAGATTTCTTAAAAGAAGAATTGTTTTAGTTTTAAATGTCAGTCATATTTATTCTGTTTTATTTCTTACAGAAGTTATTTCTTACAGGAGGCTCTAAAGGAAATGACAAAATCATTTGACATATTAATTTATACTACAGAATAATTTCCCAATATTTAAAACACCTTTTAATTTAATATTAAGCTTATGTGACTGAAAGTTTTTTTAAATCCAATTTATCATAAATATGTAGCCTTTTGTCCCTGACACTACATAAATATACCTTTTCAATCTGCTGCAGGTGGCCTCTATCAACTGTAGATATTGGTCTGGCTAAGAAACAATCGTATGTTTTTACAGGTTTCTGATATAAATAAAGCTGTTGATGAAGGAAAAACCATAGGTAACATTCTTAGCATGGTTTATGGTCTGACCTCCTTATTTAAAGGGGACTGTACCACACACAGACTCAAAATATGTCCAGGAACCCACGTTTAGTGATGTAATGAGAGACAAATGCAAAACAGTACCTTAGTGTACTAGTTAATAAGGGACATTTTTTTGACCATGTCTATTTATTATTAAAGACTCAACCTTAATCAGTACTTGTTCTTCACGTTAATTCTGGATAACCTCTATCACTTCTCCTGGGAGACTCTTTTACCGTTTTACCAACCTCTTAGTAAAGTACATTACATCTAAACCTCTGCCTCACTAGTTGTAGATGATGACCTCTTGCTCTAACATCTGTCCTACTTCGAAATGGACTTCACTCCTGGCACCTTTGAATATCTTATGTGAAAAGGCTTTGGTCAAATATACACTCATATGTTTGATACAGAACGGCAAAGGATAAAACAACATGAGAGGAAAAGGGATAAAAATGAAAACATTGCATGATTGCGTAACATGATTATTGGCACCCTCTTGAAGATTCCAATCAGTTTAAATGTAATGTAATTGCGTAAAATTAGACTCATCTGTGATAAATTGCCAGTGTTCTCATGGCTTGTTCAGATGACACTCATAAAGAAAAGAATACCCCACCTAAAGTTAAACATGGCGGAGGATCTGTAATGTTACCTAGTTACCTAGTTACATAGTTACATAGGCTGAAAAAAGACATGCGTCCATCAAGTTCAGCCTTTCCTATATCTGTTAATTTGTTGCTTTTGATCCAAAAATAATATATGTTCTGGAGCTGTCTTGCTGCCTCTGGTACTGGAGGAGCTTTATGTTTCTTCCACTTGTTTTGTGGAGTTTCTTTGGACATTTAATTAAAGTATTCTGATAATACAATAAAGTAATGACATTTCTAATTATTTCTAAAGATATTGTACATGACATACAAACTATTTAATTGTGCCCATATTTTTGAAGATAACTGTGTGTAAATGCTTCTGTCACATCACATATCTATCTTCTCCCCTAAAGCTATACATATTAAGATCCCTTCGTCTTCCCTGATACTTTTACCTGTACAATGTTTACTATTTTAGTAGCCCTTCTCGGAACTCTTACATATCCTTCTAGAGATGGTGTCCCCAGAACTAGACAGAATACTCTAGGTGAGGTCTGACCAGAGATCTGTAAGGTGGCAGGTCCACCTCCCTCTTCCAGCTACTAATGCCTTAAGTTACACAACCTTGTTTTTTTAATGGATTGTTGTGATGCCTGCTTACCTCAGAAATAACTACTCCCAAGTCCCTCTCTTTTGCTGTCGCTAACAGAACAGTACCCCCTGACACTATATATTACATCACAATTAGATTATTTTACTTTTATCAACATTGGACTGCAGCTGCCACAGTCTAAGTCGTTCTTCTAATTTATTTCAATCATTAGGCATTATTATTTGTAGTAGTAGTATTGTAGTATTCATTTACAAATAAGGGTCCCAGTAGTTCTAATGCCTTAAGTGACCTGGGTAACCTATGATGTAACATGTAATGTAAATCCACCACAAATATCAACCAATGCAGGCAACAGGTAACCCACAAACTACCATATTCTTCCAATGCCCAGACACAATTCTGTTTAGCTGCTGTAGACTATGCATTCAGAATTTACAATAAAATCTGAGAGCATATATCAATAGATGTATGTGATCGATACACTCTGTCTGTGGCCTTTAGATTGTAGCCTGGAGCAAATGCCGTGTCTTGTGGTTTTGTCAACAGCAAACAAAAACAATTTGTTAATAAAAAATCATGGAAACAGGCATTTCAGCTGACTAACGTAGCAAATTAAACTTAGATTGCCAAAGATAGCCATCCTATCGATAAAGATTCTTCAGTAAGAAAAATAGCTGTTCTGAAGTACATTCAGAAAAAAAAATACACTGGACTTTTTGGTGCAGACAAGAGATTTGAGTAGAGACGTACTGAACAATTTATGTTCCTCGGTTTATATTAATGAGGTGCCAGTGGTGGGACATTCACAACAATCTGTAAATGCAATTTTACTAGATGGATGGCTAACACAATATGAAGTGAAAGTGTAAGCAGACAAATTTATGACTGGTAAGGCACCATGGTCTGATGGTTTTCAGAAGTACAAGACCTTTATTTTCAATACTTTGGGACCTCATATGCAATGGCACACTGCCACAGGAGCGGAAAAAAAGCCGCTGTGACATCACTGTTTAGAAAAAGAGGATCACAAATACAAATTAAGAATCAAACTAATAACCTTAAATTTGGCAAAAATACTTAAAGAAATAATTCAGAATACTGTGCTTATAGACAATAAAATTGCTAATGTCAGTTTTGTGAAGAACATATGTTTCTAAACAACCCTGCTTGGGATTCCAAGATAATGTGGTTAAAACTTGAAAGTGCCTTATACTATTTATGTTTGGAAATTGAGATTTCACTTGAATATAAGGGAACTGCCACTCTGGTAAAACCCGTGTTTATCTATAGAAAATGGATTATAGACATTAATAGAATAACAAACATATCAATATTTAAAATTATAATTTGTATTATTACAGAAGACATCAAACTATGCAGATTATTAAATGCAGAAAATTGCAACTGAGATTCCATTAAACATTGTTGAATGACAGGTAATGTATATGGTTAAAAAAACTATTTTTTAACTAATGGGCATGACTTGGTGAGTCATTGGTGTTTCTTATGGCTCATTACCGGAACATATATATATATATATATATATATATATATATATATATATATATATATATATATATATATATATATATATATATATATATATATATACATATATATATATATATAGGTACACAGCATACAGTATACTAAACATTCACAGTTTTGTGCACTAGTTCTTAAAATAAATGGTACATAATAGAGGATAACCTAAATGCAAGATTTCAACTGTGATTACTATTGCTAGATTTATATATATATTTATATATATTTTTATTTCAAAATGGTTTGCAATGCCTTGGGCACTGATGTTGGAAGGGGAGGTAGGTAGCTGCTAGAAGGCAAAGTTGTGTGTTAAATGTGGACAGCAGACGTTTACAGTTGCAAGAGAGGTAATATATAATTAAGACAAATTAAGATGCAGATGGAGAACAGAGATATAGGAAAAGAGCATGAATCAATCGCTGTCCAATGCTGCCTAGAATACAAATGGCTTTTGACAGAACAGTCATCCGCCATGAGGGTTACTGTTTTAGAAATCACTGTAAACAGAGCATTGGTCTGTTGCCAGCCGTTTGTTCCCAGAAACACACCAAACATAAATCACAAGGATACATAAGGATAATCGTCATGTTGGCATCACAGAACACCTAGGTATTAATAGAATAAAAACTCTTACAGCTTGCCAATAAATGTTCCTTGAACAAGGTAAGGACAACCCTGGCATGGTTGCTGATGTTGTCTCATGAAGTTGGGGAAGAGCAGCCTGACCCTAGCCCACTTCTACTGGATGACTATACAGCTATTCGCACCACTACATGTCTGTTTACGTCTATAATAATAACGTGTTCCATTGCAAATTTTAACATGTTCCTAATCTTTTATTCTAGCATTTTTACTTTATAATCTGTTACATACTCATTCATCCTATGTTTCCCAAATCAATGTAATTTACTTAACATTGTTACACGGGTTTGTGTTCTTCTCCCCCCTCTACTTTATCCTGCCAATTCACCTTCCTTTTTCTTCTTATTGTTCCACATCATATTACCGCTATGTGACCTACCCTTTCCAATGTACTGTCCCTTGCCCTTATTATCCTTCTGATCTTGTATCCTGTGACCTTCTTTTGCCCTTCTTCCTGACCACTGCAAATTACTGTACAGTATATCCTTTGATATAGAATGATGATAGATAAATATACTTCAGAAAAAAATAAATAATTAAAATTTCCCATCATCGTTTCACTCTAAAGCACTTTGTACTACCGTGTGACCCTGTAGCTTGCAAATATTAAGCATTTTGTTACAACGAAATGGATGTCTTTTGGTTACCATCTTTCATTGTAATTGCAATGCCCAGAAAGTTGACTGTCTCTGGAGATTAATATGTTCATAGTTTAATGTATCAGCTGCTGCCTTAAAACACATATAAAAGCGTTGGGATTTGATTTGTTGTTGTGCTCAAATGTTTACATTCATTCCTTACTTTGAAATAAGGGTTTATGTTCAAATAAACCACTTAAAAACTAAATTTCTAAGAGATTAGCTACTTAATGTCAATTGGATCTTGTTTAGTGTTATTTAATATGCATCACTTATTTTACATAGATTTAAAGTATGCTCGATTATTTTTAATATTCAACTGCTTATAATAGATAATATTTTGTTAAGCTTGCTTACATTAAAAGAAAGGATCATGGTCACGCATGTAACATCACTTTTGTTGAATGTTTCAACGCATTTCACCTTTGCCGCTTCTTCAAGAGATGTCTTCCACTTACTGTTGGCTTCTAATAGTCCTTAATCGGTATTGATTGGTGGATAATGGTCCTTAAATGGTACTAATTGATGGATACCTCACAAGGGTGACTTCAATGGAAAACCTCATTAAGCAAAACTAATACCGCAAATTTAATTTTAACTACCTATAGTTTATTTTTCATGTGAATTTATATTAATTTTTTAAAGAAATTTAGTTTAAAAGCTATGAATTTTAGCGATTTTTGGCAAATGTAGCGATTTGTACAAAGCCACAAAAACAAGGCCAAGTCCCCTCGAAGCGGACTTTTTCATCCAAAATGTGCGTGCCCTTTCCCTTATAATCTCACGCTCTCATTTCTGTTCACTCTCTCACACTCTCATTTTTGTTTACTCTCTCAAAGCTCTCTAAATGATTCCCTACCTTCTCTGGTGACCACTTGGACTTCTGCCTACCATTTCCCTTTGTGTCAGGTTATGTCCGACCCTCCAATTGGGTGAGAATTGCTCCATTTTGGTGGAAGTTTCCGCCAGTTTATGTGCGCGGAGATGCCGACAAAGATAGAAGATAAATGATGAAAGAGAGAAGATGCGTAAATGTAGCCAACAGACAATTAAGATGGCGCCCTATTTTTGTCCGAATTGAATAAGCACTGAACGTAATTTTTTGTTTCAAAATGAACGGGCCAAAAAAAAAACAAAATATTAGTCCGGCTTGTTTTTGGCACATTTGCACATGTCTAATAGGTACATTAGTTTTGTCTACAGTCTGACGTGCCAGCTCATGGAGGTTATGGTCACCTTGATGCTCTGTCTGAACCAGTGTGTAAGAGAATACTCAGAGACAGAGATTCCACATAAACTTATATGACTATAGTTCAGGATTTTGATTTTTTATTACATGTTTTTGATCAAATGTATTATGCTGCTTAGTTTATACATATTTATTCTTTTGATCATGCTTGATGTGTGTTTCACTATATTGTTAAAATGTCACAGCATCCTTTCAGTAGTCTTACCTAGTTCATACAATTTGAGTGATCAGTTGTAGTATGTGTAACTGGTGACATGTGGATGATTGTCACTATAGAGAAAAATATGCATACATATTTAATAGACAGCAGCTATATTTTCTATAAAAGGATTCTTTTTCATATTGACATCAGTAAATTCTTAGTGTATTTGTCAAATTAATTTCATACTTTGCCCCTTAAATATTTTTATAGTGCCTTTCGGGAAAAACAAAGTATATATATATATATATATATATATATATATATATATCTATCTATCTATCTATCTATCTATCTATCTATCTATCTATAGATAGATAGATATAGATATATATATATATATATATATATATATATATATATATATATATATATATACTACATACAGTATTTGGGAGATAGATATTGAATAAAAATATATTTCCTCCAGATTTCAACTGACCTTTCGTGTCATGGGACTTTTTACTGGAAGAAAGCCAACAAACACCTAAAACCTGAAGCAAAAAAGTAATGGACAGTGGGCTTAAAAAAATTCACTCAATCAGCAGTACAGACATTTATACAACGTGGTACCCTAAAGCCACCTAATGCATTTTGTGCATTAAGCACATAGTCATATACCTACTACTAGATGACCTACTAGAACTTGTAAAGGACATGACATTTGGCCTCTATAAGACAAATGAACACCAAGGTAGAAACTCTTTTTTTAGGGAGCACACCCTAAAAAAGCATAAAAAGCATACTCATGTAAATGTCCGGGTTCCTGCTAAAATAATAATGGCAAATACGTAGTATTTATTACCATGGGAGAGCTATGTTTTCATATAAATTGTTTGCACCCCTATATATTCAATTAATATATCTTGAGTGTGTGGTTATATACACCCATTAGCATTGGCGTTATTTATCTAAGGGGATTATGTATAAAAAATTATTCTGATGTGAAATTTGCACAAGAAGGCCAGATCTGATGTCACAATGCCAGCACCTACATGGCAGGGCGGTGACATTACTTCATTAGTATGTAACATGTAACATGTGAAAAAATTATTTACAGGAAGTGAGTTCTTTCGTTTTGCCGGCCCTCATCTTTTCGCTAGACTGTGGCAAGGAGTTTAAAATAATACACAATAACCCATGAAATGAAGAAGTCTTTATTTTAATAAACAAATAAACCTCACTGCCAGAGCTACAGTATCTAGCTCAAAATCTAGTTTAGGATTAATTAATTAAAGAGCCATAGACACATAGAAAACAATAAGCGCCATAAACAATAAAGAATGGTTATTTAGTCTAGTGACACAGATTTTTTGGTTTGTTTGCATGGCAGCTCATACTTTTTGAAAAATATATATGGAAAAAGGGAATCAAGAAAAGACAACAGAGTTACTACATTTCTTCAAACAAATTCTCCTGGTAGACAATACGGAAAACACCATACAGAATTTGAGAAAGCAAGTATACATTGAGCAAATGCACATTACCAGGCATGACAGCTTATTCTTCAGTAAAGTGTGTATATTACACATCCATATCATCACACAAATGGTTACACAGGTGGATAATTGGTAATGAACTAATACAAATTTAAATTCTAACCTCATTAAGGCACAGCAAAGTAGCAATACTGGCCCATAGTAATGTACATAAATATCTGTAACTGTAGATACCTTGTCAAAGTTTGAATGTTTATGTTGGATACCGTATTGGCTCGAATATAGGCCGCACTTTTCCCCCCCACTTTAAGTCTTTAAAGTGGGGGTGCGGCCTATATTCGGGGTCTAGTGCTGAGTGCCGGCACCGGAAGTTGTATACGCATATTGCGTAGATGTCCCCCGCCGGTGCCACAAGACACCCGGGAGTCTGCTCTGGTAAGTCGGGGGGGGGAGGCAGAGTGGCAGCATATCTCGGGGGAGGGGGAGGACAGTGGCAGCATATCTCTGGGGGGGCAGTGGCAGCATATCTCGGGGGGGGCAGTGGCAGCATATCTCGGGGGGAGTGGCAGCATATCTCGGGGGGGGAGTGGCAGCATATCTCGGGGGGGGGAGACAGAGTGGCAGCATGTTTTTTTGGTGCTTTTTTAAAGAAAAAAACGTTTTCTTTAAAAAATCACCAAACTTTTAGGGTGCGGCCTATATACAGGGGCGGCCTATATCCGAGCCAATACGGTATTTTAATGTTTGCTATGAGTATGGCTTGGTGAGGGCTAATGCCCTGCTGGGTCTGGATAATTATCATTAGATAGACCTGAGACAGCTAAAAACGTAATCCACTCTTGTAGGTTGTGGCCCTTTTCAAACGCTCAAAGTTCTGAGTATCAGAAAAGCTCATGCACTGCCATGACTTGCTCTAAACCACTTCTACTTATGGCCAAAGGGTACACAGAGCTAGCGAGTGAGTGTAACTGTGTGGGGTGCTGAGGCAAAAGCAGTAAGGGGTGGCACATAACAGCAGGAACAACCTCATCTTGGGCAGGGGCTATCATGGGCTTGCAGTGTGTTAATCGTTCAGGGCTAAGGTCACAGAGGTTTCTCTAGGTATGCAGGAGAGTTTTAGATACAGGAAAGGTGGAAGGTAGGACCAGGGTTCAGTAAATCACAGCCACACCATAGTGGAGAGACGATACACATAGAGTGAACCGATTGATGACAAGCACTGAAAGGTATATATATAAATGTATGTCTGCTTTAGTAAGAACTACTAAACAGATATATTAAGATATTGGGTTGACTTTGTTTCCTTTATTTTTAATTGTGGGTTCTAAATCTATTAAACTATATCATATTTGCCAAAAGATAAGGATTATTTTCTACATGCACTGACTTTGTCTTAAACATAGGTTTTATTTGCTGCGCTTCAAAATTGCAATAATCTCTGAAAATGTCACCTTGTGTGACACCATTGTTGAGCTGCTCTTTTTAAAAGGGGTTCTGTGTGTTCCTTCATCCATTTCTAGTGTTGTCCCCCCATACTTTTGACCAGTACTTGTCACCACACAGCAACCTCATTCAATCTCACTCAAAGACAAGGACTGGGAGTACTGATTCAGCAGATAATTATGTGGTTCTTGATTTTTATGGATGGAATTCGAGTGATATATTAGCAATGTTATTTCATTGGCAACCACCAGCTAAACAAATTGTATACTCTGAAATTATTCATACAATAACTCCATTGTTCACTGGCATTTGTAACTCACTCGGGTAGTGCCAAGATATGACTCATCAGATCAGGACGACGATAGGAATCCAACAGAATTAAGGTGCAGAAATGACTGCAGGGTTGTGGTCGCCTCTTATGATGGAACGTGAGACTGGATGGGAAACCATGTTCCCTGACAATTTTTTTGTTCTGCATTCTAAGAGAACATATAGTGTGGGTGTAGTTGCCAATGCTAAAAATTGTGTTTAGTTCCATCCCTAAAATCCTGGGAATTTGATCCTGTTCCATAACCCTGCTTTTTTTCATCCATGTTCTTGGAGGAGATGATTGTGCACAATAGTTAAGGGAATTTATGAGTATGGGCAAAAAAACATTTGGTCGCATGCTTGACTAATAATGTAATCATTAGTTATGGGCACAATTCTGTTGATCACCTTATCAAATCTCTTTGGTTTGGTTGGTGGAGTAAACAATTCTAATATTTTCAAATTGTATAAATGTGTACACAAGCACACCATTTTAAATATATATATATATATATATATATATATATATATATATATATATATATATATATAGTATTGTTCAAAAGTTTGGGGTCACTTAGAAATGTTCTTGTTTTTGAAAGAAAAGCAATTTTTCCATTAAAATACCATCAAATGGATGAGAAATACAGTGTAGATGTTGTTTATGTTGTAAATGACTATTGTAGCTGGAAATGGATGATTTTTCATAGAATATTACAGATGCCCTTTATCAGCAACCATTACTCCTGTGTCTCAATGACACATTGCGTTCACTAATCCAAGTTTAAGTTTAGAAAGCTAACTGATCATTAGAAACCCCTTTTGCAATTATGTTAAGACAGCTAGAAATTGTGACCCCAAACATTTGAACGGTAGTGTGTATATATATATATATATATATATATATATATATATATACATATATATCAACGTGAAGAATAGGATTTCCTGAACCATTAATAGGCTAATGGGAAAAAAATATGTTTAGAAATACCCAACTGAAAGTCAATGACTGGAACAGCACTTACTTCATATCAACACCCACAGGGGACTCTTTAAGGTCTACTGAAAAACCGGTTCATGTGTGCTAGACAAATGATATTGGCTGATACTTTGTGTCAACAAGATGTTTAGTGTCTTTTACTAGCATAACCTTAGGTTTTATTTTATAAGATGCATTTGTTACAAAATGCTGCTAGGGATGTTGGCCCAGTATTCAGAAAACAATTACTAAAATACAAAGTAATAACAAATGGAGGGAGGTGTAATTCAGGACTCAAACCAAAAAAAAGAATTAATTGAGATTATTCCCTCAAATAGACAGTGAAGAAAATATTATGATTATGATTTGTGTCCTTATCTTGTCAAAAGTAAAAATATATATTTTTCACTAACTCCACAAACAAGCTAATGTTCTCAGATGAATAATGGCCGAGTAGCAAAATGAAAATATTAAATGGCTCTATTTTGTACTTGATCTTATCTCTCAAGGTGGAACTTGATGCTTCGGTTTATTGCACTTTACAAACATGGAGTGCTGTTGTTTCCAGGCTAACATCAGATACAAATAACCACTAATGTGAACAGACACTTTTGTGCTTTTTAAGCAAAACTTATCATATCAATTTCATTTCTTTTGGCCTCGGACAAATACTTCTTAGACTTTTCTACAGCCAAGTACCCCTAATAACAAAGTGTTCTAGTACTGATGTCCATACTTATTTATGGAATTGAATAAGCATTTTTATAATAAAGCAAAAAGCTTAATTTTGTTAGGTTAACAAGATATAAATAAAGCCACGAAACATTTAACAAAGAATGCTGTACGATATCTAAGAAGAAACATCCTGGGACTAAGTGCTCAATGCGGGACAATCACCATGAATGCCAATGGATAGCTCCTGCTCAATGCATTACTTAGAACCTTGTCCCAGAAATTCCCTATATGAGTATGGCCCGTAAGGACATCATATAATATAGCACATGTAATAAATGAAACCTGCACTGGATCAATTATGGACTGTAGTTTTATAGCATCTATTATTAAAAGAGATATATTGCAACCTTAGTCTTTGTGCATCGTTTTATTTGTGATAACAACATCTGACAAAGATACAAGCATTAGGCAGTCATACTTTCGAGATCCACAATTTCTCTGAAGCTGAATGCAATAACCTCTTGGGAAAATCCCTTTTTGTTGAAAGCATAAACTGGCGAATGAATAAGCTTTACAATGCATTTTTATTTCAAACCAGGTGCTCACCTGTCTTTTGAAAGAATCATTATTATCAGTGGGAGAACGGCTCAGTATAAAAATGTGAAGTGAAGACTGTTGGAAAATAACCAAGTAACTGTATGTGCGCTGCATCGCTAAAGCCGACTCAGGGAGATGGATCATCTTCTAGCGAGTGCTGGGTAATATAGCTCACTTTAGAGAAGCTCCAAAACACTATATGTATTCACATTGTGTAACCTTCTAGTTTTTCTTCCTTTTTAATTTTTTTAATTTAGAAAAAGGTGATACAACATTATTGTGTTTTAACAGCACAACAAATGTCCATATACATTAAACATATTGCATGTACATGTCCAGGCATCAATTAGTTAAAACAGTAATATCTCTCTCTCTCCCCCTCTCTCTCTCTCTCTAAATATATATATATATATATATATATATATATATATATATATATATATATATATATATAGATATATAGATAGATAGAGAAAGAGAGAATAAGAGAGAAAAAGAGAAAAAAGAAAGAGAGATAGTGTACTCGATGTACCATTGTACTTAGAGAGCACTATATATGTTTCTCATGGACGCCTGCTGGATTACTTGTATCTAATTGTCAGCTGCAATATAATTTTCTCTGTAGCCACATTTTTATTTGTCCATGGGGATAACGACTTGACGATTTTTCTAATACCATCCGTTTTAACAGAGATGTATTGTGTCTTTTTCCAAGAAAAAGCCTGCCCACGGGCGTACCATTTGTTTTGATATTTGTCGTAATAGAACGTTTATGTTCCATCTCTGATGTATAGATGCATTATCTGCTCCAGACCCTTCTCGCAATGTCATTTTACATGGAATGAAGCCCCCTTATTCACAGATTTGTGAAACCCTTTATTCCTATGAAAAGCCTAGTTTTGATGGATCTTGCACAGTCAATTATAATGACTGAAGAGCAATTCTGTCAATTGAGCATGGGAAACATATTGGTGCTTGGAGTATAAGAGATTATTGCTATTTACCTATTTATTAATTTAGTTAATTAGATATTATGCTTGCATCTGTATAATGCTGGGAGAGCTGGAGTGGGCTTATGTTTGGAGCAGCAGGAGGGCCAGGAGCACCGGCTTGATTACTTCCTTCTGAATTTTCATAGAGGCTTCTCCCCACCTGTGTCTCCCAAGGCAGCTTGGCGCAGCTCGTGTGGCAACTAGCCAGGCCTGGATTTTACGTGGCTTATCTCATGCTACGTCTTGGTAGCCCGCCCCATATCTACATAGATTAGAATATCTCCAGTTTTTTCCCCCTTTGTTATATGAAAGGTTGCTCTCTATTTTTATTTCTAATATTTAAAAAGTGAGGATATTTTTGGTGAAGGATGCCCACGGTTTCATCACGATGGATTGTAGAATATTTACATTGTAAACATCCTGCTTTTTCTTGTATCACATACAAAGCCCCGGTATAATGTGCTGCCCATTTACAGTGACAGTTTAAATGGGCAGCACATATTACTTTGATCGACAGCTTTACCAAAGAAGAATGCATTTTAAATTGCTTTGTGAGTACTTTAATATACATCCTTTAAGAGATTTTTAACAATAAAAAACTTACCTGATACCAAACATATCTCCTTCTCAACAAATATGGATAAAGGTGCAAATGTATGTAAGGGAACCACACAACAATGTGACCAGTCAGCTATCATATGCATTAGTGTAATGGTGTATTCTAGGTCTTAACTTGCTAAACCAAAATATACTTTATTACCACCCAATATATACATTTTAGGGATGTGATCAGAAGTTGGCTAGATATGTTTTATTGAATACTACAGTATGTATGCAATTGAGTACGACATTTAGAAAAAGAATACTATGCATTTATGTAACTTACATGTGCTGAAAGGGAGACGGAGGGAAATGGGAACCAAATAGGAGTTGATATGGACACTTGAGAGGCATCTACCTCTACTTTTTGGCAATGTTAATTGGTAGGAAAACACGAAGAGGAAACATACATTTTTGATGAATTCATGAACTATATATCTGGAGAGCCAATAAGATGGTGTTCTCAACCCAGCCCTGCCCAGTACCTATTTTCTAAAATGGGCCATAGAATATGCTGGTTAAACCTCTTCTTAATTCAGATACCCTGGTGATTATATGTAAAACACATTAAAAAAGCTTCTGGTGGTGATCAGAGGAGTCCAGGGGGAAACCGCTCCCTACTTTTCCCCTTGCCAGTCATCCCCTATGTAAAGTTGCCAGTGATTTAACAGTAATAAATATGCTGTGGGCTGCTATGCTATGCATCTAATAAACAGTAAAATAAAATTGTCTAAAAGGGTTAGAAATTAAGTCTGCTAGTTGTGCAAGTTAGAAAAATACTTAAATCCAGTTTTACTGCATATATGTTGGCTAAAATATTAAATATTAAAATACAAATATTTCTCAAGTTCTTAAATAATGATACTGTCTCATATGAGAAATAATTAAAAGGTAGAATATATTGTGAATATGCTACGATGCCCGATGGACAATTTAAGTCAAGTGAACGCTTGGTTTCTGTCAAATGCTGCCCGGGCCAGACCCAAATTCTTTAAAAAAGGAAGGTTTAAGTTGGACCTTCACATTTATTGAATTGAATAATTATACCAGAACTTGAAACTTGATTATTTTTATCAGCCTGTCATATTCAATAGAGAACTCATTCTTCTTGAACCCAGGACAGCTATACTCAAGATTACATGAAGTATTAAGAAAACAGAAATTGAGTGATTCAACTCAACTCTTCCGGTTCTGTCATACGATTAAATAAATATGTAAATTATAAGAATTCTGATGTATATATCCCAAAATATGCCCCAAATGACTTGTTATAGTATTTATGAAAGCAGGAGATTGATCCATCTGAATATAAAAACAGCATGCAGAAGCATTTCTCTGTAAACTGTGCAGCCAGATGGATAAGGATTATTAGCATGTGCTCAATAACAGGCCATGAGTACAAGAGTAGCACGAAAAAAATGACTTCTGAAGTGCACTAGGGATTTATATAACACAAGTCATTTATTCAGAAATAGCAACAAAATCATTTCATCAGGCAAAAAGACTTGTTTGTCTCCAAGGGGATACAACTTGGTAAACCGGAAGAATGGGAAAAAAATCAAAACATTGAGCATTGACAGAGCCATGTATAGTAAACCCTAATTTTTAATTAAATAAGACACGGGACAAGTTGATGCAACAGGGAACATTTCATGTTAGGTGTCTAATCATGGACAAAAAGGGATCCCTGACAATTATTTTATTATAATGACTGAGTACTTAGATGGGTCTATGACAATTATAGTTGAGCTTGGTTATCAATAATATAACATGTCAGCTAAAATGTTTTTACTCCTTAGGTATTATGGATGCATAGATGATGCAGATCTTAGCAGTGAAACAGGATGGTCCCTGTAGTAACATATACAATTTCAACCTCACAAACTAATCTAGTAATTATACCATTGCCTCCTCAATATGGGCAATTGGTCTCAATTGGCATTCTGGTGATCTTAACATTTGTTCTCAAAACCAATTTGAAGTTTATCAAAACTCACAGTAGTTGGCAAATTACATTAAAATAGGCAAACAATTATGAAAAAGTTAAAACGAGGTAGAAGAAGAAAAGAGTGAGGAAGGATTAAAACAACCAGATGAGTCTGTTACTGCTGAGCCTGACACCTGAAATTTAGTTATCCATGGTTCCCATATGGCTATGGTCCTGCAGCCGTGCTGTAATTTTTTCCATAACTTGTAAGTTCCAGACACTTCTCTTGTTGGTGCACCTCACTTCCATTTTCTAGTTATGGCTTGTGAGGTAGTTGCACAGATCCTTTGGTCTAATTGGTTCTGTGGTTTAGTAAAGGATGGTGTCTCAGAGTCCAATAGGAGGATGACCACTTTAGGAGAGGGCTCAATTCAGATATTTAATGCTCTTGAGATTACTTTAAAAGGCATATTGCCATAGGGGGAAGACCTCCCCACACATTTATCACAAATGTATGTAATCAGCACTCTGCTCTAGCCTCTCAGATATTTTCTGTATTAAGGAAAATGTTCTTGATCCTAGATGAGTCTAGATACCGTCTGGCAGTTATCTTGTAAGCAGGTTCCTTGATGGCAACACAGATCGTTAGAGAGTGAATATTCATAATGTAGATTCCCACTCTTCATTCGTTCTATGTGGAGGTCTGTATTCCAGTGCTGCTTAAATGTTGGGTCTCCAGAGTGTTAAATGATGTGTGAATAGCTGTGGCTGTCATTGCTTTTGCAAGTAGAGGGGCTCAAAAAAAGAAAAAGTGGGTGATCCCTATTTGGAAAGTATAAGACTGACAAACTGCTTGACTTATATCTGAGTATTTGATGTGAGTCTCTCAAACTTTAAAATGATCTCATCTTGCCATTTTCGACTAGCGAGCCCAAGGAAGTTAGGCCTGCCATCTCCCTTAATACCCTTAATATAGAGCTTGCATCCTTACTGTATTGAGAGAGTTTGTCTCTAAAAAGTTATCAAGTTAGCCGCAACAAGTCTGTATCCGTTATGCAGCTTTGTGGAAAATCATGTAGCTATACAACTCATTTAATATGAATCCAGAAAAGCATGAAAGCATGGTGAACTGGGGCCAAAAATGGACCAGGGCATTTAAAGCTCAACGTTCCACAGAGATCTTCTCTTTAGATGGCAACAGTGAAACACTTATTGTTAGCCTGTGTGGACTTTCTTGAAGTCATTGAGTGAGTGATGAACATGTTTTCCCCATCTCTTGAGGCCAGAACAAGGCCCTTGGTAGACCTTTGTTGAATCAACAAATTCAAGTGATTAACTGCAGCAGTAGTACAGTAATTGGGTAGCATGCAGGGGGTATAATAAGAGGGACAACTGTGAAATCAGCTTGTACAGCCAGTGAAATAGTGTATGGAAAACAAATGACCTATCATGAATGAGACATGAACATGTATTTTCATTATTATCATGTTAATATTCTTGGAAAAACCAGCAAATGAAAAATGTGTTCCTTGTAACCATCAGTTTCTATTATTACCTTTGTATTATAGCTAACAATTGTTTCAATCTATTTTTAATAATCCTCCTTATTACACAGACAGAATAAATCCACAATTAATATTCATCATATGTAATAAATCATAAACCTGTGAAAATGTATTCTCAGATAATTAAATTAAACAGGAAATCAGCTTCTTGAGATGTTTGGACGAGCACCGTGCTCATTAAGTCTCAATGACAGAAAGAAGTGTTTCATTTTTTTTGTTGGTATCCCCTTTGCTAGTTTGGCTCTAGTGTAAAAATCAACAAAATGTTAAAGCATATTTGCATAAGTGAGTTATGTTTGTGGTCAGAGAAAAAATCTTTTAGGTAGCGATATAATATAAGGAGGAAAGAAGACAGAAATCATTTTTCAAATGTATTTAAAATGCAAAAACAAACAATATAAATTCATAATATTCTCATCTTTACTAACTTTACTGATCTTTACTTACTAACCAAACGAAAATAATACACCATATTTAACAAGCCTTTTTTTTTTGCACAATAAAATATGGAACTGTCCCCCTCTCCAACTAGGGGTGTAAATGCAAGAGGCTTGCCTGCTGGTCAAATAAGGGTAAATGAATAAAGTATAAGTATTTTATTTTGAATCTTTTATTTGTCTGAAAAAAATATGTTAATATATGCTTGCCTAATAGATTGTAAGCTCACAAGAGCAAGGTCCTCTTCTCCTTCTGTACCAGTATATCTTGATGAGTGTTATTAACGTATTATGTTATTGACGATTTTATATTTTGTCAATTTTAATGTTCTGTTGTAATAACGCTATGGAATCTGATGCCATTTTACTAATAAAATATAATATGATGTTATAATGATTGAATCCAAAGTTGCACCTGCGACCTGTAGTCATGGGTACACTATTATTGAGCAAACGAGATTTATCAGACAAGTTCTGGCATCTACCAGGATTTGATTATAATACATAACCTCGTCTTATGCATGATACTCCTCTTGTGGGTGATTACCTGGGGTATGTCCGGCAAATTGTGAGGCACTAAGAGGTCGAAGAGAATTATTAGCCCGGTTTGTAGAATGTGTGGTCCCGTTATGTTAATTTGTAGGATTCATTCATTCATAGTCATACACATACATGAGTATACTCAAAAAGTCAAAGAGGGCATTTTATTTTCACAACATATATATAAAACATGGAGCTTGGCAGCAAGTAGGAGCCATTCAGTCTACTTAGTCTACTCATTTTATTCCTGCTGAAGTTACTGTTTTTTTCTGCAAAGTGATACTGTCACAGATTTGAAAAAAGAGAGGATTTGGCAGGAAAGGGGTATGGAAATGGTGTAAGTAAGCCATTTACATTACATTAACTGGTTAAACCCTTTTGAGTGCCTGGTAAGTAAAGAACACCAACTCTCCATAGTGTTGTAAAAAATACAACAAAGGGTCAATCCAGTTGACCTCCTCAGGCGGGCTGGCAAAGTAGTTTGCACAAGTAAGCCCGGGTTAAGGCTTTTCATCTGGTGGCTCATATATTTGTTCCTTTTTTTCCCGATTTGACCCTGTTTCTCAGCATTGTCTTGTGAAAATCAGATTGTACACTAGACAGGAAGGAAGCTAAAAGAAACTTTTAATGTACTTGCTTGCAGTAAATATGATCACAGAAACATTGATGCCCACAGTAATATGGTGTAGCTCTACTTGATCACTGATGTGAATGAGAATAACAGTGTATCATAATCTCCTTTATTCTTACACTTACAAACATTCCCTTTTTTAGTCTTTTTAAAGGCTGAACACAATCCATTGTTGTTTGACATGATTCTTGAACATCAAATTCACTCCTCGGACCAAGAACATTGAATAAAGTGATCCCCAACACGCCATGAAAGCCACTGCACAGTCCTGGAACCCATACTGACTTTGGCCACTAAGCAGATTGCGAGAAGCAATTGTCACAGCTGGCACAGTAACTGCTTGCTTTCTTTTACCAATTAGAATAGAAAAAAAAAATCAGCTGCCAAACTGTTCAATTTTCTCTGTGAATTGACTCACAGGCTATAATTGACAGAAGAAACAAACCGATGTGGCGCAATAGCTGTAGTAGTTACTGTTAGATGGTTGCATAGCAACTGATATCGGCACAAGAAGAAAGAGACAACGATCGAAATTGAGAAACAAACATCGACTACTGAGAATGATTTACATCTATGGAGCAGGTTCATGAGATGGTGACACACATTTACACAATCATTATCGCAAGTCTAATTTAAATGCCACAAATGGAAAGGTTTCTGAATGAATTTGAATTGTTACATCTCCTGTGTGAAAATTGCCATTTATTTTTTACAACAATTAGATGGGGAGATTTTTTTTTTCCAAGAAAAGAGCATTCATTTCTTGTCCTCTAGGGTTAAACTCTTCAGAGCTGAGGTTAAAGGACAGTCTGTAAGTGAACCAGCATCTTGTTGAATAAAAAGCAATGTTTCCTCAAATGCCAATCACCGTAGCGGTATGCGATTCTTTATTTGAAGAAAGCCTTTCCACTTTCAAGCAGTTGGAAAGAGTCGTATAATGAAATAAAAGCGCCATCACCATTCAGCAGTAGGAGGCCCGGCTTATCTCACGCTGCAGTGAGTTAGTGCAAGAACCCACACTGTGTTGTATCCTAACTGGATTAGAAATATGTTAATAAGTATGTTGTTGGAGGTCCCATGTCGTTTCTACTGGTGTTGGTGCTTGGAGACACCAAGCAAAACCCTACTTCCCTATATAATTTGAAAACATCAAAAATCTCTAGGTAGACATTGTAATAACTTAAATATAATGGAAAGCCTAGGCTTGTAGTTCATAAATTATGTCTGCATTTAGGCACATATACATTTTTTAAGGCATATCTGTTTCTCTTTCACAAGAGAATCTTGTGGGCCTGAAGTTGTCCATGGATTACCACCTGAGTACCACTGGTCTACTGCAAATATTGTGTTTTACTATAAAAAAAGACCAAGTAAGCCAATCTCAGTTCAGGCAATCTTTAGGAGAACACAAGCCAGCTTTTTAATTAAGAATCTTTCCCTATCTTAAAGACAGTAACAAAGAAAGAACGCAAAGACAAAACCATTTCACAACAAATGGTTCTAATCTCAGCTGGAAGCATGGAGACCTTGAATCCACGTTAGTTAAGTATAAATTCAAGTAAACATGCCACTTTTAAGCTTTTTTTAAAGCGTATGTTTATAAAATATCCTTGTTGGCTGTCTGAACTTCAATCAGCGAACCTTTAAAGAATATGTTTATAAAATATCTGCGTTGGGTGTCTGAACTCGGATCTGCAGAGCTTTGTTGGCAGACTTAACAGGATATCTTTCATTTCCAATGGTCTTGTCACATTTTTCCCATTTTTCATTCATTGATAAACAGAAGCAAAAGCAGCACTTGTAGAAGGCCTGCTAGTTTACTGAAAATGCAATCAGCATTGGTGCAGTCAAATATACATTTAGCTGTCATTGTTGAAAATGTGCCCTGAACCCCCACAAAAAAAGATTAGACCCATATGTGCCTTTGCTATAACAGCTGTGCGTTGCGGACTTCAGACATGTCCTGGAGAAACACACAGTCTCTTAGACTTACAGTTGTTATTGTAAAAGACTGATAAATCACCAATAGATTTCTCAGATATATACCATACAATAGCGAATGCACCTCAGTGGATTAATTATGTGCCCCCACTCTGTTACTCATCAGACTTTAAAAAAGTGTATATATCAGCAAAAAAATAGAATTCATGATATGTGAAATAGTACTATTCCTTATGTATCCATGTATTTTACAATTTGGATCACTGTAAATTATTTATGTTATTTTAAAAATATTCATGTATGGCACAATGTCTTCACTATTTTACTTTATTCTTGTATAGCGTTAAGAGTAATAACCCCCAAACTCATGATTATTAACACAGTAACTTGTAATGAGCATTCAATAGCTTAAACTTGCATCGGTTTAGCTGCAAACCTGTATTTTTGTGACAAGGAGCCCTTCCCAGCTGACCTTTTTAATGTCCCATTTCACTAATCTCCACAACCATAAGCTTTTTATTTTTATCTTTTTTCCATAAGGATTTACCATAGATAGTTCACGATGTGAGTTTCGTCTAAAGTCAAACGATTTTGTTTGCATTAATCCGAGATTTTTTTCTACACCTAGAAAAGACTTAGGCAGACATATGTTATTGCTAGCAGTAAACCCCAAGCAAAAAAGGGATATTTTTATGCACAATAGACAAGCGAAATCCCTCTGAATATAAAGTTAAATACATTTGTGTGACAAGTACGATTCTGCTGCAGGGAGAATTTAAAATGCATTTAACCAGTCAGTCTCGGAATAATGGTCACACAATATAATCAAATTATACCTGGATTTGCTTTGTAACTGTCAACAATTCACCGCAGCAAGGTGTGCTTACCTCTTTAATCCACCAAGCTCATCTTTTTTTCCAGAAATCAATTCAAGACAATTATTTAAAGGATACCAGTTACTAGACTTTTCTTTATCCCATACATTTACTTTTGAATTTAGAGAATAAATTCTACTTCAGGCAAAATACATCTTAAGCCACAGTCTTCTGAGCAAGGAAGTAAATGGCCACCTCGCCGTCATGTGTTGAAGACAACAGACAAACTTTACAAAGGTCCTATTCATTGGCAAATCCCAAGGATTAAAACCCGTCATATACTTTCCACTTTGTATTTAAAAGAAAGAATCCCGACGACAAGTGAAATAAAAATTAGAATTGTGTACAGTTTAATGGAAGATGTCTGATTTTGTAAAACTGCATTATGACATATTTTAAAAACATCTGGCGCTAGTATGTTGACAACCAGCTATCCCAGTTCATAGCTGTGTGATCATGTAAATGATGCTTGCTGGTCTGTGTTCACCTGATCTGGAACTCATATCTTAAAAATTAAACTGTTACAGACATAGCACGCCCCGTTATTGCTTCAGCAAGTTACACATTTTTCAGTTTTCCTCTAAAGTAGGGAATATGAGCATGCTTACCAACATTTTCAATGTTCCACAATAGGATGTTGCATTCGACTTTAGAGATATGTGGACAGCATCGGGTCACCAAGGTTGCCTGGAACTCCTCGTTTGCTCCCCTTTAACAGAATGCTTTGACAAATAAGTTCTTATAATTGGATTACGTCCCTGTTTCCAGGACTTGCCCAGGTGATCTGGGACTGTCCCAACCAATTCACAGCTGTTGGTTTTATGTATAAGGGTAGGTTTAAAAGCTATGTGTTTTGCAACACAAGCTTCATGCACTACAGATGTTTTCTCAAAGCAAACACACTAGGGTTTTCAGAGTATACCTCAAGACATCTCTCCCAAAGGGCCTCCTCACCTGTTGTCTCTGTAAGTCTAATTATTATGTTATATACTACTTGTCATGCCCTGTCTACCCATCGTACAGAGCTGTGGAATATGAGGATACTATATAGAACAATAAATAATAATATTGCTGTTTATCAACATCAGGTATGAACTTTCCTCATCTGGTCTTCTGCACTTTTCCAAACTCCATGGAAAGAACAGAAGAGAGTTAGATCGGGATTGCTGTATAAGACCCAACTGAAATGTCCCTGCCTTGCCACATAACATTCTAAACTACCGCCACAGGCTTTTTATTCCGCTTAGTTTCTATATTATAACTAAATTAGCATATTTACCAAACTGTGAGAATGAAACTGAAACATGCATACAAATGCATGACTCACAAAGCTAATACATGGTCTGCCTTGTTGCAAAAATGGAGATATAATCATCAGTCCCACTGTATGCTTTTAATCTGTTAGTAGAATAATTGTACAAAATGTAAAAATGTACAGTTAAAAAGCCGCCAATGGGTGTTCTAGAAGTGGCTGTTTATTGTGTTTCCTTTCAATTTTAAGCATTAATCAGATAATCTCTCGGTGTACCCATTTGCGAAGATTATGTGCATTGATTACTTTATTGAAATATTTCATTGATGAAAAACCACATTTTAAAATGTAAAACTAAGAGTAGTAAATCTCGGCATTATACCATTATTTCAATATATTTTCTTTTCCTTTTTTTATATTTTGCTATTTAGAAACAAAACTTGAACAACTTTATTATTTGAAGATAATATTTAATATTAATAGATACAGTATAATAATATCTTAAAAACATCTTAATTAAACATCTTAATTAACCCCTTAATTCATTGTTTTCAATGGGTTTAGGGACCGCACATTGTCCTTAAGGGGATAATATAATGCATATTAGTTCACTATTATCACTACAGCCATATTTTGCCCATAGTAAACAATGATCTGGCTTTCATATATGCATACAGTAGTATTTTTTATGTTATGGGGTTTTCTACTATTGTTTTCTATATTTTGCCTCCAGTTAAATCATGCTACATAAGATTTTCCCTCTGCCTCTGTGAAGAATATACTCCTATGTTAATTGAGGTGCCAATCAAGACCTTCCCCTTGTTTTACAGATTATAAATATGTGCTACATGTCCAGACCCTTAGGCTTGTTCTTCAGATATCGTTTGCCTCTTCAAGACTGATCCTCAGAGTATGTTGGTTTCCTGCTTCTGTTCCTCTCCCACCTGGATTTGTGTTTTGGAAAGGATCCAATAACGTTATGAATATAATTTGACCACCTGCGCATATGAATAATATAAATAGTGCAGACTTTATTCTTTCTTACATGTTCTCCATATGAACATGCCAGCCTGAAGTAGGGTTTCAGTTTCAAGTCCCTATTTCATTATGTATTGTAAATGGCAAATATGGGCAGAAAAAAATCCAGTAGAAACCAGAAGAGAAGTCTGTTCGGACACTGAGTATACTGAGATGATGGTAGCCCAAGTTTGGGATGGTAGGCCTATCTAGTTAGACCACTAGAAAGAATGGATGCAAAGCCAATGGGTCATTAGGACTTTTTTATGGTTATCTCAGTGGAATATTCTGGCTTAGGCTGACCATTGTCACCAACATGACACAAAAAAACATTGAACATTGTCCGTTTCCTTCAATAAATCTGCCTGATGGAACCTTTGAGTGCCTGGAGCCTTTTTCTATTTTGATTTACTGGGGAGCTGGCCCTTCCTGGCACAGCTAAGCACCTGAGTTCCTGTGGGGAGTGTGTGCAGATATATTTTTCAAGAAATATGCCACTGTTTTTGCACTTCTGATGCACCTTCTTTTGTGGGCTACAGCTTCCATGAAATCCATCATCATTTTAGCAGTAATTATGGGAGTTGTACTTCACGAGAATGTGTCTGCTCTTTTTGTAATTAAAAAAGAATAAATATATATTTTTTTCAATTTTAAATGGAGAGTTTGACAGATGTGGGGGCACCTGTCACATCACAATGTCTGATCATGCTTGTAAGCACAGATCACACTATTGTTCCTGCATTCCATATAAATCCACCAGGCTGTCTACAATAATAAGGACTTTAGGCGGCATTAACAGTCTGATTGGATTCTTTTTGCACTCATTGTATGGCCTTTCTATGTTTTAACTTTCTGAAAATGTGTTTTTGGACAGGACTAGACAGTGCGCATTGACCCTGTTACCTGCCAAATTGGTTATGCTGGTTTATTACTGGCCCACATGGCTGGACTTGTCTACAAGACTGAATGTAGAAATCTGTAAAGTGTGGTAAAATTTGAGACTTTCCTGAGCATAGATTACCTGTACAGCAAGCTATTTAGTCGTTGTCCTTTGTTCACTTTCCACTTAACAGTCTAACATAAAAACAAAGCAGATAATAGTCAGAGATGAGTATAGTCAAAGACTTCAGGAAAAGTGATTGATTTTGAGACGCTCCTTCAAGGCCAATACAGAGAAAACAAAAGGTCAATCGATGCTGGTTGACTAAGATATTAACAGCCTTTTAATTATACATAGTTTTTATAGAGTTAAGAAGGCAACATTTTTTGTCGCGGAGATTCACAGGGTATCATTAATTGCAACTTTTCAATTATCATTTTCGGTCTGATTTCATTCTTAATCGAGATGCTATCACAGTTTGATAGATTAGAGATTAATTATTTCTGCCATTTGAGTAATTGATGTAATTGCATATTCATTTTGAGACAAAAACAGTGGGAACTCCTTAAAGTAAGTGTAATTGTTATTTACTAAAATCTACGTTTCACTACCAAGCACCTTTTTAACCACTCTGCAGTTCTCAGTAAATATAAAATAAACCAAATATTGCAAATGTATTAGCAAGATGAAAAAGATGTGCAATGTCACACCACAGTACTAGTTACTATTGTAAGAACTTGATACATTTGCACTAAAGGAGCACATCTCAGCTCAGGTATAATTTACTGCCGCTTTCATCCTACAAATCTTGTTCATCTCCATTGGCCAACCATAAACATCAGAAGCTGCCATGTACTGAAACTATTCTGTGCTACTCCTTTTTCAGTCCCATTAGGTGTTTATACCTGTTCCTGGCATTTTCAGAATTAGTGTTTGACTTTTCACTACCTCATATATTTTTTTGCCTGATCATTATGTTCTTTTAGCTAAGGCTCTTCACCAAATATGAATTGCTACCAGCCCTGACTAGTTAAAGGGCTGTGCAGCTCCACTGATTCCGCTCCTTGGTAAGCAATGTAGGCATTAAAAAAATAGATGGGACTTGCCGGAATTGTGGTACTTGGCGCTGATCTCGTTGTGCAGCCCTGACTATTAGCCTGCCAACTGCTCTCACTCCTGGTGCTAAAAGTTCTAATGCACAATGTCCTGATCCCTCCTGTCCAACACAGTGTTTTCTCTTTAACCTCTTTGGCGTCTTCTGGAGGCCTTCAAATTATTCATCCTTATCCTCAGGGTGCACCTAGGCATTTCCTGTAATTGCGGCTACACCTTTCAGTACTAATGTGTACACATTGCACGTTATCCAGCACATGTTGTTCTTTTTTACATAATTAACTGGTTTCATATAGAATAATGGAAGTGGGTGTTTCACATCTTTCACCCAACTTGTCCTCATATAAATGAACACATTGCATATAATTAATATAAATAAAGATCGTATCGAAGTGTCTGCTACATTTTGAGGTGGCTGACAGGTAAGGTAGGTGGATTGTCCTGCCGTTAACCTCACCCCCAACAAAGGTGTCCTGTTTTGGACTACTAAATGTCACTGTGAATACCACAGTTAATTTACATATTACACCTATAGCAGAAGTGATGGGTCTTTGACGCAAAACCTTAGAATTCTGAAAGATATGATGTGTAATATGCAAACCCAGACTAGCCATCTGGCAAATGCTCGTTGGGCCGGTGGCGGGCCGGCACAGTACACTCACTTTTACTGCCACTTGATTGGCAGTTCAGGTCCTTCTACATGCTTAGATCGTGTGCAGCTGAAGTTTAGGAGCAAGCTTAGTGGGCCAGAAACTTTAAGGCCAATGACTGCTAAATTATGTACATGCATTAAAGTACCAGGGCCACTTTTCTTTCTCAGTCCAGTCCAGGTTGTGTGTTTCATTTGTGAAAAAGTAATCTGTCACCAATTACATAGTGCCAGCAATTATTATGGTTATGTTTTATTCATATACTATGCAGTGCTTTAATTTTGTTGTACAATTGCCAATGAGTATTATCCCTTATGAGACAATTCTTTTAAAAGGGCTTTTTACTTGCTTCTATTGGTTTGGGGGTCCTCTCACCACACCAAAATGTTAGAGTGTCTCTAATTAAAATATTAATACAATTATAGGATTTAAAGCATAACATACAACTTAAATAGTTAAAAGGAAGCTGCATTTCAACAAAGTGAAAGGTTTAATGTAAATATATATAACATACGGAATATTGTTTCCCACATTAAACGTTAAGTCCCACCAGTGACTTAAAAGTAAAAAAGTGACAGTTTTGCTTACTTTGCTAAGACATTTAGATTTATTAGGATTCACATACATTTATTAAAGGTTTCCAATGCCAAGTTATACAAATTTAGCTCATTTAGGTCTGGGGTGGCTAGCTTGGACCAATGTATGTATTACTTGGCACCCCTAAGCCAGAATGCAAGGTATGTAAGTTTTAATAAATGAATCGCTTAAGAAGGAGTCATGTAAAGTTTGACATTTGAATACTCTTGAGAACCGTACTACTCTCCTTCGCCAATGGTAGGTCTCTTTATGCTCCGAGAAACAATGATAATTTTGTTAACAGACATTCCAACAAATGCCAAAGTGGCTATAACTTGGCCGCTTTACCTAAAGATCTAAAAGTCTGCTACCTTTAAACGGGACCACCTTGAGTCCAACTATAATATACAGTTCTTTTGAAAAGTAAGTAAGCACTTCCAAGTGTTAGAAACCAATAGGCAAGCGTTTAAAAAGTCCCACAGTGCCAACGATTTTTTAGTACTCAGAAACTGCTGGATGTAAATGCTCGATCGATTGAAAAAAGACATCAGAGATACTTTACAAAAAGAATAAACAGTTGTAGTTTTCCCATTAACAGAAATCCTGTAATAAATCGATTGTAAGAAAAGATTTGCCGTATATATATATATATAAAAATATATATATATTTTCCAGATTGCCATTCATGAGGACACTAGGTCATTAATTCTGTGCCTGGCTCGTGGAAATATAGATAGGAATTTCCAGTAACTTGATGTTCTACACATATGTCCCGTTAAAATTTCTATCGAGTGCCGATGTCCTCGCTTTCAGTCGCAGTCACCATATTGGTTAATAACTGGGCAATCACTGACAGATATGACGCATTCTTGGAAAACTTCAAACGTAATCTCCTTAATTAGAAAGAGCTTTTGGGAGGCTGCTGCCATATAATCATTCAGTTTCACCGCGCACTGCCGCGTGTTCCTTTCCATGACCTGCTGCTTTTTACATAAAACCCTCTTTGTGCAACTGGTTGAAATCAATCAGAACAGAGATTTGGGCTGATTTCTGCATTAAAGATAAACCCGAATTCTCTGAAGCACAATCAACTTAGTTATATTAAAAAAAATATAACAGAATGGAAGTAGTTTACATAAAAAAGGAATACCCACTACTTATTTTATCCCAAATGATTGCGAATGTAAGCAAAGCTTTGGTAAATTACAGTAAGAGAGTGCATAAACAACACTGTTATCTAAACACCTCCTTTGACGCATGACTTCTTGGTTTTTCAAATACACAAATCAAATTGGTTATTATGTAGATTTATATGTTGTGGCTGCGGCTCACTTTTGGGTTGTCTGCTTTGTGGATGTGGTAGCTGAACCGTTCTTCACACAGCGTGTGCGTTGTATAAACCCAAAGGTCTGGTATTTGTCAGTGTGACTAATATGTATTACATCAGTAACACGTAGGTTGAGACAAACACTACTGGTATTTTCCAGGATTTTGGGAAGCTTAAGTACCAGGCATAGAGAGGTAGCACGAGTATTTAAATGCATCACTGTGGCATTTTACCACTAGAAGTTCAGGTAATAAAAAAAAAAAGAGGGAAAGTGTTTTCTAAGAGGCAATGAAGCTGTCATGAAATAAATGCATGAAACCACATCAGTGGAAAATGCAGATGTTTGCCTTATACGTGTAGGGTGACCTACAGGGCAGATTAGGCTACCGACTTCGGCCCCCGGGAGGGTAGAGTAGGAAGGGGGGGCAGGGGCTCTAATTTTAACATTCTGGGCCACTTCCAGAAGCCTTTTATGTGTGTATTGCTTATAGTGACAAGGATTTGTGCAGCACTTACACTACATCTGGATCCTTTCTGCAATCCATGGATCCCTTGTTCTATGAAGTATCCTTTGGGTGAATTTATGTTGGACAGGAACGGACGCTGACTGTGTTGCTTCCCAAATATATTTGGATCTGCTGTGTTAATGGTTGGCTAGGCTCCCCCCGGGCAGAATGATGCCAGCCCTACCCTGTCCCCTGGCAAAGCGCGAAAAACTTTAAATTACATGCAAGCGTGGGAAGTTCTAATTTTATAAACTGCTTGGTACTTAGTGAAATCTCAGTGCGGCTGCTTTCATTGAAACATTACAGAAGCATAGAATTTGAAGGCAGATAAACCCATGTAGATTTCTTACAATACATATATTCATGACGTACAATTGAAAACAGGGTTTAAAAGGCATGAAATGTTTTACATGTCTAAAGTTGAAATAATCAGAGGTTGAGAACCCTGCCCGTGAGCTTCCCATCTAGCCTTATGTTACTTTTATACAAAGTTCCTGGCAGGAATGGTGGGCTTATGAGGACCCCGCTCTTGAGCTTACAATAGCGCCAAGGTATTTTCTATGCAATTCTAACAGATAGTGATAACAACATGTCAAGGGGTACGTATTAACCATCTCAATGCCAGGGGGGCTAATTCTGCAATGCTTTGCTCCACACCTCTGTGGTAGTTGATTATAGAAGAGGCATTAGAGGCCTAAATGCTCTACTAATTACACTAAATATTTGCAGATGCTAATCAGATAGCTGCATTCGGAATGGAAGAGGGGGGTCACATGTGCCTCACAGCAGCAGCTCCACAATCCATCACCAGCACCCCTGGCGTTCTCCTCATTCTCCGCAGGGGAGGAGAGATCAAAGCCCCAGAAAGAACGGCATTCCCCAGCTCACTGCCACCGCTCTGTATAGGCTACGCTCGTCCTGGCATGGTGTTGGCTATATAAATTCCAGCAGCAGGAAACAGGAATTCCCCTATTGTAGTATTCTAAACCGTAAAGTAATCAAGGAAATTGGGGATTTTTTTTTAAATTGCTAATCAAAAGCGATATACTGCCTCGTATTCAGACATCAGTGAAGGGATTTGTTTTAGTAAAAGATTTACAACTTAATAGTGACTTTTATCCAATAAAGTAAAAATCTTTGAAATCTAAAATGCTCGCATATTTTACCATTTTTTTAAACAAACTACTTGGTTGAAAAGGGCTGAGGGCGCTTACCACTAAGCATTGTATTTTTTTTTTACCAGACATCATAGATATGCCAATGCCTGTGGCTACAGTAGAAAAAGCGATTACCCAGCTCATTACCTGCAGCTCTGGTATGTGTCTATTACTGACCAAAGTAAATTCTTACTGATTAAATCTTTTCCATTGTGAATATTGGTATTCAATGCTATTTTGCCAAAATCTAAATAGTTTTTCTAACTTCCTTTTTCAGACTGTGCCATCCCTGCCAAAAAGTAGATATGCAAAGGAAAAGATGCATGAACACACTATAAAAAGTGGCGCATCTCATGCGTAGATATTTACAGTTGCGTAAAAAAAAACTTTTAAAATGGTGGTATGTGATCCGCCATGATTCTAGTCATTGCATCTTTCTCGTGCTTGAGGTCTTCTTTATAAATCCCCCTGATTTTTTGGTGCATAGCTTATTAATTATTTTATTTTAGTGCACATTCAAGATTTGCCCAACATGCAGACATTTTTTTTTTGATCTGTTATAACTTTGCTTACTAATATATATGTTGTATTCTATTTTCCTGGCTGTCATGTGTAATGACTGTTCCAATGATGTTTAAAATTAGTTCTATATATAACTTTTTCTAAAAGTTAAAAGTACGGTTTTTGAAAAGGCCAGATATGTCCATCAGTTCACGCATTCCCAAGATGTATGCAATTACAGAGGGTAGAGAAACAGGGAATGTAAGGTCTTAAGGGCTTAGATAATGGCATAAAAAATTGCAACGATTACCCTTGTGTTCTCCAAAAGACATATTATTTAAAACCTATCAAGCTCTTTTTTTGCCAATAAAAGGCAGAGGAACGTCCACTTTCTGAAATTGCTGTTAATGCCTGACCTAGCGTCGAAGACAAGGTTAATTATAGGTTTTTAACAGAAGTATCATTCTGGTTTAATATAAGTCCCTGAATCCTAAATATTGAAGCAAGGGACATTTTTTTCAGGAACAATTGTCTTCGAATGAAGAGTGACAACACTGTGATCTCTGAAGACCCCTAGCAACTCCTGTCGTTGTCTTCTATAGCAACTATGTTTCCAAGGAAACATGAAACACGTGGCTCGGATAAGAAGGAACCGTGAAATCTGATGTCATAGCTCAACAATCAGTTCAAAAAACTTTCGGACGTGATTTATCACCAGGGGAGCACTACAATCAACCATTTTTAAACTTTGAAAAAAAATGAGGCCCTTTTTCACTTATTTCTCAACTAAGACATTGTGCATATATGGGTATGTAGAATATATTCACGAGAGATAAAAAAAAAAGCATTAATTAGTGTATTTGTACACTATTATACAATGATATATTCTAAGTATGTGTAACTATCACATGGATGATAGTGACTTCACCTTTTCATATTAAACTAATCAACCAATACACCGAATAATAAAGCCATGGATTATGTTGGTCGTAAGGAAAGTAGTAGGGCCCAAAAACAGCTGTATAACTTATTACACTATTATTATGTTTCTATTCAATATATTGAACCTTCCAACCACCCACAAAGCTTGAAGAACAAAAGAATGCACCTTTTGCAGACAGATCTCTAGGGCTAGGGCACATAGTAATAGTATTACTTGCCTCCTATAAGACTTTTTGTAGGTATTTGTAAGTACTTTCTTTATCTCAAATCCTTTGCTACAATTATTCAAACGTTCCTCTAGGACTGGGTCATGTTTAGCGAGTTAGAACTAGTTTTTGCATAAGTGTAATGATAAAAAGTGGACATTTTGTAAAATCAGCGATCAACAAATGGAATGTGAGCTGTTTGGAAGTCCACGTTACATCATAATGCCTGTTATAATTTCCTATAAATTGGATTGCTGTTTGTACATGCCTCTTTTATCTCTACACCTGTGTAGAAGCCACTTAGAGTTTACTGACGGTACATCAACAAGGTATAACTTGCAAAGATATACAGATAAAAATACAAATATGGACAAACCGCAAATTCAATGGACATCTGATTATTTCAACTTTAGACATGTGAAACATTTCATGCCTTTTAAACCCTGTTTTCAGGCACTGTCTCTTTTAATCCTTGATTAATTACTCATCGCTCCAGGAATTTAATGGGTTACAATTTACAAATTTGTCATAACATTGAATTTTACAAAGAAGAAATATATATATAAATGTAGAATCAATAAAATGACCTAAAACAAATCTTATTTTATATACCAACAGAACTGCCATTTGGGTCAGTTTATGATTTTTTAGGCCTAACTCAGGGCAGCGCCACCAACTGCTCCCGTCACACTGCCTTCCATACTACTGCGTATTTAAACATTTCTCATTTTCCTTGATCTCAGAATTTAATTTATTTTATTATATATGTATTGATAATATTTTCAGATTTTTTTAGATCAATATAAATTGAAATAATATAAAAATATTTGTTTTTTTTATATTTTCAAAATCATTGCAGTGCAAGAGTCTGTTTCAGACCATATGTTATCTTAGGTCAAATACTGATCAATTGATTGATGAATCTTGTAATTAAATATTTATGCCGTTGTAGCGCTAAAGAGTGTCTCTATCGTAAAACACTACTTAAAGGAAGTCATTTCTTTTTTTGTTCATTTATTTATTAAAGCACAATCATGTCATCTTTTATTTATTTGGTTTTAATAATAAATAATGCTACCCTTTCCCACCTGCATAGTTTTAAAAAAAATGTCCAAGATGAAGAAAACACTGAAAAATCCACTCTCATAGTTAACAAATTTTACTTACACTTTGCAATTTAATGTAACATAAACCCTTAAACAAGCATTGGACATGGACCAGTGAACACTGGAATAATACTGAACGTAACATTGATACCTTAGGGATTTTGTCAGTTAATATTAAAAAAGATTGAGTTGGTGGATTAAAGAAATGAGTGCTAAATATTACATTATACTCATACCGATAAGAAAGTTGCAGGCTCAAAATCTAGTCAGTAATTTATCTTTTCATTTGGCCTTATCAAGTGCTTTGCAAGGCCTATAATATTTATAGACTGGACATATCTTCCAATTGTTTGATTCTAATTGTAGTATTCATATAAATAAGTTGTTTTTTCTCCAATTGAGTGCCTGCAGCCTGGGTGTGGACCCCATTAAAACTCCCATGGTCCCTAGGGCCACCTTTTCATAGGCTTCTATAGTATATACAACTCTTTCCTCTGACCTCTTCTGCCCCACCTAGTGAAGTTGGAAGCATAAAGGATGCGTGTGCTTTTCTTGTGTTGTCCACCTGGGACAGCAGAAGCTCTGTTTTTGAAGAAGCTGAGTTACCCACATATAGGGGTGCGGGTAGCCACATGGAGCCTTTAGTAACTCCCTGGAGTTAAGTGGGCAGGAGACAAAAGAAAGTGGGTTGAGAGTAGACAAAACATGAGCAGGGAGTAGACATGGACAAACACTGCTTTCCTGGCCAGAGAACAAACTCTCAATTTGTCTCAATGTGGGTTTATTGTTTTTTTTTTATTATTGTACCCAGATTATGGTAGTGGTCCGGGTGTGTGCACAGATCACGGTTCTGCAGCGTCCCAGAACACATTTATTTCATGCACAAATGGAAACTAAAATGTACTCTATACCTTTCCAGATGCTTTTATTTTAAATTCTCACTAATCCCAGCCCTTTTCAGCTAGGTGAGCAGTGAGAAGAATATTTAACACATCAACCTAAGATATATATATATATAACATATCTATGTGAGCTTGTCGGGGATCTCATTCCAAAACCATGGGTATTAATATTGACTTTTCCCACATGGAGGCTACAACAGCTTCCGCTTTTCTGGGAAGGATTTCCACAAGATTTTGGAGTGCATCTGTGGGAATTTGTGACCATTTAGCCAAAGGAGCATTTATGAGGTCAGACACTAATATTGGGCAAGAAGGCCTGGCTTGCAATCTGCGTTCCAGTTTATGCCAAAGGTGTTCATTGGGTTTAAGGTCAGGGCTTTGTTCAGGCCACTTGAATTTCTCCACACCAAACTCCAAACTCGTCTTTATGGATCTTGCTTTATGAACAGTGGCTTGTGCTACAAAGTTAAAAGCATACAATTGTCTACATTGTCTTTGTATGCTGTAGCATTAACATGACCCTTCATTGGAACTAAGGGGTCTACCTCAAACCCTGAAAAAACAGCCCCAGACCATTATCCCTCCTCCACCAAACTTTACAGCAGGCACTATGCATTCAGGTTTATAGTGTTCTCCTGGCATCTGTCAAACTCAGATTTGTCCATCAGAACAATAGTGATGTTTGATTCATTGTTCCAGATAACATGTTTTCACTTTATACCACTCCAGTCCATGCTTGTCATTGCACATGTGTCAGATTGTATGCAGTTGCTCAGCAATGGAAACCTACTTCGTGAAGCTCCCGGTGCATAGTGCTTGTGCTGATGTTTCTTCCAGATGCGCTTAGGACTCTGTAGTGAGTGATGCTACACGACAGTGGCCCCTGTTTGGAGTGTGCATTGATTTATTGCTGCGGCTGAGGTTTTGTTACTCGCTGATGTTTCCGCTCATCAGCAGTAGCATTTACAGTGGACTAGGGCATGTCTAGCAGGGCGGACATTGTACAAACTGCCTTGTAGCAAAGGTGACATCCTATGACAGTGGCACATTTAAAGTCACTGATCTCTTCTACCAATTCCACTGACAATGTTTGTCAATAGAGATGACATGCATACATGCCTATGTGCTTGATTTTATACACCTGTTAGCAATGAGTGTGGCTGAAACACCTAAAGTGGTGTCCACATACATTTGACCATATAGTATGTCTATATATATTCCCTATATTTTTGTTTAAAAATCTCATGTTTGTTAGCTTTTAATTACTCTTACACCAATAGGTCTAATGTATCCTATACAATACATTTAAATATTGAGAACATTCTTAAACATTCTTAAACGTATTTCTAATATATGTCATACAGATCATTGTGCTCTTTCATTAAACATTACATTTGTAGATTGTATTGTATTGCATTATGCCGATGTATTGCCAGTGGGCCAGATTTTGTGTGAATGAATATTTTCCACTTGTGCAGCAAAATGTATGTGGGGATCTACTGGGGAATTGTATATTGTTGTAAGAGGATATTTAGATGGTGTCAGCATAGTGCAAAAATGTATAAAACTTAAAAATAATGATACACATTACATTGAAGAAAGGTATTTAAGACAAGGATCCCCTTATGGTATAATTTCCAGACAAAGTAACACAGTTTGACCTGTTCTAGCCAAATGCTGTTAGGTAAGTACTCAGAATATTTTACTTAACAGCATAAGATGCATACATAATAGAGAAGCACCATTTCTGAAGTCAGGGGCTAAGTTTATTATTCTTAGTTCGGTATGGTTTGAAAAACATCCTCTGCAAGGCAAGTACAGGTCTGTTCCTTATATATATATTTATACAAAAGTGGTTGTATGTGCATTACAATCACTGATTCGTCTGGGTTCTTGGAATAACCTCAAACATCACCAGTGAAACAGTGTTTGGTCTCGTCCCTTTCTGCATATTCTCTGCCCATATAAATATGGACTGGTTCTAGGTCTGCCCCTATGCACACCTGCCACAGCAAACTATACCGTGTATGGTGGTAGAGTAAGTGTGTCTTACTGCATGGGGTTAGCCTGAATGTGTGTTACTGCATGGTGATAGAGTTTGCATGTGTTAGTGTATGATGTTAGCCTATGTGTTAGTCTATGGTGCCAGCATGCGTGTGTGAGTGTGTGTTATCATTATATTTTAGAGTGTATGTTAGTGTATGGTGTTAGCATGAGTGTGTGAATGGGTGTTAGCATGGGTGCATGCCAGCATATGGCGTTAGAGTGTGTGTACATTTATGGAGTTACTATGAGTGTGCTCACCGGTGGATATTCCCAAACTCTTAACAGTCAATTAAACTTTCTTACAAACTATTTTACAAATATTTCAAGGCAATGTTCTGCAGAAAAGGAGCACATTTGAGCACCATTAATGATAAAACAAATATATATAAGACAAACAAAGGCACCACTGAATTGCAAGCATGTGGGGATCATTGTAGCTGGAATTTCTCTGTAAAGTACACATTTAAGGTATGCAGCATTTGTTGGTGCAATATAGAATAACAGTACCAAATGTAATACCTTTTTAATGAGGAATTTCCCCACAACCTAGCCTATATGATGAGTTTACAGTTTCATTTTCCATATGACTTTACTGATTAACCAGTTCCACAAAAAGGGAACTATTCTGGTAGTAGTAAGTCACTTAGTGAATGACCATTTCTGACCTGAATTCACAGTAACATGATGCAATCTAAGCAGATTATAAACTATTCTACTGGCAATTCTACAGTCCTAGGAAAATATGCTTCCCATAAATACATTGTTAGTCTGGAAATGCTAAAACTAAAAATAGATATGGAGGAAAAAAATTATTAGCTGTTCTTACTAGGAAGAAGCAAGGACATGAATGCGACAAATGAAAAGTCCTGTTTCCCAAACAATGAAGCTCTTTTGTCAAGGTGTATGCTGACACCGTGTTTTGCAGTGGAAAGCAACTTGGAAACCTAGAATAAGGCATACATCAATATATATATATATATATATATATATATATATATATATATATATATATATATACTGCATATATAGATATATATATATATCTGCCTGTCTGATGAGACCAAAGGGAATTTTCTGATGGGTTTCCACAGCAGACGTTCGTTATGGTCAGTGTGGTACAGCCAGTAGCACTGCTTGTAATGTTCAATACTTTTATTTGTGCCAACAGGGCAGCCATTAGGAAACCTCGGCCAATACAGCTGTATGGAGCCTGGCCACCAGAGAGGCCACGGGGGCTTCACATTCCCATAAAGGTAGAGTTTTAAACATGCAGACTAGGGGGTATTTCTTTAACATGGGGAACCGGAAAGAAAGAAGGGTATACTTTCTTTTAACACAGAAAGCACCTTGTAGGATTAACATGCTATAAGGTGACAGCGAGGGGGCCTCGAGGTCCAATGTTGATACTGGGTTAAAACATTTCTGATGGGAGCCCTGTTTGCTAATGCTTATTATTTGGGGATTTAATACCATGTGCCCAATTTTAAATCTGTGAGTGCATTAAGACATTTTCGCTTTTTTTTGCTATTATTATTCATTATTATTTATACTTTTTTGTTACAGTGTTTCCTGGAGATTTTTGCCCTCTTTGGTTAAGAGACCATCCCTAAGTGACTGTAAATGTGGTGTAATAACAAATAAGTATAAAATACTACAATATTTAACCCCTAATTCAGTGTCAATTTAATGTAGGAATACAGTTGTGGCTTATTTTGATGCTACAGTGTTGACATTTAAATGGTTAAATTGTGACTGCTACAGTACATAGATTTTCTTTAGACATGTCTTAAGAAGTGTAGATCAAGTTGTTTATGGTCTGGACTGTAAGTGTAAAAATGTCCATTTAAGTCAAGCTATTAGTATAACACCATTGACTGAGTTTAGAAGTTGTCTGTTGAATTGCAAATCATGCATTTTGAGTCTATGGTTTAGATTGGACATTGAATAAAGCCCAAGAGACCTCAAAAGAGAATGGCTTTATTATAATGCTCAATTGTACTGGAAACCTTTTTATTGACCGTGGTCTTTAGTTATTAGATACTTAACTACAGATCTCATTTGTTTTTTCTGCAAACTGTATTTCAATTAATTAATATTATGGATTATACTGTTTGTAACACTTTAAAAAATACAAAATAAGCTACAAATACCAAACCAAATATGATGCAAATGCAGCAGATGGAATAGGATGTATAATGTTTCCCCAAACTACCTTACATTAAATTAAATATGAGCTTTAAGCCAGCATGAGTTGCATAAGGATTTTCTTGCTGTAAATACAGCTAATGATTTCAGCTATCCAGTTACATAAAATGTAGGAGCCTGGTTTACATAATTTTAAATATTTTTCTGATTACAAATCTTTGATTGCCAGGAGATATTTCAGCAGTTTTTTTTTAAAGGGAAACGGCAAACAAAGGTCCAGTATTACACAATAGATTCTGTAGGTCATTTATTGAATAAGAACTATAGATATTTAAGGAAGGGCCATATCCGATGGCATCAGTTATTTATTCACTACAAAATATTCTGTTGCTTAATAGAGTGAATAATGCAATAGGTTACTGAACAGTGACCAAACCACCAGTAAATTTGCTAAAATGTCTAAAACCAGTCAAACCTGGACATGGATAACAAAAAAAAAAAAATATATATATATATATATATATATATATATATATATATATATATATATACACCAGTGTATGTATATATATATATATATATATATATATATATATATATATATATATATCTATATATATATATATATATATATATAGATATATATATATATATATATATATATAGATATATATATATATATATATATATATATATATATATATATATATATATATATATGTAAATGGGTGAAGCCGTATTAGTATTGCAGAGTATTCGGTGATACCTTTTTTTATTTTATATATATATATATATAGTGAAATCATATTACTTTCTAGAATTAGAAGGTAGGTACAAGTAGGACGTTTGATATATAAATATGTTGCATATTATTATTTTTTTATATGTATATAAATGCCATAACTATTAGTATGTGTGTTGCTTAATCTGATCAGTAATGATCCTTACTTCTCTTTTCTCTCGTTCTCCCTCTCTCTTTTTTGGTTTACGTATGGCAAATCCTGACCTCAGGCCTCAGTGCGGGTTTTCAGGATATATACTCACAGGAGCACAGATGGTTCTCCATTAGCACAGGTGGATCTGTCAAAAAGACGGTGACACACTGATTGATCCACCTGTGCACCTGTCCAAAACACTTGTATTACTAGGAGGTCTAGACAAGTAACTTTGATAGACGATGACCTGAAGGAAATCTATACCTGGAAAAGAAACAAGCTGAATATTATATATATATATATATATATATATATATATATATATATATATATATTACTATGTTGTGATCAGTCCTATAGTGTATAATATTTAAATGTGTTACCATAATTCTCCATTATAGTTTATAGAATATAAAATTTGTGCACCCTGGAGTTCAGTATAAACTCTACTAATAGGTTTAAACTTTAAGGACAATATTTTATGTCACTGATCCCTATTTATCTAAGATTTTGTTTGTACAGGAGAATCTTCTGATATCTGTAGGTGCCAAAGAACCTTGTGAGATCTCATTTAGGGCCATCTTTAATGTGGGGCTGCTGCCCAGGGTCCAGTCATTCCTGGGCACCTGCTCCTTCCAGCAGGAACACATCAGGGTTACATAACGTGACCCTGCTGTGCTCCTGTGGTAAAAGAGAAGTTGCTTACACAGCGTGTGAGCACCACAGAGGAAGCTGCAGGTAAGAGGGTGTGGGAGCAAGTATGAATGGAATGTGTGAATGATTATGTGTGAATGAGTATGTATGTATATATTTATGTATGCGTGTTTTTGCATGGATGTGGACAGGTGTGTGTTTGCCTGGGTGTATAAGTGTTTGGGGGGCAAAGATGGCACAGGCAGGTTGCTTGGGGGGCACAGACAAGCAGTGATTAATGCTTCAATTTAGGGTTTACATGCATGATTAATTTGTTCTATACCTTCAATGCTGGGTTGAACATATAATTTTCAGTTGATGTATACCTGCAAAGCTGGGTTTGTGTGTTATTCAGTTGCTTTATACCTGCGATTCCATCTGTTATTTATTTAAACGATACTTGCAAATACAGGGTTTGTGCATCATATTCAGTTGATTTATACCTGCAATGCTATGTTTCCATGTGTTGTTTATTATTACCTGCAAATACAGGGTTTGTGTGTCTTATTCAGTTGATCTATACCTGCAATGCTGTGTTTATTTGAGCTATACCTGAACTACATGAAGGAGGAGGAAAGAGTTATGATACATTGAAGGAGGGCACAAAGGGACTCTGGGGGTAATGATGGAAGGAAGAGGTCACCATGGGGGTGCCTACACACACCATAAGCTGGCCCTTATCACAACTTGCACTCCGTTTCAGGCCACTCACCGGCCCCGCACCATTCATTTTTCTAAGCAATTGCCATTGCATAGCAATTGCCTCTCTTGCCCTGTGCGTGTGGTGCGAGGACGTCTCACGCGGAGTCATGCTAGTGTCAGAAGGAGGGAAGACTGCACTGACTCTGATAGTCTCCTCCTAATCTGCAGAGTCAGTTTGGCAAGTAATTTTGTTTTTTGCATGCTAGGCAGAGCGGGGGTTCAAGGACAAAAACAAATGCTTGCCCAGGGTCCAATCAATATTAAAGACGACGGTGATCTCATTCATCCCACTGGCATGCTAAACTGCTTGAAGCCTGGAGCCCAGAGTCAGATGGACCAAGGTGTTATATGGAGCATTTTTTTAAATTACATTTTATTTTACAAGTTCCTTAATCTGGCTTTACAGATAAAATGGGGGAGTTTACTGGGCTGGATTGGCATAACAACAATAGAAATATAGATGATATTATTACCCAATTGTACTCATTTATCAACCTCTGTAGGATGAAGGGCTCTAATTGACCATGCCAGGATTTGTAGAGGGGAGGGGGAAGGGTGAATACATATGGATATTCAAAGGCATTTGCAAGGGGCCACACCATAATTTAAAGAGACCACTCACCTACCGTATGCATTGAAGAGCATATGATGGTTGTACTGTCTCTTTAAGTTATTTTAATAATCTCTTAATCATTTCTCGTGCATAGATTTTAATATGTAACAGCTGCACCTTCTTCCTGATTTTCTAGTAAGATTAAAATGTTGCACTCCTATTAGTTGGCGCAGTAATCAGGACAGATACGGTGCCCTAAATGTTAATAGAGGATTCCAAAACTTTGATATATGGATCAAAGTTTTTTCATAAAGCAGTTCATCTTCAAAAAAAAGTACTGGTTTTGAGTATTTTCTTAAATCAAACATCCAAGGTTTCATCCAAAGCTACAAGGAGGAGACCTGCTCGGCTAAAAGAGTTGGTTTAAAGTTAATAATGAAAATTCCCTGCCGCAGAGCCCCTGGGCATAGTAACAACTTAAGGGGACATTCAAGCCGTAAAACATACAAAATTCGCTGTTCAACCCTTTGCAAAAAGAAATGTCAAGGGATGAGAACCTAGAGGCAACCACACCCCGATGTCATTGTTTTACAGCACGTGATTGTTCCTATAAAACTTTACAAAGCGTTTTCTTCAAATGTAATGAGGTTCTCAAGAGGTTATCTACCATGAGCTATTTTATTGCATACTTTGTTCTGCCATATAAATGATCATGTCTTTACATTCTCCATGTTGTTCTGACAAAAAGCTTCCTACAAAAGCTGCCATCAATAAGCAATAAAGGAGCTTGTAAGTGAATACATTATCATTCTGCCTTAAAGGGGCTGTTACGCCTTCATTTTTTTTTATTTCAGGCACCCATTAAGTACACCATAATAGGTTCTCTGTCTCAGTCTCCCTGCAGTGTTTATTGAGGAGCAATGCTAGGTTACTTACAATGGGTCGTTGATAACATGTGCAGGTACTTCTCTCCCTTTGTCGCTGGGTTTAGTAATAGCATGAAAGCCTGATAAACAGGCTTCAAGCACAAGGTGGAGGTACTTTGACACAAAGCTTAGTGTTCCTCTACTATGTCTAGGCTGAGAGAGAGCAGAGCCAGTCTGGTGATGACAAGGCAGTCCTGGCACCTTAAGGCCAGTTGCCACCAGCTAGCTATGCACAGCCACAAGCTAGGTTTTTATGTTCATGTAGCGGGCAGCTGATCTGTAGCTAGAGTTGAGTTGGTGGCGCTGTCAACTTTTGCCCCATATGCCAGATCCGGTCCGTGGGGGGGTGGGTAAAAAGCACAATTAGACTATCTAGGTTTAGTATGTCTGGCACTTACTTTAGGTACTCGGAACTATTTCATAAACTGCATTGAAGGTATGGAAAAATAGCTTCTTACGAGCGCCTTATTTTCTTTTCCGACCTGCAAAAAGTAGAAATTGAATACATAAATACATTTGGCAGCGGGATTTTAAAAATGACAGTTTATATCTTTCAGTGTGCTTTGCCTATTCTCCTTTCTTTTTTTTTTTCATTTTCCTATTTTCTACCTGCTGTTTTTGATACCATGATTTAGATGGGTGGCTGGCATTATTCAGCGAAAACGTGCCAAATTGTGCATATTTATTGTATTTACTGATATTGATCTGACGTTTGACTTCTGAGCGCTTCTATCATCTGTGAGATTACTCTGAATAAACAAGGTGGCTTCCCCAAGGCAGAATCAAATGTTTTATGTATTAGAAGTACAAAGTATCGGGTTGAATGAGATATATATTTACATAGCGGATAACACAGATATACAATGCATAAATAACCTAGCGCTTTCAGTTACAAAAGAATAAAACATCTTTATTTTTAAACAAGATTTCTAACTACAGAATGGCTTATCTCCATGTCTTAATTAGGACATTGGGGGTTATACATAAAGAGTCCTTCTGGAGCAAGGTGTTAAAAGTTGTACAATCACCATAGAAACCAATGGAATGTTCCTACTGATCCCTTTTGGATTCATACAATTGGAGCCAAGAACAGTAAATCGAGGGCTGGCACCATTCTGCCCGGACAGCAAGCCCAGCCAAGTGGCAGTGATCATTTGTCCGAAAACATATATGGTAAACAACATGCCCATGTAAAATGCAAGCCTATCCAAAACACATTTAGAGAAAGGGAATGCATAAATAGAGGGTATGGTCGGGATGTATACGCTGCCTAAAGTACTTTTGAGATCATTGTGGTGATATATGGAATGGCAAGTAAAACACAAAAGCATCAGATAGTGGCCCCCGAAACCATTAGATCAGAGCACTTCTGGAGGCAATTGCTTCCCTGCCCACTTGCCAGTGCCCCATTATATATTTATCCATCTATATCTAGCTATACATTTCAGGCCATGTAACTATTCCTCCCATTTTATCATATGGATACCATACCAATCACCCATAATGTGACTCCAGAAAACCCAACTGAAATGTCCCTGCCTTGCCACATAACATTCTAAAGTACCGCCACGGGCTTTTTATTCCGCTTAGTTTCTAAACGATAAATAAATTAGCATATTTACCAAACTGTGAGAATGAAACTGAAACATGCATACAAATGTATGACTCACAAAGCTAAAACATGTTCTGCCTTGTCGAAAAAATGGAGATATAATCATCAGACCCACTGTATGCTTTTAATCTGTTAGTAGAATAATTGTACAAAATGTAAAAATGTACAGTTAAAAAGCCGCCAATGGGTGTTCTAGAAGTGGCTGTTTATTGTGTTTGCTTTCAATTTTAAGCATTAATCAGATAATCTCTCGGTGTACCCATTTGCGAAGATTATGTGCATTGATTACTTTATTGAAATATTTCATTGATGAAAAACCACATTTTAAAATGTAAAACTATGAGCATTAAATCTCATCATTAAACCATTTTCCATTATATTTTCTTTTCCTTTTTTATGATGGTGCGATGTAAAACAATAAATAATAATAATAATAATAGTAATTTTCCACCATACGAATATGCAGTAACGTGATGAAAACTAAAGACGTGAAGTTACGAGCTTCAAAGTAGCATGATTTTAGGGTGTCATGGCTGTCTTTTTTTTAGATCTCCTACTAGATTGCACAGGTATGTGTCACTATTTATAAAACAATGCAAAGGTGGAGTTTTTTAATCTATGTATTTATAGGTGTTTCATTTTCCTATGTACTTTGACTACATGACCGAGACGCTGTTAATAGTAATGTGTTTCTATGTGATACTGTCATACACAAGAGCCATTGTAAGAGCCATTGTAAGATATCCACCACGAAAAACCCCTACAGCTGTGTTTCCTACTTTAAATCAATTGTAATTTAAAGTAGCTTGGGTTATAACAAGTTAAACGGCTTTCTTTTGTTCTAGTGCTCTCTCATGTATGTGCTGCTGCCCTTCCATGTAGAACATTCACACATATACTTAAAATAACGGAAAGTGGAACTTTTCGATCCGATAAGTCATGAGCATCAAGACGTTTACATTAAGACATATGCAATGTTTTAGGAAGTTTCAAAATCGTCACACGCATAGTGGCATCAGCCAGTAGATAATTAAAGTTTTGTCATTACTACTTTACTTTACATTACTTAGGTGTCAGTGTAATCGCTGGCATTCCATTGACGTAGAACACTTATTATATTTACTTATTAATATTTTATAATCCCAAATATTTAGTATGAAATGAAACAGCCTAGGGCAAACCGTCAATTAGAATGATACATGTAGATGAAAATTATAGGATGACCTCTACATGTATATAATTTCCATGGCTTAAATGTTCTTACGAGGATTCGCGTAATTAGAAAATCTAGACAGACAAGGGTTTATTCACTAAAGTGAGAGTATCCAAGTGAGCCTTTCAGCATTGGAACTATTAGGAGATGAATCATTATCAAACCTATGCCATGCAGTTTGTAGAAGAACCGGTTCCAAATGCAAGCCTATACAAAGCACATTTCATTCACTTTTAACTGTTACCATTCAGCCGTTCCCACGTTAAAGGTATCAGCGGTTTATAATAATTAGTAAAGTGGTCTGCAACACATCGGTCAGCTAAGGAAAGTGAGAGGTAGAGTATTTTTAATTGAAAAAGTAAAGATAAATTGTAATATTCCGTCTAGTGCAGTGCCGAGAAGATGCAAAAAAAAAATAAAAAAATATATATATATATATATATACAGGCATATAATTTAGATTTGCTAATATATATATATATATATATATATATATATTATAATATTATTATTAATAATCACTCAGGAGTTACCTACTTACTGGAATTAAAATATCGTCATTCGTGATAAAACTCAGCTGATAGATTTCTTTATTGCTTCCGAATCTACACTGCATGTCTGTCTAGTACCAGAAAAGGTTAGGGCAGAAGGGAATCAAGTAATATACTCAATGTATAACAAGAAAGAGAATCATCGAACACATATTGTAGATGTGAAATTCAGTATGAAAAAAAAAAATAGTGAAATCCAGGTTAGATTGCAAATCTTGAATTTCTCTGTAGCCCTGGGCTCCCTTAATATTTATAACATGAACATATCCATTACTTGCAGAGCCTGTCAGGCTGACTTTGAAATGACATTACTGAAGTGAAGAGAAAAGTGGGCACGGCTTGGAAATTATTAGAGTGTAATGTTAATAATTTAGCAATCGCATGCACGCAGACCCTCGGAGCCCTAGCGTCTCTTAAGCAGTCATCTCTCAGAGGAGAAATACAGTGATCAAACCAAAAGCGCAGAGACATTGATGGATCACTAAAAAGATTGGAACTTGAATTCTTGATAAACTTACATATATATATTTATGCCACAGACAAGAAAATGCAACAAATACAGACTCTGCTGTGGCACCAACCAAATGGATAGACAGATCAAAGTAATACGTTTTAAATTATAAACAAATAAATATATTCATTATCTACCTGGATATTACTTAAGGGGCCAATTTCTAGCAGAAAACCTTATTTTTGTTACAAACAATACATATGTTTAATTTTTTTTAAAAAACGCAGTATAACATTATAATTATTGTATGTGTCTTGTATATGTCTGTGTTCTGCAGCCTGTTAGCTACCCTGATGCTGATGGGTATTTCAATTGTCATTCAAAAATATGCAGTTTTCACACATTTATGACATTTCTTGTATCTATGGAGATGTCTTTAAAATGAAGGCCAATAAAGCAATTTTTTTGTTTTTGCAGTTGTCTTTATAGTGGACATTGATCCAAAGAACATTAAATCCACTTATATGTCAACATTTTTTTGTTGCATACAGCTATCTTGAGAATTGCAATCAGCGCCAGATTGAGGATAACAGCCCAATCTGTACAGAGCCCCAGAAATTGAATATTGTATATTAGCACGACTAAAAAGCCTTGGTGGAAACAGGTCTCCTAAAAAGTTCCTGTTTTTTTCTGATGATAGAGGAGCTAGGTAGTCCTTATGTATGGACCAAGAAGTTTCAGGGAATGAAGGGGCCATATTTCCTTCAGGAGTGCACCCCCTCCACACCAACAACAAAGAAGGGCACCCAGTGCCCACCGTGACCTTACTGGCATATTTTGGAACCTTGTTTCACATTTTCCTTTTTGTGAACCCTTGAGGCCTCAAAACAAACAAAAAAGACCCAAATGTCCTTTTTTAATGCATATTCTCAAGTTACCTCTGCCCATGACTCTTATAGAGAGCATGATGATTGTTTCCTTACCTAATAATATACTGGATAATATACTGGATGCTTTTCCTTTTGAGGTGTAAAGAGATTAAGATAAGTACATCATCATTATTTTTTATAGTATGTTTAAAAAGGAAAGGCTATATTAAGTATATGACATTCAATTTCTGCCAACGGAATCATGCTTAGGGGTATGTATATAACCATCTTCCCTGATTATTAGTTGGTTAAATTAACACCACCTGTCTGAGGGCATTAAAACATACTGTAATATGTCTAACAGGGCTTCACAAGAGCTTTCTACATCTTCATTATTTTCAGAGACATTCTTGAAGAACATACTCAAACTTATGCAAAAACCATCAACATCTGTCTTCACGAGGCCACTCTTTTGATGTTGGAATAAACAATGAGGGCAATGAGTGTTGCATTGTTAACCCCTAAATGACAACGGGTTGTACTTAAATCCATTAATGACAGTGGCTTAAAATTGGAAAACTTTACCCCAGTGTCTACTGCAAGGTAAAAGACTATTTGGAAATAGTGGGGTAATCAAAGCTTTATAATTTTAAGCTATAGAATATTTGGAGTTAATATCTCATTTTGACACTTAAAATATATATTAAAACAGATTCACATTGGAAGGCAGTTAGTGTGTGACACTCTGGTTGGATGAGCTTAATCTGTTGAAGTTCAAGATTTTGGCTGTCTGTTAAGCTTCTTAAGAAGTACCTTGCGTGTTACCATATGGGCTCAAAAATCATCACTATGGGGGTCTACTTAACAAAGGCGTATGACAATCTGAAATGAATGCATTTTGCAATATTCATTATATTTCCTTAGTGAAAACAGCTTAAAGTTCAAATAGAATATTTGCCTTTAATGTTTTGTGACAGCTAATTCTCTCTTCTTCAATAAAATAAAAGCAAAAAGCATATGAAAAAAAAGTTTTTCTATACATAGTAACACTAATTTTGTTTAAAAAGTAATTCTATCAAATTCAACCTTATCCCTGCCCCTGCTGTTGATCTCAAAGCAGACAAAAACTCCACAATAAAGTAAATTCCAATTGTGCATCAAAAAGGGGGGGGGGGGTCATTCCTGACTTCAAAATGTTAATCAGATGAATCAAATGATTAAAATTTTTTGGTTTATTTTTGGCCATTTGTTTTCAGACAACAAATTTGTTTTGTATGAAAAATCGTGGATATTTTAGATTCGGAAACGAAATTCATTGTCTAATGCCCACTTTTACTATTTTTTTTTTTACTTTCTGACACTCTCTCAGAGTTGCTCACTCTGTCATTTTCGTTCATTCTCTCTCTCATGCTCTCTGAGTGTCTCCTACCTTCTCTGCCGACTACCTCTCTCACATCTTCTTGGTCTCCTTTCTCCACTCTTCTATGTTTTAACTTCTTTCTTCGTCCGCATGTCTGCGGACATAACCTACTGGCAAACTTTTGCCATGATGGTGGAGCTTCCAGTGGCCTCTGATCCTCCATTAGGGGGAGAGAACATGACCATAAGCTTTGCCATTTTGGAGAAAGTTCACATAAGGTTAAACTAGAGCAAAATGGCAGAGCTCCGGTGACCTCCTCCTGGTGACTCTCCTCCTGAGAGGATGTCACTGGTACCTCTATTTTGGCAGCTGAAGAAAGAAGACAGAAAAAGAAGAGAGAAGAAAAAGGATACAAAGAACAAGAAGGTGCAAGACACGGAAGATGAAGTGGTCAGCAGAGAAGGTAGCCAAGACATTTAGAAAGTGTAAGAGAGTGAAGCCTACAGATTTTGGAAGAAAATTCTGAGCTTTTTGCTTTGTCTTAGTCCGTTTGGTAGGGGGTCTGGCCTTGTTTTCAGTGATTTGTGTGAATTTACTTAAATTTGCAATTCGTACTTACCCGCATCCAAAAGTCTAACAACTAATCATGTCAACATTTAACGTTTATAAGCCTTTTGCTACCAGCACATTTTAAAGGCATCACTTGAATTTCATTGCAGAAAGTATTTTTATACAGTATAAGGCAATTTCTACTGTTTTTTGCAACCATGGTCATTGCACATCTAAATCATTCATTTCATAATGTCCTTTAGTTAGCAAGCTTTGTTTCCAAAAGGAATACCCTTACATGTGTCAGTGTTGAATTTCATTTTTCACCTGGCTTCCCAGTCTCCTTTTTTTGTCCAAATGTTCTTTTGTTCATTTCTTTGATTGTACATTTTAAAAGCTATTTCTTTGGCTTTGTCCATCCATGGCATTCTCTGCTAACCCTCTGGCTTTGCCTCTTGCCTACAGCCTCAACATGTACATACTGCGGGATTCTCATTAACAGTCAGACGCCTGAACCAAATGACCCTATTAGCTGGTCAATCAGCTATTTTTTAAGCTTTGACATTTTCTAAATTTTTCTGTCAAAACATCAAGGCTTCTTGTGTGTCCTATAGGATACAGGTGGGAGCGCTGCCGGTAAGAACTAAAATATATATCTATATATATATATATGTGTACACAACTGGCAAGGACTATACATAAAATGTTTTAATATGGACTCCAGAACACATTGAACATAAAATCTCAAATTACATACATGTGTGGTAAATATATACCCGTTAAAATACATTTAAAACAACATATAAAATAGTATGCAATGACTTAGCAATCGTGCATCTGGGTTTAGATATGAAGAAACAGAACCTGGCGCGTTTCGCCGCTGGAAATCAGCTTCCTCAGAGGTGTAGGGAAGTCAAGACAGCCCTCGGTTACTAATACAAGAGATGAATTAGGGAGACCGAAGCTTCAGACTTAATGTTTGTTTCATATGTCTGTCTCCTATGTTGGGGTAAAGTTTATTTAGTGTCCTGCTGGATAGAGAGTAGTAGAGCGTGTTTGGTTTATGCCTCTGCAGCTGTTGGGAAGATATAATTTCTGTTTTTTTATGTAGTGATTGTTGTAGTGATTGTTTCTTACAAGTACTTCGTCTTTTATACTTTTGTAATAAAAAAAAAAAAAAAGAATTCCTTCAATATTCTTGCGCATATCACGCGTAGAGGGTTAATCCCGCAGCGATATCAGGGAAGGCTTCTTCCAGGCTGCAAATACAAAGATATATGTGCGTCCTGTCCAAGCATTTTGTGTTAGCATGCCTTTTTTCTTAAGAGTTAGCCTTTTATTTCTGTGTTTCTGTATTTGTCTCCTTCCTAAGTTATAATAGTTTCGGCATTATCTTGACCTAATGTTGGCCTAAAACCTGTGTTCCCATTTCTTTTTTTGAACATTCAGTGGCTGACTATTGGACTGTCTTGTCTTTGCCTACAAACCCATGGCTACATTTTCCTTTGGATAATAATTGGATCTTGCTTGACTTTTGGTGCACCCTTTGAAAGTGGCAATGAAATCCTGGGAGCAAACCCCTTGAGCAAGTACCATCGGTGCAGTGAGGTGCTTGGGTTCATATTGGAGAACTTGGGGTTCCATATAGTAACATATATTACAGATACATAGCCACAGATAGTAAGGGATCAGGACCCCTAGAGAGAGAGAACTGGTCAAGGGAGAACTGATTAAAAAAGTATAATTTCCACCTTTAATATAAAATTCTGTCTACTTTCATATCTGTCATCTTCATATCGATCATTGCCATTGTACAACTACAACTCCCATTACTCTCAATTGTTCTAGGTAAACGGCTAAATAAAAGCACTTTGGCAGATCCCATTTCCTTAATAACGGTTGACTAAATCACTTTATGAGCCAAGGATACCAAACAATAACGCAGCACATATTGGCTCTGTGTTTTAATGCACTATTAAGAAATATGCACTTCCAACAGAAAGTTTATCCACAGAATTTCCATTAGGCAAACAGAAATCATACCATAGAAAAATATACATTTCTTATTTATTCAATAGAAGCATGTACATTAGAACATTTTAATTCCATTTGAGGGTTAAAATAGCTAGATTTTTAAAAATACAAAATGTGTATGTAACCCATACTGCAAGTTATCATTTTTTTTTTAATTTGTGTGTATTGAAATCTCTCCAAATCGGCTTTGGCTTTTTGAGGTTAAAATATGTAATATAAGAAAGTGTTGTGTATATACAGTATGGTTCTTATCTTTGGCAAACTGTGGAGTGTACTGCACATATTCAGTATATGACACAGTAATATATCAAGAGATATGTATCCAGACATCTCCAAATGTCTGTAGAGCTGGAGGTTGAAGGGTTAATGAGGAAAACCATCCAACTTTCTGTCCACGTAGCAAACTTAGTATCTCACAGAAATTACTGAAAATTGCTAAAGGATATTAAAACAAAAAAGCTACTGCTGAAAATTCAATGTGTTTGCTACACGTATTATATATATATATATATATATATATATATATATATATATATACTCTATATAGCATGTAACATTCAAACAACTATTCACACAATTTCCAAACAGTCCTCCAGCCATACAATATATAAGCAATAAAAAATAAGAAAGAGGGCATACTGGGACTTTTGTTCAAAGCCAAGATTATTTATATTAATATTACATGTGAAAACCCTACGTTTCAATCCTAACCTGGGGACTTGTGTCAATAGGTATATATATATATATATATATATATACAGTATATATTGGTGTGACAAGGCCATCATCGGTAAAGCAGAGCCCTCCAAAATAGGGGTCATTGCTATTGAGTGAAGTATTTAAATGCCAGTGAGGGGAGAAACTGTTTAACCCCAAATGGTACATATTCTCCAATCTCTCAGAATAAAAGAAAAGACTTGGAAGCACTGAGGTGAAGGAGATTGTTAGCTAATCATAGAAGCTGTCATGTAACTACCTCCCCGACTGAGTGAAAGGAATGGCAAATCAATGGCTAATCCGCAGAGTAGGGTATTACAAATGAGTAGGTCGCCCTGGTCCGTTACTATTTGAGGAAGTCATATGCTACACCAACACCAAAAGACTTATCGTTTACAGGGTAAGCAAACATACAGAGAGTGATAGAAATGTAAATCTAAATGTGCATGGTACTTCATAAGCCTTTATATCGCCACACAGTACTAAATCAATGATGTTGTAATGTCTTTAAGACTTTGAAGTTCTTAATGAGACTGAATGGTGTAATTAGGAGACTGGCAAACCCGATAAAGAGATCCCTTTGTCTTTCAACCCTTGAAAACCTCTGTGCTTGGATCAAATATCTTCTGTCTAGTGTTAGTTGTCAAAAAAATGATGTTTTGTTTTTTTGGGGGGTTTTTGCTTATTTTACATATAATCCAACTGGCTGACATCAACAGTGCTCCAGACAGAGACTGGAGAACCATTTGTTTACTCTCTGAAGACAGATAGCTTTTGCTCCACTTGCAATTAAAATGTCTATACTATAAGGAGATATATTTTATTAGTGTATTGCCAAATTGAAAATTCCTGTGGTCTTTCAGCCATCAAATAAAGTTGAAAATGTTAATTTGGCTCAAAAAAGTATCTCTATTATTATTTATGACCATTTTTGACATTTTCATCCAACTGGTTTAGATCACGACCTCCACAGACAGCGGAAGCACATGAACATCTTATTTGTTTATCCATCCTTTACTGCAGACATATATCATGGGACATTTTGCTGCTGTTCAGACAAATACTGTTGGCCAGTAATGAAACCAGGCTTAGCTAGAATGTGTTACTCCTATGTGCTCCAGGCCCAACCATACTAGCACTGTGAGAAAAAGATTTCCATGAAACAATATCCATGTAGGTCACAAATGGGTTAGTTCAGTTTCATTATCTAAAATATACAATGTTCTGGACACCGACACCTTGACCTCTGCACTGACCATGATCTAGGAAGTCACCTAACCATTCCATCAATAATGACACAGGACACCAGCAAGATTGGTACATAAAATCTTGTGTGAATCTCCCAGAGAAACTTCTCAAACTCCTCCACCCGACACAAGAAAGGAAGAAGAAGCAACCAAAACTGGTCATGTGTGGGTAGCTGGTCAACTCGCTGTTGTGGTGTTCCAAAGAGACCCCTGCCACATGTGCTTGGGGTATTTACTCTACTCAATCCTACCCCCCCCAGTCATTACCCCCATATTCTGTACATCCCTGTTCATCCCGTGAGTTAACCCCTTGTCACCACACGTGGAAGGGGGGTGACCCTCCTGCAGTGCTGGCAGTATTTGTCTTTCTTTATGCCTTCATGAAATACTGTACTTAAACCTTGGTGTTTTTTGATGGGGGTGATTAGTGTGAATATTTTCACAAATACAAATATTCACCCTATAGGAAGCGTTACAGACCATTTAGTGGGACTGTGTGGTTGAGTGATAGCTATAATTAGTCTAAGTGTGTTTTAAATTTTCTTTATTTAATATGTAATCAATCATCTGAGTTTTGCTGTGTATAATCAGATGCCAGATGTGAGCCATACAAGTTATAGTACTAAATTAGGTCTCAATGATTGCATTGATATTGAGCTAGTAGCACAGAACATCTAAGAGAAACTATGATGGTGTCAATCCAAAACAGACATTTGTAGATTAATTACTAAGAGAGTCATAATTATTATGACAGCACAGGCAGTGATAGCTCGATCTTTCTTGCAGCACTACACTACAGCAGTACAGTATGGTGAAAACTTCAAACTGCACTGTGAGATGAAATCATTCTTCCTCCTAAATTAGCTCATTCTGCGCTGGAACTAAACTCTGAAAGGTATGAAAGGCCAAGAAATGAGTCCATATGAAGCCGACATCATCAAAGTACCTTGCTTACTGATTCGTGGAATCACTTGTTTGGGTAGGCCTGCTACTTATAAAGAAGATGGATTTTTCTGTGTTGCCCCATTAAAATATATGAACTTCAACTAAATACTCGTACTGCTCTATATATAACTTTAAACATAGCACAGTGTTGGAATTGCTTGATAGGACTTACTCATCGCTTTACCCAGTATGGCATATGACAAAGTAGAGGAAACAAGCCCTACAAACATTAATGGGACAATATAATGTCCCAGACAGTCTCGAAAATAAATAATGCATATTAAAGTAGTTTATGAGAACTTTAATATGCATTCTTTACAAATTAAAACAGCACCTTACCTTTACTCTTATTCCATGGTCTGCTGATTCTCGACACCGCCAGTGGCAGAAAAGTGCCCCTTTGAGGACTTCAGTTTCATTATGCACCCCCCACCCCTGTAGCATCTGCGCAGGAGCTGACCGGTGGTTAGTATTTCACTTAGCCGGAGATGTCTTTGGCCAAACATATCTCCTGCATGGAAAATAGAAGAGCGTGGGGAAAGGGCCCAAATGCATATGCAGCTTTCACATGCAACTATCTCATGGTTTAGACATTAATGGCTGTGTGTTGAGTTATTTTGAGGGGACAGTAAATTTACACTGTTATACAGGCTGTACACTTCACTACTTTACATTGTAGCAGAGTGTCATTTCTTCAGTGTTGTCACATGAAAATATATAATAAAATATTTACAAAAATGTGAGGGGTGTACTCACTTTTGTGAGATACTGTATGTATTGTAAGAAGCGCTGCATAACTTGTTAGCGCTATATAAATAAAAGATAATAATAATAATATGTTTTATTATTATTAAGTATATCTGATGGCTGGAGTATCCCTTTACAAGGATCTGCTCACAAGTTTATGATCTAGAGGTCTTATATTTCTTCTAGAAAGGCATTCCTCAGGACATAGGCAAGTCTGTCGGCAGATCAAAAATAGAAAACAAGCGATCTGAACAAACCGACAGTGTCTGTTAATGAGGCTATATAGAAAATATCCCAGATTGGGATAAGTACATGTCGCTTGCAAGAGGAACGCGAAAGTAGCATGGCATTGGCTAGAAAGGCAAAGGTCGAGATTAGGCTACAACAGCAAATTATCTCAAAACAAGTCATCTTTCTCAGGAATATTACAGTAGCAGAAATGTAAGCATTCAAAACTCTGCAGACGACTTATTGGACAATCCTTTTTGTCTTCCAAGACACATTGATTTAGTCTTTCTGACCAAGATGGGAATGCTTGCCTTTTATTAATAATATGATATATTAGAGAATGTAGATGCATATTCAGCATAGGCTCATATAGTCAAGTAGATATAATATAAAGTCATTTGCGGTGCTGTTTGTTTATACAATTATGAAACACAACTTACTAAATTTGAACATAAATTTCACTGAACAAGGAGAAATTTGTCAGTTTACAATAACTGTTCACTCCTTAATTCAGCCACTCAAAAGATCTCAGAAACAATAGGAATATGAAGTGTATTTGTGTGGAGATAGAATGCCCTGCAAAGTTATTCAGACCCCTTACAAGTTCTTCCATGATACTGAAGTGTGAATGGCACGCTGAAATGCACTGTAGGTAAATTATTGTTATTTATAGTGTGTTGTCAGGGCTGTATTAGGTTTTGGATAGAAAGCTCTTGGTCGGTCTCGTCTGACCACAGAACCTTTGCCCGCATCACATATGGGGTCTAATAATTTGGGGTAAACTTCAGACATAATATTTGTGCTTGTTGAGTAATGGCTTCCTTCTTACACTTTCCCACAAAGGCCACTGGAATTCAGCGTTCTTGATATGGTTAACTGATGAGCTATGATTCCACTCCCAATTAATGAACTATGTAGCTCTTTCAAAGTGATTGTTGGCTTCTCTGTGGCTATTGGTGTTGCCAAGTTGTTTGCCATGCAAAGTCCTGGGGAACAGTCGTTTATTGGCAACGCCTCAGTGGTGTCATACGGCTTCCACTCTTTGATTATTAACCCACTACTGCTCCAATGGAATATCTCTTTGGCCTTCAATTTCCTTGAGATCCACAGTCAGATCAACGATCCTTTAACAGTGGGGTTCTGAAATTTGATAGCAACTTCAATGATTTCAATGGTCCTCGTCATGGCAACTTCTTTAATTTGTGCAAACAATGTTTTCATGTTTTTATTAAAAAGAAATAAAAAATTAAACCGGTACACCCTGGCAATAATTGATTTTGTGTCTCAGTGTTTTAAAATGATATCATACAGAACCAAATTTCAAAGTACCATTTGTAATTCAGTAATATAAGAGAATTGGCATGGGGTCTGAATATTCTTGCAAGGAACTATATATATATATATATATATATATATATATATATATATATATATATATGTATTTATTTATTTATACACGCATAGTGGAGACATGTTGGTTGGGGAAAAGTATAATCTGATTTTACCATATGGTGCTATAAAAGGTTTGCTTTCGTTGTCCCCAGCACCTGAAATGTTCTATTTCCTAGAGTAGCAAGGAAATCATTACAGGGATCCCCATCTTCAATGACAATCCATTGAGCCTCATAGGCTTATGATTTCATTACTCTCGGACATTAAATTGTTCAGTGGACTGAGCTCATTCCAGTCTCAGCATGTTGTGTCATGAAACTCTTTGCCAGGTTTTGGAGACTTCATTATCTTTAGTAACCTCAGTGACACGGCCTTTTGACTGGTTGGCATTTGCACTGTGTGAGGTTAGGAACGTCAAAGCGCTCGCTCTAAGGAGTTTTTGTAAAGGCTTCTTTCAGAAGTCAAACTGGGTTTCACAGTTATGAGGAAACTCGGAATCTTTCTTTTTTTTATTTCCAGTCTCTTACAGCGTTCTGTGCGAGATGATTTCTGTCTCCTTAGTCTTTTTCCTGAACTGTAACAAAGGATAGAAATCAAAGCTATGTGAGCTGGCAAAATAGAAACTTAACTTGAATTTGACAAGACACGTTGAAAACGTTCAGTGCAAGAGGAGGTAAAAGTATGTGTAGTACGGGGTCAAAAATAAGTACAGCTAATCACTATAATAAGACACAAAGTCCCGTCAGAACAGAAATATCATTGTTCTTCTTATGTGTGTAAATGTTGTATTGGCAAATTATTTTGACATCCATGTTTTTTTTATTATTATTATGTTTTGTTTAAATGTGTTAGTAGAATAAAATGTTCATAGGGATGTGCCAAATGTTAAAAAACAACTGAGATAGATAAGAGGAAAAAAGGAGCTTAAAGGTCTGAAAGAAGGATGATGATGATGATAAGGAGAAATGTTAATGTATTCCCACCATTTGTAGAGTATGTTTTCAATAAGTTCCTAACATGTATTTATTTCCTTAATCCTTAATTTTACAGATATTATTGTAAAGGTAAGATCTCTATATCTTTATATATATATATGGCTGCTTTTACACCCTACAGCTAACCTGATATCAATTTCAATCTATAGTCGCCAGGCTGTGTTTCTAGATACATTAAATGCTGATGTGTCCTATTTGTGTATGAATCATTTACAATCCTTTTGAGTTTCTATATATTAAGAAGTGCCCTAAGAATTCAATTAATGTGGCATTCTGTGGCTGAGTAAGTAATGCAAGTTAAATAAGGTAAAATAAAAAATAAATGTATAAAGGTTAGTTGATATCTTTCTTCTAGTTTCTATTGTGGTGGAAAAGCTAGAATAAGCTTGAATGTAGCTGGTGGCACGGTTTTGGGCCTTGAAGAATGTTTGATATACCGATGTAATACACAGCCCTCCTTTTAAGTTAAGCGTATAAGCCAAGCCATTTTGCTCTGAGGATTTTTTTTTATTCTTATTTTAACCCCTCCGCGTAATCTCCCACATCCAATTCAAATCTTCTCATTTTAGTTCCTGGGCTTCAGCTGATGATTTCAAGCAAAATGAATAATTACGTGAAGGAGGATAATGTCCTTGGGCAATGGTGTCTCCTTTTGAATTAGCATGGCTTTTTTCAAAATTGGGTCATATCATTTGGCAGTGCTTCACTGAACTGAACAACACAAGGGTGAAAAGACAACTGTTCAGAGAGATGCAGGGATTAACCTTTGTGATGCTGGGTGGCCTCAACATATGGCAAAGGACCACATTATTCAGCTGCAAGATATCTGAGATGGATACAATGACATATTGAGCATGGGTTAGGCTGCTGGTAGGTGTTTTAGGAGGACCTTTAACGGTTGCTGTTGTGATAAATATATGGTTGTATCAGTATGTTTGCGTATTTAGTAAGTTCGTAGTAAGTTCCTTAGTTTGTGTATAATTCAATCCATTGCGTGGGATCTCCCACTTAGAGCCGCTAAAAACCTAGAGTCATCCCTGTAAATTAAAATGTAAATGCAAGCGGCTTCTAAACAATCAATCAAAACATATGGCCTTAAGGGACGAGCACAACTATTATGGAATTCAGCAGAACCTACGGATCTGTGTGGACTTGACTGCTTCATAAATTATTGAGATTCTCTGAATCCCATTTCAATTGTTTTGTTGAATGAATCTAATATATTTTCAGCTTACTTTGCATACGTACCAAACATGCACATTGCAAGTGATCTCAGCTTTTTCCTTATGCAAGGCACTTGTGGTTTGTTTTTCTTTTAGTTTTTGACATTATCAAGTGCTAATTATTCATTTACTTTTATTCAATTCATCAGTGTCACAGGAATAAAAGGAACGGACATTTTGGAATGAATATCTATCTACGTGATCAAAGCCGTAATTTATGCAGAGCGAACCTAAAACTTGCGAAATGCGCTCGATGGGCAATTGACAGTTTACAGTAACTTATTCATTTATCACAGGATTGTGAATGTATCTCTTCTTCAATATGTTCAAATTTATTCCTCCTTGACATTTCATTACAGTTTTTTTTTAGATTTCTCTAGTGAAAAGACTATTGAGTATTACACCAATATTATTGCAATGGTTTATTGTTTATATGACAATTATATCCACCGATGAATTTACAAAACATTCTCTTGTGTATTAAACGTGATCGTCTTTATATTGTAGTAATAAAATGCATTTTTATCAATGTTAATGTTCAAAAGTTACTTGTACTGTGGCTTTCCTTTAAAGGACACCATCACCTAAGTAGTTTTAATATTGTGGCCGTAAACACACAACAAATATTCTCTAAGTTGTACCAGCAAAATAGCAAGTGGGTAAGGATGGGGTTTTAGCACTGAATTTAAAGGAATTGCTCTCGGTTCTTGTAATTAGTGTATATGTGGTGCTGAGTAGTGATGTCATAATATGGAACAACTCACACTAATTGTAAACCAAGCTTTCTCCTCCTATTTGCATTTGCTTGCAAATGTATGCATTTCCACTCTAAACAGTGTATAGGTAACAGTCTCTGGGTAAATGTCTGCAATACCACTGGTTTGAATAATTATAATAAGCCTGAGCTTATTAGCGTATTTTGTTTTGTAAAGGCTTGTTATTCTGTACAATTCTGTAGCTTTATAGTGTTAAAAGGGTACAAAATGGCTTTGTTACATTAGACTGTATTTATAAAGTATAAGAGCACTGGTATCACTCCCGCATGTCTATTGAATGTTCTCTTTTTAAAAATGCATAAATTTATTTTTTACCAGATAACAATAGCAGTAAAGCGAGCGGGTAGGTAATCTGGAAGAAAAAGCAAGATACCTGCTTCAACCAGCCAACCCAATATTACCGATTTATGTGTTTAGATCCTTTTCTATTACGTCACATTTTACACAGTTCATTGAGCATATATATATATATATATATATATATATATATATATATATATTACATCTAGAGAGGTTTATTTGATGATTCATATAGCTCCATAATATTTCACGACAGTGTACAATAGTATGCATTAACTTTCTAATGATGAAATAATGGCATACATCTAAAGTGGGAATTTGCAGGGTTTCATATCCCTGGTATTACTATGCATTGTGACGGACCCAGCCCTTCTCTGTGTAGAAGAGATTATTTGTCCCTCCATAATTTACAGTTAATGAGAATTTATGAAAGTCATCTCAACAAAGCATTATGCAGAGCCAGTCAAGCCCTTTTGCTGGAGAAACTTGGCAGAGATGCATGGTCCTTCAAAAAGTACGGTGATGTTAATGACTTGAAACTATAGATTGGCTGGTGAATAAACCCCTTTTATTAATCGAAAAATAGTTATCAAAAAGTGTTTGACAGACAAAGACACTTGCGGGCATGCCCAAGGTAAGCATTTTTTCTCTGTTCATTCGCAAGGGATTTTGCTGGGTAACATTTTTAATTAATATTGTTTGGTAGCCACATTTGGCACTTTTGGGTTACCTGCCTCGATTGTGTGATAGAAGATTTGGGAGAGAGTTATGCCATAACTACATAGTTATTAGGAGTCTCTTACAGATGTTCCCTTGCAATAGTTCTTATCTAATGGTAACACATTGCTAATATTTTATAATGAAATGCTAGTTGTGTTTGGAAAAGCGAGAAGCAATAAAAATCTGGCATATAAAGGTTTGTAGGATGCAAGTTTGTATCCTTCACTCTTAGCTTTAGCCACTTATTCTTCTTCATAGACCTCCGCTCCCAGCCTTAGCCACTTACATCACTATTCTTCATAGACCTGCACTTTGCAGCTCAATTACTTTTGTTCACACACAATGCTTTCAAGTGATGACTGTTATGTGTAACAATAGTATGTTTGCCATTCAGTGCATGTGCACGTCCAACAACAAAAGCCACATCAAACAGGCAACACTTGAGTCTCTTGCTTTGGGAGATTGGTATGCAACCTGTATCCTCATAGTCACAGGTTTCACAGGCATTAATATGAAACTGGCACGGGGTTTTATCTGGAAAAAAATAGAAATAAATTAACAGTTATTAAAGAATTAGCATTTTGACGATTCATATCCACTATTTTCAGCATGAGAGTAACTTTTCTGCAATAGGTACAGGTAGTTGTCTCCTAATTCCTATTTTATTTTTTATTGTGCTTTCCTTTCTCCCTGACCTGTATATTGTTTCTCTAGCTTTTCTAACCTTTAATATTCATCATGGTTTTTTTTTTAGGCCTCCATTCTGCATGCCACATATTTGGCCATTAGAAAACCTGTTTGATCAACTACTTCCATCTCTCTACAGACAGAAGGGCTACTGTATGTTCTATGGTGACAGGTCATGATTAGTTAACTGAAACATTCTCGGCGCTTTAGTTTGGTGCCAGGTTTGAATCTCACCAAAATGCAGTTATGGTTGATGGCTGAAAATGTTCTCCACGTAGGAATTTTTCATGGGAATTTTTTTTTCACCCAGAGTTTCCATTGCCAGTTATAATGCATCATGATGCCAATGTCACCACAAACATGATTTTTTAAGAAATTGAAGTATACGGTCTGAATATCTAGAAACTGGATGTTCAAAGTTTCTACACTACTTCCGCAGGCATTGGCTCCTACAAAAGTAGGAAAGTCACAAGGTATTCACGCAGTTCAAATCTTCTAGATAAATAAAGGCTCCAGGCACTCAAGAGTTCCAACGTCAGGCAGATTTATTGATTTACCTCACAATCAGGTCTTTTTCAAGTTTTTTCAAATATTCAGCATGGTAAGGGGAGAAATGTAAGAAGCTTAACAACATAGAAGGGATAAGACGCAATAAAAAGGGCTGAGAGAGTGGTAAGTCACCACAAATGAGTTAAATGTGCACATTAGCATCAAAGGACGCATAGTATGAAGGGAGGCATAGTCATACAATTTGGTGGCTCAATTCACAGTTATCTTACCCAAGAGAATCAAATGTGTGCTTTTGATATGCATATAACTGTAATATGGATAATTTCAGGTCAAAAGCTGTTAGTCAGCATGACAGTAAGCAGAATATAACCCAGGCTAGTCTTACAAAAAATAATATAGGTACTAAAAAGATAGCATTAGGCATTATAAACAGGTGCAGGTAGATGCACTCACCTTAAAAACTGTCTAATTGAAGTCAACGATTCAGAACCAATGCTGACCAATGAATACAAAAATATACCTGTATCAGTATACCCTTGTGCAACATATTCAGAGCTATAGACACGTGTTCCTTTGATGGTGGCCTATTCCCAACCTCACTTATTAAAATCTTAAGGCTTGGATGGATTTAACGCAGCACCCCCTAGTTTATCCATTTGAAACAGAACGGACAGTGTCTTCAATTTTTGCTTTATAAGGTTTATAAACTCACCTGGAATTGAGTTGCATGGTTCAGTTTAGTTTGCTTTCTGGATGTGCATAACAGATTAAAATTTTATTAAAAAAAAGTATTCTGTAGAAATCCACAGTTTTGCTAACGATCCTGATCTGCTGCTGAGTGAAGCATCATTCATCGCTGAAGTAATGGGATACAAAGTCCCAAAAATATCTATATGTTTAGTGGCTTGGCATAAGAATCTAAAGCATGTCATTAATATATACACTGTAGTTTGAGTGTCAATGTCATCTAAAAAATCCTCATAAACATGGTTAATACAAAAATAATTGAGTTGACTACTTAATTAAAATAGCCTTAACAATTCCATGTAACTCAAAATTATATATTGTATTTCTTTTTTTTTCCTATCCTTTGAAGACATAATAAACACAGTAATATATATATATATATATATATATATATATATATATATATATATATATATATATATATATATACCAGTATCTATATATATATATACCAGTATCTATATATATATATATATATATATATATATAATGTCAATATGAGCATATTTAATTCCAATCCAGTTCCAAAAACACTAAATTGTACCGTTTAGAACGCACTGTAGAAAGATATTCCTACTGTTACTAATGCTCACTAGTTTGCATATGCCTGCCCTAACAATGCTGAGCTAACTGCTTTGTTTTTGTTATATCTTCTAAATAAATAGCTGAAAATAGAAGGAGGGCTGGCACCTTTTGGCCTGAGGTGTATGTAAACCCAAGTGGCCCCCTGCCCCCCCCCGCCAGCTGTAACTAACACACATTTACACACAAGCACACATACTTACTCTAACACACAGACACACACTCACCCTAACTTGCATGTGATCTATGTCTGCAGCATGGTATATATAAACATATACTGTATAACATTAAACTTGAAAACAGGTTACTGGTTAAATAAAATATGGAATTTTTTTTACAGATGTAATGAAATCTTTTTTTTTAATCGATTATTTTAAACATACCAAGATGTTCCATAGACCTTCTCATGTTAAATGGACGGGTGAACCTCTTTATTCTAGGATTTGCCCTTAGAGAAATGTAGTGAGTTGGAATTATCAGATCGTATTATTTCTTCCCTAGTAATAGTTCAAGAGCAACTAAAAGAGAAAAAAAAATTAAAAGGGCAGCCTTCATAAGCATGCACCTGGATTGGGGAAACACAGATAATTTCAGGCACATCTGTCCTTTGCATACAATTGTTATGTCATGACATTTTTTGAAATGTAGCCAACGTTGCCAATAACATTTGTGAGGACAATTTTAAATTAGATAAAGAATAATGCAGTAGAGGAATGGGATGAATTCGAGTGAATTAATGAATGCTAGGAACTGAGTGGAAGAGAATATAATGGAATAAAGTGAAAAATTAAGGTAAAAGAATGAAAGGGATGTGTAGAAAATACAGTATGAAATAAGGAAGAGAGTGCTTGATCTAAACATAAAATAAATGGACACTCCAGCCATATGCACTTTAATATGGTAGCTGAGAGATCCCTTTAAATTTGCATGGTGTTCCTTTTACAAATACATGGGGGGTTCTGCAGAATACCTCCTTATGCATTTCCCTTCCCTCGCCCCCAGCTATTTTCCATGCAGGAGAAATGTTCTTATGTATGTGATATACTTAACCACCAGTTAGCGTCAGCACACTGGCTATTTAAACTGAACTTACATACTGCCAAATGTATGCCCATTAGTAATCAAGAATTCTGAATGCTATCGGAAGACTTACAGGAAAAAAACTATGTATAGATCCTCTTTATATAAACATATGCCCAGACTGGGCTTTAAGCAGTGCCATGGAGGGGGTGTTGTGCTGCAGCTTCTCCCAAAGGTTAGTGTTTTAATGTTATTTTCTAACAGGTTTAATGAATGCGTACAAAGCACTATGCATTATTTGTTGGTAAGGCTGCATGGCACATAACATAGTACTTAGAAAGCACTGGAATATGCATTCTTTGTTGGTGAGGCTGGATGGAACGTTACAGGAGACTATCCCTTTAAGAAGAAAGCTATTTGTGCCAGATTCTATTTAGCTGAGGTATGTATATGCTTCGTGATTTGAAAGGGCATTCTAGAACATCAATGCAATGTACATTTCTTATCTGATAATTAGAACCATCCATTGTATCTAACCAGCAGGCTTTGAAAATAATAAATTCCATACCTGAGCTAAAGGTTAATCTCGGAATGAAATAAACAAATCATAAGCTTATTATAGAGAAACTAAAAAAGATGTAGGTGGGGGGGTGCATGTTGCACAATGGTATTCCCACCACACCTAGAGATTAAAAACACAGCCCTGAAGGCCATACAATCAGTTACTATACATAGACCCTTCAGGGCTATGAGAATTTCACAGCTATGCCTATGCACAATTGCCAAGATTACCCTTGTAATAAATGCTAAACATGATAATTATATCAAATAATTCTGTAATGGTGACATCACTCACAAGAAGCAACACTCACTCATTCATCAGATCTTCTGAACCTCCAGGAACCTTACAGGAGTTGACGTAGGGTTAGTGGTGGCTGGGTATGGTATTTCTTCTGTGTCCTTATCCAGTAGCGAACACTCATATGAAAAAAGTGGACCGTTCTCGGATTTTAAAACATAATTAATTGCAACACAACATTTAGGATGAATATAAAAAGCTTTCATTATACGGAAAAGAAATAAAATAAAAACAACAATTTCAACTCATTGACTTATGCATATACCGAAGTAAAAAAACACACATCATTATTAAAAAATAAATAAACTGTCATGATTTCATAACATGTTCTTGTATTGAGGAGGCTTGGTATATCCTGCTATTAGAGGATATACTAGATGTATAATTTATTTATATAGAAATGTGCAATAACTCCTTATGAGTTGCTGAGCATATGCAAGATTTAAAAACCAGAATCCATAGCCAGTATTGTGCCAAAAAAACAGAACTTAGGCTTTTGATGTGAGATTGTTGAATCTGAACTTTTTTTGTAGGGAAACACAGAATGAGGCTAATCTCTTTTTGACTCTTCTCACAAATGTTAAAAAAAATGTGTTCCCAAGGCAAACACCATATCCTTGTGTAAGTAATATATTAATGCATCAAGGTCCCATAGCATGTAATTCTTCCACTGGTGCTCATCATAACCGGGAATGTTTTTTTTCCCCTATATTATAAAACTAACACCAGGTACAAAAATGAAAAGCAAGTAGAAAATATCCCATAATAAGTATTTTTTTTAATACACTGGAGTGTTCACAACACTTTACCTCTTAAACTTGACCAATTAAACTGGATATAAACAGAATCCAAATTTGCCGTTCTCTCACCCACCCAGAAAGTAAACATACAAGTAAGTCATATCAAATATAATGATTATAAATTATGAGTTATCAGAGTGCTAGGAGTGGCAAGCAAATATATTTACCATTTGGCTAAGAGAAAGAATTTACATTGCAGAACAGTGCTCTTTAGTCATAGGTGATAGCTGTTATTGGGCCAAAATAATAAAATGATGTAGACTCACGTAAGCGTTTGGGACCTCAGAGGTTTCTTCCTTAGATGGAAAAAAAAAATCTTCATTTCATCTACACCATTTTCTTTGTTGGCCCAACAAAAGGCATCAACGTCGACTAAAAAAAAAATAGTATTTTGTACTGTGTCTCTAGATCCCTCAATAAAGTCAAACAAGAAGTCAAACAAGAACATAGAAAATGACTGCAGCCATGACGGGATCCTTCATAAGTGTGTTTTAGTGTGTTCAGACCAGTTTATTTCACTGGCATACTGGCAGGAGAGATGTTTCAAAAGGTACCATGTCATTTCATGTTCTCAAAAATGATATAATCCAGCTCAACTATATTCTTCAGAGGCCAAGTGAGCTCAATGTAAAATGTAGTGAAAAAAGGATTTTCTGAACTTGAATTTCCACCTTCTCAATTTTGGATCTTTCTGCTCCTTTCACACGTCAAAGCTGTACAAGAAGTAGACAGACTTCCGAAAGGTCTATTTGTAAATACTCTACATATTGGGTGATAAATGAAACAACCTACAACTGGTCCATGTGTGTATCTGTTATTTATCAAGCAACAGACTCTATGGGGGGGTAATCAGCTTTACAGTAACAATATCTGTAATTTGGGAATTGGTTAGAAGACACAACTGACCTTTGTTTTAGTACAGAGAGACAAATCATCAATCAGAGCAGTGGGAGAGCCAGCTTCTTTTATTTCTACTAAATGAAACTTGATTGAAACGGAAGCTGTCGTTCATATCTAGCAGCTTTGGCACAAACACTTTCATTGAGATAAAACCTGGCAAGAACACATAAGTAAATATAACATTCGGTATCTGTTTCACCTGGGAGTGGTTGACCCACCCAGTTCGAAGTGTGACATCATGCAACCAGGCAGGAATGCAACAGGGTGGTGTGTTGAAACCAAAGGAAAGCAAGATAGCAGCAGGTTTGGCCAGATCGTGGAATATGCAGACTGTGACAACTTTTGTCAGCTGCTTATAACATATAACGTTTAAAAGCTACTAGAAAATCATTGTAGATTTTTACAAATATTTTGCATTTTTATGTATACATACAACCAGATACATTTTAACCCCTTAAGGACAATGGGCGGTCCCTAAACCCATTGAAAACAATGCATTTTGAGCCCGTACATGTACGGGCTTTGTCATTAAGGGGTTAATAAGCCTAAATTCTTAAACAGTAAGCGTCAGACAATGCAGTAAACATATTAACATTAAAAATATTAAAGCTATACTTATACTGGTATACTAGTGATGGTTAAAATGTGTACCCTTGTCATAGTTTTGATGCTTTCACAGTAATTCCCTTAATACAATTTCCACAGTGACTCATAAGTAATCGGGTGTTGTTTAGGTCTTTGTAGTTTCTTAAAATGTATTTTCTGTGTGTTAAGCCACTTCAAGTACTACCAAGGATGAAAATTGAGGGGTTTTTTGACATTTTATTGGGGCCCAGGATACAGTTCTTCCATGTGAAGAACAAAAGGCAACCCTGTGCCAAGCTCTTGATTGAAGAGCATCAGTGGATCATCGAGTCCCCAGTCTTCCTCTTCAGGAGCTGTACTTTCTCAAGGGAAATGTGACCCCTTTGTCCCCTCCTCAGCTGAAAGCTCAGTAGATATCCGTAGTAGACTTGTGCAAATGGACCAAATGAAATGAATTTGGAAGGCTTTTTCCATTCAAAATTTTGTTGTTACACTCTCTTACGCTCTCTCTTACACTCTCATTCACATTATTTCACGCTCTGTCTCTCAATATCTTCCTACCTTCTCCGCCAACACTTCTGTGTCCGTGTCTCCTTCCTTACAGCTCTGCTTATTTTCTTCCCTCTTCTTGTTCTACTATCATCTTTCTTCTGTCTTTGTCTGCTTCTCCCTGAACCTGGCCTCTCGGTGCACTTTGGCAAAGGGCAGAGCCTCCGGGCGTACACTGTCTCAGTTCCTCCAGTCAGGGAAAATGTGTGCCCAGAGCCTCCGTCCTTTGCCGAAGTGCAACGGAAGACCAGAATAATGAAGACAGATTCACGGAGAAAGAGAAGTGTTTGTATACTGACCACTCTAATTGGGGAAGAGGGTGTTCTTGAAGGCTCCGCCCTTTTGCAGAAGTTCAAGGAGAAGCGGATGAAGACAGAAGATATGAAGAGTCAAAAGAAGAAGTGGAGCTGTGGGAAAGGAGACAGGGACATGGAAGCAGTCAGCGGAGAAAGTAGGGAGAGATTGAGAGGGGGTGTGAGAGAGAGTGCGTGAAAGAGTGTGAGATAGCCTTAGAGAGTGTGAGAGATTAATTAATTAAAATTGCACAAGTCTTCTTCTTAGTCCTCCTCCAAAGAAGATAACCACTGAAGTCTTTAAGAAGAGGCAGTGTCCAGAAGACAAGCCACCATCCCCAACCTTAATGCATTTTTATGGACCTGGCTCCACTGTGTCAGTTTCTGTGCGTCAGGAACTTCCAGACTATGGCTAAACCTTATACAAAAATGATGGCCAAAAGTATACTGAATAATAGTGAATGTACTGTAACGCTGGCTATGATAACTCAATTTAAATTAAAACACAGACATAATTGTAAAATCCTGTTTGTTCGTGGTACCCACAGGCAGTTAAGGAACTATTTCTGGAGAATTTCATAGCACTGACAGACAGAATGTATGGTGTAATAATGTCTGTCCTTAACAATGCCATAACAATGTTGTGTTTAATTAATTAGCATGTAACTCTGCACAATGTTAAAAGAAAGTTTAATAACATTATTACTAAGTTCACTTTCAGAACACTCACTTAAGCTGTTGACACCTCATTTATTACTGCCTTTATAATAGAAATATATTCTGATTTCAAAAGTGAGCTCAGCAAAGTGGATAATATGGCTTGTGTAATTAATATGTAAACCGCAACCTTTTTAAAACCCAAGTGGAAGACGTAATTTAATCATATAATATTGAGCTGCGGTTACCACAATCCTATGTTATGCTGTCATATGTCATTAGCATAACTCTATATTACTTTAGGCATTGAACATGTCTTAAAATGTCATATGCATGCTTCGCTATTGTAAACTTTAATATATCTGTTTTTTATAATAGTTGCGTATCAACCTTTTTTTTAAAAAAAATGTTTATCGTGCCTTTGTCCCAATATTTACAGCATTATGGGAGTTGTAGTCCTCAATAGCATTGACTTTTACCTAATTTTGACAATGGCTTGTTTTTTTGTTTTTTTTTTAAAGAAATCAGATTTAGCTCATTGATAAAGCCAATCGTTTCAATAAAAATAAATTGTCCACTGTCACTTATTCTGGTAAGTGAGTTTTGCCAATTGCCCAATCTATGTTGAAATATAATTGGTCGAGATGGCCAGGCTTTGTCTGTGGCTATGTGAATATTGATCCAAACAAAAGCAATAAATCATTTGTCAATGTGTTTCACAAATGAAAAAAGTCATACTTCTCCCTGGGAAACTATTTTCCTGTGTTACCTTGTTATACCTTTGTGTAGTTTCTGTTTGTTAGGATTGAAAATGTAGTAATATATATAATTATTATAATAATATTATCATTATATAATATAAAATATCAAACCTCATTAAACATACTGACATTAATAACTTAAAATGTAGTTACTTCCATGACATGCTTTTTAAATACATCTACCTGCATGTGCCCAGCCAAAGCTTGCAACTTATTGTACCGGTCAATCAGATATAGAATGTGGCTGTGGTCGGTGGTATAATCTTTCATCACATTCTGCTCATATATGGCCTGCGCTGTTGCAAAACAGGCATCGGCCATGGAAATGGTCAGGTCAGGCCAATTACATATTGGAACAGTTTGTAACTTTTGGTTTAAACTCTGGGGAACATTTGGGACACTTAGACACGAAGACTTGTGCCCCCTTCCAAGTCTTTGTCTTGGAGAATTTTGCCTGTAGAACTAACTTAGGTTTAGATTTAAAGAACACAAAACTGTATTTTTTTTGTAAAGACTGCCCCTTTTAATTATTTATTTTACTGAAACCAGGAAGTATAAGCAGGAAGGATATTTCCTTCACATTCTCACTAGTACTCCCCTTGAAGTCGCTGAAGCAGCAGCCAATATATGCTAGCAAAATACCAGTGTTCAGAAAGCATGCGTGTGATTGGCTGCCGCCGTTTCCATCTATTTCAATTGGAGCTAAAGAAAGAATGCGCCAATCTACATGCACTGGAGTCCATGCAAGACTGACTCCAATATGCAATCGACATGAAAACAGGGCTCCTTTAAGAGTTTAATTGCAGATTGTCCTTCAGTATTTCATTAAAATTAGTTTGGTTTGGAACAGAGTGTTTTTTTCCCAAGCTTTTAAAAAGTCTCATCAAGGCGTGATTGTGGCATTTGTGAAATCCACGTTTGTGAAATCCAAAAACACGTTTGGTTTCAGGTATCCAGCTGTTGCCACAGGCTGGGAGCAAATGGTAGTGGGATGCATTATCATTTTGTTTCAGGCTAAGTCTGTTATAGTTATTATTTATGTATGTAAATTGTAACAATCATTGTCATTTTATCTACTGAATACTAATAGAGCCTGTTCTCCATTCTTGATATTTTGGGTCAATGATATGTTAATGAAATGCCAGATGTAATCCACCTTGTCTTGTTTTTACCATATGAAAATCTAGCATGTAGCTAGATGCAATTTTCTATATAATTGAGTTAACCCTCGTTATTATCCAGAATATTAATAAGGTAATATCAGTGGCCACTGCTAGCACTTACCTCTGCTTCCACTATCTGCTGTTTGCCGAGATATGATGTCATACCCAGGCAGTCTACCTCTTTAGGACATACAGGGTTGGGTAAGTTTATTATGGAGGTTGTGCCAGCTAGGCCCTTTGCCTCCTTTATGGTCTATGTACCCCCTTCTTTTTTGTGCCAGGATATAATGTCATATCCCCCTGAACCAGCAGTCGATGTGGCCACAAGGACAGAGGCATTTGTGGACTGGTCTTTGTCGGTGGATGCACCACGGTTAGGCTATGGTGACTACATGGGCAGCTGCCCCACGTTAAATATGGTCCAGAATATTCTTTAGTATGTGTAACTTTAAATGAAGGAAGTCAGCCTCTAAAATAATCAGTTTGTTTTTAAATTGTGTTTGATGCCAGCTGACTACACACCCTCTATACACAGCTTAAACTGGAATACAGTCATGGGGTTTTATATAAATAAGATCACGAAAAGGTTGGGTAAGCCAGTGAATGCAAAGAAAACAATATCATTTATTTCCTGCTAATCACATCCAGTGTATATGTATGCCGCTTTTGCCTTCAAGTCAACTGTAGAAGATATGACAATAAAAGAGGTCCCTAATGTACAGATTGAATTGTAGAATCTAGCCCTACTTAGCAGCACATGTGGGAAAGTCTTATGGGTTCCCCAAGGCTCTACAGCCACACGTAATGCACAATGAAGAGTCCAAACTTACAGCCATTTACATGCATCTCAATCATGTTTGTGTCTTCAGAAAACATGGAGAAGAGGGACCCTAGCCATTTGTGTTATATCATTTTTCTAATGGCCAGGGGGAAGCAACATACTATAATTCAATAAAGTACTATGTTTTATACATTAGGGAGAATAACAAAGAATGGAATTTTTTTTTTAAATACCTGTAGTTATCAGGCTGAAAATACACATGGAAGTTTTCAACGGAGAGAACATTTCTACAAAATATAAATGTCCCTCGTGCAAGGGCGAGTTAGTTGTTTATGTATTTCTGTCAATCAGTTAGTCTATAAATTATGCAGAAATATACTGATTTGTGAGAACCAAAATTGCGAGACATGGTATTTTCTTACCTGACACAATCTGTTGCAGAATAACACTTTTTTCATGCTGACCTGGATAGCCTTTTTGTGCGGACTGTCTATTTTATGTTAAAGGTATATATTACATTGCTGTCCAGAAATCATTATAAGACATCCTCAATCAATGGAGAACTGCTTGGTTTCACAAATGTAAGCATTTTGTCATGGGTTAAATAACTGTCAGCAGGTACCAGCTGTTAAAGCCTATGTCGAGGCCACAGTTAGTTAGGCACAATTTCTCACGTTTCTTTACAAGAACAGGTCAATCACATGCGCTAGAAACAGCACCTACGTGATATGTGGAAGTAAGTGATATCAGCCCTATGTTATAGTCATATAAATAAGCATTATCTTAAGGGAATTAAAGGAATCATATAAAACCTTCTCACAACTGGTGCTTAAAATCAGACCAGACTCAAACTGGGAATGGGTCAAACAAAGCAAATGCCCAGTGGGCCAGTAACCCAAAGGCACCTCCCAGATACTTTTATTGCCACTCACGCAGCAGATCCTGTCCTTTAGGGTGAAGCCACTGGCTAGATACACGTGGTCCCATATTCCAAAAATGTTGTGTGGAGCCCACATATCATTTATCGTTCACTAGCCTTAAAGTGTCAGTACCAATTGTTACCCCCCATTTCATCCATGCATCAAAATGCAGTGTATTTATTATTTCAAGTCTAATTACTAAAACCCCCTCCTTGCTTCTATAGACGTTGACTGCCTTGTTCAAAAAGTGAATGAAATGTTTTTATATAAAGTCAATAAGCCCTTGTACTGGAATTTATTTTTATTACTGTACTAGGTATAACATCCCAGGCTTCTGAAAAATGGATCTCACATCCATGAAGGAAATGAAAATCATTTACTTTTTTGAATGGCATTCTTGGTACAAAATTCCACTCTAATCAACAGCGGGGACAATTATTTCAGTTGACGTCCACCTTGGGCTTAGTGTAGGTTTTAGGCTCTTTTTTTCTGATGAGTTGCGCTTAATTTTAAAATATGCTTCAGACTTATTTCTGCATAATGACAATCTGGAACATCTCAGAACTGTCATGACAATTACATGTGTACATTACAATGCATGTAAATCCTTTCAAGTATTTGCATTACCACCTATTGTTTTTAATAAAACTTACTCTGCTATTTTTGTAACCGTAAACAGTTTGCAAGGTATTACACTCATGGCTTTTGAAATATATTTGAATATACCCATTAATATCCCAAATTATTAACATAAAAACAATAGGGCAGCGGTACTCATACAATGTCACCCACAGTTGCTATGTGAATTAAGAATGGTGTATTGCAGGTACATGATTTGGCCAACTGTATGTGGACACTTGGAAGTACTTGGAAGTATCAAGGAGTAACAACAGCTCGGCCACAAAGAGGAACACTATGCACAATGACAGAGCGGGGCTGTCAAGTCCTGAAGCGCACAGCATGTAAAAATCACCTGCTCGCTGTATGATCACTTACTGCAGAGTTCCAAACCACCTCTAGAAGCAACATCATCACAAGGACTGTGCATCGGGAGCTTCATGAAATGGGTTTCCATGGCCGAGCAGATGCACTCAAGCTGAAGATCACTATGCACAATGTCAAGCATCAGCTGGATTGGTGTAACGCACACTGCCACTGGACTGTAAATCTGATCGATTTATCTGGGTTTTGAAGATGGCAGGAGAACAACTGCATATTAATGCCCATGGTTTAGTAATGGGATGTCCAACAAGCTCAATTAGGTGGGATGGTTAGGCTTTTGGTAATATAGTGTATATGCCCTTCACTCAGTGAATTGTGGAAGTTGTGGAAGTATGTACAGTTATATTTGATATTATGATGTGCAGTATAGGTACAATGTATTCATTTTATGTCTTCTGTCCTACAACTGCCTACTCCAACAAAAGGAACATAGTAACGCAGTAATTGAAAGAAGCACGTAAGCCTTCAAAACATCAACTTCAAGCCTGCTCATCTAGAAGAAGACATAAAATCCACATTGAAGTGATTTCCAATTGAGCCTCGAAAAGGAGAAACATTTCTTTTTTACTCCAAAATTGAATCTAATCAACAAGCTAAAACTAACCATTTTTCTTATAACCCAATATATCCCCTCAATTTCCCAGCCCATATGCAAAGTCATTTATTGAATTTGATAGCATAGCTACTTTAGGCAGTAAATTAGTCTGATGCAGGGACGAACAAGGAATTAAAATCTTTATTGCTTTTACTGCAAACAACCCTTTTTGCTACTTTAGATGAAAAATCATTTCTTCAAGTCAACTCTTGTTCTTGGTACAGCCCTATTAAAGAGCAGGTCACCATGCAAAGGTTTGTATTGTCCCAGTATGTATTTGTTTAATGCTATCATAAAGGTAAATTAATCCGTTTGACCCCAGAGTGAAGAAAAACAGAAAATGACATTTCAAATATTCACCTCTTTCCTTTTCATACATATTAATGACAATTTTGACTCAGATGGGTCATGAGTTTTGTTGTCACAAAGGAAGACCAGGACATTTCAGGCCTTTGTTTCCCTTTTAGGATGCCTTTGCTGTGGTTCTGGCTAAACATAAATTATTCAGTATTCTTAAAAGAAATCCATCACCTATCAACCTTGCCAGGGAAAACAGGGAAAATGATATTGTTTGGGAACCGTAGCTACTAACTGGTATCTTTAATACATTTCAATCAGAATTAAAGCATTTATAATACGTTAATACACTAGCACATCTGTGACTCAAATCCCTTTAATCTATTGGAAATGTACTTTGTTAAAATGTACCTGTTGGCCAAAGATAGTGAATGGCTATGCTTACAGAAGGTAGCGTTAAAAATTAAAGCAAGTAGATTTTATTTTTTTGATGGGGGGTAGATGAGAATTTGGCGGGGGGGGCAGGGCACAGTAACGCTAAGAATGAGAGAATGGGAGAATTGTAAGAAAGGCTAGTAAGGATAGCATTTCATGAATGTCCTAGAATGTAAGATGCTGGAAGATGACGATATCATTCATGATGGAAAGGAGTGCATGCGATTATAAGTTATATGTTTTGATATGTCTGTGATAAGAAGCATGAATGAAAATAAATGAAACAGATGGGTGTACAACTCTACCTCTGTTACTCTATTCCTCTTCGACTCAGTTTGTTGCTTTCTTTGTACTGTTTGAATGAAAGGTGCAGCAATGTGTACAGGCACATCATGAAGTGTTAACACAGCTAAAACCTATAATAATGAAAATGCCTTGATGGGAATGTATCTAATAGTGCGTAATGCCTCATCGACACTCATCCAGAAAACAATTTATTATACAGGATTTAACACAACTCCATACAGAATGAGTATTCATTTATGCTTACTTTAGTACTTTAGTATTCATTTGTACTTTAAAGCGTCTAAAAGTGCTAAAACAATATACTTTAGGAATGAAACAGGAACTCATTTATATAAATCCCATAGGTTTCTTATAATAGAATATCTAATTTATGTTAACCATATTATGGTTTAAAGTACCCTAGAGTACCCTAATATGTTTGATTTGCGTATGGAATATATTTTCAATGACTGCGCTTTAACAAAGAATGTTATGATGAGATATTGGCAAACAGGAAGGAAAACATTTACCCGTGTTAAATGGGGATATAAAAGAATTCATTAGAAGCATATAGATGTCTCCCTTTCTGTTACCATGCATCCTTTTTTTTTACCCTGAAGCCCTAACCATCCAAAGTCTGTGGAAAGGTTTGCTACACCACCGTCAATTAACAAACAGTTATAATATACAACAACAAGTACAAAACCTTTTAAAGACTCATTGGGTGGCCAGACGAAATTGTGTTGCAATTTAATGATTTCTGCTACGTTTCCCTCAAAATAATCAAAGACTATTATAAACTCACGCAGAAGTATTTGACTGCTAGCAGTTGGGTTTTATCAGACTGATTGTAATTTCATCACATCAGAGAATAGTCACTCTCCATATTTTGAGATTAAAATAATATAATACATTATACTGTACCTCCATTGTACCTCTCTCTCTCTTTCTGACCTTTTCTTTACTTATCACACCCTTTTACACTTTTATTTAGTCTAGAAAACTCTTTCTTCCTCTCATGAAACACTGTTTTTCTTTTTGATAATGTATTTTGTTTTTCTCTGTTTTATAACTGCATAAATTGACAATAAAACTAGTGCCTTGTTGATTATGAAAAATGAAGAACATTCAGTTTTTTCTTTCATTTTAAGTATGATACACAAGGATACATGTGCCCTGCAGTCATTATTTACCAAAACATGTATTATTTTAAAAAAAATGGAATTCACGATGGATCCTTTTAATATAGAGCGGCTCATGTGTTAAGTATTTACATCATAGGACTTCAACATTTAAAAATCTATATATATGACATCAGCACTGGTCAGGACTTCCAACCCTGCGCCAAGATCTCTAGTTACAACTTTGTATTACATCGATGCTTGCAGGCATTCCAAGTCAATGAATGAAACTTTTTTAGTCGGTATAATTCCTGTGATTAATCACTGTCTTCATCTTTGTCTATTTTTTAAATATATTAAGTATACCTAGATTTTACATTTAAGGGTAAAACCTGATATGCATATGGTAGCTGTCATCTTATTTTAGTAAATAGGGATTTATTAGAACTACATATTTTAGGTGCTTTTCTCTAATGCTGGTATATGTCATCATTTACAAGGTGTCCACTGATGTCATTAAATGACCTGCCTTAACAACCTTATTTGGTTGTTTTTATCTATTTGGATTTTTATGATCAGACCATATTAGTTCCTTATAGATATGCAACATTAACACAGTACATTACAGCTCACATGTATGTGCATTCTTACTTCTCAAAACCCTCAGACTTGGCTGTTAAATCCATGTGTGAGCTGAGCCAGAGTTCATCACTATTTATGGAAGGTCTTTGAATATGGGTGACGACCAAAATCGATGATAGGGGGCTTAGCTGGCTTTGACTCCAGCTCACACATCTTCCCTCTTGGTGAGCCAAGCTTTGGTTTAATCTTATTCTGCGCACATGGTTCAACTCGCTAACCGACAATTGCAATGCTACTCATTTGGCCAATAACTTGCGCTTATGCCTGAACAATTCCAAACTTTGCTAATAGGCGGCAGATATTATGCAGCTTTTTTTGTAAAAGCTAACAATTCTGGTACATTTTATGTTGGAAGCAGCAATGTACATCCTCTGATTTTGTATAATTGCTATGGGGTGCCATACACCCATATTTTTTTTTCTTATGGGAACACCCTCACTGTACTTTGTGTTCACATAAGAGGAAAATGCTCATCTGAGCTTTTCATACAGCATGGTACCAATTGTGTGTTGTTCTAGGAAAGGCTAAATATTCAGTTCAAGGCCGGTGAGAAATTCAATTGACACCGCAGTTGCCTTTGTAATCCCGATTTCAAGACATGCTTTCTTATGTCGTTGTGTGTGGTAGGAGAAAGGCTTCAGATTTCTGCAATGCAGTTAAAAAATCCTGTTTGCTACTACATCTCTGAACACGAACATGCTGTGTGCATCAAGAGGATCTGTTCCAGTCACTGTCAGGAAGGGAGAATGTTTCTGTTCATCTTCTTTCTCATGGCGTCTCATGACGGCTCATAGACACACAGGGATAGTTGCAGAAAGCATTGCCATGAGATCTCACAATTCCTGGTCGCTTCACCCATTTCTTGCTGCCTGTTGATATCATTTTACCAGAGGGGGGTTCTTCACTGCAACGGCTGAGTTTTCCCTCTATGTACTATATCCCAACAGATTGGATGTGTTTTGCTGCTCAGTTTTTTTTTGCTAGCTTATAATTTTTTTTATTTTTTCAGCCATTCCTGTTTCTTTGCATTTCAACATTAACTATCTGTTAATTTGAATAAACAAAAAAATCATATCCTTTTTTTCTCTTGTTGGCACCATATAGTTTCTTTATTAAGCCTGTATGTAATATATATTTATCAACACATTATTATAATCATTTTTATTATTATAATTAAACACAAATGTAGGCGCATCTCTGTGTAGCCAGACCAGTCAACAGAAATCTAATATTCAATTCACTAAATTTGCCATAAGAATCGGCAGTGAAACTCGTTTTCTGAAGAAAAATTCAATATTTCATCATGGAAATCCGCGTTTGTCCTGTTTACCCAATGGTCATTGTGGGCCTGGTTCCCAATGCAAGGTTCATCCAGGTTTCCATTTATATGATGCCCATAATATATATTTTTTAATGAAAAGGAAACTCTACGTGACCGAGCCAACTTTATTTGCTTCAAGGATTCATTTGCCTTCTTACTTAAGTATATCGTTTCCCCAAGCGGCTGGCATTTAGTCAGCCTATATAGTATCCTGAATAAGCTTTTGTCATGTGCAATCATTCAATGCTCTGCGTGTAACAAAACCACCTTCCATTGCATATGCTAGTGTATCCTAGTTATCCAAGAATAAATGATCTATTCACCTAACGTATTTGTTCATTTGTATGATGTGGTGCTTGTGTACATATCCTTTCAATAGCCAAAACGATACAGGACACAATCCATTTTACAGAGATTACAAAGCAGATTGAAAAGTGATATTGCATTAAGTAAACACAACTCCAGCAAAAGGTGAGGTTGGTTGTGGGTGTCTTGTATTGAATGTCAGACATTCTATGTAATGACTTATTATAATGTATAGGCTGCCACAGTAAAACTTATAGGATATCACGGTGTAGTACACCAGATTTCAACTATGCATTGTGCTAGCCTCTTTGTTACCATCTATTATACCTTAGCTGAAAGTTAGCATGCTGTACCATGTGCAGTTGTCTGTTATTTTTTGAATCTTTTATATTTATCACACATAACCATACACTAGGCTAAGTAAACCATTGGAACCATATAAAATACTTGGACTCATCACCAACAGTCCTCAGGAAAGACTAGGTGATCTAGCGCCCCAGCAGAACATACATGGGATAAGCAACAAGCTAACCAAAATCTAAGACGAGACCAAGGACGGATTATAGTCTCAGGCTTTACATCAGGGAAAATGGAAAGACTGCTGTAGATGGACCTAATGGGTCTGATCTGTCGTCAATCTGTTGTCAAGTTACATTTCCAGGTTTCAGCCTAATGGTCCATCTGGGACAAAGCTAACTTCAATGGGATTTCCAAGTAGGCTTGGCCCAGAGATTAATGTAACCAGAATAACCTTTTAAATAGGTATACTAGAATAAGTATAGTGCTGGAACCATTAAAACCACATACATCTTTTAGAAACTTCATACCATATGGTCTCACTTACCTAAATATTTCACGACAACGTTTAACCAAGTAATCAGAAGTAGCGCTGTTTAACAATAGGTAACAGAGCATTTTATTACACTCTTCTACACTAAAACATACTTCATTTTTTCTCTCAGTGATACTTCTGCTCTGAAAAACAGGTGAGAAATAGAACTCATTTTACTGATACTTGCAAATTGCATTTGTATGTTAATGTTTACCTTAATTATGCATACCGAGTGTGTCCAACCTTTAACACGTAAGGACTATTGACAGTTTCCAGGACAATACAAACTAACACACTTGAGGTTTATACAGCAAAGCTAATTGATCAATTGTTAATTAGAGAAAACTTGAAAACTCTGCAGGGCAGATATATAAATAAAACTCGTGTTTTTGTTTATCTTTCATTGAAGGGTGTCAGGGACTACAAATGAAGTAATTCATGTATTATTTCTTTAGTTCTATTGAAAAATGTCTATTCATCAATTTAAGGAAGTTGCCGCAATTCAAACATATTGATATAAGGGGTTAAACAAACTTTCAGTGACTGATTTCCTACAAATTACAGCCACTGTTGGATTTTGCAGGGAACATTACTTTCGTTTTTTTCGCCCCGGAGCAGAACTAGACAAGGGAAGCATCTTACTATGCCACCTTCGCTAAGCCCCTATTCTGACTTATGGAAAAAGCTGCCTTGGGCAGAAACTGATTCTGCGATTGCTTAGTATACAGCTAAAACCACTAAGCATTACAAATATTTCCTTCCATTAATACAAAGGCTACTTGTAACCTTCCAAGTCAGTAATTGCAGCAATGAACAGCTTATATAATTTCTCCTAGGTTAGGATAAACCAATGGTCATTACAGGCTTCCTTTTACCAGATTTATTCCATTACACATACATTACCATTATCACGTCCAGTAACTGAGGTAAGGAAAGTAAGGTTGGCAAGGGGTAACAATGGCTGCTCTGTTTTAAGGATTTTATGGAACCAGTGAGAAGCCTTGTGGTGTGTTTTATTTGCAATTCCCCATTCAGATATTAGGATGCAGTGATGAAGACTTAAATCAGCATTTACTCACTCGCTGTATCATTTCTGTGCTTTTATTATGGTTTCTCTACTTTCTATTCATTCTCTATATGTTTATACCGGTAAGACACGAAATGCATGTTACCTGTAAAACGTGTTATGTTAGGAATGGTACCAACCAGGGCCACCATCAAGGTGGGATGCTCGGTACTGGTGTACTGGGCCTGGCCAAGCAGGGAGGGCCGGCTTTCTTGCCTTCTCACCTGAATGAGGAGGGCGGTCGGGCACCTCTGATAGGCCACAGGGGAGCACTGAAGTGGGTAGGACCTTGTTGGCCAGTGGGGTCCTGACACCTTGGTAGTAGTGAGACAGCAGTGCTGCAGCTGAAAATAGCTGTCCATGAAGTAAGAGGTCTCCATGTATATAGTGTTGATGTAGTGTGAGTAAGTGTATGTTGTTGGAAAGTGTGTGCATATGTGATGTTAGCATGTCTGCGCATATGGTGTGTGTGAGTGTGTATGTAAGCATATAGTGTTAAAATGTGTGTCTATGGGTGTATGGTGTTAGCATGTAACATCTTGTAAGATCTTATTGTTTGTGATCGTATGTGCCACATCTGCCCACACTATAGGCAGATCCGCCAGCAGCAGGTACCCGAGGGTGGGGCCTGAGGATGTGACAGCATGGTGTTTGCATGTGTGTGTCTACTAGTATATAGAGTTATAGAGTGTAGGTGTATGGTGCCAGAGTTTGTGCATCTGTTATTTCAATTAGCGTGTGTATTAGCAAGTTTTTGGTGTTAGCATGTGTGCCTGGGATGTGGTCAACCTATGCTGTTTTTGTGTGTGTTGGGAGTGAGCCTAGGGTTAATGGCACCAGGGAGATGGAGAATAAGGAGCAAAAGAAAGATTGTGTGTTTATGTAAGTGTATGGTGTTAGAGTGAGTGGATGTTAGTGTGCATTAGAGTGATGGGGGCACCAAAAAAGAAAGCATTCGAGTGGGGCGCAAGTGACATCACAATAGATCATCTGGCAGCATGCTGGCACTTTTTTCTACAGTATGTTGTCAAGGTTTCAAGCAACCATATTGGCAGTCGGCTCCATTCATCGATCCTTTGATCGCTAACAATGATCAGAGCTGAATGGGTATAGAGTTTCAAAGGGGCACCACAGAGTTAGGAGAGCAAAGTCTGCTCGCCTTGTTTGCATTTGAGAACTCTGTACTATTCCTTGGAGTTATCCTGTACTCAACTAGCAAGTTCATATCTTTGCTTCTAATAAACTGCCCACTGTCAGCATTTTAATATTCTTGTCTGTTCCTGATCATCGATTCAAAATGCCATAACCTCTAAGGCACATATTGACTTATGCTTAATATTTTTTTATGATTGATAGAGTGTGAGTGAACTTGGCTTGATTACTTTACTGAGAGATTAGCATCGTTAGCCATCGTATTGCTTTCTTTCAAGCTTCTCTTACTCTTACAATAATATAATCAAAGTTTTTTTCACATGACTAGGGCAATGTCATTCATTGACGTGTTGTCAATGATCCTATACGTGGACCTCTTTATTGGGCTCAAGGGCTGCTTCTAGCCTCAAACACCAGTAAGCCTTGAGCAGCCCTACATGCCACTCAGTAACTCTGTTTTTGCATTTCTCTGATTTTGTTTTTTCCGTAACTGTCTGTCTCTCTGTTATTTCCCCTCGTGTTATTTTCTGCCTATGAAGAACCTGGTGATTTCAATGCTGGAATTCATATAGGTAGACAAAGTGCTAAGCAATAATCATCACACCAGAGTTCTCTTTACACCATGCATGCTCCATATTGAAACAACAGGAACAATCACATGGTTTGGCTTTGCACAGAGAATGCTATGAGTCTAAATTGAATTTTATCCTGCTGTTATTTCGACAGATTACATTCTAAGATTCTTACTTCATTCACATGCAGAGTACGGTCTTTTTGCTACTTAGTTTTGTTCACAATGCTTACTTTGTTATCTAAAATTTACTCTTTTAATGTGTTTTGTTAATTATCATTATCACGCATTGTATACTAATTAAGAAACAAATCCTCCCACACACAGAAGCCTACTAGAGAGGCGTAAGATGACTGAATAACCATATTATCTTAACACTATATAAAGAAGATTTATAGTTGAGGAAATATCCAGTTGGTTTCCAGTTGATCCACTGGATTCAAATTCAAGGCCATGGGTCCAGTGTCCTTGCCGGTGACAGAGTTTGGGTGTAAGGATGGCAAGTCAGGTCTCAGTCATCCCCAACCTCTTGTGTGGTAAGGTCAATGACCTTGGTCATGCCCACCAAGCTTATGGTCAGCTGGTGGTTAGCACTCGTGTGTGAGTGCTGTACTAGTGGCTGCAGCTTCTCCTGAAGGTACGTATTTTAAGCTTTAGAGCATGCATTATAAAATACTTAGAAACTACTTTAATGTGCATTCTTTAAACAACATTTAACAACATAGTAAATGATCGACTAATAAAAGTTCTGTGTCTCTTAAACGTTGAAGGCCAACACAGTGATGCTGTAGATATGTTGTATGGCTAGATGGACAGACAGACAGACAGATCATGCATTGTTACTTCTCAGATTTACTGCGGAGAGTCACTGGTAAAATTACAGCCACCTGATTTCAAGTCCTCCTTTGATCATTGTACTGCACTGTGTACATTTTAGCTGAAGGGCTTGCCATTATCAGGTCGGACTCCTGGAAAGTATGAGAGTGGTTAGATTGGAGATAATCAGATTACTAAATAGTGTCATTTTTAGTTAATTAAAGTGGCTAGTCTGAGTATACAAAGCTTCAGGCATTTTAATTAACTGTTGGACAGCTGGCCCCGGCACAGCAACAGATGGTAATTTCAGTGCTATACATATTGGTCTGGTTCCCCAATGAAATTTGTGTTAAGGTTTGTTACTGGATTCATGATACTCTGCTCCAAGCTGTAAGCGGTCTGGATGGCAGCTCAATAGTGAACAATAGTAATATGTAATGTACTTACTTTGTGACCTTTATATTTTTGGAGAGGAAAGCAGTCTGCGTGCATGCCTCATGCAGAGTTATTTAAAACAGAATTTCATAATATCCTAGTTCATTTTAACATTTCTGTTCTGCGTTTCCAGGGTTTAACTTGTCTATTTATTTATTTTTTTCAAATATAACAAATGCCAAGCACATTACGTCCATACGCTTTACTTTGTGTATGTTATGCCTGTTTAATTCATTTCCCATAAATTTTAAGTGCCATTTCCTTTGTTACTGCCGCATATCTGAAATATCTTGCACTCAGAGAATGAGGTGTGATGGGACTGATTATATAAACAGATTTAGTTTCTGACAGCGGACACTGCAAGGCTTATAAAAGTACAGGGTCACTTTGTGATTCAGAACACCGGAACACAAGGTGTTCCCTTAGTCTCTTTTAACACATACTGAATGGGAAAAAATGACAGCATTCCTGGACGTGTCCTTAAAGTAAGGACTGAGAGACTATAACGTAAATTTGTTCAGCTGCCTCATGCCACCATCCCTTAATGCACCCACATTACCCATAGTGATATTTACTTCTCATTTGAGTCAATGGGCCCCTGAACAGGGATTTGAACATGATCAACATAACTGGGACATTTCCAGTGCTTGCTGCCCTTCATCTGGGGCTTTGGCTTTGTAGATGGAATGGCTAGGCACTTTAGTGGTAAGGGAACATGTATATGTTGTCAGGAATGAGGCATGAATTGGATGTAACCGTGGCTGGGAGATGGTGTGATCAAAGTTCCTGCCCGGAGATTGAAGAAACCTTCTTCAGGTTTCACGTGAAAGCTTCGGGTCAGACCCACCAAATTCTCAGATATAATGATCAGATGGTGAATCAGTGCCTGTTAATTTTTGCCTGGTTTTGCCAGGTTGAGACGGGCCTTTTTAGAAACAGCTTGGCAAGTGTTCTAGCTGAATGTCATCAATGTGCTTCCCTAAAACGCAAAGGCTGAGGTGTGCCCCTCGGTGAGCATCAGGCCTTATTGCATTTTGGGACATGAATGAGCAAGCAGGGAACCTAGAAAAGCAAAACTGTTAGAAAACGTAAGGTTATTATCACTGCTTTCACTATACGTGACTTCACTATTAGAAATGGGCTCCTGGAGGCTTCCGTGACACCAACCTTGACAAAAGGTACAAGATGGCCTTGCATTATTCATAGGTCAATTTGTGTGAATTTCAAGAAATCTCAGTAATTTTCCTGTACGTTTCATGCCAAGCAAACTCTTGTTGCAAGAGAAGCTCACTGGAGTTGTCCATCCATAAAGAACAGTGACTAAACATCATAAATAGGTGAGAAGGATAGTGTGTATGTTGTCCAAAATAAGAATGAACTCTTCTAATAAGTGATATATAGCGCACATAGTACCAGAAAATACACCAAAAAGATAACCTGGCTTGCTGGGAAACACAAATGTTTTAGAATTAAATACTTGAAGCTCTGCGAGAAATTTCGGTTGAAAGAGAAGTAGGAGGAAAAGCTGTGCTAAGAGACAGCCAAGTGTGTTGCCTGGAAGAAAGTGAAAACAACATGTTCGTAATGAGATTCATGCTCAGAGCATACAGAATGGTGGGCAGATGGCTATCATTTCAACAAGAAATGTCTTTAAAAAGCCCTCTTCATCCATCCTCAATATGGCACCAAGTTACAGAGTGAAAAACAGGCAGAAGAACTGTTGGTGGGCAGGTCAAACTTTAAGGGGTCCATCCTCCATAATAATAATAATAATAACAACAGATGTTAATGAAGAATTGAGCAATCACATTGCCCCCACTAACATTTATTTAAAATAATATACTAAAAAAACAACTCAATCACTCAGATAAGAACCATTCTAAATCACAAGAACAATTCTTCCAAGAAACGTTCTTAATCAGAATGTTTCTTCCAAGAAAACATAAACACACATTAGGTGAAAAAGACACTTGATCAGCTAGTAAGTTTAATATAATTGAATAAAATAATGCCACAAGCGCATAAATTAAGAATTATTTGTATCCAGTTTCTCCATTTATGAAATTGTCTTAACCATTTATATACCTATATCTCAAAATAATACTAAAACTAAACTTCCCTCTGTAGTGTTCACTCATGTTTGTTTCATACAAATGATGGTATCATCAATCAAGGAATTTGGCGTTAAGTAGAAGTTGAACAAGCAGAAGCTGATATATATATATATATATATATATATATATATAAAGGAATTTACATGAAATAAAGTGGTTAGTAATTAAAATTAAATGACAATAGGTGTAGCTTTAGAGGGTAAAAGCAAGAAGGTCATCAGGTTATGGTCACCCTGGACTATAGCTCCTCCTGATAACTGATGGATCCTCACACATCCCCGGAAAGGAAACCTGGGAGATATTTACCAAAAATAAAGGTAATAAATAGATAATTGGCCTATAAGAAGAAGCAGGACCCAACTTTTCATTAGAAAAGCCCCCATATAAGCATTTTAGGTACCACATAATATCCTGAAGAGGCGCACGCTACATAATTCGGTAGTAAGAGGACTCAATGCCTTTCTCGTAGGCTTAAGAATGTTTTTTTTCTTTTGGAATTTAAAAATGGTGGGAGGGGAGCCTACACAGGATAATAAATATGTCTCCAACCAAAGCAAAACATTTCCCCTAAAAAGCCTTAAAATTTTAGTAGAATGATGTACAAAGTGAATAGTATACTTTGTACTATTTTTTGTTTCCTTCATTAGCTATGATAATGCATTTTCATAACGCATATAACCTCCTCTTCCCTGTTTATTACTAATATGTCATAATCACCGTGTTCAAACAACCAACATGTCATTGCCAACACAATGCTGATGCCTCATGTGGATAATGTTCACTGCAAACTATAACCTTTTTTATGTCTTTAACGTGCTGGGCTTTTCAGGGCCATATGAACAGCACATTGATTTTTTTATTTTTTATTACGGTATTATTATTATTTAGCAGCTCCTATGTGCTCTGACAGATGACTCCATTTATAATTGTGGCAGTTAATTCACATTTTGTTCTTGTTTGATAATAGCATCATGTCAACATAGATGACAAAAGCTCAGGTACATGTTTTGCTTATGCCATGAGAATTAAAGTAACTGTGACCAATGGATTTCTTCAAATTGTCTGGTTTCATTTGGGATATATATATATATAGCGCTATATAAAATGACATATACGGTATATATACATATATATATATATATATAGTATATAATTATATATATGGTATGTAATTATATATATATATATATATATATATATATATATATATATATATATATATGGGCTTTCTATGCTCACAGCACACTGAGAATTGCCATCTCCATCACAGCTGGGGTATCATCCAAGCCTGCATTATATAATAGCTTTAAATCCTTCCAGATAGAGGAATGAGAAAGGGTTTATTGAGTGGGTATTATGGAGCCTTCAGAGAATTCAGCTCTTATCCTGCTCTGGTTTCTTGGCTGCAATTTTAGCAAAGCACGTTGAAACTATCTGGAAATACACAAGTTGTGTAATTAATACAAATCTGTGTATGTTCTAAAACGAGTATGGTTTGCATAATTTTTAATGATCATAGCCTCTTTAAGACACGTAATGAAAAAAAAATATATTGCATCTATAATAATTTCCAATTTTACATGAGATGCTTGAAAAAGCACTGAGCATTCAAATTAACAATCACATAGCACCGGTGACAAAATGGTTAAATTGCAAAATGTAAAGTTTATTTAAAGGTTTTTGAAAGGTGATTTCTTTTATTTTTTACTCTTTTTTGGGGGCAAAATAGCTTGAGAATAAATAAGCTGTTTCAGCTAAGGTTACCTATACCTGAGGAATATTAATGTATACACATAATGACGCATTCTATTGTATTTTTACTTCTCGAAAGAACAGTGTTTCTCCCACTCACATCTTTGCCGTGCCCTGTTCGTTTTAACCCTTTCTACAAAAGGAAAATAAAAAAGCCCACATAAGGAATCTGTCAAGACATCAACATAGAATGTCCCCATATGTCCTTCAATTATTTAACTTATTTAGATAATTGAATACTATAAATATATAATAATGAATCAATACGTGCTGTGAGAGCTGCCTCGTCACAAATGCTCTTAACCAAATGCTCCAGCTTTGGATATTTATGAAATTAGCGTTGCCTCTGAATGGATGCAAGCGCTAGAGGCTCATGCGCAGTTTGCTTGGGCCGATTCCAGAATTTTAATACAGTTTACACTGAGGAATGAAGGAAGATGGATGAAACGGCCCAAAGTGCCCAGATTATGTGTTTGGTGAAAGCAGCTATGATACAGATGTACAAAAAAAGCCATAGAAACAAGTGGAGCAGATCATAGGTATGAGAAGACATAGGACAAACGAGAAGTGGATGTGGTGTATTAGTATACAATGCAACATTGATTGCTTAAATGTCATGATCTCATTATTTTGATCTTATTGGGCACAATTTTAATATCTTCAATGTAAACAGATACCTAATATCTGTCGGTTGTGTAAGAAACACATCAATTACATTACGTGGCCAGGCCGGGGCCGACTTATTGTCTAATTCTAGGTACCATCAACTCGGCCAATTTTATTTTAACAAAATCCAGGGACATATTTATGCAAGTATAAAGGTAACTTAATAGTTGCCAAGAAGACTATGGAATTTACAGTAAAACACCAAGTTACTTTATAAACCTAATTCGCCTTTCGTCATAGATAGGCTTCGGGGGACATTTTTGTTGACAATTTGGCACACAGAGCTCTCAATCAAGGGGTTGTCCGATGAAAACAGGGGCATCTGGTACAGTGATGGTTTTCTGTTTTTCTTCACATAAGCACTGCTGGCTTTTTAATTAACAGAGACCGAATGTATCAAATATATATACATATATATATTGGATACATGTATTAAGATTCACAGAAGATAAGAAAAAAAACCAAGAAACAGTTCAAATTCCATAGGAAAAAATATTTTATTTTTTTAAGAACAAATTCAGTTTGAAACAGAGGTGGAATGTGAAATTTCAGAGCATTGTTGTCTGGGAGGGAACAGGAAGGGGGACTAAATACAATGTGAAACTAAAGCAAAAATTGTAAACCTAGGAAAAGGCTATTTAAAAAAAAAATGAAACAAATATTTATAAACTCAAGCATAATACTGTGTTACTTACAAAATTGGACAAAAAATTATTTTAAATAAATATTCATGGTACACAATTACGGCACATATATGCAGCAATTTGGCAACCTTTTTAACCTTTTCTTCCTCGTTACAGTGCAAAGGGAAATGACACTGCCTTTAGACAAGCGGTAGCTAAATACATTGCAAAAATTCAATTTTATACAAAACATTTTGCTTAGACTTTGTAAAAAAATCCAACATTGCTCTATATACACAATCTGGTTAAGAAAATCCATTTTGTCTCTTTTTTTTCCCCAAGTGTAATTTCTTTCTCTATATTAATATTTAAAAAGCTGAATAAGGCTACGGACACACCCCAAATCCAGACACAGTTCTCAATATATTTACAGCATCTTCACTTTGACATAATGGTGCAAATTCTTAAGTCAGGTGACTAAGGATCAGACGATCTCACAAGCAAGGCATTTACAGAAAGGTTCCAAAACCTGAACCAGCTTCTAAATAAATGGGAACATTTTAAAGATTGTCATTCGGCATCAGACACAATAACAGACACAAAAAAAAAAAAAGAAAAGGGTTTGACACTGTTGAAGGTTGCTTTTTTTATCAATGGATTTGATTTCACAGCTTAAAACAAAATCACACTGCTAAACAACAATAATAAAAAAAAAACTATAAAAATAAAAAAAATGCTACTCTCTTTCCATAGTTCAGAGGCTTGTTGTAAAAACCCCACGGCACACTTTGGGCTAACCTTTTCAAATCATGTTTCTTGATTCCGAGTAGGGATTACAAATAAAAAAAAATAGATATCACACACAAAATAATGTGGATTTTCACAAATAAAATGCCAGAATAGGCATTGCACGTGCTAAAGAAGGCTAGCCCTAAGTCCTGTCATAAATGACCGTACAGCAATGCTCTCTTTCTGATAGCATTTATAGGTTCAAGAAAATAGAGAGCACTCCTTCCGTGACAGTTCATATTCGCAGGTGCTCTTTAGAGACTCAAGAACCTTAAAATGTTGTTGTAATTTTTTTTTTTCTCTTTCCAATTCAGAGAGCAAAGCGTTACCATAGAAACAGGACTGTGATGATGATATCTGTTTTGCATAGCACATAAATGTCGGAGAAGAAAGTGGCAAGAGAGAGAGAAGAAGAAGAAGAGAGAGAGAGAGAGAGAAAGGATAGATATTGCGCTCTGTAACCTGCTGAATTCTCATAATATTGTTGCATTAAGGCAAAAGGAAATCGTAACGCAAGAAACAATTGACAGAATCCTCTTGTTTAATACATGATGCCGTAACAGTGATTTCCTGCTTTTTTGGGGTTTTAACTTCCTAGTCTGGTCTTGTGCGAGGCGCCTTTAGAGAGATTTGTTATTTTTGCATTTCTTCCTATTATTGTTATTTTTGGAATAGTTTTTTTTTTCTTCCCCAGAAGCACCGTCTAATTCTGCTCTGTGTTATGCCAACAGTTCTACCTATTTAACTGTTGCAAATAGATTTCACATCTTCCAGTGGGGCAGGCTGTGCAATCTTAAATTATATATTAGTAAAATCTCTTTTTTACTATATATCCCCTGTGTGCTATACACCTATTAAATATTTTTTATTCGTTTTTTTTTTTATTTCCTGCTCTCCCATACTAATAACTTATGTTATCCCTATGAACTGTAAAATTATTCCAATATGTGCTTTTCTTTAAAACAGAGCACCAGTAAATTGCTATGTCTGCCACTGAAATACTAAAGATGCACTCCTCTGGAACTGCATTACTAAAAAGCAAAGGTGTCCAAATATTTTATTATATATAGGTATGCGTAGGCTTTGAATCATGGCTCTATAAAAAATAAACTAATAACAAAAATATCTCTCGTCTGGGAAAAAATGAAATTAACAGCTGTTCATCTTTGACCATTGGTTCTTGGACCTCTAGGTCACATTTGGCTTTCTGCTTTTTTCTTGAAAGCGCTCCCAGTCTGAGAAATAATATGGACACTATAGCACCTGAGCCTGTTAAAAAAAAATCAAACACAACAGACTAGGAGTTTCTTAGAACTTCTTTTTATTGCCAGCTCTCCTCAACATCATTGACAACTTACTATTGTCCTTCTCTACCTGCTTATTCCTATGTCCAACAATACCTTCTTCAGCTGTAGTGAAGGTACTACAGAGTCCGACCTGTGAACACTGGTGTTCTATCTTGCAAATTGCTCCAGTTGCAGATTGCGTCACTGGTTGTATCTTGTCTAGAGATACCAAAGTGCTCTACAGCCCTTGTCATGTAATCTTAAGCTTAATTCCAGCTATTTTTTTTAACTGCATGGAGTGCTTACATCCTATGGACTCCTGGCCTGGCTGACATTCTAGCTTCTTGCTGGAAGGCTCTGTATTAGCAATTACTATTCCCATAATATATTACCCATTCAAGTGTGATTGCAAGAAGAAATGGATAGAGCAAGAGGTTGCAAAGATTAATGTTCCATTTGTGATAAAGGAGGTGACGTGAAAGGGAATCCAATGCAAGGGTTTCAGGCAACGAACACAACAGATCAAAATGAATCAGTGATTGACTAACAAGAAAACTATTTGTTTTAGTCACAGAAGCACGGGCCTCTGTGACCAATCCAGTATGCACTGAGAAAGCTGAGATATCAAGTGAACAGATTGCATTTCAAGATAAATATCCTAAAGCATCCTTAAATTGCCTACAGTTGATTTAGGTCCTTGAATCACTCCATGGTAACCTGGCTTTGTGTATATGTTTGAATGTCTGGAGCTCATGGCTTTAAGGAGGGTGAACATGACCATGGTATAGCCATCAGAATGGGCATATTATATAAAGTCTTCCAGCTCGTTCCTAGATACAGGAACCATCAGATTCCATTAGCTATCCAAGGAGGCTCTCTCTGAAGAGAGGTTTTCGTATGTGCATTTTCCCTATGCAAGTCCACTTTGATGCATAAGGAGTCACCAAGAAACCCCATCAGAAAGAAATGGACCTTTAGTCCTCAACATGTCAAAAAGGTACCAACGATTTCCTCAGACTTTGTAGTAAATATTTGCTGGACTCTGAGGTGGCATCTCTTGAACAATGTACACAGGATGTCCATAATCTCCACTGACTTTCTCATAATGTGGGCAGAAAACGCTGTCAGCAGTCCTTAGAGGGATGATAATGTCACTCGGCTCTGAACCATTATTGTTGCCACCGCGCTTTGGTGTGGCTAATGTACTAAGTGACAAAGTGGTTGTGTGTTGTGGAGAATGCTTCCTATGCCGTCTTCTATACTTCAACAGCAGCACCACCAGAGTAATTATGATGACGATGAAGATGATACATCCTGAAGCAATCCCTGAAAATAAGGCCACCTCTGATCCCAAAATACTCGAATGTCCAGCATTTTTGCCATCTGTGCTAGAACCTATACGGAAACAAGAGAAGACAAGACAAAGCATCAGAAACTGTTCAAACCTTTACTTAATGCCACCTTAAATTTGCTTTAGAATTATTCTCAGCATGGTATATAGAATTAACTGGCTGGCAGCTGAACTTTGACAAACCAATTACCCTTGCAGGTAGCTGTGTGCAAACAGTGGGAGTCAGCAATCGATATTAAACAAGACTGTGTCTCACAATCTTACTTTCATGCTAAAACTAAACCACGCTGTTTTCCTTACGAACATTGACAGCCATCAATATAGACTGCAGAAGCTGACAATCAAGATGCATCGTATATTGTATTGCAGTTGTTAGTTGTGCGGGATAAGAATCTGTCTACATTTACTAAAGCCAGAGTTAATTTGGGCAACATAGTAGAAATATTAAGGATTCAGCGTATTTTAAAGTCAATTAACAAAACAAATGGTTGCACATCTGGCAAGCAGTAAAAAGTGTCACACTGAACATTCTAATATTCAATGCTCTCAGCATGTTATGAATTCATTAGAATAATTAGCACATATAGCATAAAGCAATAACGCGCAGACGGCAACCTTAAAGAAATCCAATATTGTCTAAGACTCCTCCCTTTTCAGTTTCAATGATGTGTGATATTCATTTTTATCGCAAACCACTTGCCAATAACCAAGCTAGTTTCTAAGTTAAAACAAAAAGGAGATGTTGAGTGGGTAAAAAAAAATATATAAGAACCCGGAAGTAACGTGAAAAGTATACACAATATCTTCTTTTTTGTTTAAGTTGCTCTGACTATACATACCTGAGGGACCATTGACAAATGGACTGGTGGTTGAGCTCTTTCCATTCGCACCAGAGTCGTGATCTGGACGTTTTGTTGGCAAAGCATCCTTATCGGAGTCAGAGTCAGGATCTAAAGCAGAACAGACAGAGCACATTAATATTCTGTATATTTTGGAAATCATACATTGAAACCTTATGCAATCTAAAATTCTGTTTAACAATAATCCTAGCAGATACCGATTCTCTTTCAACCTTTTAGCGTGGTACTCCATGCTAGAACAATTATTCCCTACAGTTATGAATTATGATAAAGATGAATGTAAATCATGCGCAATGGTGCCTACACATATATTAGGCAATAATACGAATTCATGTGCATGTCATGTGCACAAATGATTTTTTTTCCCCTTTATGAAAACACATAAGTTATTTTAAACACTGAGATTGTAAGACCATCTGTAGAAACTATAGGGATTCTCACAGTTGGCAAGCAAAGCTTTGCAGATGACATTTCAATTTAACTCATAGAGCTGACCGGCTACTAAACCAAGTCCTAATTAGAAATATCATTCATCGCTGACACACAGTGTATCTATGAAAACATTACAGATAAAAAAGCCCTCGTGGAATGGCAGACTGATAAAGTGCCACCCTAAAACAACTAAAGAATTCCATGTTTACAGTCAATATAATATAAATGTAGATAATTATTTTTTGCAACAACGTTTCGATTAAATGACAGTATTTAATGAAAAAAATAACCTTGGCTCTGCACTGATAGTTTAAATGTCACATAGTGGTGTAGTAAATTGTGCATCCTGTATCATTCCATATTTTATACACGATACAGCTAGACAGGGTATTGATAAATAGACAATAATACCAACTCCTTTGTTCGAAGGTACAACTCATGCAATATTAATATATTATATGTGGTTAGTTGGTTAAGTTTGGGTGTAGCAGAAAAAAAACACCCACAAATCTAACAAGGCCAAGTCAAAATTTGTGAATGTTAAAGTGGTCCTCACCTTGCCCAACTTTCATGAGGATCTTCATGGCTTTTGTTACACAAACACCACCTTCTTGATTATTCAGACCTTCTACTGATCCATTGGATGTAGCTGGAAAGGAGAAAAAAAAAACATTTTTGAAAAATGACCACGTAGTGCCTTGCAAAAAGCACAAAAAGACTGTGTGTCTGCTAAAAATTCAGTAACGCCATACAATTTGTATTTTGTGCAAATTTTTCAATCTCTAGTCATTTGTTTCGAGAGTGGGTGGCGGGCTGATGAAAAAAACGTCCAGTCTTGCCATGTTAAACCCATTTATAATATTGTACAAATAAGATCAGGAAATTGCTACTATGGTGTAATGTATCGGCTAATTGTTGCCATTAACAACAGTTAACTTCTCCCTGTCAGGGCAGGTACAGACATTTTTTTTCTCATGTTTTACATACATTTAATGTAATATTATGTGGCAAGCACCTCATCTTAACTGATGGGTCAATTATTCTGGAAATGCTTCTATTTTAACGTTCCTGTTAAAGATAAATGTGGTTTCCCATATAGCCATCTGCATGTCCATAGAACTAACAGGACCTACACATTGTTATCAGTCTGTATTTAATCTGTACATTGTCCCTTGACAAACCCTGAGAACTTTATGTCTCGAGTTTGTATTTTTTGTCGCACAATAGAGCCTGAAGGAAGACCTTTATACAGCATCCACTAATTGTCTCAGACCCTCGTGTTTCCCATTGTGTATTTGTAACATTCGGTAACACCCATCCATCTATTGTGAGCTACTCACTGCCGTTCACACAACATATTATAGTCATATATACACATCCTCCCTAGTTTACCCATTCTATAAGGGTTTTTCCTCACCATCGGTTACAATTTGTCACCTAACATTCCAATGCACTCACACTGTGTTGGTCTTATAAAGTCATTTTATCAAAACCTACTTTTTTTTCTATTCTAAATCCCTCTTAAAGGGAGACAGAAGAGAGAAAATAAAAGAAAACTTGCAATAGTAATTTAATCTATAAGTATATCTGACAGCGTGACACTAGAACACAAGGCTCACAAAATAATGGAGACATGGCTTTTTTTTTTTTTTAGCGGAAACAAAAATCAATAGCTAACAGCAGCCCCAGACATAAATCAAATGTGTCTGTGATAGAAGCGGGGTTTTTTTGTGTGTGTGTGTTTTTTTTTTAACAACCTACTATATTTGCCAATGTACGGGCAAACAATGGAGAGGAGGAAAAGGTACGGTCGAAACTGAGCTGGAACTAGAGATGAAATAGCTCTTTATTTTAAGCTGCAGGGTGTTCCCAGGCCAAAATTTACTTACAACGAGTTATATATTTCAGATTTACATGAGCGCACGAGGGGTTAATGTGGAAACACAGTCACCGTTAGCATTGCTAGGAAAGGCAACATGGTGGTTGATTACTAAGCCGTCAAGATGTAATTCCAGGGAGATGCTGCGCATAATAGAATGCCAACGTAAATATGTCTCAAGACCGGGAATCCTGATTTTAAGAATAAGCACAGGTAATGGACCTTCACTGTTCCGGTACACTTGTTTTTATATATTTCTGGTGATATATATATTCACCTCTGAGGAATGAGGGACTTTGCGAATGTGCATGAATTCTGCATGCCACAGTCCCTGTAGAAACACCTAAAATAGCTGTGGGCATTTCAAGGCTCATCTTGAAACCGAAGCTCTATCTTGTAGCACAGCGAAAGGCCAAAGCCACATTACACCCTTAATTAAAACTGACTACTTGTAACAACCTCTGCAGGGAAATTCTGAACACCAGTAATTTGGACGCATTCCTTTTCCTCCCTATTCAAAGTACAAGAAAGGCTTTTTTATTAAGCAAACACGCAAAATGACTCGACGGCCTTTCTGATATTGAAGGGGTAGTCTCTGTGGCCATTTTGTATTCTAAGCATCGAACAATGACATTTAAAGCGAAGCCCTAAAATGATTAGAAGTATCACTATAGAAACTAGCAGTGGGAACCGCTCGGTGGCTGGCCCCCGTGTTTATCGTGACATTTCCATATCCAAGAAAAGAGCAGACGCAAATATAAGAGGCTTTTATTTCTCGCCCCATAATGTTTCCCTTAGTAAATAGCCCTAGTATAATTTCCTCGCTGCTGGTCGGTATATGTAAAATTGCTTTCACTAGTTCCATGTACACAAGCAGCCACACACATCGTTATGGATTTATTCTGAGGGCCCCTAGTGCTCAGAAGGTGCTTAACGCCCCCACGATAAAGTAGGCCAGACTCCTAACACCCCAATAACACATTTTCTTAACCAAGGAGAAACAGACGCGCGATTATTATTTTTTTTTATCTTTTATAAGCCGCAATAACACGACACGCAAGAAGAAATTTATCCAATTTGTGCTCAGGTTACAATGGATCCGTTTTGGCTCAATAATAAAGTCACAACATTAATTTCCTGCCGTTTAAAAGGGTATTAATATTCCAAATGCTTTGTTTTTACAAATGCTATAGCCAAAAACCTTAAAACGCTCAGGAGAAGTGCTACAAATGGAATGTGCAATTTCTAACGCCTGAGGCTGAAAGCTGTTCCTACTTTAAGAGTATTTGCTTCAATTATTTTATCATTTGCTCTTGGCTTTTGTTGTCCTAGGAACAAAGTGCTACCGAATTTTAAACTTATTAAGCTTTTCTAGAGAGGAGACACAACATAAGAGGAAAAATAATATCTGTGATCTGAAGCTAGGGTGTTCTTTTTTTCCCCCTTTTAAGTAAAGTAAGATTAATGAATATTGTCACCCATGGACATTTTATTCACGCTGGCGACATAAAAGTAACATATATAACAAAGTGTCAGGGATTGCCACACTCGCCTATAAATAACTTATATTAGATGGCGATACACTTGAAGGACTATAATACTTAAGGTTTGATGTAGAGCCAATGACGGACGCGGCAACTTATCATCAAAACAAGGTTTACTGCTGGAAATATTACATGTAGCTGGTCTGATGCACGCAGATGCTGAACATATACTTTGCAGTGCGTATTAATAACCAAAACGGCTAATGCCACTTAAGGATTCATTGTGGATACTAGCCAGGTACCATCATGATGACATCATTGCTTAAGAGCTATTTTCTTCCAGCATCCTTTTTTTTGTACCCGTGGATAGTAAACGCTCTCAATACTTGTGATGGTCCCGAACAGACACTTTTTTAAAAAAAAAATATTTGCAGATCATGTAAAATTTGCAAAATTGAAAAATGCTGTCAATATTAACTATAAATTAAGGGCAACAAAGGCACATTCTTCGTCCTTTGCTTCCTTTTAGAAGATAAATCAAGAATTAAATACATATTGGCAGGCAAAGATCAAACTGTAATTGAAGGAGGATGAATCGGGATACGGCATCCAAATTAGTTGGGCTCGTGGAACCAAGCCTGTAATATTGGAAAGTGTTTCTCGACTGGCAACAATTATGTAACGCTTTGCAGTCAGCCATTACAATGATTTCTAGAGCCATCATCCTTTATGAAGATCATACTGTTCTATGTTGAATGAATATTCTGTTTACAAGTGAATCGACGCTTATGCGAAAGAATGTAAAAAAAAAAAATAATAATAATAAAAAATGGCTGCTTTTCTCAGATGTGCCTATAAAAGACAAATTAAGGTTTCAATATCCTTGTAGCATTTCCGAGACTTAACCCAAGAAGAAAAAAAAAAAAAGACACTGAATAAGCAGTTAAAACAGAAGCAGCAGACGCAAGCTGTTTCTGGCTATGATTTTTATATAGTCCCCATGGAAGGAAGTAATATTACATTTTAATATGTCTTCATTTGATCGTTATTACGTTGCCTCCCCGGAGATTAAGCTGCTGCATAGATTTTGGCTGATTTTGGCCTATCAAGATAGTAACACGGCACTAATCAGACTGAGCATTAAGCTGGCTGGATTTGTGCCTGTACATATACTTATTCGCATAGATTAAACGGGAAATAAATAAATATAATATTCCCAATGGGAGGGGGAGAGAAAAGAAAAAAAAAAACTTTACTTTTTTTTTTAACAAGATCAGAGTTGTGTAGGGAGTACCGAAATGCTGTATCGGTTTTCTGATCACATACTCTACCAGACTTTTTTTCCCCCCACCTTATTCGTACTATGTGGTTATTTAATCATGGTGTGAGATGAATCACCCAGGAATTTAAAGCCTAGTTAAAGAATATTCATCTTTCCAGCCATATCTGTTTTTTGTTGTTTTTTTTAACTGGAGAAGAGGGCAAGCATAATAAACATCTGTGGACTTAGTTAAAAAAATCCATTCCGCTCCGTAACAAAAAAAGCGAAAGGCTTTGGTATCAGGCATTAATAAGAAGCAATCCTTAATGTGAGCTGTACTTGATCTAATGTCCGCTTCACAGGATTATCAAGCTCACAGCTCTTTTATCAAAGAAAATCCTTTGGCGGCAAGACCAGGCCAGCACGCTCTGGTTGCTCTAATTTGTCTGACACCCTCCTTAAGTACTATCCGTGCACACTGCTGGATTTCTTATTTTAATTAACAAAACTTGAGTGACCCTTGTAGGCTGTTCCCACTGCATAGCGTTTCAATGGAAGACACAATATGGAGACAGCTTCAAAGCCTATGGAAAGTCAAAATATACTCAGAATATGAATATGACAATCCACCCCAATGTTAATCTAGAATCCATCCTTGTTCTGGAGTGTCTAAAATTTGCCTGCTGCACCATGTAATGGATAACACAGACATTTTGCTATTAGAGGATATCTTGGTGGATGGGTGAAAAGGGGCATTTAAGTCTAATACCCTATGCTTAAACCATACCTCCCTAGTTTCCCGTTATAAGCAAGAAGGTTAGGTCCATCAAGCTGCCAACTGTCCAGCTTCTGCAGACAGTGAGGGTCAATGGCTCATTAGGGAGATTAGTGGGCCTCCCCTGACCTGCAACTCTACTGCAGTACCCAAGATGGCCACCTTGCTCTTTAGAGCACCGTGATATCCTGTGATAACCTGGCGTTTCGAGGTGGCTTTACAGGTAATGTAGGATCCTACCCCAGCCCACAAACCAATATGCAATGCATTATCTAAAGAATTCTTGTCGAACCTGCCAACCTGTACAGTAAACAAGACTAAATAAACTCACACTGGTGCTTTACGGCTACAAACTGCCACCACACAGATTTGGGGGCATTTAAGAAAGGTATTTCACTTATGCAGCAAGACTATATTTACTTAATTAGGGAAACAAATGCCTTATTAGAGAATCATCTACTGAAAGATTAGAAGCTGCATGGTGGCAGCCCTGGTTTAGTAAAGGTCTCCTAGCTTCAGGATTTCAAAAGACCATTCAATAGATTTCACTGGTTTTTCATTGATAATGCCGTATATATCTTTGCTATTGCGAGCGCGCATTTCTTCCCAAAAGGAAAATAAAAATGTATAAAGCACGCCGGTAAAACAACGGATTTCTAAAATGCTTTTGAGAAAACTCAATGAAGCGTTGGGGTTTATATCACTAGACCTCATCCCATCAGGAGGAACTCTTGTGCTGAAACAAAAGCATGGTAGGAGCTTATGAATATTCCCCAGTGTAACATAAACCCCCTTCCCATTAATTGTAATTGGAGCTGTATAATATAAAGACATTTCTTTGCAGGGGAGGGGAGTGAAAAAAAAAGCTGAATTTCCAAACTCTCTTTTTTTCCATCATAACCATTTCTCGAGCCCAAACGCAGGAGCCGTTATAATTATTTCTCATGTACTGGCCTTTGAATAGCTACCAGGATCACTTTAAACCAGAGTGTCTTGATTTAATGAGCACAGATTTCACAGGCCACAGCTGTCTTTGTATAGAACAGCTACTTGCCATCCTTGCCGATAGCAAAGAGAAAGAATGACAAGGACTCAAGTACCTTCCCAGGCCGGAGCGCAATACGCCTGCATTTTCTCAAGAAGATCAAATAGTCTTAGCGGTAATAAATTGTCGCGCTCCTTCTACACTCAGCACAGAAGAAGGAGGTGTTTTCTTACTTAAGCACATAAGATTCAGTAGAGACTGGGGGGAAATGGTGCCTTATTGCCATAGTGATCTAGTGATTGCTTCCAGAGACCCACAGAATTCTGTATATGCAAATATATGAGCTTAATGTAATTCTAGTCGAAATTCCCTTTTTTAGAGTTTTGAAATAGCTGGCATTTCTGTTCTTTTTGTAGAATACACGTCACCTAATCAATGATAAAATAGATCATACTAATAATATTTGCAGAAACTGTATTCAATCCTATAAGACCATCTGTAACACTTATTGCATGATTGAGTTTTTTTTAAGCCTGCATCAGCCAGTAATGCAGAGAAGATGCAAGTATAAAAAATAATTTAACCCCTTCCAAGCCATCCGGAAGTAATCGATTTTGATGGCTACCAATACTGTGGTGAAAAAAATATATTCTTCGCGAATCCTGCACACCCTAAGCAATTTTCATTTAGCAGCTGAATTCCCTGGCATACTAAGGGTCAGGGTAATAGAAAGACACACACACACGTTTGCTCTACTGCCACTAATTGCATTCAATGATATTAATGACCCAGTAATTGCTGTACAAGTGGCACTGGAGTGGAAAACATCATTTTGAAGCAAAGTTCATCTCTTGGTGGTAAGACTTCACCACCAACTGAGTTAATGCCAAGTGACAGTTTGGAATACAACACTAAAGATTAGAGAATACTCTGCTCTCAAGGCATAATGGCTCAGACGGACGTGACGCTAGCTGCTTCAACGACGAATGGCCTAATGGTAACCCCAATAAAGTGCCACAGTTAGACTGTGCCCTGGTGATGAACCTCATTTCTCCGAGGGGAGCTACTCTATACAATAGTAATCTAGTGCAATTTTCTACATGCCTGGTCTAATGAAAAATAACTTCACCTTGCGCCGATTGCACATCAAAGCCCTAGAAAAGATGGATTAGAAACAAAAACAAAACTTGTCATTCTACAGAAATTCAACCTTGCCATCTGATAAACGGAAACCAACAACTGAGCGCTCTTCTGAACCTGCTTGAGACTGCAAAATACATAAACACCAAAGGCTAAATGCGGACTGCCTACAACTTCTAGTTCAAAAACCTGAGAGTTTATGGTTAATAAAGTGGTTAAATGGTTAAATCTGACTCCTTCTTATTCCCAAGCGTGACTACTTTGCCATTTTAGCCATAATATGTGGACAACTCCATGTTCTTTAGAACTTTGTTACATGTGATATGAGTCTTTTATATTAAGCCCTACACAGTCCTCTACACAGTCCTTCTATGATTTGTGTGATATTACACGTTCTTCATTTTGTTTTACTACAGACTCTAGTTTTTAGCGTTCAGAATGACCTAGTACTCAGTCTCTGCCCTTGGGAATTCACTTGTATCTTTCCTACTGCAGTGCCACTGCCTTTCTTTAAAAAAACCTGTCAGTATAGTCACAATAATGGCACAAAATATGAGCAAAGGTCATTACTCTTAAAACTCTGTGCAAGGCTACAAGATTAATGTGGTCTGGAATGAGGTCCCTTATGGAACCAGACTCCGCTGGGACCTGTAAATTTAGACGCATCAGTACAAATCTAAAGACATTCTGTTTATTGCTACTATTATATGACAGCCATTATTTCAAAACATTAGAATCCAATCACCTTATCAACACGAGGAACAATTCAAAGAGTGCCATGGGGATATGTTGGTGCAATATAAATAAATAATGGAATCCTGTATTCAGAGGGATTTCTCTGATGGACGGCTAGATATTTTTTGGGAGAGTATATGGTGTCACTAAGAAGTCCATGGCTCATGGTGAAGATGCAATTTTCCACAATGATTTTTTTGGTACAATGAAGAAAGCAGATGCATCTTTGGTCTAACTTTGAAATCTTAGCATCCAATTCACTGGCAATATATGGGTCCTGCCATGCACTAATCCATTTTCCTTTTTAACAGTAAAAGTTATAGAATCTGGAATTGATTGTTTGCAGTCCATGTGGAATTTCTGTATTGCTATAACAGACCTAGATATTTAGTTATATGGACGTGAATATTTTGGCAAAAAGAGTTGTCTTCCATATTGTTTGAGGGTAGAATGTGATACAGGAGGATTTGCTTAAACTTCCATTTCAATTGGACAATTTGGTTGAACAATTCTGAGAGACAATGGCCAAGATGCCAAACCGTATTGGTCGTTTATTCCTGGTTTACGTGTGCTTCAAAGAATTTTCCAGCAGACATTGGAGACATCAATCGACATAAACGACAATTAAACCTAGGGGGCTTTAAAACCTATAGCTACAACTGTTTTATTAGAACTGTTATTCTACTTAGGAGTGATCATTTTCACCTGGGAATAACAGCCTTCTCTCTGTGACCGCGCTTATGAAAACTGGCCTGATTTCGACAGTCTGGTGGATTTACAGTTGCCATCATCTTGAACTGGCTTACGTTACATTTGGAAATTTCTTTTTGTGCCCATTTTCAAAACGAGCTGCACTAAAAGATGTGTATTAATACTAGAATGGCATGGAAATTTTTAGCTAAGGAACTATTAAGAAAAAATACATTTAATGCAAAGTGTCACCAACAACATAAAGGCACTTGACCAAGCTAGCCGAGGATGATGTTGCTCCTCTAGGATGTGAAGTAATGCACATCTTGTTCAAAGTTTTGTTAGGAACTTTGACCTTTCGTAAACTAATTACACAAATGTTGGTAGAGGTAAGTGTATTCTGCCCTTCTAGCTCCAATTGGCTACTATTCTAACTATGGTAAGCCGGGGGAGACGCAAGCAGCCCCCTATTGCTGCATGTGAAATAGACAGTTGTACTACGCTGGGTACTTTAGATGAGTCCAGTAAATTTTATTCAAACTATTACTTTTATAGGCGATGAAGCTCCCTATTAAACTAGAGGCTCAATATCTTTTGAGCATTTTGCTCATTTAATCAAAATGCCGTCAAAAAAGGCAATTTTACAAGAGCTATGAACAAACCATTAGTTTTCAGAAACATTTTTTAGCCTGGTAGGCAACCTTGCATGAAAAAAAAAACCTGTCCAAGCCGCCCGCATTCCACATTAGGTCAGATCATGCAGTTGGTTTGGGAATTAGATTGTTTGCACTGAGGCAAGAGAGCAATTAATTAAGGTTATTTGGCAAAAAAAAAAAAAAAGTTTGAACAAAACATTTAGGGAAACCTACATATTTGAGTTTGTTCTTGTCAAAGCGGATGATCATCTAACTGTAAGCCGAACTAATGAGGTCCGCATGCATGCTTAAGGTTTCCAGTCAAGTATTTCCCCAGGCGGTTTTTTTTTTACTCACTTCACAGGTCATAAAAGATGTTAGTAAGCCGAAAAATGATTATATTTCGTGATATGGCACTACTTCTTTCAAAATAAGGTTAGCAACTGGGTTTTTGAGGTCCTTAGAAGCTTTGATCAGTTCTCAGCCAGCAAAACCACTTAAAAAAACAGGTAGTTTAAGTGGCATGCATAATGTATTTTTCATATCTTGGCTTCACTATATTTCAGAGGGAGGGGAGTTGATACCTGGACCTTTTCAAAAAAGTATACTGCCTTGAGTAAAAAAATCATCTCAATATCTGCAGCAAAAAAACCCATATGCTAAACTTTTTCAATATGTTTTTTTTAAAATGAAATTTTTTAAAGATGGCGCTCTATCAAACATCGTAATTTGAGGATTTGCAACCAACATGGTATCTATATGGATTTAAGACGTTTCCTACTAGACAAAGCTTGGGATAGTATTTGTGTCAGGAATGTCTGTTTTAGGACGACACGGATTATAGTCCACAGCACATCAATCTGATACAAGCTGAAAAAGTTTTAAGAGATATGAACTCTAGATAACAAAGCGAGGTATACTTACATATGATGTAATAGTCTTTCTTCCTTTGGAATTCCAGTCCCCAGAGATTTGGGCTGAACTCTTGAAACTTGATGGTAAATTTCACATCTTGATCAGGCTTTGCACAGTTCAGCAAGGGTGTCCTGTCTTTTATAGTACAGCTATCTGCTTGTTCTTTATCCACCAGATACACTTTGTAATATTCGTACTGGGCACCCGATTTGGAGTCCACTTTGGGGCAAATAATGTCCAGTTTATCTCCTATTTGAGGGTATAGTACAAGCCCTTGTCCAGGTAGAAATCTAAACAAACAAACAAAAAAAAATTAAAATGATTAACATAACAGATCAATAAAAAATAACTATGAACAAAAACATTTGAGCACAACATTGATGATGTTCTTTTTCTATATAAAATATATATATATGTATTTTATATACAATATATCAACCCATCAAAAAAACTCTGGCGTAAAGGTGGCTTGCTTGATAGCAGAAGAAAACATTTTTATTCCATAGGTCAACTTTTTTTCTATTGCAGTCCACCACCTACATTCCTCTCCCACTTCAAAGGAGTTCAAAGTGATTCTTATTTATGCTTCCCCACAGATCGAAAGAAAAAAAAAATCATCTCATTAAAAAGTTGAAACAAAAATTGAGCAGTTATGAGACTGTAATGACAGGTAATGGTAAAAATGCTGAGCTTTTAAAGGGCAAATGTCATGTCTCGAACATCCTTTATTTCGCAGGCCTATTTATAAACCTGTTCAGAATCAGGCTGTGAATTCCTTGTTTCTATTTTCAAGCTGTGGGATCATCTTCTTAAAGTATGGATTGCCGCAACAAACAAAACTCCAGACGACTCAACAAGCACTTCTCAAAGGCCCAAGAGCTTCTTCGCTATCCAAAACCACCACGCTATATAACGTCCCGATACTTTTCTGTTCATACGTTCCCACACTATTATCTGTGATTTATCAAACGGGATATCAAATACACTGCCCAAAGCCACCGCACCGAGTCCGAATAATAGTGTAGAATATTGATTTTTCTGTACGGAGAAGGTACGCGGTGGAAACAGGTCTTAAATGTCTGGATGAGATCTGCATTGAACTACCAATTGCTGAAGTCTACATCATCCTTGTGGCTACGCAGTTCTGTATATATTGCCCACGGCAGAACGCCTGAGCCTCCCATTCAGTATACTTTGCAGAGAAGGAACATTAAACACAACACTTAGAAATCCCTTCTCATTTGAAAGCAGCCAAAGCCTGGAGGCTCATTAAAATATTAAAGGTTGAGGGAAAAAAGCTTTAAGCTGGAGATCTCTTTGTATTAGACTCAAGAAGGCCACCAGGTGTATATATTAATTGTTAAATCAATTCTCATGTCAGCTGAAAGGCACAATCGCTGGCCTACATGGATCCTGCCGCACTTAAGTCTATTTGATCTTCCTATCTTTCTAATAGCACTGATTTGTTAGCAAGCATTACTGGTAATCAGAAGCAAGCAAGAACGTTCTATAGCGTACTGTCTGAATAAACCCCATGCCAGGGCAATAAAAGCAGATTTTCCAGTTCTGACAATAACAGGGCATTTTGTCTCGGGATAATGTAAAAAAATGTCATCTTAAAGGCTTCTGAAAATACATTTACTAGGGCTTACGTCTTTATTTATCAAAGGACCCGATTCTCTCACTTAATCCTGTTTCTTTTCACGTCAGTGTCACACACCCCAAGCTGAAAGGGGATTGGACTTAAAAACATCTCTACTATGAGCGATGCCACCTAAGGAGAATGGAGCTGAAAGAAATGAGTGCATTTCATGAGCATATCATTATTTTGATTAGATGTGCTTGGAATTGATAATTCAGGAAACAACGTTAAACACATAGTTCTCTGTCCTTCTCCAATATGCAGCAGCACACACCTCATTAATTTTTATTGGAATCACACCACTTTCAGGTCTTCCTAGCTGACGGTGCCAGAGGTTGTGTAACCGGCAGTATCTATCAGTTCCATTCTATACTTCCCTGTGTGACATTATGATGCATATACATGTGTCACTGTATCAGTTTCTGGAACGCCGTGCTCACCCCCATCCTCGGAAATTATCTGAGGCTGTTCTTGTAACGAGCCGGCAAAATGACAACTACTGATACGTACAAAATGTACAAACTAAGTGCAAATAGGGTTTGTTTTTTTTTGTTTTTTTTTTAACATACAACGTATTTTTAATGACTCGAAAGAAAAAAAAACTTGCTGCTTGTGTTGTATCAAAGAACTGCAAAGCCCTTGAGAAAGATAACAATTTGAGAGTGTGCTGGGCCACGGTAGGGTCTGTGAATGCACAAGTAATCAGTGGTGCTCTGTAATTAGTTGCTCATTCTAGTTACTCTTGATAAATGATGGTTTCTGCTGTGGTTGAGGGCTTGCTCTTGACCCATGACACAGCTACACACTTCACTACTTTGGCTCTACATCCCTGCAATCTTTAAAAGGCTGACGTTCACTCTTAGTATAAAAAAAGAAGGGGTTTTCAACCCCATGGGGACCAGCTTTTTTTTTGGTTCTGTTTAGCATTTCCAGGTCACAAAGCCGTTTTAACCCCATGCTGACGAAATAATAATTACAAAAAAAAGCCATCATATCTTACTCATTAAATGGCTGTAAACAAAACAAGGGTGGAGAGAATTAAAAGCAATTTTGAATTGTGACAAACTGTGTACAAACCAATTTCCCAGGCTTAAAGAAAAATACACAATCACACGAGCCACGGCGACAACAGAACTACATGAACAAATATCACTGGGGAAAAAAAATAATGTTTTTTTCCTGCCTGCTTCGGGACACAGATGTTTTTCTGTGATAGTTATACTACTGTGGTATGTAAAATGTACATGAAAATGAAATAAATCATTTCATTTGATCTGAACAGATGCGCTTTTTGAGACAAGAAAGTAAAACAAAAGGTTATGTAGGAAGCCATTGGCTTTCCTCGATAACACAAATGACCACTAGGGGGCAGTTTCCAGACCTGCCACTGCAGATGGCTTTGGTCCATTTTGTAAGCAGATTGTCCACTTAGAAATAATTTTTACACAAGTTGGAAACAGGCGATATAGTCTTTAAAAGGGGTGACTGTTTTGGGACACCAACATTTTACGCCCTTTCAATAAATGGCACTTATGGAGATTATGACTTTTAACTCCTTGAGTGCAAGATGGGTGAGGCCAGTTGAAAGTATTCCATCTGAATATAAACCAGTTCAGCAAGTGTCTGTATAACTTGTTTCAGCAGATCTGAGTTTAGTCTAGGTTAAAAAAATAAAATAATAATAATAAATAATAATAGCAATTTGTTTACTAAATAGTAATTTATGCTGACATTGCCAGAGGGGGCTATTCTTTCCTCAGTGCCCTCAAGTTCAGTTAGACAAAGAATATGTGCTTTTGTGTACACTTTTATTCGATCCCTAATCAATTTTCCTCAACCTTCTAACAATTACGATGGAAGTAACCATAATATTAAATTTCACAGCCTACAGGAGTTGCACAATTGAGCCTTAACTCTAATGTAACCTGACTCTGCGATACATCAAGAACTGTTAACCCTTCCTGGGCTCAGAAGAGAGGAGCAGAATGAGGCTAGGGAGAGACAGATTTCAGGTCATTATTAATGCATAAGCAGCCCTGATATGTTGCTTATAAGTAACTTAAAGGGGGCCTGAGGCATCGAACAGGAGGGGTGTAAGCGGCAAGGAAGAAATTCTATCTGAAATGAATACATCGATATAGATGTATCTCAATAATATTCTAAAGCAGAAGTAAAACTGCTACCAGGGAAACGAGGAGTAAGTGCTGCATAATCCGGGGCCATAGGTCAAGTCCTTCTTTTAGCAGCCCATTCAATCAGGAGGGAGTACTTGAAAAAAAAGAAGGGTGTTGAACTGCTGCATGCAGCACGGCAGCCACTACCGGATAGAGAAGAATTTTTAGAAAGTATAGGCCGTTCTATGCTAGGCTTCCTTTATGGAGAACGGAGTGTCGCCAACACCAGCGGTGCCTATCATGGAATCTATGGTTAACCAAGCCCAGCTGGCAGCTGTTTAACAACTGTGCTATGCAAAGGCATCATAAATCACGAGATAAAGCTGATTGACAGCGAAGAATAGCAAGTCATCTGGCTTCGCCAAGCTGTATAATCAGTAAAGATAATCAACTCTCCACCCTGAAATGGAGGAATAACTAAAGAGCACCCTATCAATTGGTGAGCAGGTAATTTACACCTGTACAGTCAGGCTCCCTGCAGCAACGCTCCAAACCCAGACAGCGACAGAGGGTGCGGCACGTCTTGCTATTCAAAGGCGAGGCGGCGTTAGACAAACAGTGACAAAGCCAGTAAAATAATGCAGGCTGATTTCATGTGTTTCAGCTGAAATGCTTTCATAGAAACCTCTTTTTATAACGCATTTCTTATCTAGCATTCCCTATTCTAAGACAATTGTTTTTACGCAGAAACATGTCCCTATGTGTCATGTTTCCTCCGCGACATGGCTGCCCACTTAGAGGCCACAAACCAAGTCGCTCTATTGTAAGCCCGATGGCTCCTGACGAATTATCGGCTACTGGCCTTAAAGCGCCAGGACAAATTTAACTCGCCAGTCTGGCACTGCTTAGGGCTAGAAAAAAAATCAGCCAATAGAAAATGCTTTTGTGAAAAGTAATCCTTTTCGCCGAGCCACCATTTTAATACATTTCCAATCCCTGACCTCCTTTTTTTTTTTTTTTTTTACACAATGACTAGCATCTTCCGCCAGCCCATCTGTCTCGTGCCAACTGCAAGTCTACCATTCTGCGGGAAGGCATTTTTTTTGCTGGTTACGGATGCTAGGAGTGGTCTTCCGTCACAGGACGCTGCTGTCAGGTACTCTGGGAAGGATTGTATGAGTGGGGATGCGATGAAATAAAATCTATAATTGCCCTGTCGTGGACATTATTTTTTCGCTTTACCATCCGCCAGCTTAACATGAACGCTCAAAAAGACTTACATCGCATTTACATATAAATGAATGGGATTGAAGGCGAAGGTGAAATTTCCGCAGAAGTGGGTACAAGTGATACGGCCAGATATGAATATAATATGCATTTATTTTTGGTTTACAATAAACTATGTTCTGCTTTGTATTAACCTAGTGCTTCTCACACTTTACCAAGAAATGATTCTATTTTTCACGACTTCTTATCAACCTCACCTTACATTGTCTAGATCATTTCTCAGAAAATGTAAATTTGAATCGAGGGTTCCCCTGAAGCCTCAGTTGTTTACGTGCTACGGAATATAATGTAACCACGCATTTCAAGTTAAATACATCTGTCAGAGTTCATCGAAGCTCCAAACGGCTCACTAGGTTGGCTCTCCAAGAGGTGGGGACCCCGGAGACCGGCGCGGCACAATTAACATAGCAAAATTCAGACAGAGTAGCATATATCCTGAAAATCCTTCTGGGGCTAGTCAAACTCAACTAAAGCCAAGGAAGCAGGATTCAAGTTTGACGAGCAATCGGCCTAGACATGACTCGGAGACTTTGGCAGCCCTGATCGACTGAAAGCTGGCATAGTTCCTGAACCCAAAATGACAGCTAATTGTGAGCAGACAATAAAAAAAAATCATATTTCTCTATAGCTCAATTGTCGTGGTTCTGACATCATTGCTTCGACAATCTCAAAAAAAATATGCAGCTCTCAGCGAGATTGTGATTAAAACCCCTCGCCGAGACATCATAATACCTGGTGCTGTTACATATTCAATCTCCAAATCTTTAAAGATCTACATTGGCTTCAGGTTCGTCTGCCAAACATAGATTCATTTTTTTTCTTTCTTACTTAGTGTCACTTTCAATAAAATGTGTTTTTGTAACACGTCCGCTTACAGTGCGTCTCTGTTCCTGTACGTAGTTAAGTATTCATGTGCCAGGCTACTTTTTAATGCCATCTCCAGACGCTAATGTTTTTGCGGCTGACCCGATATCCCCGTCGATATTAGGGATCAGATACATCTAACCTTCTCAAAAGAAGGCGTATATAACTTCGCTATTAACCCTGTGATTGAAAGCACAGTGGGTTAACCGCTACTACTACGGCATGACAGCCTGAGCAATGAAGGCAGGGAAGGAGCTGAATGTTACTTTGTATTAACTGCTTTGTAATTCTTGAAAAAGTTCAGAAAAAAAACATTTGACCACTATATCTAATCAAACAAATATTTTGTGTGTTACACAGCACGTTAAAATTTGACTCATAATATAAGCACAAAGGGTCCTATGACCAGGCAATTCAGAAACATCGACCATTTGCTACGACAGATGTATACTACGGAGGGCAAAGAAGAAAAAAAAGACTCGGCTTATCAACAAAGGAGATCTATTGCCACGTGAATTTGACAAGATAATGTTCCTCTTACAAACCATCTTTTTTATGCTGTTCGCATTGCATGGAGCATCAGAAAGCATAATCATTAATAAAAAAAAAGCTTCATTATGGCCATCATCCTTTAATTTTGTTCAAAGGGGTGATTGATGTCGTATGTTTCTCTTTCCTTGTTAAGGATTTCATCTCATTTTTTTTTCTATGCTTGAAAACGCAAGGATGCCGTTTTACTAGCTGCCAAATCTTATGGATTGTAATAACCTTTAAATGAATGGAGACAAGTGAATAGCATGGTGTCCGCCTGCTCCTGATTCAGAGTGGAGGAGGAGAAGGAAAAAAAAAAAATAGGATAAGCAAGAATCCAACGGCCAAAACACAATTTACCTCCTTAATTGAAACTCTCCCACCTACAAGCATCCACGTATGGTGTCACATCTTACAAAAAGAAGTCTACAGTAAGTCTTAGAAACGAGGGTAACCTTATTTACATCAAATAACATTTATGGTACACGTAAGCAATCAAGCTAAGGGGCCTTTGTTATTTGGCACCCCTAAGTATACCCTAGTGTAAAAGCCACTGGAGGCAGTAGGCTTACCATATAACTCGTATAGAGTCCTTCAACTGGCTGGCCCCACATTGAACCTTATTGGGCCGCAAAGCAGTCATATGCAAGTAGGTCATAAATTAAGTTACTCGAATTTCTTAAATTACTTAATTTATTGTTCTTTTGTTTTACGAAATACGTTTTAAGGGGAAGTGAAAGTCTATAAAATATTCCCCACCACAAACTGACCATTGCCGCGGAGAACATTTGAACACGACTATGTATCCATTCCAGATTTACTTCTCTTTCGGTTGCTTTATGTGTGCGCATGTTTACGATGGCAGTATTCGGCTACAGTTAGAATGTAAGGTATCTGTTCTTCAATCCCCGGCAACAAAGAAAGATGTAAAAACCTGGAAAGTTATCCAAGTCACTCTTGCCAAGAAACATGATTTAATGAAATCATCTGAGACGCACTTAATCAAAAAAGTGTGTTTAGGATTATTCGTGCAGACAGAACAGTTAGTATTGGCTTCTGTTTTTTCTCCCAGTCTGGGCTATCCTTCCATCATAAAGAATTCCGTTCCAATAGCACACATGCGGGCAGCCCATAAAACAACTAGTCTTTATTCTTCCTGCACCTGTAAGACCACAACCCAGCGTGAAGTTTAAAGACCTCCTTAGTGTCATTCCTTCATGCATCTTGTGTCTACAGCGACAAAGTGCGTCGGGAAACAAAAAGCGAAACAGTTTTACCTCTCTCTTTATTTTACTGCTCTGCTTTCAGCTGAAGAGCAAAAGTCAGGAAATCTTCTCTCTCTTTTATTGCTTTACTGCGTAACAAAGCCGATGACTTTAAACAAAGAGATGTGTGATGCATTTAACATGACGTTCTGCAATGCTTATGTACAAGTGAGAGCCGCCTCACAGCACAAAAAAAATAATGGAAAAATATGTTAATTTGAAGACTTTTTTTTGTCGTTTCGTGGATTTTTCAATAATAAATATGTATCAGGGATTCAAAGTGACATGTTTATTTTTAGCTCCTCCTGCAGTGGGGAATTCGCATTAACAGCCACATTTGAAATCAAAAGGCCTCTGTTTTTCTATTCAGATAACCCCTGTCCCTGCCTACCCTCTCTGTTCTCTGATGCTTCTCAGCATGTCTTCTCAGAGCCAATATATACATATAAGAAAGAATCTCAGAGCTCCGTTTAATCCCGGAGATGCGGCTGCTACTGCCGACACTGCAGCGTTTAAAACCAGTGGTTAAAAAGGATAATATTCCTAGGAGTTACACTCAGTCGTTAAATTAAACTAAAAATGCGAAGGTCTAAGTGAATACGGTAGTTGTCTGGCATACACGTGGTGTCTTGGCATGATCTATCGACTCTACAACCATTTTAGAGATACAATTGCGTAGTCACACGAGGCCTTCTCCAACACTGGGCCAGCCCAACGTCTCCGCTGTACGTACTTTGAGCACAATACCCTATAGCCCCAAGCGAGGCCTTCAACTCTTTCAGGACGCTTTTCAAAAACATGTCACATCCACCATCAAGCTAATCTATATGTTGCCATGGTTTCCCCCTTTATCTGCCTTTGGATTTGTAGGAACTGCATGGATTTACTAAATTTTTCTTTGTAAGGTGGGAGAAAGAAAACAAATGGTGGTTCTATTGCTATACAATCAGATTACTGCCCCCTTGCTTTTCCCCCCATAGCTTTTTTGGAACGTTTCAATCCAAAAGGGATCAGTTTCTTTAGATTTCGCACTTGATTTACATTACCTCTGTATAAGATCTAGCCCGAGATGTAATCCCTTATTAACTACGGCCAAGGGTTGATTTGCTTAAAAAGGAAGAACAAATTGTGTCAGCTTTGTTTTTAATGTGAAAGTACAAAATGGATTACTAAAGAAATCTGCTTATTTCACACAGTTAGTATGGCACTGAATTTAAAATGAGATTTAAACAGGAAAGCGCTGTAAAAAGGTTTAACATTTTCCGCCATGAGGGAAGGAGGCCGTTTGGATCACATCTTTTGTCTTTTGAGACTTTAAAGAGACGATGGCACCACAGGGGTTTTCCATGCTGTCTTAATGCTATTTGTTATGTTTTTTTTGTATGTTTTTTTTGGGGGGGTTAAAAAAATTATTGAGAGTAAGTCCAAATCCAGTATTACTAAATCAAAATATCTCAAACACTTCTACACACCCATTTAAAAAAAAAAAAAACACACACACACACACAAAGAATGAACTCATGAGCAAAGCTCCAAAATTGTACCATAAATGACCTGAAAAACAGGTTTTTCTTATGTCAGCCAGCAAGGAAGGAAAAGATTAGGCCTGTGCGAACAATTTAATCACCGGCTTTCTTTAAGGAAAGTTTCTTCTAATTTGCAAACACACAACTACAAAGCTTAGACCATCAATATTTGACATATTCAACAACTAAATATATGAACATTTAATAGGTTGAACTGTTGCGCTGTTACGTTGAATACTTTCATCTTCTAAAATAAAGGTTTTTTCCCTTTATTTTATTTTTTTATTTTTTGCAAAAGAGAGAGGGAATTAAGATTTGAGACTTTTGCTTGAACGTCTCTCTCTTGAGAGCTGATGTAAACCATTTTCATTTCATCCAAACCACTCAGACATGTTTCATTCTCATCATTATTTTTAATGCATTCTAATTATGATGTTATTAACAGTCGACGCTGATGACTATAAGAAGGTTTCGCAGAAACTTGACTTAAGAGTGGATGGACTAGAAACCTACAACTGTCTTCTTCAAGGCCAATTTGAATCGTACCAAATAAAGCGGGCAAGTGTCTTAATGGCCAAAGTTCTAGCAGGTAATGAATCATTAAAATTACTGGCACATCACTAAAGGTAACAAAAGAGAAAAAACATCTAAGATGTCAATACTTCAAGATGTATCAAAAGCAGAAACTTCCATTTTTATAGCTTCCTCAAAAACAGATCTACAAAACCAACACAGTTTCTACGCAAAAGGGCTTGATGAACTTTTTTGCATTTTAATATATCGTGTATTGTTTCCATAAAAACAAATGCACCATCTGGCAAATGGAAAGGCAAAAAAAAAAAAAAAATGATCTTCTCGATCTGCATTACTTTATAATCATGCGTTATTCTTAAAAATAACGAGCCATTTATAAATGCGTCTGTTTGTATCTTAATCCCCATTTAGAACGTGTGGGATAATTATCATGTTTGACACCCGGATATAAAATATAATGCACACCCATTTCCTATACCGACTGTTCCTGAACATAAGGGTTAAAACAACTTCCAAAATCAAATCCTGAGATGGAACTAAAATATAACCCCCTCTGCTGTACAAATTCAATCTCTTTGTGCACTTTTGCCGCGCTATACATATTCCGGAAACTATATTCATAAAGTGTATCTTAACTTACGTTACAATAACATTTTTCCAAAGCCGACTAAAAGCTAACAAACTTTGACCATAAAAACTATTTTGCTAAGTATGCAATGCTTATTTCTTTATTTATTAAAGATACTTTTAAGATAAACGGACTTGTTCCATTATTAAAATAATACAACCGTACAAAAGACCTCTGGAAAGAATTGATAGCATCAGTAATTGTAATAAAAGCAGGTTCAACATATAGATTAAGATCTAAAGTATGCAAGGCCTTACAGTTACCAAAGCAAAGATGGCAGCGCATGCATTAGAAGGGTAACCACTATCCAAAGGGCGGGTTGGAAAAGGGAGGCTACCGATTTTTTTTTAATGATAAAACATTTTTTTAATAGATGTTCAAAAGTAACTATTAACTCAGCAAAGTTTCATGGTCGGATGGATAACTTTGTATAGTTTTTTTTTAAGTAGCAATTTAGACCTGAAACTAAAGGCAACTGATGAAGCCCTTTACCTGAGTGAGGTTTACAAACAAGGGCTTTAGATAATGACAGTAGATAATGTAACAATTAAACCCCAGATAAACCACACAATATGCATAAGGAGAAACCGTTACCCCTGGCTTTTTATGAGCGTTGTGCATGTCAATAGTTGACCTGGGATAATGTCCAGTGCAGGTGTTGGAAGTTGTCTAAGTAGGATAATAAATCAATGATGTCCCTTAACTCATCAAGTGGCATCAGCAACATTTTGGGTGAGCAGGTTCCTAGCAAATCCGCTTAGTGTTCACTCTCTCTTTAGCTTGGAGCGTTAATTGTGAGGGTTAACAGTGTCATCCCAAGGGAAAGGATTCCTAAATAAATTCCTGTCTACAGCAGTGTACCATAGACCGAGATACGGTTTCAGCCAGACACTTTGTTGAAGAGCTGGCTCAGTTGTCCCTTCAAACAAGGACCATTACCTCCAGTTTATCATCCTGACAAAATGTGAGGAATGTGCATGTAAAAGTACTAACAATTCCACCCCTGGCGTGTTCCCCTTTCTTCTCATTCTATATTAAAACCGACAAGATTAACCCAAATGCAAACTCTGGAGCAGAGTTCAAGGATGCATTCACATAAGGCTGAATGTTCATTTGTTTACCTACAAAAATCTGACTTTAAAATACAAAGACCGACGGCCAGGAGCATTCATAGAGAGCTCCTCAAAAGATTTTATCACCGTAGAATGATTTATTAATACCTAACCTCTTTCTCATTGGCCACATTTATTTTTATTACAATTATATTTTTTTCCAAAAAAAAAATCTAAATTCATACCAAAAAAATTACATTTACATAAAACCCCATAATACATTTTTTTCCCGATTTCATGTGCACTTTCATAATGGCCAAGAATAAGCAATGTGGGGTTCTGATATACAGGATAGATATTTTTTGTTCAATCAATTTCCATTAGAGAGATGTTTTTCGGAGTATTTCAAGTGGCAACTGGCAAACTGTGTGGAAAGTCATTTTTATCTGGTACAGCTAATCAGCAGTAGCTCTGTTTAGCAGCTAGTATATTGCATATCCATAATATTGGTTTCAAGAGCTGGTCTACAACATAAAAGCACCTAAGAGCAGGCACTCAATCATTTAATTATAAGGAAGAGCAAAAATACATTTCTATAACCACAACTGATCTATGTTACTGTCCATTATCTATATTTCCCAGCAATTTTAAGTACCACACAAGACACCCACTATAGTTAAATATAACGAGAAGTGGCAAAAGAAAAAAAAAAACATACTTAATATTGAATACAACATTCGACAACGGCAATAAAAATTCTAGGTGGTATATTTTAATTGGCGAATCTGTCCTCACTACTTTATAATCTCATTAAAACTCCAGGGTTACATTTTAATATTATAAAAGATGGTATATATATATATATATTTTAGACAATATCTTCGGCAAAACTTAGGTGGTTGGCAACAGATATGGAGTATAAAAAAGATTTTTTTTTAAAGGGAATATCTAGAATAATTAACAAAAAAACCTGATTACCTTAAGATTTGTTCAGGAGTATTAAAAAAAAAATCAAGCTTTTAAATACGATGAGATTTTCAGAACAGTTGGACATGAAAGCTTACAAAGCAAGGAGTGGAAATCCTAAATGTAAGATCTCACTATGTGCATTGGTAGAGTGACCTCTGTAGGACTTAACTGATCAGTGTTTTCAGCTTCCCCGTTTAGTCTACCGGAGTCATTATAGGAACATGGGATTTACATTGATAAAAAGCAGGTCCTCGTAGAGAAATACACTGGCCAACATCTAGAAACCAGCCTTATGAGAGGTTTGAATCTTAAAAAGTATTTGTCTTCTATATTAGAGTTTAGATAGTTTCATTGTATTTAATGTTCTAGAAAGGAAGAAACATGCCCTATCTGAGTAAATATTGATGGCATAGCATCTGAAAAATCCACTCCATTTTATATAATATAAGCCTGTGTGTTTTTATACATTATACAGTGCACTGGAATAGCACCCAAACTACAAAGGACCTACATGAAATGCCCTGCTGATCCTTTTGCCCTTGGGGGAGGGAAGAGAAGGGATAACATTGTTTATAAAAAATCCAACCTTTGAAGAACAGATTCTAAACTGATATGTTTTCCTTTTCCAGATCACTGTAGCTTGAAGCTAAAATAGTTGTAAGAGGGGGGGGTATAATGTACAAAACCAAAATGAAACTGCAAAAGCTTTAAAGGACTGGTGCTATGTAGATCAGAAGATGGGGACCTTGTTAGCAGTCTGCAAATAGTACCCTTAGTCTCAGAGGGCATCTGATCAATTCTACCCTGAAACTCCACTTTAGAGAAAAGTGGATTTTTTAGTGGGGATTCCCCTATCTCTACAGGGAAGTAAGAATATGAAGCATTTTCACATATGTGTGTCTATATATAGAAAGGTTATGCCACCTGATTAGGTATGATTCATGTTTATGGCTAGGGAATGTAAAAAATAATGTGTTCCTTAGTCCTGTAGAAATGAAACTGGTGACCACTGCATAGTAACATGACTTTAATGGAAGGGTGTCTTCCACCTGGGACTTTATATACAGTCTAACTGGGGACAGCAGAACACATCCAGCAGTCAGTCTGCCTACAACAAGCCTGCATTGTGAGACCATGGAAAGAAGCCACTATGTGATTCTGGTGCCATCAGAGCCATTCACATGCCAAGTGGAGTCCCAATTCTGAGTTGATGGATGGCCTCAGCTAGCTTGGAGTAGGGAATTAAAGTGAACCAATAGTTTAATGTGTATTGGGGAGCAGAATTAGGAGCATTTATAGTGCAGTTGTGTTTCATGTGGATACATATATCAGATGCCCCCTAAAATCCTAGGATGGGGTCTTACTAATGCCGAGACCCGAATATGTAACACGCAGCCCACACTAGATCTGCCCAATTTAACATTAAGATTGTGGGTCAAGGAAAACATATCTCAGTTGGTTGACCCCTTTATCGTGTTGAGGGACCCTGAGCCGGATAACCCCCTTCTATCCTCCGGTCAGATCTAGGTGCAATGCGGATCATTCCTTATCATTTACGTATTGTGACCCAGGCCCTTCTGGCTGGAGAGGGTGGTGGGCTGTATTTGTGAGTCGGGGGGGGCTCTCCATGCAGACCTAATCTACAGAGTGATGAAGCCTATGAGAATGGGCGACTGGGCTGCTGCCACGGAACCCCCGCCACTCCCAGGGCACTTTCCAATGGTGCCCCTTAGTTTGGGATCAGGCCCCTTAATGGGAATGTGGGGGTCCATATTTATGATATTTACAGGCGAAGGATAAATGAGAGATGATGCTTTAAATCAGCACAAAGTATGCAGCATGTGAGGCACATCGCTCCCCTGGCTGGGGCAACAGAAGGACCGGGCATCTGATCAGTCGGCTAGCGTCTGCACCAAGAGGTCACAGTAACTACGCACAGCCCACCCTAGCTGTCCGCAATAACGCAACCGTAGCAAAAAATAATTATAATAATAATATCAACAACAATATGAATAATAATAATAATTACTTACTTGGGGTTGGAGGAATTCCAGTATATAGGTTCTAACACTATGGATCTGGAAATAGCAGTCCTGATCAACAGGATCCAAAAGCCCAAGCTGTACTTCCAAAGAGAGTCCCTGCTGAACGCCATGGTGATGGGTCTCCCCGATCCGATGATCCAACACCCCGAAACACGACGTGCAAAAAGCTGCAGCGTTTATGACAATTATACGGTGACAAATCTTCCGCGATCTGGGGCGGAGGTGACACAGAGTCTGGTATAAAAAAAAAGTGAAGGTGCTCAGAAGGATCTCCGGGCAGCACCCCTGAGAGGGACAGTCTTCACTCCTGGTTTATTCTAGCACAAGGGGTATAAAGAGAATCAACTCCAAGCTGCCAACTCCTGCTTGGATCCACTGTATCCTAAAGGTATCCCAATCGGGCACGATGGTAAACACGGGGATCCAGCATCCAGCAGCGTTCCCTTATTGCTCTATATGACTGAAGGAACCAACCACAGTCACCAGAAATCCTGAAGGAGCCAGCCCAGAGTGGCAGCGATCTAAATCAGAACGTGAGCTCAATCAATCCAGTCCATATACAGAGATATGTATCCCAGGCTCCGGGGAGAAACACTGGGGTAAATCCCAAACGGGTGCTCCTGCCCTTCTATGCCAGTGACTTGCAGCAAACACACACGGCAGCTCCCCGATCCCGAGCAGCTCTTCTAGTCACTTGCTACTGAACCAAAGTAACCGCGGCTAGCACTCTGCTGTATGTATATAAACCCAGCCCGCCCCTCTCTTAGCCCGCCCCTCTCATTGGCTGCGACGAGCAGGAGACGCAGTGATTGGCCGCGTCCCGCGTCAATCGAGAGCGCAGCCCGAGATTGTCTGTTCCAGGACGGAATATTGTGGCTGACAGGTATAGACCTCCCATACAATACAGCGCGAAGCCGCCGGCATCCTGAATGCCCCGCATTAATATTTATTACGTGACCCACTGACACCCGCAACTCCACCGTCTAAACAGACAAGCTTCGCTTTGTTTCTTCGCCACCGATTCAATCGAATGCGTTGATTAGGGTAACAAGATTTCTTCTGATAACATTAAAGGAATTAGACAGATAAACTTCTGCTGAACTCCCGCTCAATGTATGTTATCATAAGACAAAAAATACCCATTGCCATAAAATCTCTCAACTACAACAATAACTTTTGGGTTTTTTCATTGTTTTCATTGTTTTGGATAAAAAAAAAGCTTACGTTTTAGGGCGATGATGCACAAAACTGTTACATCAATATTATATATATTTACACACAAATGTGGTGTATAATGATATTAATGTAACAGTTTTGTTTATATATATATATATATATATATATTGAAACTTTAAGAACAATTTAAGATTTGTAAGATTAATTCAAATATAAAATATATAGGTAATATAATTAGTATAGTATACATAATGTGAGTATATATATATATATATATATATATATATATATATATATAGATTTAAAATATATATTATTTATATGTATATATATATATATATATGTTCGCATTTATATAAAGTAAAAGAAAAAATAATGTATATTTAATTTGTATTGTATAAATAATCTGATATATAATCTGAGTATATATATCTACGTAAATGTTCACATTTCTATAAAGTAGGGGTATACAATAATATTAAAAATATAAATATATATATTTAAAATAGAACTAATTACACTAACTACATTAGGTAAATCTGATGAATTCATGTCCAGACGTCCACCAGTGTCTCCTTTTCTCCCCTTTTATTTGCAGAGTAGATTAAGTTAATTTTATCTAGAGAAGTGTATGTTGAATATCTGGATTTAGGGGGCAGCCAGACTCCTTGACCCTACAGGGGCCTGATTAAGAGCAGATAACCAGATTATGTGTCTGATGGAGTTTATTGTCCATGAAGGTCCAGGGTATCTGCTGACCTCTCCAGCGTAGAGTTCTACCATGTTAGCCATAGAAAGAAAACAAAGACATTTGCTGAGGATGATACCTTTATTGGCTAACTGAAGTACGATAGATTGCAAACTTTCGAGACCATCTAGTTCTCTTCTTCATGCAACAGGACCGGAACGACCAGCAACATATCTCACGTTAAACTAGAAACTTTATTTTGTAAGAAAATAGCCACCCTTGGGAAATGCTGGATAAATATGTTTTGGTTGAGGAAGTGAAGGTAATTTAAAAAGAGATCAGGATCCACTCTAGAAGGCCTGAGAGGCCCGGATGGAAGAAACTCTAAAATATACACTGACATTGTTAAAGCTCCCTCTCCCCGGTACTAAAGTGGTCCGTAATAAGACTGTATTGTGATAGGTGTGTTATTGTAATGGGATTCGCTCCGCTTAGTATGTACACTTTCCAAAGAGCTCTGCGGGCTCCCGACGTGCACATCCTCTTCCTTCCAGTGTAATAAAACAAAAATGTTCTTTTTTATTTATTTTTTGTTTTTTTTTATACCATTGTATCTATGTCGCTTGGAACGAACGCGAAAATAAAGCAAAGCAGGCGATCTGTGTAAACATGTACTAAATACTAATATTAAAGCTGTCAATAAGTGCTTTTAAGGTCAGCGTCTCTGGGAAATGAGTTATTTTCCGAAAGGTCGGGATGTTGTATGCGCATGCAGTTGGGGGCACCAGGTGTTTAAACAGGGGGCACAACTATGTATACACTTTGTTAGCGAAGCTTATTGCTTTTTTTTTTTTTTTTTTGCTTTTGCTTTTTTATCTCCGCTGTATCTGTTCTAATAGAGAACCACTATTTGAAGCCCCGATCCACGTATCTTTAACCTCCGTCTTGGGTTAGAGAATCCAATATAAACCAGAATTAGGGGATAAAGGGATCAGAAGACTGCACGGAACTAATTGCCAACACTGTTTCTTATTCTTTAGCTAGAGTTTTTGCTAATATTTTGGGCAACATAGCAAAAAATACAGGAACAATAAGAAAAAGCATCACATGGAAAAGTAAAATTATTATTTATTGATTTATATAGCACCATTCCGTCGAGCTGGACAATAGTTAAACAGCTCAAAGGAGCTTACAATCTAGTACACAGCCCGGATAATAATATTCTGTACTCAATATTTATGTAGATCTGAAAGTTATCTTATCAATAGATTGGAAGTTTAGAAGAGCACGGCCCTCTTCTGCTTCTGTACCAGTATGTCTTAACGCGTGTTAATGTTATCGTATTTTGGAATCGTCTTCGTTAAGTATTTTCACAGTCCCCTATTGTAATAGCGCTACGGTATATGCTGGCGCTATATAAATAAGCGTTACTGTGTGTATTATTGCAGCACAGATAACACATAGCTTTTTGTATATATTTATAATTTAGAAGCGGAGGGGGGGTGTACTACCAAACAATCCCCATACACACATACACAAACACACATATACTACCACCACAGCCGCCTGTCTCCCCTGTGCCTCCCCCTAACACATCCTTTGGGGCCTGTTTGATTTACATACTGCAGCGCAACAAGGGTCTGCACAATGTCACACATAGCAGTGTCAGTTTTTGCGACAAGCAAATATGTGATAAAACAAAAACTAACGTAGATCCGTAGCTGGTCCCCTCAAGTGCTTTGCACCAAGTCTGGGAAGTAATCTCACTTTCTTAAGAGGTGTCTTAGTGGAGGGGTGGGGGGGAGAGATAGCAAGCATAGTAATATTTCGCACCACCTATTACCAATTAACACTTTGCGGCCAGGAGCCACGATCAGAGGCAGATGGGAACAAACCATATTCACCATATATTTATTTACAGCCTATACATGATGGCTAATTAATTACTATCAATTATTATATGGTTCCTGTCCTAATAAGCAGGTGATCTTTGGGATCCTATGGACTCATCGTAGGTTTCAGTGCACGTCTCAGAAGCCCTGTAGAATTCATGGGCAGTATTTCTTTCCCAGGCTAAAACAGAGATGGGGGAGGTTTCCTAATGCTCCAGTCTGCAGCTGCACGTCTAATGTGACCCAGCGCCTGCTGCTGTACGTTTACACGGAGCCACAGCGCCCACTAGCGGCCACCTTTTACAACCCAGTTTTAACAGCAATCCGCTGGGTCCTAAAACCCACCTCCTTAACCCTTGTAAAAGTTAATTAATTTGAAACTTCCCAAGAAATTCTATATTAGCACCCAATCTTGTTATTAAAGAAGCTCAACCCAATCGCAGTTTCCTTTAAGACAAGAAAATTGTTTCATGTGATTAATGATTGGCACAAATGTATGTGGCTGTCTGTAGCTGAGCATGATGAGAGTTAAACCCATCAGTGGTTTGTTTTGCCAAATGCTGCCTTCCATTGTCCTGTTCTTATAACGGTATCCATATAGGAGTAAACACTGTAAAAGGAGAATGGGAGAAAACAAGAGCTTTAGGGGGTCTTTGGCTGGACAATGCCCTTTATCTGTTAACTAATCCAATGGCCACAATGGCTTGAGAATGAATGAATGATTCAGGTCACTGTGCAGGTACAATGTTGCACCCTCTTTCCCCCATTCCCTTTTGATGTATTAATTTTGAGTGATGGGTGATGAAGATAAAGTGTTTGGTAAATGTTCTGGATCCCTGGCACCAAACACAAGCAAAATGATGAAAAGATTACTTTAAAACAGACTCTCATCAAGCCAGCCAAGCAAACAGTGCTGCTATACACAAAAAGGGAGCCAGTTTAATGTCATTTCTAGACTCTAATGTCTAGAGTGCAGATGATGTTGGGAACAACCATAACTAGGATGTCTGAGCATGCTAGGATTTGCATGGCACACCAGCTGAGAGTGGCTGACTGTCAAAGCATGATGGGATTTGCACTCCACAGCATCTGGAGCTTCAGAGGCTGCTTTATCAATGGTCTAGGATTATATAGCAATCCATCATAATTGCCAAGTAGGATCTGAATGCTGTCCCACCTCTTAAATCAGAGAGAAGTCTGGAAAAAGGGATTTTAAATAGTATATTTTTTCTCATAACCTGGAAGACATGGGGATTTTCTTGATCACATTTCCAGTTCCTTTGCATGAATGTGGTTTCTTATCTGAGAAATGTGTTTTGCCTCATCAAAGACAAGAAAGCAGTTTGTCTTTCGCACTCCATTTTCCAAAGGTCTTTTTCCTAGCAAACTATTAATTTAATTTGCAGTTTCACAAAGGTCGTGGATCCGGTTTTCATCAGAATAAAGGGCTCTGGCTCCTAGAATGGGATCAGATCACATTAGGTAGGAGACAGGCTTTCTAACTGGACAGATATCCATCAACTAGTGTACACAAAAACAACGAATATCCAAACACAGATCTCCAGTCCTGGAACCAGGAGGTATGAGTAATTACAGGCGACTCATGTGTCCAGATCCATGTGTGTGTTTCTGGCTGGGAGTGAATAGGAGTGTGTATGTATGTATGTATGTGTGTGTGTGTGTGTGTGTGTGTGTGTGTCTGCTGGGTCTTATCTATCAAGGGAACCAAATCAAGAAAATGATTTGTATTAAAAAAAACAACAAAAAAAACTATCCTTTTAAAACCAGTGTTCTTGTATATATGTTCCGAGGCATGCATATGGAGGAACAGGCTCCATACATTAAAACTGTTCATGTCACACATCCACATTTAATCCCATGCAGTTCCTGCTTTCTTTTCTTGTTTCTTTTTGTTTAAAATAACACACGTTGTGATAGATGTAAAGGGCTCTGGGTATGTAGTGACCTCTCTCTCTGCTGCATCCTTCTTCCAAGTAAACCAAAGGAAATGGAGATCCTTACACTGATTCCAAATATAACTTCATTTTGATTTTTGCCAAAAATATCCCAGCAAACAAATTGCTCTGATAAGCATACCTTGGGAGAAAACTTCTATCAGTCATAATCCTCTCTCTAAAAGTCACATATTATCTCTGTCCCACTATCCAATCAATATATATATATATATATATATATATATATATATATATATATATATATATATATATATATATATATATACCTGTGTGTGTGTGTATTTTATATATACATATGTGTGAATGTGTGTATATATATTATATATATATATATTGTGTGTATAAACGTATATATATATATATATATATATATATATATATATATATATATATATATATATATATATATATATATATATATATATTAACTGAGGAATTAGAGTCTTAACTAATTGAAGTTGTATGTAAACGAATGCATTTGTTCTTATGTTTGTGTATGTTTACACCCTGATCACATATGGATGTAGCCGGTAGTCTGTGCCTATTATTATTTTCGGATTGAATGTAATATTCTAATGATTTCGTTGTATCCTGTCGGACAGGGTTAAGAGGGTTCGGGGGTATGATCTGTGTACAGACGTGGCTGGCGAGCTCCTGATTCATATGTAAAGATTGCTTTTGCTGTGTTGATTTAATAATCAACTAATAAGTTGTCTGTCGGGTCATTCGGTGTAAAATGTGTCACTTTCTCTCCATTTAGTTGCGGCGTTTCCTGCTTCGTCTCCAAGTCATGACATCTAAATGCATTCAGTCTGCATGGTTATTACATTACATAGCGAAGTGGGAATGCCACTGTCTGCCACAATGTTTATTACTTACGTGCAAGAATGAAATCACGGGCGATCAAAAGAACCAACATTTGTATTTACAGGGTTAATTTTTTAAAAAATCGAATTTAAAATTGAATTCAAGGAAAATTCGATTGAACGAGTCACCTGGATTAGAATTGTTTAAAAAAAAACCAAAAAAAAAACAGAAAAAAATCCTATAGATAGATAGATAGATAGATAGATATGTAGTTAATAGATATTTAATGTTTTACAAATTATGGAAATGTCTAAGTATATAAATAAATAAATTATATATATATATATATATATATATATATATATATATATATATATATATATAATTTATTTATTTGTAATACATAAATAAATATCTGTTATCTACCAATCTATGTTTATGTTTAATTGTTTTATACAAATAATTACATCTGGGATTCTCTGATCTGATTTTCTCCCCTTAAATCATGGGCTTTTGTTTGATTTATGCGATTTATTTTAGGTGTCAAAAGGCTACCACAAGCCCACACAAATACACTTGCGAATTACACAATAAAAGAGTTAGGGCAGACACTACACAGGAAATATTTCCCGGAAGACTTGTCAGACAGGGCAAAAAAAGAAAAAAAAAATCCAAAACAAAAAATCAAAATAATAACAACAAAAACCCTACACATTTAAAAATGAGTAAGCCTTCCAAGCATCCTCACAGCAAACATACACTTACAAAAGCAGGGCTTTCACATCAAAGGACTCCTAAATTACTGATAAGATCCTAAACAAAGTGATAATACTAACAAAAAAGGGGGGGGGGGAAATCCAGCTTTAAAGACAGACACTTTTTCTAAGCCACCCAAAGAAGGTGAAACGTTATGCTTTTGTGTTATGGTTAAACATTAGATTGTTAGATTGCCGCAGATCGTGTTTTGTCTGCGCGGAATATGTTGCCGCTTTTCAAATAAACGGGTACATCGTACTAAAGAATACATCGTGGGTTATGTACAAAAAGTCAAATTATTAAAATAAAGGAATCAGCAGGTAAATGTCTCCACTTGTATTACTTTGTACCATATAGCTGTTTCTCTTCTGAAGTCTCCTAATCGTGTTGCCAACACCAACTGCCCTCAGTGGGTTAAAATCCTATGATTTTGTAGACTGTGTGTTCAAAATCCTATTAGGGGGTGAAATGAGAATCAATCCACTAACAGCTAATGTCCTGTCATGGGCTTTGTGATACTCAGATGATCTGGAGGTCCTTCAGGACACCCCATTATTTATTATTTTGATGATTATTTACCCCGATGCGTGCCTGGGACTGCATTTCCATCACTCGTTCAATGGTTAAGCAGGAGAACTTGAAACTGAGTCCAGTAATGACTTGTCAGGATAAAACTATCACACTACAGCCATAGAATTCCAGGTTTCAGGCTTTGTGGTTGAATGGACATGAAATGCCATGGAAAGTTCAGAAGGTTGGTGGAGAATGGCCACATTCTTATAGCTCCCACATCTGCTCACTTTAAAAACAAGTTCCTATTAGACTGCCCTAAATATTTTTTTTTTTATTAAAGTCAGATTGTCCAAGCTGATAGATAACTTCTGGTCTTCATTGTCAATGGACAACATCTCACATCAGCAGTGACACCTAGTCCACTGTAGGTCACTGAGAACGGTAGTCTACAACATCTAGAGCTGCCTATCTGCTTTTGAAGACCATACCCAAAATGTATCATATTAATCACATTTTGTACTGCAATCTATGGGTCATTGGTATTCTGTTACCAGGAATTTTGGCATCATAACACAATAAGGAATAATAATAATAATAATAATAATAATAATTTATGTAGCTCCAACAATTTACACATATCATCTTATGGTACATTCATTGAATGGGTATGACAAAACTAGAACTAAGACACACCAATACATTAGGTATAGAGGGATCATAGTTTCTATAACAATAATTATGAAATCATGTTTTATTACATATATCTTGAGTTTCTCCCACAATGAGTCAATCAGACCAGAGCCTTAAGAAAATATTTTGGTTTTCTTAATTAAGGGCCATCCTGTTGAGGTTTCCACAGGTTTATATTTAACTTAACACATGTACTAATTGTGTAACAATTGTTTTCCTTTTATACGATGACAAGTGATTCATGGGTCTTTTTTCACTTCCCTGTTCCCTTTGGTAAACATTGGATAATACTGGATGTTACAAGTGTGCAAATAGCATGTAATGAGCAGGCAGGATGAGTCAGGAGTCAAGGAAGACCCAGATAGTGGAGCAGATGACTTGGGCAGCCTGAGGAAGGACATATTAGTTGGACCACAGCAGTTCTTCATCAGAGCCCTCAACAATCATATCCATATTTTACATTACATTGCATTCATTTATATAGCGCCAGCAGATTCTGTTGAGCTATTACAATAAAGGACGGTAAAAAATATTTAACAAAGACAACTTAAACACTCATTAAAACATACCGGTCCAGAGGTTGGGAGATTACAATCTATTTGTTCAGTCTTCTACACCTCCAAGACTTGGTGATCCTGGTGACAGTGATGGGATGAGGCCTTTTGAGAAATCCTTGATGTTATAGCCAGGGTTTCAGCATCAGCCTTTGCTTATTGGAAACAATTAAATATTAAATTGTCAGACTTTTCCCCCCTACAAATACTTTAAAAGAAACAATAGTAGCATTTATGTCATAAAAGCTCTTTTACGAGACTGATTGTAGCATAACATGTATATATTTCCATTCTGCACGCTTGGAGTTTCTTTTTTATGAGCTTTACAGCATTTAAAAGCCAGAAATACTTTAACCAGGTACAGATCCGTTAAGCTCCCATCGCTAAATCAAATCAGATGATCCTTGATCTTATTCTGCCTTCAAAGAGGTGTGTTTGATCATGGTTATTTCACAAATCGGTTTCCAGCAGCTTGGACAGGGTTCCAAAATAATGAATAAAATTTAACCAAGATGGGAGGAAGCAACACGAAAGGGGGGTTTACATTTTCGATGGTCTGCAAAGGGAGAAAAGGGAAAAGTGGTGATCAGAGATGGATAAGGTACAATAACTGGACAATTTAAAGGGGAGATAGTTTTATTACTGGTATCAGATTAAAAATAAGTTTTCAAAAATATTGAGTTTAAAAATAATAATAATACTTTTAGCCAGCTGCATATTAGCCATTTGTATGTGTTTTAGCTCTGCTACTCTAGCTGGCACAGACGTCATTGCATTGCGTTCCTAGGTGTCGCACGTCCTTAATAGGAGGAACGCTGGGGTATAACATCAAATCCCGGAGATCAGCAGTAAGAAGCACAGGAGTTGCTAGTCATAGAAATGGGGCCCATATATTTGTCTACTTAGGACCCAACTGAAAACATACAAACCATCTGTAGGATAACCTGGAGTAAATTTGAAGGGCAAAACATATTATTCCACAGTGCTGCAGAAGAACAATCAAGGTAAGTATATCTTGTTTGATCTATACATGTTACTTGCTAGCACTATACACATATACTGGCCTAGGCCAACAGGTCATAGAATGGCAGCAAAACTGGGGGCCGGTCACCCTATTGGATAAGCATGCTTCTCAATGGGCCCATTACAAGGGAGGTCTCCGATAACCCCAACGGGGTCATGTACACGATGAAGGACTGTGCCAAGACAGCACAGGATATTAAATATGGTGCTATGAATACTGGCCACATTTGCCATTTGTATTGCTGGCCCAGTGGAACAGATGCTGCGTGAAAAGAATGACTGTACCTAAAGAACCTGAGACAATACTAAAGAAACGCCATATGTGGACAGTACTTAGATTTCATTGTGACAGAAACCCTTTTTTAAATCTTTTTTTTTTAAGCTATATTTAAGAAATGTTAAAAATATGTTCCCATGTGTAAGTAAATAATGTCCCGAGGTCTGCACGGCTATAAAAGTTTGAGGATCATATGTTGACCTGGTAAGCTGTGACTATAGTGTTCCCCTGAAATACACATTGATTGACAATATTCCTCACAGGTGGTCAGAGGCATTAGGTAATGATTGATTTACGAAGAAACAATGGTAGTCAGATATTTGCTTTACACATGGCTACATCTGTTAAGAGTATCCAGTTGAACTGTTAAATTCTTAACTGAATGTTTATTAAGCAAGTTATTGTGGGCATGGCCTTCAGAAATGGAACCTTAAGCTACTCAGTGCTCAGTCACTGGTTTAGCCATGCTCAAGGAGATAAGATAGCTTGTCAGCCTGCTAAGATAGGTTATCTTGTTCCCTACCACAACCAGTTATTAGTGTTTGCATATCTTTGAGGAATTAATCAGAAAACAACAAAAGGACGCTATCACAAAAAAAAGAATGCTGTTTATGTAAGTGGTGTTGCAAGAATGTCCATCATGTTTGTTATACGCGTCTTGTCTACTTGACCGTTTGTTATACATGTATTTCGTGCACACTGATTTATATTTCAGGACTTTTATCATTTTTTGCAAATTTCTCCAGTTGTATTTTCTCAGTAGGTTGTGCTACGGTTGGATCCCCCCCCCCCTTGGCATTGTAGGGTATAAGACTTTTTTGAAGAAAACATGCATTTTCTCCAGTCATGTGATTAAGTCAGTTTAAGAAACCTTAAACTTCCATAAACGCAGGGTGTGTTACAGCATAAAACTAAATACAAAGGGACAATTAGATATATTAATATGGAGTAATTATGATGCAAGGTTCTACATGTGAAGTAATCAGCAAGGATGTTCCGAACAGAAATTCTCCCACATTTCTCATGCATTATGCCGGGCCATCTCAGACCTTCTTCCAAGAGAAGCTCACTGGGTTTTTTCCTTGATAAGGCAGAAACTGAAATCACAAATCAGTCTAGTTTATAAGCCCTCACCTTAATCACCCTATGTAGTGCTTATTATGGTAAATGGCGCATCATTCCTTTACCCTGCTCCCTTGGTGGAAACACAAAGAGTGAGCTCAGTATAAGTGAGAGGATGAAATGTCTGCCAAATAACAGCTAGACTCACTAAACTGGGAGTTTGTAAGTGAGCTTAACGGTTTACTGGGTACCGAAGTCACCACCACAATTTGAAGGGCCAACCCTCTGAGCTTCTCCTGCAAGAAGGGCCGAGTTATTAACAGCAGAAAATTATGTTTCCCATAACAATTACTCATTTCCCTTCCTCATAAACAGAGAGCTTCTTCCATTGTGCAGCGTAACAACCACTCCTGTGTTACACAGACTACTATGTTACTCCCGTGATAAACCTGTGTAGCCAGTCCACATACATTTTCAACATTAGTGGGAAGGCCCAAGGGACAAAAATGTATTTAAAGTTAATATAAAATGTACATAAAACTTCATAGTCGAAGTAATATGATTTGCAACATAACAAATGTACCATTGGTTTCCACCTATAAAATATATTTATGTCACTATCCTGTTTAGAATTCATGTGTAAGGTTTTATGGGAATTCCTTTTTCTTGTCCATTCCTACGGTGGCACTAGGAGAGTTGGCTCCAGCTATCAGGTAGGGCAGGAACAAGATAAAAAAAAAGTGAACATCCCCCCTCCCTAGTGAAATGAAAAAGAAGAAATGGTAGAAAAAAATATGCCACCATGAAAACAGGCAAAGAATTCCTGGGCAAGAATTCACAATTTCCTTGGGACTCCTAGCATTGGGGCAGAACACCACCCATTTGATCTCTTGGTTTGCATGGAAGTCAGAAACCACTTTAGGTAGGAACTCTGGAGATAGACACAGGACTACCCTGTCAAGAATTATGAGAAAAGGTTCCTGAATGGAGAATGCTTGAAGCTCAGACTCTTCTGGCAGATATAATGACCACCAATAGCTTTACAGGTAAGTTGTTTTAGAGAAGCTTCTTCCAATGGCTCAAAAGGTGCATGAAGACAATAGCTGAAGGACTGGATTCAGTGCATCTCGTTCCAAAGGTCTACTTGAGGCACTCTCCATCTGTGTGTGATGACACAAAATACATCCTCCAAAAAGTCACTGGCTACTGATAGACACGATAGAGACAAAACCAAGATATCTGCCAGAAGTCCATGAAGGTTGACCACAAGGCAAGATGGCTTTTTCTTGTGAAAACAGACTTATTGGAACTTCTTTGGACCTTCACTGGCGGCCTGGAAGAAAAGCCTGTCCCAGGGAGCCAGCACAAAGGCTATAGGGAAAAAGATAACTAATGGCAACATGGAGGTCCGCCCAGGAACCTTTGGAAACCCCTGGGAGGTGGTCAAATGTAAGGGAAGAATAGACATGTAAATCCTGAGAGCTGATTACCTCAATGCTCCCAGTGGTGTAAATATAATTTCAAATTGCCACTTGTAAAATGAGATGGAACCACCCCGTAACAGATTCCTAGATCTATCTATAGGGAACTTTTAATTTAATGTTAACTTTAAGGGAGCTCAATTGTCCCTTTATATGGCAGAACTCAAATTTTAATAGGTAATGTTTTTTTCTTCAGTGCACACAACTGTAGAATAACGAAGGTAAGAAATCTAACTGCAAATTTTAGCTCTCCATAAGCAGCATTACAAAAAACATCCAAAATTAACCACCTGCTTTGTCACAAAGTGATTGTGTTATGCATTCCTACAGAAAAGCACCTTCCAGCTTTCCTAGCATTTGCAACACGTTTAAACCATTGGAAGACAAAGGCAGAGGCTCAACACAGTGATACAACAGCAGCTGGACAACTACATATAAACAAAACAAGTGTATGTGTGTGTGTGTATATATATATATAAAATCAGATCCTTAGAAATCTCTAAGATTTGTATACATCCAAAAGAGACATGTTTTTACAGCAGGGAAGTTTGTTTTTTTGCTGGTGGTCCAATGATAGCCTGCAGCAAGAATGGTCTATTGTTTCCAGTACAAATATACACACAGGCAGCTGTAGCAGGGAGGCATCTCATTATTTTTAGTAACATAACCCACCATTATTTTCTGGGGATGTTGAACCATTTAGCACAGGTATGCGTAACACACATACATATACACACACACACAAATGAAAATATGCAAAGAAAATAATTTGCATTGAAAGAAGCATTTAGCAACACTTTCCCAGTTTCAGCGACACACCAACCTACACTTAAATAGAGCAATGCTATATTTAGCTTGCCTTTCCTGGCGTTTAGTCATTTTCGTCTCCGTCTTTATGTAAGTGTATTACAGTTTGGCCTTCTGCGGCCAATGAACAGATCACGTCGTTTATGAATTTCATCCTGCGTAGGATTGCAATGGAGCTGTTCCACATCTTTTTAAAATAAACCACTGCTTTTTTTTTTGTTTGCAAAATGAAAAGGTACAGCCTTACAGCCAAGTAATAGTAATAACCAACAATGAAGTCTGGAAAAATATAGGTTAAAAAAAAGTTTATTTTACAGATTTCGGAGGGCATTTACAATTAAAATAAGCCTTTCAGGAATGGAAACAGGAACACAATGAAGCTTTTCCGCATGAAAAGAAAAAAAACGAAAAAAAAAAAACACTTGGCAATATAGTCGAAGGAAACGTAATTGTTTAACATTTGCATTGATGGGACCTGTATTTTATTGCTTCTGCAATGCCTGCTCTTCGTTTGCAGAAAGGTTTGTTAGCTTCCAAAATGCTAGATGATGATGAATTTACTTGATTGCTACTGCATGCATTTTTGTGCTATAATTAGGAGGCGTTAGGTATTCACGCGTTTATCTCAGGCAGTTATGCCAGCCAGCTGTTTAAACACTATACTGCAGCTGGAAAATGCGATGCAGTCATCATAAAAACTAACATTCACAGGAGAGCACAGAAAATAGATAAATACACAAGCACCTTGGATTTTGCCTGGGAAAAAAAAGCCGGATAAAAAGAATGTTTTCATTCCGATGAGAAATACCCTTAAAACATTCACAACATACGTGAAGCATTTAAGACTTTATTCAGGGATTTGAAGTCATTACATAGAAGGGGAATGCTGGTTGGGTTGCATTAATTTAATTAAAACCATTTCTGGACTGAAAATACTGCAGTAGAGAGAGACCTCCCAGAAGTTCCTTTACCGCCTGTATCCTTACCTGTACCTGGATCATCAAGTGCAAGTGGAACAGCATCATGGGGACATTAAACTGTTTTAGTATACTACAAAGCTCCAGCAATACCGTGGGCACTTTAAGGATGCAAACCCAGGATGCAACCTAACGTACTGCAGAATTTCAGATATAACAGCAAATGTTTGTGGTGTGGGGGGGGGGGGTTGTGGTGTCAGTTAAAACCTTATCAAATCTTACAAAGAATCATGGAAACCCAGTCCACTAAGATTTCTATACAGTTAATGAAACAATCTGTAAAATACAAATTAATGATCTGATAAGGATTTAAATTTCATCCAAGAAATGATATACTAAAAAAAATAAGGGATTCAGAGCACAGCCCCTTTTACGACAGACATTCCAGACTTCAAAGGAAAAAAAAAAACAAAAAAAACACTTCAACATGAAGCTATCATACAAAGTCTTGATTTGGTTGAGAGATGTTCAAGAGGTTGCTGTTAATCTGGGCTTTTTAATGTGAACGATAGTTTTGGTCTGGTCTTCCCCTTTCCTAATATAATTTTTTGCTCTTCTTTTTGCTGACGCTGTCTCTCTTGTTCTAATTTCATCCTCTCCTCGTGAATCTTTCTCTGCTCTTCAACAATTTTCAATTGCTCCTCAGCCTGCAAGAGAAGATGACACGGTCATATATAGGTACCATCAAAAAAGTTTAGTTTAGTTTGTGCCGACTTGTACGAACCCTGCCCTAGATGTTAAAATGCAGTTACATGCTTATGCAGTCTCACATAAGCATGTAATTGGCATGACAGCTTACAAATATTAGGATTTCACTAAACTTGCTGCAGCCGCCGATATTAAAGTATGCAAAGATTGAGAACGCATAACAGCAGTGCGAGAGAAACCCAGTGTTTGATAGTTATCCTGTCTATTCATTGACTGCTTAAGGAAGCCTAGCTTTCCGAGCATGCTGAACACTGCCTTTACAGCATTGTTTGCGGTAATCGATGGAAATCGAATCATGGGAAGGAATAGTAAAGCCTGTCCACCACATAACAGAAAAGGATCAAGCTGCAGATAAAACCTGCTGAGATTTATTGTCTACAATGAGAATTATAGTCTGCTTGTTCTGGTGAACTGCTATTTCCTCAAACGAGAACAGCTTTTAGAACAATTCACCGATTTACTTTTGTGTTTTTATCATTTTAATTAAGTCTAGTAGTTTGATTATACGTCATTTAAAGGTTTACCCAAGAGGAGCTCATTTCTGCAACAACCTGAGAAAGCTACCAATGTCTGATCAGCCTTCCTGTCATGAAGTTGACTCCCTCCTACTTGCTACACTCTTATAAAGGCTGTCTGAACCAACAAGTACAAAACAAAAGGGGAGACAGAATTTAAAGGGGAAGCTGTTCCCATAATGGCTTTTGGCATAATTAACCATCAATAAAGCTACGTAAAATTTTGATTGGCGACCAGCGCAATTGTTCTGCTCATATTTTATTGAAACTAGGCTATATGTCTCAGGGTGGCAGGTCCACTCAGTTTCTACCTTATTGCCAAAACAGAATCTGAAATGTGACCACGGAGATCCAGGTGGGTTTGCGTGACATATGTTGCTTATTTAATTTTGTAATGGTTTTATCACATATTGAGATCTCATTGAAACGAACATCTAAATGATGTCGATAAAGGAACATGTTGTAAAGCGTTGCCAAATGAAAGGTGAACTCATATAGAAGAAAAAAAAAAAAAAAAAAAAAACACTTACCAATTTAGCCTGGGCTTCAGCTATTTTACGGTTATTTTCTTCAAGTATTCGCTCTAGCTCCTCACGTTTAGCACGTTCTTCTTCCTAAATGGAGGATACAGGGAAATGTTAGAAACGGGAAGCATTTAATGGTTTTTCTTCCTCTAATCTGCCTCAACTGCTTTGGGGACTTACAGGGCAGCACAAGAGCCGCCATTTGCTTCTCCAATACAAATAAAAAAAACATCAAAATTGCGCATTCAACTATGTACATCATCTAGCACTAACACTCAGCCCTCCCAATCCAGCAATCACTTAAACCCACCTTAGCCGGCCCTAGTCAAACATTTTTAACGTAGTCACACATATCAACAAGGACAGCTACAAAACTGGGAGGCATTTATGAAATAAAATAAAAAAATAAAAAAAAATGTGAAAAAACAAAATAAAGGGGATAGTTTGTCTCACCAATAACGTATACCTACGTATTCTTTACCTATACTCCTTTAATCAGCATTAAAAGTTGAATATTTACTGTCTTGTCCAGTGTCCTGCAGAGTGTGCTCCTCAGCTGCCATACGCGCCAGCTTCCTCTTTAAAATGATTTGTACTGTTAGCTTGGCAACACCTGCCATCAGCAGCTCAACCAATTATAAGATACATACAAGGAAGGCTGAGCTGAGGAATGCAGATGTTTATTGTAAGAGGGAACAAAAATATGTAATTCATCATTCCTACGGCAAACAATGCACAACAAATACATTTATTGTTAATAAGAAGCAAAACTATCAAGCCATATTGATACTCTAGGGGAAACCACTCCTTTCTTTACGTAAACTTTTTTTTTTTTTTTTTTTTTTTTTTAAAGGTGCAATCCATTATTTGGCAAAATAACATCTGAAGAGTCAAAAGGCTGCTTTATACCGCATAGGTTCAACCATATACTTAAATTTGTTGGCGGCAGATAGGCATACACCTGCCTCTCGTATTTCAAAAATATAAAATACTGGATTTAAATCCTGCAATCCATGTCAGGTCCGTTTAGAGCAACGCATAATAGAAAGGAATGCACCTTTAATTCCACATTGCGTTATTACAGATAAGGGATTTTGTGAAGTCCAAACTCTGGTCCGAAGTGATGATGAGAGGCTCCTGCAGATGTTTAACCTTAAAGGTGGCACTTTGCGTTTATATATCTAATATCTGTGTGAATCGTGTTTGCTGCTTGAATAAAACAGGTAAACAAAACTGATTTGCGGAAAAGTCAACCTGTCACCCAAACTATTTCATTAGTATCCAAAACTATAGCACATCAAATTGTGTAGCGTAATACCACCCTATTACACAAGTCCTCTCACACCGTAGAATATGTGCAAAGAGAGACATCAGTGCAAGTTAACATAGGAACATATGATTTGATGGCAAGTAAAAACCATCTAGGCCACCTAGTCTGCCTATCCTTTTCATGTTGTAAAACCACTGCATCTTATCTGGTCTTTGGCCTTCATTCACATTCAGGACTAATGTCTCACTGATTATAAATAAGACACAATCTAGCATGAAGCACATACCTACGTTTTCATTGCAAAAATCCTAGCCATCCTACCTACTAGGGCTGAAAGATGCTAGAAGGTAGGAAGCCATTCTATGCTTTATTGGACATGGATCCCGACTGGTGCATTACTTCATGCTACCAAGGATATCAAGCTGCCTCTTACAACTGCCATTCTAGCTACACCACCTCTGCCCCCAACTGCGTGACAGGTTTACTTTAAAGGAAAATTAACGTTGCCGGATGTAGGTGTGAGCATTAAAAGAAAAAAAAAACGGGAGAGAAGTTTAGCCTACGTTTTGCCACGGAAGATAGTAGCTGTAAATAAGGACGTCACCAACATAGAGTGCAAGTAACACTAGAAAAGTGTAGAAAAACAGACTGTGTATATCGAGAATATTTTTGCCAATACCCTCCACATCTGTTAGTGATTTAACATGTAGGCATATATAAATATTTTTAGGTATATGTTGTAAACTTAAATAAGCAGACAGAAAGGAGATTAAAAAAAAATAGAAAAACGTGCATTAACTGCACTTTAACAGCTATCAAAACATTTAATAAATTATCACTGAAAAGGAAATTTACTGTGTGTCAATCTTGGAGTGACCAGTACAGAAATTAGCTCTCCGTGATCAATTAATGCCTCAATTATTTCTGCTTTTGCTCCACCTGCTGAAAAGCAATATATTTTATTTGGATTGGGGCCACTGGATCTCTTCAAAGGTGTCTAGAGGAGAGAAGGATGTTATGACTAAGTACTCAAACTTGTTAATGATAGTCTGGATAAACAGGGAAAAGTGTTATTAAAAGAATACTAAGCACAAATGCATTAGTGCTTAAAAAGAAAAAAAAAAGGAAATAAGGAAAATATTCTGTTATAAAAGGAAAAAAATCTTAAATCTCAACAAAATGAACATCTCGGATACTGTAGCTCACAGATCAACAGTTTCACTTTTGCAAATGGCATGATTAATAGCTACAGTGTTTAACAAGAGATTTTGTGGTTCAGGAGCACAAATACTACAGCCATGGCAAAAGTTTCAAGCGCATATGAAACCGTTACAATGAACCTCATCAGTATGAGAGGGGAGTGGAACCCACTGCCAGGCAATAGGCTGCAGTCCCCCCGATTACCAGAGGGAACAAGAACATTGCACTTTTTTTTTTTTAAATCCAATCTCAAATTCAAGGCTCTCAAAGTTACAAATGCATCGATTACAGCAAATTAAATTAGAATACTGACTATATATAACAAAAAGAGCAAAAGCAAAAAAATTGAGAAAGTTTTGCCATGGACTGTCGCTACTTTCCAAACGACCGAGCGTTACCTCTCTGGCTTTTTGGGCAGCTAGCTCAGCCTGCCTCTGTCGCTCGAGTTCTTCGAGCAACTGCTTTTCCATTATGCGCTTAGCTTCTTCCACTCTGCGGAGAACCTCTCGCTCAATTTCATCTTTCCGCTTTTCCAATTCTTCTTCCACGCGTTTGGCGACCAATTCTTCCACGCGCCGCGCAGTCTCCTCCTCGATGAGCTTTTCTTCAATTTCTTGTTGACGGCTGTAGGAAAAGTTTAAAAATAAATCCCGGTTAGAAAATGAATCTACATGCAACTCAACCAACCTCAGTGTGCTCTTTCAGGCAATTTACATGTTTCAAAGTATCTGCATATTTTCTCAATGTACTTGGTAATGTTTTCAAGACACACTAGCAACAATGTATCCTGTCCTGTCTTTCCACACACCCAACCGCTACTCGAAGGTGAAGTCCAACAAAATGCGCCTACTTCCCAGAGGTCATTTTAAAGAACGGAATAGGGGCTGGCAAATATCCAGAAAAAAAAAAAATCAACTACTTGTGTGAATAAAGCTTTCCAGTTGGAGCAAAGCTGGCTAAAATAGGCCCAATATATTAATATACTATTTTATAATTAAAGATATTGTCAACTTGATCCAGATGGTGAAACATTTGTCCTGGTTTCCCCAAGCAAAATGATTGTTACTATGTGCCAAACCACCAATATAGCGATATGGAGAATTTGAATGACTCCACAAAAGAAAACAGGGAAAACTCTAGTGCATATAACTGCGGTAAAGCCCAGTGCCACTACCTGTCAGATAAGTGAAAGAGACAGGGTGCCTACACCTCACATCAATGCGTTACTAGGAGATAAACACTCAACTCAGAGCCCAAGATTCCCACATGTTAGCCATAGTCACCTTTGCAGGTATAAAAGGATTGGGCCTGTACGAGGACAGGATTACATGCATGTATAATAAAGATGTTTGATAGCATACGTGAGTTCAGTAGCGTGTGCCAAGGCACAAAACAAATGGCCTACTTAATGGGGTAGCTTACTGACCCTGACAGCCCCGATATAGATGGGTGCTGCGAGGACTTTAATATTCCGTGGTCCAACGATCCCAGGCACAGATTGGCTGTTGATGTAGGCCGGGGTCGACTGGCGGTAAGTATATCACCGGCATGGAGATGCGCTGGTCTGAACATAAGGGGGGAAAAAAAGTTGTCGGTGGTGGCAGGTAGCAAAAGCACACAGCGCGATTCTGCAGAATCACCCCATGCATTTGCAAGGGAGATGCCACAAACATTTAAAGGGGCCACATATATATTGTATGCATTAAACTGCACTTCATTTTAACCAGAATTGCCAGCAAAATGTGAATGGGAGAGACCCTGGGAGAAAGGGGCAACATTCAGCCTCATCTAAGGACTGCATAAACACGGGTTACCCAGTGAAAAAGAAGTACCCCTACTGTATCTAACGTGTGCATGTGTGGCCTTTAGTGATGGGGGTGGGTGTGTGTGTGGGCCCTGGGGCTTTGTCAGTATGGCGAGGGCCTACTCGCCCGCCTGCTGCACCGGTACCCGCCCCACACTAAATGCCTAATGCGGTCCCCAGCCCCGGCACTCACATCCGCCGCTGCCTCTCGTACTCCAGCTTTTTCTCCTCATCCTCCCGCTTCTGCTTCTCGTCAAGGCTGCTTCTTTTGCTTAAATTGCGCCCAAATATATCAATGCGGTCCGGCGGCGAAGCCGGCCTCTCCCGCTCTCTCCTGGAAGCTGTGTTAGAACGGGACCGTGAGCGGGATTCCCGGCGCCGATTCCTCTTGCTCTCTCGGGATTTAGAGCGTTTCCTCACGCGTTCCTTTTCCCGGGAGCGGCTCCGTTTCTTGTTGTGCTTGCCGCTCTTGACGTGCTTAGAGCGAGAAGAACTGCGACTTCGCGACCGACCCATGACTACACGGTCTGGGCGAACAATACGACGTCTGTGATTTACGCACAACGATTCTCCACAACGTGGGAATCTCTCCTAAGGTTTACACCGCAAAACTAACAGACGGCAACAAGATGGCGGCAAACCCGACCCTGCACCAGTGGGTAAATGACCCACAATGCCGCTCGGCTATCACACAGCGCATGCGCTCGTTATCGAACCAAACGTCGCAACGTCCCACAATTCCTGCGCGAACAAAAAAAAACTCCCAGTATGCGCTGCGATTCTTGGACATGCGCAGAATAATCGACTGGTATAATTGTGTGGCTGGCTTGTATTACAAACAAGTTAATTAGTTTGTTTCGGAGCATTAGCAAGAAATCAATTTACCTCCTAAATACACTGATTCGTTATCTTTTATACATTAATATGTTGATAAATGTTATATGGCTTCTTTAAAAGAGGCATGCTTGTGGAAATGATGGGGGTTATTCACTGAAGATTAGAGAGGAAATTCGTTGGAACTTTGCAGTTTCGTCTCGTTGACTTCACTTTACATTAGGCCAACTTCTTGTTTGACCTATGCATTGTACAGGTACAGCACAGCCCTTCTTGGGGAGAAATTTGGAGATGGCCCTTAACAATGCATAGTGAATGTAGTAGGTTGACTACTAACTCTTGCTTTAGCGAATATATATATATATATATATATATATATTTATATATTTAAATTATTGCAACCCTGCTTGGGATATATTTAATACGTTTGGTTAAAGGCGCCATCCATTTTTATCTATTCTACACGACAGACTTTCATGGATTACTATTCACTAAAGGGGCAGTTGGTCTTCAGCTCCTTGACCTCACTATACATTATGAAGTACAAACCCCAGTGAGCTTCTGCAGGAATAGCTCAGCTCGCCCTGTATAATGCATAGTTAAATCAGTGAGAGACAGCCTCCTCCCAGATTAAACAATGCATTATACAGGGCCAGCACAGCTCTACTTGCAAGAGAAGCTTGCCATTGTTACATAGGCTGAAAAAGACATGCGTCCATCCAAGTTCAGCCTTTCCCACGTCCATCAAGTTCATCCTTTCCCAGTTTGTAACTCTTTCCAATTTTGCAACGAACTAGGGGGAAAAAATCCTTCTTGACCCCAGATTAGCAGTCAGATCTCTCCTTGGATCAAGAAGCTGTTTCCCCATAATTTAAAAATGATATCACTGAATATTATGTTTTTCCAAGTATCCATCCAGTTGCAGTTTAAAACGTCTGTACAGACTCCGATAAAACTACCTCTGCAGGCAGAGAATTCCACATCCTTATTGTCCTTACTGTAAAAAACCCTTTCCTCTGCTTTAGACTAAATCTCCTTTCTTCCAGTCTAAATGCATGACCACGTGTCCTATGCATAGTCCTGTTTCTGAATAGTAAAATGGGGGCTTTAGTGCCTCTCCAGTTGCTAGGAGCCTTGAAAGCTAAATTACCATCAGAAAATAAAATGACAATTCATTTGGTTTTATAACGTGAAATTATTTTGATATTTCAGCTCGGCTCATGATTGTCAGACTGTAAACAGACCCAGGATTAACCCCCTCATGACAAAGCATGTACATTTACGGGCTCCAAATGCATTGTTTTTATTGGGTTTAAGGACAATCCATTGGGGTTAATTATACAGTAAACAGATACTTATACAGCGTACAAACTATGTATATATCTATTCCATTCAAAAGCGATACTTGTACACTTGTGCATAAGAATAAACCGTATCAAATCAATTACATGAAGGAAATTTAATAGCACATTGTCAACCACATGAGTAAATGTAAAAGCCACTGTATTGTAATGGAGCTTCCACCCCAAATAATGAATGACACGGGTAAAGCAAAATACTGAATGACACGGGTAAAGCAAAATAATGAATGACACGGGTAAAGCATAGCGGTATTATATGTCAGATCTGGAAACGAGATAACAGGTGTGTCAGTTTAATAGGCCATTACATTTCCTTATTGTACAGGAGTAACGTTCCGCTTTAATGGCCCGGCACTCGTTTAAAATGAACGCATAACAAAACAATATCATCCTACACAGAAATGAATTAGAAGGTAAAAGAAATAACAAAAAGAATACTTTTTTTTTTCTAGAGAAAACTTTTGCCCTATTATTAAGGTTCATTGACCTCTGCAGGTCCACGTGAAATATTAGTTTGATGTAATGGGGAATGTAATAACATAAAAAGATAAATCATCAGCATCTTCCCTTCCCGTTTAATGTAATGAAAAGTAGATTACTGCATAGGCCGTTATGAATCAATTTGAATTCCTCCAGAACCTGTTTACTATGCATTGCCCTGCTCCTTAATATATCATGCACCCTCCTCGCTGCACTCATCATAGGCTGATCTTACATTTGATTGCTAAAGAAGCGATAATTGTGATTTATTATTGGCACTCGAGCATCTGCATAATATATTAAAGGCATAATAATATATTTTGTGGAGTTCAGTAAAACACGCTATGTATTTCCTTCATTGTTTCACCTCTGCATGGTGGGATTCTCCACTAGCAGTTGGCTATTGGATGTAGTCCGTTTAACCCTTTGGCACACAGTCCAGGCTAACGTGCAAGTACACGGAAAGAGGATGAACTTAGCATCTATGTGGCGCGTTTCCCCGTTCCTTGTTCTTCATCAAGTTCAACAGGATAGTATGTTGCTCCACTGGATTAACATGGACAGATAGGGCAATATTCACACATGAACCTTGCCAATTGGGGGAGAATGCTTAACATATTATACTTAGAAACTCTTAGTAGTCAGAGAGGGGTCAGCGAAGAGAACACAGTCCAAGGACTTCTTCTTTACACCGAAGCCTGCGCCTCTGCCCTTGCCCTTATATTTAGCCATTTCCCCATTAGCAAAATGTTAAGCCGTTTGCTGAGAGTCCCATGTTAGCCCCGCATGAAACACAAAAACATATGTCCATGTCCATTAGGGTTGCTATATCAGCTATTTTTCTCCAGCATCCATAAAAAGGGGTGTCGTGAGATGTATACGAAATGTATATGAGATGTGAGATGTACATGAGATGTGAGATGTATATGAGATGTGGGATGTACGGTATATGAGATGTGAGATGTATATGAGATGTGAGATGTACATGAGATGTGGGATGTACGGTATATGAGATGTGAGATGTATATGAGATGTGAGATGTACATGAGATGTGGGATGTACGGTATATGAGATGTGAGATGTATATGAGATGTGAGATGTATATGAGATGTATATGAGATGTATATGAGGTGTATATGAGATGTGAGATGTATATGAGATGTGAGATGTAAATGAGGTGTATATGAGATGTATATGCTCACAAAAGTGAATCAGTTAATTAAACAACTGAATGTATATGTGTCATTGGGAAAAAATGGCCAAATAACCCATAAGATATTTTAACAGATAGGCCGCTAGGTTGTATTTAAAGTATTTATCTTCTCATCCAGTTCTTAAATGTCAGACCAGTCTGCAGTGGATTGGTTCAAAATGCCTTTACATACATTATCTTTTAAGCTGCCTGCAGTTGACATATATGTTAAGCGATATTAACACGTTATGCCTTAACACGCCTGATATGTGTATAGTATATTGCATGGTTAATCCTTTCATTTCTTTTTCACAATATTTTTATTTTTTTGAGAATGAATAATTTGAAAACTACAAGCACCGCACATTTACAAGCTACACGGACTAAAGCAATCACTAGCCTTTCATTACCTCTTTTTCTTTCTCTCTCATTATGTCTAAGCTGGAATTGTTGACTTTGTCTATCCTTTGCAGACTATTTAATCACTTTTTAATTAAGGTTGCTGTTATTTAGTATGACTTGGATTCTTTTTTATTTCTGTTAACAGCTAGTTTCTATTTAACAAGGTTTCCATCTTGCCAAAAGGTTGGCAATTTATGTCTGATTTTTTAAAGATTTTTTTTTTAAATGACTGGATTTTTTTTTAAATGACTGGCTACTGATGAATGTTCTGATTCACAAGAGCAAAGATGGTCACATTTCTTTTTGGTCGTTTAGGGATACTTATCCCTTACCACAAAGTTGTGAATAAATTCATTGCGGGTGGCTTGTGTTGATCAGTTACTAGGACTGTATGTTTAAACAGAAGGCTCACAAATGGAGGATATAAGATAGAGAGGAGGACATAAGATACTTTAGGGTACTGGATTGATAGCACTCATTTACACATTTTAGCATTACATTTTTATATTTATATATTATATATTTTTTCCATTATATTATTATATTTAATATATATATATATATTTTATATATATATATACTATTAGTACTATTATACTAATATATATATATGTGTATGAATATATATATATTTATTATATATACAGTATATATATATATATATATATATATATATAAATAATTTTTTTCTCTACAAGGTAAACATGCTTTACGACAGTTATTTACAATAACACTTAACTCCCAGGAAAAAGAAAGGGAAATGGCCAAAAATAATTTTTGCTGACTTTGTAGGAAGGAAGCAGAGTACGGGTAAATATAGCACAGGAAATCATAGCATCCTTATTTATAGCAAAGAGCATGTTTTTGGGTTTGCTGCTCTTTTTTTTTAATGTAAGCAAATACACAAGCCTCTCTTCAGAATCAAAATTATATATTTTAATAAGCATAGAAAAAACATAGAATAAGAATCCGGTTTCAGGTCCCGATCTCGTCTTAGATTCGGGGTGGCCATAGCCCTGTCCCATGCATATTTAAATTCCCTCACTGTATTAATCTCTACCACGTCCGCTGGGAAGCTGTTCCACTGTTTCTATATATTAATATTGGTGTATCCATATTTTTCAATTCTCAATATGAAAAGGTTTTTACAAAAAAAATGTATGAAATCATCCTGTTAATTTCAAAATTATTAAAAATTGAAAGTTTGCAGATGTCTCCCCGTATCTTTTTTCTGTAGAAAGTAGTGTCTTGTTCGGTGTTTTGTGACAAGATATTTTTCATTTCCTTAGCGAGAACCCCTGCATATTTTCCCATAGAAAACATGTAGGTTCGTTCGATACGACCCTTTTTCTCATAAACTGTGCTGACTGCCCTAATAATCTTGTCCAAAATATATTTGTGTGATTGTTGTTATTCAGTAACACTTCACATTGCTTCCAAAGTATCGGTGTCAAGTGTGCGGGGCTGTAATTCCCTGGCTGATATCTTGTTTCCTTTTCTTTAAATAATAGCAGTATATCTGCTTTCCACAAATATATTAATACTGTGCCAGAAGGAATTCATTCCGTAAAGATTACAAATAGCGGCCTAATCATTTTTAAGCTAAGATCCTTAAACACCTTTGTGTTTAAACCATCTGGACCAGGTGTTTAATTCCTGTTAATTGCATGGATGTGTAAGAGATATTGTTTTGGTCTTGCTTTCTTATTTTTCTTTTCTTTTTTACATTTTGACATTACTGCCTCTGGAAGAATCCAATAGCCGTCTTTTCCCCTTTTTGGGGTTATTCCTGTTTTATGTACAGATGTGGGGTTTTGTAGACAGATCATTATGCGTATACGAAGTATGCACATAGAAACATTCACACTGCAAAGGCACAGTGGGAACTCCCACTGACATAGTGTAACTCGGAGTGTTCACTAATCCACTTCTTAGAGCAACTCAACCCAAGCTGTTTCAACAACTAAAATTCTCTAGATTAATTGCCTTCTGATTTAAGGAAGCTTTACTTTACCAAGAGGGTGGTAGATAAGTGGAACTGCCTCCAACAGAAGTAGCAGAGGTTGCTATAATGAGTTTAAACATTATATATCTGTATAAGATTGGGATATAGCTATAGGCATACCTGGGAACGCTTCTCTGGTTCTCCTGGTCAAGACCCGAATCCTCCGGGCCGCGGGGTCTTGACATGCCCTGCTTCACGCCCATTTTCCTTTTAAAAGGGGGTGTTTCCCGCTGCCGTCAGTGGAACCGCCCCCAACATCAGCAGCAACTCCCCCTGATGTCAGCGGGAACGCCTCAGGCGTCAGCGGGAACTCCCACTGACGTCACAGGACCGGCCGCTGACGTCAGTGTGCAGTCCTGGCCGCGTCCCGCAAGGGAAGTCTCCCGGTAGCCGGAGACCAGAAGTTCCCAGGTATGGCTATAGGCAAGAATGTTTCTATGTTCTTCTTCAAGTGTTCAGTGTTTTCTGGAAATTCCCAAGGAGTACAGTGTCCCTCAGTCCATCGGCATTGATGTGGACATGGTAGCGGTGTTATTCTTCCGTTTGGGTGTGCGTGTTTGGCACAGACATCAGTGGATATTTTAAAAACAGTGAAAACAGTGAGCAGAAACATTCTGTTGGTTGCCCTGGTAACTGCACTACACTGCACTAATTTCTACAATAGCTGAAAATGAAATTTTTTTTGTCTTTTCATTTTAATTCAATTTTTTTTCTATTACAATGAAGATTATTTCCACTTACTTAAGCATCTCTTTATTATCTGTCTCTGAGAAGTTTATGGAGATTTGCTTTGAATGGGCTAATTTCCATTTAACGGTAAGAAGGGAGCTGTATATTTCCATTCTAATCACCATTCTTCTTACTGTTAAATCTGTACTATGTAAACTGAGTATACTAAAATAGAGCCCCAGCATGGCTGACTTAACATCCAATGTAGATTTAAATTACATGGCTTTTAATTACCTATGTAATTGTCAGCTGCAGTTGTCAATTCTCCTAACTTCTGCCTAATGCCTGGCATTGTAGGGAACAAATGCATGGCTTCCTTTACAGTTTAATTATTTCCCGAAGTCACAATTTCCTCTTACTGATCATTGGTGTCATCCTGCCGTAGATTACAATGTCTGCTAAATATGTTCCTCTAAAGTTCTGGATACTTTTAGTGAAGACACCGGTATCAGACTAAGTGGTTCGGAGCAAACTTTGGCTTACTTTCATTTAATAGTTTTAATTCTTAGCACACACTTCTTCAGAAACTTTGACAATGACATAATTAAAGACAGATCTGTCAGCTCCCACTGCGAAAAAGCTTAATTATACAGACAGAGAATACAGAGTAAACAGTTTCCTGCTTCTATCCTTAGCAGCTCAGGTACAAGATAACACTATTTTTCACGGAAGCCGTGCCAAAAATAATGTTAATAGTCAAAATGATGCTGCTCTGCTAATTACAATACTATTCCTACACTTGATTGTTTGGTCTTTAACGGAAACATTTTAGAGTGTTAGCAATTTAGAACAATATTATACACGTTGTTGGCATAGTATGGTGAACCTAGCTGAAATTTGTACAGGTTATATACAGTCGTAATGGCACCCGACCATTAAACCAACATGGACTTTGATGGCATTGCATTCTAAATAAATAGACAATAATATGTAGTTGGTCCCCCCTTTTGCAGCAATAACAGCTTCCACTGTTCTAGGAAGCCTTTCCACTAGATTTTGGAGTGTTTCTGTAGTAATTTTTGCCCATTTATCCAGTAGAGCATTTGTGAGGTCAGGCACAGATGGATGAGAAGGCCTGGCTGGCAATCTCCGTAAGGGACATCACATTGTAATAGGGATAAAGAAACATGAAATAAACCCCCGATCATCTGTGTATACATTGAAATAAGCTATGGGTTTATACATATATATATAGGCAACAATCTCTGTTTACAGAGGCTTTGAGAATGGAGCCCTTACTAGAGGATGGATGTTGGGTAAGTAAATACTGTTAACCTAAACAGTAGTCTTCCTGTTGGGAGAAAGAATAATTAGATACACGTGTTGTGTTATTTAATTGCCTTTCTTCCATCAAAGGGTTACTTGCATTTGCATCTCCTGACACCACCTATACAAAGGAACATCACTAAAAGAATCACTTCGGCCTTCTCAAATACAGGAGTCTGAGTATGACGGGTTATCCTACAGTGTACACTCCTCAAAGTGCGTGAGACCATCTTGGCATGTTCAGTTCTCCATAACACTGCTGTGGAGACACATCTATTGGGAATCCATGAACCAGAAGCCTTTGATGTGGCACCCATGCCAAAGAAAAATGAGCAGGAGGTACATGGAGATGCAGTGGAACGTGACGTCTCATAACATTGTTCTGCTCATTAGAATTTGAAATATGACACTGGGCTTAAACAACCACCACTGAATTTGTATTTGTATCCTACAATAAGATTAACTGCTTAATTCAAATGCAATAACATGCGGCTTTCTCATCAATGCTTAAAAGAGCAGTTTACTGTTTCATGCAGCCTCACCAACAAACAATGCATGTTAAAGTACTTTTTTAAGTGGTCCTGTTTTTGTGGCTCTTTTGACGGCATGAAGCAGCCAGTCAGTGGCAGGAAAGCACTTCCATTGACATAAGTAGGACATCTTGCTGGGCATGCATGTGGGGGAGTCCTGTTAGACCCCCAGAACTCTCACATGAGCCAGCGCTGGAACTGGTAGTGAGGATACCTTGAGTGGGCGCTGGCAAGAAGGAGATTCGGCCAAACATATCTCCTGCAAGCCAAGCAGTTGGGGAAGGGGAACAAGGCAAATGCGTAGCAAGGGATTCTGCTGACCATTGCATTTTCAAGGTGGGGGGGATTCCATATTGAGACACTCTTTTATCATATGCATTAAAGTGCATATGATGGGTGGAGTATCTCTTTAATGGTAAATTTCATGGAGGATATGGCAAAATATACATAATAAGGACAACAATGATGGTAAGCAAATATTAAATTACAACTAGGGACACTGACATGAATATACCACTGGCGGAAATAAACAATGGGGGACCTGATATAGTACCCAGAAATCTAGTTTTGCACAAATATTGAGGTATATACATCTATTCCTGCATATTTAAGCATAAATTGTTTACGTATTGTCGTGGCATTACCAGCATTTAGGTAAGCTGTAAAGCAAAGGAATCCTAATGGATAACCTAAGTGTGAGTTTTTACATTGTTTACAGAGTTAACGTCTGTCATTATCTACCTGTCGACATACCTGTATGGTGCTTGTCATCATTTCTTATCTCTTCATCGGTGTCAAAGCTACATTAAAGAAGGTCGGACACAAGCAGTTGGAAGAATGTGTGTTATCTGATCGTTGCTGTGGAAGCTATCATTTTCACATTGTTTTTCTTCTCAGCGTGTATTGTTTATGATTGAGGATCTAAGAGGAGATGGGAAAAGGCAGTGCTCATTACAAAGTCATGATGTCTGTAATACTCTATATTTTTTCCTTTGCAATTCTTTATCAGTAGCCATGCTCAACCCTACTCATTCAACCTTGGTGACATTCACCAGTTCCCTTTTTTTTAGCTGTACTCTATTTAGAACCTTCCTGTAATTTATCTAGTAACCATTTGTTTGGTTACTTTATTATTATCGATTTATATTTCTTTAAAAAATTACTTTTCTTCCTGTCTGCTAATTGGTTGGTTCAATTCTAATTTGTTTACATTGCAGGGCCAGACCTGGGGGTGTCCATTTTCTGTGAAATGAGGAGATAAAAATAAGCAGTAAAGAGTGCAAGGAAATAAAGATTGTGGGTAATTTAATGTGTCCTAAAAAGCACTTACTGACTCATCACCATAATCTCTATGACTGTGAATGTTTTGTGTATGACAAAGCCATGAGTCATTAATGGAATTACAGCGTTTTAAAGCAATATATATATATGGAGGCCCTGGCACTTGACGTAGTGAGTTGCGGCCAACAGCTTGGTATAGCAGCTGCAGGCTCATGTAGCTGTAGCAGGCAGATTCGGGCAAGTGTGTGGCTCTGTTGGCCAGCACCCCAGCAGACACCATATTGTTCTGTCTTCTTTCTTCCATCTTCTGTTTTCCGCTTTCTTCCTCTGTCTTCCTTGTGTGTTCAGTCTTCGCACCGGGCGCACTTCCAGAAAAGGGAGGAGGTTCCAGGCACAACTGTTCCCCCGAAACAAGGAGAGGCTGCCCTGTAACTCCTATCTTTTGCATAAGTACCCTAAGAAGCCCCGATATTGCCGACAGATTTACAGAAAAAAAGATTTCTGCACCTCTCTTTCTCTGCAAATCTGTCTGCAATATTCAGACTTCTTAGGGTGCTTACCCCGTTCCTCCAATCTTCTGTGCCCGGAAGCTCCACCCTTTTGCGGAAGTGCGTCGGGAGTGAAGACGGGGAGAAGTGGAATACAGTGGATAAGGTAGAAAATACTGTATTAGCGTTCTAGTAATGTTTTTTTTAAATTACATTTTTTTTAATTAATATCAAACGGGTGCAGCAATCTATATTCGGGACTAAACGGTATAATCAATCAAAGATCCAACTACCCCACAATCAGAAACTCTCAGGCCTTTTAGTTTTTAGTTATGATTTATAACAGGAATATATTTTGTTTTAATAAAACACTTTTAATTCTAAAAAAACAACCCAATAATTAGATAATTCAAAGAAAATCTTTAATTATACCAAGCAATGAAGAGTTTGATAGATTAGCTCGAATGCCAAAAATAAAACTTGCTGATCTCTTGAAAGCAATTTGTATTTTTTGTGATACTTTCTGTCTTAATAATATAATGTTATAAGTGATGGGCACTCAAGCCAAACCTACATACCAGTTGCTCAAACTAAAATCACCATCGGATTCAAGCCAACCTGAGAGAGCTTCATTTATCTCGGTCAGGGGTAGGTAACACATATTTTTCTATAACTAAAGGTTAATCAAGCAACAGCTGGACTTCTGTAGGTTGTCCTGTTCAGTTCTAAGTGCTGACTGCAGCTTTCAAACCCTCATGTTGTTTTATTGCTCTTCTTCCCCAAATTGTGCCGTAACTATTTCACTTCACCAGGAACCTGCATAGAATAACAGCATGAGCTGATAAGTTCCCTCTCACTAGGGATTTCTGTCACCAACTAATTGCCCTCATCGGATTGCCCTGTAAGAACTACCTATAGATTGAACTAGCTTGTTCTCCTTCCCAGTAACCGGCTAGCTGCAGCCTTTTACAGATCCAAATTAACCCTACGCGCATTGATCTCAGATGGACATATTTTATATCACCATGTAAATAGAAGAATTAGTTAATTAATAAGAATTAATAAGAATTAAATAAAACGCAAATTGAACTAGATGAGCACACTGGACTGTGAAATTTGCGAGCAGGCCCTTTTTATGCACCACTTTATTTGAGAACCATACAAAGTTATAACAAATGGCAATATAATATTTTATTTATAAAACACCCCTTCTTTATGGTGCATTTAATTTATGCATTTTAGAATGACAAATAACATGTTACTCTCTCCTGATAAATACAAGGATTTTTTTCCTACCACAAGGTCTAAGGTATGTAAAAAAACATGCCGGTGAAACCAAAGAAAGATCTCAGACGATAACAAGATTCGAGAGCACAATATCTGTCATGTTTAGTGAATTAGCAGTGCTGTGTTTATAGGGACTCTCCCTGCCTCAATGCACTAACAAGGTACAGCTGTTACATACCAGCCCCTATGTGCGAATTCTGCAATCTAAGCATCCTCTGCTTATGATGCGTGTGCATGTTTGTGTTAATCCTGTATTCTATTCATTTTACACCAGCCTTAACCTTTTTCACTGCCCAATGTTAGTTTTAGGTCAAGTTAGACAGAATTCATAACAGAATTAGCAGCCAACATGAATACACACCAGCATGATGAATATTACATGCTATTCATTTCTATTAAATAGAAAAAAAATTCCGCTTTACAGGTTTTATAAATAAAAATGTGTGTAAGAGTGGATACCCCAAATCATGTGTTCCTCTTTGTTTTTTGTTTTTATAAAAGAAGACCATGTATTATAGCATGATAGAGAAAGGGCTACATCCAAAAGATAGTATCAAGTTAAATGGAATTAAAATAGTGTGGTAAAATGGATATTCCTTTGAGTGGTCTGTTGGCTTAAATCAGGAAACAAGGGTGCTTGGTTCAATGACATATGTAAAATCTAGATCAGGGCTACACAATGCCAGTCCGTGAGGGCTGCAAACAGGCCTCTCAGTTATACATCCATTCTCACAGCATCAAAACACATAAAAATGTATCATCCTTATCTTGCAACCACAGCACAATGTTCTGATTCCACATGAGAATCGTGACATGTCTAAGAAGATCAAAGAAAATCTTCTCATGGATGTCAGCACACGTCATTGTCACTGCATAAATGTATTACAACCAAAGTGGTAGAGCCAGTGGTGCAACTTTTGGGGCTGGCTAAGGCACAAATGCCATTCTAAGGCGAGAGGACCATAAATTGGATACATTAAGGACTGCATACTTTTACATTACATTACATTGCCCACTTGAGCAGCATTGATGGGGGATGGAAGGGGTTATTGGGTATTGGACTGGCATTTGTCTGGCATACCAGATGGTCAGTTTGAGTCTGGTGAGTACTTTTATGCTTACTGATGTTTGTTTTGATGTCTGCTTCTAATGAATGGAAATGAATGCATTCATTGGGTACTGAAGCAAGAATATGAGGCTGTTGTTTCACATTAGACAAATTGTTTATGGATGGAGACAATTTAGTACTCTCTAGAAGTGGGCACCAAGCTAACATGACTCTAAAGGCACAACGCAGAATGCCCGATAAGGTAAAAAAGCTAAAGGCTTCAAGGAATCATTGAAGCTAGTTCACAATGGTGAAGTATGGTGGTGGGAGCATCATGATTAGACAGTTTGCCGTCATCAAGGTGACTATGAATTCCCAAGTTTATGAAGGTATCACACAGGATAATGTCAGGATGGCTGTCCGCCAGCTAAAGCTCAGGAGAAGTTATGTAATGCAGCAGGAAAATGACCCTAAACATCAAAGTAAATCTACTACAGAATGGTTACAAAAAAAAAATTATTATTAATTATAATTAGTCCAGACCTCAACTCGATTTAAGTGCTGTGGCGAGACCTTAAGAGAGCTGTGCATAAACAAATATCTGCAAACCACAATGAACTGAAGTAACATTGCATAGAAGAGTGGGCCAAAATTCCTCCACAATGATGTGAGAGACTGATAAAGTCATACAGAAAATGATTACTTCAAGTTATTGCTGCTTAACTATTGAACCGTAAGGTGTACTTCGTTTTTCACACATGCTTTCTCCATTTTGGCTTTATTTTTGTTGAATAACTCATGACCTGTTGTAATGTGTCATGTGTTGTTGCTCATCTGAGGTTGTTTTACCTAGTTTTTAGGCCTGCTAAGGAGCAGATGATGTACAGACAACTGTACATTTGCCCTTCCTCTGCCCCCAGGCTAATTTTCTTGCTCGGCTGAACACATCTCCTTGCACTTGGTATTCTTAGCGCCAGTCAGCTCCAGCACTGAGTCAACAAACTAGGACAATGGATTGTTCCTTTAAGGTTATGTCATTCAATTGAGCTCAAGGTGTTTAGTCAGATATTAAGCGTAGTTTTACCTGTGAATAAAAAATTCAATAAAGAAAAATGAGCAAGTGTTTAATAAAGCATATTGGACATCAGTTATGTACTCTTGTCCAAGAAAGCTCCGTGTTTAACCCCTTAAGGACCGGGCTCATTTTTCGTTTTCTACCCTGTGGGACCGAGGCTGTTTTGACACTTTTGTGGTGCTTGTGTTCAGGTGTAATTTTCTCCTCACCCATTTAGTGTACCCACATAAGTTATATATTGTTTTTTTCAGGACAAGATGGGCTTTCTTCAGATACCATTATTTTGATCGTATCATCTTATTTACTATAAAAAAAATAAAAAAAACATGGTGAAAAATTGAAAAAAAGACATTTTATGACTTTTATTTGAAAAATCTTTTACTCACCTAAAAAAGCAAGTAAAAAAACTAGCTAAATAGATTCTACTACTTGTCCTGAGTTTAGAGATACCCAATGTTTTTATGTTTTTTTGCTGTTTTTTGTACGTTATAGGGCAATAAGTACAAGCAGCGTTTTATGATTTCCAAATCTTTTTTAACAAATCTGGTCAGTCTGCCTACATCTCCGCTTTGGAACATCTTTGAAGCCGGTTAACTCAAATTAACCCATTCAAACCATATATTTTTGAAAACTAGACACCCCAGGGTATTCCAAATGCTGTTATTTTAACCCTTTCCATGCACCAATTATACAACTACACTTTGTCAAACTTTGTAATAGTAATTTTTTTTATTTTTTTTTTCCACACAAATTGTACTTTAGTTATAGATATACAGGTTCTGGTATATGTCACCATCAAACAACACCCCAATGTGTGTTCAGGAACATCTCCTGAGTATAGCGATACCCCACATGCATGGGTTTGTCAGATTGTTTGGCTGGTAAAAGGCTACTTTTGGGGCATGCGTAATTCAGGTGGTCATTTGGTCATTCTGCCTCCATCTCCTCTTTGGAATATCTTTGAAGCCGGTTAACTCAATTTAACCCATTCAAACCATATATTTTGGAAAACTAGACACCCCAGGGTATTCCGAATGCTGTTATTTTAACCCTTTCCATGCACCAATTATAGAACTACACTTTGTCAAACTTTGTAATAGTAATTTTTTTCACACAAATTGTACTTTAGTTATAGATATACAGGTTCTGGTATATGTCACTGTCAAACAACCCCCCAATATGTGTTCAGGAACATCTCCTGAGTGCAGTGATACCCGACATGCATGGGTTTGTCGGGTTGTTTCAGATTTAAAATGCCACATTTGGGAAGTGCGCTTTTTTTTCTCCATTTTGGTCAGTCTGTACCTATGCCCTATCTGTGAGATAGGCCACTCCAATTTACCCCATCAGCCATTTTTTTTATATATTAGACACCCCTTGGGTATTTGAAGTGCTTTTATTTTAACTCTTTGAGATTTTTGAGAAATTTTAGCACTTGCTCAAAATAATAAACTTTATTTTTTTATTTTTTTTATTTTTTTAATACTTTTTTTATATTTTTTTTTTACACATTTTGCTGGTACTGGATGGTACTGGATGGTGCATAATTATTTTTAAATGTTAGCACATTTTTTTTTTTTTTCCATTTTTTTTATTTTTTTTTATTTTTTTTTGAATATTTTACTAATCACATAGTGATTAGAAAGCTGGGCTCCATTGACTTGCATGGTTGAATGCAGTACCTGTATTCAACCAGCAAGTGGAGCCAGTTCTCTAGAGGGTCTGGAGACCATCTAGCAAACTTTTTCTTGTTTGTTTTTTTTTACAGAGTGGCGGCCATCTTACTTGATGGCGAAGATCACCGGCAGCTGCGGCTGTGACCGCTCTCCGGAGCGGTCACAGCCCACCTAAAGGTAAGTGTTTGGTGTCGCTGGATGCCTCCTGATCGAGGCATTCCAGCGACACCATTTAAGTTTAGGAGGCGATCGTTGATCGCCTCCTAAACGCTTTTAAAACGGGCGTCCGCCGCCATACAATGTATGGCGGCTGTTGACGCCCCGGGGAGGGGCCAGACATGGCCCCCGATGCCGATCTCGGCCTTGCTGAATGCCTCGACATCGAGGCATTGCAGCAAGGCCGTTTAAGCGAAGAAAGTGATCCTTGATCACTTTCTAAGCTTATTTAACTTTTTGACGGTTCAGGACCGTCAAAGGTCATTTAGTGACCTTCTTGTCATGACGGTCCTGAACCGGCAATGGTCGCGAAGGGGTTAATTCTTTTTAGCCAAACTCATAGATGTTGCAAGAAATTATAATGCAATGTGGTTAAAACATACAAATTATTACTCATTCACACTACCATAATTTAAAAAAAAATATTTTTGACAAAAACAATATGTCAAATCCATGAATTTGCTATTTGGTTTAGTGGCACCGATTATTGTAATTATATAGCTGTATCCACATGCTTCCTATTATTATTATTCCTATTTTTCTGGCTTTATTATTGGCTTATAAAAATCAAGTTTATAGTTTTGAGAAACCTGCCTAAAGCATAGGTTAATGTGAATTTTTTTTAAAGCCGTAAACTGGAATGATTTATCAACATACGAAAAAGGAAAAACCAGGAAAAGAAAAATGATTTCCGCTTTTGATTTATAGGTTTTGATCACCTTACCTTTTTGGTACTCAAAATAAAAAAAACCCCACAAAATCTCAAATACCTTATTAAATTTATATGCCAATAAAAGGATTGTGTTTTCCGCTAACTGACAATATTTCTTTTTCAGATTTCATATAAACAGAGGATTATTAACTAATTTTCTTACTTCAAGTGCAGATGTTGTGTAGACCAAGAAGGAAAGGATATTGTCTTTGCCGCAAGCTAATTTTATATCTCTATAGGTTGTCTGTCTGGAAGAAAAACTGTCTGTTACTGTAGCGTTTGCTCTAAACCAAGGATGAACAGTTAATATCCTAAGATTGATTGTAGTTATTACACAAGACTGCTTCGTAAAATTGGTCTTGGAAGCAACATGCTTGAATCCATTGTGAAATGCATGTCATAAGTTCATGTGGATGTATGCAAGTAACACAATAACTGGGGAAATATAGTAAGCAAAATATTCCGCTTAATGCTTTTTTTTAATCTTTAGGCGACTCAATGGATTGCAAAAGTTCTGTTGCTAAACGCTACATGTTGAAGTAGATTTAGAGTAATATGCTAAAAAAAAAAATCTGTAATTTTATTTACTTTCAGATAATTAGGCATTAATTTGGTATCTAAATTTATTGTGTTTTTTTTCATTTTATTAATGTGTTTGCATACTCGTGATGTGTAGCTTACCATCATATATACATTTTGTTCATATACATTACACATAACATATTGCTTATTTTATTTTGTTTGTTGTTGCCTAATCTGTTTTATTACTTTGTGAGGTTCTGCACCACTTTTTTTTTGTTTGTTTTTTGGGGTGTAATGAGATTGTTTCCTTTTATCTATACATTTCTAGTCTCTAGTCTAGGCATGGTAATCAGCTCTGCTTCCACAAACCTCTGGGGTAAAACATAGAGAGTTCTCAAGTATAGACAGGTACGCTTTAAAGGTTTAGTCATAGTAACTCTTATATCGAACATTGTCTTCTAATTACAAAATTATGAAACTAGTATATTAAAATGTAACAGTCCAGTTTTGCGTTTTCGGATTTTCTTTTTGATATTTTCTGTGCCCAGCAAGGGACAATTAAATAGATGGTCTATATCAATTGCTTGTAATATTGGTTCACACAAACTACACAATAAAGATGATTCAGCCCTACACTGGATAAGTGGATATCTCAAAAGCAGTTCCTGAGAAACCTCATGACAATGATCTCTCTATTATACCCAACACGGTTATATTTCAGCTAATGGCAATGCAAGAGCAAGACTTGATAACTATAAAACTGCTCAAACCTAGCTGGCAGATAGCACATTGAAAGCCGCTGTAACAATTTACTGTCTTTTATTGATTTGACTGTGGGCTTTTTTCCATTGCACTATAAAGTTTACATTTATTGTTCGATGCTGTTTTTTTAATAAAATTAAAGAGAAATGTGGCAGGCATATTGCATGGATCAGACAAGAAGAGCAATAGTGGCCCATGGGCTCTGACACAGTATGTATGTTATTTAGATTGTAAGCTCATTTGAGCAGGGCCCTCACCTGTTGTCTCTGTAAGTCAATTTGTTATGTTACATACTACTTCCCTTACAAAAAAAATACTGCAGTTTTTCTGAAGTAATACTGCAGTTTTTTGGACATGAAAAAACTGCAATACTGCACTTTTACTGCAGTATTACTGAACATTTACTGCAGTTTTACTGCATTTGTACTTCACTGTACTGCAGTTATTTTTGTACGGAAGTACAAATGCAATAAAGCTACAGTACTTTGAAGTACAACTGTAGGTTTGCAATATATATAAAAGAAAATTGCAGTAAATGTGCAGTAATACTGCAGTAAAAGTGCAGTATTGCAGTTTTTTCATGTCCAAAAAACTGCAGTATTACTTCAGAAAAAACTGCAGTAATTTTTCGTAAGGGTTGTTATGTCCTGTCTACAGCGCTACGGAATTTGATGGTGCTATGTAAAACTATAAATAATAATAATAATAATTTAGTTACTTGTGATCTTTCTGTAAAGATAGGTTGATTAGTGAGATTCTAACGTTCCCCGTTTGCAGAAATTATTGTCGGCAATTACGGCGTTAATACAGCTGGCACTATGATGTATTCAGGGCTCTATGTTTGTTAAAGGTCCATTCTAGCCATCAAATGCATCTTAATGCATACAATTGCTGAGTGATCCCTTTGCATTTTGATTTGGCTGTTCTTGCAAATGCATGCAAGCATCCTGCAGAATCCCTCAATATGCATTCCCCTTCTTCCCTGCCCATTGCTTCTAAATTTGAATGAGATGTGTTTGACCAAACACATCTCCTGCTCGATACACCCCATGCAAGCTATACTTATGACCAGCCAGCTGTAGTGTTCACTTGTGAGAGTTCCAGGAGGTCTAAGTCATTAATTTAACTTTTTACAGGTTGTAGAATGATTTAAAATACATTTTTCATTGGTGGGGCTCCATAGGACACTGGAGTGACCCTTTTAACATTATAATCTGTCCGGATTAATGGTTAGGTCAAACTTTAAAGGAAAAACTATAAATTAGGTTTTCAATTCTAGAGCGTGATTCAGGAATGTCCCTTTATCTTTCCTTCAGCTGTGCTGACACGGTTTTCAATAGAGCAGGATATAACATCATATAGCTTCCGTCCCAGCACACATAGCTCCGCGCAGGTGCAGGGAAGAGAAATTAGTGATACAATAGCTTCCAAGAGCTTGGCATGCTTTGTCCATTGCATGTACATATTAACCTCATACAAATCAATAAAATAACCACAGACACAGAATTGTAAATTGGATAAAATTGGCCGTAGCTTTATTTAAAAGGGTATAAGAGGCATTAACAACACAAACCATTTAACGTAATAACCAAATAACTTCTTATAAATAATACACCAAATACAATCCGCCCCTTTTCTCAGCCAGATTGTGTAACACCAAGCCTCTATCCACCTCAACACAGAGGCGACCTTTACCCCTTATAAAACTACGACAATATAACAAATTACATACCTTACATTTAAAACAAAAGGGAGGGGGGGTGGGACGCTTGCTCAGCAACAGCTCCTTGAAGATTTTTCTTGAGGTGAATTTAATCACCCTGCGAGCAGCTATTTATTTATTTTACAGTTGCCACACGCTGTAAGCACAGCTGACTGTACCAATCAGCTGTGCTTATTTTCCCGCCGCACAGAATGCCCAATCAAACCTCGTGCTGCAGCACAGCTGATAAACCAATCAGCTGCGCTAAATAAACTGCCTGCCCAGTAACCTAGAATTAGATTTAGCTAGCCTAGACTTTATGCCTTAACTATCCTGACCTTTTAGTGACCCTTATTATATAACTAGTGTCCAGCAATGGACAATTAGCGCGCCGCTTAGGCAGCTTGCGCTTCCAATTCCTTCCATACTACATACTAATTTTGTATACTGTCCATTTTAATGTTGTTATTGTTGTCTTCCTCCTGCTGGCACTCCATAAGTTTAGTGAAATTATATAGGGACACCGTTTTGGTGGTTGATGCAAGAGACTAAGGTCACAAAAGTTTTAGCGCAGCATGGGACCCAAGTATAACGTCACCTACTACCATGCCATAGTTACATCTGTGTTTGTTCTTATCGTTTCTTGAAAAAAGTTATAACTTACCTAAACAACAACCGGGTACTGATTTATTAACTAAAAAAATTGAATTACAAAAAATATATATATATTTTTTAGTTTTTCAGTCTTGTTAAAAAAAAAAAGGGCACGTGTCAATTGTAAGAACACAGCCAAAGTGAACATTATTTTAAAATGTAATTTTAAAAAAGGAACTAATAATACTAGGTATGACCTTCATAAAAAAAACTCCCAATATTGAACTCATTAAAACAGAAAGAAGAAATAAATTAATACATTTAAACGTGATACAATTTCCTGCTTTGCATTAAGTGTAATTGACCTGTGTGATCTGTGAACATGTGGCTTGACAGAAATAGCCATATTATGCTCATTAAAAATATTTATTAATTGTAATCCATGTAGCCTCTGAACATTGCATAGTGAGAAAAACAATGTCATTTTCTTTGACTATGGAAAAGTTCAGCATTAAAATTTCTATACTAAAGAATTAAAATCTTGGCAAGTGTTTGCAGGTTTTCTTGATGATAACAAGAGTACTTATCATAATAATACATGTTGGAGGCAATTTTTTTTAAAGGAACAGTCATGTATTTTATAAATGGTAGCTTTATTGCCCCTATAAGGGCTTCATGGTTTGGCAAGTGTATGGGGTCCACTGGGAACGAGCTAAACGCTTCAGTAAATTCACTCTCCTGAGTTACCAAGATCATTCTGTGGACCATGATGTCAGGGACTTCTTGGGTGCTGTGTTCTTATAGTATTTGTCAAGGAAAGGTTGCTTAGCCATGAGCAAGCATGGGACAGTGAAGCAGATACCAATTTTCTCCACTGATCCACGAAATGTATCACGGCATGACCCTCCTGCTTAGCATAACCCCCCAAACAAACCTTTTTGATATCTTCTAATTGTATCAGTCATGGATCAAGAGAGCAGGTGTTCAGTACACTTATAGCGCCCTAGCTCTTACCAAATGCAGGACAAACAGACCTAGGTGCCTGTAAAGTAGGTCGATTGGTTGTATGTACATGTGAGTGTATGTAGTGCATCTAGTGGCCCTTGGGGATTGGCGCTGAACACACCATAGTCGATATGGTTGGCCGGCTGACCTTATATTTGTGCAACTGTAGGACATGAGATGTCTCCTCTTATGAGAAACTGATGTAAGTCATTGAATATTCTCTTTTTTAGTTTGTCCTGTGTTGATAGCACAAGAATAAGATTTCATCGCTGGCTGCTGGTATCTCTATCTTCAATCTTACTTCTGTAAGTGAATGATCTAGTGTACCATGGCTAAACACCAAACTATTCAACAATTAGAACAGAGACAAACAGAAATGTTTATAATTAGAAAGAATATGATTAGCATGGATGGCTATGCAAAATTAAGGCAAAATGTAGAAAAAATAGTCATTAGAGAAGAAAGACTTGAATGCTGGGGGTTTTGGATTGAATTCTGACAGCCAGTAGTTTGTCTTAATTATGTTATTTTCATTTTATTAAGTAAGCACACGGTACATTTATATCTAGGAATCACATAGCAAGTTGCCAGTCATTATCACCTTCTAGACCCTTCTAAGGAGGAATACATCACTGCGTCTATTAAACAAATATTCATATTCAGAAGGAAATGATCTATTTCAATGCATTTATTTTATTTTATTATTGAAAGTGTAACCTATTGGAATAAGAATAGAGGCAAATTGTTTTCCACAATATGAACCCATCTTAATGTTCTTCTGTGTGTCCCTTTAACATTCCCCTGGCAGATGAATCTTTTATTTGTTGCGCATTGCAGTCTGTTGATGGTCATTCTGGCAGTGAAGGGCTTATGTCATTTTATCACTTTGTCTTCTCACCCATGCAGCATTTTCATGAATAATGGCTGTGTCCCATCGAAAAAGGCTCATGTACACAGACTAAGGTTACTTTTAATGTTGCAAGCCTAATATTCACAACAGCATTAGCCTGTCAGAGAAAGCTGATTGATAATGTTATAACTGGCAAAGCAGAAGCATTTTCTTTCCATTGTTTTCCAAATGATGAATTACGGTTATTTTATAGAGTGCGTACTCATAGCGGTTTCCTTGGTTCAATTGCATTAACTTCCTTGCCATATTGTCTGAAGCCTCCAGACACTGGCTTGTAATCTGACGGTTTCCCCGACATATGGGAAGCTGTAAACTCCGTAAGCATTCTGTAAACAGTATTAGCTAAGACATTCACATTTTTTCCCACACGTTCGGTTTTTTTTCACATGCTTATACAATAATATATTAAAGTATATAACATTGTTGGCATTTAAATGTTATAAAAACCAGTGCTGAAATCAGAATGATTTCCCTTGGATTCTTTTCAAATGAAAAGACAGAGGAATATAGAGAAAAGCCCCTAAATGTTTTATACTTGTTTTAAAGAATCGGTGTTACAGTTGTGGTTGCTTTTTTTATTTATTAAGAACATTTCAATCAGCTTCTCACATGTAACTCTGTGGTCCAGAGAATCCAAAGAAGGTTGTTGGCTCTGGATAGTTGTTGATATAGAAGGGTTAGTAAGAGAACCCTGAAGGCCAGGCTTAGATTTTCTACTGCCCTGGGTGCAATATCTCACTGTTGCCCCCTTTTACTTGCAGTTGCTTACATACAAGAGAGGTCTTAGTGGAGGTGACCCCCGAAAAAAGCCTTCTTCTGTAGTCCTATGAAAGCAACAGGGCCAAAAATCTTCTAGCTGCCATATTTGCAGCGCATGTATATGTTGAAAACCCAGAAGTGGAGATGACCATTTTTGTTTTCACCAAGCTCAATTCCTGTATACGATTAATTTCCAGTTCTAACCTTAATTTGCTTGTTAACTGACTCTGGAACCTGTATACCCCCACATTATGTTTTATGCCTCAGCGATACCACCAAAGATTTCTAAAAAGGCAAAAAGAAAAAAGTATTTCCTTATAAATATACATTAAGTGTCTTTCCTGCTTTCTCGGTAGTGGTTATTACTGTTTGGGCATTTCTGAACAAGCAGGCTTAATTCATTGTTCCCCATCAATATCCGTCTGTCTTAAGTGCATATGTTTCCTATTACTATCATATGCATAACCTTTGTTTTATCTATGTTAAAATTAGTTTGCCATTTATTAAACAGGTAACACATACATCTCTGGAATAAAACAATTTGAATGAAATGTTAAGGCATGATGAGGTGACCAAGATTCTACAGCTTTGCTTTTTAAATATTTTAGCATGCATGCCCGCTACTAGCTGATCGTTTATTAATATTATTTAGCCTGGTCTGCAGCCTTTCCTTACAGGCTTCCTTCATACTCTCATAAAAGAAACAATATAGGTTTTCCTTGGAAGGAATAAGTACTCTACATTATTAAAGAAATGAGATGCAAAATTATTAGTCTCAGCACCCTAGTAATCACGTAGAACCTTTTTACTCAATTCTTATTCATCATTCTGGTACCAAAAATAACATAGAAATTCAGTACATTATGAAATTAAGATAAGCAAAGCTACAAGTGTGATGTGGCTATATGTTGTCTGGCAATTGGTATTGTGCCTATAATAACGCAACAAAACATTTTAATAACAGATTTGGCTAAATTCCCAGACTGAGACTGCAGCATTAGCTGAGGCTAACACAACTGCACAAAATTAAGGGCAGAATATCTGATTCACCCATTGTTTCCATATGAATGGATAATATATTGTATAATAAGATTTCTATGAAATTAGTTAATGGATCATTAATTTGTTTTTTTATATTTACTAATTAAAGGTCAAAGGTTTGCCATGAAAATAACTTCATAATAATTCTAATCAACATTAATGTATCTGTGTGCTAATATGGGAAGTCCTGAGCTCTTTCAACTAACCAATGATCCAAAGAAAATTCAGGTCTGGTCATTGAGGAACATCAAGTGTATATTCCAGGCCGTCATTTGCCTGGCTCAGTTATGTACATCATCATACCTGGTAACTTTATGGCTCCGGCTACCCCACTCCCGCTGAACCCAATGATGTCAGTGGGATTTCCCACTGACGTCACGGGACACGCAGCTGTTTGAGGGGAAAATTGGCGCGACCCAGAGTTTTCCGGTGGTGACGTAGAGACCCAGATAAGTTCCCAGGGATGTGCATCATACATTGATGGTCCTCTTACAAAATGTCCTGTGTCATTACATGACGTGGTTAGGAGGCTCTGACCTACAAGAGAACTAGATGTCTAGGTCTACCTCAATTAGGCCTGGGATAACCAAATGCAACAGCTCCTCTGCAGCAAAACCAAGGACAGTAGGCTCTTTGATCTCCTCAACAAGCCCATTTACGCTATGGAAGATTGTGCAAGGCCGGCACAGCTGTATCAAGTACCAAACGTCCTTCTGAGTGGTGCTCAGTAGAATTGACTGTGGCTGCAAAGGTAGGTGTTGGGGGTGCTGCCCTGGAATAGGCATAGGGCAGCACCCAATATAAATACACAGTTTCCCCCAGGGTAACATGAAATCTAGCTCCAGATTGGTTCAGTTATTTTGCCCCTTGATGCTCTAATAATCTAAATTTTGTTTTCTTAGAAATTGGGAGATATGCTAAATAGAGTCAGTTCACCAGTGTTAGGGATTATGGGGTTCTGGAGTGGCTTAGACTTCACTACTATAGGTATATGGTCCTTTTAAATAATTTTATAGCAGAAAATACACAGTCTTAGTTTGTTACATTATTTAATGTTCTATGTACTTCATTATTATTCAGTGTTAATTAAGTAAGTCATAGATAAGGCCTGAGGGTTTTTTTTGTTCATGTTGGCTGCACTTCTAGCAATAAGGAGTGAAGAAAATTAGCTTATTTCCTTCTTGAGCTGGTATTTGATCCATGTTGGCTTTCATTTACAACCAGTGTGATGTTTTCATTTGTTGACTACCACGGGTCAATAAAATGATATGCTATGAAATGACTGTCAGAGGAAAACAATGAAGATATATTAAAGACATATGTTTCTGCCCCAGTGTAAAATTAACTATTGGCTTTTTCTGCAATTTTTTATAATAAATACAGGGTGTTAGCCTGCTGTCTTAGTCTCGCTTCCTGTATATCAATGCACATAACGTTAATATTCAATCTATATTAACAACACAATATTAAGTTTGAAGTGTGAGTACAATCTAGCAGAATAACAGAAAAAAAACACTTGAAAATCCCACGAGAAGACATCAGTAATGTATTTTAACAGATGAATAATTTGCCATAAGCCCATTAGTCATGAGATAAGTATCATGATGAGGGTCAGCAGTTCCAGATGATCAGTTTGAGACCTAACTGACAGCATCTGATTCCAATAGTAAGCTGGGAACCAGTGAGCAGAAAATGCAAGTGGGATGAATGGCAGAGGTTATCATTTTACCAAATAACATCAAATGACAAAAGTATCATAACTGTTTGTAGTTGTATAGTTAATATACTTTATCATAATTTTATATAGACACAATACACAGCGCTGTATTGATAACTCTTGTCTTTGAACAGTAATGCCAGTTTCATGGTGTGCAGGGTATTTGTATCTTCTGCTTTTATTCATGGTCAGTGGATGGCTTATAAAGAAAAAAGAATCAGCTGCTGTGTTGGACTCTTTGGTCAGAAGATGTCCATCTTAGATTTTAAGGTGCTGGTGTGGTCTGGTAAATACATGAAGACCCCCCACAAACTCACATCACCTCATTTTTTTTATTATAAACATTTGTAACATAAAACACAGGTCTGATTAGAAAGAATTGAAACTTTTATCCAAAATGTAGGTCTGTGCTAGCTATCACAGCAAGGCGGAGATAATAGTCCTTTCATTGGAAGTAATTGGTGCTCCAGATCACTGAGCTGGCTGGAAAATGCTACTGATGAGGTCTGCAGCACTTAACACTGCCTGTTATAATGCCCAATTAAACACAGCATTCTCTCATAAAGAAGGAAAAATGACTGTCATCAAGCTGTTTGGGCCGAACCAAATGACAAAGACGCTTACGTTTTTCTTCTGAAATAGTTCCGGTGGGCTTCTGAAGTTTAAAGGACATCATGCAAAGTCTTTGATAGCAGTTGGCTTCCGTGTTCCGACAACACTCAAAATATTCACTCTTTGGCTGCTAAAGGTACGCCCCGAGGGTACTCGAACGCAAAATGTTTACTTTTTCCATGCCAGAGGGGAAAGTAAAGCATGAAACCACCTTGTCGAAAATCACCCCCATCATATTTTTTCCCCCCTAAAGTATAAATAACAGCCATTCTAATGAAATACAGAAACCTCATACTCCCCATTTCTAGACAGAAAGCGCTGAACTTAATCTAACACAGGGATATTTATTTGCACAAGCTGTAACAGACTAATTTATTGGACATATTTCATTGGAGTCGAATAAATCTTCCTAATTGTAAAATATTCCTACCCCAAGCATTCTACAGCTATTTCCTTTCTGTGTTAAGAAAAACACTCAGCACTTTGGGGTAAAAGAAAAAAAAAAAGAAAAAAATCCAGCCTCTGCTCTTCAGGCTTTAAATTAAGCTGAAAGGTATTGAATGAGTATCCCGACTAATAGTCCCTGCAATCAACTAAAATCTTTGATTCAAGTCAGAGGGAGACTGCAATGCGATCAACCTCTCCACGTTATATGCTTTATATGTACACATATAATCACATTAATTATTTTAACCGAGCTGCAGAATAGGTTGCCGTTTCCAGGAATTACTGAAAAAAAGGTCAAGAAACTGAAATCAGTAAAACAAGCAGACTTAATTATTTAAAAAAAACAATATTAATATTTAGCATTAGTAGAAATTACTTACTAAGAGAGGATCACTTAAAATGATGAATGTGACACATAGGTGTGTTTGTAAGGTAAATATTTAAGTTTATTATACTGCGCTAGTTTTATTATAAACTCATAAATACTCAGTTTTTATATTTTCTTTCAGAAAATATATATTTTTAAATATCAATATCATGATTTGTTTTAAGGAAATCCATTGTGTTTAACCCCTGGAATGCCCCTGGATTATATGACACTATGGGGTCTCTAGTCACTAAGGTCATGGCTGTTTTGAGATTAGCCCAGAGACAGACGTTCTTGGGAGAGAGACATCTAAAGCAAATTTAATCAGATATATGGATTATCCTCAGAATTTGGGCTTTGCTAGACTTGGAAGATATAGCAATATTATATGACAGCTGCCCTAGGTAGCATCTTTACTTTGCTGGGGAGGTGTAGTTAAGTGGAATGGCCTTGCAGCAGAGGGAGTACATTTTAATACAGTGAGGGAAAAGAAACATGTGAGATAGGTATAAAGCTATCCTGAATATAAGACACGAAGAAAAAAGAGCAGACTGGATGGGCAGTCTGTTTCTCTGTCCACAACGAAAATTAGGAGAGGTCCCCGTTGGCAGTATTTATTAAATGGTGATAGATTAGGAAGATTATATTAAGTGATAACTATGACATTGTGAGAAATTGTAAGAATACTATAAGAAAAATGCGTGTTGTGCTCCAAATTGTTAAACAATTGTGCAAATACTGAAAAGAATACACGCTGCACCAAATGTTTAAGACTAAAACCTGCCCTGTTTCACCACCCCCACCACCACTGTGTCACCACCCACCAGTATGTTCTCATTAAGCTGTTATCTTTGTTCATTTTTGGAACCCCATTTTTATTGCATGTAGTTCCTTATTTGCCCATAAACTTTGTTTGATAGCAGCATCTTACTTATATATATATAGTAAGTCTCATTATGGGGAAACATGGGGTTTCTCTGGGGAATAGTGTCCTACTACTGTTAAAAGAAAAGGTTTGATAACCTTGGTAAATACATTGACACCATATGGACAAAAGTATCGGGACACCTGAGCATTGCACCAGCAGGGACTTTTTTGATATTGCATTCTAAATACATAGACATCAATGTGTAGTTGCCCCCCTTTGCAGCTACAACAGCTTTCACTCGTCTGGGAAGACTTTCCACAAAGAATGTTTCTATGGGAAATTTTTGTCCATTTATCCAGTAGATCATTTGTGAGGTCAGGCACTGATGTTGGACGGGAGAGCCTGGCTCATGATCTCAGTTCCAGTTCATTCCAAAGGCGTTTCGATGGGGTTGAGGTCAGGGCTCTGTGCAGGCCAGTGAAGTTCTTCCACACCAAACTCATCCAACCATGTCTTTATGGACCTTGCTTTATGCACTGGGGAACAGTCATGCTGGAATAGAAACGTTTTGAACAAATACATCCAAAACTGTTTAGTGGAACCCTTTGTTGTTAATTGGTAAACATATTTTGGTGATATATTTAGTTGAAATTTGGTGCCATATTAGGGCCTATAACAGCTGCCACTATTTTTGACACAACAAAACCCCATGGCACTTATTGAGTTAAGTGCATATTTTGGTGCAGACATATTAATAGCTGTAATGTGCTCTATATATTTAACCAGTAACAAAACCATCACTTTTCTAGCATCCATGTTTCCTCTAACGCACAAGATTGTTAAGAAAAAGCTACCTCAACATTAACATGATAAGGATTTTATGTAAATGGAAGCACCGCAACTTCTTCTTTTTCTGCCTTGATTACATTGTACACATCGTGTTAATTGACCGCAAAGCTATTAGAATAAAGATTATGCGATGTGATCAGCAGTCAGGACTGACCTATAGCAGAAAAGCAAGATATTACAGGCATGCAAGGTTATTCTTACAGAAGATGTGTGATGGGATCATGGGAATTAAATGAGGACATTCATTATAAATTAATAATTAGATTTATGTCTGGTTTATATGGAGGTGGTTGTAGTTACAGAGTTTTTTTCCCAACTTCTGCGTTGTAGCTGTTAATGACGATACGAATAACAGTACAGTGAATTGGAGCTGAAGAAAGAGAGAAGCTTCAAGAAAGGACTAGGGCTGCCCTTAGATGGGGCAACCAGGCCTCCTGCCTTGGGGCCTGCATTACCCATCTACCTCCCACTTTTGATCTCGCCAAGTCTGACTGAAATGTTTACCTTTCCTTGTTGTTCCCTTCTCTCTAATCTGAGTTAGACTCAATGGTGGAGAAAAACCTATCACAAGTAATTGACCACTTAAAAAAATCTCACACTTTGTAAAATTTCATTTACAAAGACATTAGGAATTGTCGTTCCTAAATAGGGACACGCACGATAAATGGAATACACTCATGCGGGGCTGGTGATGATAAATACCTATTTAATTGGTGCACTAGATGTGGTAATTAGACCAGTAAGGCATGGTTAGTCAATTGACTAACTGAAAATAGAAGGAGGCGAGAATGTTAGCTCTGAAGTTAAGGTGCTGGGCCGGCTTGAAGTACAAACATACCCTGTCTCAAGCCATGCAATATTAAGGATGCAGTGCCTCTTAAATCCCTGAAGGAGAGTACATACATTTCTGGCAAGCGCCTTATTAAACCTCTGCATGGGGATTACTTTCCAAGCCGTGTGAATTTTTCCTCCACACAAAAAGATCAATAGATTTAATTGCTTTCAGTTTTCTGAACCTACATTACAATGGCTTGATCAGATATGAATGGTGCCTGGAGAAATCAGGTAAAAATTATACAGGTAATGAAAACATACTATAAACCAATGGCAAACAGAAATGGTAACCCCCCACCCAAAAACGAGACTTTATGTTAGCCTTATATTATCTAAATCATGAGTTGGGCCAACTGATGAGGATACGTACTTGCATCTATTATAACAGGAACCCACTGGGTTGAGGGTGACTTCTCATAGGAACCTTGCTAGCAATGTGAGCCTGTTGAGTTTCCCACTCTCTTCATGTTTAAAAAAAGATTTTGATGCAGAATTTGGATTGGATATTCCACTTGCTGCTATTTATAAAAAAAAAATGTACACCGGTGCGGGGAACTCTGATCTCTGACAGCCGGGGAAGGTCTGCGCGATGGACGCAGACAACCCCCGCTGCTAGCCACTCCTCCTTCCGGCTGCAGCGTAAGTTGTCTACGCGGATCGCGTGGACGTCAACCCGCTGCCACGGTATACAGCAGGAAATTGGAAGCACCGGTAAGTGTGTGTGGGGTGGGGGAGTGTTAAATGGGGGGGAGACAGAAGGATCCAGGTCCCCTGCAGCGGTGCTGGGGATCTGGATCTTAGTCTCATAGTCAGACCTCTATTTGAGGTCTGATTATAAGACGACTGCGATTAGAAGACGAGGGGTATTTTTCAGAGCATTTGCTCTGAAAAAAACCTTGTCTTATAAACGAGCAAATACGGTATTTCATGATGCTCTATAGACCGTCAAAGTCTTTGCCATGGACACTGGTACACTTGTACGGATACTTTGCCTATCCCTTTATTATATCCATTAAAATGCACCATTTCTTATGATGCTTTTCTTTTTTGTTAGGCTCAACTACATGCTGTGTAGCCGATCTGTATAGTTTACTCGTGTGAAAAATAAATCACCCAAAGTGTTCAAATTTGTTAGCTGTGAAAAAGAAATTAACATGAACAATAAGGAAGTATCAAACAGCCTGCAGATGCAGCGGATGTCTTCACAGGAACTTCATCTATCCCTTAACATACATTTTAGAGTTTAAAGAACTGTATTTCACATGTCATACTCCATTGATTTCCACCACCAGTTCTGTGATCATGGCCAGCTTGGTAGACGTTTCAGCATGGTCGCCCAACTCTCGTCCCCCAGATGAAGCCCAAAATCCTCATTCTACAGCAAACCCTGGAAGATGAATGTTGGAATATAAACCCAACTGGAAGGACAGAACTAGAAAACTTTGGCATAAAAATCTACTTTCCCATTTACTGAACTGAACATTTGAAACTATGTATTTTCTGGTTTGTTATAGCCATTTTCATTAAAATACAGAATCTAATTCAATTTCTATAAACTCAGGATTAAGTGATGTTAAGAAATATCTGTCTTGGTTTTTTTATAGGGATCCGCCATATAATGAGATGTTTGTTTGGAATTACAGTAGCCATGTGTTCTATGTTGGGTGGAAAGAATTTTAAGAAAATACAGGATCTTGAGCTATAATTTTATATCGTGCAGATTAACTGAGCTGATCTAGAGAATGGAAGGATGTCAGTCACAAAGATTCTACACAAAGACATATGAAGGCAAGTAAAGGAAACGAGAGACATGATCTGTCACATGAAAAATCAATAAACCAAAGTGTTATCTTGGCAAAGAAATGTACACGCTTGGTATAAATTCCCTTGCTTTGCTTGGAAGTTCCTATTCTAATTTCCTGCACCTCACACTGTCTGGTTAGTAGGAATGTTTTGCGGCTGTTACACATGTTGTCTGTGTTTGCATAATTTAGTAGTAGTGTAGTGTAGTGTGGGGGAAGGTAGGTGCTACAATACAGGAGCATACTTATTGTCAGCAAACAGAAGCAATCCTGAGACAATGGTTTGCAGGAGTGCTATTGTTTCAGCTCCTTCACTTCACTAACCATTATGCAGGTCCAACCCCAGCGAGCTTCTCCTGCAGGCCATGTGTAATGTATAGTTAGATCAGTGAGATTTCTTCAAAGATCCTTATGCATAATGCAGGGCTGGCTCACTCGTTCACGCTGGAGAAACCCTTATAATGACTAGTGAAGTGGGGGAGTTGAGGATCTCCAGTCAACATTTGATGCAATCATTACTGGCAGTGGCAGTGCAATCATTACTGTTACTACAATCAGTATACCCCCTGTGACTTACCAAACATCATATGTCCATCACCGTCTATCAATGGTAGACTTTCTGCTTCTTCTGTTTATTATTATTATTATTTTTAGACACTATTACATCTCAGGGGCAATGTTAACATATGTGTAAAACTTTATATACATCCAACATTACTCGTTTTTTACTTCATTATCTATACTAACCCACAAGTTGTCCTAAAAAATATTAAAACACTATTGTACTCCACTGTCCACCAATATCACATACCTCACTGCAAGCTCGACCACGTCTTGGGTTTCTTCCACTCTATTATTAGATAACATAAGAGAGCATATGACAGTGGCACCCCCAACAGCTCATCATCCGAGGCAGACACCTTGTCCACCTGTATGGTATTGTTGACCTTGACTGCTCACCAATGCCTCGTAGTGGACATTATTATTATTATTATTATTATTATTAATAATAATAATGTTAGCATGCCATACTGGTCACCACTTTCTCATATGCTACTGCTAGCATCCCATCAGCTGCCAACCTCCTGCCCTGTAGAGCACTCATGTTGATACTGTGTGGAGGCAGGTTGCTCCATCATCGGTAGCGTGATCCAAAGAAGATATTTCTGCAATACTGTTATTCATATGTGTACTTGTTTATATGGGAGCAGACACCTTGCCTGTCAAATACCTTGGAACTAGATCTATAGGTTTGCTTGTAAAATGTAATATTGAACTATATAACTGGGATCACTAAGATCCCAAATTACACAGCAGTCTTATCATTACACAGAAACCAACACGATGGGAAAGCAAGCATATGTAGATACTATTTCCCGTTATGTATTATTACAAAACGTTTCTCTTTTCTAATAATTTTAGTTTAATGTACCTTAAAGTACTAACTGGACAGATGTTTCAATACTTAGATATTAAGGCTGCTCAAGAAAACGACTTAAGAAAGGTAATAACAAAACATTGCAATTACCGCTTATATCGAGCCCACAGAGCTGGACATGAAAATGAAAATACATTTCACGTTTAATGCAATAAGCTTTTGATTTGTGAGTTTTGTCTGCTCATCATTCCTCTAGGTGCAACCTGAGAACCCTTTAATTGCACCTATGGAATGAGCTCCAATGATATGACAAATTATAGCTGTCTAACATAATGGCTATTACAGAAATCATTAAAAATATGTAATAAAGAATGATTTTCCTGCTCCTGATTTTTTGCAGCCATACAGATTCTGGGTTTGGTACATAAAGACTGGAAAGTCTAGAAATAGGTGTTATTTTTGCCCTGATCTATGTCCTGTCTTTTCACGCTAACAAGATATTTTCTTTTTTTTATTTAAAATGCTCATTATTCGCAAGAAAACTGCCTTTCCCTAGATTGGCTAATAGCTACAGAAAAAATGCCATGAAATATTAAAAACAGGTATGTGTAGTGTGATTTCTGCATAACGACGCATAATAAGTGGTATATATCGAATTTCACAAAGTGTGTTAAAACCCACTGCCATATGATGAATGATGGGATTCTTTATAATCTCTGTCATAAAGCAAATTTTAATGAAAAAACATTTTCGGCTTGTCCACATTGTTTATCTGAGATATTCCCCTAAGTATTTCTGCGTTCTGCTTAACCATTCAGGGCTGACAGGCCCTTGCTTCATATTATAGCATAGAAAGCATTGATTTTTTATTTTTTTTTGGAATGCTATGACTGAATGAGATGTCGAATCCAAGATTCAGACTCTTGATTTGGTTCTGCCATCTGTTTTTGCTGATAAGAGTAGAAAAATGCCTGTTGCCCACAATATATGTAGTGATATCAGAATTAGTACATTGTTCTCTGTTCCAAGCTTTCTGGTGAATTTCAAAATATGGCACTTTTTGAAACAAAGCGTAGGCTATTTAGGAGCTAAATCACAATAGCAGTTTTAATAATGACGTTTAGTTAAAGAATTTTTCATTTTGGAATGTTATTGCTATGAGAAAACTGTTGAGGCGATGGTTTAATGTATTATCACATGGGGAACTACAACTACTTGTGGGTTACATTACTAAATCCCAAGTTGGATGGAAATTAGTTGAATTTTTTTTTTCCGTGCGTAATAAATGTCTTACTTAGTAGCTGGAGCCCCAGACATGACAGTAACAAAGGAAAAAATATAGCGAATGCATGGAATATTATGTCATAAGCTCCAACATACATTAAGAAAATGAGAAGTGTTGAAAGAGAGAGAGATCTTTTGAAAAGAACCATTTTGTATCAGATTGTCAGGGAATAAAATATGGTACTGAAAAATAGAGAAATTAGACATGTCATTTTGGATAAGTATGAACTTTATTTTTAATAAAATTTGCCAATTGTGTGTACTCGTGCAAAATCTGTTATCTCCTATAACAAGGATGATCTCCAACAGAAAATTTTGTTAAGATTTGTCCATTTGCCCCATTTTGGTGCCATTACAAGCTTTTTTGGCCTTTCTAAAGGAGGGAAGGTGGGAAAGGACTGTGTGTAAGAGGGTAAATAATAAATGATTGGTAGGTAAAGGTCCAGAAAGTAGCAGGGGCTCCCCCTTTAAAAACTGATCTGAATTTTGTTTCTGACTCAAAAAGCCCTCTGAAATTCTTGCAAAAGCTAAAGTTGTTGTCCGAAAAAGCACATCCAAACCGACTTTGATTGCTGTACACAAGTCTATCACATATAGAGAATGCTCTGCTCTGAGAGAAGTTGAACAGTGAAAACCGGTAAAGGACACAGGATCACATGATATAGAGTATTGAATGATCAGGTATTACATAATGTCAAGTGAATATTCACAGAGCCACCCTAAAGAATAAATAAAGAGTAGGACTGGTTATAAACTGTGTTTCTATGTTACAGATGGCTATAAGGGATGTTTTCAGGCAGGGAAACAGACACAGAAAGATAAACAAGTAACTAAAGACGCAAAAGAACCAACAATAGTGTTTGTCAGTTAATCAATACACTTAAGGAAGAGAAAAAAGCTGAGTACTTATTGGTGTCTGGTAAAGGAAAACAGAAAGTCTCAAAGGGAATAAAAGTAAAAATGCTCATAGTAGCACAATATCCCATAGAATTTAGAGGGGATAGCTCTAAAATAAATTGGGGGAACATAACAGAAATCAGACAGGACAGCAGAGTGTGGGTTTTTAGTTTTGATGTATCAAGAACTTGTCATTTTGATTCGGTACTTTGATTATCCTGAGGTAAAGGAAGATTACATTGGGGCAGATACATAGGAGGGATTTCATGCCAAAATGAGCGAATATGATAAACACATACTGTATATCTAAAGCCCATCCTTCCTCTAAGTTAAAAAGGATCTCTGCTGTTTAAATGTACACAAAACAGAAACCTATTGATCAGAATGAGGATACCATCTATCTATCTATCTATCTATCTATCTATCTATCTATCTATCTATCTATCTATCTATCTATCTATCTATCTATCATTAAAACACATTAATCTGGAAACTATGTGCTATTAAATATTATTGACCTGTAAAACCACCAAAAGAAAAGTAGCCAGTTTGAGATCAGCAGTATAATTGCCTCCAGGTATATACTGTACTGGGTCCTACGTAAAAGGAGACATTTTCATTCTTTGTTTAGTTGCATCAGTTGTAACCACACGGGTACAACAGAGCGTTGCATTCTACTCTAGGGGCTCACTCGTGTTGACATACCAGCTTAGCTATGGAAGTCATGGCGTCTCTCAGCTGCTCCCTAAGAAGAGGTTATCACAGACTTTTCAACAATTACCAGTTATATTATGTGTAAACATACACCCCAAACCTACACAGTAAACGATATGTACAAAGTACACCATTACCTTGCAGGAATTAGGAGTGGGATGTCACTATACAATGCTATGTAGAATATGTTATTGAATGTTTCTAAGTACCTTCCCAATCTACATTTTCTGTCAGTCTTTAAGATTTATTTTTTAAGTCATTGCAATTATTTTTAGTTTTTGTTTCATAGTCCACTCTTAATTTCATGGTCCATTTCAGTTTTGAAACTAGTTAAGTTTCTAGAACCCTACAAATTGTATTTCCTCTTCAAGACACAACATATTATTTTGACTGTTAATATTGTTCTCTTGCGCTCCAAATAATTTTCCTTGCAGTATCCATTTCATTTCTTCCTATGACAATTGGTATAGGGGATAAGATTTTACATGTAAAACAATGACACTCTGTCATAACGTTAAGAGGTCCCATATGTTTCTGGCAAGCAAGAATGGCAATGAAATAAGTTATTAAAGTGCTGACACACAGTATTCTTTAATATTAACCTTATATATGGGAAAATCTCCTGAGAACCTTGGGCCAGGAAGCACACCATGTCTGTCAGTGAAAATGTTCTAGAATACAAACTACACTACCTCACACAATAGAGACTTCCTGATTGCCGCAGCCATAACAAACGCTCCTAACAAATGGGGAAGGGGCTTTGTTGTACGTGTGCTATTTTCTCAAGGAAATGGTGAACACATGTAAAGATTATGGTTAATATGGACTTTGATAAGAAATACTGTCTGAAGTTCTAAAAAATCTCAGTTTTGGGAACAGAGGCCCTCAGCTGCCAGTAAATACAGAATGAAAAGAAATATATTAAAGTCAGGGCCCATTTTGATGCAAATAAAATAGTGGGCCCTCCATTTTAACACATTGCTCACACAGCTGCTGGAACCTTAGATTGTGTGAGCGGGGCTCCTTTTGTGGTCTACAGCTGTGGTGTTCCCATGTCTACAATATATAGTAAGGATAATCAGAAATGATTATTGCTTTACCTATTGACCATACAAATTCTAACAGATGCTATATTAATTGCTTCATATTTTGTTTGTTAGGGTCATTTTTGGTAATGGTAGCCCCATGGAGGCAAATACAGGACAGCTGTGGTATTGAGTCCTTCGGGAAAACAGAAGAGTAGAGAAAAAGTTTATATCATCGAAATGAGTCCGGGTTGTTGTTTGCCTTCCAGAAAGAAAGGTTGTCCAGCTGCCACTGCTTTGTGGCACACGGGTGAATACTCAGTAGATGTTCTCCATTCTTGCTAGGTGCTTAGGGGCCTGCATAAGCACAGCAGTTGGCTGTTCTAAAGGTAAATGGTTCACAGGACTGATCAATCCATAGAAACCCTATGAATAAATTATAAGAAGGAAAACATTAACACGCCATTATAACATCTCTATATAATCATCAAATATTTTAAACGGCACCGCTGCAAGCAGGAATAACTTGGCACTTTGTGTTCCCAATTAAAATTTTAACACGTATATTACATTAAGACAAGTGAAAACAATTTGGCCTTCAAACTACCAGATTTTAAATTCTAAATGTCTTTTTTAATGATCTCTTTCTGCAAACCGAACTGCAACGTTAGTTCTGGATCAAACACATTTAATTTGTACCCATGTTCATGCAATTCTGAAGACAAATGGATAGCACAGATTTCCACCCTTACTCTGGATTACAAGTGACATCAGCCACCATGGCAAACTTTTAAGGTTTCTGAAAGATATGATATAATAATGCCACCGACTTCCCTCAAATTAATATATCGAACGGTTTCTGTGATTTATAGTCACAAGATGAAGTTGCTTTGAGATTAAGTGACCTGATGCCCCTCTTTTCAGGGGATAGTCCCCTGACTCAGACATTAGTCCATTGTTTCTATTTGACTCCAAAATGTTCCCATTAAACCCTTTTAAGCCTAAAGATAAAAATATATTTCACTAATAGGCTAGTTATTTGGTTTAAATTCCATATAACATATTCAACAACACCCTAATAACAATATATATAGTCTAACCCTATGAATGGGGATAAAATATATTAAATAATAACAATTAGGGACAACATATAGTGTTGCATATAATAATGCAGTTAAACGCTGAAGTCAAGCGATTCCAGAAGGATGCTTCATGAGCCTCTGAAGAGAAGAGGTTGTTTTAATTTGCAGATCTAGTTCCAGCAAATAAAACCAGTATGCAGAATGTAAGTAAAACTGGTAGACTGAAACTATTTAAAACATATTTAAAATAAAAAAGTATGACTGTTCCTTTATACTTATGAAAATGTATTTGCCTTTTTGACACTTTTTTGGCATCAGTTTTGAAAAGAGAATGGAAAATGCCAAACTGCATGTACAATGCGTGTTATACACCAAAGCTATCAATTCTTATTAGAATTATTTCTTTCATACATTCGTCAAAAAAACACAAATCTCATTCTATTTCATATCCTATCACTGGGCATTTGGTTTAAAGTGCTTTCTTTATGGCATTAAACATACTTATAATTTATATATAAACCTAATCCGAACAGCTGGTCAACTTTAGAAAAAAAATGCATAAACCACAACGGGTTTTATGAAAACAGACGTTACTGTTAGAAGTGTAGAAGTCATGTAGAATGCCTTATTTAAAATGCCATGTAAGACAATTTCAGGTATAAATGACTTATCTGTCAAGCTAAAATACCACAGGTTTTCAGCAGTTGGATGGACGCCACAAAGTGCATTTTGATCATGCAGCCCTCATGTTCTTTTGAATGTGCTTCTACTTGCCGAGCGAGAAACCTTTCAAAGTAAAGGATAACAAAGCAAGGGGCATATTCTAAAAAGCCACACGAACAGTTGCTTTGAGTTCTTCTCATTACGATATTATAATGGCATTTTCTTTTCTGCAGAGAGGTAATATGTCAGTGAGGTGCATCATTCCAAATTGATTACACAGATTCATTTTCCTATATGGGGATTTGGTGGCTATTTCGTTTCCGATACATCACACGGCGTTAGCATATTTTAGATCTGATCTAGACTCTTTACTGTTTGTAAACATGCTACACTATCACTACTCTGAAACAATGGATTTTTTTTGTTAAGCTGAAAGGTTTGGGTATAATTTGAGAGTATTCAAACTGTTCATCTTCATGACCTTTATCTTCCCTCTCTGCAGGAGTTGGAGACGGTCCCTGTGCACAGCATGGGAGCCACTCCTTTCATAGTTCACATTTGACATCAGCTCTGGAGGAGTGCTATGCTTGAAAAACCTTTAATGGAGCATTTCATATTCTCATGGTTTGGCTCCTTCAAGCTCTCAAATACACTCTGAAAGGTTTTCATTCTTTGCTGTTAATTCTCAAACCCATCTTGGACAGCAATGTTGGTATTGATCTGTGTTGAACAATGTGGTGTTCATGCAGCAGTTGGATGTACAACACAATGTAGCTGGTGGACCTCAAGGAAAAAGTCATACACTCTGCCTATATCACTATGTTACAAATTCTGGCAACTCTATAGGTGTAATATATGCCTCTGCAGAGCTGTGTTCCCTACGTTGTAGGTGAGCAGGCCCAGTCTGGCCATCTGGCAAACTGAGCAAATGCCCAGTAGGCTGGTGCCAGTCACCAACCTTTACTGCTCGTGTGGTAGATCCTGTTCCTAAGTATGTGGCTGCTGGCAGCATACACGTGGTCACACTCCGAGAGAGTGTAAGAGTGTAGCTTTAAAGTGCTCGTGCTGATCTTAATATATAGGTTGGCCCTGTAGAGGAGAACCCAGATCTCTTGTTCCACGATGCAGCCCTTTAATGGTGTGATGTCAATGACACACGCAAACTGGTAATCTCTATATAATAAAATAATATATTAATAGTTAAAAAGGGCAACTCAGATTCAAATACGGGGCTTCTAGGTAGGAGGTCAAGCATCTTATGTTATTCTACTGCAACTGTATGGACATGCCATCCACTGCAGGTGGACAGGTCGCACATACCAAATGCTGACCTTGGCTGCACCAATGTCAATGTTACCTTTTTCCTAGCAGGACCAAAGACATAGGCATCTCAACTAAGTCAGACCACCCACAGAGGCCATACAAAAGGCATGTATACTTTTTTCAACCTTGCATTCACTAAAGGAAATAGAGGTTTAAGAAGGTCATAGAGCTTTGTGTGTCGAGTACACATATCCTAGACAGAATATGGATACACCATGAACGTGGTAGAGGTGACAGAGGCTAATTTCCAAGCCTTTAGACTTCTGGAATATCATTCCAATTCTATATTAAAACTAAATTGTATGCACAAGTGAACATGCTTATAAGAAAACAGGACACTATTCGGATACAAAAACAAACAAAATAAAGGTTTCAGGGATCTGCTATTTATAGTTTTGTACCAGGAGCTCTCATCACAGATGTTCTGCTTGGGAACATAGTCACGTATATTCCTATTTTTACAGCATGCTTGGTTAAAAAAAATATTTATTTCTACAAAAGATTGTTGCACAGCACCTGCATTCCCTATGTCTGCAGACAACACAGGCATTGATAAGTCCCAGTAACGTTCATTAAGAATATATCTGACACACTATACAAACTGTGGGTTACACGATAGAAACATAGAATAAAACACAAATTCACAATTTTGAATAAGATATCCCTCTAAATAAGAATCTGCCAAGGTACAATAAACAATAGAAAAGGTATTAAAGAGCAAGCACATGTTATTTCTTGTTATTGCCTTCTTTTGACTGCTGCCTGCCCTGACCTTGTAAGTAGTCTTACTGTTGCCCCTCTTTAACTAGTGGTCACATCAAGCTACCTGCTCAACAAATAAGGTGTTTATCCACATAGCTTCTACTGTACCTGTTACTAGTGATTATCTTAAGATAATGTCAAGATATATAGATCTTTTTTATTTTTATTATTTGTTTACCTATATATTATACCAGTTTAGTAAAATTGTGATGCACCAGCTCTTACCCAGTTCATCAAATGCTTTCAGGGCAGTCATACCTGTGAGCTTTTTATAACCTAATGAGCTTTACGGGGGGGGATGTTTGCATCTCCTGGACTATGTTAAAAATCTCTGTATATACATAATTTTAGATTAGCTTGTTCACATCCAGTGATATAGGTTGTTCTTAGTTTGGTTAATGCACATAATATATATGATACCTTTGCGCATCAAGATATATATAGCAGATAGGGATTCAAACATTTTCTGACAGTGTCTTTTAAGGTTTCCCTGTCAGTCATTCTCATTGAGCAAGTGGGACATTTCATTTCTTGTTTCGTGTAACTGCTGTATTGTAATAATGCATGTAATGGTTCTTACGCTAAACGACCCTGTAGCATCATTCATTTCATTTTTTGTAGTTTTTCTGACGTTCCAATGGCCAAGGTTAACACGCATTTTCGTTGAACAAAAAACCTGAAAAATATAACCCTTCTTGTTTACCCCTCCAAAGTACTAAATGAGACGTATTTCCATCCCCCGTTGCTAGGTGCGATACACGAATACAGTTTTTCAAATGTCAAATACTATTCTGCAGAAAAGATCACATTTTAATGAATCAACCTATTGTCAAATTGTGTCAGGGAGCATTTTTAAAGTGGTGAAATATTGCAATATGAATAGTTAGGGGTGAATTAAACAGGGGCAAGAATAAGAAGAAACATGTGCCAGTATGATGTCATACAAACATTTCACCCCGAGATATCAGCAAATACAAATAAATCCGAATATTGGAGAAGGATCCCTGTGAGAACGTTGACCTCCATTCTATATATAAACCTCTGGTCTGCCCTTAGTATGACATCTTGACCCTTGGTGGCTAAAGATGTTTAACGCTTAATATAAGCAATTAGATGTTAGGATCGTTACTTTTAGTCATGTCATTACAGCTATTTTAATTGGGTCATTATTCTTAATAGATAGCTCATATCATAAAAAGCAATGGTTTCAAATTAGGTTACAACAGAGGTTTACATGTAATATTTAACTGTGTATGCATAGCGGCAGGAAGGCAGAGGGGCTCGCTGCTTTGATTTGGGATATGGACCACCGTTTTCTAAAAAAAAGGCCAAGGAATTCCACCCTTAATCATAAGATGCGCTTGGAATATTTAGCAGCCATGTGTTAATGCAGAACTTCATACTTAATGTGCTTCCATTATGAGATTCGTATTCCTTGATTGGTGAGTACTGGCCTTGATGGGGTACACTGTGTGGCAAATGTGTTCTTGGTTACTGTGCCTGTGGGCCAAAGAGAAATGCCAAGGGATAAGAATGGGCATTTAAAGAACCAACTTCACTTATAAAAGGTGATGTATGCCTTAATTATTTAAGTCAATTGATATAGAGCACATCAATTACTAAACAACAATATAAAGTTATCTAACGTGCAATGACTTAATTGATGCAGTGTGGTCAAGTTGCTTAAAAGTATAATGAATAAAGAGCAGGATTCATTTAAATAATCAAAACTAAATTTGTTCTTAAGTCCGAGAGAGGCATGATATATGTTGAGATCAGTTCTGCAATGGAAACTATAGGAGGGGTGCATGTGTGAATCACAGTATGATGAATGATACTATGTGATGCAAGATAAGCAGATAAACAGGTTTATTTGCAATATGTTTAACCGGTTTTACCTTAATCATATTTCTCCAACATTTTGAGTTTTTCCAGTAATAGCTTCTAATGAGCTGGCAGTAATAATTTGTGGCCAACATCAGCGCATGTTAGAAGAACAGCAGAAACCAGTGTATTTTTCCAGCAGCTTTATTATTCAAAAAATGAGATAAATATAGCTTTTTCATTTCCAGGTTGTATTTTAAGACATTTGATTTATGTTATCCATATGAAACCAATAGAACATTTCTCTGATGTAGAAATCAAGTAAGCATCACACATAAAGAAATGTCATCAACCTGTCAACAACTTGCCACCGATGCAGAGAAATGTTTAATCTATACACACTTTAGAAATAAGTCATATCTCTTACCGCAGAGCTCAGTCCGAAGCGCAGAATATATATGATATATATATATATATATATATATATATATATATAAACAGTATTTTATAAACATATTATAAAATATATATAAACAGTATATGTATATATATATATATATATATATATATATATATATATATATATATATATATATATATATATATATGTATATATATATATATAGGGTAACAGAGTAGATCCTCTAATTCTTGTAACAAGATAACTCATAAAATAGGGCCAAACAGCGTCAGACATTAAAACCACCCTTTAATACCTTAATACTACTTTTGATATGTGATGGAAAGGTCAACGGCACATACTGACAGGAACGATATTGGAATTGATTTTGTATTCTGTCTTATTTCTTTTGTTTTTCATAATGATTCCTTTGTGATAGGAAAATCTAGCTACATAAATACACACAACATAGCACCACCAACCCGTTAAGACTATCAATAATAATTAACAAAACACCTAAAGTAATCATCATAATCCATTATTTTCAGCTACCCTGCTTCAATGAAGATTAATGAATATGTTTCTCACTTGTAGCATTTAAACTGCACAAACTCTTCTAGATGTTAATAACATTCTCTAAGTTATACAAATTACTTTATAGCCAAATATCTTCTTACATTTTTTTAGCATTATTAATATTTGAGTTTCCCTGCTTTTTCTTTGTTACTATTAAAAATAATAATTGTATTATACGGATCACAAACTAGTCTTTCTAGAAGATGTCAATATAAATCCCCCCACAGGCACTTCTGGTTTTTATCATATTTTAGTGCACTAGGGACCTCATTGTGACTCTTGACAGTTCACTAAGATTTCAATAAGAAAAAGTCCTGCTATTAACTGCTGATATTATGTTTCTGCCATGTGTGAGTGGATGCCGAACTCAAAGTTTTCAGCTATAAATTTACAGTTTTCCTGCTCTCTTAAAAAAAAGTAAAATTAGAAAACAGATGGTTGTAGCAGTGTTCCATACATCTAACTTTTTTATACTTGTTTTCGATGGACATAGTTGACATAGTTCTATGGTGTTCTGCTTTATTGACCTGAATTAGGGGGGCTCTGGGGACCTCCGTATTCTTCCTAGGGAGACATATGATGTCAGCCCCTTTGCTAGGGGCACATTGCCCTATTGGCCCCCACTCCATGTGATTGGGAAACTAATTTAGTCTGTTTAGTCAAATGTTCTATGAATATAAATATTTGTGTCTCATCTAAACTGACAAAAACATAAATTTGGATAACGCAGTATGTAACATTTTTTTTTTAAATGTTGTATATTTTAGCATCGTACAGGTCTCTGTTCCCTACTCTCCTTCTTATCCAACAGGGTATGTGTTATATTCTTCCTCCTAATGTAACCACTATCAGTTGCGTTAGACACATTATAGCAAAACCCATGAACTGCTGTGGGCAATAGAAATATGTGGCCAATTGTGACTGAGAATCACTACGAAAGGGGTCGTCACTAACAAATGTTCACTCTACTATAGTCTGATATACCCTCATACAGCCTGCAAGTGCTGTGTCATCCAGGATACCACGAGCAGGGATAGGCAGTGATCTACTCCTCATAGAATTTGCTACGAAGACGTGAAGTGTCTACTTGGATTGACCCAGCAATACGAGTATATAAATGCTTGTTCAGAAACTTGTCTTAGAAGGGAACTGTTGTCAGGACAAATAAAAAAACAAACATAGATCTACTTTAAGCTAGGGCCATTTTGTGTGTGTGTAACGTTTCATGCAAGCGTCTGTATTCTCCATTTAACTTTGGTGATATAATAGGTTAATATGACATTTTGCTAGGAGGATAACTAGAAGTGTATTGGATTTTCGATAAATCCGAGTACTGACAGCAGTTGGGTTGCATCGAAGAAGCCACCAAACACCTTGCACCCCAAAAAAATCTAGCTTAAACGAGATGGATGCAAGATATTTGGTGGCTTCTCTGCCCCTTAAGATTTTAGAAAAGAAGGGTTAAATATAATGCAGATTTCTATTAGGTGAAAACAACACAGCACTGCACCAGGGGTAGGCACCAACATGCAGTGTTGGCACTCTGAGGTCTACAACTTGGTTTCATGCAGAAAATTCGGCACTCAGGACCAAAAATGTTCGCCATCACTGACTAACATCTGATTTGGTTCTCAGCAGGCATGAAGGTGAAAAGGTGTAACCCAGATTTTGTGACACACTGCTACTAGGAAGGGCATTTTCACTTAATGACCATGTGTCTCCTCCGCTTTGATGCTTCAAGTGATCAGCAGATCCTCTGTATCGATAGCATATACTGTTTCTGTTTTATGGCGTCGTTAAACACTAGGACATTGTTGTGCTAACCGTCTCTCAGTGTGAGCAGAACTTATACTGAGGCCAGACTACCACCTAAACATCTAATAACTGAGCTTATCATATGTAAATTTTATGGGGTCTAAAAGTCATAGGGCTACTGTGGAGATGGTGGTCAGATACTGACTTCAATGGCTCAAATATCAACGCATCATTAAAACATTGTGTCTGGTCTCTTGGGCTTATTCACTAAAGTAGGAGTTGGCCAGAGAATTGTGGTTCCAATTTCCTGGATTCACTCTGCATTAGAAAGGGCAAATTTCTCTGGAACAAGGGAGGAGCTGACCCCGCACAATGCCTAGTTCAATCACTGAATATACTGAGCCGCACTTTAAGGTCTCCTATCCGAGGTTGCTAAAAAGATATTCTGTAGTGCTGAGCAATATGCTTTCTTGTGCTCTCCCAGCAGAAGTGTTGCGTGTTTAACTATACATGAGAGACTTCCATTAAAGAGGAAAGCCCACAGTTAAACGCAGAGGGTTCCTCTTACAGTAAACAGAATGTTGCTCACCAGCGAGCTTATTAACTATAAAAGGAAACATTACAGTAAAATCCAATCACTACCTAAATGGCTGCCTGCTGCCATGGTAACATAAGCCGAAAAAAAGGTAAAAAGAGGCATCATGCTTCCAGTTGATCTGTTGTGGGATTAGTTGGGTGGCTTGCTGGATAAAATGGCTAATTCCTGTTTACCTACTGGTATCAGTGATGTTGCGTGTGCCGTCCCAGTCTAAATCTTTCTATAAAAAAAGTAAATAAAATGAAAACATAACATAACATTAATCAACCTTTTGTGGACAAATCCCATCAACCACACGAAGAAGGCAATGCAAGCTGTAGCCCTCAAAAGTGTGCCCAACAGAGGTGCAAAAAGGTCTCCATTCATGGTGGACATGTGTATTTTCTTCCTAGAGTCTCTTTCTTTGACTTAATTATGGAATTTAACCCTTTCTTATGTCTGCTGGATCATGCCATATACTGTCAACCTCATGGGCTGTGTGTGTGCAATCTATGTGTATGTACAGCCACATATATTGCATAGATTAGCTAAGAAGGACAGGGATTTTAAGTAATGTAGTTTCCCTTTTACAATGCTTTATCCTATATCTAACTATAGCAAGGCTACAAAAAGTGTCCCAGTCTCACATGGGGAAAACATTTCCCAATACCTAACATTAAAGGGTTAAATATAGTTTGTACAGGAACATCCAAACTTTATGTTTCTTTAGTGAATAAACCCCTGTGGGATTTGTTCTCTTTTTTAAGACAAACTTACCTAAAAAGCATAAAATACGTGTCACACAAGCCATTCACGTGGAAAAAAAAACTGACCAACCAACCTGAAAGCTGTTAGAACCCAAAGCTCACAAGGGCTCTAAGGCACAGATAAATCTGTGCTTTTTAAAGCGTTTATCTGGGAGCCGACACTCAGAATTCTAGAATCCTTTAAGTGTGGGTTACATTTTGCCAAGTTTGGCACATCTGATATTTCTGCTGAACTAAGGGTTGACACTTGATGATGATGATGATGATCGCAGTGACCTGCACAGCCAACAGTAATCCCAGGCTTCTTACCGTTTTCAGATAAATTCAGAGCTATAAAACGAGGGGCTGTCACCAGATTGGGAGGATTAACTGGGAATCTCTGCACACCAGATGTAGCCTTACCTGGACTATGCAGAGGAAAAGAACATACTTTAATAATCATTCATTTTTTGCTGGTTTACTGTTACAGTAAAAATATTTTCATCCATGACCTAGAATACGCGACCAACCATTTAATACATGTTCGTCGTTACAAAGGAAACATGATTTTATTTGAAGTTTTCATTGATTTTATTTAACCAGCTCTAAACCGTTATAAATGGAAGCGCTCCAACACACAAAGCTGTAAGCTGAAGTATGAATAAGAAGGGTATGAATAAGAAGGGTGTGTATGTACAAAATGCAATATTCTTTGTCACGCTTTTACAAGCAGGGCACAGGTTAAGAAATATAAAGTTTTGGTTCTTTGACCTCTCTTAGAGATTAGCGCTAATAATATCTAATGCAAAATAATGTTTGTATAGTATGTATTCTGGTTTCTGATGGTTTCAGACAAAGCATATCATTTCATAATATCCATATACTGATTTGTTACAGCTAACACTGGAGCCATATAAAACTAAGTCCTTTAAATCCCCCTCTGTACTTATCATGCACTCACGCCCCCCCAAAAAAAATGGGGGGGGGGTGCATCACTTTTATAGGCTACCATTTGAACCCTTTAGTACTTTGCTTCAAATCGCTGCAGAGCAGATGAATGAGTTAAATGGCAAACATGATGAGACAGAATGAAACTCGCACACAAAAGCAGTACAGCAATCCATCATTATCTGTCATTACACGGAACTGCAGAAGTTTCAAATTATAGAACCTAGCAAGTGGAACTCAATTACTTCACACATGTGGGCCTAGCGCTTGCCATGGTGTAAATGAACACAACAGCAAGAAACGTACATTTAACTCAATCATTATAAACAACTTTTCAAAATAAACCAAGGGATAGATGCTAGGGTACTATAAGTACTTCAAAAAAAAGAAAAAGAGAGGAACACTAAAATTCTTGGGAGATGAATGATACTTAGTGGAAACAAATTTCAATGGTATGGGAATTTGGAAGTGGAGTATGAGAACGCTGATCGTTTGTCTGGGAAAGAACACTGGTGTCTGGAAGGAAATTACCAGGCCTCAGGAAGGACAAGGGGGGGGGAGTCGGACCTGGCAAAGTGCATTGTGTCTCCAATAGTCTACTAACATTGTCTTTTGTTTTATTAGGTTTTTGGTTGTTTTTTGTTTTAAATGTTGTGTGGGAGCAGGAACTCATGTGTGACTCTTTAAACTATGAGGTAAGAGCATTTAAAGAGACCTCATCACCAGAAAATAAGTCTAGGCCATGCATGACCTGCATATGCATCATTTTTTCTGAAAAAAAAGATAATGGCCATATTGATGCTTCCATATTGTTCCATATTGTGATTTACCTGCGTACTTGGGAACTTTCCTTAGCTGATCCGGAGACTTTTGAAATATTAACCCTTTAGCCACAGTGAATTTTCTATGTAGTGACTTCCCAATGTCAACCGTGACTTGCCAATAGTAAAAGGTACGTTTAATTGAGTCACCCGCATTCAAGCAGAGATATCAACCGTAACATACTGGCAGCCCTAGATGTGGTTGTAGTGTAGAATAGGAAGAGGACAGCTTCAGACTGTGTGAACCTGACAATTTGCGCCTTCACCCTGAGACCCTGAGATTGGGGCAAAAACCTAAATCCTGAGAGTTCCCAGGTATGTTAAGAAACAGTAAAATTCCAGCTTTGTGGTAGTACTACCAAGGCTACAGTTACATATAAACAACTAGGGTAAAAGCCACCATTCATCCACGAAGGTATATTAAAGATAGCAGGACTATAGTTTACATGGGGTAAGAGGGGCACCTGCCCCAGGGCCTTAATGAGGGACCTATCCAAGAATAGAACTTACCATTATATTACCACAGTGTATTTTTTTTAAAAGACAAATCTAAGCTTATATTACCAGGCCCTCAATATATTTTGTGCCAGATCTCCAAAAAACCTGCATGGTACTAAAGCCCTTGATATATTTTTTTTAATTGATCATGCTTCCTGAACCTAAGGGGTCAGAAATGTCCATTGAAAATGATTTCACTTACTGCTTTATAACTCCCTATATCAAATGTCCGATTTTCCACAGTACACATAACAGAATTAACAGCAATTCTACCCGCACATTTAAGAAAGCAAAAGGAAAGTGTTACAGTCATGTCTGCCGTGTTTCCATTAGTAATGTTGACAGGGCAATGTCAAGGTTGATCCACGGTTTCATTTGTAGCATTTAGATGTGAGCCTGTGAAAGATCAATATGAGCAGAAACAGATTTCTTTGGTTAACCTTGTATGTGCCAAAATAGGTGTAAACATCCATTGGGCCACTTTAACCCAGAATGAGTTCAATCCCAACTCTTAAAAAAAGGTCTTCTGGAGATGCCAACAGAACTAAGAAACACCAAAATCTTTTAGGTTCAAACATTGCAGTTTGTTATTTTGTGATTTAATTTTTGTTCTGCTTGTTTTTATTTCACCTTACTATAAACTTTTATATGCAAAATGATACACATTTTTCACAAAACTATGTTTAAAGGTACATGCAGCCCTTTGCACTTTAATGTATAGTATATATATATATATATATATATATATATATATATATATATATATATATATATATATATATATATATATATATATAATGTACAGTATATACACACACACTCACTGGCCACTTTATTAGGTACACCTTGCAAGTACGAGGTTGGACCTCCTTTTGTCTTCAGAACCGCCTTCATTCTTCATGGCATACTTTCTACAAGGTGCTGGAAACATTCCCTTTAGAGATTTTGGTCCATAAACTCAACATATTTTGACAGATAAACAGATAAAATGTTCATAACCATTCTGCAATGAATAATTCATTCTGTAATTTAAAGAAAATGCTCAAGGAGCTTTACAGGCCTAATGAATAACATTAATGTGCCAAGGCTATCACACTATTTCCACATAAAATCACATATGGTAAATGTCATTTCATATTGACTTCCCATTTTCTCTTAAGGAAGTCTCCCACAGAGTTTAATTGTATGGAACTGTTGATGTGATCCTGCAGTTGCAAGCTACTTTTGTAAAGACAGAAGTTAGAATTCTATGGATCAGACAGGTATGAAACTGAAATAGTAGCACTAAAAAGGTCTATTCTCTCTGGGCATGGAGACCTCAGGTTATTTGCCCTTTTGTGTGACCAGCAGAAGGAAATGTTCCAGGACCCATCAAGGAAGATGCACTGTTGACACATTTGGGGTGAGGATTTGCCTTTTTTTAATCAAAATACATATCTTAACATTATTTGTTTAACCTATCAATATTTTAGAATTTATAAATGAAACAAAGGCGCAGACATAGTAAAACTACGGATTGTTTCCAGAAGAAGTGATGAACAGTCAACTATGTTGGCATGTCATTAGTAGGAAATACGTTTTTGGGTGAACGTTTAGTGGATTGCTCAAAGTTGGTTTGTTCACATGCTTAGTGGCTTCAAACCAAGGTAACAATTCACTAATTGTTTGACACCGTCTGCCTTTAGGTTGCTTAGAAGATCCATGGGTACTGCTATATGGACTCTCCAGCCTCATGACAGGTTATCTACTGCAGTGTCTGTAGAGATAACTGAGTCAACTACAGAGTAACTAAAGTTCAGTCACATAGACTAAGTTACAGTGATTAGCCCTAGACTAACAGGCAGAGAGATTTGTGCAGTATAAACCCAATTTCTAATCTTAAATACCTTTACAAAATGGTTAGATTTAATCTCTACAAATATTGACAAATGCATTGTTGGAACATATGTTTCATATAGCAGAGGTTTTGATTTTAAACCAGCCATTTTAAGTATTCATAGCAACATATATCCATCTTTGTTACTTCATTCATTCTCAATATCCCATATGAGCTTGTTATCTTGCTTCTGTTTCATCCCTGGAGTCCAACCCCCTAGCTACTATGTAGTTTACCTTATAATAGATGAATTGTTTACTTGTTGTTTACTTTTTGTCATTAAGGTGATGCAGCTTGTACCTTTTATGTGATAGTCTACCTCGTACTTTGACATAAAAAGGAGTTAATGGTCTTTGTGGATGTACCGTGTTGTAGGGTAGTGAATAACAACTGCAACATAAAAAGTATGGGAGCAAAGAGAAGGATCTGGGAATTCATATACTTACCTTGTTAATATTAACTAATCAGGCGACCAGTCTCTGCTACCCTTTTTTTTGTTAAATGCCACGGCTTAATAGGTTTTACCTGGAGGTCAATTTGTTGGGAGGTTACTCGCACACAATGTATCTCTAAGGAGTTATTCTTGATTAGAACCAGGTGATCTATTGTTTGCAGCTGTTTTGTTAGATAAGATTTGTATGGTTTTCTTAGGAAGGTGAAAGAGATGAAGTTACAGTTTTATAATATCTGACATCTTTTTTGACAGAAAAGGACTATTTGGGGACAATTTAGACATTATATTCCGGTGCTCAGTGTGGAAATAAAGCTCTGATGTGAAGACATCTTTGGAATGGTAGGACTGGGGGCCCTGAGTCAGATCTAGTGCAGTAGCCCATATAAATACATCAGGTTTCAGAACCAAATAAGTTGTGACACTGTTTTTTATTTGAACATAGTAACGTCAGTAAAATACTGATACCAAGTACCAGGCCCTACTGGAAACTTTAGATAATAAAGCCTCGGTTTTATCAATTAATAAGGAGATGGATATAGCCATGTCGGTCCAAGAGAATATGAAGTCTTTTGCCAAATATTATGGGAAACGAATAATGTGACATTTTCTTAAGGTTGCTCTGCCACTGTAATGTGCGTGTTTATATGCAGCGTCTGACAGCAGAAAACAACCATTTGACCCATGTAGCCTGCCTGTTTTTCCTGATCTAACGGCTCAGACTTCAATCAGTCTTTGGTATTGTCTTAGATTCAGGATAGCTTTATTCTTATCCCATGCATGTTTAAATTCCCTCACTGTATTACCCTCTGCTGGTAGGCTGTTTCATTCATTCACCACCATCTCAGTAAAGTAAATCTTCCTTACATTACATCGAAACCTCTGACCCTCCAGTTTTAGACCATGACCTCTTGTTCTAACAATTCTCATCCTTTGAAATTAACCCTCATGCACTCTGTTAAAACCCTTTTTGTATTAAAATGATTTTTTAAATCACATCTCTCATTTCTCTTCTTCCTCACGAGCTATACAACTAACGGACAATTGTAGGAAAATAAGATGAAAAGATAAACATATTGTATGATATACAATTTTCATTCAGAGGGGAACTATATGAATGCTGATGTACAGACTATGTACCTTTTGTAGACAGATTTGTACATTTTCTACATTTTATTGTAGTGATTAAACTGCCAGGTGCACATAAGATTAACCCAGTCTGCTGAAGACATTCTCTCGGAATAAATCATCATTGAGAAGTATTTTACTAAAGCAGCATGTAAAACTTTGGAATTTTCATGAATGGAAGGCATTGTATGTGTGTGCGTGAGCATTAAACCATTGAATCAAGTTGGTACTTTCGGGTGACATTTATCAAAAGCCAGATTTTAAAATGTGTCTATTTCCTAGTGTTTTTCTTTTCTACCTGACTCGTTGTTTCTGTCATTTGTCACATGTGTTCGCTTAAAATCTATATGTTTTATGTTATAATAAAGCAGTTATAATAGGAAAGGTGAAAAAAGGGAAAAAAAATTGTATAAAACACCCTGAAAATTATAATAGTAAAATAGTAAAAGTATGGTTAACAGAAAAAAAAACTTCAGTAATGTTTATGGACACACAAGTACATACATTACTGCTTAAAAGAAAGAAAATTTAAGCTTGTTGAAACTCGGGCCCTTTCTTGCCCCAAGTGGGGGTCACAGTGCACAGCAAATTCACAATTCATTAAACACCTCCTTTTGGGCGCTTCTGAGCTGAGTCCCTATTGACTTTAAAATGAATCCCTGCATGCAAGGTTTATAGGTCAAATAAGAATCACGACCATTTTTACAAGGATCACTGAAACACACCATGTGTTATACTGTCTCACAGTGCCTTTTCCGCTTGGCATTTAAAAGACTGAATCTTGTACACCAGGCTAGGGATGCCAGCAAGAGACAGGCACAGGCATGCTTCCTAATATTTTACCATGTGTAAGGGAGGTAAAGAGGGCTCTCTCTACCTAATGTAATGTAATTGGTTTGTCTTAGTCTATCAACCCTAGTCTTGTCGTATACCCTGAATATATGTATTATAAGAAGCGGTGTGTAAATAATAGACACTATATAAATGAAAGATAACGATAATGTTGGGCACAGGGAGGTTGGGAGCATCCTCATGCATCCTCATGAATGGCCCATAACTTCACTAACAAAAAATAAGATTAATTTCTGTAGATATTCAATATTAAAACATTGAACTCAGACATAGCTGGCCAACACCCTTAAAGCACCAGAGCCACCTTGTTCTTCCCAGTCTGGCTCTGTTGGATACTGCCTTATTTCTCAATAAAATTAAAATCACAGTGACAAATATCTATTAAGATTGGAGGTTATATTAATGGTTGTAATAAAGTGATAATGCTCTTTTTATTGTAGCTCAGGAAGAAAGAACGAAGACTAGAGATGATAAATTAGCATGGATGATAAAGTACTTTGGACCTTATCCAAGTGAAACACAAATAGGTCTTGTAGTCCCCGCCTCGAAAATTCAACCACATTAGTCTATCGGCACATTCTGTGTATGTTTCTTGCATAACTAATGTTACATTTTTCAGAATAAATTTAGCGGAGTAAGGTGGGCCTCTGTGAACGTTGTATTGTAGCTAAAATTCCTCCCTTAATGTAAATAAATAGGAGAAACAAATTTACCGGTATATTCAGTGCTGCTTCTCTATTACAGAAACAATATATCATTAAACATTACATGCATATTATATTTGTCTTGTTGCGGTTCATTAATTTTAATTTGAGACTGTCAGCACTGCAGCAAAAGATATGTAATTAAACCTGTGACTGGAAAAAGGAATATTTTCAAGCTCGGATACCCACCAATAGTCTAGCACTAGTTGTTAGATCATGATCCAGCACTTGGTAATAATGTTCTTGACACAAGATATTATCAGAGTGCAGATGTGAAGTATAATTTTAATTTTATATCTGTGATACTGATTAAAGTGAACGCAACGCAGAAAACAATTGAAAAGGATTGAGATGATAATCTGTATTGCAAACTTGTCAGATGAGAAAAAAATCAATCCATTTCCTAAATTTGTATAATGCGACCAGAATACAAAAGGACAATCACAAGTCGTAGTTGACGTTCCTTCACAATGTATATTTAAACAATCATGTTAACATTTAGGAGAAGCTCAGTGGTGCAGCAAAGCATTGGAAGGTCATGTTCAAGAGAGAACTGGCTCCATTTAGCCAGAGACGCAAGTCTAGCCAAGCAGCTAAGTGACAGAGCAACCCAATACATATCTGTCAGAGAACATCCTTAATGTACACTGTTCAGTCCTGTCCAAAACACACTTATAGAAAGCAAATGCACAGAAAAGCAGTAAACTGAGCACAAAAAGGGCCCAGTTGGTATTTAACTGCTTTCTTGGGCCTTGTTACTTTAGACACCCTAGTGGATACATGTGGAATTGCAGATAGAACAAAAAAAAAGTATTTGTTGATTTGAAATAAGGCCTCTCCCTCCCATAACCATTTGAATACTTTTTCCTGTGTGGGTTGGAGTTTTAGGGCTGCTCAAGGCATTGGGATATGATCATACAGGGAAAATCTCAAGATCTGCCCTGAAGGCACCAGGTATCACAAATGACCATGTCTCTGGGGCAGTCCTTTAATCAACCGGTCAGGGAATTGCCCCCTTGCGTCTGCACTGGCTGACATGCCTATATTTACTCCACTGATGCACTTAATGGTGAAAAGTTTGTCTCATTTTCAGATTTCACAATATGTCTAAATTATTATTGTCTAAATTTAGTGTGTCTCCATTTTGTTTTTGTATTTCATTTTGGAGCACGGCAAACACATATAAAACATTCTAGTTGCATTTAGCATTCTAACAAGTTATGATTTATGTTAACCTCCAAATATTGTCCAAAATGTTGTTTTTTTTATGTGATTGGCAAATGATTGTCATTTGTACCATATTAGGGCAGCATCTCTTGTGCACTAAAATATTTAGCATGTGGCTTGTCCATTTGTCCATCTGGACAGAGACACATGGGCATCTGGAGAAAGTGAATAGAAGGGTGTTGAGAACATTCACACGTCGGGCAATAGGTTGTACAGTCATCTAAGGCAAAATATTTTAAGCCATATTTAAGAGAGGGCAACCACATTCCACATTGAGTTAAAAAAGTAGACCTCAGTGGGGTGTACAGTTTATACACACAAGAGTTTGTTCCTGAAACATATGTCCCATTCACTAAGGTTACATTCTGTTTGTGTCATTTTGTATACATGCAGTAGGTAACATATGGGCTCCTTTTATAATTTTGTCCACAGTGACTGAATAATTCTCTTGCAGTATAAATTAATAATATAAGCTAATAAACAGTTAAAAACTATTTTGAATGATAGAAAAACATGTGTAAGTAGCACCCTAGGTACTAAGTAAGCCATAGGCACTAATGCTTCTGTAAACCTTGCCAAGGACAGTTATTATTATTATTTATTGTCTTATATAGCGCCATCAAATTCTGTAGCGCTGTACAATGGGTAGACAGGACATAACATGTAGTATATAACATAACACTTTGACTTACAGAAACCACAGACGGGCCCTGTTGAAACGAGCTTACAATCTAGAAGTTGCGTGCCTTTATAGACAATGTACAGCATCTGTTCTTGTAATACAATTAAAAATATTCATTATATTAAATTATTATATTATATAATATATTATGTATTCTACAATTGCCTCTTTCCAAAAACGATATCTAAAATGTGATCTTCCAAGCTAATGCATAATACTCATTCATGAACCGGTGATTATGTAAGTTTGGTTCTAATGAATGTAAAGTTTTTGTTTAAACGAGCTGATATAGATCACACAAATATCCACTGGCTAATGTTTAAAAGCCAGAAGACACAACCATTGTATGTGCCAATACTAGCTTTCTATGGTAGTTTTTTTGTTAAATAGACTTTACTGTCCTATTGCAAATGTGATGTTGCAACATTACTTACAATGAACTTTAATAGTAATGCCTTTAGAGATTTACTAAAGTTTGACAAATTAGAAGGGTTATCAGATTTTTTTAATGGATCCATGTCTTTAAGACAGCAAAAGTTCAATAAAGTAAATATACAATTTAACAGTAATCTCACACCAATAAAAACCTAATCAGTGGTCAGACAGCTGCTCTGGGGGACCCAAGGAGCATCCCTTAACCCCACAGTAATATAGAGTGGTAGGATGACTTGTTTTGCTGTCAATATGGTAAATAATCCTGTGGGAATGGAGAAATGGGGCTATTCCCCTTTTTAACTAAACCGTTTGTCGGTTAATATACAGAAAGGACGTTATGCCCAATGTAAGTGGTTTTTAGAACTTCTCCCTGTACACCAAAAATGCAAATGTTCCACTTTTCTATAATTATGTATATTTTCGATTTAACTATTAGTGCAAAGTTATTTATTCAATCCTCATTTTTCAATAATTTTTATGTAAAAGTTCATGGGTAATACATATTTGAGGATATCAAATGAATACCGCTATTGAAGCAAACGAATGCCAACGGGATAATCGTGTAACTGTACATTCTTCTGGCATTGAAAAGGTTAAACGTGTACTGTGCAGTAATTATGCTTTTATATTTGCAGCATCGAGCGTTCCTCAAAATTGCAGTGTTATTTCCCCCTTCTCTTAAGGGTTTTGTTATAATCACACCGAAAGGGTGCTGGATCATCTAAGTTGTAAAAGAAACAGCTTTGGAAACATATGTGAAGGGATGTAACAGTTCAGTGCTATTTTTATAAAAGTAACACTTCATCAAAGCAACAGTAAGGATTTACAAGGTTTAATTGCTATGTAGCATGACAATACAAACCAGTGATTATGTGTATACAATATAGACATTAGCCTTTTACAACCTGCAGTGTGGACATTCTGCAGTTGCAAGGGACTCTGTTCGTTTATTGCAGCAAAATAACAAAAAATAATATATTTTTTTTAAATAAAAAAAATAAAAAATATATAACACAAAAAAATTGCAGAAAAAAGACATACATTAATTACATAAAATATATTTTCTTTATTTTCCATTTGTTTTCAGCCATTTCAGCAAAACTGGAGAAATTCTGGAGCAAACTTTTTAAATTTAGTGCAATAATCATAAAAAACAGTAGAATGCCCGTGCTGGTTGTTTGAAATTTGCCATTAAAACATTCCAGTTGCATGTAGAACACATTGTAATTAGGCATTTCACTTGCTTTAAGGAAGGACGCTTTAACATATTTGTGCTAGATTGTTCTTTGGGAACTGAGAGGCATGTTTAGAAAGTATACCTGTTCTGAGCTGACGTTGACAACATGTAGCTCCTGATTTTGGAGTAACACGACTACAGATTAAGCGTAATGATTATTTTCATAGAAAGAACTGGTAGTCATTTTCTTGTAATTTATAAAAAAGGGTGGCCGATGATAAATTGCCACATAGGGTAATAAAAGTGAAGGGCTCACTCTTACAGCTCAGACATACTCAACATAATATATACAACGGTGGAGCAAAAATAAACCACGGTGAACTGCAGTAAAATTAATTATGTACATTCCTGAAATGTGTAAGTTAAACAGGGCATTGCACGTTTCATATATATACATTAGGACATTTGCTACGTGTGGTGGACATTTAAGTATTGCAAGAAAAACCTTTTTTTCATCGCAAAGCTAAAAAAAATGTTGTCTTTTTCAGAAAGCTAAGCAATATATGTTACAGTTAATGGCTAAGAAAAAAAAATAAAAATTCTTTAATCTGGTGTCGGTTTCACAGATTAGCGTTTAATTGCTGTTACTGCGAAATTGTATATTGTGTCACAGATTTCATAAAGAGTGAGCAGATCATTCTACACTGAGAAGCAACGTATAGTAACATACACAAATTCAGTTATGAGCTATGAGTCCTTTCACTCTATGGATGGTAAAAGGGGACATCAGTTTAGTAAATGGGAGTTAATACATTTTGCATGATCCCAAACTCCATCCATCATATATTATTATTATTATTATTATTATTATTATTGGTTTATATAGTGCTGTCATATTTCATAGCACTATATACTCATTTATATTCCAAGATATACCATCCCGTGGGGCATGCATGTGAGCAGTACATATGTAATATAGTAGAAGTTTTATATTGAGTGTCTCTCCAGGAGCTATGAACCAGGGATCTGCCTGGGATTTTGTCATTCCCATTAGTGGCAATGGCTTTCCAACTGAAGACATGTTTAGGATTCAACACATAAACCTAAGCATTGTATTCATACCAGGGTCCCTCTGAATAAGTGCTAGTATCTGTTATGATGTATATTCCACACTGTTCTACTGATTCCAGTTCCAACTTTAAATGTCGGTGTTGTACTGTGATCCCTTAAACCTACCAAAATCTTTATAACTGGCTGTCATGGAGCATTGACCTTATTGGTAACCATTTTGATTATAGACAGCTATTTTATTTCTAGATCTTAAGTTGGGGTTCCATGACATCTGCCATGTAATTAAGCCATGATAGGCTGCCATGGTAATATCTCAGTGTGAGTCAATTGACAAGGGGTTTGTTGGACCATGAGAAGAAACAGAAGAGCAGCAGGGTTTCTCCAGGAAAAAAGATGCTTTTGAGTTTCCTCTGTTACTATAGAGAATGTCCTACGACTGTGGTGGGACCAAGTATATAAAGTGCCTTCTAGAGTATTGTTTGAAGGCTAGGTACATTCTGGTAGGATATATCTGTGCAGAGTGCTTTTGTTAGATATCCTGTTGTGGTCAGTACAGAAGCAGCCTTGGAGTTGGAACCCTGCAATTAATTTGCTGATAAACATTTTGTAACAATGTCCCATCTTGGCGTTTATTAAACCTTCAAAGACATATCTATAAGCACACATCAAAAGGTTTCCTTATAGTCATAAAATCAAACACAACTCCCATGTAATCTGAGAAAATCACTTAGTTTGTAATCTACTCTGTTAGAAATGCGGCATCCTTACATTGCGTCGATGTAGTAAAGAATTTTATGCGGAAGTGAAGGTTTTCTCTTGTTTACTTAGAAACAGAGGCTGACTTTACGCAAATCTTTTGTTCCTTGTCTCTAGATACTCTTTGAAGGCAGTGATCCTGTGACAGTATGGATGACCCTGTGCATAGAGCTGGCATCCTCTTTTAGGATAATGCATTGTTATGAAACGTGGCCAAAGTCCAATTTTCATACTGAGTGAAAAAAGAAAACAATGAAGATAAAATTAGCTACTGCTGGGAAAAGCAATCCACTTCACTGTCCAGCCAACCCTTTAAAGCCACGCCAAGAAGACGCTTCCTTTATCTTGGGCAGGGATCTCTGGTTACATAGGTATATCCCAAGTGCATAGAGTAGGGGCTGTTCTTGTGTGTGTTGTGTATTAGTAAATGCCTGGAATCTTAACTCTTTATGTACCACACAAGGTTTTCAGGACAACATTCCGCTTCTTAATATGTAGCCTAAAAAAATGAGAGAAATCCTACCGGCATGATTACATTCCTTAAAAGAAAGTGACATTTCATGTTTTTGCACCCAGTATGCATTGAAAGGTGATTACGTTCAGAAATGCAGAAAAAAAGTTATCCTTGTTTTCTAATCAGAAAAGTCACAGAGTTTCAAATCATGCTGAGAACTCTCACTTTATGTGAGGAAAATAATTCACACGTCTTATTTTCTTTGCTAGAGACATATGGAATGATTTGTTTGTTGTACACATTTTTTTCTTCATTTGTTCCATTTTGTTCCAATCTGTTTTAGTGATATGTGAGTAGTTTCTTAAGAAGTCAGGTCGCCGCTTTCTGAAGATAGAATTTATAGTATATTAGAGCAACAAGAACACAAAGCTCACTGGTGCAAATATGTTCTAATGATGCACACTATGTGGCAATTATTTTAAATTGATGCCCGCCCTATGAGCCATTATGGGCATTATATCAGCCGGCTTGGCAAATGCCGCAGAGGAGTGTTCTAAAGACTCTGTTTTTGGTGGTGGTGGGGATGAGCACTTTGTGCATTTTGGCTGCCACCACTTCTGAAGGACTTCAGTTAGCCGTCCTTAGGCCTTAGCCAGGGAGGGAAAGAAAGGTCTGCATATCTTCATGTAGAAGTGCAGCCCCAAAACATCAAGATTGGGGGTCTAGTTTTCACTGTGGCCCTAACACATTTAGAGCACCTCTTAACCATTGTTCACATGATGAGGGGATGCACAAAGTACCTCGGCCTTCTAGAAAAAAGCAATTTAAAGAAGTCAAGTGGCTTCTGTGTGCGGCCACCAGCTGGATATGCCCGGCTGCATGCTACTTGAGTATAAAAATGTTGCCGTCGGCCGCACTTATGTCATTAGCCTTAAAGTGCCAAGCCTGTCTCGCTGTCCCCATTCCTGAACTGAATGACAGGTTAGCTTATGGCCTTCCTATAATAGCTGAGGGACTGGGTAGGTATGTATTTGTGATTTGTGTAAGTGAGGTGATGTAGGTAGGGAAATCACTAGGAAAAGCTTTGTAGAGGAGATTGAAGGTAAGTGTGGTAGCAGCATTCATGATAAGTAATAAGGGAAATCCCTCAGAAATGCAAGAGACCAGATAAGACTGGGTTGCAATTGCCAGGCTGGGAGAAGGCGAGCATTTAAACAAGAGCTTTAGTTTTATCTTGTGTTATAAAGGGGTACCGTAGATACAAGCAATATTTTTTAGCGGTTTTTGGTGATCTCAGTCCTTCTGACTCATTCCCTTTGCCACCTTTATTCCACCTCAAGATTTACCAAAAGAAGGCACATTAAGGTTGCTAAATATTGATGAAGACACTAGGAAGCCATATTATCTGGCTGTTGATTTTTTATCTTGAATCAATATAAAATCAGCTATTACCTTAAGAAACTGGTTATGTTTGCAAGGGATGAGACATTCAGCCAAGTAACAAGAGCTCACTCGTGGTAAAGGAAGAACATTGTTCACTAAAATAGTTTGTTCTTCGTAAGCCAAAGGAAATCAAATTGTAATCAAGGGCTGAGAATCCACCGTAGTCATAACGAGCTATCCTGCTTCTGTGTTTGGCAGCTTTGTATGTTCCCAGGCGTATTAAATATAATTTATGTTTGCATGGGATATGAACTTTATTACCATGAAAGGTTATGCAAAATGATAATTAAAATAAGAAAAGAATATAATGCTAATATCTCATTAGACATTCTTTTTTTAATCCTCATTCATTTATTTTGTTCATTAATGTGGTTTTGTTCTTTCCTATGCTCCAATATCTACTAAATATAATAAGCCATATTAGTTTAATTGCAAGCAGAAATTTACATGTCACTGGTGACCTTTTGTATTATTTTTTAATCATATTTAAATGTTTTTTGTTTTAAAATAAAAGCTTATATTAGCCACCTATTACGTAAATTAACCAAAATAAAATCAGCAGACTGATTGTTGGTAGTGGTTTTGCACGGATGATCTACAGGCAAATTAAACAATTGCAAATGCTGATTTAAACTCTTATTACTTGGTAGATAAGCGGGGTAGCCTCCCATAAGAAGTGGTGACGACTAACACCGTAAGGGAAATCAAACATGCATGGGATAGGCATAAAGCTACAAGGACCGATTAAGGTCTGAGTCTTTACATCAGGAAAAATGGGCAGACTAGATGGGCCGAATGGTTCTTTTCCACTCTTATTCTATGTTTCTATCTTTCAAACTGTGTGCTGTGTGTATCATAGATTTATGGAACGTGTCCTTCCAGATGATATACATTAAAATACATTTGAAACCATCCAGTTCTCTGTTAAAGGTAAACAGACTTAAATGCATATTTGGATTGATGACTCAATATGTATTAGTTTTATACCTACTCAAAGTATGCCAGGTATGATACTCAAACTTTATATGTTGAATATACCAATGGATATCCAGTATATGATGTTAAGAGATGACACCAAAGTGGCTATACTATATACTATACAAACAAGAACTAACTTTGGATCTTATATACTGAATTGGAAAAATATCGCTTGTATATTAATAAATATCCAAGATTTGTTTGGAATCTTTTTTTTTTTTTTTTTTCTATGACCAACAGATTCTTTGGCTCTGTTGAAATGGAATATACAAATTAAACAGGAACAAAAGCTATGCAGAGACCCTGGCTACTAGATCTTACAATCTGTCTGGTACCCAAAGGAAACCGGTAATGAATTGCTGATTTATTTCTAGTACTCGAAATAAATGAAGATAAGCTATTGTGTGGCACTGAATCACAGGCAAAGTGTATTGTTTTGAGCACCTGCACAGTTTAGTAAAAGTACATGTTGTGTATTATTGGAGGGACTGCCAGTGGTTATCTCTAGTCCAGCATGTCTTTGTATCCCAGTAGTATTGTTCTTCCTCCTAGCGCTAATAAATCACTTGGAAGAATTGTCCTCTTCTACAGTGTTCCCCAAGGACGAGGAGCTCAAGCCAGTCTGCAATCTCCTCCTCAACAGAATGACTTATAGATGGTTCATAGGTCTCAGATTTCCCTTTGGATGTGAACTCATTGTATTTCTACAACATCTTAACAAATGAATCTCTCCACATAGTGGTCCCGGAACCTGCAACGCCGGTCTTTGACCATGTTCACCGTGTCTGTGAATCAGAAGAATCCAGATCGGGGGTAGTCGAAGCCTGCTTGTAGTGGACAAAGTTTTTCTGTTGTGCCACTTTTTGGATTTCAGAAGAATTTGTTAGCATGCTGGGTGAAAGTAAAAGTGATAGCCTAAAACAAAGCGAGTGCCTAGCAGTCAAAACAACAGACCTATTATATTATATATTATATATAACATAAACATTTTATCCTGGTAAACCTTTTTTTATGGTTATAAAGAAAGTTATGCATATTTAACATTGAAAATTACATTAAGCACTCTAAACGTATCACAACGATCAACTTACAGTGGCAGCTTCTAAATCACTTGCCTATATTTTATTTCATGAACGTTCAATTGGTACAGCATCATTCCAGAAATAAAACGTTACTGTACTGTTACATAATTCATCCACAGTATCAGGGGTCAAATAATGTTTTATTTAAATGATATAATAAACAGAGACAAAAAGTTGTTAACATTTTGTATTTTAACCCTTTCTTTACTGAGGGCATTTTTACATTATTAATTTAACCCTCATTCTCCTTTTTTTAGCAGAGTTTTAGATGTATAGTCTAACATTTAGTATGAATAATAAATTAAAATAATGAAAATATTTGGAAAAAAATGTACTATTTTCCCATGATGATTTCCCCAATCTAGTTCAATTGATCAAAATACTACAAAATATATTAATGTCCTGTTTTCCAAATGCCCAACATGTGTAGGTTCTTCATGGTTTTGGAAGTTAAGGGGCACAAAATGCATGTTTCTTTTTCAAAACTTGAAATTTTCAAATTTTATTTCGTGATGCCTATGTGTCATTTCAGATTGTTTCGGAGCCCTCCAGCTCAAAATACCCCACAAAAGTATATATTTCAACAGAAGACACCCCATGGTATTTCAGTAGGAGAATTTGGACACTGATCATGCAACCACTTGGTCACCAATCCCTGGGAGGAATGAGCTGTAACACTAATTTCCATAGCTTTTTTAACCAACCTTTCCACGTTTCTTAGGATTGTTTGCACAGATTACAGGCAAGTGCAGAGAAACCCCCCAAATGTATAAAGCTGCAGATTACGGAAATACCCCACACGCATAGATTTTTGTATAATTTTCAAAATCTGCAGGGCACACTATATGACACACTCATTTCACTGCGCAACAGCGTGCAGAATGGGGCAGTGCAGGCACACAGAAAATAAAGGGTTAAATAACATAATACATTACACAAACCCAGTTTACATAAAAAGATACAGTATATCAGCCTTTTGCTTTTTCTCATGCACCCACATGGGCCAAAACTATCATCACCCATATAATCATATTCAGTTTCGGCCAGGTAGTTTTAACGTGTGTGGGGTGTGGGGGGGGGGGTGCCACATACAGGATCCGCCCTGGGTGCCAAATACTCTAGGTACGCCCCTGGTTGGGACCCTGTTGAACCTGTTTTTATGAAAAAAAAAACCTTTTTGATAGCATGGTAGGAGCCAATCATAGTGCCTGCTTCATGCACTGATCACAGCCTGTAGGCAGCAATCATTTTTTTAAAATCAGTCTCTGACCAATCAACAGCACTCACTACACATGAATGGAGCATTGTGTTCATTGTAAACGCGCCTTGCGTCACCCTTGCGGGTGATCACGTCATCGCATGAGACTTCCGGCATACACCACTACGGGTTTTCATGAGGTTCTATGCCGTCAATATATAGCATAGAGTGTCATAAAGTTTTTAAGTGGTTAAAACATGAATAGTCTTTTCTTACATTGAAGTAATCTTAACAATTGGGATTACTGCTGTGAAATATGTTTTTTTAGTGTAGAATCCATCTTGTTTCTATGGTTCGTCCTTCTGTACTTTCCAGGGCTGGAGTTTGGGTGGACTCTATGGCAGGTCACCAATAGACTAGACGCATATATTTAAAACAGAGTCACCGGGGGTCTCTACAAGCGATGCTATTATAAAAAGCAAATGAAATGGAGCAGCAGCTGGTGAATGTGACTAATCTCTTGGCACCTGCAGGGTATGTTTTATTGTCTTGCTTGGTTTGAATGCTCTGGGCTGATTTTTGCCCATGGAGAACCAACACCAGAAAAAAGTCAATTTAAAAATAAATAAATAAATAAATATATTCTACTACAACAATACCATGTGACCTGTTTAATTCACCGGAAATTATTATTTGATTTTTATTACATAACACCATCGTATTCCGCAGCTGTGTACAATGGATAAACAAAATATAACAAGCATTGTATCCCATAACAATGGAAGACCCTGCTCAAATGAGCTTACAATCTATAAATGCACTACCTTTATAATATACACCCACAAACAAAAGCCTAAAAAAGATACTATTAGAATATTTTCGCCTTGTTTCCATACAGATCAAAACAATTGCCTATTCGTTCCAATCTCCTGTATCTCCCTATGACACCATAGTTAATCCAATTAACACTGCCCTGAGAACACAGGGATATATTTAACCCCTGCTATCCTCTTTGTTGACATGCACTTGTCCCCTGCAGTGAAAAATTCCATCTGTTTGTAAGATTCCCAAACATTCTCTAGCTTTACCAAATCCGCGCGAGGACGACTTCCTTACCTTGTAGCCTGGTACCGCCGTAAAGAGAACAATTTTAGTAGGTATCCGAGAGATAAACAGGTATATCAAGGCAAATATTTGAACTCATCTTCGACTTCTGCAAGATGTCTTCTACTCCCGTAAACATTTTCTTAACAGACGGGAACATTACACATCATTATGTAAAGATAAATCATCCATTACTGCCTAACGCCACTGCCCAAAGAAAGTTCTGTTATAGAAATGTAAATATTGAACATTTTAAAGAGGTGACAACTCTTTTATTCTTCTTCCTCTCAGATGTACTATACAATGCCATTGAAAAAACAATCCATTAGTATTACAGATTGTCAGTTTTAATTGGGTGAGAGTGATTAGACGCATACTTAAAAAAGAAATAGCAATGAGCTACTATTGGTTACGGCATATAAGGGGTTATGTTAAACGCAAGGTCATTTGATTATTGTTTTATTTGGGTACTTGACACGTTACACACGGTGCCGTGCACACATGTAGTGAATTAAACTAGATGCTATAATTTACTAATATATTTCAAAAGTGACCCATGATAGCATAATGTATAACAGAACCATATTAAATTAAAACTAGAGTTTCCTTTATTAACCTAGATATATACCATACATTCTATACAAGCTAAAAATAATTACGTCCACATTTTTGGGATTGCTTTTATTATAATAATATACATTAAAAAAAACCTCAAAACATATAGCTTACAGTTCACGTATAGCTTTAATGCTGCTGGTATATGGTTTCCATCCATTTCTTTGACATTTTATCATGTACTTTATTAACTTTCTTCCATAAGCCTATAATTCTCTAATTTATAACACAGATCTTTTAGGTTTATATTGCACTTATGATCATATTATTTAATTATAACCATATGCAGGCTGCTTGTGTTTTATGGAAAACACATATTTTACTCTGCTTATTTCTTAAAGATTTATAAAACAAAGATTGCTTGGCAGAGATTTGAGATAATTTGATTTCATTTACATCAATATATCTTTTGCTTCTTTTATAAATACTCGGAATGGGGAGTGAAAAAAAAAAGTACATTTTCCCGGGTTACAGATGGCATATGTTATAATAAATGTTTTTCTAGTACTTTTCTTTTAATACATGATGGTATAGAAAGCTGTACATTTAATAAAATGTTCACAAAGGAAGAAGGACAATAATTCTTTCATGCTAGTGTGAAATTTATGGCCAACTGTATACAGATTGCTAGGGGAAAAAAATAACCAACCTTATGAGCTATGGGCTGACCATACCACCAACGGTGAGCTTTTTTCATTCATAAGTCTCCTCGCAGTAATCGCCAATTCTTTCGGAAATCATTCTGTGCTTTACAACTTTATGACTTATTGACAAGCTACTGTGGGTGGCTGAAAACATCTGGAGAGCCTGTCCAATGGAGTGTGCTTGTGTGCTTGTTATAAACAATGAATGATGCATTTGGATTGGTGGCAAAGTCAGAATAAGAAATCAAGAAAGAATAATGGTCCTATTTTCAACATATATTCATCATGAAAGGCAAACAATTAAAGGACAAGTGAAGGTGACTTTGTTGAGTGCTCCACACTAGCAGGGTTAAAGGACTGGCCCACTCCTCATTATTTCCATGTAAATCCCATACACAAAATGATTTGTTCCCGATGTCACGCGTGCCTCAACCAGATGCCATGTTGATCTTGTAGAAGCTTGCATTTGTCCACAAATTGTCATGTTGCATTGTTTTAAAACTTAGCAGCATACAGGGTGATGCATTCTTTATACTTAACTAATTATCTTTTGTCAAAAAATAAATATTATGTTTTACTGCTTGTTGTGTAAACTGAGTTGAGTTTACAAAATGCTACGTGCGCATCACAGCAATTAATACTTTGTGTGGTTGTGAGGGAACTAACGCAACTTGTGATAAAGGGGTTGGAGGAGAGCATAGAGAGAAACACTAAATACAGAAACGATCTATCAAACAAAAGGGAGAATACCGATATTTCCAAAGGGGAAAATGTTAGGACTAGAGCTTCTAGTCTAAAACCAGCGTGTTAGAGACTTAGGTGTAATGCAATGAAGTTTTACTTCTCTCAAAGGGTAGTAGATGAGTCAAACAGATGAGGTTGATGCAGTGTATAATCATTGAAGATGGCTTCAAAATACAAATATAAGTATTTTACATAAATTTAACCACATACACATATATGTATATATATATATATATATATATATATATATATATATATATATATATATATATATATCTTTTACTCCCTTGTTTGGGTTTAATAATGCCTAAAATAGATAGAGAGGCTGAGAGGCAAGCCTAAAGCCTGGGCAACTTAAATTGTACATTATGTGACAAAACCCTTTAACTGAGGGACATAAATGCCACTTCCAAGGATCTTAAGCATGGTCTGCCTAAGGTAATAATGCTCAAGACCTTTGCCCCCCCTCCAACATACAACAAATGTAAACATTCACATTTACTCATACTCATACTAACACACACTCCACCCAACTTACACATCCATGCTCACAAACACACACAAGTAGTCATGCATGCTCATACACACACAAGTACACATGCATGCATGCTCACACACACAAGTACACTTCCATGCTCACATACATACATATATATGCAGCTTCCTCTCCGGCTGCTCACACACTGTGCACGCACCCTCAGTTTCACCATGTGGGTCACATGAGGATATGCTCTTGTCTCCTCGTGCCACTTCAAAATAGTTTAGAAAGGGCCTTTCTGACCTGCAGTGGAGCGGGGAGACAGGAAGAAGGGGTCGCAGCGACCTCTGTAGTTATGCCAGTGCATTCACTAATTTAAACCTCACTGCCAGACCTAGCTAAGCCAGGCTCTGGAAAACCTCCCCAGATAAGACACGTAGGTCCAGTAAGTTAATGGCACATTTGACTCAGGGATCTTCTTCAGGGCCTCTCCTTCCCGTGGGAGAACAAGCTAACTTCCTCAACCTTCAGCAATCTCCCCAATTTTGAGACGTCAGCGAGTTTAAATGTTTATGGCCTGCACCTGTTGCAGGCCTTATGAAAATCAGGGACTTAAACATCCAGTCTGTTGCAATAATGGAGTTTGGGCCTTTCACCTGCCCTGTCCTCCAAATGTTCCACTCCAGGGACCCATATATATATATAAGTTGCTCATCTGTGCACAAAATCTACACACAACATCTCCTCGAGGCTGTTCAATGTCGGAACTGCCAGGACTGGGGCTCAGACATCCTGGTTATAATACAGTCTTCTGGAATGCTTACATTGCTTTGTCATTTCACTTTTTGTTGAACGTTTAAGTATCTCTTCTAGTGCGAGACATAATATGCGTGCTGCTCTATTAGCTCTGGCTCTTGCAGATACGCCTAATTTGTTACAAATGTGCTAAGAAGCACAATTATCCCTGTTCACATTTTCATGCCTATTCTATTTATTTTTAATTACTGGCTGGACAGTGGGACTAAACGTACCCTAACATATTTATTTTTTATCCGCTGAATAGTTCATATTGGATAAATAGATAGCTGCTATGCAAACATTCAACCACACAGGCCAAAAGGAAGTTGCCATGTCATTAGAGCAGAACAAGGCAGTTTCCTATGTGTAGGCCCTGTAGGTCACCTTTATTATTCTTTAATTTTAGCAGAAAAAGACAAATATTTCAGAAAACAAGGGTTCCTCTGATACTAGAATACCATGGTTCAGTTGCAAAGTCCATAATTTGAATGCTGTATATTCAATATATCAAAATGATTTATATCCATCCATTCCATATCTGTATGATACAATTTAGGGATGGATATATATTCAATAAAAGGTGTTATTTATCCTTATATTTGATAACAGATTTGTAAACAGTGCTTGGTTTGTGGGGTCATAATGTCACCGGCCTTTTATATTTTTCATCAAGGATAACATGCAAGTTAAAGACATCTCCAATCAAATCTCACGTTTTTCAGTTATATATACACTAAATACTCTAATACTCAGATGAAAAGATTTAATTCCACCGAATCGCAACTTTTTACTAAAATTCTGGACCCTGTACTTCAGAGGGCTGTTTTATCAGAATGCCGTAGAAAAAAAGAGAAGGGGTTAACCACAGCTCTAATCACTCCCAGCAGTGGTCTGTATTTCTAGCCATATATCTTGGCTTTTATCCCATCCTTATTATTCACCCAGTATCAGCATATATTCTGCCATCAATAGGTTTTATTAGAGTTTAGTGTCTTTGTGTCTCTTGGCACAGTAGCTTTACTTGAAAAGTGCTGGATATCCATGCGGTAATAGATTGGAGTGGAGAGCTACCTACCTTTTAGTATACAATTTTACTTTAAATATCATGGATATACCTAGGAATTGTCCTCAGGATTGAGTAACAGATGCACTCTTCTACTTAATTGGAATATCTTGATTTCAATACCAGATGCTTTCCTGTGTGGGAAGGTATGAATTCATTCCATATGTATCATTATCGTGTGTCCCTGGTTTAATGCTTTGGTGAGTCTCTGCTGAGAAGCAGCTGTGGGCATATTTGGATATATTTCTGAGAACACCAGAAAGCATGTCCTTGTTAATATGTTGATGAATTCTGTATGTTTCCATGTAGAAGTTGCGGCAGCGCTTGTGCTACATGTAAGCATTCACATTATTTATCCATTTTGGCAAAACAGCCTGGGTGAACTTTGTGTGTTATCAGTTTTCCACTTCACCTTTTTTCATCACCACCTTGTGATCTGTAGGAAGAAGACCATTAAACATAATTTCTTATCTTCCTTTGATTTAGAACTTTAAAGAGACAGGAAGGAATCTATATTTCCATGCCAGATTAGATGATATTTGCACAAAAAAACTTCACCACATCTTGAGTCTCCTTTGAGTATGTCGGCTAAACAAATATTTAGTCAGCATTAGTTTGATCTTACCTTTATCCTTTTTTTTCTTCTGGGATCATAAACTAGTTATGGTTAGGGATCTTCAAAATGTGTAGGATGCAAAGAAGTGCAATACGGTTGCCTTGGTGAAAACCATAATGTTAGTTTTGGACACTCAAAGGTTCTTTAAACTCATTTAAGTAATAATAAAATGTATGAAAAGAACCGAGCTCTACTCAAGCTTATAACTCCGTATATTCAATTACATTGGCTTCAACAACGATGTTCCAAAACCAAGTGTGGATTTTAAACATTATGCCCGTGACTGTATGTAGACTACTTTCTGACACTAGCTGCAAAGCCAGGGTCCTGTGGATTTTCATTTGGTTACCATACATACCATATTTTTACCTGCTCTTTGCTCATAATTGAGATAATTCATCATAGGATATAGCAACGTTCATGGAGACTTGATTTGTTACATATATTTTACAGATCCTCATCAATTTTCTAAATTCCCACCGTATCTATATCCATGCTTGTACTGAACCTACAAATTCCCAAGCTGTAAATGCATTTCAATACTAGGGGGTGTCATTTAACAATGACATCACAAAAGTCAGATTTGTTATTTATACAAGTAAATCTTCCAATAAGAGCCGGACTTGATCAGAATTCCATTGGCGGTAAATGGATTGTATTACTACTTTCTCTTTTGTCCTACGTGGTGGTTTTTATGGTGTTTAAAAATCTGATGAAACTAGGTGTGTTGAACAGACGTTAATACCCATCTCCTGTGGTACACTAGACATATGTATTGACACACAGCTTGATCAAGAACGGCAGGAACCTCCATAAATGCATCAATGGGTGTTGCTGCCCACGTCACTGAATGAAGGGCATTATTGAGGGAAAACCAAACAATTCTGTTAAAAAAAATTGGGCAATAGTGCCCCTTTTAAAAACTAGGTAGGTATTGGTAAGACACTAAAATAAAACTTCCTTTCTTGTACAAAAGAGAATTGATAACTGCCTCTTTCAGGGTTCTTAATATATTGTTTCTTATTGAATATATCTTTAATTCAACATTATTTGATTATCTCTAATGTGAACTTAACTGATTTAAATTAGGCAGAAAAAGCTATTTTTCACAATTTTGGAAATAGTAAATATTTTCTATACAGAAACACTAAGTGAATAATACCTTTGCCCCCCCACAAGAAACCTCAAGAATTTTAGTATAGCTAAGTAACAATATTAAATATCTCCATATGGTATGTGGAATTAGCTGTCACAGCACTGCTTTACCCAATAAATGGTGTATGGAAACTGGAGAATGACAAATTAGAGGTATAAGCAAGAACTTTTCTGCAGGAAAAAAAGGGAGAAAAATGCCATTAACCTCCTTGGTAAAATAAGGACAAACAAAGCATTGTTCTTAACATATTGTTGGTGCCTGGACACCCTGGGGCAAAAAAGGTGTCAAAACATTGGGAATCAACTTGTCATGTGAGCAGTCTGTGCGTAAATCCATTTACCAACTCCCATTTCAATAATTTCACAAAGTCTGTTCCTGTACATTTCCACTATGGAACCTTTGTTGTCACACAGTGTTGCTTTTAATACTTTTATAGCTATAATAATTTACTCTTTGAATGGAAAGGTGGGCACAAAGTCCTATATAACCCCAGAAAAGGCAGGGGATTTAGAATGCACAGTTTCAGGTGAAGGGCGGATATAAACAGGGAGCCAAGAGTAGCTCTGGGCTTTTATTTTTTGTGGTAGTTATACTTAGATAACAAATTTAAAAACATCTTACATATATTTTTTCAAGACGAGTTAAGTCTAGCAATAAATGCATTCCATCGCATGATAAAATGGTAAAAATGGAAAAAGAGAGACAGCTTGTGTTTTCTTCTGAATGTTTCGCAATAAATGTCAAACCAATAAAAAAATTCACACAACACATTTTAATGTATTCACTGTATGTGGTTGTACATACATGTACAGTAGATAGCACACAAAGCCCACAGGCATCTTTGTGTGTGAGTTTTTTCTTATTATCATTCATTTATGGCAGAGCTGACAGGTGGGGGCACCTTTGATGTCACAATGTCTGATCCCTGATCCATGATAGCATGGGGCAACCCCCTTGGTGACCGTGCATAATAATTAAACTGTTCAACACACCTTTTCTTCTTCTTCTGCCTGTTTGTCAAGACATTTTCATGTGCACGCCACATATGTTTACTCAACATGTAACGTGGCCTGCCTATAAACATGAACGTAGAAGTTCCCATGTAGACTGCAGTGTAGCCAATAGGCAGTACAGTGAGCCTGGTTCAGAATGTAAGAAAGGGAATATGCATCCTGCTCTGCAAATGAAAATTAATTGGCTCCAAGAACAAAGGTATGCTAACCACATAACCTGCTCCTTGCACCTGTGTTGGTAGGCAGTGAACCATTTAGTATTCATTTTAATATCAATGTGAATTATAGTATTCCAGGTGACCATGACTATCCCCTGTCTTCACCGGTAACCAGGCAAACCTGTGCTAGAGTATTTTTAGTCTCTCTGTCCAGCTTCAACAAACGGTCAAGTATCGACCAGGATGTAGATGATTTAATGGATGATTCCAGACCAACCGAGAGTCAACTGGCTGGCTTCCTCTTCCTGTAAGTTCATTTCTTTTTTGAGGAAACCTTAAAATCACACAGGTTCATCTAATTTCACTTGTGACATAGTATATCTTCCTATAATTGTGTCAAAACTTAATCCAATTTCACAACAGACACCACCACCCACTCCTGCAGTCAAGAGTGCAAAGCGAAGACATCTTTGCTGGAAACTGCTTATAAACGTACAATCTCAAGAACAACATACTTTACCCATAACTTTCTACAGATTGAAGAAAATAGGACTATTCCTTTTACATTACATTTATTTATATAGCACCAGCAGATTCAGTAGAGCTATTAGGGGACTGTGACAATATTTAACCGACAATTTAAAATAACATTATAACATAATGTTGACCTTTACCTGACCCACTCATAATACAGATGGCCACAGATATTTATTTAAAGAAATCATTGTGACGTGTCATCATTGTGACAATTACTCACGAAACCCCCATACTATAATTTAGGTCAGTTTTTTCAATTAGTGGTTAGCAGTGAAAAAATCTCAAAGTAGGATACGAGAAATAAAATAAAACTATAGATAATAAAATTCCGTTGAGTATTACTCAATCAAACCTATCCAAGCCTATCTATATCTATCCATCCATCCACCCATCCATCCATCCATCCTTTGAGCATTCCTGCCCAAGTCCATCTCTTTATCTCTGCTCCCTTCTGGATCATTCTTGTCCAGCTTGAAGAAACGTGACAGACCATGTAGCTTTTAAAAGGGGAAACACCATGGTTTGCTTATTTTGTTACCTTTCAGCTGAATGGAGTGTGGTGGAAGGAAACTAGCTAGCCTGGCCGTAAAACTTTTCCTAACTGATAAGGGCATAATAAATTACTATTCTTGTTGCTTTTTACTAAAATGTTACAGTAAATCATCCCTACCGACCCTTTTATTTTATAGTGGGTACTTGAAGAATTTTTTCCAACTGTAATTTATTACCTATGAATACCACTCTTAATCTATTACTTAAATAGAATTTATTAAGCCTCATTTCTTCTCTGATCCCATTGTACATATAGGCCAGCTGTGGTGTCTCAAGCAACTTAGGCAAACTATGTTTCTTTCTGTCATCTTCCTTCTGTATGTGCTTGTTGACCAAATCCTAAAAACACACGATGGCACCCCCTAGCAGCTCAAACCCATAGGCAGCTGCTTGTGTATATATATATAATCATTAAAAACTGAAAATGTACAAAAATATGTAAACATTGTAAGTGGGACAGATTTTTTAAATTACGTCTGGTGTCATTTTTTAAATAATTATTTTACATAATTCTAACAAATTTTAGATACAAGAAAAGTTTTTCTTTACTCTAGAAAAGAAAATTGATGTACCCATAATCAGAAATGGCTTGTTTTGTCCATAATATATTTTTTTTTGCAGATTCAATGATTCAATATCACTAAAGATGAATATTCAATTAACTAAATTGGCTAATGCCATTCACTATGGTAAATACATTACTGCTATTCAATGCAAAAAAACCTTTGAAATTGAATTTACCTTCAAAGGGTTCAGATTTAATGATAAACAGGTGGTTTTGTCTAAATGTCTTAATTACTGATTAATCCACCTGTGCTCTTGTGCTTAACCATTTCCAGGCCGAGGTGTAATTACTGGAAGAAATGTTTTTGGTTGATTGGGAAAGGACATGTATGTAGAAGCAGAAGTCTAAGCAGTTTGACAAGATTCCCGTAAGGTCATACAATTTGAACGATTTCAACGATTTGAATATGTTTCATTATCACACGACTTATGACTATAAAGCAACCACAAAAAAAAGGCTGATTCCTGAAAGTTGAAAGAGGGAAATGTAACCCGTCGTTTACTTGTTAAAGTGAAATGACTGATTTAAAAATGTCAGATAAATGGAACTTGTACAGTGTGTCTTTTAGAATGCAGACTTTATATTTAAAATGTTTAATCTTTTTTTGTGGGCAGTGTATGATGTTGATTGCAGCTGAAGGATAAACTTCTGAGATCCAGAAAAGCTCATGTAAGTTTCCATCTTTGATAAGTTGGCACAATAAAAAGCATCAACTGCTACTAAATTCTGTGATGACAACAGTTTAATTTATAAATGTGAAATATTCTTGGTGTAGACTCTTTGAGGGGGTCATGGGCCTTTCTACACTCTATATAGGAATATCTTACGTATAGCCATACAGGCCACCAATGGCGTATTTACCTTTGGTGTTGCCCTAGCCCTAATCCAGGGCAGTGCTACCTGCCGCCCCATCTGTGCACAGCCCTCCATAGAGTTAATAAGCTGGTTGGAGAGATAAGTCATTTGCCTCTTAACTAGCCCATTGAGTAGTGACGTTACAGGGAGCCTGATCGCCCAATAGGGTGATCAGGCTCCCTGTTATACGGAGAGGGCCGCCACTGCCCTATTGCTAAACCTAGTTGGCCCAGGCCAGGATACGCCAATGCAGGCCACATATCAAGGAGAAAATTGGTTCATACTTTAAAGCAGGCATGTCCAAAGTCCGGCCCGCGGGCCAATTGCGGCCCGCGTTCCGGACTGATACGGCCCCCCAGGTGAGCCATGGGACTTGGCGTCATCAGCCGGCGCAGGGAGAAGGAAAGCGCGAGATTTGAGCTTTCCTTCTCCCTGCACCGGCACACACAGCCCCAAGGGCATATGATAAAGAAGTTGTGTAGGGGAGGGTTAGATTTCAACCCTCGTCTACAGTAACTTTAAAAAGGGTTCATGTTTGACTGTAGACGAGGGTTGAAATCTAACCCTCCCCTACACAATTTCTTCATCAGATGCCCTTGTGGCTGTGTGTGCCGGCGCAGGGAGAAGGAAAGCCCAAAATCTTGCGATCTCGGACGTCGCTAGATTTGGGCTTTCCTTCTCCCTGCGCCGGCACACACAGCCACAAGGGCATCTGATGAAGAAATTGTAGGCAGTGGCGGAACTACCGGGGTCGCGACTGCGACCGGGCCCTGGAGTTCTGCCAGTCAGGGGGGCCCAAGGGGTGCCGAGCGGTAGCTGAAAACGACCGCTCGGCACCTCTTGGGCCCCCCTGACTGACAGAAATCCAGGACTCCTCTGCTCGCCACCGCCGCTGCTGCTGCTGCCGCCGCTGCTGTCGCCGCCGCCTGCCTCTGCGCTGCCCAGAGTGCAGTGTTGGAAGCGTGAGGCGTTTGTCTCGGGTGCCGGCGCTCGGCGTGAAGCGCCGGCACCCGAGACAAACGCCTCACGCTTCCAACACTGCACTCTGGGCAGCGCAGAGGCAGGCGGCGGCAGCAGCAGCGGCGGCGGGACACACAGGAGTTGACGGTAAGTGACCTACAAAGGGGAGTAGGGAGGGAGTGGGTAGATTGTGAGAAGGGGGAGAGGGTAGATCGTGAGAAGGGGGGGAGGGAGAGGGTAGATCGTGAGAAGGGGGGGAGGGAGAGGGTAGATCGTTAGAAGGGGGGTAGGGAGGGAGAGGGTAGATTGTGAGAAGGAGGAGTAGGGAGGAAGAGGGGAGTGTGTGAGAAGGAGGGGTAGGGAGGAAGAGGGGAGATTGTGAGAAGGGGAGTAGGGAGGGAGAGGGGAGATTGTGAGAAGGGGGGTAGGGAGGGAGAGGGGAGATTGTGAGAAGGGGAGGGAGAGGGGAGATTGTGAGAAGGGGGGTAGGGAGGGAGAGGGGAGATTGTGAGAAGGGGGGTAGGGAGGGAGAGGGGAGATTATAAGAAGGGGGGTAGGGAGGGGAGATAGTGAGAAAGGGATAGATGTGGTATGCCGTTTTCAATAAACTTAGCATAAAATAGTTAATTTACATTTAATTTTAATGGTTCAGAAAATGTCAGGCAAAATGGTCGGCCCTCGCACATGTTCACTTCATCAAATCTGGCACTCTTCGAAAAAAGTTTGGACATGCCTGCTTTAAAGCCTTGATCTAGCCTCTATTAAAACGATATATAAAAAATAGTTATAAAAATAACCAAGCTATACATTTGCTGTTCCATCACCATTAATACTGTATATTATTAAACTTACAGTCATATTTGTGGAAAGGATACATTTCACAATAATGCAGATCAATGTTTTAGCAAACCATTCAATCTTTGATGTTCCTACTAGTTTTAAGAAGTGTTATTTATTAAAATTAAAAAATACCATTTTATGTACTGCGATCCTAGCAGCTAAAGCATAAATATATCAATCCATTGTGTGCTGGTAGAGACTGTTCAATATCGCAATGTGCTATGTAAACTTATTTTCTTCTTAATGTGGTTTACTTCCACAAAGAAATGGAAAGTCAATAACAATTTTACAAATGCTGCAAGAAAAGCTGGCATATTTATTCAGAAGTGAGAATAACTGGGTGAAAATAATCAAATGAGAAAAACAATAAGGCTGTAAATTCAGTTGCTTATGGTTGCTCTTAAACAGAACTGGCAGTCACGGAATTTCACATTTCCCTGCAGTGCGACTAATGTATCACTAAAACAACAAAGATAATCCCCTAGCATTAAGACACTCATAAAATAACACTTTTCTTAGAATAAATATCAGAATACGCAGTCTGTAGTGGAATGCTGCTTCTGAGTTTGTCTAAAAAGAAAAAAACGTAAATGTCCCTGATGATTTTTTCCCTTAACGTTGAATTTCTTTTGATAACTATTGCCGTAGTCCCATACAACATGGATGTGTGTTGTGTAAAACTGTTTGTTTTTCTCCAATCACCATAAATTATGTGAAAAACAAAAGAAAAAACACATTTATTGCATTTAAAAATCCTTATAGACTAATATTAAGGATAGAAGGTTACATGTAAATATAAATACATTATTTTTTTTACTTAAATTGCTAAATTGCATCTTTGTCGACCCCTCACGTGCCAGTGTGGGCATGGACCTCTTGCGCCCACCCCTCCATACATTACAGGGCTTCTGTGACACCTCCGCCAGGCACCACATCTACTTTAACACATTGGGGACCTTTTTTCGGTGTAACAGACCTCAATCAATTTTACAGCCCATTTGGCTGTTCATGATCCTGGCCCAGGACAGTGGAGCAGCTCGGCAGGACAATGGAACAGTGCCCAAGAATCGAGACTGTCCCACTGAAATTAGTATGATTTCTCACATCCAACAACTGTCATTGACCTGTGTGAGTGAAGCTAGAACAAAGCTATATAGCAGCTTCTTTAGCAAGTTATGATGGGAAAACACTGATAAACTCTAACCACTAATTTGGAATTCATCATATTTCTCAATAATCACCATCATGTGTTTCGACTTAAATTATGCAATAATTAGGGACGAGAGCACTTTTATCTCTTGGGGAAAATTTCTGAAAAACAGACGGGTAATCATAATTCTGTGAATGAAATCATCGATAACTCTCAGATTGAACCTTTCTCTGACATTGAATGAGTCAGACACTTCTGTGTTGAGTTTTGTAATTCACTTGCTGTTGGACTACTACTCCCAGCATGCTGAATGAAGATTATAAGAGTAGTAGTTTAATGACTATGCAATGGTCAAAGTTCTAAAACTACTGCTATTTTCCTAAAAAAAATACCATCCACCTATTATTATGTTTATTCTCCCCGTAGTCAGATTTGTGTGAGTCAGTTGTCCAGTTTGTTCAGTTACCTCTAAGAGACCTTTAAGCCTATTGCTTACTTGGTGCCTTTTGGTCTGCTCTTACAGTATGTCTTCCTGTTCAGGAAGCTCTTCACATTAAAGGCTGTGTTTTTTAAGTCCTGCCTGCTGAAATCCTTTGCTTGAAAAGCTGTGAACCTACAGATGTGTCTCAAGAGAGGACGTGAACAATCATCTGTTTCTATGTGTATCAACTAAGAAAAGCAAATCGAATAATAGCCTTGTGGGAAAAAGAGGCAGGTTAGAAACAGTTGCACTCGTCCATCAGAGCCGTTAGGGAACCGGGCAATCAGGAATCTTTTCCCTAGAGCTCATTTCAAGGGTAACATGGGCCACCAGCTAAATTGAGTGCACTTATTTCAATATCTTGAAAATGGAATTATTGATTTGAATTCATTTAGCTGTAGGCGACCTAATTTTTGCAAGTCCATTATTTTTTGTTTCTCTCCTCACTGTACATATAACCTGCCTTCCCTCAACTTGATTTTAATATCCTTGTCGGCAACCTCCGCCCTCCATTCCTGTTAAAGTCTTTATTGATTTGTTTCTAAATTACACCATATCATGAAATCAATAAATCTCCATCTGGGTGGAAGGTAACAAGCTTTTTGGTATGCATCAGCATTTTTACAGTAAACAGGACAAGATATCTTAACTAATTTTGGTAAAAAGCTAAGGAATATGTGCTTCAATGTTATGTTCGAATGCAACTCAGAAACACACAGATTTCAAGAAATTGCCAAAATTACAGCCATAGATATTTGAAAATATATAATGTGGTATCCTGGTGATCAATAAACAGAAAATTGACCGTACCTAATTAGCATGTTTCTAATAGATAGATAGATAGATAGATAGCGATAGATAGATAGATAGATAGATAGATAGATAGATAGATAGATAGATAGACAGATAGATAGATATAGACAGATGGGTAGGCAGATATAGATAGACTTGGAAGTTTGATTGAGAAAACAGTTAACCTTTTGAATGAGAAACTAAACACCACAGGCTGTTATGATAAAGGTGAAGGTTAATCATTGCGTATCAGATGCTTTTACCAATTTGCCAAATGCATGTCTTTGGCTTTTGATGTAGCACAGAGCATTTGGATGACACCACCATATGGGCAATGAGGACTTGCTTGCCTGTTCTCCAACATAAGTGAGAAGCTGAAGCATATAGGGTACAATGGCCACCTGTGTCTGGAATGGGTTTCTACAATTCTTTTAACTGTTGTCAGTCGCATACAATTGTTGAATGTATAAAACACAACCCTCATGGAAAAAGTCTTTACTGTATATATATATATTTTACTTATGATTTAAATGAAAAATGTACAAGCAATTATTCAAGACTGCACCTGTAAACGGCTACTGTTCACGGCAAGCGCTCTTAATTTGATAGCTACAAAGAACTTTTCTCACACCTTTTACGGCAAACCTTTTTATTTTTGCTTGCCAGGCTCATGGTAGGAAGCACCTTTTGTGCAGTGATGTCATTGTGATATTTTGTGTTACACAACAAGGCTTGGAGTATCCTTGCTTCGATGACCGCTGCCCAATCAGAGAAGACATTTTTTAGATTGGGTTGGCAGCATGAACATGTAGCAGAGAAGGTCTTATAATGTATGGATTTTGGTGTTGGTTGTCATAACCAATTTGGTTCTAGCTTAAGTAGACTATATATCCACTCTATCATAACAATGCTGGTTCCTCTAGCTTCTAACAAAAACAAACTAGTGTAGCAGTTTCCTAAACGCAGTGATTTAAAATAATATGGGAAGCGAACCAGAACTCATATTAATTAATGTGTTGTTCTTTTAATACTATAATATACTTGACACTTACAAGAACATGCAGTCCACTGCCCAATCTTTTATAATATTTCCTTTCTGCAACAAACCCGTCTTAACCTTTCTAGGGAGTTTTTCAAGCTTACAGTAAGAGAGGAAATGAACTTAAATCTCATTCATGTAACCAATGAGATGTGAAATAGTTTCCATGTTGTGCAAGAAGTTTAGTAATTATTCATTGAAAGGTTTACTCCGCATCCGCCTCAGTGACCTTCAGCAGCTGTAAGACCTTCAATGAAACTCTCTCATAAGCTGTCATGTTATTGTATGGGAGAAACATCGGAATTGAACGGATTTGATATCTGAAGGTCCTGCAGTATACAGATCACATTTTGTAAGCACACATGCAGTTTTTGAAACCACTATATTGATAAGTACATAACAAACACACATTTACAGGCATACATGTACACAGGCATGTAGGCATATGCACACATTATATACATATACCTGGGAGCTAGAATTTGACCCTGAGAATCAGAGTTTTTGCACTAATTCAGGGTGAAAAAGCAGATTCTCAGGGTCACACAGTCTGGATCTGACCTCCTATTCTACACTGCTGCGATCATATTTATTATCTTTTGTTTTATATAAAGCCATCAGAATTCCGTAGCGCTGTACAACGGGTAGACAGGACATAACAAGTAGTATGTAACATAACAATTTGACTTACAGAGACAACAGGTGGCCAGGGCCCTGCTCAAACGAGCTTACAATCCATGATTCCCATTTGGTGCTTTGGCTACCAGTATGCTATGGGTGATATTCCTGCTTGCAGGTGACTCAATTAAGTATATATTTAAATAATGACAAGTCAAGGTTTCCATGAGGAGCCATTTGGCGAGTCACTACATGGATTCTTCACAATGGGCTAAAAATGGGTTAATATTTCTACAGTCTCATTGTCAGCACATTTAGAAGGTTCCCAGGTAATACAGGAGTGCTACCATATGAGCAGATAAGGCAGCTGCTTAAGGCTCCAATGACCTTATAAGAGACCTCAAAAGGTTATATCACTGTGATGTACCTTGTCGTTAAAAAAATGCAATCTTAAATATTGAGTTCCTCAATTTATGCAAAGTTATTCTTTTATTACTTGTGTAAAAGACGAAACCTGCATACATTTCTTTGTTTAGATCCCTCAAAACACGTAGCCATGCCTGCTTATATACATATGTGGATATGCAATCCAAGATTCATTCCTACACACGTACATATTTGTGTGTATACACACATCCATAGATGTTTATAGGTACACATACAGATATACTCATATATCTATCTCATAGCTAATCCTAAATTCATCTGTAAAGTACCCGGTTTCGTTTAAACTCATGCACCCCATCCCTTATACATCGGTAATGAATACAGTATAAAGGATTCTCACAGGTATCATTATGTGCTCGGCAATGTCTGCCAGAACCTGGTAAATCTATACCACAGATCTGAGATGGTTGGCAGTGCTATGCCCTACCAAGCGAAAAGGAAACTGTGCTAATGCGAATTTCAGAATTTCATTGACCTGGATCTCGTAAACTGAACCATCAGCCTACAATGATCACAGAGACAGCCTAATTAATTTTCTCTCCTAATCTTACGTAGTTTGTCTGCAGCCGATCTCCTGATTGACACTTTAGAATTCCGATAAAGAATCATTCTTTAATAAGGCGGCATCCCTATGGAGAAGAAAAAAAATCAGAACGAAAAAAAACAAAAATAATACTAAGATTTAACCCTGAAACCAAATAAACAAGCGCGCGGATTAATAAATAAAGCAAACAAAGAAACAAACAATAAAAAGTAAAACCACAACATCCCCAGTGGTATAATATCGGCAGCCTATTGGAAAAACAGCTGTCTAAGCCTCACTGTGTACATTCTCTCAGCTCATTCCGTTCCAAACCTTTTTACTTTCTCTTTGCAGAAAGCTATTCAGTCACATAAAAGCGGTGGCTGTATTGATTTCCAGCTACTTAAAGAAGCAGATGCTGCAATTACCTTCTAAAGAGAACTAGCTGGATCTAACACCCTGAATGGTGGCCGGGTTTTATCATTGCTGTCTATCCACTAAGCACTTTTATTGCTAGCAATCAGTGTTAGATCTTTATTGGCAGTTGATCATTTTTACATCAGGGCTTTCTAGGCACATATGGGTTTCACCTGTTAGAGGCAGAAAATTACAAGTTGTATTGGCAGCCATGCAGTTTCCTGGTAATGTTCAGCATGACATTATAGACCCTCGCAGGAATACTACAAAGCAGGAAATAATTAAATCGCGAATGCTGCCCTGGTGAAAAACATGTTCTTCTTTAAAAAAAAGACAGGATGATCCTTTAAAATGAAAGAAAAGTTACAATTTAAGAAGGTTTTATAGACTGGCTACTTATCTTATTAACCCCTTCAGGACATGATAGTAAATATACGCAAGGAACGTCTGTTAAAGGATGCAGAATGGTACGGGAGGGAGATCTTCCCACCGATACGCAAGAGATTAGCATACACTTTTTGAATCAGCAAGCAAAAGTTTGGGTGTTCGCTTCCTGCAGTATCACAGATGACACAACGGGAAAAAAATCAGCCAGCAAAATAGAGACCAGGTAGGGTCTGAACAGACCATGCTGGGATCTCTGATGCCCAGTGGGTAGGAGAAACAAAACCCCTTCCCTTTAAAGAAAAGTAATAAATAAATAAATAAATAAAATGTTAAAAAAAGAATAAAATAAATAATAAAGTAACATTTAAAAAAATGCATATTTAAAGGCACCAGTAATTTCATCACACCCTTTCGATACAAGAGAAATTAAAGAGCTCCTATAAGGACCCCAAAGGGTTCCCTAATCATACTGCCCATATCAATAACAAACCAGTGCAAACAATGTTTTAAAATATAAAAATTAAGGCTACAACCATTTCATTGTGAAAAGATTGATAGCTTCACGAGAAACGATGCACACTTTATAACATTGCTTTCAAATTTCAAAGCTAGATAAGGTGTCTCCAAACTAAAGTCAAGAAAACTGATATTGGTTTCTCCCTGGGTTTTAATATACAGAGTTGATGAACAGGACTGGGCATAATAGATCATTAGGAAATTGGTTTTATGTAGAGAAGGAGGTCACAGATTAACATAGATCGCCTTAAACATATATAATGTATATCATTTAAGAGAAAATAAAAATGAAGAAGACCACAGAGTAATGAAGATTTGGAATAATGGATATGATATTTCGTTGTGTAAATACAGCCAATGCTGTAGAACATTTTGTTAACAAGAATCCAAAAATACGCACATTGTGGAAATTGGATCTATTAAGTTGAGTGCTGTTACGCCTTAGATGAATCATTCATTTTCACTAAAATAGCCACTTTTGTTTGAAAGCTTCATTGCCGTGGCAAACACAATCATTTATTTCATTCAGGTGATTCACAGGACACAGTAATCCCAAGGTACGATTCAATGAAAAAACAAGAGTTCATAACAAACTTTTCTTTTTTTAATATCATGGGTTTTTTCTTTAATTTAGAAGAAAAATGTGTTTCCGTCATTAATGGATTACATTAAAGCCCAAATAGGCTCATGTCTTAACACAAGCATATATCTTAGACTGTGTTGCTGCGTGCAGGTCATGTCCTTCTGCATAATAGATGCCTGCAACAAAATCTTTCCCTGACTCCCTGCAGTGTCCTTTTTTTATTCAAATGTCCTATTATTACTGTTACAGTCTCTTCCTGTCCCATGTAATCAAAGGCAAATAAGAGCCCAACATTGATTCAGTTTTATTACTTAAAATTCTTCTCTTTTTAATGGCTATGCACTTCACGTCCCTCCCTCCCGAAGCAAATCCATCATTCCAATCTAAGCCGTCTGTTTTAATTTCCCAAACAATTCAGCCCTCCCACATGTTGTATCTGAAATGTTGATATCCTGATTTTAACCACTTATAAGGCTCTCTAATTAAAGTCAAAATATTGTTGAGTATGTCTTCTTCTCCCGCTACCGCTAGTATCTTGGTATCCTTAAGTATTTGTATATGTATTCATTATTTAAGACAGACACTGCCTATGATTGTGTACATAAAAATATGGAGACAAACATAACAACCATTTGGTTCATGTTGTCTGTACGCCATTCTCTTTCCAGTGATTGGGACAAAAATACTAACGTATTGTGCAATAAATCTAATAGGATAATAGGTATATAATAGGACAGCACAATCTTTTAAGTACCCTTGGGCTAAGGAGATGTTCCTTTGTAAGTACAGATATAACATATTACATATATAATGTGTTTTTATGCAATACACAGCCCTAGTGACCAAGCCTCTCTTTTACTGCAGAAGTCTTCCGAAACCTGTAATGTACTTATGAAAAATGTATACTGCTGCACAAGAGATATTTCACAGGTGCTTGACAATAAATGGGTTTGGATCACATTAACTATCCCTAGAGTCATATGCTAACACACCAGGAATATGTCAGAGTTTCTTGCTGGATACACCACTCTACAAATCACACTCTTGAGACAATACCATTGTCTGTATTGTTGAATACATAATGACAAGCTCCAACAACAAATGTTTTACTGGTTTATTTTCATGGAATTAGATGGCAGCTAAGAACCTTTTGGCCCATCTAATCTGCTTATTTTTCCTTATGTATACTAATAGGGACTGGAACCCATGTAAGTATCAGTATCTATTGGAGGGTGATAAGTTGGGTACAAGTCAAGCATTTGTAATATACTGGCCTAATTGTCCTTGTCATAGTACATACTGTATATATATATATATATATAGAGAGAGAGAGAGAGAGAGAGAGAGAGATCATAACGAGGAGCTGTTTATATGAAAAGCAAGTAAATTGTACGCATATAGTAACATAATATTACATTATTTTCTCATATCTCATTCGTGGCCAGGGTTGTATTAGACATTAGCTCCAGTGCAGAAGACGAGCAGTCATACTAAGTGTTTGGCAACAACGCTGAAATTCTAATGCAAACAAGAAAACGTGTAGAGGTCAACACATCATACTCTTCTCAGTTGGGACTAGGGTCCTTCTGCTGTTGTGCCCATACGTTCAGTTTTGTCTGTGGGAACTATTGGGTTCGTTGTTGTCTTGTGTTGGATGATAGCAGGTGGTCAAGCACTTTCACGTCTGTGACAGCAGGTCGGCTTAAGTGCCACAACTTAATATTACATTTAGTTTCAAAGAAGAACAGCTGAACACTTTGACCGCAAAACACATGTGTTTTATGGGGTATCATAGGGAGTGAAGCTGGAGTTCAGCTGGCGAGTGGCAAATTGAAACAATTATGTCCAGAATATTTCAAGATGCTTTTTTTTCTGGTTCAAAACCAATTTGCGTTCTTACCTTACCTTTAATCATACACTCCAAAAACAAGTTCATACACTATTTTAATTTTGAAACGGTATGGAAATGTTGTTTATTTTTAGGAGAGCTTCGCTACATAAAATAAGAGTAAAATTCCTCATCAGCAACAGAGCAGCTAAAGAACAGCACAGAACACGCACAGATGTAACATAAAGGTTGGCTACATGGTAATGTGTTGTAACCGGTTAAGCATAATCTGTGAAGCAAGAATCAATATAGGCACTGATTACAAATATAAGCTATGATAAGAAATATGCATTTGTTTTTGTTGTGATACACAAAACATTTCATTTCATTTTTTTGTATACTGCTATGTAGACTAGAATTACAATGCAGAATACAAGAGAAGTATAAATACAAAATAGTTTATTTTTATAGATGAAGGTGGTCTCCTCTGACACTCACTCCCCACAGCAGTGATGTAGAAGAAGAGGGATCCAGAGAAGATATCCCTCCTCCCAGCAACATATTCTAAACTAGACCTAAGGTTTTAGGCACAGGGAAGGGGAGTACAGCCCTCGGGTTCATTACCCTATTGCAAAATTGTTTAACTTTTATGCCACTCACTCAATGAGCCAGTTGGGTCAGTCAACAGGGAGATCTCTGTCGACTGACCCATCTGGCCCATTGAGTGAGTGGCCATTGCATTACAGACGTTTCAGCCTAGCTGACAAGGTCTCCTTAGTACCCTTCCCCACGCCCAATGGCTCCATGTCCCAGCGCTCACAAGGTTGTGGGTCTAGGGGGATTGTATGGGGAAACCACCCTGGGTCTGGCCTAGGACAGCAACCTGTAGAAGTACACCACTGCCTCCAACCAAAATCTGGAGATCCGGCAATTAACTATTGTAGCTGCAACCCAGGATGCGCTTGCTCCTATGTGGATTTCCCATTAGCCCACTTCCCTAAGGTCTTCACCTATACGATGCACCTCTAAAACAACCTAGGGAGGGGACAAGGAAACAACGGCAAAGGAGAAAATCAGAAAATGTACCAAGTAATGTAATATACCAAGATATCATACATTGCAAGTAACTTCTTCCTAGGTGCATGTTATACATACACAATTAAGCTTTTCCTACAAAACTGGGGGTTGAATTACACATCATATGTTTATTCATATATATATGCATTATACCTGAAATATTATGACATTACATACACTTATTCTATCACTTGAGACGTAGACTTGGTGTGTGAGACCAGTGCGCATTTTGATGTATGTAAAAGTAAGATATCTTGCGCATTTGTGGGATTCTGTGAAAGTTTCTTTATTCATTCTTCAATAAATCCCTCCTGCTGTGAAGGATAATAGATACGAGTATCCAAGAGTGTTCTTACTGCTCGTTTCTCAAATATTTTACTTAATCTATACATCAGTACTCCCCTAGATGGCCATTATTCTTCTTTTTCAAATAATTTTATGTAGGTCTTTTATTACCTACCTATTTCCCTTAAGGAAAAGATCTAAAATAAATTACACCCAGCTTTTACTTCAGAGAAATGCCTGAAATCGCATCCACGTTCATAATTACTTATAAAAGAATGATTTTCTCATCACTTGGGTTACATACCAAAGAACATTTAAGACTGTTTTGATTGACAAATCCCTTCTAAGGAGAGAAAGCATCATTTCAAACTCAAACCACCAACAAATTTCTCTCTTTTTTTTTCTTTTCTGGCAGGACTTTTGTTTCTTCAGGTGTTGCAGGAAAAACAAATCTTTCATCTGGTCTGATTCTTGATAGCAGCAATATTTGGATCCATGTGCACAGCTGATACTAGCTTTATAAGCACCGAGAAATCCTTCATTCATTTATTGATGCACTCTCTGCAGAAAAGGATTATGTTTCAGTATGTTTGAAGGACCTGAGAGCCCTTATTATTTTTGTTTGTAGAAACCGTGGTGCAGATGAAAGCAGGCCAACCTCTGGTCTGTGGTAGCTGGTCACTGATTGCCTTTGTGCTCACTTGAAAAGCTTCCTGCGTGATTGATTTGTGATCTGAATCACTGTTTTCTTGTCTCTAGTCTGTGTTTGCTGAATATCTGTTACCGTATCCTACAAGTGCTATTCAGGATATAGATAAACTTCGCATAAAGATCAATGAAGGGAATGTATTAAAGTTTTGATAACAGAAGTGCCATAACCGAAGGGAAGTATTTTTTCTGCAAAGTACTCCAAAATACATAGACAAACAGGAACTTAAGGGGTGTGTAGCAATATTTTATAAACATTGGTGTAAGTGGAAAGTGGAAATGATGTAATTATTTTGTAGAAAGCCAAACTGAAACACAGACTCTGCATCATATAATAAAATGGAATTAATTATAAACATTTTGGCAACCGTTAATAACTCATTGTCTTTCGTATGCACAGACGCGGCATTAAATTACAGCTTACTTTGCATGACAGCCCCACTAAAGAAGAATGCGTTTAAAGTACTTTATGAGTACTTTAATAGGCCATCTTTGAGAATTGAAAAAGAAAATGTACTTACCTTATGTAGAAGCTGCAGATGCAGAGCTGCAGCTCCCCTCCTCTTCATTGGTTCAACAATTGAAGCATAAATTAGTGAAGCACCAATTTGTTGCAGGAAAGCCCTGCAATTGAAATATATAGGGACCCTTTCAATGTTTCTACAGGGGGGTCTCAATAGACCCCCACCTGTAGTGTCCGCTGAACCAGCGCTAGAGCTGACTGGCGGTAATTATATCACCTGCATTGGAGATTCCGCAGATCCCTCAAGCATTTGTAATGAGGACATCATGGAAATTTAAAGGCCAGTAGAAAGACCAGTGTGTTTAGAAACATTCCTCTCATCACTGATTTCCTATGTGTTTCAGCAGTGAAACTGTTGTTATGGATTGATGTACTGTATATTTGAAAATATACGTTATATATCTTGCTTAACCACTTAAGTACCAGAGATTTTTTCCTGTCTTTTTTGCTATGTCTCTCTTCAACCCTTATTTCCCTCTTTCTCATTTAGTGAATCCACACAACTTATATCTTCTTTTATTGTGTGGCAAGCATTTTTGGAAACCATATTCATAATTGTTAGACACTATTTGTATAAATAAAATTTACTGATATATAAATTATAGACAGCTGGTGTTATTGAGAAATTATTGAGTCAGCAACAGCGGTTACCCCACAATTTCAGCTTAATGTGACCGTTTTTAACCCTTGGCGTACCAGGTACATCATTAGTCCTTTATGGACATCATTTCATGACATACCTGGCACGTCATTGGTCACAAAGAAGTTAAAGAAATGCTTTCTACAATATAACACTATTGGCATAATCTCTTCAATACTCTATACTGCTTGCCAAGTAGTTCACAAGCAGTAAGCAGCTCTGTAAACCACAGTAATCCATCAAAGACATAATGGATTAGTATACTTGGTGGCTTAGTTTACTAACATACTAGTTACTTTATATTTAAACCCATTTTAAGGGACAGCTCAACCCTACCAATAGCCAAGCTCATTAGGATCATTCCTGGACCATTCACTGCTGTTGGTTTAACAACATGAAGGTTTATCAAACATTCTGCTATAAACACAGAAAAAAAATCACCAGTGAATATCTCATTTCTATCGTAGACCCTGACTACTCAGGACAACTCAGAAAAGGGCCTAAGTAGCTTAACAAATATTGATTTGCCAACTGGATGCATTCCTATCAGTCCTAATTCTGTTAAGAATCCTCAGTTGGTAAACAGACACTATATTTTGCATTTCTCCCTAAGTATTTGCCTCATTGAATCCCTTAATCAAATAAATAGTGTCTAGTAAGGGTGATTGGAAAAACATTAATATTTGAACAATCAAGAATATCAATATGGATCACATCACTCATCCACAATGCTCTTGTCTGGTTCTCCCAGATTTCTGGTAACTGGTAAACTAAAGTTATTTCACCATTTTGTACGTCTTTGCACCTTGCCTTAAACATCTATTTTTTACTGCTTTCAGGGGAGGGCTTCAATGTTCTACCTAGTAGAGGATAACGCTATGGTTATGCAGATCCTCGTCCACCAGGGTTTATCCAAAACTCTTAGGCTCCTGTTTCAAGGCTAATGGATATGGTTTGACAGAGGGGAATCACATTTTCCTTCCACAGGTCTCTGCTTCCTGTATCGTTTCTTTGAAATTGGAATACGCTTGCTTTAGGGGATACAGAAAAGGTGCAACTGCAGCTTAAGACAAATAATTTGCTTCACATCAACACTTGGTAGGAGATTGAAAACGTAACAGACCCCCAACTGGTGAATAAACATCATTCTCTGTTTAGGTATTGAGCATTTTTCCCCTGCAGTCATTTCTTCCGTTAAGAACATCTTCCAGTGCAATAATGTACTCCTGTGACAGGTATTAATATTAAACCTCTAAAAGTCAAATATCAAAAACCACCAAGTGGAGAAGATCTGTCTCCAAACATTCACATTCTGTATTGGCCGTTGATATACTAGTATGAAATGTTCATACCCTCCGTGTATAACTTTTTATAATGAGAACCAACTCATTTAGTTATTTAGTGTTTTTTTTTCACATCCAAGTTTAATTCAATATTAACAATGTTTTGTTTGTTCATTGTGTTAAAGAAACCCTTCGGCCTATGAATTCCAGATACGTCTCCAGTGTGTTTTCTGCTTCCAGGAGGGGGAATTATTTCAATGGTCTAGGGTGGTCGCTTAGATGGGGATTGACTGTTTCTTGTGCAGGGGCTGGTTGTCTTCAGGCAGCCAGGACAGCTTCACCAGCCAAAAGGGCGGCCAGGTCAAACGCTACTGAGCTTGGTGCAATTACCAACGACAGAAGGAGAAATGTGCGCCCTCAACAGACCCCTTCCCTGTGTATATATATCGACTGTTCATTTATATATTTTTATAATTACTATTAAATACAAAATATAAATTAATTCCAGATTCAGTGTATTTTGTGTTTCCAGGAGAGGGAGGTTGGGTGTTTCACTAGTCAAGGGTGCAATAAGCTAATGTGGAGCTACCTCTCTAAACACAGTCCAAACAAAATTTACTGCAAAAGACAAAATAAGCCAGCACGTCTTCATATAAATGCAAAAATTATATTATTTACACATAAAACCATACCAGCTCAATATAGCACATAGACTGAATGTATATAGTAGAAAGCAGATTCCCATGAAATAATATTTTTGATGATTACTTGATTTACAATTCGGCTATTAATGTCAGCGTGTGAAATACTTTTTGAGTAGGGGTGCTAGGCAGCATAGATCCCTTTGTGGAAAATCTGCCCATTATATTCCCTGGCCTGTGGCAATTCTCTTATGCAGCCTCCTGTACTGAATATTTAAATCTTTATTTTGTCTGACAATCTAAGTAATATTTTCTCAGGGGATATTACTGTACTTGAGGAGTTTCATGCTTTGTTGTATTAGCAGAACACTGCTATGGCTATTGTTTCACATTTTACATCCCAGGAAGAAGAAGAAGATGAATCTCCCTCTCTCAGAAATAAGCGTCTGTAGCATTCGTCCCTGCAACATAAGTATAATTTTCATCTTCGTTTTCCATGTCTCTTGGGATATATGATATTGCTTATAGATGTAATGCATTTAGGGAAATGTGTTAACATGCTTGAGGGGGAACAATTGATTTGTCCCACTAATTTGGCAGGCAGTGGATTGAATCTGATCGTAAGATAATCGAGCAAGGCAAGGACAATATATATATATATGTATATCTGTATATATACAGGTGAAATTGTGAATAATAGTAATTCAAAGAAAATGTTATTTCTTTCAAGCTTGCCTCATTTGCTCCCTGAAGCCTCGTAATTAGACATGGTATTTTTCTATCCTTGTGCTAATGAGGGTTTGCTCCTTTTTATTAGCAGCCATGCATTTGGCTTTAATAAGAGCCCTTGGAACAGTAATAAAGATAAGACAGAGGGTGAGCACGATATATGTAAAGGGAGTTAAGTCTGCGGGGAGCCTCTTGTAGGCCAAGCTCCCTGCAGGACGTCCCTAACTTAGCGTTGTATCAGAGCTGTCACACGTATTACCTTCCAGCCCATTAAACCTCCTATAGGCTTGCCTAGCTTTAACTAATGAAGCGACATATCACCTCAGCTTGGCCTCTTCTATCTCTCCCTTTCAGCTATGTGAATAGCAAATAAAAGTTCACAGACTAATCGCGGCAAGTTTTTTTTCTGTTGTCCAAAAGATGTAAGCCTTTTTTTTTTTGCTAATTACTCACACAGTAATAGGACCAATAGTGTGGATAATTTTCCTAATCCTTCCTTTTGCTGTAGGAATATAATGTTTCGGCCTACCAACTAAATGCCTTATGATCCATCAGTTCTCATTATTTTCATTTACCCATCATCTGCTGATGATGTTCTGGAAAAAAAAAAATGTTTTGTAACGTTAAATAATTTGTTAAAAACGGCATATAAACTCTTATAGTACTTTTTTCAATAAATTCAGCCATTTTGAAATCCATTTGCTAATTACTCACACAGTAATAGGACCAATAGTATGGATAGTTTTTCTAATCCTTCCTTTTGCCCACGGTCTATCAGTTCTCATTATTTTCATTAACTCATTGTCTACTGATGATGCTCTGAATTTTTTTTTTGTAACGTTAAATAATTTGTTAAAATTGCATATAAACTCAATAAAATCCGCCATTTTAAAATCCAATTGCTACCAACAGTACATTATTTATGTATCTTTAGATAAGTTCATCATATTCATTCCTTCTTGCATTCATGAAATCAACTGTAGATGTGTTGTAATTGGGATCCTTTAAGAACAAAGGGAAAATATGTACACGGATGAGATTTGACATTTTATGAGATTTCAATTTGAGTGCCAATGTAGCATATGTCGTCTGTAATGTCAAAAGGACAGGGGTAACAAATACCAAAGTAAGAATGGAAGTGAACATTGAGGGACCACAAAGAAGAGCAGGGACTCCTTTGAAATGCAGGGAGGGAATGGGAATATGGAAGCCCCTCTAAGGACAGCAGGGGCATCCTCCTTAGATGGGATTACAATTGTCAGCTCTATTGTAAGGGTTTTATGGGTTAAAATAAAAAAATGTATATATGTTTAAAATTGATTTGTCAGACTTCATGGGGAGTCACCACTCATATCTATGTAGTCTATTTGAATGTACCATCTTCTTTTAGAACCTTGTTGTCTGTATGTTTTGTTTTTAACGAACGATGAAACGTTCCATTTACGAGGCAGCAAAGTGATCTCACGCTCTTCTGCTCTTGCCTGTTTAAACATAATGTGTGTGTGTAATAATGTCATCGCAAATATTCTGTTCATAGAAAAACAGTTACTGAGGTCATCCATAAATTAAAGTAAATCAACAGCTTGAAATTCCAGTATGCAGAATGACAGAATAGCAGTCCTGTTTTACATAATGATCTAAACATGTTTTGCATTTGATGATAAATTATGAAATCCTGTATGTAATGAACTGACATTTTGCCCAAGTGTTTGCCCTACTGCTTACTTTTATGACATGAAATTGTGAGTTGTTTTGAACTTCAAGCCACAGCCTTCACAATAAATGGATTATGGCTTTTGGGTGATAACTGTATCTGTCATGGAATTAAAATTAAAATATAGCTAAGGCTATAAGGATTTTCATATTTACAAAGTACTAATACAGTTTCAAATTTAATACAGTGTATTAACCGCTCTGAACCTATTAATACCTCTATTTTTTAGTTCTCTTGAGAATTCACACTAGTAGAAAATTAAGGTGACAGTATATGAATTTGTATCACAAAGTCCCTAATTAACATTTTAATACAGTTAGGGAAATTTAACAGCCATGTGATAGGCATTAAAGTATCCTGAATCTAAGGCTAGCATCTTTTGACCCGGGGCAGGCAAAGCCAAGTGGCCCAATCGGCCCCTTGCTACCTTGGTAACATACACACTGGCACAAATTTTACACACTCTCACACTAACACACACACTCATGCTCAAACATATATACACTAACACACACACATTTACTTATGCACATTCATGCTTACACACATTTACATATACACACTCATGCTAACACACACTTATACACATACACATTCATGCCAACAGACACACATACCCATGCTAACACACACTTACACATGCAATCATGCTCACGCTCATGCTAACAAACACATATACACTCATGCTTACATACATACACACAATTCACATGCACATTCACTGTAACATACATGCATGCATACTCACTCCAACTTCCCTGAGGCTTCTTTGTCACACAGTGTGTGCTTGCAACTGCACTTTTTAGTTGTTTTTTTTTTTTAGTAGGCCTGTCCAAGTCGAACTGGCTCTTTCATGAGAGCTTTTGGAGTGGCCCAGGGGGCAATTGCCCCTGTGCCCCCAGCCCACCCCTGATCTAAGACAAAACCAAGGACTGGTTAAGGTTTGAATTTTTAAACTGACAGACTATATGGGCCAAATGGTTCTTATCCGCCATCAAATTTAATGTGTCTATTTCATTATAGATTTACACCTTTTTCTCACTAGACTAGCAAGGATTGCTTCCTCTGAGACAAACGTTGGAAGGAAACTGATGAAGGACCCACAATTATATTGATATGTGTTGCTTTTGCTATTTAATGAGCATCAGAAAATATTGTATTTTTGTCCAAACAAGTTTGTGATAACTTTCAGTAGACCGCCATTCATAAAGTAAAGTGTAGAGTCACTTAACCTTTCAAGACCTGAGAGGTCTTTCTCTAGTTTAAATTGGTAAAAAGTCATTTTTTATATTTTATTAGCATAGGGATATTTATTAAACTGCAAAATGTACATAATGATAAATAAACTCTTGGAGCCGCTGTCTCTATCTGGTAGGACCATACCCTTCAAGCTTTGAAAGATCACATGCAGATATTGCCTCTGTTCACAATATAATGCATGTGTTGGATAGATTTCTAAAAGAAAAATTAAATTCTAGCATGGCATTTTTACACAAATTTAAGATTTAGCATTTGTTTCTATACTAATTAACTAGCCACCCTGAAAAGTAATGCCAACAGCATCTTAACATTTATTAACAAGGTTGACCTTCAGAATTAGTCGACTAAATGTTTCTTTTATGTCCAAAGTGAATGTTAAAACGTTGTATATAATTACAAGGGTCCTTAAGGAGCGAACAATGTGGAAAACATTTATGGGACCAAAACACAGTCCCAAGAGAGAAAGGCGAGGGATATAACGAGTCTGCAACTTCTGCCCCACCGACTTTCAATGGTGAAATCTTCTTTACAAATAAAGGCATTCATGAAGTCTAGTGGATTCTAAGTAGCAAGTTTTTATTTTAAATATACTTTAAAGCCTCTTCTGGACAGATTATCTCTGTTGTGTTTAATATTGAAGCTGGATTAACCCCTGAGAATCTCTCTATTGTTCCTCTTCATTACAGTTATCCCCCTGTCTCCCATGATGTTTCCCTTTCAGTGGACAAAATGGTACAAAGTTTAATCCTTGATTAGCTTCTGCACCAGCGGAGACCTGTTTGGCCTTCATCTCTGAAAGCTGATTCAGATGCCTAAAACAAACAAGCTGTCTGAATATATAACTCTGTAGACACTGAGGCAAAAGGTGCAAATAGGGAAGGTCTGTAGTCTTAGCACAGAAATTACTATGACATCACTGAAATGAGTCAACAGCTTGTCAAAGCAACATTTTCTAGTGACTTCACCCACTGTTCTTTCCATTACAGCTGTAGTACAGCTTGATGAATACAGACATAATCTGAATAATTACTAGTCTAAAATAAATCTGTGTTTTCTGATAATTACATAAATGCAGTATGTTTTGCCAAAGTCCACATTAGCAAGGAACATTGGTAGCCATGCAAGCCAACAAAAATGTGACACAGTCTTCAGACATGCAAAACTGAAGTACAGAGAGGAAGTATACTGCTGATCATATAGCTGTTTTCATGGAAAACAAAGACATTTCTAGCTGTAACATAATTGCAACGGGTTTTCTAATGATCAATTAGCCTTTTAAACTTAAGTTTGTATTAGCGAACCCAAAGTGCCATTGGAACACAGGAGTGATGGTTGCTGATAAAGGGCCTCTGTACACCTACGAAAATATTCCATTACAAATCAGCTGTTTCCAGCTACCATGTCATTTACAACATTAACAGCGTCTGCGCTGTATTTCTGACCCATTCAATGTTATTTTTAATGCTTTTCCTTCAGAAACAAGGACACTTCTAAGTTACCGCAAACTTTTAAACACACACACACATATATATATATATATATATATATATATATATATATATATATATATATATATATATTCACAAAACAGCCCCAAACAACTAAAATCCGGCTGCTTACTATTGCAATGCAATAAAACATAATTGCTAAGGCAAGAACAAAAATGCCTATGCAGATATGTAAAAATGACAACAAATTTGAAACTGTCTTATATTTTGACAATAATCAGCATCGTCACCTTAAAGCAGAAAAATATCATCTGTGGATCTATATAAATAACTGTCTAGCTAAATCACTGCTGATTCTGTACAATAAATCCTAACGCTTTAATAACCATGAAGCTATTAAAAAATATTTGGTCTCTATCTGCAGAATATGTTTATGGTTTAGCAATATGTTTTAGTGGTAGACTCCAATAACTGTTATATGAGATGTTCTGGTACATACTAAGAGCACAGCTTGTCAACATATTCAGTTATGTATATCCCTCGCATCTTTAAGTTCCCTCACTGTATTAACCTCTATCTCTAATAATGAAAGTATGTTATGCTTTGCTGCCACTACAAAACTAACTTACATTTAAGCCACTAGTTTTCGTCTATTACTTCTAGTTCTTCCATTTTTAGCCTTTGAAATATTCAACTTCAAACTGTACATATTGCACACCCTAAAGGGTGCTAACAGAGTTAAAATCTGTTTAAGTAAAAATGGACATATTAGAAATCATCTATGAATAAATAATAACTGTAACAAGCCTTCATCAAAAGAAGCAAGTCTATTGTTTGAGTGTAGATTGGGTTGTTTCCAAGAGACAATCCACCCTTAAGATGGATTGCTGATTGCCAAATAGGGAATCTGCTTATCAAAAGGAAGTTCTCTTGAATTTAGCCCTATAATTCAAAGGAGTCTAAAATAAAACTGTAATATGAAGCAATAAAAGAGTGACGGAAGGGAGGAGGCACGAAATGAGTGACCAAAAATGAGTAATCTGAAATATATACATGATAGAAATAAATGCTGCCAACAATTGACAACTGAAACTTACTAAGACGGTACAAGAAAACTGGTCACTTTTCCCAAATTGTACATTTTATGGTTCACTTTACTTAATAAATACAATAAACAGTATATATATATTTATCAAAACCCCACCTATAGCACATACACGATTTAGAGTTATATTAATATTGCTTTAGGCCACATACAGTTGTTTCTGATGACCTAGACATTGAAAAGCCTCTGGCTGTTATAGCTTTCCTTTTGTAATTTGGTCTTGGTTGAAGATGGAAACACTGAGGATGTTCAACCTGAGGCTAATAAACTCTTGCCAGTAGAAAATAGTAATAAATCCCACTGGACCTGTCTTTGTGGCTAGTGGAGGACACCCAGAATCCATTAGCGCAAACCAATAGGAAAACCCCTAAGGCAGAGGATACATTAATGTTTTTGATCAAACTTTCAGAGTTGAGGCAAGGAACACGACATCTAAGATGAAAACTGAAGTGCCAAATGAAGTCAATTCATAGGAAGAACGAAAGGGGACATTCAAAATGGATAGTATGCGAAAGCAGTCTGGTTTGCTGCCATGGTTACTAAACACATAATATATATAAAAAAACATTAATTTAAACACACACTAAAACATGGACCAGAGACAGATTGAAGGCAAGTTATAAGAGTCAGACTCATAAGGTTTCCTGGTGTAATTGCTGCCTCAGACACTCATTGCAAAGATTCATTACTTTTTAACGAAGCTCTTCTGGCTGATAAATCTATATATGGGGAAATGTAATTCAAACCCAAGTATATTAGCCTGTAAAAGTTAATAAACTCCCATAAAATACAGGAATTGGACTAATTTTACGCTGTAACATATATTGTGGTATAGGCTTTTCAGTAAATAAATCCTAAACATTTGATCCTTGTACTAAGTTTTACTATTTAACTGACCTGGTGCAAAAAGAGGGATGATTAGCAGATGAGTCGATACATTATGTGAAAAGGGTCCTGCTTGCAAACTTTGATATGGGTAGAAAACAATATAGGCAGGCATCCAAGTCTACATGATAATGGTAACTAGAGATGGCTAAAAACATGCAAAAATATATATCTAGGCGGTTTCAACAAAACTCTATAAAATTCAAGGCTACATTAGTGTTGCTCTAAAAAATATTTTTTTCTTAATATAGGGTCAAACTTTATAAACATGAGAGCTATGAATAAAATCCAGTCATAGTTGCATGTATCCAAAGTTTTTAATTCATTTCTGTTTCAGTAAGAATGTTCATGGATGTGAACTGCCTAAAGTACCCCATATTTGGTCTATTCGCATCAGAAGAAGAGACTTTTGAAAGCATATGTGATTCTTATCAGGAAACAAACAAGGGATGGAAAACATATCAACATGATTTTTCTTCCCTATTAAGAAAGGAGTTATGACAATAAAAGTAAGCGGGCACAGACCTGCCATAGATCATATAGAGGAAATACCCTGTGGACCACTGGGCCTGGGACCATTTTTCAGCAGTAAAGTGCATGTCAGGCCCAAACTAGCTATCTGGCACACCAGGCATTTGTCCAGGGAGCCAATGGCCAATAAGGCTGCACACTTACTGACACTGCTGCTCCAGCGGCAGAGAGGGTCTTGTAGTGTGCTTGCCGTTGGCTAGGTATGTGCAGGTGGTTAGAAAAACATAATCTGATGCCACGCATATCTAGCCGGCAGCCACGCTTAGTCAGTGGTCTTAAAATGCCAGAGCCGCTTAATTATCCCAAGTCTGGCCATTTAGTCATGTAAAATGTAGGCTCATGAACTTTAAATGTTCAATGCCTTTTTTTAGTCTGAACCACAAGGAAGCATGGATTGCTATTTGTTTTAATGGCATGACATTCACCATCCATTTAACTTGTAACTACTTGGATAAGATGGATGGCTCTGGGAGTAACCTGTATTTAACGGGTTAAAAATATGAAATAATAGAACAAAAAAAAATTTGTGCAGACAAAAACATTTCAAGATGTATCGGTGTACTGGAGACACAATTATAGGCAAAACCTTGCTTTTTTATCTTTCCCAGTGCATACCATTAAAAGACACCTGGCTTGTTTAGTCATGTTTGCCGTTATTGTTACAGCAAAAAACAGTGGACTGCTTGATATATAAGTGACAACCTTAAATGATCCTTTCACCAAAGCGAATCCTCTGTAGTTTAACAGGAAATCTAAGAGAAACAATCACTTTTAAATCTTTTAGGTGCACTTTACACTTGTTAAAGTTAGTATCTCAATGAAAACCATTTGTTTAGACTCAACTATAGGTTACCATTAGCCCCCTTTGGTACTAGGCTGCCACATAACAGCAAGGAGCAGACATCAACGAACTTTGCAGCTGGATATCATTCCAGATTTGCTCTAAATGGTTTTGTTGATCATTAGTCACCGACCAAGTTTCTAATGTAGACCCTTTAATGACCAAGTATATTTTGTACAGTAACGCCAGACCAGATTTTTTCTGGGATCTTTGCCATGTTGTATAATTCACTTTTTAGTGAATTAAACTTTCTACTTCGGGTGGATCCCCAGACATAGGGGATAAAAGCCCAGTTGCAGCCACAGCAAAATAATATAGCAAACGGGGAAAGGAGCACTCAGGGGTCTTGAAAACAATAGAAATCCTAGAAATGGAAATTAAAAATATGTAATTTCTTAGATTTCTCTATTTCTACATCAGTTTAATCACGAGTTAGTCATTTAAATACTTTCCAACTAGAGGAGTTTCCAGTTGATCGATCAGGCATGTTCCCTTTAAATAGTTATTGTCTAGCATTGATTTTTTGAACCACTTTCATGTTTCTCTATACTCTTTATCTTTGAATTGTTTAAGTGATACAATGGAGACATTTGGGTCATTGTAGGAAAATCAAGGAGTGGGAAGCAATGAACAATAGGGTTCATTACAATTAATGCAAAAAGCATCCACATTTTCAAAGGGTACTAAAACCATTATCAATCTGGTTTAGGTAACTTCAATGGGGCCCTAGGCATCCCTATCAACAAAGTATGCATATTAAAGTATGGTATACTATTTGAAAATAGTTTAATATGCTGAAGCTGCAGCTCCAGAACCACAATGCACCAACCCTTCCCAAGTCTTGTTTTCACCCCACTTTTGGCTGCTTGAAGCAGCCAATCAGCGGCAGGAAAGCATCCCGGCTGAAGTCAATGGGGCAGCATTGGAACACCTGACTGGTGATGAGCATAGCGCATGTAGGAGACAGGAGATGTTGTTCTGGACTACATATATACATATACATTTTGCGAAAATATACATTTTGCGAAAAATAACCTCTTCTCACTTAGAATAGTTACTTCTAGTCTAATGACTGGGCAAAGTCTGACGTCAGGCAGCCACACATGTTTTAACCGACTCTTTAGGACATATAATGCATGTTAATAGTATTTGGATGTTTGTTTTTTCTTGTGGGATTTTTTTCCCTTTTCTGGCAGAACAAAATTCGTGTTTTGAGGTAAATTCAAGAATGAGTGATAAGTGAGGTCTGTCAAAATGGCATGGTCATTTTTCTCAATAATTTGAATCACTGTCAGGAAGTCTCATTTTCTCATCATACACAGCATTGCTGACCTCAGCAGGCTATACCTTTGTTTCTTTAACAGAGAAAACATTTTGTACCAAAAAAATTTGATTTGATTTTACCTGTTAATCTTTTAGTTTATGCTTTTCTAATTTTAGGTATCATGCTGTATTTTTAACAGGTGATAGACTTCATAGAAATATCAGTGTATTAGAACCACAATATGCATATAGGCCTTTATTATAAGCATTTACAAAATTGCCATTATCCATATTCACAAAAAGCAATACCAACTATAGCATGTTGCTGGGGCTAGATAAAGATCGATCTCTTCTCAGATTATGTTTGAAGGAATATGAATTCAATATTACATATGCATGTTGTGGTAACAGAGTAATAATACAGCAAAAAGGTGTCTAAGGAAATATAAACATACATAGGAACTTCCTAGGGCAGGGGCGTCCAACCTGCAGCCCTCCAGCTGCTGCAGGACTACATCTCCCATCCTCCTCAGCCAGCCCCTTAGCTGAAAGAGCATTATCGGAGAAGTAGTCCTGCAGCAGCTGGAGGGCCGCAGGTTGGACGCCCCTGTCCTAGGGCATGCTACCCGGACCTCTCCCTCTTCTAAGGGAGCGGGTTTTACATTGGGGTGAGACTAGCTACAAAGAGCCTTTAGTGGGAGTAAACTGGGTGGAAAGCTGGGAGATGTAGGTGGGGATTAGACACAAAATAGAGAGTGGTCATGGTCACATACTGCTCCATTTGCTGGAGAAGGAAAAAAATAAACTGGAGGCCCAGGGAAGCAAGGGTTTATCTGGAGACTCCGGGTCAAACACAGAGAGTTTTGAAGTATAAATAAAGCAGCTGTTATTAGGACATAGATGTTTTTTTTCTTATAACAATACCACTATAAGTCTAATGATTTATTTTGTGGACTATGCTGTTGAGTTTCCTTGCAGATAATTTTACCCAAGAAGAACTATGGTGTGTTAAGGCTGTTTGGTGATAATTTTATTGGAACATTGCCAGGGAAATATAGAAAGTGGTGAAAGAAAGGAAACACTTTTCTGCTTTACATAGAAGATTGAGTGGGGAAAATGGACAACCTTGAAGAATTACTGAATTGCAGACAAGCTACAACCTATTTGCTTTTACATAGCATTCTCGTGAAGCCTAGTTTATTCATGTATAACACTATACAATAAAGGTCCTTGAATGGGGTTTCCTTTCAATTGGAAGAAGTAGTTGGGTTGTCCCCTGAACATGAATGTTTCTGCCAATGCTGTGAATTCCACCCGGAAACACTTTGATTCTTTTTGGTGATAATTTTAGTGTAATGTTTAATCATAGTAACTAAACTATTGGTACTCACTAGTAATACTAATGATGATGAATGCAGAGCACTGGCCAACAAGTAAGCCTGAACCTGAAATAGATTCCTGGGATGGCTTCAGCTTAACTGGAAGATCTGCAGTGTCTGGCACTCATAGGATCAGAATGTCACTATGATTGATCAGGGAGGGAATGAAAGTTTAATATGTTTGGGAATGCAAGCATGAATAAGAGCAGGGTGCCATGTGTACATATGCTAGTTTAGCTTCTTTGTCTGGCTTTCAGAGACTTTGGAATGGTAATGTGACTTGGTTATCTTTCAATTTATGGTATAAAATAATTTTTTAAAGTAGAAATGTCACGGTTCATTACAACATGTGAAAGTCTAGTATTGTACAGAAGAGCTGGGATTGACCATACAAGCAAAATGATGAGTATGCTGTTACTTGAAGATTTTTTTTTACCTTAAAATTTATAGCTAAATACATCCACCTGAGGGCTTATCTCCTTCGTTCTGCTTTTAAAATATACAAACTTTTGCAAGAGTCTATGTTGGATTTAAAGGATTATAATGCTAGAGAAGGACAATTGTATATGGGGTTATTTTAGAACTTGAGGAACTAGTGCAAAAAAAAAAAATAATTGGTGATTTCTTTGTTTCTTTTAAATTAATAGTTATATTAACAGTGGTGCAGGTATTCACAATGCCAAACGCTCTACAAGTTCTATCAGAATAGACTGTAAGCTCATTTGAGCAGGGCCCTCCTCACCTGTTATTTCTGTAAATCTAATTACGTTATATACTACTTGTTATATCCTGTTTACCCATTATACAGGGCTGTGGAATATGATGGCACTGTATATAAAACAATAACTAATAATAATAGCTGGGTATGTTTTATACGAGTCACTCACTAGCCATGCAGCCCCATGTCATTGCAGAATAGATCCCAATGTCATGGTTTAAATATAATTACGGTGCCGTAGAGTAAAAGGCTAGTTTCTCCAGATTACAGAGTGTGAAGCGACTCCTTTATAGTCTACACCATCTTAACAAAAAAAAGTCTTGCTTTGATTTAGATGAATAGAGAATATATTCAAGAGGAGACAAATTGGATGGGTTATTAGAGGGTTAATGTTTTGAAGACTCTCGGGGTCAGCTTATTTAGGAAATCCCAGTTATAGGAATATAACCCTGAACAATTTCCAAACACTGATGCTGATCTTATGTTGTTCTAAAAAGTTAGGAAATTAGGTTCCAAAGAACAATGCTGAAGTTTCCAATTTCCATCTTTTGCTTTATTCGAAAATCTTCTACATGCTTTTCTTGACTCATGCATTTATATTTATTAGGATTTCATTCTTCTTAAAGTTATTGCTCTTTCAACCTGTGCCATTTGGATTATAATATTTTTTTGTATCATTCTTTTATCGTAGAACTCACACTTCTCTCTAACTTTGACTCTTAGCTAATTGTTGATGGCTAAAACATGGACTAACAACACTAACTGCTTCTAATCTGTACATGTCTATGTGTTTGTTATACTATGAAGTCAGCATTCCAGGAAATAATTAGCTGGAAATGTTTATATGAATAATAAAATCAATACCTGGGAAAATATTAGCTTTAAAAATGCTTGTCGTGTTATAGAAGACAGTCAACTATGGTTCTGACTTCAGAAGCATTCCATTGACTTTAACTCATACATGGATGTAATGGGAATTTTAAGTTCAAGGAGCCATAATGATATCCACCCCCTATATATCTGACAAATTTCAGAATGTGTAAACCACTTAAATCAAGAGTTGATTTCATCTGTGCCTCATTGTCCATTTCACTATCCATAATGTTATGTATCAGTGATAAGGAGATTTAATTAACATGCAGGCAAAAAGACCACATTTACATTTCTAGAAGAACATTAAAAAATCACACAAAATTAGTTTTTACATTTTGAAGCAACTTTTAGACATCATAACCTATAGGTTATGAGCTATATAAAGAACAAATGTCTACAGCACTGGTTCCGAACCGAGTCACACTAATAGTGTAAGATTTAGTGATTACCATATTCTATTCCAATAGAGGGATTTAAAAACCCTAGACCTTTGGTGTGCTTTGGGGACTAAATCAGGAACCCCTGGTCTAAAGCACCAGTTTCTTGGTATACATCACTACCTACAATGTCAATGGTGCCAAATTTGATGTGAGCATCTTAATTGGAGATCCAAGTCCTATTATCTTGGTATACTACTCTTGTGTACCAATTTTCTACATTAGTGACAGAATGGGGGAAACGCTGCCAATGCTTAAATGTTTGTACTGTGTCTGAATGCAAGGTTTAGCAGGACCAACCACCAATGTCATCGGGACCTCCTACCTCCATCCTACAAGGGGGTTCTGGGTTGCCGGAGCCAAAAAGTTCCCAGGTATGATAATATCCATATGGTTATCCTGAATCTAGGATGAGACTAAAGACTGATTATGGTTTGAGTCTTTACAGCAGGGAAAACAGGCAAACAAGATGGGCCGAATGGTTCTATGTTGGATTATGATGGTGCATGAATATGAACGGTCATATGCCAGTGCTCCAAGTCACTTCTTGGATATTGCATGTCCCGTTTCAATAGTCCATGAAGGGAGTTGCAAACTCTTGATGGACATAAGAATGACAGACTCCAAAAGGGGCATAAAGTGTACAAACCAGTTGCCTTTCATGACCTGGTTCAGCTTCCATATCTGAATAAAACATAAACAATTGTAAGAGTTTTCCTTTCCAGAGAACTGCTTGGCGTATAATAACAAAATAAAAAAAGCTGAATGTTGTAACAAACAATGTCTAAACAGAGAATTGAATTCTCTTAAAGTCACCTTACAAGCCTAGTGCCGCTGTGATATTCAGTATATCCTACTGTAAAAGTACAATACACGGAAATAATAGTCTTTGTTTATGAGATGTTTTTCTATTAGCTGAGATTAATGTTTTCACTGATGTAGGAAAATATCCTCAGATGAAATGCTATGTAAATGGATTCTTGTATAAGTTGCCCTATTAACTGACTTGAATCTCATTTTGAGAAAGAAGTTAGCAATTAGCATTAGATGGTGCATTCTCACTCTATAAAACATTGTATGCATCAAATTATATCCCCTGATAAAACATTAAGTTAAAAACCGAATTACTTTTTACATTCAAAATGTTAAGTAGACATATTACTTGGTACTCATGATAATAAAAGTGAACTCATTATGGCAGTAATATTGGATAGTTAACATAAAACCAGTATATGTTTAAAAAAAAAGGAGTACATATTAACATTATCAGACATATAAATTACGAGCATACGACACTAGTTTGTTATTCACTGAAAATGTTATTATTTGGCAAAAAAATACAATCAATGTTATATTGAATGAGGGAGTTCCACGAGAAAATAAATATTTTTGTCAGTGTTGTATGCTGTAACGTTGTGTGGCGCTGAACATAGGTGGGTCAATAAACGCTATCTGCAGACATGGTGCTCGTCATTGAAGGTAGCCATGTGATATTTGAGTGACATGCCAGTCAGCTGATGGTTTATGGTAACACTAATGAAGTCCTGCTTATCTAAGGAAGTCCTTTCCATCATAGAAGGTCCTTGATTAAGACCAAGACATTTTACTCTTTTATAATGACGTGGTGTGTTGAGTAGGTTGGGTTGAGCTAGAAAACATAGATATAGATTAGATTTTGGGTGGAAACTATTAGTGTTGTGAAAGAGAATATGTTGCCATATTTGTAAAAAGCTGTTCCTAAACTCGCGCTAGCAATAAGAAAGGAAAAAAGGGTCCTTGATGCTGTCACAATAGTAGCGAGGATGGATAGTCTGGGACTCCAATTTTGGTAATTGCTACCTTAAACCGATGAGATTTGTAGTTAAAAAAAATAATATTTTCAGAGTCTGTCTGACTAATTAAGAAACAATGTATGCTGCAAACGAAAGGTGTTTTTGAAATTAGGTTAACGGTGATGATGTAATTTCCCATTTCTGTTTTAAAAATAGCACTGATATTTCAATTATCGCCGGACACGTATTTTATAGGATCGTTCTACCTGCAGTGTTTACTGTCACTAGATTAGGGAGGAATGACAAGGGAATAGTTATAAGCCGCAGTTTTCAGACAAAGGAAAGTTAACCATTTCGAGAGGCTTGACTTCAGCGTAGCAGTACGTGCGACTTATTTTCTTTTGCCTCTCGGGATGTTTAAAAAAAAAAAAAAATGCAAAGCCCAAAGACTTCCTGGAGGCTAATCCCTTTTCGGGGGTCACATGATTCTTTTGAGATTTCATCTGAAGACAGTTTTCCCAACAACAAAAGGTTCTGCTGTCTGTGATCTGGAGTAAATCCTGTGCTTTACTTTTAACAATGAGTGGAATGTCACTACAGCATGGTAGTTTGCTTAATACAATGGAAGTTGGTACAGACGGGGCTTGCAAGTGTCAAACAGCCTTTGTGGGAAAATTTATATTACTGCAACTGAGTCAACAAACAGTTTTGCATGCGAGGATGCTGATCTAATTGCTACATTATACAGACTTTCAGTATTTTCGGTCCTATTTTTCTTTTCTTATCTATACAGTGATAATGTGAAAATGGACTGATATGATAATCTAATGTAGGGTATGAAAACACCAGACTGGTATTGTTATCTGAGAAAAGAGCTAGTCCCAGGCTCAGATAATAAGGCTGGGTCTCCGTAAGCCCCATTGGTTATTGTTAAAATAAATAAATAAATAAAAATAAATAAATAAAAATTATATATATATATATATATATCTATATATCTATCTATATATATATATATATATATATATATTTATATTCATGATGTATTTTAAAGTACTCAGAAAGTACTTTAATATGCATTATTCTTTGGAATACCTCCCCGGGACATTAAACTGTCCCTTTAGTGGATTACTTAGACCCCTGGAGAACAAACATACGATTGGTTACCAGTCACTAATTTTACATCAGCAGGTGATCTTAGTCTCTAAAAGCTTTAACGCAGATAAGCCATATAGAAGAGGATACTGAGAGAAAATGGTTAAACCACCTGAAAAATCACCCCATTAAGTTGTGTTTAATAACATTTAATAATAATGTTTCCATTTAATTGTGTTTTAATGCTTGATAAATTTTAGATAGGAAAGTCTTTCATGTGCATAAAGCCCCTTTTGTTTGCTCTGCTTTGGTGTGTAGTTTAAGTGGCTTTAAGTGGAACATTTCTCCATAACTGCTTTTTTCATGACTCCTTTAAAGTCAGTGCAGAAACATATTGCAGAGCAGGAGCTATTCTTGGGCTTAAGTATTTTTTAAAGATCTGAAACCGAACTAGTTAGCAGGTTTGAGCCATCCCATAGTAAGCTGATTGGATTTTTAAATTAAAATTCAAGGACATTTTTTTATGTTTTATTTAAATAATACCAACATGTAAAGTGCTATGGAGAAGGAAGTGGATACCATATTTGGTGGAAATACAATAAGTGTAGATTATATTAATGTTTTTAAAAATAATAATAATACTAATAATAATGATACGGTATGTAAATCTTTGCACTCCGTTTGCTTTCCTACTAATTATTTCCTATGTAAAAAATGATTTATTGAAACATAGAACTTAACGGCAGATAAGAACCATTCGGCCCATCTAGTATTTCCATTTTCCCAATATAGTGACTCGAACCTTATTCAGCCCTTGATCTTGTCTTCAAGTTTAAATTCCCTCACTGTATTAGCCTCTACCGCTTCTGATGGGAGGCTGTTCCATTTATCTGCCACCCTCTCTGTAAATAAGTATTGCATTGTCCTTTTTATATTGTAAATTTAAAGCAGCAGGTCTTGTGTTTTTGGCTGTTCGTCACTTCCTGATTAATTCATTTATAATTCAGTAAACATTTATTTATTTTTTAAATGTTCTCTAGGGTTCCTGACTAGCCACAAAGGTATTGTTCTGTCCACCTCACAAATATTTTGGGGAAAATACAACCTTCAATAATGTGTTCAATTTATTTCTCATGACACAGGTCATGGGAAATCCTTTCCTGCACAAAGTACTGAAACCAAATGCTTTTTAGTAGCACAATGTTTATGCTTTCTGGGTTTTTTTAAAAAAAAAATGTATATCAGATTAGATGTTATCAATATTGTTTTGAATAGTGCATAAGCTTTTATGGTGACCACCAGCCTTGTAAGAAGTGAAGTGGTCTCAAGAGAAATGGGTTTAGTTATTTTAACAAACACCAAAGTGATTTGTCTATATCCCAAAAGTAAAAAGAAATAAACCCAACAGAGAATTTCAGCAGCCGTTTGTGATTTTAAACCTAGTTTTTTTCAGCATTAAGATAGATTTTGGGGGGTAAAAAAACTACAAAATACGCCTATCATATATATGCATTATTTATCTATAATTTTTATAATTCAAAAATAAATGCAAAAAAATGTATTTGTAATTGTCCATGGAAAATCATCTTTATATTTTGACCTACTAAGGACATCTTGACATTTTCGTATTAATCTAATTAAAAGAAAAGTTTAGATGTATAGAACTGAATTACAGGCCAGATTTGTAAATTAAATAATAATATTACATTCATTTGGATTCATATGGATTATGCAGAGATATCGTCTATTTTGGAAGACAATTCCAACCAAGTTCTACTGAGAAGTTGATTACATTTTGTTGACAAACATTTTAGGTATCTGAAATTGTTTATGCTTTATCTGTAATATTTTCATGCAGTTTAAACAAGATTAAAATGGGAGTTAATTGGGCATGGGCTCACCGCTATTTATGCGTCAGATGCTTTTAAATAGTATTGCTGGGTATTCACTGATTGTTTGCATTTTTGTATATACATATGTGAGCAGCACCCCAAAGTATTAATGTCTATGCGTTTTTTTGTGTATATTCGCAGGTTGTTACCAGACCACACACAGGCATACCTGGGAACTTCCGAGCTCCGGCTACCTGGAGCCTACCCCTGCGGGACGCAGCCAGGACTGCCTTCTGACATCAATGGGGGGTCCCGTGACGTCGATAGGGGGTTCCGTGCTATCGGTGGGTGGTCCCACTGATGTTGGAGGCATTCTTGATTACGTCGGGGGTGTTCTCGCTGATGTCAGTGGGCGTTCCTGCTGACAAATGGCGGGCTAGGCAATATATGCCCATATAGTGTAATGGAATCACCAATATTTATGCCTTAGATAGCAGCGTGCGCACTGATTCCTTGTCTTGTATAAAAATGCATGTACCTTTTTTTTAAAAAAAAATATGTAATTATGGTTTTACTCAAAGTAACTTAATATTTTTGGTCATCTTATTTTTAGTAGCATCCCAAAAAGTGAAAAATAATGGTGACCGTGCACCTAGTGAACGCCTCAACCAAATAAATCGATGGAAGTTATATATATATATATATATATATATATATATATATATATATATATACTTCCCTTTACAGATATGCCTTCTTGATACAAACTTTTCCTCAAATTCTCACCCACCAGGATTGGCCGCCCTAGGCTTAGTCACCTTAGCCCAGAATATGTCACTGCTGATGGCATAAACCCCTTTTGGGCTTGTTGCGAAATGTATTAAAAATCTCGGACGCTCATCTCTGTCTCATGCGCTTCTTATGTCTCTGTCCCATGAACTTTAGGCGTTATCAGGGCTGCAAGCATTTTAAGCCTTATCCATTTTACATCCATTTCTCTCTTGGCCACTTGTAAGTCTGGCTGTAACTTGGCAGTTGTAAATTGATTATTCTATGTTATTCGGGCACAAACCTATAGTTTGTGAGTCTTTTTTCCAAAGACAGTCCTAACTAGAGAATTCCAAAGTTTAGCTCTAACAGTGGTTGCATGTTTGTTTTGCTCGTGATGCAAGTCTTGATGATCCTCAAGCTTTGCCCCAGCTCAAAGCTTTTGGGTCTAGCATAGGTGCTAATTATTGCCATCATAGGTAGCTCCTATAATCATCCACAAGTAGTCTTCTGTTTAATGAGTTAGCTTGATGGTCTCTGAGTGCACTTTTATGTTGTTTGATCTTTGATAACCGAGTACTGAACCCGTCTTATGTATTAAACTTGATATTCGATTCCTGCTTACTGAAGGTGGCTTGCATATTAGCCTTGAATGAACTTTGATTCCTGTGCTCTGAAACCAGCTTTTCAACTGATAACTGGCTCTGATCTCTGGTTCCTTCATACCAAAACTGGCTTGTGTATGGACTTCAACTGATCCTCAATTCCAGTGAACCAAACTTGGCTTATTATATTACTCTTATATCACATCCTCTGGTGTTCTGTACCCCTGAAGATAGTGAAGTTTGGGTGATTGTCAAGTATATCAAGGCTCAACCTCAGGTTGAATTGTGGCTTCCAGAGATGAATGTTGTGCTTCTGTACTAGTTAACAACCCCTGGGTCGACCTCTGGATACATAAATAAGAGAAGGATGGGCACACAGTTTTTTTTCTTTTCTCTTATGCGGCATGCCCTCTCAGAACCAGACTCACAATCAGGGCAACACTGTTTTGACCATGTCGGCTAAGAACTTGACCCACATTGAATTTCTATTGAAAAAGGAAAGCAAACCAATTAAATCTTTACACACCCTTAATCAGAATAGCATTATGCATTATTTCATGCATTTTTAAATTACTTTACTCTATTAACCTCCACCACTTCAGCTGCTGGGCTATTTCATTTATCTACCACTTTATCTGTAAATTAAAACTCCTTTACATCTAAGATGCTAACCCTCTAGTTTTAGATTATTACCTCTTGTCCCAGGGCTAGATTTTCCATAAGCAGGCCAGAGTGTGATATTATGTGAAACAGGCCAATGTAGCAAGTAATATCCTGAAATTATGATGTGTTGTGCCCAAGAGGACAATCTGCCCCAGTTTTGTAGCAGGGGACTGCCCCTCTAGACCTGCTGCCCTAAGCTTAGGCCTAGTTGACCTAAGCAAGGACACCCCATTGCATGTAACTCAGCAATGTTTAAATATGTCTTGGAAGCAGAAACAAAATCTTTTGACATACATATTCATACTACATAAGGGACTTAAGCTTTAAAATGTGCAAATTGACTGTTAATGATAAACCTGTTCCACATTATTTACTGTCACTAAAGTTGTTCCAATTTATTTTTTGTAATGAATTCTACAAAGTAGTATACTTTCACTTTATTTGGCGTGCTTTCATTTACCCCTTTACAATCCTTGTTGTTATTATTAATTACGATCGTTCGTCTTCTAGTGCTGATAAAATTTATCAGTGCTTTACAGACCTTTCACTTAAAAACTTTACAGAATGAAAACATCCCTTCGACAAAAGGCTTTTCGGAACCTAATAAGCTGTGCTTGTTCATTGCGTCATTTAAATAACTCTTTAGGTTCAACTTAAATGTGTTAGCATAGCAGTTTGAATAAATGAAAGCAGAAATTAGAAATAATTGGCACATTGTACAATTTTGCGTATTGCCGTTTTCCATTCAATTTCTGTAAAAGATTAATCTTGTAATTTCACAAGTAATAAAGCATAGTTGGATATAGCCAGACTACTCTGTTTCACATGTCTGAGCTTCAGCTTGTTTTTTTTAGATGTGTTACACAAAAGTGTGATTCAAATGTTCATTTTATATTATTGAGAATTGGTTGCCATGGCAATCGTTTTGGTGACTATGACTTCCACTGTAGACTGAAAATGAAAACAGTTCTAAGCCAAACAATTACTTAAATAAAAAAAAAACTCATAGTGAGAATTTTCTTTATCTATATTTCTTGTTGAGGTACATGGTGTTTTATATTAAGACGTTGTTTATCATTTCATGACATCATGTGCTTGGAGAAAAAAATTGTGAGCTTAAAAACATTGGATGCCGTATACCTTGGTGAATCAGAAAATAAGGAATGGAGAAAAAAATTTCCAAACTAATCAGACATGTTCTGCTTTATGTGGTAAACCAGAAATCATTGAATAATGGTTGTAGTGCTGATTTTCTAAAGCCTAAATTAGCAGGTATTTGAGGTTTTTGGGTCATCTCGCAGTGTTGCGTAGGTTTAAGTTCCCCACTTGCCCATCCATATCCCATGTACACTAATGTCTGATGCATGCTGGTGAGTTCATATGCATCTTTCTCAAGGTTGTGGATAAAGATATCAATGTCCTTCAGCTATAACACTTTCGAAAAAGGGGCAAGGTTGCCAAACGGGATGGCCGTGTTGAGTCATTTGCATGAAATAGGCAGTGGGCAAACAGACTTACATGTACAATTTTCTTACGCATCTAAACCTAGGGATAATGTTTGCTGAGCTCTGCTAAACCCTTTGGCAATCTTAAGTGGTCAGTTCCTTAGCTCATCCCCAGGACGCTTCATATCAACAGTTTATCATTCGTTAAAAATTAAAAGACACACTTCTAAGCATGCATACACAGATATTTGACAGATTTGCCTTAGGTTGTACTGTCACAATGTGTTTAGCACATATAAGACATGGTTAGATATGTTACACAACAGACATTAAATAAAATCCCTAATTTACAATTACTCGTCATTCAATTTCTTCCCATGTCATAATATGTATGGAAACTGAATTTTGTTTTTTTTTTCTTGTTGCAGCCAGAGCCGGCCTTAATTGTTCTGGCGCCCTGTGCGGACTACTCCTCTGGCGCCCCCCCATATCCCCAAAAAAAGAAAGGAAAAAAATCTCCCCCTCTGCCCCTTCTCACTGCCTTCCCCCCTCTGCCCCTTTCTAACTGCCTTCCCTCCTCTGCCCCTTCTCACTATATACCTCCCCCTGCCCCTTATCACTATCTACCCCCCTCCCCTTTATCACTATCTACCCCCCCCTGCCCCTTATCACTATATCTACACCCTATCCTTACTTACCTTGTTGAGGCGTCGATCTTCCTGCTCTGCCGCGGTGCACGCTTCACAGCTGAGCGCCAGAATAATTCTGGCGCTCAGCACGAGGCGCCGAGCGGTTGCTGAAAACTTCACGAGCAACCGCTCGGCGCCACTGCCCGGGACTTAAATGAAAACACTGTTTGTTTTTTTGTTTAACTTTATTTAACATCATCCATGTTAAATAAAGTTTAAAAAACTTTATTTAACATGGAGGATGTTAAATAAAGTTAAAAAACAAACAAACAATGTTAAATTTTAGTCCCGGACGGCGCGCCTGTTGCCAGGTCGCACACCCCTAAGGCCGGCTCTGGTTGCAGCAGAGAGATGTTTAAGGTAATTTTTATCTGAAATTTATATGAATGGACCCATTAATGGGTTCATTCCAACTAAAAACACATTGGGAAAACTTGCACAACAATAAATATGGGTATCTTAACATTCTTGTGTATGTAGTTTATTAATTTATTGATCTAGGGGAATGTTGATTTTCAACATGGTTTCCGTTTACTTAATGTACAGAGTTACTCGAGTTTGAGGGACATCCCTAAATCTCCATGAACAGTGAGATACAGATACAGTGCCAAAAATATGTCTGGCGTTCACCTTTGTAACTCTATTCTGCCGGTAAAAAAACAACTATTATTTATTTGTTGTAAATCAAGGATATACATCAACATTATGACATTCATTAATGCAAAATAGAGTCATTTTAGATTTCATGTTTTTAAAACACATATTGTAACTCATGGCTCAAAAAAGCCAACTCATGGGTAGTTCATATTAACTTAAATGGGCACGGAAGTGGCGTAAACATACACACAGATGGGTTCCTCCATTTGGTCTCCTACTCAAATAAAAATCTCAATACACATGTATGAAATATACAGTTGTCCCCTTCACACTACCGTACTAACAACAGGAGAACCGGGGGAAATAGTCTGCGACTCATTTTATGAGAGACCTCCGATTTACATTAAAACTGGCTTTTTAGTGCAATCATTATACATTTGTTGGCTTTATGTTGTTTTACTTACAAATCCGACAGCACATAATACAATCTTGTTTGGTAATAAAACTACTGTTTAAATATAAAATCTAATTAAGGCTAAGATATGCAAAGTGTTCATTTTAATACATTTAAACATGACGTTGTAATGAAAACAAATGTATTAAAAGCCAGTATAAGTTTGTGATTACTTTAATATACATGTAATCTCTGGCTAACGTGGCAAATGTACCCATTTAGGAGGAAATTGCGTTTTTCCCTAGATTTTAAAATTGCAAAACAATTTTACTAGAGAAAGATTATATACACAATGAGAGATCATGTAGGGGATCTTGCGAGAATAAAGCGAATAAAAGCAGCATTACTGACGCTTTAAAGTCTGAAATTTAAAAAAGCAGGTCTGACATGGTAGTTTTTGTATAAAAGGAAGAGCCATGCATTACACATCGATGATGCCAGAGGGCTGTGCAACACATCTCCAAAGCATTCGCCTCCAGTACTAAAGAGGTTAAGCAACCAAATCCTAATATTCATCAATTGGATCTTGAAGTAATTGATTTGGTCTCCATATCGAGGCGTTGAGGAAACGGAATGACATTATATCAAAACAGGAAAATGGTTTGGATTAGCAGAATTAGACACGGAATGAATATGATGGTTTACCTTTTATTTAGGAATGCTTTCATTCGGTACTCTGATCCACTTTGTTTATTTTGTCTTTCTGTTACAGATTAATACCTTGTTTCCAATGTATCCTGCTCTACTTATGTATCCAATTATTTTCATATCCTATAACCATCTGTATACAGCTAGGACAGAGATGCCCGTAATGAATTAAATAATGAAATCATGAATTGCTCTATATACGTCTTATTGATTAACTGTTTGTTATTCACGGTGTGCTGCTACTTAGCATATCCTTGGAGTAAGTGGTATATGCAAAAGGTTTCTGGTTTGACTAGGGTCCCCTCTTTTTGACAGGGTAGTTGGTTGTCACTTGACTCTGCTTGGTAGGGACAAACAGAGTTATCTCTTTAGGGGGCAAAGTGGCAGTAGCCACAAAATTGGGTCCCCCCAGGAGAAAGGAATAATTAATTCTTATCACTATAAGTCATCAGTTACCTCCAATTCATGACTAAGGGAAACATCCTTATACTATTTTTTTTTATTTTCTTGTGGAATATCTCAATACCGGGCACTGCTAATGGTTGTGATTCTACAACTGGTGACTACTCCAGCCCCTTCACAAATACTGAACCAGTACCAGTGTCTATAGGTAGACCACTCTAGAGAGGCTATGTGAACATAACTGAGTTAATTTAAAGAAACAGGACATAACTATTTCTTTCATTGTGGCAATATCCAGACAATTACCCCCATCAAAGAATACAAACTGAGGTGCATTCAGAAATAAATGTGTTTATGATTTCTTAGGCTATGTTAACAAAAACTATAATATACGAATGATAGATTGTATTAAAAAAGTAAAGAATAAGTGAATAATATATAGCAAGTGTCTGGTCGTTGAGATGGACACATATTCTATTTTTATGATACAATTTACAGTTAGCAAATTAACTCTTTATATCCCACCATTTTTTTTTGCTGAAGGTTAAATGTATTTGTTGTATACAACGTTTCCTACTTACACAGCACATGAAAGTATTCTGCAGCTCTGAAAATAGCTTATAATGACAATATAAAGCATAGAAAACTCCGATTTCAAGTGTGAAAAAGTAGGACAATGAAACAGTGTTGAGTCTGAGTATTAATATCCTAATTTTGTTGGTCACACCAAAATAAGCACAGGCTAAAATATGTGACCCTGGAAAAAGTTTAATTAAAAAAGTATCCAAGTTAGCATGGTGTTTTACAGACTTCTGAATGTCAAGCTGGATTGACTGGACTGTTAGCACTTTAGCAATCAATCAATGTACACCCTGCAAAGACCGGGGCGCAGGTACAGTACCATTGTCATTTATTGGTGACTGTAAGGGACACTTTCCTGCACTATGATGGATCGTGTTCTTTTGGTTAGAATCAGAAACACATTCATCAAACTGTCAACTGGAAACTAACAAAGCTGCCATTACTACAGTACAATTTACTATAATTGCAACTGTCTGCCCCATAGACACCACTAGCAAGACTTTTCTCTTCATGAATGGCACTATAGTACTCATTTACAGCTGCAGTGTGACGGTTTCCTGAAACGGCTACATATGCTCTAATTTCTCCATTTCTAACATCTCCATCATACCAGAATACTTCCTATTTACTTACTTGTGTAATAAAAATGGGCGATGTCAGTGTCCGATGCAGAATAATTAAGACCATGGATACAGAAGTACAAATATCCCATATTTCCAAAATGAGGGAAAAGGTGGTAGTTTAGGCAAACCACAACCATCTATTTGATTAGAAGATGAAAATACTCCAAAAAATACCTTTTCTCTGATAGATGGATAAGACAAATAGGGACACGAGCCTCTGAATATCAATCTCTAGCAAGAAGCATAGGAAATCATGGAAGAAGAGATAGATCTAGTACATACAGGCATGGAAAGCAGTATTTATACACATGAAATTTGTAAACGGTCAAAATCTGGTGTACTTTGTTCTCTGGCGTATACCAATGATCCACTCTTAAAGGTGATATCCCTGCTCTGAGCTCAAAGAAAATATGTACTTCTCATATAGTACTTTGAGATTTTGAAATTTCTGGAATGAGCCAAGAGTGGGACAAAGAAAATAGATTGTAGGAACGATCAGGACTGGTGGAACTTGTTTAAAAATGACCCACAGATTTTTGGTCCACAGAACTACAGTAATACCGATGACTCCTTGTGTGGGCAAGCATACAGTGAGATTTAATTTAGGTAATATGCATAACAAGGGATTACGTTTAGGCTGACGTGGCCCAAGAATAACCAATACATTTTTTATTTTTTTTTAGCAAAGTTGAATGGCAACTTCATTAGTTGTATATGTTTTGTATATTTGTAGGATAGCACCCTATCAGTGCCTGCTTTAGCTGATTAAGGAAACCCTATAGGAATGTAAGAATGAGGAAAATTGTACATTATTTAAGAATGGCTTCCTGAAAAGCTTTGGGTATTTCACAGAACTAGGGGTGATGTTTCAAGTACTGAATTTTGCTATAGCAGCTAAGTTTAAACTTTGCATTATTTTTAAGACTGTAGGCACTCCATAAGAGACAATTAGGTTTGCAGAATGTTTCTATGTGGACAGAGAGGCTTTGGGGTACATCAGTAATCATCTGTGGCTTTAAACCTTGTTTTATATAAAGTCAGTCTAGAAGTAATTTAGGTCATTTCCAACAATACTAACATCCTTCAAAGAGGACATACTACACATATTATCTAATAAAATTACAATGTACAAAACAAAAAAGTGAGAAATGTTTGTAAAAAAAACAAATTAATTTGTAAACAAGAATCAAGGTCTAGTTGTTTGAACATAGGCAACAAATTCAAACTCCTAGTCCACGTTCCTCAGCAAACTGGCCATGCAGCCAAACATTCCCTTTAATGTACCTTATCCATTTTTTTGTTATGTATCTGTGAAGGAGTGACAAAGTAAAAGTTTGTTTGAAGTAAAAAGGTGACAGAGGCTTAGCTACTTCAAATGTTTCAAGTGTTGATTAACAGTTTAGACATTAGGGCAACACACGCTTCCAGACAACTGTATCACAAAAAAAGTATATATATGTGTTAGACAAAAGGAAAGCAAATTGGAGCATTGCAGCAGCTGCTCTCGCGCCAGAAATGACAGGAATGCTGTAAAACGTCATTAGTGGTGTTACAGGGGATTTTTTTTTTTTTTTAAGGTTACTAAAGCGAGCTGTCATACATGTTACCTGCGATCCTGCTGACAACCTTTGTCAAGACCATTGTGTTATGATGTCATTTTCTAATAAGCTCCAGTGAGAAAAATGAACAGTATATTGTTCTAAGTATATTTAAACACCTGCTATAATATGTACCAACTGAACAACTCGAGACTGGGGAAAAAATAATATTCATTAAACGTCAAGAGTATTTCAGAATTGTCTTTCTTTTCATATTTCTCCTTTTTTTATTTTCCAACATTGACAGAAATAACAAGATGACAGATGTGTTTTCCTTCTTTTGGGTTCTTACTGATTTATTTTCAGTCTTTGTGAGAAATTCCTATACAGTTAAGAAGTCATGGTTTAACCCTTAAAAGTCGGACAATATCTCTTTTTGGAACAGAATGGGATAATTACTAAATCGTATCCGTTTAGTGTGCTTTAAGGTCTAAGCTGGGAACCACTAGCATAATCATTCCAAGTTATAAGTCTAATTGCAGATGTAGCTCTATGATATAATAGATTGAGTCTATATAACCAACCTCTGAGGATTTGGGACAGGGTTAGACAATATTGAATCAAAAGTGAACTTAAAATCATGGAATATGGCACATGGGCTACATTACTTGCTCGCTACCATCATATACCATGAAATAAGGACGATAATCTACATCTTCTTCGGTAGAAACAATCTAAAACAAAGCCTACAAAGGATATTTTAATTCCAAAATCTTGGTCAGTTTTTCCATACTGGATCACTAAACATGAAGAGGTTAAATGCACAACAGTTTTATAGTTACATTCTGCATTATATTAGTTTGTGAAATCTATGCTGGGTTTTTGCAATTGTATGCACCTCACTATTTAGTATGCCTTTCCAGCTAAAGAACATCTTTAAATATTATGTTAATTTATGGATATCTTGGCCCATCAAAAGATTTCAATTAATATATAGACATTATATGCATATGCTCCTTTTTATTACAGAAAGCTGCCTACCATCACAGATCACAATGAAGGCTTCCTGGCTGTCCCATTTGCATTTTGGTGTTTAATGGTGGAAGGAACACTTAGCGTAATATGTTTATGGTTGTGCTATTCGTATCTAACAGTTTAATGGTTTTAAGACTGTTTGATTTGTTTCTACAGTTTAGCAGTTTAGTTGATTTTGATCACCTCAGATGTCACTTAAGGTGAGGAACAGCTTCTTAATGTGAAATCATCTAAATCCTGTGATAAGTAGTTAATATGCTTTGTCTCATTGTGTTGTCACATCCTAATCCAGTGCAGAGCTTTCCTGTTCTTATGGACCAGTTGGGAGCTAGGGCATGAGGGCTAATGGAGACCCTGCTCCCCTTCTACACCACCATGGACAGTGATGACTGGGTTGCAGCTGTGGTACCCAATGCACCACTGGAATGGTATCCATGTATGAATATCCTTGTTTAAGTATTAATATCCATTCATAAAATAATTTAAACACTATATTATCTATTTTTTTAATTTATAATTCTTCTTGCCCTGTCGCCACTAAATTCCTTATTGTGAAAGATCAATAGAGTTATTGTGTATTTATAGATGACAATGACCCACAGTAGTTAAATGCAAGATTTGTCTATACAGTAGATGGAATCATCTGGCACCAAAATTGGCTAAGATTCCATTTGGACTGTGCTTGTCAGAGTGATGTCCAGCTGACATGAGACCCAAAAAGGTCTTACAGAAAGCTCTGTATGGCTCTAATTGTTATTGATTAGGTATTCATTGTATTATTGGTTTAGGAATATGACATAAGACATCCATCTTCACCTTTTGAATTTCCCTGTCACGATTCTGTCATCCCAGTTCTAAGATTGCTCGTATATCTTCCACTACCTTTCTTTCTGACATTCACTGGCTCTAGGGGTGACCCTCCTGTTCACTTTTAAAGTGGAAGGATGATAGATTGCCCGGTTCTAGCATGTTCACTTTGCTTCCTTCAATCACTCTCGTGATTGATATACAAATAGAATCACCGCGGGGGGTATGGATTAAGAAGATGCATTATGACATCCGATTAAATTAAATGCTCATGAACAATTACAAAAATTTGGAGGTAAAATGAATCAAACCCAAAACCCTCATAGAAAGTCATGCGTAAATGTTACTATCAGCATCATGTATGGATGTTCATGGCTAAGAACATTTTTTTTTTATATACACATCAATTCACATTCAGAATCATGAAAAACTAAATTTTGATACCTTCCACCTAAAGCCATGTGCTGTTGGACAATGTTTGAGGGAAAAGGTATTTGTACTATTTCAACATTTCTGAACAGTTGACTATGTAAAAAGATAGGATCTTTTTGGAGGAAAATATGATCATCATAAGCATGTACTTTTAAATATTACACTTAGCTTTTAATTGAAGGTTTCACCCAAGGCTCATGAGTTACCAGTACACGGCTTAACAGGAAGTGGTCCACTTTTGTATCAGTATTGTATTGGTAAAGGTGGCTTAGTTTTAGAGCACTCAACCTAAACATTGCCTTAAAGAAATGTTGTGAAGCACCGTGATGTTTTCACTAGGAGCTGCATTCAGTTGCAAATCTTCAGAGATAGAGCGAAAACATAAAAAAGAATCTGCATAACAAAGCACGGCTTAAAGAAATGTAAATTACTAAAGGATCTTGGAATCAGACAATGGGGCTTACATCTAAATTTAAGAGATCACGTTTCCAGCAAAAAGTCTGTTAACCCTTTTGTTACTGAAGAGATCTCCAAGGAACCACAGATCACATCAATGACCATTCACAGATCTAGTTATCAGGTCTTTGCCATTGTCACAAATTTAGATGGTAAATTCTCTGTTGCTAAGCAACATATTTAAATTTACAGCAGTGTTAGTGTCACAAATGACATTTTAATAAAGACTGTGATCCCAAAGATCACAAACAGAATCATCAAGTTACCAAATTTGCGCTGTCTCTCTTTTTTTTTGTTTTTTTGGCAAGTGTAACATTCAGCTTTTGGTCTGTTTAAAGAGATCAGTAAACTAATACACTTTGGATGTGTAATATGTCAAAATGTTTGGGTACGTGACTGTTTCCATAATAAATATAAATAAATCACAATTCTGCCCTGTTTGAAGGAAAAAAGTCTTTTACCATGATTTTTTTTCCATTTGCATGCATTTGAGCACCCAGTCAACAGCAAGATGACATTTTCTCATGGACAAAAACCAGTATACAAAATTTAAGGTAAGTTGTTTGGTTATGTGAAGAGGGAATGATTGAGTCACAATGATAGGGATGACAGATACCAAGCATTAGCTCACTAATTCTAAGACCACAAACACTACTTTGCCTCAGCTCAATATTTTAAAAGGTGTTTTCTTTAAAACGTTCACTGTCTAAGAGCCAGGTGCTCCCCTGAGCAAACACACTAGTCTTTCACCCATTGAGATTGAGTTCAGATCTACTCAAGTTACAAATAACATGCCTTTGGTCTTGTGTAAGATCAAAAAGACTACCTATTGGTAGCAATTCACACCACACTGTGCAAATTCATCTAAATCTCTATTCTTACTCCGTAATGCAATAATACTTGTTATTCTGAGCTGCCCGTCTTCCATCAGATGGCAATTTGAATAAACAGCAAGCTCTGTTCATGCTGACAATTATCATACTTGTTTAGCAGAGTTAAATCTCCATTTCTGCTGTAGTCTTTGCATGCACAGATGGATTGGGAAGAAATAAAAGTACAAACACATTATGAAAACCGTCTATGAATGATTCTGATTAGATGAGCAAATGGTTCTGAAATGCTATAATACCAATCATAAAGTCATTTTGTTCCAGGGTTTAGGAGAAATCAATCAATCTCATATCAATTTACATTTTTAGAAGACAAGATGTAAAAGGATATGAGGGCCTTGCTTACGCAAACCCATAGTCTGGAGATAGAGGCATTTTTTTTTGCATTTATCTATAACTTTTTTAATTACTGAAGTTACATTCATCATAAATTATTTAGCATGGACTTTATATTTACAAGTATTTCACTGGACAGTAATGTTATAATGTACATCAAATGTTATCCTGGCAGACAAAATGTTTCAAACGTTCTAAATCGAATTATGTGTACTATAGATAGCTTTGACATGACAAAGTAACCTCCATAATCATCGACAAACATTTGTGTCTTGACTTAATAAGATGTACATTAGATGCAATTTGAATATGTATACTGTAAAATATTGGGTAAAACATGTACGTGTGTATACCATGCATGCATACTATATCATTTAAAAATTTATAAAAATAGACTTAAGCCCAGGGAGAGACCAGAGAAGAAAATCACACATGGCACTTTAAGGCCAGCGGGCACTAAATGGTGTACAAGCCGTTGCTGGTTGGATGTACCAGCAAATTGTGTGGCACCATTGGCCACTAACCTAACTAAAGAGAAGAATGAACAAGCCAAAGCATAGCTGAGCTGAGCCAGACTTAACTGCTTGTGGAGCTGGTGGACAAGATTAGCCAAGTCTGCCTTGGCAGACACAGGTCATACCTACTTTATTGAAACATATTGGTGGGACCACAATTGTTTGCAATAGAGTGTCACCAACTTTTTTCCAAACCACACTATTGATCACTATTGATGCCGGAGTTGGTTGGAGTATACCATGCATGTGCTTTGGCAAGCAGAAGATCTAGTCAACTGAATACATCTCTTGCCAGTCTAGCAGCAAGAGGGCAGGGAAAGAAGAAAATGCATGGGGGTATTAATCCATCAATGTAAAATGGGGGAAAAACAAAATTCAAGTGCATATGATGGCTGGAGTGTCCCTGTAAGAAGTTTGCGCTATTGATAGATGTGTTTGCAAGTTTTTGTTTGCAATAAAAACAACTTTTATATAATTGAATATGTTTGGTCAAAATTAACACAGTAAACACCTTCTGTTTTTCACATTTCTCTTTAAGTTAGTCTATGATACAAAACAGAGCAAGAAATAATTTAAATGTTAAATCTCTCTGCCAGTAGAAAAATGACACCTTCCAAATTGCAGGAGATATAAGGTTTCATTGAGACAGACACAAGGCACCTGGTAAGTATAATGTAATTATATGTCAAAAGTGTAAGAAAAGAGACAAACAAAAAGGTGATGTAATATATTAGTGCCTGTTACTGGCGGTAAAAATCTTTTAGTGCCTTCTACCTGGGCAATTTCATTTTATCTTATATCCCACTACACCATATTAAGATCTTATTTCTCTGTGCTGTATACTTTAAGAGATGGTATTCAGGTTATCTGTAGAAAATTACAAAATTATTTCAGTAGGTAATAAATTGTACTGAAAAAAGTAAAGATCAAGCTTGTAACTTGTAGGACAAAGAGGAGAGGCTCCTTAGGAGAAGCTGTATCCTCCATGAGGTGTACCAATTGATGGATAGGCCATAGACTGTCAGTCCCTCTCTTTCAAGAATTCTCCTTGAAGGCGGTTGAGCTAGAGCATTATCACTTTTAAAAGCTGGCTTTGATTGCCTAGTGTGTAAGGGTTTTTATTTTATAGATTAGGGGTTGTGTATAAAAAGTGATTCTGGTGACAAGTGGTTTATTCACTAGAATTGTCCAATCATTACTTTGTATTGGTTATGTTTCACCAAATTTTGAAACATAACTACTTTATATAACCCTCATTGTGCTATAAGGAAATAGCCTCGAGGTTAAAACTGGGGACTAGAAGAAACAGGCTGCATATTGTCTGGAGGCCAAGCAGCTATGAATATGTATGACATCTTCATACACTGACACAAGCAGTCTTTGAACTACCCATCCTATCTTAGCTATCCTTCATGTGAATCATAACATATAGTTGTGTATTGTTGCCTAGGCCGACTAGGTAGCCCCCTATGCCACCTAATTGGAGAAAGATCACCCTGTTGAAACGCAACTTCTCTTTGGGCTGGATGAGGAGATCACAGGTCTCCTTTGTGTCCATCATATCTACACTATGGAGTGCTGTGCCCAACTGACATAGCCACCATAGTGACCTTACGCAGCTCTGCACATCACCAGGCTATGATGATCAGCATTGTAGACACTAGAATACAGTTCAAACACAGCTAGCGAGTAATGTACTGATGCATATTACATTAGGACATATGCTTGACGGGCACAAAAGTGGAGCTTATGTAATGTTCACAACTCATTATAATGAGAGACCGATCTCAATATAGCTTCTCGGTATAAAATAGGCAGTGATGACTCGTATTTTTATTCATTTCCAAGTTAAAGAAGAATGTGTGCCATTAGAGGTCAGTGAAGCCCATGAGTGACCAATCTGAATTGCCTACATACACTCCATTGACTGTGCAAACTGCCTCATCAACTCACCCATGCTTAGCCTGGGTAATGTTATCATTACTTTGGCATAATCCTATAATTGTCTCTCTGTGAGTATAGAACTTACCGAGTGAAACCTTTTTTCCTTTTTCATTTTCCATCTTTCTCTTTTTACTAATCCATTTATTAAACATACATAGATATTTTTCAGCTTACAGATATGGTACTGAATGGTGAGCATTGCAAATTCAGTTTCTATGGCAAAGCCATATCTGTTTTTGTATCAAATCACAATTAAGAGTTACCAGCAGAAAAAAAATGTTTGTCAAAATTTTTTTGTGGGAAAGGCTTTGGCATTCAACAGAAATATTATTTTTAATACTACAGTTATTTAGAAAGTTGTTAAAGTCAGCAGAGTGTGTAAAACTGCACCTTTTACATTGACACATCATGTGTTTCAATTTTTATTTGCTTTTTTACAACATATCCAGGACGCTAAAATCTATATAGAATTATTTATTATGTCTGTGCATAAGGATGACCTATTGTAAAGACTAGCATTGTGTCACTGTGTAATGAAATGTGTAGACATCTCTTAAATTAGTAATCTCACGATCTCTTTTTCTCTACTTCGTTTGGCAGACGCAAGGTTTTAATCTCTTTTTTTTTCTACTTACTCTAATTATCTTGTAAGTCTCTTATTTAGCTATATGATCAAGCTTCGTGAGCCATTAAATGTAAGGCAGTCTTCCTTTAATTAATGGACATTCAAATACTTATAGTGTCGGTAAACTTTAAAAATAACTTTGGCATCTTCAAAAGAAGATAGTTTTTTTTTTAATATCCCCCACAATTTTGAGCAAGCTGTTTATACTTAGAAGTCCTATCAGAGATGCCAAGGCTATTTAAAAATTGACTGGCAGAATTATAAATTCTACTATGGAAAAAAATAAAAATAAAAAAATAAATAAATAAAATATTTTTTAAAAAAAATATATATATATATATATATATGTGTGTGTGTGTGTGTGTGTGTTTATGTAAAGCTTCTCTATGCAACCCCATTAAATCATATAGGTAAATGAATATGACCCACATGGAAACCATATTTTTAAACCTTGAAACATGACATGCAATAAAAAAAATATTTTTGAACTGTACAAAGATAACTGATTAAAAAGATTTCAAATATGATATATGATTATATATAATTATATGAAGATGTTCACAAATCACACTTAAGATCATCAGTATCAAATGTTCTTTTGTTTTCATTTTTTGAAGCATCATCCCTTTTTAGTTGGGTGAATATGTCTATTTAACAGTTTAATCTCAAATTCCCCCTTCTGCATTTCAGTAATCCCAAACCAGACTTCAGACCAATGTATGAAATATTTCTCTTTTACTTTCTGACATTTGTACATTTTTTCCATTTTAAATAATTTTTCCCAGTTGTGTGCATTGTTTTCTTATTAAAACCATTAGTTGTGGAATTTCTGAACTTCTCTGTGTTCCCTAACATATACTTCATTACAGACTCACCAGCTTTGACGATATAATTGCAAGGTATAGGACATTTGACATGCCTGGAAGTCATCCACAAGTCTAATTGTTTGATTGGCAATGGGTACAGTCATGCACAAACATTTCTCTTAAGATCAATGAACATCTTAATTTTTCTGCACCGAACAGCTTGTGCAGCAGCATTACACATGAGAAAACACAAGATTATAAGAGTGACTTTGGTTTACATTCTTCCTTGGCAGCCGCCAGAGAGTCCATGGCCTATTTAGGGTACAGGAACTCACCTAGGTGTAGAATAACATCCTCAGGAAATCGGGATCTATTCACTGTAGTTTAGCTTGTTCCAAATTTACATAATACTTATGAAATCAGGTATTCGTTAGAATACACTCATGTGAAAACTCAGTAGACGCTTCAATTTAACCTAACAGGATATTATGGAATTTGAGTTACTATCTACCTAGGAGGGACTGAATGTTAAGTTTCTTTGTACCACCACTATGTTGATTTAACTGTACACTCTTTTTTTAATTTTATGATTTTACATATCAGGGCATCATATCAATCATCTGTTCCTTAGCAGGTCTAAAAAATAGGTAAATACAACCTTAGATGAACAACAACACATGACATATTAAACTGTGTCATAATTTATTCAACAAAAATAAAGTCAAAATGGGGAAGCCATGTTTGAAAAGCTAGGTGCTTCCATAGGAATCAAGAGGCTAAGTGGCAGACAGGTGCTGCTAATCGAATGTCCTTGATTAATTTATCATCAGCAAGTGTGACCACCTCTATAAATGCCAAACGTTTAGCTGTTTGCTGGTCTAGAGCATTCAGGGGTGGGTTAACACAATGCCAAGAAGACTAGACATCAGCAATGATCTTAAAAAGCAATTGTTGCTGCTCATCAATCTGGAAAGGGCTACAAGGCATTTGCAAACAATTGTTTAAAGTTATTGCTGCAAAATTATTGTTGGATTATTGTTGGATTTACAGCAATTCAAAGAGGGTGTCTATTCTTTTTCACATCTAAAATCGTCTTGAAGGAATGTCTAATATACCACACTGTGCCATGTGCCTTCATTTGCATATTATAACAGCTACCATTTTTACATAGCATAAACATTTTAATTTTTGAGAATATCGAAAAATGCTTGAAAAGGAATTTATGTGTGTTGTTGCATGCTTTCTTTCACGAAATATCTCCCCATCCCCCTTCATTGTTAGCCTTTGATTAGAACATCACAATTGGAATTAAGCTTTTGTGAAGAGAAGCCTGAATCACTCCACGGGTCAAAGACCATACGGAGCTCCTCCTCCAGGTCACTGATGCACACCGATGGCTTCTGTGTAAATGGATGTACTATTTTCTTTTAGTTAACCCAACTAATTATGACCAAGGTTTTTAATAATATCTACAGTTAGTCTGTATTTTTCGTCTTTGAATTACAAAATATAAAGCAATTTGTTTCCCCAAGAGCTTCCAGTACACACAAGTACTGGGTTAATCACCACTGACTTATTGAGTATAGAATCAGCCGTGTTTTCTCTGGATATACCAAAGGTTTGCTGTATCATCACAAGCTACTTGGTAGATGTACCATCCTATATACTAATAGAGACCGTTTCATTGCAGTCCCACCGTCACTACTTGGGTTTCTTTGACTGTTTTGGGGCTTTATGACTGGTTATTGGTTGGAATTCTGGCTTTACTAGACATATAGTTAATTGTAGAGTGACATTTTTTTAAGGCAGTCAATCACACTGCGTCACACCAGAGTGCAAAAGTTTAAATTTAAATTTCAGACAATCACACTGACATGACATTTACAAGTTTCAGTTGTCTCTTCAGTTTGTGCTACTCTGGATTAGATAAAATATATGCTGTCAAAAAAATGCATTCGTGTAAAACTGGTTTGTACTTTATGGGTGAAATAGAATGTCCCCTTCATTCTCCTTTTAACAAATCTGAAAGGTCCTTGAGAAACTAGAGCATCTTCACATCTGAATAGTCAGCATACAGCTGCAGTGGCCTCTGTCTGATGTCATTTATCACACAATGGCTGCACTAATAGACTGATCTCGAGATCACCTCAAGTCAAGCTGTACTCTAAATATTTTCAATGCTCAGGTCATGATAACTGTGAATCTGTTCAGTTCTAAAGAGTATAGCTAATCATAGCGATAAAGATCTGTACAAAAAAAAATGGAGCGGGTATATAGGAAAAGCCACAATATGAACAGGATCAAAATGGTTTTTATGGGCTTTTTGTGACAAAATATTCCAGTCAGATCCCTTCTCGGCCAGCTAGTCTCTAGAGCTGCAGGAGATGCAACTTTGGACTATCACAGAACTCTCCTGCATCTGCCTCAGAGCTTAGTTTCCATTTGTCACAACCAAATTCCCTGTAGAATTACACTGTTATGTGCTTTAACAGCCTGCCTTCTGAAATCCCAAGTCTCAGGTGTGACAATGAGTGAAAGATCTGTAGTTAGATTACCGCATGGTGAGAGGAAGTGACAGCTCTCTCCTCCCCTGCTGTGTCTTGTGAAGTACATGACATAAGTGCTTCTAATCTGTATAGAAATAGAAATATAAGTTGCTTCATGTTTAGGGGTCTCATATATTAGTGTCGGAACTGAATTAAGAGACATAATGCTGAAAAACGACTGTAGGTTAATCATAGCTCAAAAGAATTACCGCGGAAGATAAGAATCCGTCTTCCTGAAGGCGACTTCTGTTGTAATGTAATAATAGACCTATTAGTTAGGTGGCAGATATCACCCTGTTCAGACGTGCTTTCTTCAAACACCAACCAATGCATAATGTATATCGGTATATTGACACTTTACCAAGTTAAGAAAGATGGCCTTTTTCCTAATTCAAAATAATCACACGTGTAGTAATGTTTTTTTTTTATAAAGCTTTATTTTACAAATGGTTGTACGTTTCTACAGTAGGAGTTTGGCCTGATACAACCGAATGTCCTCCTAATAAACATTTGTGTCAGGTCCTCTTCTCCTTTTGCTCCAGCATTTATTAATGTGTATTAATGTAATTGTCATTTTAGTATACTCTCATTCTTAACATTATTGTTAATTTTCATTCCCTTATTGTAATAGCGCCACGGATTCAATTGGCACCCTGTAAATAAATGTGAAGTTAATGTAATAGGCGTGCAAATAGACAATATTAAAATATATTTTATATCATTTGAGAAACAACAGCCAAAAAAAGATGATGTGCATTGGCTTTGTTCCCAATCTGTCACCGACTGCAGTCATCGTTTTGGTTCTTGGTTTTCACAATAGTCCTCCCCCAAGATCCATTAATGTAGGAATTACTTTAGCACAGTTTATGTAGGTCACTTAACGTGTTTTGTAAAGCCAACTCCAGTCTTCCTCCAGTGTATTTAGCCAAAGTGCGGATGTTTTTGGAAAAAGAGCACAGGAATTAAAATATTTGAAAATATACTATGTGACATACCCAACAAATATTATATATATATATATATATATATATATATATATATATATATATATATATATTACTAAAGGTTACATCTACTTTTATCATAAATAGAATACACTTATTTTTATCATTGCTTCTTCATAACAGTAATAATCTATATGTTCACCCCATAAAAAACAGGAATCAAGGTTAGTTCTAATAATTGTAAAACATGCATTTTTCAGCCTGCAAAGCTGGTTTGGTTAAGAAAGCTTCAATTCTTAATTGAAGTCAGTCCTGCAAAAACAGAATAATAGTTGTAATTATGTAATTAACGTAAAGTTCACGCTGAAATTCTATATTTTTGTCATCAATGTTGCATCTAGAGCAGCACAAAATCCTATGTAAGGTAAACAAATTAAACAAAGAAGAAAAAAGGATAACGTAAGCCTTGTTTTCTTTGTCAATAAACTAAGGCATTTTCTTGTGACGTTTGACAGTAATGGTATACTTGCAAATGTACAAGAGAACAATTCAGAAAGCTTTCATATTCAAACAACAACCAAAAAATATCATTTGGTGTATTTTTCTTTCTGTAAAATACTGCCATCTACTGGATAATGGCAAAAACATGTAAACATATACTCTGACCAAGACGTTATGCTTTTGTTGTTTTGTTGAAGCGCTGAGATATAAGAAGTTTTACAGAACACGACACAATATTGAAGTAAATTGGAGAAATACCTTAATGACACGTTTTTATTACATTTTTTTACATATATATATTTTGCCTTAATATAACAAGCGCCACCAAGAGTAGCACTCTTCCACATATGTGGAAAACAGTGCCCCCTGCAGGAATCCATGTACATAAAGTAGTCACATGGTGAAAATCCGCTTACTAAAGTTTCTCAGGAGAACAGTTTCAAAGATGGAACAATGCAGGATTATGTGGGTTTTTTTTAATTTGTACTGTCTTTATGCAACTTCTCTTTAGGTTGTAAAAAATACTCATTGGTGGCCGGTCTTTGAATTCCAACCTACCTGAGGCAGCCATTTTGACAGCAGATAAGAACCTTCTGAATCACCTTATCTCTCCATTTCCACGTCTGGAAAAGAATAAACCCTTGTTCTTGATCCTAACTACTCATGAAGCCATCAGTGTGTCTATCTCACAAACAGCCACTGTATTTGTTCACCTAACATGGGAGACATTCCATGTATCCATAACCACTTTACCAGCCTTTACCTCTGCAACCATTCTTATGTTGTACGCTTTCTCGTTTTTATCAACAATGTACCAGTTTATCTATGGTTACTGCACCATGATTCTATAACTCCAATCCTGTAATTATTAATTGCAATTATTTAATTTATTACATTTGACAATAATGTAACATTTTTCTGAAAACAAAAGCATTGAGCTAACTTTATCTGGCTCAAGGATGTCAAATGCTGTTTTTGAGGTCTATCATCTGGAAAAATGTTTTGTTGTTCACTAATTCAGATTCCCTCATGGATAGTACATATTTGGAATATCTATCTTTTAGGCTTGTGCTACCTGTACTCGTTGAAGGTGAAACAGCAAACCTCCATGGCTGAGGGTTAAGTCAGCGCAGAACTACCGCGATTATTAACATGCGATCAAGTAATCTAAACTGTGAATGAATGAACTGGGAAAGTGAAAACATACCCCTTGTTTTCACCTCTAAAAGGGTGAAGATTTATATCTATCTCAGGATTTTTACTGTTACACTTTATGGATGCTTTACAGTGAAGGTGGTAGATAAACAAAACAGTCTACTATCAGAAAGGGGATATGGCTACCCAGAATCTAAAAATCCATGGACTGATTGAGATTTGAGTGTTTACATCAGGAAAAATGGGCAGACTAGATGGGCCAAATGTTTTTTTAATCTGATGTCAAATTCTATGTGATGCCAGATCCTACTGCTACCCATACCCATACTCAAGAGTTAATGCTACATTTCTAAGTCTATTCTAATAGAAGTTGGCTGGCTAAACAGCATTTTGTGTTTGATTTAAAATATTTTCCCACCATTCTTAAACACTTGTTATGGCTACATGTCACTTTTGGGCAGACTCTCTGGCATTTTATCACAGCTGATACTTAATCTATCATGATTTCAGATAACATTATATGTGAACATTATCACATTCTCCCTATCTTACTGTAAGGGTTCTATAAATAAATATTGATTATAAATCATTCTTTTCCTGCTAGAAAGATATTTTAAAAATAATCTGTTTCTTGGATCTTCAGGTTATTGCTCTGTTCTAACATTAGATTACAGAATGCCATTTCTTGGCCAAGGTAGACACTGCAGTTTTATGATATCTTTAGATTACAGTAGACAACTAGAACATTGTCATTTTGATAACAAGGATTTAAAGTTGTTGGAATGTGAGGCTGTGTGCTTTGCTCATTAACAAAAAAGGTGATTTTTTTTTTCACTGTGCCAAGAGTGTTATGCTTTGATATAATTTACTGCACGCTCTCTTTGGTTTTCTCAGTAAAATATTATCAGATAAACTACCTACATTGTGTTTTCCGGAAGTAAAAGTCATATTATATCTTGAATTCATCTTACACTAAATATACTGCGCAGAAATGCATGATGGAAAAGCAAGCTACAGGCAACGGCAATAGAACTTCAGAGATTGTAAATACAGATTATTATAGAGTATATGAAGCTATATAATATCCTGTGTGCTGATTTTTTTACTGCCAGCTTTACGCTTTTGTTACACGCTTACAGTATTGATTTTGTGATCTCATGCTACTTTCCTGTTTATCATTTTTTAATTGTCTCATTGTTGCCTTGAGTTTGCACTTGGTTGTTTTTCCCACGCAGTACACAGGAAGCTGTTCTATGGCGTTCGGCTTCCTTAGATTGATTCTCACAGAGACTAGGTCCAGCCTACCCTTGTGCGCTTTGTAATCTGTGAAAGAGTATTCGTTTATCCAACCTCAGGAGACTTCCTTCCTAGGACCCAGTACAGACAGTGGCCTAATCATGTCTGTTCCCAATAAGAGCTCCCCACGTAATCCTGGTGTTCTTATCTCAGGACCCGTCACCCGTTTTTTGACATATAGTTACTGGTAATTTTGGTTCAGCCTTCCATGAAAATGTCGAATAGGTAAATTAGGCCCACATTTGAATACATATCACATATACTTTTGTCTCTGTAAGAAACAGCTTTCAGCTTTACAAATGAATGTTTTTTGTACGGTGCCAACTGGCAGAGAAAATCTTGTACACCCACAATCAGCTTATTGAAATGCATGTGCTTATACCTTGTTTGTATGTGTTAAATGAAAGGACTGTCAAATCAGGGTCATGCAACAGAATGTAGCAGATCTTGCAAGAAAAGCAGGCTATGAAGTCTTGCTGTGAAAGTCTTCTACACTTCCTAGATGCCCACACTGCTGCTGAAAAAAAAATCCCAAGAAGCAACAAGGACGCCAATGCTTCTAGAACTTATTCCCAACCGAATAGGAACTCTCAAATATGAGCATTCATTTTTGGTATGTACAGTGACTGCGTAGGTTGAGGGCCACAGACACCGGGAATTGAGTTGTACATACATCAAGCATGCACAAAAAACACACATGCTACATACACAGCTTCGGCACACAAGCATGGATGTGCAATAGCTCTCACCAAAAGGTTATTCAGAAAATGGACCAATTACATTAATTATTTTGTGGAAATGCAGCTTGTGGAGCTTCTTATAAAACAAAACCTACTGTTTTTTTTACTTTTCGGTCAAAACCCAAGCAGGCCAGTTCAGAAAAAGCCCTTTCTTACTTCTTTTCTAGATGGCCCCCAAGCAACTTATATAATTGTGCAAAGGACATAGAGGCTTATAAGGGTCTCCATTGTTCGGCATTAGCCTTGAGGGATTGTTTTTTACACTATTATATTTATGCACTAATTCTAAGATAATTGGAGAAGAAATGGTCTTTACTCGTGTTCTACTTTGTATTTCCTTTTTTTTTATCTGTTCAGAACTATTGCTGCTTTTTTACAATAGTAAGAGTGAAATAAATTTATAATTCCAGAAATTGCTTAAAATGCTTAATTTTCTTATTTTAACCTTTACTAGTTGAATAGGTCACGTACAAAATAAAAGAGAATCATTTTTTAATGTCTAATGGTTTTTTTGACATCTCCCCATAGATTCACGTGTCCACAGGACATACCTTCAAATGAAACTGACCTCTGTACTCAGGCATCCAGCAGAGATGTGAAGAAATAAATGTGTATTATTAATGTTGATACTGAATGGTAATGCTTTGTAGCACAGCGGGGCTTGTGTTCACAACCAGCAGATGAGGGCAATGTCAATGTACTGACAATGTTATATCATTGTACATTCAGATGTGAAATATGAGGAACCACAAGTGGCTATTACAGTTGCCCTAAATATTTGTTTCTTGTATGTTTCTAGGCAAAGAAATGAATAAGAAGAGGCTTACTTTATTTAATCTGCTGTGCTATTATTATTCAGCTCCTTCAATGTAAATAAGCAATGACTTTTTTGCAGAGTTCCTGCTTAGACCATAGTTAAAAATCATTCTTTACCTAAGGTTAGTAGAAAGGACAAAAGAAGGATCAACTTCACCAAGACTCAACATAATGAATCACACGTGCAAAGGTGCCACACATATTTAAAAGACATTATTAAAATAAATCCATTCATATAAAGTATAAGAGTAAGTATAGGATCATTGATAAATGATAAAAATGTTTAATTCAATAGGCATGATAAGAGTTATTAATATTACCTACAGCACTAATGATGAGATTACAGGAAACATTAGTTTTTTCGCTGCTGTTGTAACTCCAGTCATCTATACAGATGAAATTGTGTTATGTATGTTTACCGGGGTTAAAGGTAAAGCAAAATGGGATTACTCTGTCCAACAGTTTTTTTTCTGATTGCAAGAGACACACAACTGCTCACTTACATGAAATGAAACCAACAAAAATGAAACACCATGAGCAACCGGAGAAAGTTATCCTGTACTGGCTGGTTGCACACATACTGTCTAGAGCTACTTCAATATTGCATTCTCAGTGTGATTTTCTCAAACCAGCTTTCTGTGAATGTTCCTGCCACTGTATTCCATGGAGAGTACAAAGTGTTTTGCTATTTTTCCAACACACAAACATTTTCTAACAACTCTTTCTTGTTATGGCCAAACTTGACACACATAGCTACATATTATTAATAAACAGCTATTGTTATATGATCATATTATTTATATATTTTCATGTGGAAACATCAAAACATTAAATGTTCATCCCAGTTTGTAAAATCAAGTCATCAATTAACCTTCAGTAAGCCAGTTTTAGAACGCTCCTTTCCTTTCACACAATAACAGGATATGATGCTGCTTCTCACTTGGCTGTATGCAGCAAGAGTACTGAATTTCCTCGACTTAGCATTTACACGTAAATGTAAAATGATACAGTGTATTGTATGTAGGGGCTCATACTGTAGGGACAGCATTGCTGTACTATTTGCAAAACATCCACTGGAACGTTAAATGTTTGGGGTTTTTTTGTAAAAAAATATGTGCCTTTTCTCCTATAGGATAAATAATGAGTCTTGAAGATGAGTGGATATTTATGTGCAAGTGTGTGTCATTCTCAGGTGTTTCATTAGCCTTTCACCACTTCAGTCCGTCCTCAACACTTCATCTTTCTCTGTCAACGTTCCTCATCTGCTGCTCCACTGTGCCAATTGCTCCACCCATACCCTTCAGAATCAAATTCAAGCTCCTGACCCTGACCTACAGATCCCTTAACAACTCCGCACCCCCTTATATCTCTACCATTCTATCCTCCCTCTTCATTCCTCTCATGAGCTTCTACAGTCATTACCTCTTCCGAGTCCCTCCATCTAGTTTATTCATATAGCTTCCCTATAACTAGAGAAAAAAAACTTTATAATGATGTGCATGAGTCCCTGTAGAGCATCATGCATGCAAAAGAATGTTGTACAACACTCCACATTAGAGCTCTGCGCGGGACTGCTTTTTAATCCCGCTCCCACTGATTTTTTTACCAATCCCGCCCGCTCCCGCAATGTGGGTGTTCCATTCCTTCCCGCCACATTTGTGGCCAATCCCGCCCGCTCCCGCCACATTTATAGCCAATTAAGACCACCTCCTTACCTGAACTACAGATTTCCAGTGCAGTCCCGCAAGGCTGCCCTCGAGTTGCTCCCTCACGGGAAGTGACGTCACATCACGTGACTCCGTTTTGTTCCTGGGCGGAGCAAGAGAGGAGACACTGTAAGGGAGCAGCGAGAAGGCAGCCTTGCGGGACTGCCCGCTTTTCTTCCTCCAGCCCCCTCTAATTGGTGGTCCTGTTGTACTGGGATCATGAAGTTACTGCCAAGCATTTTTTCTTTTAGAATAATACGGAGATGTTGTCTCCCCAGGTGAGCCACTTACAACTATAATAGTTGTACCCCTTGATGGTAGCCCTGTGCGAAAGGGTATGAGTGAGTGAATTAATGGATAATGATCGGCACTGGCGTGGTTAGTGGGCATGGTTCTGGTGGTGTTCAACATATTCAACATCCAATAACAAAATGTCCTACAATCATTTACCTTATATAATATGGTAATAAACATATACGTATCATGTAGGTTTCAAATTCATTTAAGCTCATTTGCGCTGGGTCCTCCTCACTTTTTGTTTCTTTAAATCCAAATTGTTATGCGAGGCACAACTTGTTATGTCCTGCTTTCCCACTATGCACTGTAAATAACAAGTAATAATAAGTACATTAATAGAAACATAATCTATGTTACACACAATACTGAATTAAATGACTATAAATGAATTATTCCTCATTCCTGACTAGAAATGTTTTAAATGACTCGCACTTATATGTTAAGGAAACATCTTATAAAAGGTTTATGCTGTGGCCATGAAAATATTTTTCTGTTATCCCTCACACAATGATGAAGATAAATATTACATTTTTCAATCAGCTTATTCCCAAGATTATCACATTTAATACACGAAAAATTAATTTATCTCCTTGTATAAACAACAACTTTCTCATGAAAGTCATCTACTTTGTAGCCTGCTGAGACACGTTATCATCTGAAATTTGATATTTCACTTTGTGTTGAACTTCTGGCATGTGTGAACATGTCTGCTCCTGAGCAGAAAATAAATGACGGTGGTAAATATATGAGGTATATATGATAAATTAGTGGTTTTTATTTTTGTAGGCACAGAAAGTACCATTTTAATTGTTCAATGTTTCTTTTCTACATAGGAAAAGTAGGATGATGATGATGTTCAAACATATTATCCACTCCCACATTGCTGTCATCACTCTGCTTATCTCACTGGGAATGCATATGAGATTTATGTGGCCATCTTCACCAAGGATAGTATAGAGCAGTTCTGGAGAAAAATAGTGTTTAAGAAAAAACACACAACTGTTAATTGCTTGAGTTTTGCCTTTATACAAATAGTTCACACCAGGCCCGTACTGGCACACTGGACAAATGCTCGGTGAGCCGCTGGCCGACTTCACCAAATACTAACAGCTGTGGTGTGAGGCACCGCCGAGTAAGCACATAAATGTAGTGTGCCTGCAAGCGTGCAACTATAAGCCATGCTGACGTCATTAGGTGGCTGTCACCTTAAAGTGTCAGGACCGGATGGCCATTGGTAGTCTGGCCCCGGTTCACACTAAGCTATACACACTATACCTTGAACTGCAAGTGACTTCTTTTTGCAGAGTTGGTCCTTTGAAATAAACAGTTACATTGGTAAAAAGTACCTGTTCCTGTTTTGGGTTTGCCATGCTTTTAATATTTTTTTAGCAATACATTAACCAGCCATCATATGCACTTTAATGCATATGATAGCAGCGTGGTGGCGTAACCCTTGAAAATCCATTGGGGGAATCTGTACAGCAGATATGTTCAGCCAAATCTCATATACTGTACCTACTACCAGCGCTGGCTCTGCAAACACTGCAGATGGTGGGGGCAAGATCCCCTGTGCACAATTATGAAAATCACTCCCATTTTTTTTTAATGGAAGCACTTTCCTGCCGCTGATTAGCTGATTCAAGCAGCCAATTATCAGCAAGAAAATCATTGGACCACAGAGAAGTGATTTTATTTATTTATTTATTTTTTTAAATGAAACAAAGTAGTTTAATTTGCATTATTTGTTGGAGGGAGTTCAACAATCAAACTGACTCTTGGCCATTATTAAACACATGTATTTCAGGAGTCAAAATAAATAAATAATATATATATATATATATATATATATATATATATATATATATATATATATATATATATAACATTAAATATACTCTAAACATTAAACTTTAAAACTTAAGCCTATGATATTTATATTTGCTAAATATCCATGATCCATGTGCATTTTTAATCTTCCCATCTTCTCTTTTTACGAAAAGGTGTTCAACAAAAAGGATTACATAGGATTAGTATGGTCTAATCCAATTCATCATGATATACCCAAATACTTCACTGAAGGCTACATTATAAAACATTGTATGTATCCTCACTCCATTTCAACACTTTTTTTTACAGACACTCAGGTATATTCACAAAGGCAAAAGATCAGTTTCATAGGAGAGATCTTATTGCAGATAAACTGCTTGAATCTTTTAACAATACTCAGTGTTCTTTTTTTTTATCCATGATGAGATTCTGGCTCATACTTGACAGATTATTTCATCGAGAAGGGTAGCTTTTTGTCTTATCCCGGACCACTTCCTTTAGATAACACCACGCATATGATTCATGTTTCAGTACTATTAATATTGAATAGTTTTAAAGAACAGATGTGTGCTCTTCAAGAAAACGAAATAAACAATAAACGTATACATTTCTCTATCTGGCCAAAATAATGTGTATCACTCAATATATGGATTTAGTGTTATATGTGTTTCAGGCGCAACTGTATCTATCAGCATGTAATTTCCTCTACTGCCGTTATTTCCTTTATTTTTATGAATCGCTCTACAAGTGCAAGATTGTGTTTTCTGGTACACAGTACGTCACACAATTAATTGTAATAGAGAATACAGAATGGTGATCAATTTATTACATTTATATTTTTTGGATAATTATATATGAAGACAACAAGAAAAATCTATGAGCAGTTAAAAATAAATCTTTCAAAACTCTTCTAGTATAAAGGCTAACCCTTAATCTTGGAAAAAAATGGGCAGACTAGATCTTCCTGTTATGTAGATACTATGCACACCTTAAACCAAGTTTGGCTAAAAACGATATTCATAATTGAATTTAGTTCTCTATTCTACTTGTCAAAGCTCAATTTAAATTTTGGTTTCCCCCCTGTATATAAACTGAAGGGGTATTTCTAATTACTACAAACTTCTCGCTATTTTCTGTAATGGTATATTTTGTCAATGTATCAAGAGTAGGGGCGCATGAACATGTGGAGAAAAAAAAAAAAAAATTGGTATAAATAAAAAATGGTATGTTTTGTCTGCTTAAAAAAAAAGCTCTAATTCCTGTTCTACATCGTAGTCAATTTAAGGAGCAAAATGACATCTTTGGTATGACAGGATACTTGAGCCATAGGTCAGGAAAAAGGAAAGGTTACTGGATGCCACCCAATTATGCAATATTTAAAAAGAAAGAAGATGATAAAAGCACTGAAATAAAGATGAAAGTAATATGCTTTTGTGACAACAAATTACCAATAGCTACAGCCCTCCGAAGCTGTATTCTCAGCTTCACTCACTGCTTTGAACCACAGAGGTAATATTACCAGGATGTGCAATGGTTGAAAAAGTAACATGATATTTTTTGAAGAGATACCTTAGCTGCATCAGTCAGTAAAAAGTCTGAGACATTTACATATAAAGACCTAGCTCTGTGATAAACTATGTTAAGAATCCATTATATATACAAAATAATAAATAAGATAGCATAAAAAATAATAGGTCAAGCAGATGTTTAGATAAAAAATGTATTTATATGTACTAGTGCAGGGTCATGTAAGGTGATGTTACGTGACTCTACTGAATTCGCCTTCGCATTTATTTGGAAATTACCACCAGCCAGGCAGTATCCAGGGCATGAAGAGGTAAGTCTTGGGACTCAGGACCTCTTTATTCTGAGATGGGTGACAACCAGGGGCATAATTAGTTGCCCCAGGGCCCCCCAACTTCAACAGCTGATCTGTACCATCATTGCCCTCAAACAACTTGCCTGTGCCCTCTTTGACTTTCCAATACACACTCTGGTACACAAATTACACACACTTACGCAATACACACTTACGCATTCATTCTAACACACACACTCCATTTCACTCTCACTTATGCATACATGCTCACACACAAACACCTACACATACATGTTCACACTAACACAATTACATATCTGTGCTCGCAGACACACATTCTTTGCTCGCATTCATACATCCCACCTCCCTTCCGCCGCCGCCGCTTACCTCTCACCACTTTGTCTCCAGCTAGTAGAACACTTTGTAAGCAGCCTCAGTTTCACTGCGGAAGTCACGTGATATAACAGGACCCCGATACGATCCTATCCCCATGTTGGTTCAAAATAGGTTAGAAAGGGCCCTTCCGACCTGGATACTAGGAGACAAGGGATCGCAGAGGTTGCACTGGACCCCCTAGAGGCACAGGCCCCGTCACTGCAACCCCTGTAGTTATGCCACTGGTGGCAACCCTACTTGGGCCAGAATAATCACGGATTATTACTGTCTCCCTCAGACTAAATGCCATGGGGCACCTCCTTCAATAAGTTGAATGATGTAGGATAAGACAGACTCAGACTGGCCACCTGGTACACCAGGCAAATGCCTAGTGGGCCGCTGGATGACATTGCCTCATACCCATCCGACCTGCCATCCAACTCCAGCTTTAGATTGGGTGCTGCAGAATGCGACCTCTGACTGGATATACCTAACTTCACACCACGTGAGCATAAAAATATAACATGCGGTTACGCATATCCATCCGTCAGCACCACTTATGTCATCACACAGATGCTGGCCTTAAAGTGTCTGGACTGCTTCATCATTGCCAATCCAGCCCTGACATTGCTCACAGTTCTACTGTATAACTATTTTTGACCAATACAGTATTGTGCATATATATTTTCATCTAGGGCAACAAAATTCTGTGCTTGCCCCTGAGGTGTATCAAACACGTTAAGCCATTTGGATGTCTAACTCAAATCATAAAATGTGGGTGCGCAATGCTTCTAACTACAAATCACTTACGATTAAGACATAAAAGCATCAAGATTTAAAGCTGTAAAAATAGATTCTGACAGAAGAATGTGATCTTATGAGGAAGTCTCTCATGCTACCTACAGATTGATATGGGTCATTTACATTGGATATGTTAAACATGTTCTTTTTAGTTCACTTATTTTGACTCAAAAGGGGATTACAGTGCTTCATTGTACTTTGAAGAACATTATTAATTAGACAGAAAAAATCAACATACTCCAATTTATACAGCAAAATAAAAAGGGAACAAGTAATTATTTTATGTGATGAATGCACACTTTATTATGCGCTTGTCTTTTACATTGTTTTGTCTTCTTACACTCCCAAATCACTATTTTCTTTCTGCATTCATATTTTGTTACCTTTCTTCTTTAGCATGGCTTTGATTTGGAGAAAGTACATTTTCTGTTGGTATAACATGAAAGCCATTCAACATTTAATTTGGGCTAAATGTATTCTCCATTACTAATTAAAACAATTAATACAGTAAGCCCCAAACAAAACGTACCTTGTTTTCTAATGTTCGCTCACAGTTTTTTCCTCTAATCAGTTATTGTTTGATTTGTGCCTACACAACGTTTGTTCTGTTTCGAATGCACCATGGCACAAAATGATAAGCTTCCCACGCTGCCCATTAAAAATTAGGAAGTGCTAAAGTAAAGCAGTGATAGGGCATTCATCAATGTTATTGAATGTGTTAAGGGACTGCCAATTGAAATATCAAAAGCAATTATGTTTTGTTTAGAAGTAGACATTACACACTAACTGTGATCACCACTCATTTCCTCTTAATTGACGGACAAAAGTTTATGGTTCTCAATTTCACTTATTGTGTTGTTCTCTTCTGATTTGTGACATGTAAAATCTTAATGTAAAAATAAATATAAATATAAATATAAATATGTGGAATTTCAAAATACCGGCGTTAAGTCTGTTTTCTGTAAAATAGATGACCCGATTTACATTAAACATGGCTCATTAAAAAAATGTTTGTAAATGCATTCTTATCAAACAAAAAAACATGGTTGAATATCATTTTTCCACGTTAAATTAAAACACTGGGTATGTTGTCATGTTTAGATTTTCATATATATTCTATATAGTCAGAAAATAAAAAAAAAGAACTTGGAACTAGGACTGTAGAAAGTAATCTAGGCTATGTTGTTAGCATTCCCACAACATTAATATGTAAAAGGGTTGGAATTATGTTAAATATTTTATTTGATCATTAAAACCTGTCCTAGATGTGCTGATTAGTTGGCTCTGTGCAACTGAAACCTGAATGACATACTGTTACAAACAGATAAAAAAAACGAAGCAGAAGATATGATGTGGTGAAATTTTTTTCATTTACATAGGTGATGTTCTGTTTTTAGCCACAATTCTGTAGTCTAGCTGTTTTAATGGTGTGCTTAAAGGAATGAATTGTGTTGAAAGTACACAAATATTAAGGCATTATGTATGTCAACTAAAAAAAATAAATGTCAGATTAAACCACATATTTTCTAATCTTAACATCAAAGATGTTCTCCTTCAAAGCTTTTTTCTCAACCTTTGCTGAACCTGTTTTGTTTTGGATTATCACACATTGGGTTCACTGAGCACACCTATCAGAATGTGGGAAAATACCATACGTCTGCTAAATGCTCATAAAATGTCACACTTATAGGTCATAGAAGACTAGATATTGATTTTAACGATGAAGGGAAACTTACCCACCCTTGCTGCGGTATTAATATGAAGGATTTTAGTTTTTATTCATTTTTTTAAATAAACATTTATTCAGTAGGTGATCACAAACTACGTACATTGCTATTGATATTCTTGGTTTCTTTAATATGTTGTACTACATTGTAATTTTTGTTTTTGTAATAAAAGACTACATGCAATCTAAGTCCTTTTCTAAATCTGTTTAATCTTTATGATTAAAGAAGAATTATTAAAAAGCTTTTCATTTAACGTTCATTCGTTACCGTATTTACTCAAACATAAGGTAAACTTGTTAGGATCTTAAAAGAGAACACAACGTTAATCGTAACTATGTTCATTAAAAAATTACCTACAGCTATTGTGCTATTTACTTTATTTGCCGTATGAATGCTAAATTTGATGGCAAGCTGTGGCAGAGCCAGCATTATGTCATAAATGTAATGTTGTGAAGCTAATGTACTTGTTCCCTTTTTACAATTCTTCTAGGTACAGTTGCAAACAGTTTTTTAAGAAACTCGGAAGGTAGGTTGTTCCAGACAAACTGTGGAGATCTAACCACAATGAGTTCACTGTATGCCAATGGCCTCCAAAGTGACCAGATCTCAATCCAATAGAGCACCTTTGGGATGTGGTGGAACTGGAGATTCGCATCATGGATGTGCAGCCAACAAATCTGCAGCAACTGCGTGATGCCATCATGTCCATATGGACCAAAACCTCTGAGGAATGTTCCCAGCACTTTGTAGAAAGTATGCCACGAAGAATGAAGGCAGTTCTGAAGGTAATAGGGGGTCCAACCCGGTATTAGCAAGGTGTACCAAATAAAGTGAGTGAGTATATATATATATATATATATATATATATATATATATATATATATATATATATATAACCTTTTTTAAGTCGAATAAAATAATTGAACAGAAAAATGTCTAAGTTATGATGGGGCAAGAAAATCAGTGACCCTTAATTCACACCATTAGGTGCATAGCTAAGCTATTCATTAAGTATGTGTATATCACCTAAAAATGGATGTCAGCTTGATTGAATAACAACAAAGGTACATTTAATAGCAGGTTTTGTGAACCTTGTGCCCTCTGAATAATGCTGGATTTTTATCATTGCAGTGAGTAAACATCTGTGTCATCTATTGCCATACATGAGTCATCATTCACAGAGAGACATAACATCTTTACAAGACAAAGAGACAAATCTACGTAGCAGTAACTTGCAATCGCTCAAGAGCAGGCCCTTTTCTTCTTCCTTACCAATATGTCTTAAAGCGTGTTAAAGTTAATATCAGATTGTTTAGGTTACGACTGCTGTCAAGAGCACTGAATAAATGGCTGTGTTTTTCCTAATAATCAGTTACTCTTGTTACCCGTCTTTGCCATATCTCGGCTGGTTCTTGGTAGGATAAGACTCAAAAGAGCTATATTACTCCCACAAAGCAACAGGCAGTAGACTAATTAAGGACTGATTAAGGTTTATGTCTTTAAAAAAATAACTATAGGAGCTGAATGGTTCTAATCTACCATCAAATACTGTTTTTTCTTTTAGGACAAGGTTACTGTTGACAAAATCACATATGAACAAAGAATAACACATATCTATGGTGTTTCAAAATCTCATGTGAAAAAGTCTAAGAATCTATATTTCTCTAGTCTGTAGACGAGCGGGCTATGTTCTGAGCTACCTGTGACAGCAGTAAGAAAAACTAGAGTTAAACACTAACTGATCCTCCTAGATATAACCCTAACCATTGTACGCAGACACTCCAAGATCACAGGCCTATCCTTCATGTATCAATTAAGTGAAATCAACTTCATCAATATTAATCTCCACAGGTTGAATGTGGCTTAATAGATATACATTCAGAACTACAAAGCTATTGGGGAAGATCTTTAACGACTCTTCTCAATATAGCTGGCCATGCCCGAAACATTATCCTCCTAGCTACCCACGCAAGAGATTCAAAGATACTAGACTACAGTAACCAGCCAAGCCCTGTAATATAAATATTTCTCATTTGGATAATATGATAACCTTCCTTTAGATAATGATTTGCTTTCCAATTGGCAATAAAGGAACATCTCTATCATAATCTCCCCTGCACTAATCTAATATAGCTGACTTTGATAGAAAAAAAATATCTTCCTCCCAACTCAATTACTCTTGATGCAACCTCACTCATGCCTGCTTTAGATAAGATGTATGTTGCCAAGGATTCCACTTAAGTTTACTGTCATGTCTGTGCAGACATCTTATAGTTCCAAAGTGTTGACTGTAGATACTATGGATGTTTATAGGAGAGTATTGGAATAATTTTAATTAGCAATTAGCCACAACAAATGTGCAATCGATTACTCCTGTAGCTTTTAGAGCCATGAAGTTTTTACATCTTAACTCGATTTTTGTGATTTCCCACAATAGTTTTTTTTATGGGCTCTGTTTGTGAAAGAATAGAAGACACAAAAAACCTTTGGGGGTTTGGTAAATTTGTTAATCCCTCTTTATTATCAAATAATACATTTGTGGCTTTAGAATTTTTAGTTTGGAATGGTCTTGTTGGATGCAAGGCTTGATTCAATACCAGAGGTACATTTATCACAGAAAAACAATCCTGACATAGATTGCAAAGAGAATCTAACATTGAATCTGACTTTGAAAGGGTAGAAAATGGGTTGAATTCCGCATTAAACAGAGAAAAAGCCATGGCGAGTTAATCTGGATGCCATCCCTTACTGCCCAGAGGTCAAAGCACTTGGTATATCTGTAGTCAGCTGCTGTACTCATCCTCTCAGGCCAAATCATAGAATCCCCAGGTAAATACACCAGGAGTAAATGGCAATCATTTAATTAAATTTTAACGCTTAATTTTTAGATAACAGGTTAATACACATCTACACACAAAAAAACTTATGGTATCTATGACATTGTGCAGTCTCAAAGTCTAGAATTGCTTCTTAGAAACAAGCATTGTATCAGCACATTAGCCAGATGCATCAATGTTTTTTTTTGTTTATTTTTTGCGCGACTTGTTCTTGACTCTGAGAGCAGCATCTGGCACTACATAGGCATATTGCTGAAGAAAAAGAGTAAAAGAAATAATTCAATGCACTCCATGTGGTACCTGCTTGACAGCTAGAAGTAGTTAAGTCATCTATCACTGCCATTGCTCCTACCAAGTTTCAAGATGAGGGATTTTTGAAAGAAACTACATGTAAGCTTTTCTTCAATGAGCCTAAAGTCAAATTGTAGAGTTGTTTTTTTGTATAGGATCACGAGTAACTTTCAAACGTTACAGGAACATGATCTTTGTCAGTTTAATGTACATTTGATGTTTCTCTTAAAGCCTCATTAATCTTTCCATTATGGGTCTGATCCATCTCATCTCCTTAGTATTATGTATAAGTATCGACAGGAAAGCTGTAAACAAATGATTTACAACATCCATTGTTATAGGGGTATTAAAACAATGCATTCTAGGATAAATAAAGGTAAGAATTAGTGCAGGGTTAGACCGCTGAAACATAAATGGTCTTGAGACTTGCTATATACAGACAAATGTGAAAGCTTGCAGACACAAGGAAATGAGGTTTGAGAAACCGACAAAAGCTTTACCTTCTGGGACACTTCATCAAAATCTGTTATAGGGGATTTAGATTGTCGCTGTCCATGATCTGGGGATTACCAAGACACAACATAGATGTTTTGCTAGAATTTGGTTTCTAGCAATTTTAAGTATTTCATGCTTGAATGACACAAAGGCAATTGCTTGTCTAAGTCTGGTTATCATGTGGGAATGATTAGATTATAACTTCACCGCTATACGACTCTTTATTCGCCAAAAGATACAATAAAATATCCCACGATTTAATTTGGCAAAAGTAATTGTTTTGTATTACAATTTTGCAGCAAAAACTTTAAGGATTAAATTGAGGAAATAGTTATCTTCATTTATTGATACCTTTTAGTATTTTCTTGTTTATGTGTTGAGGTGTCTGAAAAGTATATACTTTAATTCATTATTTAGTTTGCTAATGTAAAAGAGCTGAAAATACTGAACCATTCAGCCTATCTAGTCTACTCTTTTTTCTATCTAATCATAGTGCCAACTGTTGATTAGCTGGCATCATTTATATGTTTGTCGGCTTTTGCTAAGTCTGTTAAATTATGGAAGTTGTCTTCCCTATTACCTATTTTTAACTTGAGAGACTACAGCAGGGATTCTTGAATGGATTTGCAAACTTAAGTGGACACGCGATCATAGGCAGGTACCTGACCACTGATAAGAAATGCTCACAACTATGCCAGTGAAGCAGACAGAGATTATGATACAGCTAAAGCCAATCACAAATTCCTAGCCAGAGCTCAACATCATCATTGAACTAGTCTAGGTATTCAGCTTAGAAATTTCAGGTTAAATGTTAAATGTTTATTGGGCATTGCAATGTTCTACTGCCACAGAGAAACGCAAATAGACAACAGCTTGTTTAGTTTAAATTAAATCTTATATTTATTCTTTTTCTTTTTTGAAGTACATACACAGTTATGAAAAAGTCAAGAATTATGAATAAACCACTTTTTAGATCACTAATATACAAATTAAAAAGCAAAGGACCTAGCTAAAGCAACCATTTTGCAACCATAACCATCTGGATTCAATGCCAGAGATCAATCCTTTACAAGTAAAACCATATACAATACATACATATATATCTTAAGCTATGTTTTGGGCACATATACACTTATTTGAGTTGCTCTAATGTCAAGTTCAGATTCATTATGGTCAGAGCTTTTTCTGCTGGCTAGGTTACTTGCAAGAAGAACCTAGTGTTTGCACCCTTTATGATATAAACACTTTCACACCTATACGCCACCTGCTAATCATATCATGGTGCCCATCAAGAAGCAGCATGCAGACATTGAGGAAGCATTAATGGAGAGGTCAGCTGCAAAGAACTCCACCTTCTCACTCAGGTACAACCGGCTTGGTGAGGGTGGCCCATGGGGCAAGCTTGCCCTGGGCCCCATTTTATAGAAAGATTGCCCTGAAAGCTTTAAGCACAATGTAGCAGCCAACGTGTAAGCATGAAAGTTCAAAAGTAGCCAAGTTCAAAAATTGTAAACACTTATTAAATTATAGTGGTATGAAAGGCAACAATGTGATACGTATATGACTCTTGTTAAAAACGAATAGTATACTATTTTTATTTAATTTCTCCTTGAGTTTTGAAGGTTATGGGTGCTGCGCAAAAATCCTGAAGGCACCGCTGAACGATGGGATTGCAGCCAAAATATAAAATACTTAACAATTAGGAGTTCTTCATCACCTGCTTTCTTTAAACAGAATGCTGAAACGTTTCTTAAAAGACAACTAAAATGATTTACTAAAGCAATAAAACAATCTATTTAGAGTAAAATACTATTTTAGAGTAAAAAGTTTTTTTTTTAATAATACTTCATGTGATAAAGTATCTATTGTCTGTGTTCTAGCACCCATATACTGTAAATCTTCCCAAATCTTCCCACTACCGCAAGACTATAGCATCTGCCAGAATTGAAGATCTTCCCAAGACAAAATAAGCATGTTTCTGCCCATGAGAATATAAGTGTATAGTTTCCCGGTATAGGGAAAATGTAACTGATGAAAAAGTCAAGGACATTTCTTCTTCTCACACTTGTTTAGCTCTCACAAGAAAAAAACAAAACATATTTGCTAGTAAGTTGAAGGAACTACTTAGATTGTAAGCTCTACTGGACAGATATCTTCTTTTACAAATGTACCTATAATATCCAGCTAAAATATCTGTAGGCTACAGAACATATTATTTAATTGCTCTTATCGTACCTTCCCCTTTATTATACTATAAAACTGCAATGTAAAGTAATTAGGTTAGTGCTTAATAAATAAAACTATACATACTGTACATAGATGTCTGTGTTCAGTGCCTGCCACATCTTCATCATTTGGTAACATAAATTTCTGATTTTTTTCCGATTTACTGATAAATATGTTTTATGTCAATAAATTAAATAATAATAATATACATTTAAAAAATAGAAAGAAACCTGTTGATGAGTAATGCTATAATGAAGAAATAATTAATAGAAAAATGATTTGAATTTTCTGGATACATGCACACATTTTACTTTTAAAGTATAGATTTGTCTAGCACATCATGTAAGTATGTGAGGTAAATACTTTATGATTTATCTGAAATTAGTTTAATTTGGTATAAAATGCCTGATGAAATGTAAGTAGTCTCAAAAGCTTGTAATCCAATGCCTCTCAGTTCAGCCAATAAAGATATAATGAACTCAATTTTCTCAATTTCTTTTCACAGCTAACATGGTACAATTCTATACTTCCATACTATTCCAACACCATCAAATTCTTGAATTGGAAGACTTGCTGTCTTCCTGTATCTCCGCAAGATAGTCTCTTTTTATCCCAGGCTCATCTGAGCATATAGGTCAATTCCTGAAATACAGAGAACAATAAAAAAAGGTCCTTAATATATTGGTTACTTTGCATTTTCCGTTATAATTTTCTTTAAGTTGCATGTCAAGCTGTTGTGCAAACTGTGGGAAGCAATTGTCCTTTGAACTCTTAACTTCCTAACATATCTAAGAGTATCCTCCAGCACAGATATGAGTTAGGGAATGCCCCTACGAGCAAGTCTAAAGGTGATTTCTACACATATCCTGGTGTCTTTGTGTGCGTGTTGTAGACATGTACATATTGGCATAAGTGTATTTTATATTGTTTACTGTATGTGTATCCTGGAACAAATAAGCAAGTGATTCAAAATACTTTATGTTCTGTCAGAAAGTAAGTATATATATATATATATATATATATATATATATATATACAGTGTGTGAGAGTTGCTAAATACTAAATTGAGAGACAAAAAAATTATGTCTCCCGATAATCTCAATAATCTAATCAGAAAGTCTGGGAGAAAATGGGTTTGCATGTTTAATTTTTACGTTCGGATCTAAAAAAAATTAAACTTTCAAAGCTTATTAAAAACTCTGTCTCTGTTGAAGGGAACTCTTGCTGGGCTACCCCTACAATTCCACAAATAAGAGACTTTTTTTGCTTGCCTGGTGCAATCTCATGAGTCACGCGAGGTATAGTTCTGGAGATCAGAAGGCTGATGTATTGGAGAGAGTTCAGAGGTGGCAAACTAGAATAAAAAGTGAGTAGTGCGCAATAGAATTATATAAATAATATAAGATGCAAATATACAAGCAAAAAAATGTAATAAATAAATAAATGTGAATGTGCTGCTGGTACACCTCAGAACAAATCCCCACTTTGTTAAAGAAAAACTACAAAAACATATATAGGTGACCGCGCCCCTCACACCAAGTGAGTATAAATAATGCAAATGATACCAATTCAATGTAGCTTCAAGGAAATCCGAGCAGTATGTAAAATTCAATCATAAAACAAAGAGAAAAGAAAAAAACATCATAGTGTAATTCATCAAAATAGTTGTGTGTATATATCTAACAGGCAAAATGGACCCTTAAGTTTGGTGGGGCTTATTCAAGCCCATAAACCGCGTAGGGGGGTGAGCGGGAGGGATTGTTCGTCTCCCGAATAAATTTCAGTCTCCACCGTAGAATTATTCAAAACTTCGTGATCTCGGAAGAAGAGCGAGAAATCGAGGTAACTACTCCCAAATTCTTCAAAGCACAGATCCGGAGGCGAGGGTGAGATAAAGATGAATACTTTAATATATAAAATAAATAAATAATCGGACTAGCGGCAGTTTTCAAAATCACGGCGACCCGCGTTCATCCACTGCTGCACAGCCGAATGTATATCCGCAAATAAAAGTCACGTCCTCCTTCTCCTCTGTCACAACGTGCAACGTACGACGCGTTTCGTGCTATACTTCCTCAGGTACCAGGCAGCAGTGGATGAACGCGGGACGCCGTGATTTTGAAAACTGCCGCTAGTCCGATTATTTATTTATTTTATATATTAAAGTATTCATCTTTATCTCACCCTCGCCTCCGGATCTGTGCTTTGAAGAATTTGGGAGTAGTTACCTCGATTTCTCGCTCTTCTTCCGAGATCACGAAGTTTTGAATAATTCTACGGTGGAGACTGAAATTTATTCGGGAGACGAACAATCCCTCCCGCTCACCCCCCTACGCGGTTTATGGGCTTGAATAAGCCCCACCAAACGTAAGGGTCCATTTTGCTTGTTAGATATATACACACAACTATTTTGATGAATTACACTATGATGTTTTTTTCTTTTCTCTTTGTTTTATGATTGAATTTTACATACTGCTCGGATTTCCTTGAAGCTACATTGAATTGGTATCATTTGCATTATTTATACTCACTTGGTGTGAGGGGCGCGGTCACCTATATATGTTTTTAGAGTTCAGAGGTGGGCTACTAAAATTGTGAATTGTTTACAGGATAAACATTATCAGGAAAGACTAAGGCATCTCAATATGTATAACTTATAGAAAAGAAAAAATAGCCGGGTGTAATTAAAAAAAGAGCATATGCATAAAAAGATTTAACAAAGTAGGAGGGAATTTAGAACTGTTTAGAAATGTTAGAACAAGAGGTCAAAATCTAAAATTATATGGTCAAGTGTCAGGTTTTGAGTCTTTCCACCAGGACAAATGGGCTTATCAGATATCAGATCATAATAGATGCTAGTTTCCACAAGTTATCCCCGAGTTTAACAGATGTTGCAAAAACTCCCTTTCATATAATAGCTTTCACAAGGGTTGAACAGATACATTATTTAATTTTTCATAAAAAAACACGAAGCTGGTCTTCATACTCTTGGAGTTTTCACTCCAAGCTCCGAATGACACTGTATATGATCCTTTTCATTTGATAATGCCATTTGAAAATTTCACTTGAATCTGTGTACAGAATAACCTATTTCATTTTGTGGGGCAACAGTCTAGTTAACAAGCCTTTACAGCAAAAGCCTCAGGTTATATGCCTATTACACGACAATTCTAAGACCAATTAACCTATTTGCTACCTGTCTCATCACCTACATTCAGATTATGTTAGAGCAACTGTTAGCACTGTACTTAGTCTTGCCTCTAAGCATTATGAGGCATTTGAGATTAATTGGACCACTCAGTTAAAATGATAGCTAGGATTCATTTATTTAGTGTAGAATGTTATAATTAGTATAGTTGTTTTGTGTCAGGGTTAACCTTTTAAGGACTAGGCTGTATTTAAGTTTTTGGCTGTTTTGGCATTTCTGCAGTATTTGTGTGCTAGCTGTAATTTACTCATTGAGTGTACCCACACAAATTATATATTGGTTTTTTTTCCAGAACAAAAAAAAGCTTTCTTCAGATGCCATTATTTGTATAATTTACAAAACCTAATAAATAACATGCTAAATAGATTCCAATATTTTTCCTGAGTTTAGAAATACTTAGTTTTATTTTCATTTTTTAGTGTATAGCTATTTGCAACTCTTGCCATCCTGTGCCCATGTCCTATTTGTGACATCTTTTGAAGCTGGCAAATTCAATTTACCCGCATCAAATCATATAATTTTGAAAACTATAAACTCCTGGGTATTTTAAATGGTGGTATTTAAACACTTTACTTGCACTAATTCTATCACAACATCGTACACAACATTGTACTTCTGGCATGAATTTACAGCTCCTGGTATATGTCACTGCCAAACAACACCCCAATATGTGTTCAGCATCCTCTCCTGAGTACAGTGATACCACTAATACATATTTTTGTCAATGATATTGAGGCATTTTAGCAACACCGGCTGCATGAAGCGATTGTTGATCGCTTTGTAATCTCTGTCCAGATGCAGGGCACAGCCTTATTGGAAAGACATGACGTCTTTTTAATATGGCGCATATGATGGCTCCGAGAAGTGATCAGACGGCGCCCCTACATATGTTTTTGGTGTTGCGTAATCCCTCGATATCGAGGCATTGCAGCCACACCATCTGAGCGAAGAAAGCGATTGTTGATCGTTTTCTAAACACATTTAACCCCATGCCGTGCCAGGCATGTAATTGGTCTTTAACTGTATGTTTTTCTGAATTATTTAAGGTAACAATGTTAATTGTCCTTTCTGATATCTTTAGACAACTCTCTCTTCTGTTACAAATATCTGCATCTTTTTGTATGTCCCAGTTTGATATTTGAATCATTACAGCTATCCAGTAATTGAAGGCCGCAAACAGGGCAACAAAACATATGTCATGTGTATACCAGATGGACAGATGGTGAACAAAATTTATCTAGCACCTCTTTCTAACGAAGGTTTAAGTTACTTTTCATTTTTGTATTCCTTTTCCAAGTTTTGCTACTCTCACTATTCCCCCCTCCACAGTTACTATTAACAAGGCTATTATCATCTTGCACGTTGACAACCATCACCTATAAAGTGCTTCCTTGTGGTATACATTTAAAAATAATAAGGTAATTAATATATCCCACAAATTATATGTGTTAGGGGAAAAACATATTCATTATGGCCACAGTATAGGCTGGCCACATCTGCCATGTTTAACCAGGACACATATAATTTTAATGTGTTGCTTACCAGTACAGGTAGATCTGGTTGTATAATCTCATGAATTAGTTACCCAGTTATAGATCTTACACAATGCACAGCAGCACTTTACCTGCACTGGTCAGCAATATGTGAAAATTATATGTGTCCTGGAAAAAATAGTTACCCAACCACAGTCACAATCATAATGTTAAATGCAGCAGCATCCAGAGGCAGCACGTCTAGACATCATGTAAGATTATTGGTCATGGTAGTATTAAAATCCTATATGCATGTTTTAGACTGACAAGACGTAAGCGACACCACACCAAGTGATTCACAAATTGTTAATACCCTTTTCTTAACAGGTAGATGAGATTCCCTTTTAAGTATCCCTCCAATACTTTATTCCTCAATTAAACCGAGAGACCAAGTTTGCTGCCTTGGTGTCACACTTTTTAAACCTCACATCTTGTCCTTTCCTCATACAAGAGACTAAATTACAAAAAAAACATTCAATTCCCAGGTGATATCCCATCTACATTATTGCAACTATTTGCCCTTCCCTTCTTCCACCTTTCACTCCTCCAATCTATCCTGAACACCACTGGCAGCCTAATTTTCTTATCATATAAAACGTCATTTGTTGCCCCAATGTGCAGTCTCAATGGCTCCCCATACCCTCCAGAATTAGACTCTTGGTGCTTAAGAGCCCTTAAGAGCACCCACCATATATCTGTTCATATATATAAATGTTCTCCTACCCCACCCTGTTTGTTCTTTCCACAATTTATCATTCTCACCTCTTTACACTGATCTAGCTATGATTCTACCCTGTTCTGTCAGAGTCTCTACTAATTACTTGGACTTGGACTGATTGGGAGATGCATACAGCACTACACTCGACCTGCATCCTACATCACCACCCTTGTGATTTACACTTCATTAATGTCTCAACATCACCTTTTCTACATCCTTTTCTACATCCTCACCCAAGCAGTCCTTCTTATTGTGTCTCATTCCATCTCAACTTCTTAATAACTTGTAAGATTGCAAAAGCAGGGCTCCTTTTCTTCTTCACTGTCCCCCTATTGCAATAACGCTACAGAATATGCTGGCGCTGTATGTGGGCTTACCTCTGCAGCCACTGTTTTTAGGGACGTACAAGACCAAATACAGTGTAAATGTGTATATTCACAACGATATGTGACTGTTTTACTGCATAATTTATCTTTGTTACAAAAGGTATTACAATGCAAATGGCAGTTTGAAGTAAGTAATAAAGATGTCAGTGCTGAGTTAATAAACTGAATGTTTTCACATTAATAACATTTCCGTTTAACACACATTACTGAATAACTTCACTATCATGAAGACTGCCATATGGCTGATACACTTATACATAATTGCCATGCTCTCCAGTTCTTGTACACTAATGGCTGTGCAGATTGATTTAAGGAAGACGCATCTGGTGTGCCTGTGGGTAACAAAAGAGGTGTTTACATGGAGTATATAATGGCGATACTGTCCATGTGTCTCTTGCAATACACAAACTGCCAAAGCCTAAACTTTTGGAGGTAAGCTTCATTTGAGCTATTTAACTCTTGCAGGGCTGTAAAATATTTCTGCTTTTATTATGCCTAATCTTAAATGCCCCAACGTTTTAACATGTGAGAGAGGGAAAACGGACTAAAATAGTATTCATTATATGCATTTTTTTCATATAAAAATTCTATAAGTTCTTCATTTGCTGAAACAAAAGGATCTCTTTATGGAATCAACAGTGTCTCTTTGGTATTCAAATCTTCCTATTCCTCATTCCTCTTCCGATGTCCCTGAATTACAGGTTCTCAATGTGTGTGTGTATCCCAGTGTTTTACATTTCACAATCATGTCACCGGAAATGGTTTACATTATGCCGTAACACAAGTTTATTTCTCCAATTGATTTCACAAAAGCCAGAAAAGGCTCTAAAGATTAATGGTACACTTTATAGGTAGACAGTATGCTGTGTCAAACCACTAATAGTATAACTACAGCCATAACCAGACATAGGGTGAATTAAGATATATATATATATTTTTATTATTTATTTTTTTTTATTTCAAATCATATTGTATGCCACTGATACAATATTAAACCACGTACACTATTAACAATGCCCATTTTGAATCATGCTTTTAAAAAGCATTTACAGATTTAAAATCAATACAGTATTTACTAGTTAAGGACAACAATATAAAATACCTTGTTCACAAGAAAATGTGTTACTTCATATCATTTAAATGCTATGTTGTTATACAGTCTTCCCCAAAATGTATAGTTGAAAAAAAAGTTTACTTTTAACATATGTATAACCATAATATATCAGCAGAATGTATAAACGTGATCTCGATGGCACTTACAATGTTCTAAACCACCACAGTTATACTACATACACCTCCACTGTCTCCTTCGGCAACCCTGCCATTACAACCCACTTTAAATCCTTGGTGCCAATGGTAACCTACGCGGTACAATTAACATTTTTTATGAACTTGCAGTACACTTTATTCCTTAATGTTTAGGTTCTAGCAGAAGGAAACCATCCAAGAACTGCTGTAGACTTGATTTTAGACTGCTAGGTTAATTTTTCAAGGTTTATTTTCCTGATCCCCTAACTCACCTGGGAACCTCACAGGGCAAACTTACCTGGGAACCTGACAGGGCAAGCTACCCAGGAAATATCCCTCTTCAGAGGAAGTGGCTTTTGGTGGATGCAGGGCTAACCACATGTAGGGTTGAGATAGCCTTGCGTGGGGCAGGGGTAGAAGTGCATATGGAGAGGTCTAGCCCCAGACTGCCTTGCTAGATGAAAGATGGAGGGGAAGTGGATGGTGAGTGGGCATGACCAAACACAGTTCCACTGAGTCGAACTCGGAGAGTTGCCAGGTATGCCCCTAGCTCAAATCTAGGCCCAGACTGGCAATCTGGGTTTATTGCAGCTAGTGAGTAAACATGCTGACAGATTATGTAGAGTTGTAGCACGTGGTGCTTCTATCCAGCATGTGGCTGGACATATGTGATGTATCACATGCTAGCCTTAAAGCGTCAGAGACAATTTTAATCAACAGTCTTTTTTGCTCACTATGGTAGCATTGGCTTGTGTAACTAAACTCAACTACATGCTGGACCAGCCTAAATCTAATTAGGGATAGCTTAGGAGGGATGTACACTTAAACGGCAAGCTTGTTTGAGCAAGGTCGATTTTACCTTTTGTTACACTACTTGTTATGTCCTTTTTGCCCATTGTACAGCACTACGGAGTATGATGGTGCTATGTAAATTAACCATAATAATAAGAATGCTTGATATAATAAAAAAAATCCAAAGGTAAAAATTACTACGAAAGTTCTGGAGAACTCCCTGCCTTAAAAAGTTAAAAGACAGTAAACACAGCGGTAAAATGTGAACTGAGTTTATAAAAAAGGATGTTTCTTGTTTGTTTGCTTTTAAGTCTACAACATTATCTGCCAAGTAATGTCTCTATGTTATTTGATGCTATACCTGTGCTGCGCCGCATTGTTTTTCTCATAATAAAGCAGACATACGATCATTTCAAAACCAAAACAGATTTAGCCAGTTTTGATCCAAGCAGGCTGCCTTAGGGGACACTTAAGACATCTCTAACTCAACGGAAGCGTATTTTTATAACCATTTTAAATTATTTTACTGTATTTATTTTAAAAGATGATCAAAAAGATTAATAGACAAAAAGTAGTATATTTGCCAATAAAAACAAAACTATTCCTAATCCTAATGATTTGATTTAGTTGAAAATATAAAATGCAATTTAGGGTTACAGTGCAGTTTAAAAAATACAAAAAAGTATCGTCCTGAAGTATGTAAAATGTATAAAGATTCAATAGCATGACTTCTACAGAATTGGTGGGCAGACATTTTCAAAGATGGGGTATGTAGAATGTACATCAACCTATTAGTCAAGTCTAATATCATAAAGCTAACATTTCATCCAAAAAGCAAATGACACCAATATAGAGAGTTAAGGAACTCAATCCAGAAATATAGACACATCACATGTATCTATTAGGCGGGTATAGTATTCCATTAAAACATACCCTGTATGTAATGCTTACAAGGTAGAAATTCATGTAACTAACCAAAATCAAAATTGATACTAGGATATGGAGTCACAGACACTGTATATATTTATATCGTTTGTATCACAATCTTATTTAATTAGTGGTTGTTACTTTATTTCTTAGTACTGTATTGTCAGCATTCTGACTACCAAGTCAAAAATGCACAAAAGGCACATTAGTTAAAAAAAGGTTTAAACTGATTCAATTAAACTTATATACAGTCGGCCGTGTGAACTCACTAAGCTTACACTCACAACTCACTCACAACTCCCATCACACATGCATTATGATGGACCTTACCGTGTCATACTAAACCACATAAAGCAACATGTCAGCAATCATAGATGCAATGGCTGCAAAATCATGAACCAATCATCATGACCAGTTGAAAATATAACAAATAATGTGTAGGAAACTGTGTCTAAAAAGAATTTCTATAGGTTACATTCTTGTAATCATATGCTTGCATTATACATTGACCTTCCAGCACTCTACTTTGATAATACTTACCATGTATCCAGCTTATGGAAATTAACATGAAAAACTCTGACACACCCCACTCCTTAGTTTACATAAAACAATTCTTTTTACTTGATTACTTTTGTATACATTGTACAGCTGATGCAATTAGATATGGTGGAGAAATAAAACAAGCGATAATGTAAATAAGAAGATAAAGACAGACAAATGTATATATATATATATATATATATATATATATATATATATATATATATACAGATATGAGAAATATTTTATCATTATGGTCACTAGCATTGTAGTCATTGCTATAGTTGCATTTGCCAGCAAATGAGGAAATCTACACTAAACGATATTTATTACTATGACACAAATCCCGGGTTGGCTAGGCTACACTAACCTACATATTACCAAAAATAAATGTTGGAATGTACTGAATAGTTTGTATTCCTGTGATTATACCATCAGAGGAAAGACAAAAATAATAAGACATCTGCTAAGGTTTTCTTGGTGGTCAAGAGCTCAGTTAATGTTTTTATCAAATTTGATTTGAGGTCTGCTGCAGCCGGATCGTTGGGATATGACGTTAAGCGCCTTGTAATGCATCCCATGGAGGCTATGCTGATTCTGCTCAACCTACATGGTGTAAATTGGCCTCAGAAAACCAGAGATTTCCGTTGTAACTGGCCCTTCGTGTAGCTACACAGCAAAAAGTGGACATTCTGTCCCTAGGTTTTGCTTCAGGGTGACTGCCACCTGGCTGGACCTGCAGATAACCTTAAGTAACATAAACTAAAATTGTGTTTTTATACTTTACAGTTACATAAAAATGTGTGCAAACCGAGATGAGAATAGAATGCATTTCAATTGTGAATGACACCATCATACTTTTTCTTGTATCTGTTTTTTTTGGCCAGATCCTAAGTCTGAACTCTGACTTATCAACTACCAAAGTCCACAAATACCTTTTTGTTTTGAATGGAATCTAGCCGATACATTGACAACGTCTCTGAATCTTTTCCACCCCCACTGTAATGCAAAATTCTGTCTGCAGTAGGAAGGTTTCTCAACTGGGGGAAGGAGACATGAAAAAAAGATAACAGGTCTCAAGATACTATCTTACAGTCTCTTCATTCAGGCTATAATCCCACCAACATTTTTTCCTAGCACAACTGTTATTATCAAACCCTTTGATCGTAATTGTTACTGGATCCCACTGTGACAATGTATGCACCACCAGCAAATTTCTGATCTCATTTATAATGGGGCTGCAACACAGAGACCTTCTAAGTGTTTTGTATCTGCCAACGTTATTTATTATTAACTCACCTTTCTTCCAGAATTGTTCAGAATCCTCCCAATGGATCACAACACAGCACAAATTAATAATAATGCTATTATTTTAAAATGTCATTTTTTAAAAAAAAAAAAAAAAAAAAAGAAAACTAACAATCTAAACTTCATCTACACTGACCATAATCATTTTCACATATTCTTCCAAAAATACTTTAAATGAACACCACAATTCCCAGAATACTATTGGAACGCGTCCAAGCAACACACTAGAACAAGTTAATACAGTAGGCACAGCTGTTTCTAGAATTATAAAAACATGGTCAATTCTCATTAAAGAAAAAGTAACCATGTTACAATATACGACTGAGCTAAATATGATGTAAAATGTAAATTATGTTGATATGTATTATTAAGTGTATACCTTGTAATAGTATGTAAGTGTTTGGTTAAATTGAAACGTCGTGCTTTGGGTAATATATGGGGAGTCTGCATCCAAGCACTTATTCTGCTAAATATGTTTCACATGTGAGGTAGGATTTTCCAGCAATGAATCCATGCTAATAACTTTCTCAGTGTCCGTGCATAAATTTACCTAAGCTAATTGGCCGTAGGGGGAATGTAAGCATCATTTTAATTACTTGAAACATTGCTATGTAAGACACATTATAGTGACAGAAATTACTGACAAATTGCCATTAACACGTACAAAAGATGGAGATTGATATCTTATTAAGAAAATTATAATTAAAAGCAGATGTACAAAAACTAAGCTATTTTTATGTAATAGATACTATAGTATATAAGCACTATATGTACTTTATAGTACCCTGATAGAGAATGGGCAGATAAATATGTGGAGCAAAATTATAGAAAGGTTCATTATAGATATTCAAAAGTTATTGGGTTAATTATAGCTTTGTTGGTTATATTTCCTCTCCAGATGCCCCCGTGGGTAAAGCTGCTGTGAGTTAATGAGTTATATACATGTATCCCTAGTTCCCCTCGAGTCCCACCTTTTGCCCCATACAGCATGACCAAAAATGTCAAAATATTTCCTGCTTGCTGGAGGCTTCTTTCTGAGTGTTAGACATGAAAGGAGGACGTGGCTGTTGCATGTGAGTGTGATTGGGAGCACTTAAGAAACCACTTCCACCAAATGGGGTTTAAATCAAGCAAGTAGAATAAGATGAAACGCCTGGGGCACCATTGCATAGCATAAATAAAAGAGTTACCTAGTCAAAGAGAATGTGTTTATAAGAAAGGATAAGGATTAAGTTACTAATTCCCTTTTCTATTGGGAATAATGGGTTAAATAAACAAAGGATACCTCTCATTTTACAGGAACTGTATCTTTTTTAACACCTATCATGGATGCCATGGATGCAGTCCCATTTAGCTATTCCAGTGACACTATTGAATTTTGTTACTTTTTTAAATACGTTTTTTAACAGACACAAGTTGATGACCTATAAAAATAAGCTAACTGGGCACCCCTAAATGTCGCATCATATTTATTCTGCCTTGGAAGTTTCCACTTCCACACCTCACAAGAATTGTTCTTACCCCAAGTGAGAATTTGAAACAATATATTTATTCTGCTTAAACTTCATTTGTGACTAGACAATGAGAAAACTGATACCATGTACACAGTTGAGAAGACTCAAACTCAACGTTCTGACATTATTGACAGGGCTTGTTTTACAGCAAGTTATAAATATATAGTTAGTAAAATTTGGAATACTTAAAATATGATTTTTCAAAAAAGTCAAGAGCCTGAAAAGAGGAGTTCACGTGAGAGTTTGCAGGAGAGTTGAGATTTGACTCCTGTTCAGTATACATGATAAAGGGCCAACCTCAATGAGCTTATACTGCAGAAAGATCTTGGTTGACCCTGAATAACACAAAGTTAACCCCTTTGGGACTGGGGCCTTTTTATAACCTAAGGGCCAGAGTTTTTGTTTGTCATTTATGCCATTCGTTTGTTAATCCATGATTCCGTTTTCCATATTGGACAAACCCGCACAGATTTTACATCAATTAAATACTTAAAACATAATCATTATTAGTGATAATACGTAATCAAATTTTTACTAAAGATGTCACAATACCCTATATTACTAATATGTTTTAAATCCTATTGCCTTAATACTTTTTTTACTTCTTGTGGTAGGGCTAAAGGGTTATTAAAAAAAAAAGTATTATTTGTATTTATTTATTATTATTTTCCTTTATTTTTTGGACAGTTCCCAGTGCAGTATGGCTCCAGATCCTATGGCTCCAGATCCTCTCATACATGTTTTACACAAGTCAGGACTGTCAATAGACAACATGATCTTCTGTGCCCTAATGGGCATCTTGACGCAGGTTTTAAAGATGTACTGGTAAGTCCTAAGGGGTGCAAAAGGGTGGATAATGAATAGTCAATCAAGAGAGTTAAAATCACAACTATCCTGATAACCCCAATATATCATCAAAGTCTAGGAAAGTACAACTACCTCTGAAGCTCCCATAAGATTCTAATATTACTATTAATACTATTCTAATATTAATATGATTCTAATATTTACATTAACACCACTAGCTCTTGTATGCCGCCATTCAGCTGTCAGTCCAATGTTATTTAAAAATGTTAATGTTAAAGAAGAAACACAGGGCAGGGTTATTGACTCTCTTTATGGGTGACTACATATCATTTTTTTTCGGGCAGAGCTATTGTATAAACAAAAAAAAATGCATCCCAGTTGCAGCCAGAAGCCCTGCAGTTGTGTGTGGCATACACCATTCACATGTGGTAACCTCATTCAAAACTTCTCACTTTCAGATTGTTACATCATTACTGAACGATTGCTGGAAAAATTCAGATAAAAAAAAATTCAGTACTCTATTCAACAAATCATGTTTATGTCCTGCAGCTTAAGGAGGGGGAGGGGTATTCGTTAAGGCTGCAGACCTGAAATGTGAAAATGGGGCTATTATTTTATCTTGCTAAATTGAAATCACCTGCAAGTTGCTCTATGACATCCCTTGCTATTTAGAATGAAGAACAGATTCAACAATACTTAATATATAACAAATGGAACGGTGTATGTATTTTAATGATCACATGCAACCATAACAATTTATACAACCAGATCCACATTTTGAGCAAAACGTGAAGCATATTTATCCATGGAATTTGTTGTACAGTACTATATATTCTTAATGGTGATATTATCCTGTGCATTTAGCTAAACTGACATATAGTATATCTCTTTTTTTTTCAGAGAAAAAACTAAATAGTTTGTTTCTTGACCAATTCCAAAACAAAATGTTAACATCCATAATCATATTTGAAGATCTTTATATGAATAGCTCTTGAGTTCGGAATACAGAGAGTATAACTATTCGTAATGCTATGTTTTGCTAAAGAAAGTAAATAGGTTTAGGTATATTAGCTATATGACAGCAACTATTAACTCAGCCAAGATTGTAAACATATGTTAATATTGTTGAAGACTTTAAAATGCTTATAACTGCAAAAATTCTAGGTAAAAACACATGATCTATACTAAAAGTGACATCTTTAACCAAAGATGGTTGGCCATTCACAAATATGCCACAGGCATGAAAACTGAAACGCATTCCATTGTGTCTAAAACTACCATTGTGGCAATTTATAAACCATGTTGGGTAATTGTTTTCTAGAAATCGAAGCACGCTAAAAAGTACTCAATGAAAAAAGCCACATGAAGTACTGCATTTCATGTAAAAAATATTTATTTATGTTTTTTTAACCGCCACATCTAAAATGGCGTTATCGCATCTACAACGTCTACAGGGGCTGCTTAATTTAGTTCATACATATAATTGTGCTACAATGTAATATCACGAGGTTGCTTGACACTTAGTGTTACATATCAGAACAGGATCTCCTCTATTATATACTATTATATAGTACAGGGGCGTCCAACATGCGGCCGCACCTCAAGCCCTGCTACTTACTTGTGGGAGGGTCTTCTGGACTGCACAGAGGAAGCGGAGTTCACGTGACATCCTACTTCCTCTGTGCTTTAGCAGAGAAGGCAGAGGGAGGCCGCGCCCCCTGCTGAAGTCTGTAAGCGGCATCGAGGAGATGCCGTGCAGGTAAGGGGGTGGGGAGGGTGTTTGAATGAGTGTGTGTGATTGAGGGAATGAATCTGTGAATGAATGATTATATGAATAAATGAGTGTGTGTGTGTGTGTGTGATAGCATGGATGTGTAGGTGCTGGAACCTAGGCATGATGGGACTGTGATTGCTGTTAGCAATCACACTCCTATCATGCCAAGTCAGCCAGTACATGCTAAAAACCTGGCCAGCTGCCCCCCTTGTGTATTGATGCTGCCAGCAGTATGGGGTCTGCACTTACAGCCACCCTGTACCAGCATGTACTGGCTGACTTGGCATGATAGGAGTGTGATTGCTAACAGCAATCACAGTCCCATAATGCCTAGGTTCCAGCATTTACTGGATGGATGTGTAAGTGCTGGAACCTAGGCATGATGGGACTGTGATTGCTGTTAGCAATCACACTCCTATCATGCCAAGTCAGCCAGTACATGCTAAAAACCTGGCCAGCTGCCCCCCTTGTGTATTGATGCTGCCAGCAGTATGGGGTCTGCACTTACAGCCACCCTGTACCAGCATGTACTGGCTGACTTGGCATGATAGGAGTGTGATTGCTAACAGCAATCACAGTCCCATAATGCCTAGGTTCCAGCATTTACTGGATGGATGTGTAAGTGCTGGAACCTAGGCATGATGGGACTGTGATTGCTGTTAGCAATCACACTCCTATCATGCCAAGTCAGCCAGTACATGCTGAAACCTGGCTAGCTGCCCCCCTTGTGTATTGATGCTGCCAGCAGTATGGGGTCTGCACATCACTTACAGCCACCCTGTACCAGTGTGTATTGGCTGACTTGGCATGATAGGAGTGTGATTGCTAACAGCAATCACAGTCCCATCATGCCTAGGTTCCAGCATTTACTGGATGGATGTGTAAGTGCTGGAACCTAGGCATGATGGGACTGTGACTACTGTTAGCAATCACACTCCTATCATGCCAAGTCAGCCAGTACATGCTGAAACCTAGCTAGCTGCCCCCCTTGTGTAGTGATGCTGCCAGCAGTATGGGGTCTGCACATCACTTACAGCCACCCTGTACCAGCATGTACTGGCTGACTTGGCATAATAGGAGTGTGATTGCTAACAGCAATCACAGCGAGCACAGTCCCATCATGCCTAGGTACCAGCATTTACTGGTTGCCTGGGTTGCCAGCATTTACTGGTTGCCAAGTCATATTGCTAATTTTGTCCAGTTGTGTGTTACCTACTTTTATTAAAAATGTGAGTTTTTATTATTATTTTTAAAGGTGGGGGCCATTTTCGGTTTTGGCTAAGTGAACCCTGAATGTTTTGGTCCAGAATTTTCATTTTAGTTCATCCCTAGAATAAATCTAGGGAATCCTGAATTTGTAGTCGCAAAACTTTCTAGGCCCAGAAATCAGTGAGAGGAAGAGTAAAGGTTTTGTGTCATTTTACTTTATTTTAATTTGCATATTTTATTAAAGGCCATATTTTTTGTCACAGTGAAAAATGAGTGCGGCCCGCGCACGTATACAATTCTGATGAAGTGGCCCACTGCAGAAAAAACTTGGACACCCCTGATATAGTATATCGCTTATTCTCATAATTATAGTTTTTTTCCCAAAATATGCAAAAATAAACAAAAAAGGGCAGACGTGATACGTGTATTACAAATTTCAGTCTGTCTCAGACGCTATACAAAATCATCACCACCAAACAGCAGATTATGTTAATGTGACTTAAATCTTTTTAATGAGGGTCAGTAGGCCACATGGGTGAACTCATCAGCATTATTAATGACTTATGGTTCCAGTTCTGGCACTTGACTGACATAATAAGAACTAATCTCCTTACGATGATGGTATAGAACATGTCATCATTATCTGATGAAAATACCCCAAAAATGTGTGACATGGATTTGCTTCTCAGGTATTTCACTTTTTCACACAAAGTATCAATGGACTATTGTAGTGAAATTTCAGGTGCCATAGCTTTTAAAAAAAAGAAACAAAACAATGAGCACTGATTCCATGGTGGTTTCTTGACATTCACATAGTTCTTGTATGATAATGAGCATATATTATGTCCACTGCTATTACACGTGCTTTGGAATGCCCAATTTCAGAAGTGGAACCTGAAAAAATTGTTTGTATTACAAATCAATAATAGCCAGATGAAAATGTCTTTTATAAGAATTGAATTCATTATAGAGTAAAATTAAAGAAAAGAAAGAAACCCACCCTTTTAGTGTTATAGTATAGAGATTTTATACAACCTGACAGTAGCCAAACTTTAATCAATGTTAACATTTATGAAATAAAAGAAAATGGGTCCTGAGTTAACAAAATACTCTCATTTCTCTGTGGGTGGTAGAGTATGGTAGTAATTATGCCTCTTATTCCCACTACTCCATAGCCTTATGGTATGGGTGTAATGTAGTAAAAGAAAAGAAGCTATGGAATACTTATATATTATAAATAGTAAAAAAAAAACTTTATACAGGATAAACATTTTTAATCTCTAATTTTTACTTTTTTAACTACAATATTTATATCGACTGAATGACTACCATCAAATTTCATTGCATCTTAATACATAAGATCTTTGATTAGGGTAACCAAAGAAAAACACTTTTGTTTTAGGGGGTATAGGTTAAGACATGACTTTAAGGCAGGGCTTTACCAGTTTTTTTTTTCTGTGAAGTTTTGGCTATTTGTGTAGCTGAGTAAGGTATTGAAAAGAAAAATAATGTATTTTATTTACACATTTTCATTCATGAACACATTTTAAGATCTTTATGTACACATGCTTGTAACCTTTAGGATTGTAGAGCCCTTTATTAAATTTGTACCTAGTGAACATACTGAGCTTTTAGGAAAAGGGATTTGCATATACACATACACTGCCCTTCATTCATACTCTCTCTCCATCTCCTATCATCCATACAGCGTGTCAGTTCCCCCTCCGTCCCATACTGTTACATCAAGGCCCCTCAGTTAGCTGGGTGCTTGGGAGCCGTGCATCCGCAGCACCTGTCTTTAGTGCACACCTGACTAGCTCACTGTATTTGCAATTAGTTCCAACTGTTTGGATGGTATCTTAAAGTCTTTGGTATCATCATACTGGAGTGAACAAGCATCCTGTCTTTTAAGCATCGTGTCCGCTTATTGTACCTGGAGACTTTCAAGAAGAGCTCTCTAGAGATTCCCAGTCCCTCAATATTTTGGTATCCACTGGGGATAGTTACACAATTCAGGGCAACTTTCATTTGGAGGCTATGAGTAGGTTAGCTAGGTAGGTAGGGCAATAGACACAGGGGTCAGGAATGAAATCAGGAGAACCAAATGTTCCACCCTGGTTGAAGTTTAGAAAACTGCTTTGGTGACAGGGTGTTACAGTATATCAAGCTCCCCCAGCCAGACATGCCCAGTAACATTTTCTTTTATTGTATTCAGTTGCTTAATGAAGGATTCCTATCCGTTCTATCACCAATGCATCCATATAGCTCTAGAATATTCTAGTTGGGGATGTATGAATAGTGTGTGACTAACAGCACATTTCCTGTCCACAGTGTGCAGACGAGGCTCTAAATACAAATTTAATAGCTGTTATAAATCTACAAATGTCTCACAACTGAGTGTGAACATCTATACTATGCCATGATTATAAAGCTGGACCCTAGAATTACTACTGTTAAAAGTTATAGTTAATATTAGAGTATATTTCTGACACCCCCCCTCCTTCTTCTGTCGTTTCTCACAGGCTAACTCAAAGGAGCTTTCACTGTAATACAGTAGATAAGAGGAAAGTAACTTTTTACATAGCAAAGCTGCTTCTAGGAGCAGTGTAATTTCATGCATGTTGAACCAGGTTATAAGCAAACTATTAGAGTGGGCCTGAAAAGGGTAATCTTATAAATAAGTGAGAAGTATCAATTTTAACAAAAGTAGGTACCGCAGATACCATTTTTAATATTTTGCCCAGCTCTAGATACTGTGGCCCATAATTGGCCAAAGTAATTACAGAAATACTTCAGGTAATAGACTGTGGAGCCGGGTTTCCTATACATTATTGGGTTTTGATCTAAGGTTGGTGCAGGCAATGGGGTGGGGAACTTTTATTTTCTTCCTAGAAGGCTATGATTTGGAGACTTTAGACCATAATAACTTTCCCCGTTTTTTTGAGGAGTGTATTTACTTTACAGTTCCAGAGACATAGAATTGTCCAGAAGTATGTATTGTTTTGGCAGCTATAAGGCCCTGTATGGACTCTTTTCTAAAACAGAAGATACCAGGTCATTTGGTTCTGGGACGCAACTCAGCATTGTGTATTCTCCCAGTTTATCTTATTTTGGTTTTAATGTCTTTGTCTCTGGGAAATCTTTACACTTTAATTTTGAGGTTCTGGATGGAGGAGTTTGTCTGTCTGAAACGATGATGAACGGCTGTATAGTGTTTTTATTATGTTTATGGAAATGTATTATTTTGTAATTTAACAAGAGGCAATAGGGCTGCATAAAAATAGAAAAGTTCTATTCTATACCAAATTAAATATTTCTGTCACTTTACGAAAACTGTATATAACACTAACTTTAATTCTAGTTTAAAGTTAAAATTTAATTGGAAAAGAGAAAGACAATGTCATGGTACGTTAATGATCTCGTTCATTTAACATATGCTGTAATAAGGTGCTAATATCACTTTTGCTGTGCATCATGCTTCATCAGAGTTCATCACCTTAAGTTGTAGCAAATTCATAAGCAGACCTTGTGCACACCCTTTTGGAGAGAGAGAACCACAGCATGTAATCTGACACAGCTGATGGGTTGCAGTTGAAAGCTATCGTCATTGCTTCTCCATTGTATACGATCACTAGAGCTAATCTTACACAAACAATGCCTAAGGTAAACATCCAGTTAATACCTAGGTGGAAAGTTAGGTCACATTCTTAAAGTTCTTCATGACAGAAAAGCCTGCGTTTTGGACAGAAGCAAAACTCTTAGAAAAACAGTGGTATAATACATATCCTAAATGCAAAAAAATACATTACTACAGAAAAAAAACAGTAGTAGTAATAATAATAATTCCAAGTAAATATTTCTCTGCAAAATATGTGCTTAGCTGTACATATGCGTAGACCCCTATTGCGCAGAGCTTACAATCTATTGAAATGCCTAAGGGCACAGGTAGATGACATAAACTGACATGTCTTAGGAAGATAACATATCAATTAAATCAAGCTTCTTTGGTTTGAACACAAGTTCCCTTTCTGTGACCTTTGATTACGTAAACTTATCGCTGGTTTTATCTACTGTAGACAACCCTTGAACATTCTAAGATAAAAACCTAATTTATCAGTAAAATTGACAGTAAGATGCATCCATGTCTCAAAGGTAGATCTTCCCAGACTTTTGTGGGTAAATTTTAGGGAAGAAAAGATACGAAGCAGCTGCAGTTATAAAATGTTAACCTTTGATAACAAATCATGACATTGGGTTATATTTAAAAAAGTATGACTTAGCTTTAAGCTATGAATTACATTTTCTAGATGCTCATCTCCGATTCACTCACAGGGGTCAGAGCTGTTCCAATAATTCACAGATTTAACAAAAATGGCCAGTCCGAGCCTGAATAGGTAGATGCAAATGAGGGCGCCCATGCACCAGCGGGTAAGGAATCAACAACATACCTTTTGTCTTTATTTGCTTATTATTGATTATATATATATATATATATATATATATATATTTATATACACATTTGCAAGACAAAGTTGGTATCACATCTTGACAAGTATACATAAGGATATCAAATCTCAATCCTACGAAGAAAACACAACATCTCCTAGGTTTATTTGGGTGTTACATTTGTAATTGCTTGTAATTGCTGAATTTATCAGTTTCACCAATATCAGTTTAAATCAAGTTGATTGTAGTTTTTATCTTCAGTACAATGTGAATATTAGGAATTAAGGCAAATTAACCGAGTACGGTGACCACATGTACCAGATTGCCGGGACAGTCCCGGAATCACTGGCATCAATGGGGTGCAGATTGAAACGCCATACTTTTTTTTTTGGAGCTGAGGGAGCACTGATTTGCACGGCGGAAAGAAAGGGGCGCCAAGGGCTCGCTCGGCACCCCTCACTCTCCTCTGCGAGGGCTCTGGCTCAGTGCTGGGATTTCATGCTGAGCGCCAGAATATGACGTTGTATGCCGGTGCTCAGCATTGAAGCAGCGCCCACCGCGGCAGACCAATGAGACAGAGGCCACCACCGCAGGACTTCTACAGGTAAGTGAAATACAAAGGGGGGGAGTAGATACTGAGAAGGGGAGGAGATGGGGTAGATAGTTAGAAGGGGGTGATAGGGGGTAGATAGTTAGAAGGGGATTAGAGGGGATAGATAGTGAGAAAGAGGGAAGAGGGGGTATATAATGAGAAAGGGGGTAGTAAGAATATTCAAATAAAGAGTGAGAATGAGTGAGAGAATGAAAGAATTAATGTGTGTATAAATTGTGTGAATGAGTGAGAGAGTGAATTAATGTGTGGATGAATTGTGTGAATGAGTGAGAGTACGAATTCATGTGTGGATGAATTGTGTGAATGAGTGAGAGAATTTTGTGAAATATACCCTATATACCCTCAGTGCTGAGTTTACATCTGATTATCAGTTGATCTATACCTGCAATGCAGGGTTTGTGTGTTCTGTGGATCTATACCTGCTATGCTATGTTTCCATACATTATTTATGTATTCCTGCCAATACAGGATTTGTATGTCTGATTCAGTTGATCTATACATACAAGTTCTGTTTCATGTGTTGTTTATTTGATCTATACCTGAACTACAGGGAGTAAGTAAAATAGAGATATGGCTTGATAAATTATATGCTTTATAACCCCTGATATGCCACTCTACCCCCCAGATATGCCACTCTGCCCCTAATATGCTTTATGCCCCCTAGATATGCCCACCTGCCCCCCTGAAATGCCACTCTGCTTCCTAGAAGTGCCACTCCCCCCCCCCCCCACATACCAATGCACTACGCGATACGCGTAGACAACATCCGCTGCCGGCACTTCCGCAGAGGCTTCTATGGTGGAGCACCGGAAGGATATGTCACGCTGGTTTTCCACCATAGAAGCCCCGGCGGAAGTTCCGGCAGAGGAGGTTGTCTACGCACATGGCGCAGATGTCCACGGCTGCCGGAGAGGAGGATCCTTGTACTAAACCCCGAATATATATATATATATAGGCACACCTCCACTTTAAAGATCTAAAGTGTGTGGGGGGTGCGGCCTATATTCGGGCCAATATGGTATATATATATATATATATATACATAATATACACCTGTGTGTGTAATCTCATGTGCGTCATAGTGTGTCCCTGAATGGCAGAAATAAAATGTGGTCACTCTACAATGAAACTACATTTTGTCCAATCGACATATATCTATATATATATATATATATATATATATATATATATATATATATATATATATATATATAAATATATATATAAAACATATAAAGTTTGACAGCAGATAAGAACCATTCTGCCCATCTGGTCTGCCTGTTTTTGCTGATGTAATGATTAGGGTCACAGCATACAAGAGATCAAGGAATAATGAATTGAGATGTGAAATCAGCATAAATGATGAGAGTAAATATCTTTATAATAGGCTATTAAATTTAGCATATTTCCATGATTTGAACTATTCTGAAGAGCACATATGGCAGGATAATTAAATTGATTAATACATAATGTGTGTTAAATGGGGAATAAATTCATTATAAAAGCACAGGGAAAAATACATCATGGGCCTATGAGACTTCATGCTTCTAAAATGACAATTATTGTTTTAATTTGTACTCTTATAGCATGGGTGGCTGAGAGCATCTCCATCTTAATGCATATGCAATAATCTAAATAATAACCACTTAAAAGGCAACTTGCACTGAAACGCTGCACTGCTCTATGGTTGAAGTGATACAAATATCAGTTTATGTGGTGTTCATTGATTGTGGTGTGCACATTGTCATAAACTAAACAAGAAATCATATGCAATACTACAAAGCATTCCATCATCTCAACATATGGACTCCTAAATATAGGCACAACAAGGTCATATATTGTCCAAATAATCATTAGGGCTGGGTTTCGCACAAAATAATCATGTTAACTGAAACCTAGTAATTACATGATCACAGCAGCTGCTTAATAATATAGTGGTGGCAAAGTCACATTTGTAGTATTGTGCATCATGTGAAATCCAGGCAATGGTTCCAAACGTCTTCATTTTGCCACTGAGAAAATTGTTTTAAAAAATTAAAGGATTCAGCAAGAAAATTATTATCATAATTTCACTTTGGATTTTACCTATGGTTGAAAGCCCTTGGCACGTTGCCAGTTTTTTTATGATTAAAAATAAAGAGCTTGCTCTTTATTTTGAAACATTTTCGTACATAAAAATTTGGACACAGACAGCCTTAAAGGGACACATCAGCCATAATATGCACTTTAATGCATATGCTAGCCAAAAGGTTCCTCAAAATCATCATGGTGTCTCCCTTGCCAATTCATATAACGATTCTGCAGAACACATCTCCTCACATATTGTATCCTTACCACCAGTCATCTCCAGCGCTGGCTAGGTGAACCTTACAGCGTGGTATAATGTGCCCTACTCCCCCTGTGCACATGAGAAAGCACTCCCATTGATATCAGTGGAAGTTCTTTCAAGCAAACTGAATGAAAAACATAACTATTAGATTAGGTTGTCTAAGAAAAGAGAATTGAGTCTGAAATGTTTGTCACTTTTGCCATTGTAGAGGGAAAAAGTCAGGCTAATGCAACAGACAAGGGCAATACAAACTCAAAATGCAAATGAAATTTTGTCTGCACAAGGAAACAGACAGCACCAGGCAGAAAATTCAGCCTTATCAGTGAACTGCAGTTGGTATGGCTCTAGATGCTCCAGATTTGGACTACCCTTTGACTCAAGGGAATGCCTTAATGCAAGTGAGAGCAAGATCAGATCAACCAAGAATGTGTAATTCTTAGTAGCTTGCCCTTTGGTTAATCTGAAGGGAGCCGGAAAATGTAGTGGTACAAGGTAAGAGTCAAAAAAGGCACCTAGAACAATCAGCAAGATTGCTGCGGAGCAAGAGAAGAGATGCTGTGAGGGAGAAACTCGAGGGCAGCCTTGCGGGACTGCGCGGGAAATCTGCAGTTCAGGTAAGGAGGTGGGCGGGATTGGCCACAAATGTGGCGGGAGCGGGTGGGATTGGTCAAAAAATCAGCGGGAGCGGGATTAAAAAAGCAGTCCCGTGCAGGGCTCTAGTCCCAAGCATTGATCCTGTACAGATATTTACCCATGGCAGCCTCCTGTGGTTGAGTCTTAAGGTAACTTGAACCTGCCAAGACTTTGTTGCTGGTCTACAAAATGTAGGTAATAACAAAGTGAAAAGCAAGATGAGTTCAGTAGAGAATTTAGATCAGGTTGGATTAAATACACAGAAATTCAAGATAACTGGCCCCTAGTTATGCAGTAGAGGGCTTGCCATTCCCTTGTATCGCCCAAATCCAGAATAAAACAATGTCTAGCATGCTGAAGAGGAGGGAATGCAAAATGAACACGGCTGGGTAATGCTTGCTAACTAAAAGATATCAAGAGGACATCTGATAAATGTCATGCTCTCCAATTCAGAATTACCAAAGGAATAATATCTGAGAATGACTTTAAAACAGAAATATCTGCTTAATTAAGACACTATGCAAATTAAATGGAGCGTGGTACGAAACCTTTATTATCATGTCACCTGGAGGTAAGTGAAGGTTTTGATTTAAAATAAAGAGTGTGCTACCAGATGTGATCACATAGAACATCTTAATCTGGCTATCTTTTGACAAGCTTATAAATGCTGTTAAAATGGCTGTTAACTAATGATAATATAATGCACCCTGCAGTGCAAATGTTTTATAATAAAGGCGCTTTCAGCCTAAGATTATAGTGAGGTGATACAAGACAAGAAATCACAAGGAGGAGCGAGCATGAGACATTTTAGTCCATTTTTTCCCTCTCAAAAACAAAGTAAAATAACTTTTAGTGGGGAAAAGTAATGTTAGCATTAAAAGCAAATTCCAAATGTGTAGCCTGAACAAAGGCATCTCTCAAATGCAACTTAAGCACACGCTCAGAGCTTTATATTTCTGTCTGCTTTAAACCAGGGATTGAAGAAAGATAAAGCTGATTTTCACAAACATTTCTCACCAGTTCAGAATTATTTGCCTGGTTCTTCATAAACTCCTACAAAAACAATGATGAGCATGACAGTGGCAACAGAAAGTCCTGGCACGTGGTCATTTCCATATACATCGCGCACTTTGTGACAGGAATGGTAAATGTCAAGCGCTGAAAGTGCGGAAAACTATTTTTTTGTGACTTACAAAATATAGTCTTTGGACGTTGCCATTCAAAAGTTTTAGGTCACGCAGAAATGTCCTTGTTTTTTAAAGAAAATATTGTCGGTAAAATATTGTCAAGTGGTTTAGAAATACAGCAGAGATATTGTTAATGTTCTAAATGACTTTTGTAGCTGGAAATGGAATATCTTCATAGGCGTACAGAGGCCCTTTATCAGCAGCCATCACTCCTGTGTTCCAATGGCACGTTGGGTTCCATCCAAGTTTAAGTTTAAAGGGCTACTTGATCATAAGAAACCCCTTGCTTAATTATGTTATACAGCTAGAAATGCCCTTCTTTATTTTTTCGTTTGAAAACAGCTCAGTGACCCAAAACATATGAACAGTAGGGATATGTTCACTGGTAAAATTAATTTTTGTCTTAGACAGTTGTCTTTGTCTTGTTTGGCAACAGGGGAGATCAAGTGGTACAAGACTCACAAGGAAGGGAAAAAAAAAATAATCCCCAAATAATGTCTTGTTGAATATGTGAATGATCTAAAACTTCAACGCACACTTGCTAAATTTAGCCAAAAGGATTGATTTGAATCAGTCCAAGGTTCTTCAATTGTGCATTGTTTGCAAATGAATGCTATTATAAAATTGATAATAGCGTTGATTTGCAGTTATGGAGTTTGCTATTCTTTAAAAATAAAGCATTGCTTATAACAAGCCGAGCCTGCTGTTAAAGGTTAGTGTTATTACTCATGGCAGGATCAAATCACCCCAGCTCTGGTGCCTTCTAACTGCCCTTATTAGCACAGACTTTACTTTAATCCATACATACATACGTACATTAATTAAATGAGCCAGACAATGACTTTTACCTTGTAGTAACAAAAATACTACATCTGGAGATTTTGTCTTTAATCTTGACCTTTTTACACTAGTTCATATATATATATATATATATATATATATATATATATATATATATATCCATAGGGGTAAGATAACTCACGTAATTGTGTTTACAAAGTAAACAGACAATCAATATGAATTAGAAATGCACCTTATGTGTATAACATGAGCCTGGCTATTTTGAATTCATATTATTTCTTACTATTAACTCATCTCTGCCCTATTGTAAAATCTTGTTGATCGCTTTAGGCTGCCATTGTAAGGGTGGAGAAGAAGAGAGAGAGTTAGATAATGGTACGAGATGCCACAATTTAAAAGATTTCATTAAACTTCTAAACTAAATATTACCAAACCAATTACATATAATGGCAAACAAACAGGACAAGTTCTAGGTAGCTTCAATAAATGAATTGCTCTATGTTAAAGGCTGTGATGATGACACTTCTACATTGTTAATTTACAAGAGTGTCTTGGCAGTGATAACACAATCAGCTAAAAAAGGAAATAGAAAACCGCAAAACTTGAACAATGACTCCTGAAAAAAGTTTAGGTACAGTATGCCAGCTATCCTCGGGAATACAGAAATACAGAACTCTTACTGATGATTTATATTCACTAGTGAACATAGTCTCAGAGAATATGTTTTATTGTATTAGTTTATATCATTCTTGTATCATGTCTTGCAATAAGTGGGATTAGTGCATATTTGTTTCTCTATATTCATATTTTTTTATCAGTGTTTACTGTAGGTACTACGGGCTGTTTTCCAACACAATTATGCTACTATTTAGGTAATCATCTATCTAATGTTACCCTGTTGTAGCCATCGCGTCTGTAAGAGAAGGAGTTTTACTAAAACCAACATAACATAGACTACACTATCAGAAAGGGATTTGTCTAGAGATTGCTAACTATAATTCTGACTGTCTGTGTCCTGTGTCAGGTTAATTATAAATCCTATTTGTAGAGAACTCTTGTCTATGAATCTGATTACCTGCAGCAAAATACAAGACTATAAGCGCTAAGATTCATTTAATAGATGTACTAATGTACTCAATACTGTTCCTATTGCAACCCAATCATAGACTACTGTACTTATTATATAGCTGGGCTTACTGTAACTCCCCCGTTATACTGTAAATGTTAAAGCACCAAGTACATCTGTTTGTGCTCACTACATAAAATTATACATACATACTAAACTGTGCATGCGTGTGGAAGTGTATAGTGTTAGAGTGAGTTTGCATGTTAATATGTGTGAGTGCTTTGTTATGGGGAGGGGCACCAAAGAAACACTGCACCCAGGTGCCACTAAACCTAGGCTCACCATCTCTCAAACATATCTCTATTAGGCAAAGTCGTAAAATGTAGCTATTAGCATTGATTTTTTATTGTAATTTTATTAGTATAGTAAAATATAGCAACATGAGGCTTTACAGTAGAATGAATTTCCATTATTCTTACAAAAAAAAGAAACCCAAAGCCAACTCCCCACCTCCCAAGGTCTCACTGTTATTATAGGAGTTGTAGTGTTCTCCAGGCATCGTGTTAGGTAAATGATCCTTACTGGGGAAGAGTAGGTGAGACCCTCCCCGTTTTGATCTTAAAAAGGCATGATTAATCCACCGCTCCCAACCTATGTGGGGAGCTAGAAATTGTGTACAATGAAGTGGTTCACCTCATCTGACCTCCTTGGTTTTGGACCCCCTTAATGACCCAGTGACACTGTTTGATGTATCTGTTTAATGTTCCACCACTCAACGGTAGCTCGTCTGAATGTTATGTCTCGTCTGAATGTCAAGTATTTGAATAAAGCGTTCCCAAGTGTTATAAGATGAAGTCTGGGGAACAGACATCCATCCCCAAGTCTAGTAAGGGTTTACAATGTTGCCTCAGGGTTAAACCCTGGGGCATATCCACAAATTACGTAGCAGGTCTGCCGCCTGGGCTTTAAGTTTGAAACATGTGTCTGTTGTGCTAATTCCCATTTTCTTCGCTAATTTTGGGGTGATGTTGTGGAAAAAAGTAAAGGAGATGGATTTCAGGGCATGAGTTGAAGTGTGCGAGTAGGTGTTTGAGTGATATGTGCGGTAGATCCCCCTGCCACTTATTCATGCTCCCTGGTAAATTTGTATGATCTAAGGTATCTTAGAGATGCTTATATAATACCAATGTATAATACCAAAAACAAAGACTTGTGTATATCCAGTTTGTGGTATACCTGCTTGGATGGTGCTAAAAATATTGTTTGAGCAAGAACTGTTCTCTATAAATAAACTCTAATAATTTATAACTATTTTTTCAATCATGTCATTATTATTATTATTATTATTATTATTATTGTGGTTGTTGTTATTATTATTCAACTTTGTTTTTAACTCAAATAATTTTATTTTAAACATGCATTGGTTTATTAAGTTATAGGTCTGAGTAAATCCTTTCTTGCTCCTTATCCTCTAATAACTTTTACAGGCCAATATAAAACAAGTTGCCAAACCCAGTTTAGGAAACTGGAGCCATTTGCGTTTTACAGCTGTGCTTCTCTGAATGAACATTTTGCGAAAAACACTCCTATTTTTTATTTAAGGTATAAATATAGTATATAACATGAGAAACGCCAATCTCCAAAATTATATATTTTTTCTTGAATACTGAAAACAATATTCTTCTCATTTCCAATATACAGCTATCCTTCTGAATATGATTGTAAAAAGGGATAAGATCTAAAGAAACTTGGACAACAAATCTAAACACCTTGCACCTATCCTGTATAATCTAAACATCTAAACATATTTAGATTAAACAGGGTGGGTGAAAGATGTTTGGTGGCTTCTCAGCTGCTGAAAAAAAGAAATGTTGAACATTTTAATGCATCTCCCCCTTTTCCCTATCTCTCTCCTTATTTGTTATTGCACTGCTTTCTCATCATCTCTTCCCTCTTACTATCTCTCCCCTTTCTCACCATCTCTCATCTTTCTCATCTCCCCCTTCTCTCTGCCTCTCCCCTTTCTCCCCTTTCTCCTCTTGCTTGTTATCTCCTCCTCATTATCTCTCCCCTATATATTTATCTTTATCTTTCCATTTTCTCCCTGCCTCTCCACTTTCCCATTTATTAATCCCCCTTTTCTTTGCCCCCCTTTCGCATTATCTCTCCTTTATTTATGTATTTATCTCATCTTTCACCTATCTCTTATCGCCCATTTTCCCTACATATTCTCTTTCTCATTTTCTCCCTTTTCTCCCTACCTCTCCCCTTTCTCTTTATTTAATTTCTCTTCTTTCCCTTTATCTCCCCCTTTCTCATTATCCCTCTCATTTTGAATTATCTCTTTTATTTCTCTCATCTCCCCTTTTCTTTTAATCTCTCTTCTTTCTCTGTCTCTCCTTCACCTCTATCTCTCTTTTTTCTCTTTATCTCCTGCTTTTCCCCATCCTCCTTCTCATTATCTCTCTCTTTCTCCCCATATCTCCCCTTACTCATTATCTCTCCCCTTTCTCCTCATCTGCCCCTTTTCTCTATCTCTCCCCTTTCTTACTATCTTTCCCCTTTCTCCCCATCTCTCGCCCTTCTAAAGTGCTGTGGCGGCAGTGTGAGGTTTGTTCATACAGTGCTAAACAACAATAGCCGGCACGCTCCGCAGGAACAGACCTCACGCTTTATTTTTTTGGGCCAGGTAGAGTGAGATCCATGATCTCCCTAACTGGCTCTTTTTACCCAGTGGCAGGCAGTCCAATCCCCTTCTGTTCAGTCGGCAGTTAACACTCTGGCCACGTGCCACAACAGAGGCACTTTTCAAGGGTTCATCATCATTGTTCTAAAGCAATACTTAAAATTAGACCAAACTGTAGTAGGCGAAACACATATAACATGATTAGTGTGCAGAAATACAATGTTACATTTTCTTGTTCTTAGGATGTCACATGAAAGTGTAGGTAAAATTAGAAGGAAAAAAAATACTCCACAGAACTTTGTACTGGCTAAGATCATCACCATACCGGAAAACTCTTCAGGTTTCGCAGGCCCCACTCCCCGCCTACTTCCCCTACAGAAAAATACTTCTTTCTGTGCGTCGTGATAGACCCAGATGCAATGTCAGCAGGACCGTCAACCTCCATCAGCAGGACCACCCATCGCCATTAGCAGGACTGAAAGGCAAAATAAAATGTTATGGAAGGGAATATTTCAATGCATTCTCCTGCAGCTGATGGGCTCTGGTTACAACCCTATGATGCTCCAGTGGTGCCCTTGGCATTTCATACCTGGAAATTCATTTGGTCACTTTCATCTTTAGCAGTTATGCAGAAGGGGCATTATTAAGAGAAAAATATTTTTTGTTTGAAGTTGAGAACAACATGAAACTGCTGCTTTAGCTCTATGCCTTTTGCCACTTGTGTGTTCCACATATTTTTTTCAGGTGCCTGGATCGATGCACAACATAGAGCCATTGGCAGAACACTGCAAGAGAGTTAAAATATAGTTCATATGTTTAAAGCTGCAATATTGTGGGAACATCTGGCGACCAAAAATGTATAGATTTAAAGTGTCTTGTTACAACACACCAAATTAGACATGCACCTGAGTTTGAGAGGGAGATTGTTGTTGCAGGAAATCACTACAGACTTATTTCAAGGTTTCTTGAAAACCTAACACATTTTTTTTAGAAATTGAAATCACGTATGGTGCCTTCTGGGCTAATGAGGAGCTAGGGACATCCAGAGCTGTGCTATTGTTAAATGGAAAAATACTTCTGTATGTTGTATCATTAATGCAATCTGATTTAATAGGAGATTGTAATGGTAGATTAACTGATACTAAATTAAAAGGAAATAATGTAGACAGTTTCATATTAGGGAGGGTAATAAAGCATGGTTTTCATTAAGAAAATAGACATATGTAGGTCTTTAGGGTTATTAAAGAAAAACAGCATGCATGCTCTAACATTATATCACCATCTGCATATACTCCTATATTCCTATTGCATAATTATCCTAAATAATATTATCAATTTTATTGCGCAAGATGTTCATCTGTATATATGGATGATGTTCATTTGTAAGCCATGAATCTACACACTATTAGAAGCGGATGACCTAGCCATGGGGTAGCACGTTCCAATCTGGGGCCAGCCAGACTTCATGCTGGGCCACAGAGCTCTTCGTGAACTGAGCTTGATTTGCCCAATAGCTATACTGAGCTATACAAAGCTCAGGAACAAAAAGAGGATAAGATACATTTCATTGCATCAATAACAATAAAAACATACAGCTGTAACACCTTTTTATTAAATAAGGACATCACTTTTTACTTCTAGTAGGAAACCACAGTAGATCCTCTGTTGAAATAATTTCAAGATCTCAAGCTCTTGTTAGTATCATTATTAGTTTACAAGGGTACAGGTTTCTTGGAAAAGCCTAGTGCTATATCCTTGTTCTGAATATGTGTACCATACCTCCTGAGCGTTCTGTTTTAAGTGTAATAGAACCAATCTGGTTCATGAGGACTCCTGTTTTGTCATTTTCTTTTTAAAAAGTTATTTTTTATATTGTTTATTTTTTTAATGATGGTGGGTTAGTTTTGCAAGTTAGAGGTGGAGACATGTGAGTTCACATTGGCCTTGCATGTCTTTGCAAATAACTTGCAGATTAGTTTTTGCCTGTGTAGAAATGCGAGGTTACCTGACCACTTGACTTCTTATTAAATTGACCCAAAACCGATATGATTTAATTCCTGTGCAAATAGGAAATAAAATCAGCAGCATTTAACAAGTAACATAAAACCATAGACCAACTTACTTTGCAAGCTAATAAAAAAGCACAGTTATGAATCACCCTTTCTTCCTTTCTTCATCACACCTTAATCTTTTAACATTTTTCTTGGTGTCTCTTCTTTATATTTTGTATTTTAGGAATGTGAACCCATAAGTCAAAACCATAATAAATCTATATAGGTTGGCTACAACAGAACTTGAATAAAAGTGGATAGTGGGGAACCAACATATTCCAACAAAGAACGTGTTAAAATAATTTATTATGTGCTTTTGTCTTATGCATTGATGGATCATTTACAAATCCACACAGAATATCTCAGCACTACGAATAGATTTACAGTAAGTGATTTAACATAAGTGAAAACGCAGAGGAGTTATCCAGAGATGCACAGCATGATAGTTCCATGTAATAAGTTGAGATGGTGGTCTGTGTCAGAATAACACGGATATTTTCCAGACATTATAGCAAATTATTGAATCACATGTCCCAAATTTATGGTGAGAATCTCCTTTATTTATACTACAGAGAGTAATCTGGTCATACTATTAAAAGGACAAGCTTTTTTCCCGATGTGAATTTATAAAGAAATAAAAAAAATGGCTAAAAGTTCTAATCCTCCCTTTACTGCACCTTTCACAACTGTTTAAGAACACCTACATAATAAAATTGATGGGAATTCCTTAAATCCTTACCACTATAATATAACTTGAAGACCAGCTCGGAATAAAGAATGATTGCAGAACACCTAGACAGAGTATTGTACAAAAGTATATAGTAAGAGATACATTTACAAACAATAAAAAAAAATTATTAGAGACCATGAGGTGGGTTACTTTTAACCCGTTGCATTTCAATGATGTTTTATATGTAAATGCCAATTGTTGTCAAGCAAATGAATAAATACAGGTCAAGACTGATGGTGTTTAAGTCTAATTCAGGAAAGTTTATTTGTGCCCAGACTTGGAAAGCATTTCACTTAAAACCTCCCTCTTTACCGAATATTCAACACATTTGTTTGCATCCACACTGAAAGGCTTTATTTGTTGATAGAACTACATGCCTATTAAGACAGCTGTAGCAGTGAACATATTGGATGTGTAATCCTTAAGGACCAGGGCTTTTTTTACTCTATAGGACCAGAGTGTCTTTCTTCTGCCATGGCTTCTCTCTTTCTCATATATATATATATCTATATATCTATATATATATATCTATATATATATATAGATATATATAGATATATATATATATATTAAACAATTTAGGACAAGTGAGGCTTTTATTTTTTTTAAACCATATTCATACATGTAAATAAATAAAACATATTTATTAACAATTTTACTGGTATATATAAATGTTATAAAGTACTAAAATTTGTTTTCTAGCCGCAATTCTAGCCGTAATTTGAAAAAGAACCTCTAGTCCTATATCATGTCCATTTATAGTAAATGTTGTAATCTTTTTTAGGATTTTTTTTTCTTCAAACCCCAACTATCCCTAACTCCCACCATAGCGTGGGATACATAAAATAACCCCTTAGAGTCAGGTAAAAATGAAAAAAAACCAAAAAAATAAAAAACAACCAAACACGGGCCGTGGGTACCAGAGAATCACTTTTATAATTTTCTTCCTCTCCTCAGCTCATAATCACAGTGAGAAGGAGACAAGCAAAGAACAGAGACAGTGCTTACAACAGTGCTGTGTCCGTGCATGTGACATTTACATGTATGTAAATGCAGGGCATCTGTTGGAGGCTAGCACAAATGATTGTTTAATGAACAGATAAACAGCAAGACATGGACGGAAATAAATGTTTGTTGTATACCCTTGTGTTTTTATGAAGTTAAGATACTGGGCAAAAGGGGTGACTGCCCAGGGCCCCAGCCATACACCAGGTGCCCTGAAGCTGTTGTTGCTTGGGTCTCCTCAAAAGCATCTTAAATTCTGTGTAGTAGCTGGGCATATTGATCATGTCTCCCACTTGCAGACAATACAAGTTGATGAGGACTGAGCTCTCTCTCTCTCTCTCTCTCTCTCTCTCTCTCTCTCTATATATATATATATATATATATATATATACACATAAACAACTGAGTCCAATTCCCAAATATTTGCAGGGCTAGAATAATCAAGGGGCACAGAAGCAATTGCTCCACTTACTTGATTAGCAGTAGCCTGAGCTGCTCCACTGCTGTCATAACCTGTGCTACCTGTGAGCTCTGGATTTATATAAGGGGCAGTCAAACACAAGCAGAGAGTAGCTGGCTCTACAGCAGCTATGAATGTCACCTGATTACGAGTGCAGAGCCGGCTCCTCTCTCCCAGTGCTCATCTACACCCAAGCAGGAACAGTGGGAGAGCTTTAGGGCACAGAGTGTGATCTGATTGGCTGTTCACCACTTCTTCATGGGATTGTCACTGGATGCACAGGAGCTTGTACTCGGCTGGTGAGAACACTAAAACCCTCAGACAATAAGCAACCAGTTTAGAGGGGCTTAATTAACTATTTTTTCTACCCCTGTGTTGTGTGGTTTATGTAAAATTATGTTTTGCCCCTCTATTTTTGCCAATTATCCTGATATGAATAGGATAGTCTTGACCAGGAGTTATGCACTATTTGCCAACAGTCCTGTCCAATGTCATAACAGATTGCCACTTTATTGACTACACACACACAGTGCCTATTGTATGGTTTGCATTAGGTGGGGTATAATGGGATGCCATGCTGCCCAACTCCTATACCCGGTGAAATGTGATGCCAAGAGGTAGAGCTTGGGAGGTTGTGCTACTGCACATGCGTGATATGCATTCTTCTCTGTCCCCGTGTCCCTCCGGGCTCTACCCCTGTCCCGAAAAGCTGGACAGTTGGGAGGCATGGGATGCCAATGCTTGATATGGACAAGGTTTGACATCATTGACAATTCAAAGGAATCTCCTATAACCAGATTTTTTATTACTGCTTCAGGGCCCCAAGCGCTTTGTGTATCTTATATTCAAATTAGATATCTTTATGGCCTTTAGATAGATCCTGTTTTAAATTGTTTCTTTTTTTTAAAAGATTTTAATTTTGCTGCTGGAAACTTCCCTTTACAAATTAATCGTGCAATCTTTTCTTTACCTCATGAAGAATTGATTTCCACGAGCACTAAAATATTTGATTTTCAGCCCATTGTACTTGACCACAACCTTTCCACGTGTTTAAGAATGTGTCATTTGAGTATATTGATTAATTCACTACTACATTTCAGTTTATTATGCCTCTTTATTGGATGTTTTTGGCATGATCTAAGCAGATGCCCAAAATGCAAAGTCCAACCTTTCCTCCTGTAGCTAAAATCCATACCGCAAATGGAATTGAGCAAAAATAGTCAACACAGTTAAATGCTTTCCAAGCATTTATAAGATGATATTGTTAAAAGCATGGCTCAGTGGCACATTTATTCATTGTAATACACTTATCAGTTGATGGAATTGCTCATAATCCTGCTCTGAAATTCTGGGCCAATGACCACTACTGCAATGAATTTCAAGCAGCAGATTAACCTCCAAACAACTTCACAGGTAGATTGGTATGAGGTACCTTCTATAACCTTTCTTTCCGTATAAGATTTAATGTATTTAATGGTTTAAATGTATTTTCTTCACCTTCAAGATTCAGAATCAAGCATGCGTATATATATATATATATATATATATATATATCTTTATTTTTTTTTGTTCTATAGGAGATATTAGATGGGGTTAGCAACCCCATTTAATATCTGTGAATATCAGATGTTTCAAATGTGAATATCAGATGTTTAAAAAAATGCACATTTTAATGATATTAGTATGTTTTAACACTATTATTATTACATTCCTTGATGAGATGATATATATAAATAATATTATATAAAAAAAATATTTATATATATATATATATATATATATACATAAAATATTTGCTTAATTACAAGTGATTTAAAGAATGTTTGAGAGGTGTTTAAGTTTGCATAAATCAAATTATAGAGTGTGGTATGGTACATTTGACACACAGTTATGAAAAAAAGCAATTTCTGTGCATGTGAAACTTAGCCTCCTCACAGATTATTAATTTGATATTAGTGTTTGCAGCAGAATTTTATAGGTTACACCTCATTACTAAAAGGCCATTGCTGTCTTTCCTCCCAGTAAATCTCTTTGACTTGTTTTTACTTTATACAGCTACAGCATTACAGTGTAATAATGCTGGGAATGCATATGCTTTGGTAGTAGGAAGGTAGGAACTTTACACAAATATGCAACTCAAACTCAAAGTTCTTACACTTACTTTGGAGTAGGCATAGCTCCCAAATGGCTTTCTAACATAAGGATAGCTCATTGGTTAGACCCAAAGCTGTCTATCTTTAACGTATTTCTCCTATCTGCAAAGTTTGTGTGTGTGTGTGAAATCTGTATATCACTATGTAATGATTGTGTGTGTGTGTGTGTGTATGTGCTGCTGGGACTGTGTTTAGAAATTCAAATTTTGTAGATTATCTTGATTACTTTTGATTAATGTTGTAGATTACTTTTAAAGTACTTTGTTATTGCCCTAAATGACCTACCCAACTATATCCGGCGCTGTGAAAAAACAATTTAATTCAATAGGTTAAAAAAAAAAAAAGGAAATACATTAATAAATAAATACATAAATAAATTGATACTTAAAAATATAAAGTCAATGATAAAAATGTCCCAAAACGTATTCCAAATACTTAGTCCTCAACGTGTTTCGCCGGATAAAAACAAGTGGCTTCTTCAGGAGGCGCATAGAGGTAGTCAGTAGCTTCTTCCCCATACCTGCAAGAAAGTACTTACTTAATTGTAGGCCAGTCTGAGGGTATTTTTTTCTACTCTTGGAAATAAGCTATGACTTCTTTTGCTTTATGGCACAGACGTTCACAGAATCCTTAATCACTCTTATATTTGACAAATATTCATATCTACAAACTACAATAAGCACTTTAATTTAATAGACATGCTTTAGACTAAACGCTGCTTCACCACATTTTAATACTGCACATTTAAAATAAATGGACTTTGAAGCATATTACTCGGAGATTAGCATCACTTCATGCTCTTAACCTGCAGTCATCATTAAAACCAATTATTTTTGATACCTGAATAATTCACAATTTCATTAAAAAGAAACCATTATGCTTATGTAAAATTGGGAAGATTTTGCCCACACCAGCTGTAACCTTTAGTATGTCGAATAAATGTGATCGCTGGACACAGAGATTGCTCAAAATATATGCAGTTAAGAATAATCAGTATATTCATGTTCTAATAATTAGCAACTGCATTGTTCCAAAGGAATACAAATATATAAATAATCAGAAAAGATAATTAGTCTAATAAAGAGAATGAAGGTATAAATTAATCAGACTTTTCAAAAACCAATGAGCCTTTCCTTATTATTTAATTTTCTTTCTAACGGTGATGATTTCACCTCAATCACAAGTAGGGACCTTATTGTTGATTGGTAGTACCTAAACACAGAGCATGAGAAGAGAGAATTAAATTATACCTTACTGTATATCACAGACCATATAATTTAGTGAGATGTGTAATTATCCTAGTGTGTGCAGAACGGATCAGAGGTCAGTAGGAACACCCTCGATTTATTCTAAAGCTCCAGCACACTGCCACCTGAGACTTTAAATACACCTTTTGGATTTTGGGAAGTGTTGTTTCTCATCTATTTTCATAAAAATAGCATAATGTAATAACACTCCAAATATTACTGCATAGATATGATGAATGAGTAAGATTTATAATTACATAACAATTACAAACAAATTAAATTGCTTACATTCCTAAAACGGTAAACTGTAATCACTAAATCATTAAATTCATGCAAAAATGAAAGTCTCAACATGTAAAAAAATACTGTAAGTACATGATGTTTTTAGTATGATTTTTAAAAAAATAATATTCAAAATTCAGTTTAATGGTACAAAAAATGTTCAAAAAAAATCATTGTTCAATATTGTTCAAATGTAATTCAATGGATATCATTGACAAAAAGTAAAATTTAAAGGAAAAGTATAAAATATATGATTAACTCCATAATGAACAGTTTGTAGAAGTAACAAAAATAAACCACTGCAACCTCAATTAGCCACTCTGGCATGTAAAATCTAATAATTCATTGGTATAATCTAGCCTTGAATACAGCTTTCAAAGGAATGGAACAATATGAATTTCAACTTTTGAGTTTCAGTTATAGTACAAATAAGTTCTTCAATTTAAATGTAAGCATCACAAATTTACAAATAGATATAATATAATCCAAAACCCAAAGTCATGTATTAGAATTACAGAGGAAATTGTAAAAAAATATATACCGTATTGGCTCGGATATAGGCCGCCCCCGTTTATAGGCCGCACCCTAAAAGTTTGGTGCTTTTTTGAAGAAAAAGTTTTTTTCTTTAAAAAAAGCACCAAAAAAACATGCTGGCACTCTGTCCCCCCCCCCCGAGATATGCTGCCACTGTCCTCCCTCCCCGAGATATGCTGCCACTGTCCTCCCTCCCCGAGATATGCTGCCACTGTCCGCCCTCCCCGAGATATGCTACCACTGTCCTCCCTCCCCGAGATATGCTACCACTGTCCTCCTCTGCCCCCCCGACTTACCGGAGAAGACTCCCGGGTGTCTTGCGGGGGACACCTACGCAATACAACTTCCGGTGCCGGCACTGGATGTGCCGGCACCGGAAGTTGTATACGCGTATTGCGTAGACGTCCCCCGCCGGCCCCGCAAGACACCCGGGAGTCTGCTCCGGTAAGTCCGGGAGGGGGGGGGGCGGTCCGCACGGTGTGCTTAGACAACCTCCCGTGCCGGCCCCCCCCCCGTGGGAAGTGCTGGCAGGGGAGGCTGTCTGAGCGTATCGGGGAGTAGGATGCAGGTCCCCTGCACCGCTGCGGGGGATCTGTATCCTAACCCCGCTGCCTGCCCGGCGCCCGGGACTGCATGTCCCGGGGGTCGGGCGCTAGACCCCGAATATAGGCCGCACCCCCACTTTAAAGACTTAAAGTGGGGGAAAAAAGTGCGGCCTATATTCGAGCCAATACGGTATATTCTTTAGCTATAGATATATTTGTAACATTGTAGGCAAGTCCATTTTTTTACAGTATTTTTTTTCAATATTCATAATGCCAGTAACCAGGGTGTTTTCTTATGGAAAGCTATGAAAAGATGGCAGATATCCAAGAACGAAAGAAGAAAAGGAAAACCTATTGTGGTTTGAATGTAATCCTTTAATTGTTGACAACAATACGCAAACCTTGCAGATTACAGATGACAGGTTTGTTTTGTTACCCAGTACTCTATGTGGTTCAGAAATTAAAATGTGCACAATAGAGATTTGATATCACATACTGGCGAGCCTTCAGCGACATTTTCTTTTGAGTGTGTCAATGTATTTAACCCTATTAATTCACATCTTTGAACCAAGCACATTGAAGGGGAAATGTCACTATACTTGTATATCCTCGAGTTATTATCCTGTGGTTTTAAGGAATATATGAAATGCTCTCATATATCACTAATGGTCTCATACATAGTAACTTTGTCATTTATTTCACAAAAGCAATCACATACTCATGATCCTCTGTTTGTGAAGCTAGTTCTCGCAACATGGAAACCTCTCACAACTGGGATGCCTAGTACATTGTTTCCTATGGGCTTTGGGCATTTGGGCAATAAAACCAAAATAACTGACTAATCCTTTGTTTATAGCAGATTATTCTACATTCCTTGTGACATTTTTGTTCATATTAAGCAATGGCATGATGTTATACCCCACTTTTTCTAAGGTTCCAGCCACTGGGGCAGCCAATAAAGTGCCAATCAAATAAACTACCCAAGCGTTGAGCCTGTACCTCCCCCAAAAAACTTGTCATGGACGCTCCCCCTAGTGCACGTCATGGGAGCGTCTCCTGGCCTGCTCGTGACTCAAAATGACTACGCAGGAGACAATCATCGGAAAAGTGAGTTCTGAACAGAGACCGAGCTCTGCCGACCTCTAGCTTGGCTGTCACAAGCGAGTATCCTATACGTGGCATTAGCCTCTCCTTGATGACCAGCCAAAGACTGCAATATATCACATGATGGAACCTACAACCTGTCCTCTGGACCATAACCCTTCCAATGCACAAGATATTGAATTGAATTCTAAAATCAAGAATGTCCTGCACCTTATATTCCAGATGAGAGTCCACTAACACCGCCTGAGGCCAAAGCTTTCTTAGTAAACTTATTACCAGTAAGAGGCTTGAGTAATGATCCCACGGACGAGGCCAAAGCAATGGTGGCTTGAGAGGAAAAACTGAATATCCTTGTGTGTCCATGTCAAAGTCTTGATCTCAATCCGATTAAAAATCTGTGGCATTATTCGAAAACAACGTATACGTACAAGCGTAAACCAGTCTGAACAACTGAATGGAAATCTGTCAAGAAGAATGTGCAAAGCTGGTGCATACTTACCCCAGAAGACATAAAGTTGCTACTGAAGCAAAAGTTGGCTCTACTAAATACTTAACTTTTTTATAGTACTTTTCTCAATACAATTTAGCAAAATAAAACCATTGTTGCATTTTAATAATTTCAATATTTGTAAATATACAAACGTACCATTTGTAATTCAAAACTATGAGTGAATAAGTATTTGGTATAAATAAGTTTGCAAGGCACTGTATATAATGTGTATAGATTAGATGTATAAAAATAATTCTGTGCATATGGTTAAAACATAACCATAAAAAACAATTCACAACAATAATAATAATTACAAGCCATCTAGTATTTTGAATGGAAATGCCTAATTTATATGAATAGTTGCCTGTGTTCATACATTGCTGCCTCCATAGCATGATCACATTTTTATTATTGTTATTATCACACCTGGAAACTTCTGGGCTCCGGCTTCCCGGAGCCTTCCCTTGCGGGTCGCGGGCAGGACTGCCCACTAACATTAGTGGGCGGTCCCATGATGTCGGTGGGAGGTCCCACTGACATCGGTGGGCGTTCCCCTGATATCAGTGAACGGTCCCGCTGATGACAAGACCCCGCTCCCGTGACCGGAGGATTCCGGTCTTGACCCGGAGAAGCGGAGAATCGTTGTTTCACCCGGGCAATCTCCGGGCAAACCCGGAGAGTTCCCAGGTATGGTTATTATTATAAAAAATAATAAAAAAAAATATATAGTGCCATTCAACAAGTTAAATATACAGGAAGAATATAATATTTGACTTGGATACTGCATCCAGAGAAGTCTTGTTATTGTGTTAAGAAACAAAGCTAATATTCATGTCTCTTTGAAAAAAAAAAATATTTTAAAAAGACATGAAGGGGCTGTCAATACATATATTATGATGTAAGCAGTGATACCAGCCACATTTACATGGTTTGCATATCTTTTTATTTAAACCTTAAGTTGGACCCTGGTGCTGGTTTAAATCCTAGAAGCTTTTGAAAAAAAAAATGCTTATATCATATGTCAGCAAAAGAAGTTGGTATAGTTTGGATCAAACTTCACATGTTTGTAAAGATAAAGTGTAATATAAAGGTGTGAGTGCACAATGTAAGTGTTAAAACACTTGAAACGACGCATGTATATTTGAAAGGTATTTAAGTGCTATTTATAATTTCTGTGTTAAGGTTCATTACAAGGTTAATTGTGCAATGCATAAACTAAGAATGGAAAAATAAGTTTTTAAAAACATACATAATTGTAAACCAAGCATCTATTCCTCATTTTCCTTTCAATATGAAATATAAAATAAAACAAAGAAAAAAATAACAATGACTTAATGTAGCTAAAAACTAAAGAATGGCTTAAATCAACAGTAGCACAAATGTGACTGTTCAGGATTGCATCCAGATATGGCAAGAATGCTTCTATATAGGTTTCCAAAATACAGGTTATTTATTTTTTTTCTACGCATGGCTACAAAATTCCTGAGAGATGTAGTACGTACTGACACAGGAGGAAGAAATGTTAGGGAATTCCTAGACTGAAAGGCTTCTAAAAAGACAGCATCCATATTACCATGTCTTTCACATTCCTTATCACTTTGTGCTAGCTTGTTCTACACCAACAGGTCACAAAGGTCTTTGACACTGTCAAGAACTAAACAAAGAGGTCAGTTGTGCTCTCTTTTTAACTTAAAAACACATTTTTAAAACCAACTCTGCCACTTCCTTCCACTTTGTAAACATAGTCGATAAGCATGTATTTTTTTAAATAAAAAAAAATAAGGTAGCGTAAAGTTTGATCATTTTCCTATGTTGCGTGAATACCAAAAATCACTTCTAGTCTAGGCTAAATATTTTCATTTTGCTATGTGGTCTATAGTTTCTCCCTTTATTCTAATAGCTACTAACAGTGTCTGCTTAGTGCTTACCTAGTACACTTCAAGAACTACTCGTTCTAGAATATAGTATGTTTACATTGCCTTTCAATATTCTAACCATTAATTGTAGATGACACTTGTCTGAACTCTTCGTATGAGGGACGATACACTGATAAACTCTATTATAACTAGTTGATTTAAATGTTTCATATAATGCTATTTCATTATCTCCTTCTAACTACCTGATGGTCTGAGAGGCAAGCAAAAACAACTTGGGGATATAAGGTATGGTTTTTAAGGTGTCTAAAAGAGTTTTCATATGTAGACACATATACAGAAAAAGAATCCCCCTGCAGATTGTTAGGCAATCACACAAGTTCCTGTCAAACTCATTTAGTGTATACAATATGAAGTACAGTGTATTCAATGTATTGTATGGAGTAGCTGTACTATCTATCTATCTATCTATCTATCTATCTATCTATCTATCTATCTATCTATCTACCTAGTTATCTATCTCTCATCATCAGCTTACATATTGCATTAACTGCTTAAGGGGGCCAGAAAAAAGGCTGGGGTGTATGTGGGTGGAATTTCAGATAAACTTAAAAGCTATTAAGAGGTGATGATTGGGAATACCTTGTCAAACAGCCATGTTTTTTGTTTCCTCCTGAACGTGGGTTGGTCTTCTGTTGTCCTGATATATGGAAGGCAGACGTTCCAGAACTGTGTACCTAGTACAGAAGGTGAACGGCCTCCTCATTTTTCCTTGCAGAATGTCTTGCTTGTTGCAAGGGCAGTGGAGGAAAGGCGTATGGTGAACATCTCATGATGTAATGGTCTACTTTTATATGGTGCCAAGTGTATCATTGTGAGGAGTTTGAACGATGTTGATTGCCAATTAAGTTTCCTCAGTCCAACAGATATGTGATCAAATTTGCATTTCTCAGAGATGATTCTGGCTAGTATTCTGCTACTGTTCTACTTTCATTCGGTGCATTGATTTGTTATCTGAAAATCAGATTATATCATCAGTCCTAGGTCATTTATTTGTAATGTTTATATATGCCATTAAACAGTTTTACTGAGGGTTAATACTTAAATAAATACTTCAAAGCATTCTTGTTAATATGTTGAATTTATGAAATTCCTTGTAAAATGCCAAAGATAAAATGTTTCTCTATAATAGACGTGTATATAATTCAGTCCATTAGTCACTCCCAGGAAGGTGGGAAGTAGCACAGATATTGTCATCCAAGGTGATGAATTTATACAACATTTTTTAACATTAAAATGTTCGAGTTATCAAGATATAACACATAAAAAAAGATCTGATTTTAGATGTCTATATATGCAATATCACAATATAGACACTTTATTCATAATTGCATGCCAACCACTGTTTAATTTAAAAAAAAATGATCTTTCAGCAGTGTGCTATTACTTTCCAAATATTCTACTTGTAGCTACTATCTTGGACCTGCACAAGTCACATTTCCTCCATAAAATTGATGAAAGTAAATATAAAGATATAATCATAGGCTCCATATTTTTGTCTTCAGCAGAATGTCCGTCAAAATCATTGGCAAACTCAACCAGAACTGCTTCATTCAGTAGCCAAGCAGAGTATAAACCACATCGTGGTTGTGTTTTTTAAAACTTGGTTTCAGGGGAATCCCCATCTATATTATATTTATGTATATTTATACTGGATTTGAAAAAGATGCACACTCATTAAAGTACAAGCCTACATATTTAGTCATTGAGAATATCCCAACTTGCTGATTTATATTAAAACAAAGCATGTTTACTACTTTTTGATTTTTTTTAAAAAGAAACTTCCTTGAATGTTTGTGAACATAGATCATTTGGCACTAGGCAATTTTACCTTTTGTGTCCCACGCACCTAGCTTTATCTTTTGGCACATCATAGCTTTAATTAACTGTACTTGTTCTTTTGATGAGTAGTTAGCTTGTTTTCCGAGAATCCAGGTGCTCATTATTTTTCTTTTACGTTAACCAAAATTTTGCAATACACAAAAATGTTTGCCAAACACAGGAGTCACGTAGAGTTCATGTCAAACCTTGTCTTGCCTGGCATCCACAGCCAATATATAATATATGTAAAGTTAAGCAGTGATTAGATATATGTGCTATTCGTTGCAAGCCACATGATGATGAATTATGCTGTCATGACGTGTGTACATATTTTCTAATAATGCTTCTGGATAAAGGAAAATTTGTAAAGTTTGCTGTTTTCACGCTATCAATTATTAGCTTTGTCAAAAGCATGGAAGTAACAGTGTTACATAAATATAATTTAAGCAAAAGCATCTTAACTAAAGTGCAATTTTTACTTAAATGCATTACCTACATAATAAATAGCATTGTCTTTATAAATGCTGATGGATTTTAGTAGTACTTTACTGACAAAAAAGCAAAGTGAACAAGGGAGCCCAAGGGTGATATTTTTCTTAAGGAGACAGAAAAATTGGTTCTTATTAGAGTGGTCTATTAACTAAAGTATGAGTTCTTAAGATACTTGCTAATTTAACTTAATTAACATTTAACATTTCTTAAAAGTCCCATCACAAATGGATTAATGCATTATTCTGTGCCAGCTGAGCCCTTTGTGCAAGAGACATTTGGTATCTACCAAAGGCTAAGTTGGTTCTGCAGCTGTCAAACCTTGAATACGTTCCAGGTAGAGTTGTCGGCTTGGGCAAGCTTCTTTCCATGGTCAAAGAACAAAGAACATGAAGTAGACAGGTCTCGTTGGAGACTCGCCTACTTACTGTGCTTTGATTGACTTCATGGTGTGTCCTGGTGAAAGAGGTAATGGCTTGTCGGTTGGGGTCTTGATTGCTATAATCTTTCCATGGTTGCCTGTATCTGACTACAAGGTGAAGGTCTGTGCAGCTGCTGGCACAAACCTCTCTCTAGACACTTGCTGTTTTTTGGTCAGCATACAGGCTTCTGTATATGGCAAGAGACATTTTCAAAACTTTACAAACTCTTAAGTAAAGTGACCAGATTTTTAAAATAATATCCGGGGCCATTTTTTTAAATTGGTAAATGGTAAAAAAAACCTATTTTATAAACATAATTTCTTCAAACTGTATATGCAGTGTATTTGGTATGTGTTTATGAAGTGATTGTTATTTCTCACATTTTGTCTATGAGATAAAAAAAAAAAATCTTTTGGGCAGGCCTGGATTAAGAGCATCATGGGCCTGGTGCTGAGAATTTTGGTGGGCCTTTTTATGGAAATAAATAAAATAGACAGAATCTTAACTCCTCGGCATCACATGGTACACATAGTACTGGATAAAGATGACATCAGTGCTATGCAGATAATTTAGGATACAATCTTATGTGACGGGATTGGAATTCAATACACTAAAAATCAAGTCATCATACACGGGACCTGAAGCAACAATTTAGTGCCAGTAATCCTTTTTAATAAAATATGCAGACACTCAAGCACACACACCAGTACAGGCTCTGCCACACTGACACCCACATCCAGACGGGCGAAGCTACAACAATTAAAAAAAAAGTATTTTCCAAACTGCTTTGTTGTTGACCCCCCCTTTTTGTGTTTTTGTCCCCTTGTGTATCGCCGCCAGCCAGGACTATGAGTATTTATGCCGCCAGCCTGCCTATCGCTTTAGTATTGATTTATATAACGGCCCCAGCTTTCCCCCTTGTGTATTTATGCCGCCAGCACAGATAAAATGCTGTCCTCCAGTATGAGGGATGTATATTTGACTAACTGGTTTCTTTCATGAGTCTATACATCCCCCATACTGCAGGGCAGCATTTTATCTGGTCAGCAATATGTAAAAGTTAAATGTGTCCTGGAAAACATGGCAGATATGGCCACCCCCAGCTAGCCCCACATTGTATATTTATCTCACCACCCAGCCCCCCCCTTTAGTACTGATTTATGTGATGTCCCCAGCCAGCACCCCCTTAATGCCTCCCTTTAGTATCATGTCAGCCCTGGCACCCAGATTGCATCCACAGGATCTGCCCAACACCTTGATATCTGCATTGACTTGTTCCAAGAGGGGTGCAAGATGAGTATTTGCCTTGTGCCTTGGCCAGGGGTGGGTTGGGCCGGGGGCAATTGCCCCCCCCATGCCAAGGCCCAAGGCAAATACTCATCTTGCACCCCTCTTGGAACAAGTCAATGCAGATATCAAGGTACCATATTTTTTAAAATAGACCCCCCCACACTTTAAATCTTTATGCAGTTCCAAGCGCCGGGCAGGCAGCAGGGTTAGGATCCAGATCCCCCGCAGCGCTGCAGAGGAACTGGATCCTACTCTCTGGGAAGTTCTGGCAGGGGAGGTTGTCTGGGGGGGGCAGAGTGGCAGCATATCTGTGGGGCAGAGTATCAGCATATCTGGGGAGGCAGAGTAGCAGCATATCTGGGGGGAGCAAAGTGGCAGCATATCCGTGGGGCAGAGTAGCAGCATATCTGGGGAGGCAGAGTGGCAGTATATCTGGGGGGAGTCAGCGTGGCAGCATATCTGTGGGGCAGTCAGAGTAACAGCATATCTAGGGGGCAGAGTGGCAGAATATCTTGGGGGAGTCAGAGTGGCATCATATCTGGGGGCAAAGTGGCAGCATATCTGGGGGGCAGCGTGGCAGCATATCTGCGGGGGCAGCATAGCAGCATATCTTGGGGGCAGCGTGGCATATCTTGGGGGCAGAGTGGCATATCTTGGGAGCAGAATGGCATATCTGGGGGCAGAGGGGCATATCTATAAGTAAGGTTATAAGTAAGTAAGCAATATAAGTATTGGTTTTCTGTTTGTATGTAATATATGTTGGCTAACTGCATAATAGATACCAAAAATGTTAAAATACAGTATGTTTGGTAGAATAGTGTTTTACTATTCCACTAATGTGTATTTTTTCTAAAAATATAAATTTTTCTTTAAAAAAAGCACCTAACTTTTAGGGTGCGGCCTATAATCGGGTGCGGCCTATAATCAAGCCAATACGGTAAATAACAAAGGTCATTAACAGCCATGCCAGTATTACAAGCCTTTTTCAGTGGATCATAAGGGATAGGAGCCCCACTGAGATCTGGGAGCAACCCCAGGGCTGATTTGACACGAGCCTACTTTATGCCCTTGATAAATATTCATATTGAATATCAAAAATTTGCATACAATGGTATAAAAGTCACACTGTATTGCTATTTGTATATTTCACTATTCTTACAGAGTGCTATCGTTTGATTTCTTAATATTTCTTTCTTCCTTAGCAGAAGATTTATATAGTAAACTTAATTGAGCTCTCTTAGAAAGAAAAAAAAAACGGCTGTGTAAGGTTTATTTGTTTTACAAATGATCTGGCAGTAGAGAGATGACTTATGTAAGCAAAGGCTACCAGAAAATATCACTTTATACTCCACCATAAATAAACCATATTGTCTCATACAAACCCAGAAGCAACAATTTGTCTCAAGTAGTCTGTTCATGAATACATTTTTTTAAACATCCTAATTAGAAGAACTATGCATCAGAGCAATGGAAGCCAGGAAATGTATTTTGTCAAAAACTAACAGATTGGCAAATGTTGATGACAGAGGCGGCCTTTTGTTGGGGGTTTTTTTTTTTTTGAAAGAACAACTGTTCTATTGTTGTTTTCTTTAGCTGGATTCTGTCTGGTTTCCATCTTTTTATTTTTTGCACACATGCTTAAAAATATACTTTCTGGATAACTTTTTTTTATTGCTAATTTGATGTGGCTTTTAATATGGGTTTTAGAAGGCAACCTCATATTGGAGCACAGTACCTGAGATACAGGTTGGTCAGACTAGGGGAATAATAACAGTGTAAAAATTATTGAAAACCTCCAATTACCCATTAATTATAGTAAAACTTGCACCCAATTGAACTTTTTGCCTTTTTTAGGACTGTTCACTATATAAAAGTACAAAACAACTTGACCACTATCTAAAGTTTTCCTGAAAATTAAATTTTTAAATCATGCATGCATATTGTATGTTTTCATACCCAATATTTTACAGATTGTACAGCCGAAAAAAAGGCATACCCACCAATACAAATCATAAACAATTAAATAAGAATAACCATTATTTTATTACCTAGGACAATTTTTGTGTTTTTTGTTTACATTTTAGAGAAAAAACATATTGTATTGTATCAAATAGCAAAACTTGTGTATGTATTGAACTGTGGACAGACTTATGTTATTATAAAAGTTCTAATAATATTATTATTATCTTTTTTAATTTCTAATTTTCTAACAGCAACATTGAGTGTGTTTTTTGTTCACAGTGCAATATGGCTCCAGATACCTTTGGGGACCTTTCATACTTTTATGATCCCAATATATTTTATTTATTTATTTATTTATATTTCATTATATCCCTATTTTTTTTTTAATAACTTATTTCATTTTCCCCTTTCTCCTGACCCATCTGTGCTTATTACAATGTAATGAACAAGCAGGGCTCAATAGCTAAGGTGAATATTTTTGTATGAGTGTGTGCATGCTACATGTATGTATGTATGTATGTATGTGTGTGTGCAGATGCATGCATCTAGTAGGGTAACATAGAAACACAGAATTTGGCAGCAGATAAGAACCATTCAACTCACCTAATCTCCTGGTATAAATACTCTGACTTTAAGGCAATCTTCAAGATGGAGGCATGGACTCCACTAGACCTCTGAAGGTGTGCTGGCACCAAGATGTTTGTAGCAGATCCTTGAAGTCCTGTAAATTGAGAGGTGGGTCCTCTGTGGTTTGGACTTGTTTGTCCAGCACATCCCACAGATGCTCGATTGGATTGAGATCTTGGAAATTTGGAGGTCAAGTCAACACCTTTTTCCTCATTGTTCCTCAAGCCATTCCTAAATGATTTTTCCTTTTCTTTCAGCAGGATGCATTACCCTGCTGAAAGAGGCCAATGCCATCAAATAATACCATGTCCATGAAAGGGTGTATATGGTCTGCAATAATGCTTAGGTAGGTGGTACGTGTCAAAGTAACATCCACAGGTTTCCCAGTAGAACATTGCTCAGAGCATTCCACTGCCTCAGCCGGATTGCCTTCATCCCATAGTGCATCCTGGTAACATGTGTTTTCCACACATGATTCATCAGACCAGGCCACCTTCTTCCATTGCTCACTGTAATTTGGAGTGACAAGAGACAAGACCAAAATAGAGCTTTATGGTCACAACCATAAGCACTTTGGAGAGGAGTCAACAAGGCCTATAGCAAAAAGAATAACATCCCCACTGTGAACCATGGTGGTAGCTCACTGATGTTTTTTTTGGGGGGTGAGCTCTAAAGGCACAGGGAATCATGTGAAAATTGATGGCAGGATGAATGCAGCATGTTATCAGAAAATACTGGCAGACAATTAGCATTCTTGAGCATGAATGCTGTGCATGGGATGCTCCAGCACGACAATGGCCCTAAGCACAAGGCCAAGTTGACCCTCCAGTGGTTACAGCAGACTAAGGTGACGTTTCTGGAGTGCCCATCAGTCTTCAGACCTTAATATCATCGAGCCACTCTGGGGAGATCACAAATGTGCAGTTCATGCAAGACGACCAAAGACTTTGCATGATCTGGAGGCATTTTCCCATGACGAATGGGCAGCTATACCACTTGCAAGAATTTGGGGACTCATAGACAATTATTACAAAAGACTGCACACTGTCATTGATGCTTAAGGAGGCAATACACAGTATTACGAACTAAGGGTATACGGACTTTTGAACAGGGGTCATTTCATTTGTATTGTTGTTGTCTTGCTTTGTTGTATTATTGTGCTATTCTGCTATAACCTGCAATTGAATATGAATCCCTTAAGAAATAAAAGAAATGTGTTTTGCCTGCTCAGTCATGTTGTGCATATATTACCAATTCTCCAAGCTTTTGATCACAACTGTATATATCAGAAGGCAGGCTACATTTTATTTATTTTTGATACGTGATACCTGCATCATCCGCTGTTTAGAAATATTTTCATATCTTACATGGTAATATTTTCTGCAGCCATTTCAACACTTTTAAGTACCTTTAATTTTTTTTTATTTTTTATAATTTTTAGTATGTTTAGTTTTATAGCTGACAATAATTTTGCATTATCCATCTTTCAAATGTTCTACTTATGCCATTAAAACTCAGTGGAGTCTAAAGATTATGCATTTTTGACTGATCATCTCTGTTTAACATAGGGAAGATATATAATGTTATAGCCACTCTGTCAAATAAATTTGAAAAACTGCAGAGCAGTGCTATATACTAATGATTTCAGAGAAATATTTGTGGGAGATACCCGAGGGGAATTCCACGTCTCCTCACTTAACAGTTGATTGTTTAATTGTCTGATATAGAAGGTTTATACAATACATGTTTCTCCTGTGAACTTCATCTATACTTACAAAATTAGAGTATACTAGTTTAAAATAGCATGTTCCAATAGTAAATTGAAGCAGATAAGTCACTTTTACCAAGTATCACATTTTCCAGTTTAGTACACTAAACAGCAATATAGATGTAGTAAGAACACCTTATCTGTATATATGGGAGAATACATCTGTAGTTCCTGTTCATGTGTTTTATGTTATTAGGTTATAAAATACATAAGATATAAAAGCTCCAAAAGCAACTTAACAGAAAGGGGACAGAAAGCTTGAGATTAGGTGGTCCGAGGTTAGTTGAGGAAAGATGAGATACAGTATTGAGGTATGCATGCGCTAGCTTTTTCTAACCTATGATGATGACCCATGGTCTTCTCAGTGCAGATCATGTAGGGAGGAGATGGTGACTGAAAATGTTTTGAACACTAGAACCTTGAGCGGATTTTCTGTCTTTTTAAAGATGTAATAGGTAAAGGGATTCTCTCTCTACTCTTCTCTTGTCTTCCTCTCCTTTTCTCTTCTCACTTTCATCCTTTCATTTTCAACATGTGTATTGACTGGTTTGGATTTGAGAGCTAGTAATTTGTTCTTGTTTGTTTATTGAATAATGCTAAGTTTCATGTCATTGCTGTCTCCCAGTAAATCAGGATTGAGCGCTGTTTATCCGTTAAACTGCGAGTCCATGTAAATTAGCAAAAATGTGAGTTTGCAGTACAATTAGCGTATTGAATATTGCCAAATTGCATTTGCATATATTAACACCTGACTAGCATCAATGGAACTGCGTGAGAATCAAGTGGATTTGAATTAAGCAAAAAAGTTCCAACTTGCAAACTTCTCCTTATATCCTCACAGAGATCAAACGTGAATTGTGAATCACTACCTCCTCCAAATATCTACACCCGACTGCTCAACTGAACACTCAACTTAGTGAATAGACTTCTTAATGCTATGTATTTATTATTTATTTCGGTCTATAAACACCATTACTTCGAATATATCAATAGTATTAAGTGAAAGTGACAGCTTTCACACATGTTTAAACCATGCAAATATTTATGTTAATGTACAGAAGATGAAGAAGCACAACACAAAGAATCTTTGTGTTCGTCTACGTTAATATCTCCTAGCTAATTTTCCTGGTCCCTTCCTCCCATACATGTCAATGCCTCTGGCCTACCTTGTATACGTAGCATCAGGGGTTAACGGGAATGGGCAACTTGGCCTGGGGAGACTAATGGCTTCGGCGTTAGGAGTTAAAGCTCCATAAGCGTGACTCTGTTGGTTGCCGCCAAGGGGGTTGGCTGGCCTCAACCAATGAGGAGCAGCTGCTCTTCGTTGGTTGATGCCAGAAGAGGCCCCTGTCGGCGAGCAATAAAGTCGCACTTACCGACCTCTTTAAATTCCTGGCGCCAAAGCTGCTGCGTAGTCGTACTGTTATCGTGTGAACCCCGTAGTAACCCCCACTAAAAAAACGGTAAAAAACAAAGAAGAAGAAAAAAAATCAACACGAAGAAAATAGACGAAAATTCACCCGAAAAGAACACCGGAATGGGCGAATATTTATAGATTATGAAGACCAACACGAAGACTTCACCGGCACCAATATATATACACCCAGTCCAGTTACATAATTATGTGAACATATAGTTTAGCTTTAAGCTAAAAAAATAAAAAAGGGTCCAATAGCATTTTCACTTTGTTTGTGTTTTTTATTCTTTATGCATATATTTTTACATTTTATTTTTTTAATGGTCTGAAGTTCACACACTCTCAGTATTTCCCAAGCAGTGGGTTTCTATGAAGAAACAGTTTTGTTTACACTAATTAAACATTGAAACTCTTTTTATATGTTTACATTAATTAAACATTAAAACAATTTTAATATGTTTGCTGTCTCTATCCTAATCCAGTGTGGTATAAATGTGTCTTTGTATAGTCTCTTGCATTCAACAAAGCATGTGTCAAATATTCCATAACTATCATTTTTCACTTGCATTTTTAGATAATCCCCCCAAACAATAACATCGCACAGTATTATCAGTATCCAGGTCGTACATATTGGTTCTGATATACATTTGACAAAAATAGATTAATGAGATTGATTTTTTGGAAAACAAAAAGTGAATATTTTGTCAATGTCAATCTCTGTATGTATATCTGCAGACACAATCTCTATACATTAATTATAATGTAAACTGGAGAACACTGCTCTGGTTTTTGCTGTCTTATACAAAGGAGCAGCGACAAAGTTATTAAAGAATAAGTCTATGCTATATCCTTTTCCTTATTAATACTGTGAATACCTTTCAGCTGCAATTCTTCTCTTCACAGCACTGCGTCACTTTACGTCAGTACTATCTGCAACACCACTTTCTCATCATGTTTTGAGTAATTAGCACTATATTTTATCACTTTCCTTTGTTAAAATTAACAGTCAGTTATCATAGGACACATTGTCAATGCTATATGTGCAGCTATATTTTTGTATCTTAATTTTATAATTAATTTGTTATGAGGTCTGTGCTTGCATTGGCATTCAAAAAAGTAAAATAACAGTATTATGTGTATATGGAACTAGGCAACAGAGAGACCTCTTGCCTTGGCTGCTGTTTGGTGGATGACCAGCCTTACATTTATCATTGGAGAGGCTGTTGTAGAACATCGCTTTAATAGAGGTATGGTGTGAAGAAGCAAACGCTAATAAAGAGGTCTGTCCTGGTGAAACAGCACGGAGGCCACCGCTGTCATGGCCAATATATGCCGTTACATATACTGAATAAAATACTTGAGACACTTTCTAGGTCTGTATTGTAATCCCCCAGCTTTTCGGAAAAAGATAAGGGAAGCGTAGTGCAAAATGTAAGAGTGCAGGTTCCAGCCAGTGATTGTACCATAGACCTACAGCTTCACATTTAAGACATGATATGACATGTTGATTTGTGATACAAAAAAAACTTGATGTGTGAAGCTAGATCAACTAGGGTTTGTGTGTTTAATGATTTGAATCATATCTTTATGTTAAGCACATCTTATAATACATGCAGAAAAAGTATATCCTCCATTACAATAACATGAAAACTATGTGGTTCACAGATCATTGACTTAATTACATTTCCAAAGCCAACAATTTTAACATCAGAGTTGTAAGCTGAGAAGCATGATAAAAACATGAAATTATATATACCACAGTTTTTTTTAAGTATGTTAAAGGGACAGTGCAGCCATTATATGCTCTTACATGTGATCGTTTTGTAGTCCTTTTAAATAATATTTTTTCCCCTTTGCAAATGCCATACTATCAGCCCCTAGGCTTGCATGAGATGGGATCGACAAAATACATCTGCTGCCAGCTGTGCCCATTTCATATACACCAGTAACCCCCAGAGTTGGCTTAGCAAGAGTTCTGGTGGAGACGGGGTCTAATGAGACCCCTCATGTGCAGAAAGTGTTCCTACTGATTGACTGGCTTCAAGCACCTCCTGAGCAGTAACTTCTCCTAAAGGTAAGTAACTTTCTTTAACAGGTTAAAGAATGCATATTAAAGTATGCTGACCAAGAAACACAATAAACCCTTAACGGGGCAGCCTTTTTTGCCGTTACTTTTATAGATAAGTGAAACAAACTGGGTATTTAAAGTGGGAGGTTCAGAAGTTGAGATGCTGAGGAACTCATTTGACAAAACCCTCATTCATAAACATGGGAGGATCAGCTACGGACCGCAGAAGCCCAGCTAATGCATATGAAGACTACCATGCTTGTGAAAGAGGAGGAACTAGCATTGGCTGTAAACATGTAAAAATGGATCAAAAACATTTTGGATTCATTTTTTGGCTCGGTTTTTTTGGCCTGTTTGTTTTTGGACAAGATATTTCATTTTCTAGCCCGTTCGTTTCAGATGGAAAAATTGGGATCATTTTAGATTCAGGAGCAAAATACGTCGACGCCCACATTTATTTTCACTCACTCTATCACACAGTCTCACACTCATTTTCATTTCATAACAATCTCTCATGCTCTCTGAATGTCTTTCTAACTTCTCTGCTGACTGCTTCCACTTCATGTCTCACACCTCCGCTTCCGTGTCTCGCATATTCTTGTTGTGCATCTGCTTGTTCTCCTTTCTATCCTTTATCTCCGCAGACATAACCTCCCGGCGAACTTCCCCTAAAATGGTGGACCTCTCGGTGACATCCAATCAGGGGAGAGGATTCTTTTATTTCATGTGGACTTGTAAATACATCACAAAGTTTCTGCAAATCAGTGTTCCTGAGCTTTATTGTCCTATAGGAATGTACTTGAGATTACTAAAACTGACATTTGTTGCCCTCAGCTAACTGGGTTTTGTCACAGCATGTAAAGTGAGCTGTTTGCATGTGCCTGAAGACTTGTACGTTGGAAATTGAGTTAACTTATATGGAAGGAGTGTGGGTCTTTGCCCTTGGGGAGCATGGAACCCTTATCTCCCCTATTTTTTATAGAATGGAATGGGTGTTTAAAAAAGACATCTCTTCCCATGTCTCTTCCTTGCCACCACATAACATTTGCAGTGAGGTTAAAAATAAAATGTGGTGGGGAGTAAAAGATAAAAGCTAATTTGAGCAGGACACTCCTCACCTCTGGCTTCTCTAAGTCCGAATTTTTATGTGATACACTACTTACTATGTCCTACTTCCCCATTGCATAGCACTGCAGAATATGATGGCACTATATAAATAATAATAAAATGCCCAATTGACTAACTAGATAAACGGTGGTTAACAAATCCTGTTGTATTTCAATTTGTGTTTCAGTTGAGTGTGCATTTGAGTTAGCAGTGATAAAGTGCAACTCAGTTTTGTGTGAATCCTGCAAAATGTGCATCAACTGCCAGCTTACATTAACTTGACCTTTAGAGAATGAATCCAAAGGGTTTAGAAAGAGACTTATTTATGTTTGCAGAAACATGGCAAACTAGGTTTTAAAAAATTCTAATATTTCCCTAGGCCAACATTACCTGTGGAAAAGTTAAATTAAGATAATCCGAAATGCCAGTGTTCACTTTAAAGGTATCCAACTTTTTTGAAGGATTCACTGAATTTGCCAAAACACATTTTACTTGGCAGTACATTCCACACCTTAACTTCCCTTAAAAGAATTGTTAAATGAAGTTAAGTTATATGTCACCGTGTTGTCTGTAAAGTACTCAGTGAAAAGGTCTACAGACCTTGCATTGTCCTTGAGTGTACCCGTATATCGTAATCATTTGCCCAAATCCTGGATATGGACAGTTGCAAATAAAAACAATAAATATGTAATGCTGATAAAAATATACAATATATTAAAAAGGTGAACAAATAATACATAAGAATGTGCATTTCTAACAATTTATCATTTTGATAAGAAAATCAAGAGAAATAAAATGGGATTCCAACTTCCATTATGATCTGGCGTATATATATATATATATTGACCATTTGTCGATAAAGGGAATGATAACACAGAGAGATATTTCCAGTTGCAGTTATTTGTAAAACTGAAGCTAGTTTACCTAGAACGATTCCACACAACGTGCAGGCTGGTGATTCTGAACGCTGGGCTACTGTTGTTAATGCAGGTACTATCTGCAGTTTTAACCCAGCTTGTACCAGTGTCGTACAATGTTTTGCTTACCCATATGGGATTAAAATGCACATTTAAGAGGTGATGGGAGGCGATGCATTAAACACATATATTTGTCTTATGAATGAAAATGGTAGTTTTAGCTATGAATTCATAACTGAAACCAGCCTTAAAAACACAAGGTGCAATGATGGCTCAACAATTGTAGAGAATTTCTGACAATATTATTTCTGGCTGTTTTGTATCCAGTGCTATATAGTACAAAGTCGGTACTACTTTTTAATGTGCATGTAACATAGTTAACACAGGAAATGTGACTGCTTACAACCTTTGCTAATATATTTTCTCAATTTCCTGAAGAACAAGAAGCGAACACACATGTGCAGTCAGCTGTCCAGAAATACAAGCATATGATTAGATAAGAAGGTTCTGCTGTCTGTCTGTCAGTCGCAGTATATCTCAGGCCAGGAATGTTCTTGTGTCTGCCTTCTTTTTTGCCGTCTCTCCTCATCTGACTCTGCTTCAATGGGCTTTTAATAGATGCACATTATCAACATGCAAAGCAAAATAAACTTCCTAACAAAAGCCGCACCAGCCTTTCAAAAACAGTTAACGCCATAGAAAGTAGTTAAGTAATCTAACCTGTCATGGGGGATTAAGAAAAATGTAGTAAAAAAAAAGTGGATCCACTGTGTGAATGCTCACAGACCAACAGATTTGGATAAGACTTGTATGGACCAATACATTTAACTGGCAAACTATTTAGAATTTTAACAATTTATAATGTAGTGGAAATTGCAAATCATTCGGGCGCTCTGTGATTCAGATATTTTTTTTTTTATTTCTGCAATACAATTTTGGAATAAAGTTTTAAACAAAGACATATCAAGAGAACTTGAACAAAATAATGTCTGATGCAATCAGTCTTAACAATTCCTTTTTCATTTGCACAATATGCCCATATTTCTCTGGAGACCTAAGTTGTAGCCGGTAATTATCATCTGTATTTGAGCTATTTGAGTTGTATAATGATTTATAGATATGCAAATACAAATAAAAAAATCTTGTGCAACACTGCCATCTAGTGCCTTTTACGCATAATGACAATATATTTGAAAGTATATAGGATTGTATGAGGCGGTGTGTCCCACCTTGGGTGTTTTAGGAATATCACCAGATTATTATTAGACTTGTGCATTCGTCTTCGGGCGAACATGAAAACGAACACGAAGAGTGCGTTTTCGTGTTCGTTCCGAAGACACGCCAAAGAGAAGACAGCGGCGGTAAAACGTAGACGAAGACACACAGCACGAAGATCTTCGTGATCGTCTTCGTCTACCATTCTCCCCCCCTTCTAACTTACCTTGTCTTAGCGGCATCGCAGCAGTTCACGGAAGTGGAAATCGGCAGGTTTGCCGTCACGGGTTACAGGGCAGTGCGAATGAGCCTATTGGTCGCCTACAGGGACCCTGCAGGTGACCAATAGGCTCACTCGCACGGCCTTTGTAAGTTGTAACCCCTGACAGCGAACCTATGGATTTCCGCTCCCGTTAACCCCTTCGATGCTGCGTTAACGGGAGCGGAAATCTGTAGGTTAAAGGGCCGTGCAAGCGACCAATTGGCTCACACGCACGGCCCCTTAACCCTTTAAAAAAAAAAGTTAACCCCTAATAAAAGTTAAAAAGTTAACCCCAATGCTGCAACTTACCCGGCAGATCCCACTGGTCTCCCTGTTCAATTAGTTAAATGTCCGTACGAACGGCTTTATTGGTCGCTCGTACGGACATTTAACTAATTGAACAGGGAGGGAGACCAGTGGGATCTGCCGGACAAGTTACGGCACCAGGAGTTTAACCGTCTGTACGAGCGACCCTATTGGTCGCCAGCAGGGGGCTCGTCTGCCATCAACCAATGGCAGACGAGCCCCCTGCTGACGACCAATAGAGTTGCTCATACGTACATTTAAACTCCTGGCGCCAGAGCTGCGTTAACCCCGTATTAACCCCTTAACCGGAAAAAACGAAGAAAAACCGAACACGAAGAATGTCCACGAATATTCGCCCGAAGAGAAGACAGGAACAGGCAAATATTCGCGGAATACGAAGATTTTTTTTCCCCCGAAGACGAGCACGAAGACGAACACGAAGAGCCCCCTGGTGCCCAAGTCTAATTATTAATGCATATTGCAAAGAAAAGTAAAACTAACATTTTCTCCTCTGTGCTACCTGTCACTTAAAAACTGTACTTAAGACAATTAGAGTTGTTACACTGCCATCCTTCCAAAGCCCTACTCTTTGTATTGCATTACAGAAGTCTGACCTCCTACAACCCTAGTCTCCTTCAAACTAGAAGACCTTCAAGCAAATACCCTTTGTGTAATATCAGAAATTGACAAGCAGTCAGAGCAGATACGATTTAGAGACACAACTGAAAGGTTCAACAAGAATCTGCAGAAAAATGGTACATTATTTACAATCAGGAATATGTTTATTTAACGTATACAAGAGTAGTACATAATTATTGAAATATTTAGGAAAGTTGCAAACAAAATATCTAGGTGGTATAACTAGAAACCGCAGGGCCCTGGTAAGAAAATTGCCCTGGGGCCCCCAACTTCACCAAGCAACATGTCCCTCTGTGCCATCTTTGCCCCCAAACAGCTTGTCTGTGCCATCATTGCCCCTTGCCCCCCTCCAACATACACTGTGGCTCACATATGTAAATACACTTACTCAAATTTACACAGGCTAGCACACACGTACACACGTACACACTCACGCTAACACACACTCCATATCACAGCACATACACATCCATGCTCACACATACACTTATACATCGACATGCAAGCTCACATACACTTATACATAGAAAGTCATGCTCACATACTCATACATACACATTAATGCTCACATACACTGATACATAAACATGCATGTCCACACACACTGATACATACACATGCATGATCACATACATACAAACATGCATACCCCCTTCCTACCTCCAGCCCGCACGCAACTCCTTACCTTTCCAGCAGTTCTCAGTAATGCGAGCAGCCTCGGTTTCACCGTGGAGTCACATGACAACCCCGCTGTGTGCATGTTTCTCTCCGTGCCAGCTCAAAAATGCTTAGAAAGGGCCTTTCTAGCCTGGACCAGTGCAGTCCAGGTCAGAAAAGCCCTTTCTGAACAATTTTTAAGTGGTACGGAGAAAGAGACAGGAATAAGTGGTTGCAGGGGTTACCTGGGCCCTCTAGAGTTGCAACCATTGTGGCCACTGTAGTTACACCACTCAGTCTCGATGTAGCTGCAACTAGACTCCAAGCACTTGGATGCTGTCCTCTACGTGTTAGTAAAGACAAAAGTCTTTGGATTGTGCAAACTTGTGGGTGCAGGAAAATAGTTCCAAAATAGGGCCACCCTGCTGGCATTAACAATGCAGGATCAAAATAACAAGGATATAATCAACAATGTAACATTTAGTGCTACTCGAATAGCATAATCCAAAGCTTGATATACAAAATGAAGATATGGAGAAAATGATCCAACGCTGTGGGGAATGAGACTGCCAAACACAAAATAGGCCGAACAACACCGGATACAAAAAGGACTTAATGATAGCGATAGACACGGTGGGGGGGGGGCTGAGCCTATGATTAAGAGCCATGAGACTCAAAAAGCATTTATACTATTGTTTGTTTGGACTATTTTCTGTTTGGCGTTCTCATTCCCCACAGCATTGGATTATTTTCTCCATATCTTCATTTTTTATGGCTTTCGGAATTTTTTTCTTTGTCTATTTCTCATTGCATTGTACTGGAGTGGCGCTCCTACGTAATTGGCTATGTTGGTTAACAAACTAGAAAATAACACCAGCACTATTGTACTAGAACATTTTGACAGTGTCAGACAATAAACAGTACAGTCATTCTTCACAATAAGAATTTTATTTTGGAGGCATAATGACATGAAACATAAAGGGAGATCAAAAATACCTTAACAAATAGACAGCAGTGCAAAATAGCCTTTGATTTAAAGAATCACCAACAGACAAGGAAATACATAGCAATTAATTCAATGTTAGTCTAAGATCTCTTGGGCCTTCAATTCCCATTATAATTAATGTTCAGTGTTCTAGTGATCACTTCTTAATTACCTGCAAAGTTCAAAGTGATGTTTGTGTCTGTTCCTTCCAGACAACACATGTAGTTGTAAGAACATATATAAATACTTAGATATTTACTGCACAAAGAACTTTTATAAAAGATACTTTTATGTAGGGTTATTCTCTGTTTTGTATGGAATTTATAATATATGAACATGACATCCACAAGAGACCACCAGAAGGGAACAAAGTGGAATTATGGTTTAACAAGCATAAAAAAGTTCTGGGCTTTAGGGTAGGTCAAACATGGAATGTAGCCAATGAAAAAGCATGTATTAATTAATGCATTATAAAGCTAAAAGGCTACATTTTCTCTCAGTGAAAAATGAGTGCGGTGAAGTAACCTGTATATTGTATGTCACTGTGAATGCAACCGTGTTGCATAATTTGTGTGCTGAGAAGAGGAGTTGGGAACTCCATACAATAAAAGACTACAGGAAAGATACATTTGGCTGGTGTTTCATCCAACAAGGTCCACTCCGTTACAGGTGGGTTTAGAATAATGGGGCTAAGGGACACTGGTTAAGGGACTGGGAGGTCCTGTATAAATAGGTCCCTTCACGTTTAACCAGTTTTTCTTACTTGAATCTTCCCTCCCTCCTTGTTATTAGTGTGGCGAATAGTTTTTTTTTGACAGTGTCACAGTGGTGGGTCTGGTCAGTGTAAGGTGATATGGGGGTGGAATAATGGTTGGTTAATAGGAAATAGTGTGTTTTTGGTTTAGTTTAGACTTGGGCGCTGGCCAACTTCGTGTTCGTCTTCGTGTTTGTCTTTGTGGGGGGAAATCTTCGTATTCCGCGAATATTCGCCCGTTCCTGTGTTCGGTTCGGGTGAATATTCGTGTACATTCTTCGTGTTCCTTTTTTGCCTTTTTTTGTAGAAGGGGTTAATACGGGGTTAATGCGGTATGGATTACGCAGAAGCTTTGGCGCCAGGATTTTAAATGTCTGTACAAGCAACTCTATTGGTCGCCTGCAGGGGCCTCCTCTGCCATCAACCAATGAAGTATACCTGTACTTCATTGGTTGATGGCAGATGAACCCCCTGCTGGTGACCAATAGAGTAGCTTGCACGCGACCAATAGAGTAGCTTGCACGGTCCTTTAACCCCTGACGGTGACCCTACGTACGAGCGACTCTATTGGTCACTCATAAGGACCTTTATCTCCTGGAGCAGTTTCCCCAGGCCGAGTTTCGGCACCAGGATTTTAAAAGTCTGTACAAGTATGTGGTCGCCAGCATGGGGCTCGTCTGCCATCAAACAATGCAAACAATGAAGTGCAATAGAGTCGCTTGTGCGGACCTTTAACCTCTGGAGCGGGTCTCCCCCTCCGGAGTTTTGCCGTCAGGTCCGTACGAGCGACTATTGGTTGCCCGTACGGACCTTTAACTCCTGTAGCGGGAGACCATGCCAGAGCATACCACACACACACACCAGTATAGGCTCTGCGACACTGACAGGCTAAGGTACAACAAAAAAAAAGTATTTTCCACACTGCTTTGTTGTTGACCCCCTTTTGTGTTTTCACTCCCAGCCAAACACACACACACATACACACACACCAGGACAAGCTCTGCCACATTAACGCCCACATCGGGACGGGCTTAGCTACAACAATAAAAAAGTATTTTCCACACTCCTTTGTCATTGACCCCTCCTTTTGTGTTTATGGCCTTTCGGTGCCACCCGCAGACTTTCACAGGGGGGCGCTGCGTGCCTCTGGGTTGTTGCCCAGGGGAAGCAGGGTCATGTAACGTAAATTTACATGACTGCTGGGTTCCTGCTTCCCCAGGGCGGTACAAGAGACGTTGCTCGCACAGTCTGTGCGTGCAACGCATGGGTAAGCAGCAGGCCCCCTGTGGAAGTGATCGTGCGGCTGCTTCAGCCACTTCAGTGTGCGGCAGTCCCACCTGGAAATTTCCTGGTGGGCCAGCCTGTTTTCGAGTAGGGGACTGGAGCTGCAACCCCTACATTAATCCGACCCTGGGGCCCACAAAATCAACAATTCCTCGGTCAAGAACTCCACACACTTCCAATGATCATTTCAAAGCTATTTTTATTTTATTCTTAAATAACATTTATACAATTATAAGTTATTTGTAAACCCACTACAAACAATGTGTTTCATTAGATAATATGCACATATGTTCGTATCAAGTTAATATTTTAGCAATATGCTGAAGTCTTTTATATAGCACCTTCCTATTCCAAAGTGTTGTACAACATGTAGCTAGCTACTCAGGGGCGTAACTAGAAACCTCAGGGCCCCGGTGCGAGAATCTGTTAAGGGCCCCCCCCAACCCATCTATCTCTTTCTCACGATCTACCCTCTCCCTCCCTACCCCCCTTCTCACGATCTACCCACTCCCTCCCTACCCCCCCTTCTCACGATCTACCCACTCCCTCCCTACCCCCCTTCTCACGATCTACCCACTCCCTCCCTACCCCCCCTTCTCACGATCTACCCACTCCCTCCCTGCCCCCCTTTCTCACGATCTACCCACTTTGTAGGTCACTTACCGTCGCCGCTGCTGCCGCTGCCGCAGCCGCAGCCACCACCGCCTGCCTCAGCGCTGCCCAGAGTGCTGTGTTGGGAGCGTGAGGCGTTTGTCTCGGGTGCCGGCGCTCAGCGGGAAGCGCCGGCACCCGAGACAAACACCTCACGCTCCCAACACTGCACTCTGGGCAGCGCTGAGGCAGGCGGCGGCGGCAGCGGCAGCGGCGACGGCGGCAGCGGCGACGGCGGCAGCAGCGGCGGGGAGCGGAGGCATCCTGGATTTCTGTCAGTCAGGGGGGTCCAAGAGTTGCCAAGCGGTCGTTTTCAGCAACCGCTCAGCACCCCTTGGGCCCCCCTGACTGGCAGAACTCCAGGGCCCGGTCGCAGTCGCGACCCCTGCGACCCCGGTAGTTCCGCCACTGTAGCTACTTCTTCAGCACATCAGTGAAATCAGGGAGAGGCAGGTAATGGGACAAAAGAGCAGTCTCTCTTAATACAAGAATCACTAGCAGCAACTTAGTTTTGTTGTTAACTTCAGCTTTTATTAGCTTTATTAGGGGAAAGATGAGCTTAAAATACCTGCTTAAAAGCCTATGATTTATGAATGTATGTATTGGATTGAATATCATTATCTTTTTCCATCTTTATTGATCATCAAGACTAATGAGCAAGTATAAATGATACTTTACCAAAAATTACATTAACATATCTAATTAAGGCGCTAAGACCTGCAACAAAGGATGCCTGTGTTGAGGCTACATTGAGCATCAGTGAAAAAGTTGCTTGTAAAATGCTTCCCTTTACTGCTTAAAGTCTTAGTAGATGGCCAGTTATGCCCCATCCATATAATAGCATCACATTACATTTTTATGCTGTATATAGCACCAGCAGGTTCCGTAGAGGTCTACTTTAGAGGACTTGTCATGGGACAACAGCCTGATTTGTAAAACCATTACAAGCATCAAGAGGTGCCATTAAAATGTTTTTTTCCAAACGTACTTCTGTCCCTGTGTCTCACAGCAGCCTCCTGTTGAGAAATTGCAAAACAAACAGTAAATCCAGTTAATTGTACATTACAATCAAAGGAAAACACCAAATACATATTAAATAAAAAAAAAACACCTATTAAATTGTTTCATTAATGTATGCAGGTGCTTTGCAGAAATACTTCTTAAGAAATAACTGTATTAGCCCAAGAAAAAAGTAAATCTTTAGCTGAAGTTGATACCTTTTATTGGGCTTACATGGAGAAACGATATAAAGATGCAAATGCTTTCTGGACCTCAGAGGTCTAATTTTCACATGGAAATTAGATAAAAGGGTATGTAACGTTACATCCTCGATGGCCCAATAAAATGTATCAACTTCAGCTAAAGGCTCCATAATTACTTGTCAAAGTCTTTTAAAAGAAGTGTCAGTTTGAAATTTCCCTCTTTATCAGTGGTGCAGTTTGGGGTAGACTTGTGCATTCGGATTTGTACGAATAGCAAATTTTGGTAAATTCGATGATTTGAAAGAAGCCCCGAAAACAAGGCCAAAAAGCCTCGTGTGAAGTCCTTTCCTTGGAATGGAGGGTCAGGAGAGGACGTCACTGCAGCGCCGCCATTTTGGTGGAAGTTGCCGGGTTATGTCTGCAGAGATGTGAAGAAGAAAGAAGATACTAGATTGATAATAGAATACAGAAGAAAAGCAAGAAGATAGAACACAGAATGAAAAAATGCCCCTGCATTTTTGGCCCGTACAGAATGAGCAGATTTGTCTGCATTGTTTTTAGCTTATCTGCACATGTCTAGTTTGTGGGCATTATTGAGTTTTCTTGTAAAGGTGTATTTAGCAGATTAACCACTAGATGTCCTGCTGCTAACAATTCAACAGCAATGGTAGAAATGTATTTTGTTTTTACTGCATTTTATTAAACATTTATGAGAATAATGTACTGTACTTCTCCTTCCTGCCATTATTTATCAGCTGATGCAGATAGGAAATGAGTAACACAGAAAAACACTATAAATGGATATTAAATTGTGAGAAACTGATCCTACAATTGTGATCCTCCCAAGCGATAAAGGCAGAGCAATACAGTGTTTAATTATCAAGATTATAGACGAGAAATTTCGCCAAAATTATTGGATGAGACGAGAGAAAAATATCATATGATCCATGTGCACAAGTGGCCCAGAAAATTGGTGAATGATTAGATTTTGGAGTATTGAAGGGTTCAAATGCTGAAGACACAAAACAGTTTTTATGTGAACAACATCCAAGGTGTCAGGTTTTATACGCGCTACCAAAACTACATAAAAGTGTACATTCACCTCTCGGAAGACCTACCATGGCGGCAAAAGGAAGCTTATTTGAACCAATAGCAAAGTGGTTGCATTTCCATTTTGAACTTACAGCATTGTCTTCACCATTTATGTGAAAGTCACCCCAGTTTTTTGGGGCCAACTTAGTAAACTTGACCTATGATTAGTAACTATGGATGTGTGTAGTTTGCATACCATCATACTTCATCAAGATAGGATTGACTTATTTTTTGTTTAAAAAGGATTTTTGCATTCAACCAGTAGGCAATGGCACCCACGTATGCAAATGTATATATGTATGTGTATGAACAGGAATATATTTTGTCCTAGAAACAAACCTAGAAACTCTGTGGAACTACTGGGCGCATAGGAACAGTGTTCTATTGTATGTTAATACTGTTTTATGTGTATAAATTCCTCTGTATGCATCTAATAAGTGTGAGCCCCCCCCCCCCCCCCCCAGCCAGTGACTTGGGGAATTGAGCTATAATCATTTCTCATGCTTCAGTCGATTTGTCTGTGGATTCTGCTGTTCCTGGCTAGTGGAGTTTCTGAGTGTCATCCTGGGCTAAGGAAGCACAGTTTGGCGGTAGTACCCCTCACAATAATAATCATATTTTGTGTTGTCCATAAACTAGAGGTTTGGCTTGTAGCACAAATGGGTAATAGTCGTATTAAACTCTACTCAGGAACAGTATTTTGGCAACTAAAACACAGCCACATTAGCCCATAATATTTTTTGTGGTGTCCACAAAGTATAGTTTTTATAATTTAAACAACAAAAAACACAGTGTGTGGAAACACAGTCAAATGTCCAACTTTGTCTCAAATATTTTTATTTCGTGTTTGACCAAAAATTAGAGGTTTTGCCCCAGTTATATTTAAAGAGCGCCAACACGTCTTGTAAAGGCACGACAACGACCAAATGAGGCAAACAATTGGATAAATCTTACCAAAATTGTGGTGCTTTTGCGATTCGTGTTTGGTTGCTTTGTCGAGAACCCTCCTCGTTATTGGAGATTCATATGAACACACGAAAACAGGCAAATTTAGTAAAGTAAAGATTCTAGCATTGAATAATATTATATACTGGCAACTGGAATTCTCTGCATCTGCTGACCCTTCTGTTGCCAAAAACAGAAGACTAACAACTAGGGTACTAAAATGTGCACAACAGGTTTCTGAACAGAATGTAGGATTATATTGCTAACAAGTGCTCCATTACAGAAGTGGCAACCTACTAGATGAAGTTGGGATATGTAAGGACTCTAGATAAAGTACTTACCTTTAGTTACCATGCAATACTTTGAAATTAATTATTGCATTACAGAACATTTCATTTTATTTTTCAAGCATCAGCAGATATTAAACATTAACAATGTTACATTTGACATTGGCAATAACATTAACACACATAAGGCACGCTGGTACAGATGGGAATGGGGACATGCTGTTACCATCTTCCAGACAGATTTTTTTTATTTATTCTTCTTACCTGTTCCATTTTTGTGTAGCATTGATGAGCTGGCCATGTTATGAAGATGCCTGGATAGCCCTTGTAGACATTCTTTTTCTTGAATATGCTAAATCCTGGGTCTGTTTTTTGGGGGAAGCTTTGTAATTCACCTACTAAGTGGGTTTATGGAATTATGGATTTCCTAGGTAATAAAGCCTACAGCACCCCAGACACAGTGGATAGGTTGATAATTCTTACATATCAAAATTGCCTTTGTTTAAAAGTGAAAGGAGAAATCACCACGAGGGTACCAAATCGACATGGTATCCATGATACTGTAAACAACTGTGTATCATTTTTTGTAGTCATATTTCCACCAGTCAACCTAGGCTACTGGCTAAGTGCTCATGGCATCTAGCACAGGTAATGCAGTATAATCTTCATAACATGGTTTAATCATAGAGATCATTTACACTTTTTGGTAGCTTCATCCAAATTACAACTTTGTGGTTTAGCGGTTTATTCTGTAAAAGAAAACTATAATGAATTAATGCAGAAAACTAACTCAGCTTGAAGATATGTTTAAAATTCTCAAAAAAAATACATTTTGAGTCTGAGCCTATGGAAACATTACCTAAAATATGAGTGATTGATATTATCTTAGTGACGATCTTCATGGCACTGTACATGGATAACAGGGACACGTTATGATACACAGGGCCCATTTTGGTTTTACTTGAATCTTAAGGTACCCCAAGGATTAAGTCTGCGATGTGTTCATAGTTTTACTAAAAGGTGATGATCCCATTAGACAAATACATTATCAATTGTACTGTTGTAATCATGTTTCTCCTTAAGAAAAAGCTTTAATGTGCATATAATAGGTACAAAAGACTGAATTTCCAGCAGTTGGTTGGGTATTTTGCTTGTTTATGACAAATTAACAGTTAACCTAACAATCCCAGTAAAGGTTACATGCATAGGAAAATGTGTTACTCCTGCTGGGAGTTCACTTTAAGGTTTATGGGGCAATTACAATATTCAGAGCCCCTTTGTACTTTGGGAGGTACAAGCAGAACTCCCTCATGATTATAGTCTCTGCAAGTCTAAAAAACGCTGGGATTACATGATATCTTACATCTCTACTTCATTCAGACATGAAGAGACCATCAGTATGTGGAAAAGCAGTAAGTGTCTTCCCTAAGCATTTAGTGCAGGCCCAAGGAGGAATCTCTGCTTGATTCTGCATAAGGCCAGGCCTCCTCCTTCATCTCTCCAATCCTATTCATGCAGTTAAATTTAGGGGACAAGTATAGGGGTTAGGACAGAGCTTTCGAACTTCATGGTCCAACTTCAAGGACTTTACGGTCCCAGTATATACAGTCCTGTGAAAAAGAAAGTACACCCACTTTGAATTCTGTGGCAGGACATAACAATGATCTGTTCCTTAGCGGGTCTAAAAATTAGGTTAATACAACCTCAGATGAACAAAAACATATTACATATTATACACTGTGTCATGATTTATTCAACAAAAAATAAAGCTGAAATAGAGAAGCCATGTGTGAAGTATACCCTTACTGCTTCCATGGGAGCTATAACTATTGGTACTATAATAATAATAATAATAATAATAATGTCTTTGGTCAAGGCTGAAACATTTATCAAGACAAAATAGTTGGATTATTAGTCAGAGTTCCACTATTGTATCAGCATAGGTATCTTTTTTTGAGTTTTAGTATTTCTGCTCATTATTCCAACTTAAGTACTTTGATTCCAAGCCATCACAACCCTTCTTAATTCAACTTATTCTTCCTCCTAACATCCTAACATCTCCCATCCAATAAGCCACCACTCATGCTCACCATTCCCCCTTTTTTCAACCCTTGCCCGTATGAATTGTTCCCTATAAATTTACACTATATCCTAATTACTTACCAGTTTTGTCCCTATTGTCTTGAAAATATTATTTTATCTTATTCTCATTGATGAATTTGATGAACAAACGATAACATTTGGAAAGCACAATGGCTAAGTATACTATACTAGAAAAATGAATAATAAAGCACTTACTATGGAGGCTACTTGTCTAGGGGCTTTGAATGTTTGTGTGACTCCACTTCTTATCTTTAAATACCTTGACCCACTAAAAAGTACCACTTCAGACTGAATACATTATGCTTTTTACTGAATTTACTCAAATTCAATTAGTACTAATATTCCTGAATTATATTTTTTTTCCAGTATATATTTTAAAAATGTTTCAACTTTATACTTTATATATTATTAAAGATTATAAGCGATCATACAAATATGCTCTGTGAAATATAAAATTTTCAAATTTTACCATTTAAATTAAATCAAAACCTTATACCTCCACTATGTATTGTAAAGAAAAGATGAAATTAAAACAATTAACAATGAAATACATAGTTCGGGCTGCTGATTATGATAAAATGTGTCTACTTTTTCCTTAATTCAATATGCAATATTTATAGTGAAGCAATCCTTTCATTTAAAAAAAAATCAACACCATTTTTCATATTTGTGTCATATTTGTGTCAAAAATAGGATTTCAACAGATTGGGGTGAAGGGTAACTAAAAACCCTACAATCTTTGACTGCTAGTGGAACAAGCTGTATATTAAAGAGCCCGTGTTGAAAAGAAAGCCGTATGCTACATGAAAGGCTGGTATATTATTTGTTTCCCAAAACAACAATTTTAGTATATTTTTAGGTTCCAAAAAAAGTTATTTTTTCCAATGTAGTGTATATTCCTAGAAGCGGGGTAGGACTGGGAATGAAAATAAGCCCTTGCACCCTAGGCCAATTTTGTATAACCGCTGGATACTCCTAGCTGTATGCACAACCTGCAATAAGCGTACATTGGAGGCCACTGGGCTGTGTCTCACACGCACCTCTCACACACATCATCTTGCACCTTTCCAAATTTCATTTCATTACTTACATACCTTCGCTTCAAGCAAAATATACTTAACATCTGTTTGACTTCCATTAGACAGGACAATAAAATAACTAAAAATGTTGTGATGTTCTATAGAACCCATACTTTCTATAGAACCCATACTTTGAATTTGTCACACTGTTCTAGAGTCAGATAGAATAATAATACTATGTCGTGTCTGTCTATTATAGATCTCTTGGTAAGTTTTCTGCATCTAGAAACCAGTAAGCTCTGATATGTGACTGTAATCAAGGACACCCTTCAGCTGCTACATTTGAAAAATGAATACTGTCTCTTTAATGAACAAAAATCCCAGTATCATGTAATACCAAATGTTAATGCCAAGTAATAATAACATATAGCTCTGATTGTGTATCCATGACATTTGGCTTAGCGATTTTAACATATTGCACAAAATGTGGATTTTCCCTATTGCTGAGAAATAAGACATTAAGAGACATTGCAATATTCTGTACCACAAGAATACAAAAATAAAATCCGTTATTATGACTTGCAGAAATATTGTTTTGTATTTTGATTTTTTAAAACCATTTTTAATCATGTATGTATAAGCATACAGCATGAGGGGAAGTGGAAAAAAAGATGGCAGTTAATACAATGGTGGCAAGATGCAAAAATTCATTCTGGCAAAGTAAGATGCATACAACACAAGCATGCTCAGATCTGTGCCTTTAAAAACGGTTACTGATGCCAAAGGGATGGAATGAAATCTGCAGCATACATGATTATTATTGTCGCATTTCAAATGCATGTACTTGTCTGCTTACAGTTTTATAGCTGTCTCCAAAATGGAGATGCATACCGCACTGCTACACCGGAAGTATTGTGTTTAAAGACAACACGTAATACAGCAGTAGCCATCCCTTTAACTTGGAATTAAGGGAAACAAATAAATAGAGAGCAGACGGGAAAACATAAAACTACATTTTAAAAAAAAAACATAAAGAAAACATAAGACAAACATACAATAGAAATATATGCATTCATGATACATAACGTTATTGGTGATCAGACATTAGAAGGCAGTAGATTTTTATCATGACATGTTCTTTTTGGTAAGAAAGACTGTGGTTGGTTCCTTCTTCTGTTAGTAATCCCATATTAACTTTTGAAACGTCCTATACAGTACTGAGAAATGCAAGGCTCGTTTGAGCTTAAAGCATTATAAATTTACAAAAGATCAAAATGATCATTTTTTTTGTATCATATAGTGTTTTATGTCAGCAGATCCATGTATTTTAGTTTTGTCAAGGTTTAATTTTTAGGTAAGCTCCATCTTTTAATGGGCATTTTTACTTTTCCACTAAAAAACATTCTAGGCATATGCATAGTCTGTCTAGCAGCCCAGATCTTATGTCCAAAAGAGTAACTAAACGCCCATCTTTATCCTATTTGCTGAGGAGCTGTGATTTTTTTCAGGACATTTATGTTGGTCAACAATTTTGCCATAGTGCACCATATCATAAATATATATATATATATATATATATATATATATATATATATATAAATCATACCATGATTGGATATATGCTACAGCACTTTCAGTCTTAAATAGATTTAGAGCTATGTTAAATATGCAAGGACACTTTAGCTGAATTCTGAATTACTGTAGTCAGTAAGAAGTTGCACGGAAGCAAGGAATATAATCACAGTCTTATTTACCAAAAACACCGTACAAGTATACAGCAGCTCCAAAATGATCCGAAAATATTATTGTATGTATTCTGAGAATCCAAAGTACCAGTTTATTGATGTGGTTTACAAGAACCTTACCAGTACTGCAACGGTGCAATATGTAAAACGGTAAATGGACATGGAGTTGATATGACACAAAATATACACATCACGTCACATAAAGAAAGGACTGTTGAATAATGGCCTTTGCCCAGCAGAGGTAGATAAAGGTTATAACAAACTGTTTACTGACCACACACACTTAAATAGTAGATCAGTTGAACAAGAGCTCACCTATTAAGTGCTTTTAATACAGCGCCATCTTTCCAACAGTGCCACCCAGTTATTGCTCCACTATATTCAAATACACTATCTACTTAAGTCTACATTCTACCACTATTTAAGGCTTTATTTTAATATTCATTCTATAAGTCTTGTTTTTGCAATATGTAGATGAAGTTACAATTATGTCCCCCCCTCCCCCAAGAAAAAGCACCATGTCTTCTCAAACATAAAATGATATCAAAACTGGATATGGAAAAATAAAAGTGTCACTAAACAATACATTTTGTTTTGTTTTTGGTGCATTTTTCATACTATTGCGCTATTATGTACAAATACCTCCTCAATGACATTTAAGCTTGTCTTTTATTCTGATTAAAAATTCAGCAGAAGACTTGTATTCATGTGAAAAAAATGCATAGTATTGGTTCATTTAGGTTTTTTTTTTCTGGTATTTGATGAAACAGAAACTTGAAGCTAAGACTGAATGTATACAAAAAGGGGAGGCCTTATCGTTAGTCGTATAATTTTATTTGTTGAAAAAATAATTTGTCATATGTTTTCCTTTATATTCCAACTACACAGCAAACATCTTTGAAGTGCACTTCCCAAGTGTAGTTATGGAATACGAAGGGAGGTGATTTTTTTTTTTTTTATGTTTACAGCCCTTATTTAACGTTTCCTTATTTTCCTGTGAACTAAAATATATCATTCATTCAGTGGATAAAATGTGGCAACAAAAAAAATTAAACAAACACAGACAGCACTAATGAGTGTATCTGATCTCGAATGACCTGGTATTCAGCCATTCATTTGCATTTAGTCCTTAGTGTGTTCTTGTCGCACTCAGTGGGGTTTATGAGAAAGTCAGGCCGATTCTCAGTTAACGATTGTCTTTTAGAGTACAATTTTCCGTGTCAGAATTTGCAGCTCTATGTAAAAGACGATATGGCCAGTGTTCGACTAAATGTTCACAAATTCTATATTGTCTATACATCAAGCTTAATTAACAGCGTCTTAAAATATTGAGCTAATATAAACAATTATTTTGTAAAGAAAAATATTAAGTATCTGCCAACCACTGTGCGTGGACCTTAAGCATATTTTATGTAACTTTTTTCTGTCAAAATAATATATATATACACAGTAATTCCGTCATACGAGGCTATACACTGTTTATTGAGTTTGACATATAGACATCAGTGTTTTACCAAGCCAAATAATTTAATGCGTGTTTTAGGTTGCATGAAGGCCTCATCCTTTTTGTCTGATTTGGACAGTCATGTTACCGCTATATATGCACGTATATGCGCTGGTTAAAGGTGAGGTTGTCCCACTTTTCCATGTTTTAATGATGTTTCTAATGCTGCATTCAAATAGAGAAAAATGATAGATTCAGCAAAGTAGGTGGAACAGCACCTTTAAAAGGTGACTGCAACGGAAAATAAAACGTAATTCACAATGAATGCCACCAAATTACCTCCAATGTGAAGGTTCTTCAACTATATTACACGCTGAGCTTAACTGGTTCCACATACTGGATTTCTAAAGGCTGCTCCTGTTCAACTGACCAGTGAAAAGACTGGACGTTTTTGGATATGGGAACTGGAGCAACACAGTTTGTTATAGGCTCACACAGAAATTGGGTAACTGTCCAACTTGTTTAAAATATAGTTTCTGATTATTTGTTGTTTCCACTGTATATACCCTCTCCAAGCCCAAATATATAGGGTATGCTCAGTCATCTGATTTGTGCATCTGCGGTAGACACACCACAATAGTGTGTACCCATTCATTGTGATTACACAGACAGAACCAAGCAAATGTGTTCTTTTTTTGTTGTATTTTTTTTTTTCATTTTTGGTTTGGGGAGATGGGTAAAAAAAGATAATGAATAGAATGGACAGTTTTCAATATTGTTTGCTGTGAATGCATTCATAGTACTCATCTGAAAAGTAAAAATTGACGGGACGTAAAGATGAATACACAAAATGACTAGAAATATATAGTGAAAAGACTTAGTTTAGCTTCGAGAAATCATCTCAAAGAATAAAAATAAAATCCTGTGCAAAATAAAAAATAAAAAAACAAACAAAGAAACAAACAAATTTGAACATTAAAACACAGTGTATAAAATGGTGTGATAAATTTCAGTCATCACACAGCCTTTTAGTCAATAAAAAGCTGTCCCTTTGTGTCCTTGAAATATAGAGATTGGCCCGTCTCTTTTCATTTTTATCCAGACTGCCATGTAAAAATTAATTTGAAGGTACAAACACCTCTTTTCAATAACGTGACTCTCGTAGCTTGCTGGAATGGGCCAGTTGTGTTTCTCTCGGATGAAATTATTCCATTCTTCTATTCCTCATTTGTTGAATTGTCTTCCAAAATTATGTTTCCAAAACCCAGTCCTGTTGAGTTTTGTGCTGCTGAGACCACTAGAACTGTATGTAATAGTATGAGTACAAATACACACAGCTTGAGTCTGCAGTTACACAGTCTGGATGCTGATGAAGCTGTGAGTGATGTCCTGTGGCACAACGTTGAGTCATGTGTTTTTTTAGTCCCTTTGGATTGGTTATCTGCTAATAATTCCCACCTGACATCACAGCATTCTGGTTCTGCATTGGTTGGATACTTTTCATACAGCCCTGCAAGACAAAATAATAAGGGCAAATAAAAATCGCAATGTTTCATTTCTAGACATTCATAACTACTCAGACACAACATCAGAGTAATAATTGCCACAGTATGTGTATATAAAATACATGAAAAAGAGTACCATCCCAAAAAGAGGCAAAATGTGATAATTGTTAAACTTGTTTGCATGCGCCTACCCAGAATCCCTTTGTGGTTGTGGCAGCACCATGAGATTTCTGAGGGAAAAACAAGCCTTCTGGCGTGTCTGGTGTCTGTAGATGAGTGTTAATAATGCTTCTACTACCACCATTTGAGGTTAGTACCATGCCCTCACATCCACCATTGAGAATTAGGACTGCCTCAAACTCCAAATTATACGCCTGGACTGCCATATTCTCTACGAGGTCAGTAATTCTTCCTGCCTCTGTTGTGTCTGATTAGAAAGTATGTACATGTTGTCATATAACACTAAGCTATAGTAGCATTTCCCTCAATCAATCCACCATGTAGAAAATCCTTCTGGAGATGGGGTCTCACTGTACACTGTACTCAAGGTGTGGTCTGATCTGTGGCAGAACCACCTCTCGCTTCCCGCGACTAATGACTCTGGCTATACAACCCAGCACCATGCTTGCTTTTTTCAACACTTTATTGCATTGCAAGTTCTTACAAGCTCTCACAGACAATTACTCCCAAGTTCCTCTCTTTTGCTGTCTTTGAAACAGTTACACTCATGCTATATTCTGCCTTGGACTTTTTACATCCCAACTGCTTTATTTAACGTTTATCAACATTAAACTGCAGCTGCCATTCTTCTAATTCACTTAAATCATGCATCTTTTTACACCATGAATGTCTACCCTGTTGCAGACCTTTATATCATCTGCACATAGAAATACCTTACGTTACATTTCCCCTGCAGCTCGACCTGCACTGTTTATAATTTCTTATTCTCATGCTCCCTTCTTTTGTGGATTGTTGGCAGCACGTGTGAGACACGCATAATCTTAGTGGCCTGGCTACAGGTTGTTCGTATCCCTAGTCATGCTTGCACTTATAGCTACAGTGCTTTCTAATTACATTGACACCATGAATGAGCAATACACCAAAAAGTAAGTTACTCTAGGGCCCACAAATGTGGAGGTGCCAACTACTATTTGAATGTAGCATTATACTTGAATGACTGATTATTCAGTACAACAGGTCCACCATGTAAATAAACGATAATTGAGTAACGTTAACAGCACCAACTTGTGCATCTCAGGTTAGGCTAGGCATATAGTGAAAGCAGGCACGTACTGGCCATCGGGCAAACCGGGCCGTGGTGGGCCGGGCCGCGGCAGGGCCGGATTGATTTAGGAGCTGATGGAGCTGCAGCTCCAGGCCCCTACCTTAAAATAGGTCCTGAATGGGCCTATGCGGCCTCTACGGCCGCATTAACGCAGGGCATAAGGGGCACCTGCCCCTTAAGCCCGCCGCAACTGCGACCAGGTCCGCCACTCTAAGGGGCCGGGAAGGCCCCACCATGGCCGGCCTTATGGGTGTGCGGCCGCACATCGGGGTTTTTTTTTTTTTTTTTTTTACTTTATTTAACATCCTCCATGTTAAATTAAGTTTTTGTTAACTTTATTTAACATGGAGGATGTTAAATAAAGTTACCCCCCCCCCGATGTTTTAATGTAAGCCTTGTGCGGCCGCACACCCCTAAGGCTGGTCCTGGTGGGGGCTTCCCGGCCCCTTAGAGTGGCGGACCCGGTCGCAGTTGCGGCGGACTTAAGGGGCAGGTGCCCCTTATGCCTTGCGTTAATGCGGCCGTAGAGGCCGCATAGGCCCAGTCAGTCCGGTCCTGCCGCGGGCCCGGCCGCAGTTGCTGCTTGCTCCGGCAACAAGGTAACTAGGGTGAGGGAGGGGGGTGCAGTAAGAAGGGGCAGAGGGGGGTTAGATAGTGAGAAATGGGGAGAGGGGATAGATAGTGAGAGGGGGTACATAGTGAAAAGGGGGAACATAGTGAGAAGGGGCAGATAAGATGGGGAGAGGGGGTAGTGTGAATGCGTATGAGAATGAATGAATAAATGTGTGGATGAATTGTGTGAATGCGTATGACAATTAATGAATTCATGTGTGAATGAATTGCTTGAATGATTTGTAAGACTGCATTAATGAATGTGTTAATGATTTGTGTGAATGAGTAAATGCAAAGATGGTACATGAAGGGTGGGCTTTAACAATAAATAAATAAATAAATAAATATGGGCTGCTTGGGCTTAAATGCCCAGGCCTATTTTTTCTCCCAGTCCGGGCCTGAGTGAAAGGATCGACTTAACCTTTATTATAACTTTCCAATATCCCTATCATTTCTATACATAACACTAAAACATTTGGTGCATAGAATGTCTTGTCCTTTTGTATATGAGCGAACACAATGTTTGAAATGCTGCATGGAAGAAATCCGAGGTGTTGCTTAGAAAGACGAATTGTCAGCACTGCCTGATTTAACTCCCAGGCATCGTTACACATAAAAATGTGTGAGCATCCTCCAAATTTACAGAAACATGCACCAAGCGAGACACTAGGCTCAAAAACCGTTGATGCCAATTGCAAAGGGTATAGTCAAAATTTAAGTGGGGTATGGAACAATGATGTGTGTCTAAATTGAATAGAGTAACAGAAATTTGGTGTAACATATGTAACCCATTGTAACCTTTGCTGGAGAATAATAAAGAATCCTAGAACAGTTCATTGTTTTGTGACATAAGACTGTTTTCTGTGTAAATGTGTGTCATAGTCCAGATAGCATGGAGAAATTACATATATCATATGTTAGCTTTGCTAAAGTGCCTTTATGAGGTTAGCCACAAGGGGGTGCTAGGCCCATTCAAAGTGAATTGGTTTGTTACTTGGAAAGAAATACAAATCAAAAGTTTGCAGAAAAATACATTTCCAGAAAATATGTCAAATTTAGGTGATTCCCTACTTTGAAAGGATTAGAGAAATGTAAATGACTGCTCATTTTGAAATTCTATGAAATCTAGTAATAATGCAACCATCAATATTAAAAAATAATTAATTATTATAGCTTTCTCAGTAGTAAGATTAGAAATTTGTCTTTAATGTTTAAGACAATTTTACTATTCATCAGTTCAAAAAAGTTCAATCTTCAGTGTACAAAATGTTTTCCTACTTTTGTTTTCGACACGTTTCATTTTTTTAAGACCTTAAACAGCTTATCTTGCTTAAAACAACAAAACTCAAACTAGATGTCAGGTACATGCATCGAATATTACATTTTTACATAAAAATACAGATATTTTAAAAGTTTTTTTTTATGAATTGCTAAATAACTTTAAAGCTGAATGTAAATGTGTTTTAGGGGAAATGTAGACTATTTCATTTTTTATATGATGTATAAAATTAGATGTATTTTGTATGTCAGTATTCTTTATTATATTAAATGTTATTTTTTTTATTTTTAATAATAAGTCTGGTTCCTGACATATCTACCCCATTTTTTAAACGTCACACTAGTCTGAAACTATCATTACTTCATAAAACCGCCTTGCATCCTACTAATTATATGTTGGCCAAAATGTATTACTGAATATTATCCCTTAACAAGCTTTCACATAATCTCCCCACCACAGATGTCAAGATCATAGGTATCTAATCACCTGTCTGAGAATCTGATCTCTTTTTAAATATCGGTAGTTCTTCTGCTTTATGCCAATCTTTTGGCACCATACCAGACAAGAGAGGATATGTTAATATCAAAAGCACCAGTCTAGCTATTTTTTTGTGTCAGCCAATCACATGTATGCTGCATTAATTTGCAATCCTACAGTCATTTGGTTGTTTATTGGCACACAAGCTAAAAAATACTTAAAATGTTTTAATTTTAAAACTCCCGATCTTCACTAACCAACATATACATTTCAAATTTCAATGGGCCATCAGTTTAAATTTTTAATCGATGTATTTAAAAATTTGGGGGGGGGTGTCTTGCTGTCAATGGCTATCCATTTCTCATTTTCTACTTTAGCCCATCTACTTGCCCTTTTGCAATTTTTGTTAACATCTTTGTATTTTATAAATGATGCTGCTGATCCTTTTGACTTTTATATTTTTGACATATATATAATGCCATTTTCTTTTTTATTTCCTGACTGACCTTTCTGTTAAGCCACATTGATTTTAGTTTGCTTCTTTTGTATTTGTTACCCAAGGGTACATGCTTGAGTGTATTTTATTAATGCTTGTTTGAAGATATTCTACTTATCTCCTGTGTTGTTGTTTTTTGTGAGAACAGCTAATCCCGGTCAGTGATCTTCAAAAATTCTTAGCCTGCGGAACTTGGCCTTACTAAAATTCAAATGTGCTTTTTGAACCAAACTCAATTTCACCATTCTATGGTCACTTTTCCCCAAATGTTACCTTACTACATTGTTATTTATCAGCAGGTCCAAACAGGTGTCTTTTTTTAAGCTGGTGTACTCTCCAATTGACACATTAAGCTGTCATCTAGTGGGTTCAAATACTAGCTACCCTTTGCTGGACTACTTGTTCCAGTATTCTAGTCAGTATCTAGGTAACTGAAATCCTCCATGATTTAAACTTGATCCAATTGCCCCTCTGCACTTCAGGTTCCTAAATCAGGTCCCAACCGTGCGGGGTATGGTCGGAGGCAGTGACAAGATATGGAATTACCTTAGTACCTTACACCTTCAATGTACCATAAGGAGGATTTTACATCTCAGTGGGTCAGTCACGGAAGATATTCCCTAAATGGCCCATAATCTGGGTAGGATGCTACTCAAAAAATTGGACTGTCTCATAAAGTGTTAGAGTGAGTGTGCATTAGTGTGTAGTGTTGGAGAATGTGGGTGTATTGTGTTAGAGTGAGTGGGTGTTAGAGCGAGTTTGCGAGTTAAGTTTGTGCATGTGTTTTAGTTATATAAGAGACCAAATAAATATTGCGCCCAAGAACTACTAAGACTAATCTCACCCCTGAGGGTGAGGGTATGTGAGATCAGGTGAGGAGAGGGCAAGTGATGAAAGAAGAGGGTATATGGGAGGAGCTGAGGTGAAGCAAGGGAAGGAGTAGTAAGCAGATGCCAGTGGAGGAGAGTGGAGGAAAGGAGAAGATATGTGAACTGAAAAAGATGGTAGGAGAGGTGAAGTGTAGAGAGGAAGGGCGAGGATGAGGGAGGGAAAAATAGAGGGGATGGAGAGAATAAGAAGAGGGGTTAAGGGGGAGAGAGGGAATGAGACAATTTAGAAAAGATGGGGAGAGACATAATGGGGGAGAAAGAGAAAGGGGAGAAGGAGAAAGAAAGAGAAAAAAGATTTTGGGCCACATATGCTAGTCATCTAATATTTAGAAAGGACATGCATCAAGGACAGGCATCAAGGTGTGCAAGCTTTCAAGACGCTGAGGTTCCTCCTTTAGGCTTAACTTGCATTTAATATTTTATATATTACAAAAATACCTTGATGTCTACTTTTTTGTGTCTATGTATATTAGCATAGCAGCAAAAGAAAAGAAGTAATATGTCTGCTTCCATGACCATGACATATGTAAAGTATTATTTCTATCCTTCTCTGACAGATGGTAATGTTTGGATGGATAAAAACTTTGATGCATTTTTGTGGGGACAAAAGTTGCTTTGCATGAATTATCCTATCTGCGGTCAACTTCCAGTCACTGTAATAAGATTGCTGTGGACACAAGGGGGTCTTTGAAATACCATTGGCGATTGTGCTGTGACTCTTGTGGGATTAAATAAAAGTTTCAGATTTATGAAATTAAGTGTAGTTTTCCTACTGTGCAATCAATCGTTTCAAACGCTCTGGTGTTTATCTATACTTTATTTTCTTCCTTACTGGTTAATGAATGCACTTACTACTTTATACTTTAAAGTACTTCATACTTTAATATATATTCTTCATCAATTGTTTTTTAGGGGACACTAGGGTGCACCCCTGACAGAAGCTGTGGATACACAAGTAAGTATGAAATATATTCTGTATTTCTTATATATATATATATATATATATATATATATATATATTTATAAATATATATAAAAACATAATGTAGCATTATGATACAGATATAATGTGGCATTGATCTACAGCATCTCCAATGTCCTCTAAAGGTCCTACTACAAAATCTTCTTATATGATAGGACCACCTTTGGTAAAAAAGCTTATTTAAGTTACTAATTTAGGTAAGATTAATCCCTCCTTAATTTATAAGGAACCACACCAAAACCCTATTTTTTGTTTCAAGAAAAATTCCTAAGCGTATTTCCATCTACCCTTGAGAGTTGGGTCATGAAAGAGCAAATAGTAAATGAAGGAATTTTGGCCATTGATAACAAAAATCCACAATTGCTGGCATGCGTGTAAAATTTTTGCAAGGTCTTCTCAATATGACAAGTCCTTTTTTGTTTGTTTGCTACCTTTTTTCAGGAGAAGTTGTCACTATTTCATTAAATACTCATGTATTTGTAGAGCTTGCAGATGAGCAAAGCAGATAAGCAGAAAGAGATAACTATTACTCCCACAGATAGAATGTGGCTGCCCAGCCATGTTTTTTCCTCCTACACATTACCTGTGCTCCACACAATAGCCGTCAATTTATTTTGTATACTAGAAGGAAAGTAAATGGAGTAAGTGTTCATGTTGGGGCAATGGAGTACACAATTAAGCTCTTCTCCCAAGTTTATCTTGAGTGTTTAATTATCGTCTACAGAAAGTCCTGTGTGTGCGATAGGCTTCGGGGTCATTTATGTCCAGAATAACATCACTGTGGTTAACTTACGCCATTGAGATCTAATGAAAAAATATTTATGCAATCTTTTGTTTTTCTTTAAGCTCTGTATTGTGGATGAAATTTAGTAATTTCTTATTTTCACAAATGGTTAGAGCAATAATTATTTCAGGAAATATCTCATTCTGCAAGCTATAAAACTGGTAACATTATAAGTTTCGGGTGATCCAAATGAATATTGAATCTCATAGAAGTTATTTAAACTCTTCACTCAACATACTGTACACATTCTATGTTCTGACACAGTAAAAATCAAATGTAATGTATTATTGATAGAAGCGAAGTGCTCTTCATTAGACAAAATTAGAGAAAGGTGCATACTTTAAAGGTCAGTAAACTATGATGAGGTCAAATTGCCACTGCTGTGTCTTGTTTGAGCTGCCATTCAAAGCTGTGGGACATCTGTCATAGTAACAGTTAATGTCAGTAACCTCAACATGCAGGCTCGTGACCTTTCTAAGACATTTCAAAGAATGTTGTCTCTGATAATATATTTTTATAAGGTTGTACATTATGCAGTTAGAAAGATTGACATCATGATTATACTCTCTTTCACTAATAACGTTTAACTCTGTGTGTTTGAGACCTAGATACAAATATGCTTAAAATCATACTTAGAATGTAAGTTTCTTTAACATTCTCAAGGACAGAAGTCCTGTTTAGGTAGAAAACATTTATCTTCATTATTATGCATGCTATTAATTAATGAGAATTACAGAAACATAAAAAATGTGAACATTGTTTTTCTCCAATCAAGATGTATGTAATCCAATAAAAACTTTAAACGGAAAATGTGAAATGAAGAGGGTTGCCTGAGTAGCTTTACTGAATGAAACTTTGGAGAATGGTCTAGTCTATATGTTTTAAAACTGGATTATCCACAAGGCAGACTAGGCACTTATGTGGCCTATATTTTGGGGGATTCCATAGGAGAAGTGGTGATGTAGTTCCCTACAATAAAAAAATACTTGGTCACCTTGTCTTGGACTGTCACTCAGTGATGCCCAAACATCCTAATGAAGGGCTCATGGAAAATCATGGTAATCCCTAACAAACAGGGGCTTTACCAAGAGATATGATTTTAATTTGATAAATCTAGAGCTTCCTGCATCTGTGGAAGGTGGGTAGGTGGTAGTTGGAAAATGGCAAAATCTGCCCACTTCCTTAGGAGTTAGCAAAAACAAAGACTGCTTTTTTAAGTAACCTCTATTTTCATGATGTGTTAGAACTAGTCTCTATGCATGACAAACTGTGATATGTCCTGCAGATTAGTGAATATATTATTGCCCTGTGGGAATGCATTGATTGTAATGTTCAGTCCTGCTTTCACAATTATTTACAGGCTTGCACTGACAAGTATCGCGATGCATCCCTCATGGAATTCATAACCTTTTCTAATTCACTGAAAATAATTACCACAATGACTAACACATCCAACACCTTATTTATTGATTGTTAAAAGCAAAACAGAAATACAATTTAAACTGGAGCACTCTCTCTCCCTCTCTCCTTTCCTCCCTTTCACTCTACCTCCCTCCTATCTTCTTCAACAAAGACTAATGTATTTATTAATATGGCAAACCTAAACTAAAATACAACTAAAGAGGGTTTTAATGAAACAGCCATATAATTATTTGTCCTGTTTCTGATATGACCCTGTGTGTTCTTGAGCCACTTGACCACTTTTCATAAAAGAAGACGGTATCCAATCTGGGTTCATTGTGGAACAGTGCCCCTTGGGGAAATGTATTGGAAGTGCACCTGAAGATTACCAGCGAGATCTGAGATAAACATGTGACACCCTTCTCACTTTTCTGAAAGGAAGGCATCAGTGTAACAAGCATGGTATCTTCACCAATGCCTGGAAAATTAACAGGCACAACTGTCCCTTTAAAACAATAATTAGCGTATTTTCAAGTAATATATTTACCTGTACAGATGAAGCTTGATAGTCCTCCGTAGACGACATCATCATTATCTGGTAATATAAAGGGACATCTTGTTTGTACCTCCAAACAGTATTGCTTGCAAGGGATTTTGCTACTGCATTCAGATTGCGTGACTTCAAAATACTGGGAACATAGCCAGGATTTGTAGACAGTCTGGAAAATGAACAGAAAAAAAAGTGATACTGCATATCAATTTGTATATATAAATGTAAAAACAAGTGGCAAAGTGCTTTAGATTCAGGTGCACTAAACAGGTGCTTTTGTTTGTAAGAGGTATAATTGACAAAATGTTGATTGAATACAAAATGTAAAGGCTCGTATACTCAAATACAACGTAAATGGTAAGGGTTGGTTTTTAAATATGCCACTGGCACAAAATGCACAACTGCATTGTATGTATGTATCATATTTGGGGGAGGGGGGCAAGATATTTAGTAGGAATTTTCACAACAAGAATACATTTTATACAAATTATGCACTTAAAATGCCTTAATAATTCAGCCTCAATGTGCCAATGTTATCCTTGCACTTTTAAGAAAAAACTATGAAATAAAGCTCTGCTAAAAATAAGTAAAATGATATTTCCCTACAGTTTATTAGTATTTCTAACAAGGAATGTACTGTACATCATGCGCCACTGAAAGTATGTTTCATATATAGTTTACACACAAATTAACATTTTACCGGCATATACAGTAAATGCTTCAGGACAATTGCTTTACTTTTACAACTTTTATACTAATAGAAACATTAATTACTGAACTGCCTTATATGATGAACTCAGTTGCAACTTCTAGATTCTGCCTGATCCTTCAGTAGTTTATTCCCTACTTAGAACTGTGTTTATTGTAAAGAGGGCTGATCATTCGTATATATATATATACATATATATATATATATACATATATATATATATATATATATATATATTTATAAATAATATAACAGAAGGAACACAGTACCTACAGTAAGCAGCCGTTTTAGATTACAGAACAGTATGAATGTGAACTGTTTCTACAATAAGATATCCATTGCTAACATAATGTGAAACAAAATATAATACAGAAACCCCAATAATCCCCCAGGCTGTAATATTTCAAAATATAAGAAACACAGAACAACATGCTGTCGAGCTCCTATCCAACGGGCATATTTATTATAAAACAAGCAGGTTTTATAAACATAGAAAATGAGTGTTCACATATGAGATAGATAGATAGATAGATAGATAGATAGATAGATAGATAGATAGATAGATAGTGGTTTACTGATAGAGACTTTTTATTGATCCATGTAATCTACTATTCTCTGACCTTTAACTAACCACAGCATTTAGTGCACTTGATTCCGGATGTGGAATAAAGAACACTATGGCTATGAACAATTTTGCTGCAATATCTTTTCATTTCTAAAACAAAATGTGTGAACCTGGCTCAAAAACAAACCTCGTTATAGAACTATTGTTGAATACAATGTCATGCAAGATGACGATAATATTTAAGGTGGGGCACATCTTTTAAACTTCCCTTGGACCATCCTTCTCAAACACATATGCACCCTTGAGACATATTGACTGACTCTAGTACTGCTGTTTTATTGCTGGCTAAGCTGTAATAACATGTTAGGGTGGTGTACAGTATCATTGCTTTCCCACCCTGCAGGTAATCTGCACTATAACATCTGATCACTGTATTAATGGCCCAGTAGAGAGATCTATAGTTATGTGCAATCTTTGGTGTAAAAAAGCAGTAAATTGTGAAATCTTCAAGGGAAGTTTGCTTCAGGCTATAAAAACTCAGTTGTACAATATTTCCCTGTAACATGGTTCATTAATCACTTCAATGTCATAGTTAATTAAAGGTAGATAGCTAGAAAGGGAAAGACAAGTTTGGTAGAAGAGCTGGCAAAAGGTCCCAAACCATTGCACATAAATACATTTTATTCCAGTAATAAATTGTGAACTACTAGTAAAAATCATTTTTTACTTGTAGTTTTAGTGTCCCTACTTTACCCAGGATTTACTGTAGTAATATTTCCCTAAATGACAAAATTATATATATATATATAGACAGGGAGAGAGAGGTATCAAACTGTCATAATCCTCATGGTCGCCTCTAATATTGATTGGACCCTGGGAACGCATTCGCTTGGGCCCCCGCCACCCCACACTTCCTGGCATACAATCTCCTCCACTCCAACACCAAAAAAACATACAAACAAAACAAAAGTACCTGCCACACTGACTCTGCAGATTAGGAGGAGACTGTCAGAGTCAGTGCAGTCTTCCCTTCTTTGTGACTCCGCGTGAGATGCCCTCACACCACACGCGCAGGACAGGGGAGGAGCACAATATTATGCAGATAGCATAGCAAATGAATGGTGCAGGTCCGGCAAATGATCTGAAAAGGGAGTGCAAGTCATGATCAGGGCCAGCTTTAGGTGTTCAGGCACCCTGTGCAGGCCACCCCTGGTCACCCCTCCCCAGTCATCACCCCCAGAGTCCCTTTGTCCCTTACTTCCCCTTCCTTCACTGTACCACACCTGTCTTTTCCTCCCGCAAGTAGTTCAGGTATAGATCAACAGATGGAAACACAGCATTGCATGTATAGATCAACTGAATAAGACACACAAACTCTGTATTTACAGGTGTTAATAAATAACACATGGAACATAACATTGCAGGTACAGAGAAACTAAATAACACACAAACCCTGCCTTAAAGATATAGATCAACTGAAAAATCACAAGCAAACTCAGCATTGAAGGTATAGATCAAATAAATAATGCATAGACATCCTAAACTCACAGGTCGCAAACCACAAAAGCCAGCCCTAGCACCCAGATTGCATCTACAGGACCTGCCCAGCACCCAGACTAAATGCATAGAACTTGCCATCATTGCCCCAAACAGCCTCTCTGTGCCATTTTTGCCCTCCAAACAGCCTGTGCCACCTTTTGCCCCAAACAGCCTGCCTGTGCCATCTCTGCCCCAAACAACCTCCGTGAGTCATCTTGGCCCCAAACAGCCTCCCAGTGCCATCTTTGCCCCAGCCTCCCTGTGCCATATTTGCCCCAAACAGACTTCCTGTTTGTTTTTTGCCCCCTAACAGCCTCCATGTGCCATGCTTGCCTCGAGCAGCCTCCCTGTGCAATCTTTGCCCCAAAGAGTCTGTCTGTACCATCTTTCCCCCAAACAGTCTTCCTGTGCCATCTTTGTCCCCTTACACATCTATGCTATCACACACATACTCATTCATTTACTCATTCACAAATACCCATTCAAAAATGCTCATTCATTTACTCACTCACACATATTTATTCACAAATACTCATTTACATATTTACACATAGTCATTTATACATGTTATATACGGGGAATAAATTAATATTTAGAGATTTATCATCACATACAGTATTTAGGGGTTTATTCACTAAAATTGGAATTTGCAGGAGGATTCTAAATTCAATAGGCAATTTTTTTTATCTATCAATGCTATGTATGTGAGTCTAAGAGCAGACTCTCTTTACTTATTCTGGCTTTAAACATTCACTAAGAGCCGGCGAGTTCAATGAAGCATATAATATATCCTAATACCATATTAATACCACTATAATGAATTGCCAAATTCACTGCCAGTCTGGTCAACATGTCACAGCATTTACAAGCCATGTCTCTTTCCATGTATCTTTGTCATGTAATATCAGTTTGTGTTGATAATCTCTCTTGTTTTGACATGACAGAAATATACAAAAAAGCAACAACCTGAAGTCTGAAAAGAAACCACCTGTTCTTGTCACCTCCACACCATGGGTGGGCTGGTACCTTCTGGCCCAAGGGTGGCAGGTAAAGTAAAGTGACCACATTGGCTCCTTGCCCACTGGTAACAAACATACATACTAACACACATATTTATACACACTCTCACACTTACACACAGGCTGACACAGAGACATACTTTTGCTAACACACACTTACACACTCAAATAAACATACACACACATGCTAACACACATTGACACACCCATGCTAACACACACTTACTCATGTTACTACCCTCAGACTCATTCTAACCTACATATGCACATACATACTCACTCACCCCATTGTCCCTTTATCTTGTCTGGAGACTTTTTTTAATAGCTACTTGCACACATTGCAAGTAGTTGTGCTTTTACTTAGGGGTCACATAACATCATGTTGCATAATCCCACCACATTCTGGACTTTGCAAGTGGGTGATCCAAGTCGGATCTGGTCAGTTTGAAGAATTTTGGAACAGCTCTTGTTGGCAATTGCCCCCTGCCTCTCAGGCCAGCCCCTGCTCCACATTCCCTGACTTCTCTACATGACCATCTCAACAATAAAATCATCCTCCCCAAGCAGTCCCTAACCATCCACTGTCAACCTCCTATTAGAGTGTAAGCTCACAAGAGAAACCTCCACCAGTTTATCTTAACATTTGTGAATGATTTCGACAATTTTGTACATTTTTAATTTTCACTCTACCCTATCTTCATAGCACCACTGAATCTGCTGGCTCTCTATAAATTAATGTAATGCATTTTAGAAAACCAATCTATAAGAAAATGTATAAAGGGTCAGCTACTGTCTTCTTCTTAATAGCATATGCTAGATCCCCTCTTTCTTAAACCAGAACAATAATAAACATCATAATTCAGACCTAAAACTATGAACACCCCCTGTATTTTTTATTATTCTCATATAATCATAAAATGAGTCATTTAGTATTAATACATTGAAAGCATCTTCTCTTTAGAAAACTCAATAGCGTGCTGTAACACAAGGATTACCTTACTAAAACACTCAAAGGCAACATGCTTAAGATTTTGATTCCATCTGACAACGACTACTACAAATTTCATTTTCCCCTGGGACTTTGTCAGCTTAGAGCATTAAGGGCCACTCGATTACCACGAAACATTTTACATTTAGCATGCAACAGAAAAGCTAAAGTTCTAAGCGTGCTCTGTAACAAGTTTCACTTTAAAGCAGTTTTGATTCAACAAATAGAACAATAACTTTTCTTGCCAATGATTTTTAAATACATTCAAGGACATTAAAAAATAATTAGTGGCAATATGACTATTGTTAAAGTCAGATTCTCATATTTGGTTCTGATTTTATTTGTGAGGTTGTGTTTTTTTTAATCTTTTCTAAGCACAAGCAAGTTACATTTAACAGTTCCTATGCTATTCTTAAAGTGTGTAGGTATAGGTATCTATGTGTATAGATAGACAGATATTCTAGATAAATAAATATCAATGGATCAATTTACTGTATCTATATTAGATTTAAAAATATCTAGTTTCAAAATAAGGAAAAGGTTTATGATTAGTATTTCAGAGACTCATAACAAAAAATCTAGCATCTAGTTCCTGCGTTAGTATTTTAATTCTACTCCTGACCTCACTTTCATTGATGTCTACACCACAAGTAGATTAACACCATATTTGCTCGAATATAAGATGAGTTTTTTTGCTTTGAAAAATACCCCTCGTCTTATATTCGCAGTCATCTTAAGATCCCCCGCAGCGCTACAGGGGACCTGGATCCTCCTCTCTGGCAGCAGGTGGACGTCTGCACGAGGTGCGCAGACAACCTCAGCTGCTGCCTGGCACTTCTGCCGTAGCTTCTATGATGGAGCGCCGGCGTGACATGACCTTCCAGTGCTCCACCATAGAAGCTCTGGTGGCAGTGGCGACTCTAGAAACAATATATAGGGGGGCACACAAGATACCACAGTCAAACTGGGGGGGGCATTAATAATTTCCACCATTAAATCATACCACTGAAAAAACATATATATATATATATATATTTTTTTTTTACACAAACACTAGTTACGCCCCTGGTGTACGTTGTTATACAGCTTGAAATTTATGTTTGAACACAGTGTAAAAATTTGAAAATGTTGTATTTTATTGTTACATGTCTTTACAATGTCATTTTGTACAATACTATAGTGAGAAGAATTATGGGCCATATATACTTTACCAATCCCTTCATCAATGCATCAACATTCCCAAATAACACATTTACCTTATAGCACTGGTACAGATAAAAGGTTATTGGTTTTCAGTAAATAGTACAAATAGTATACACTTACACTAACATACCTAGACACACACAAACATACTAAAATGCCCAGATACACACACACAAACCCTAACATACACAGACACACATACCTTAACATACCCAGACACACACACATACCTTAACATACCCAGACACACACTAACATACCCAGACACATACACTAACATAGCCAGACACAAGCATTCCCAGTCAGGCACACACACATCTCATTTATCCCTGTCTTCCGCTTGTCTTCAACACAGCTCGTAGACACGGTACAAGCTGCCAGGCTACTCCTGCAGGGTCACGTAATGGGATGCTACGTGACCTTGCTCAACCTTGCCTCTTTTGCACTAGGTAAGTCCTGAGTCTTTTATCCCTACATGAAGCATGCTGACATCCTTCTTATTTATTTTTAGTGTCTGGTGTTTTCTTACCCAAAGCTATATACTTAGGGGCACAGGAGGTCTTACTCTGACACTAGATTATAACCTACAAAAAATGGCTGCTAGCAAAAATGTTATTTAACAATCAATAGTTGTGCACAGGCCTAGCAATTTTTCATTAATTTTCTTTCATTTAACTCGCTCCAAATAACATGCACAATCATGGTTAAAAATACCATGGATTATCCTTAAAAAAAAATCAACCTTCCTGACAGCATTGACAGGTAGAAAAACAGCTAAATACTCTGCAAATCCATGTACAATGCTATTATTATGAGACTTTTGCATTTACAATTGTATGGCAGAAGGGGATTACTGTAAGCATTCGCTGTCTTTAGGCTGTGATGGATTTTTTTTTTTATAGAGATGATGATCATACTGGAGCAAAGGTTGCAGATTTTCCCATCTGTTGCATACATACTGCTACAATGTCATCCTCCTCCTTAAAATCGTATCCATATCTAGGAAAGAAGCCCGCTTATATCCACAGGCTGTGGTTCACGCAGCGGGTGCTTTGTAAGAAAGAAATACTTTTAGTTATGCAATCAGAGAGTCTGTGCGCCTAAGGGGATGGTTCTAGCTATCAAGGAAACAGTTCAACTCAAAATAATATGTGCCATTGAAACAGGTTAGGATGATGTGTCCGGAATACCGTTGTATGTATCATTTTACAATGTTAACGTTCTATGCCATCCACATACGGTTGCAGTATGGCTCTGCTCCGGTCTCTGCTCAGGTTCATTAGAAAAAAGAATATTAATAATCTTTTTTTATATATTTTTTTCTAAATAATACAATTTGCCTTAAATGCAACAGTTGACAAAATAAATGGGTAATAGCATGTTGTGAAAATAGATAGAATATAGTTAGAATCATCTAAAACAGTTGTGCCAAAGCTGAGAAGTAACATATTTCATTGAAACATGTTTCCCTGATCTGATGCTGAGAAGAATTAAAGCTTGATTTTTTAAAAAAAATATCACCATAAATCACAGCGCAATACAGCTTAAGCATATTAGATTTTTAATGAGTAACGACAAATATTTGGTTACTGATAAATTGGTGATTTCTAGGGTATACAATAAGATGTTCCTTTAATTCTATATTAAGAGACCCTTCTGTAATTATAACAAGCATGCACAAGATGTTACAATATCACTGGCTTTTTATTTGGACAAAATGTACATGTTGTGCTTATTTGCTTCACAGTATAACTTCACATGGTTGAGTACCAGTTATAAACAGGTGTGATAACATGTTGTAGCACATAGCATATACAGATAGAAAAGGAGCCCAACAATGCAGCTTTTTATGGGCGAGAGGGGGGCACATACCACTACCCTTGTTCGTACCTGGGAACTACACAGGTTAACTGGAGTGGCTTCAGGTAGAGGTAAAGAGCCTTTAATTGGCAGGGAGTAGGAGAGAATTAGGTGGGGAGTAGGTGGGAAGTAGGAGGGGAGAGGGTGTGGCCAAATATTGCTCCCCCGCCCAAAGAAACATGAAACTGACCTGGAGACCCAGGAAAGCTGGGCTTCCTCTGGCGAGCTCCTAGGTATACCTATGATATATATTTTTTATTCATTGCATATTTTTAGCTTATCATAGTTTCCACATTCTCACATGTTCAGTTTAAAGATAAATAGATTGATAGTCCCTGCTTACGTATAGAAGGCAGTATGAGACACTGCCACTTTTAAACTAAGCTGATTCCAGATTTTCTGATACATATATGTCACTGGAAAGCCACATGCATACCAAGTACTTTGCAATGTATCACGCTGGCTTGAGCGCTTAGATGCATAATTCTACTGCAGTGAACATAATGCATGTTTTCATGTCTGAAACAAGGTTTTCTGTATGGAATGACATACTAAACAAGGTTGAAAAAGTGACCTGAGAGACTTACTTTATATTAATGTATGGTAATCGGAAACAGGAATCTCATTTTACCAAGTGATCCTACCACTGTAGAATTGCTGATTGAACCTGCCGTTTGGTACCAGAAACATGATGCGCTCATTCATTGCTAGATAAAGTGATCTCTAATGCTAAAGCCTTAAATATAGTCCAAGCTGAGAAAAAAAAAAGCTGAAACTATCTGTGTTTGAGCCAGAATATATATATATATATATTTATATATATATATATAGCTTTTTTGTCTTGTGGATAATATATTGAAATTTATATTGAACAGGTTGATTAATAATGAAATATGGTATAATGAATTAACTGAACTGATTTTTCATATGATGAAAAGCACATACATTGCTAACTGTTAAATATAAGCTGTAATTGTGCATGTCGTTATAAGATACTTTTTAGATGAGAAATGCTATACAGTAATTAGATTTATATAATTTCGCCATTTCTTGAAAAGTTATTTTAAACAACCTAGGTATTTCATGGACTTGATATTTATTAGAGTCAACCCAATCTATCTATCTATCTATCTATCTATCTATCTATCTATCTATCTATTTATAATGTACAGGGCCCAAAGCACATTGAAGACCAAATAGCGGGTAAGAAGCGCCATTGTCACCCCGCATACACAAACGTCATCTCTTTTTCATACATTTTGAACTGAATGCCAGTGTAGGCAGGGCCGGCCGAAGACTTAACGCGTTTTAAACGTCGCCCCCCCCGCCGACGCCGGGGGGGGCGGCATTTTAAACTTCGCCGACGCCATAATCCACGATCCCCCCCCCGGTACTTACCTTTAACCCCTTAAGGACAATAGGGGTTATTACTCGTAGTATATTGTGGGACAATGGCTATTTTAACATTTTTCGGTGTTCCTGTTTAGCTGTGATTTTCTTCTTTCTCATTTCGTGCTCCCACACATATTATATATTGTTTTTTTCAGGACAAACAGGGCTTTCTTTAGATACCATTAATTTTATCATATCATCTAATTTACTATAAAAAAAATGATAAAATATGGGGATTTTTTGTTAAAAAAATACTTTTTCTCACTTTTTAAACAAAAAACTTTTACTCATCTGCAAAAACGAATGAAAAAACCTGCTAAATAGATTCTACTATTTGTCCTGAGTTTAGAAATACCCAATGTTTTTATGTTTTTTTGCTTTTTTCTGCACGTTATGGGGCAATAAGTACAGGTAGCGTTTTGCTATTTCAAAACCTTTTTTTCCAAATCTGGTAATTCTTCCCCCCATGTGCCATTTCGGGTATCTTTGAAGCCGGCCAATGCAATTTACCCCATCAAGTCATATATTTTTAAAAACTAGACACCCCAAGGTATTTCACATGCTGGTAATTTAACCCTTTCCATGCACTAATTTTACCACCAGCCTTTGTGAAACTTTATGGTAGTAAATTTTTTTGTATTTTTTTCACACACGTTGTACTTCAGGTATAAATTTATCGCTCCTGGTATATGTCCGTGTCAAACAACACCCCAATATGTGTTCAGTAACATCTCCTGAGCGCAGTGATACCCCACATGCATGGGTTTGTTGGGTTATTTGGGAGGTAAAAGGCCGCCTTTGTGAGGTGTGTATTTTTTGGCCATTTAGACATCTGATCCTACTGCCCCCATGTCCCATATTTGGGACACCTTTGAACCCGGCCAATTCAATTTATCCCATCCACTCATGCATTTTTTAATACGAGACACCCTATGGGCATTTGTAATGCCAATATTTTAACTCTTTCCATGTTGGAAGTTTTGTAAAGATAAAGAATTTTAGGACTTGCTTATTAATTTTTTTTTTTATTTTTTTGGTGACAGTGGGGATTTTTATATGTTACCATATTATTTTTATTTTTTAAACATTTTTTTTAAAAAAAAAATTTAATTTTTTTTTTTTTTTTTTTTTTTACTTATCACTCATTAGTGAGCTGGGCTCCATTGACCTTGCATGGTTGGATGCAGTACCTGCATTCAACCTGCAGGAGGAGCTCGAGAGTTCACAAGAGGGTCTGGATAGACCCTCTATGAACTCATTTCTATTGTTGATGCCATCCTGTGAATGACGGCAACGTCATTCACAGGATGGCACTTGTGGTTGCTCTTCGGAGCAATCACAAGGTGATCGGGGTAGGGGGGTAGTGTTGCTGATATGCCTCGATATCGAGGCATGTCAGTAACACCATTTATGCTTAGGAAGCGATTCAGTTCGCTTCCTAAGCTGTTTTAGCCGGGCGCCGCCGCGATCTTTGGTGATCGGTGCGGCGGCGGCCATTTTTCTTCCGGGGAGGGCTGCCAAGGGCTGCCCTCCCCGGATCCACGGTCAGCCTCACTTAGGAGGCTTCCGTGGATGCTGCAAAGGCGCCGATCGCGGCGAAAACGCCGCGATCGCGGCGATGCAGCTATTTAACGGCAGCCCGTACATGTACGGGCATTGTCGTTAACCCGTTGCACGGCAACCCCGTACATGTACGTGGATTGTCGTTAAGGGGTTAAACAGTCCTGCGGCGAGTCTCCCTGCTCTGCCACGGTGCCGGCTTGTAATGCTGAGCGTCGGAAATTGACGTCACTTCCGGCGCTCTGCATTACAAGCCGGCACCGGGACCGAACAGGGAGACTCGCCGCAGAGGAGAGAGAGAGAGAGGGGCGCCGAGCGGGTAAGCGAAAACCACTCGGTGCCCCTCTCTCTCTCCTCCGCTTCAAAAAAAAAAAACGCTTGGGGCGGCAAAGTGCCCCAGTCTGCCCCATTATAGGGCCGGCCCTGAGTGTAGGTATAGATCTCTTGTACAAATTGTGGAGCGCTCTGTTGCACCTCTGTCAGGTACCAGTCTGACTTTTACACATCAGGGGTGCATTTTATGGCATCGCTGTTGGTGCCACTCTGGTCAAGGCATCCCAGGTTAGGAAAATAGCCCCTCTAACATATAAAAATACCACCCTTGCAATATGACCTCTCCTTATGCCCCGTATATTCTTAAATCACATTACTGCAATGTTACAGCTCTATTCATAATATTGGCAACAACCGCGATTGGCTGGTTGAATCCTTTTCTCTGACTGAACCAACTGTGTGTGACATGACATTTCCTAATGAGCTTCTTGCGTAAAACTAACATCAGGGATGGCAACACAGCACCTTCTTCTTTTACTTAATGACTCCTTCACATTAAATCAGTTAACGTCAAGCTTTGACTGCTGAAGTGTACGTTGTACACATTTGTTATGGGGCTGAATTCTCTTATTAACTCATTCATTGTGTCTATAATGCAAGTCATTCTTGCATTTCAAGCAGATGCCTTGAATCAATTTAGCACATTTTCATTCTGCTGGTGTGTCTGTTGTTTTGTCTCTGAAGGTCTATTAGTATTCACTACACTGCTCCGGCGTTTCTTATTCGAACAGATCAGCGAATACAGAATCTTACATGGTCACCCTTTGACATTGCTGTACCTATTCCGAAAGGTGATCATCTACAAACCTGAGCTTCAAAGTATATCTTGGGGTAAAGAAAAATACAACATATAACCTTTTCACAAAAATAGCAGTATAGGTATAGAAAAAAGCTGACAGAAAATAATTCTGAACTAGAAAAGCAGCAAGGCATTTAACAAGTTCATTGACAAACATAATTGGCATAAGCTAGCAAATCGCATAACCAGAAAGGTATTTAATTCATTTGCTGATTCCATGTGATGCAAATCATCTACCTGCATTTTGTTATTCATTCACATAGTGTTTCAGCCCCTCAGGCAGCGGTGTGTTTAATGTTACAATGTGTAGAAAATCTTGCATGCCTCATCTGCTTGTTAGTATCCCTACAGACATAAATTGTTCTGCTCTATTACTGCATTTATATAGGAAGGTAAAACAACTTATTATTCTCTGCAAGAGCTCCTGTCACCCTTTACTGCCACTTCCTATGTCTACCTTAAGCAATACTTACACAGAATCTACATCTACACATTTAAGTCATTTATGCGAATCCTAGCGATACTATGTAGAAAGAAAGAAGTCAATGGGTCAAAGACCAAAACAAGAGTAACACTGACATTAACTGTGATTAGCTTGTGATAAACTGGCAGAAGGACTAATTAAGGATCTGGGCTTTTGTCAGATTAAAACAGGGCTATAGGACCAGAGCAATTTTTGTGTTTTTGATATTTATTTCTTCAACTGTTATTTTCCTCTTTTTCCTTTAGAATACCCATACAAAGTATTTATTCCTGGACAAGTAGGCCATTTTTTTAAAAGACATTTATTCACATATAATCATCATATAATATTTATTACATACATTAACCACAGCTAGTATAAATGTGAAAAAATCATATTAACTTGCACTAATTTTAAAAACACTATATTCCTATTTAAACTGCATTTATTTTAGATTTCTTTTGTTTTTATTTTTTCATTATTTAGTTTTTTTTTAACCTAAATCTACCCCTAACCATGTCTATTTCCCCACTAACTAACCTCTACTACACTAACTACCCAATATACATTGAAAATTACAAAATAAAAATGACCCCTTAAAAAAATTAAACCTGGGTCCTGGAACCTATTATTTTCTGTGTCTCTCCAGCTAACGATCAAAGTGAAAAGGAGAGAAACAGAGACAAAGGCAGTTTGATTGGCTGTAGCAGCCATCACACGCACAGAAGTGCAGGGGATCTACTGTAGGCTTATCGCGCCTTCGATTGAGCATTAGCTGCAGAGTAGACCATGTGATCACAGATTACAGTAACAATACCAATTAGGTAGGCAAGTACGTCATTGGTCCTCCAGGGACATCTTTTCAAGATGTCGCAAAGAGGTTAAAGTAAAATTATTATAAAAATTATTTTTTTTGTAAAAGAGTAAGTAAACAAAATGTATTATGTAAATGTGTTGTTTCAGTACCAAAATACTTTAGAGGACTGTCTCATTGGCAGGTAGAAACATTATTATTTATTGTTTTATATAGTGCCTTCAAATTCCGTAGCGCTGTCACATATATGATATTTTTCATTTTTCTTTAAATATTTATCCCACAAATAATACACTGTCAAATTTACACTGTCTTGATAAAAGTCAAAGCTTACATATTTTTAATTTTTAAGCTCTGTTTTCTTAAGAAACATTTCTAATTAAGCGTTGATTCATTTTTTAGACAGCTGAAATCAAACAAACACTAATTTCAATTGCAGATGATGACTTAACATTGACTCACCCTTTCACCTGTCTAATAGAGAAACATATTTAAAACAAAGTGTAGCTATGATACGTACTGGTATGCCATCAAGCAACAGGTAATTGTAGTTGGCAATAACTGTGATCATTTTAAATGTATACAAACAAAATCAAACACCATAATAATCTATGAAATTAGAAGATCTAAAGCGAAGAAATGGATGTAATAGTATTGATTTATTTCCACCAGTATATGTGAATTAACATTTTGACCATGTTGGAAAAGGAAACAAATACTAGGGATGTGGGGAAAACAAAAATAGAATTGTGGTGTGTCTTTTTTGTAATTTACTTCATTGTACTGAAGTCCACTTTGCCAACTGCGTATCCCACTCATGGATGGCACTGAAAATGTTCCAATAAAGCATATAAGAGTTTGAGGGAGTTCTCCTTTGAGGTCATTGGCACTTAAGACTGGATATCTCCAATAAAAGCTTTGATTCTAGCCTTTCCATTTTTCTTTTATACAGATATCTCTGCATGGTTGTTTTGCTTATAATGCCTGGACCTTATGCATATAGACATTTATACCGATTATGAGTTTAAACCCCCCAAAATAGTGTTTACCAAAGATGACTTTTTTTGTGTGTAAGGACATTGCCCCAAACACACTTTAATGCAACTACAGACAATATTTCAATGATGCTGTCCATGTTGACCAGGAAGGTTACTGTGGTGACATCATAGGAGGGATTTAACATCCCAACTTCGACAATTAAATTACTTGGGGGTTTTACCAAGGTAAATAGTCAGTTCTTCCATTCGCACTTCAATATTATCTGCATTTGTTTTTTTTTTATGTTTACTTCCTTCTTAGAAAAACTCCAAATTAATACTCGTAATTAATTCAGGAATAAATTATGTCTGTTGGAATAATTTAATTTCACTTTATGGTAACTCGCATTTGCTATGATTTACTTTTTACTACAAGGGTATTTCATACAATCCCAATAAACCACTTCATTCATTTGTGCAATAATACATGTTGTAATGAAACACAAATTAATTTCTTGCTAACTTGACTCAGTCATTAAAAAAGCTACATGACCTTACTAGTGACACTTTTGAAAATATGATTATTAATTTTTAAGTATTGGAAAGTCAAGACAAAATTATTAATGAAGAACTATTTGTGAAAATTCATAATACGCCTCCCCAGCTGGGATGCGGCAGATTCATTTTAAATTGCCATGTACAGTAAACAGTCTAAGCACAGCTGCTCATAAGGACACGTTACAAGTCAATGGAGGTGAAAGGAAGAATGCAAAACATCCACCAATCAATCCATAAAAAGCTATATTCAATCATCATCATTAACGTATATTACTGTGCGTATATCTTAAGTGTTTTATTTGCTGTAAAGCGATCCATACACATGGAAAACCATTAATTAACCATTCATACTCTAAAGACAGGAGCCCCTTTTCCACATTTTACCACGAGTTTGTTCACTTTTATGTTGATAGCCAGGAATTTTTTATTTCTGTATTTCTGTTGAGCTTATAAGAGGCACTTGGTGACTTTTTAGCTATTTTTGTTTAATTATTTGATACCTCCCACTCCTATTCTTTGTAATCAGCGACAGGTGGGGTCATCAGAGACTCCAGAAGGGTCTCCAGAGTTTTTACTACACTGATGTAACCCTCTCACTGTATCAACACTTACACCAAAGAAAGGCTCATACTTCGATTTGGTATTTAAGCTCACAACAGGTGCTATTAAACTGTCTGTGTCAGATCAGAGCTCAAAACTCACAGTAATAATAAGTATGTTATTATGTGTGTGTTTATGTCAGTATGTTACTGTGTGTAAGTATTTTGACGTGCGTGTAAATATGTTAGTTGATGTGTGTAAGTATATTAGTACGTGTAAGCATTTTACTGTGAAAGCATGTTAGTGTTTGTATAAGTGTGTTACTCTGTGTGTGTAGGAGGATCTTGGGAGTCTTAACAGTACGTCTCGCGGGGGGGTGGGAGTCAGTGTGCGCTACATGGGAAACAAGACTCAGCGAGGTATGAGGGGGATGGGAAGTAGAGTGTGTATAGTATTTGATGTTAGCATGTGCGTGCTTGGTTGTCAATGTATGATGTTACTATGAGCTAGTGTGTCAGAATATGGTGTTGAAGTGTCAGGGGTAAACAGAGGGTTAGTTCTACTTGGGAGAGGAAGAAGAAGAACAGGAGAAAGACTGTGTAAGTGTTTATGTAAGTGTACTGTGTTAGAGTGAGTGGATGTTATAGCAAGTTTGCATGATAGTATGCATGCGTGTTAGTTAAATGGGGGGCCTGAGGAAATATGACACCCAGGCGCCACTAGCCATAGGCTCACCCCTGTTGTCATAAAGTGTGCTTATTGGGAGTGATGGGGGAGCAATGGGTAGGACAATGGGCTGGACATGGGGCAGGCAGATGGAAGTTAAATTAAGTTTCTTTCAATCTACCTATGGTTCGGATAGTATTACAATTGATGTTTCCCTCCATACTTAAAATTCTAAATAGATTGTGTTAAGCAGATATTAGACTGTCCATTCATAATTGTGGAATGTATGAGAATGCTCAGGCTCAAGGAAACTCAACCATATGTTGACCGAAAAAATTGTAATTAATTTACCTTAAAGACAGGTGGTCTAGGGAAGCAGACACAATTGAATGTAAATTTCCCTTAGACGTTTTATAAATGACCAGCATTTAAAGCCACAACAGCAGCCAGTTTGTTACTATTCCCAGTGAACATTACATTAGAATTAAGGCAAATTTCTAGATTAAGCTATAACATGCTATCATAGAATTTGGGAGTCTTTGGATCCAGTCCGGCAGTGTTTTATTGCCTGTCCAATTTATTTTTTCAAATAACAAACTACTATACTGCAGTGAAAATTGTAATCACTGATTCTCAAAAAAGTACTCCTGCTGAGCAATTCTAGAGACTTAATCTAAAGTCAAATAAGGTGAGAAAAATTCAACTCATACTTTTGGTATGCAGTCCCATATGTTGTACATAGTAATTTATATAACATAACATACATATTTACATCTGTCATACCACAAAATATTTAATCTGTTAGATTTAACATTTCAGTGAAGTTTACTTCACCTGCTTATACTATAAGAGAATACAAAACTCCAGAGGACAGATTTATTGGAAGTTAATGTGTTCAGACAGGACATATGTTGCATGTCAGTATAATTTAATTTATTGAATAAAAGAATAGTTGTATAAAAACTAGAATGTGGATCTTTTTAGAATTTCCTCTTACATTCTCATTGTCTTTCTGATGCAATTATCCTTCCTCTAACTTTATTTTTGCCCCTGTCACATCAACCGTGATTTGACTTAGAATTTTCATCTAACCCGGAATTTGAAAATGTAAGCGTTTTGTGAGTGTCATTGACAGAGGACAATGTCCCAGTGCATTTTATCTATTAAATTATACATGTATAAAATTCAGCTCAGGGGAATAACCCTAAAACGCAACCATTAGTAAACACACTGACAATACACTATCCTGCCCAGGCATTTACTAAATAGACTTCACAAGAAAGGAGCATAGTAAGGCTCTAGTCACTGCGTAAACAATCTGATATTCTAGAACTTTATGGTTATACGTGAAATTGCAAGAACAATATATTCTTTTGGCCTATTACCTTCCATCCATAGCACCCTGTAGGCAGTTGTCCTGAACCCCCAGATAATAGCTAATTTCCCTGGTTGGTTGAATCATGCCTCTTTGTAGTAATTTCTGTGCATATAAACATATCTGTTTTATCTGTTGAAACCTCACATTATATACTTGATGCCTTATCCAATTTCTTGTATAAGGGAAGTTCAGATAAAGTATACTCACTACTGAAGGGGAACCGAAAAGAGGTGTCTCATCAGATTATTTCTCTTGTCGTCCCAAGCATTCCAGATTAGGGATGCTCAACCTGTATTTTATAGGTTGCTCAGTTAATTAAGGGGGGCTAAATGTATGACATTGTGTATTGTAAAACACTTTTTTAAATTGGTTTTATCTGATACAGCTAAAAACGTGTAGCCATCAAAAAAGTCGTAATTCCTTTTCCAAGCGTAAGGGCTGTATGAAAGGGGAGGAAGGCTTGGAAGGACAGGGGAGTTAAACATTAATCTGGGAGTTGTTAATGTATAAGGGTTGGGATTCATTGGTATAGACTAATATGTATAGATAAATAGAATGTAAACAGGGGCTTCTACATCTTTTACACAGAAGAACTTTCTTGCCCACCTTTAAGGTAGGAGAAGCATATCGTCATTCAGGTCTGGTTGCAACCCTATGTATCGGTAGCTGAGGTTAATAAAATAAAATGGAGCGTGGTGGCCACGGAGCTAGTGCTTTGCATCTACTGGCTGTGGGGGTAGGGGTTGCACTTTTAGTGGGCTCCCTGATTTACCGTGTTAATTTGCTAATGTTTTGATGACCCTCAATTCAAATGCAAGCAAACCAACTTATGTGGCAAGCCAACATTTTGTGTGCTTAATTCTCTATGTGTCGAAATTGCCAGAAACATTTAAACACAGAACTTCACAGCAGCCCATCTAGTCTGCCCGTGTCAAACCTTAATCAGTCCATGGTCATAAATTCAAGATACTTTTATGCCTATCCCATGCTGATGGGAGACTGTTCCATTTGTCTGCCACCCTCTCTGTACAGTAGAAAACATCCAATACATACCCCTTCTGACCCTCTAGTTTTAGACTATGACCTCTGGTCTAACATTTCTCCTCCTTTGAAATAAACCTCCCTCATATACTTAGTTAAGTCACTTTAAATATATCTACCACAAATTTCACATATTCTTAAGCATTTGATGTTTATAATGTACTAAACCGTGTTAGGGCTGCCATTAAAACTCTTTAGGCCCAGTGCAAACCTAATAAGAGGGGTTTACTGCCCCTTCCCGCCATAGTCTTCCCACTACCCCATCCCATATATTCGCAATAGTGCCACCAGGTCCCAAAGACCAGAAAGGGGCCAATTGCACCCCATTCGTAGAAAGGGAGCAATCTGGGCTCCAAACCCCACAAGAGCCCAGACATGGGTAGCAGGCTGTGAGGGTCCTGTCCCTGGTAGTGGGCTGTGAGGTTTATATAAAAACCATGATTTTTATTAAGCCACATATACTCAATAATAATTAATTTTAAATTATTAAAGAAATTATGAAAATAAAATTCAGGTTTACTCACATCCCTTTCTTCTCATCTTCGGCCTTCCATTGGCTTATCTGCAGAAGCAAATAAAAATTGCTTCAGTGAACCCTAACTATTCCTGCTATCTTGACAAAACTACACATGGGATATATATATATATATATATATAAATATATACTTATAACATCATTAACTAAATCACACAGATCATTGACATTGGCCAAGAATCCGACAGAGAATCCATTACGGCACTAATGTCAGATTACACACTTTAATGCAAAAAAAAAAATATGGCATAAGAAATGACAAGAAATCTAATAAACTTTGTAAGTGACTTTATAAATGTATAGTTTGTCCACGCGTTCCTCTCAGGTCCGCAAGTCTTTAACGTCCACAAAGTTACTGCAAAAATATTATTTCCTGATCCTTTAATTAAAATATGTGAAACAAACAAAAAAATGTACAATGAAAATACTATGTTTTGAAAATACTCAAAACTGTTAATAAGGCCCCATTTAGTCGACATGGTAGCACGAGTCATCTGGGCTCTGATTCTTGTTACTTGTGTAGGAAATGCTGATTACTTATTAATTGACGTTATGAGCTGGAAATGAACGCACAGCCCATTAACTGTGCCTCTGACACTCACCGGAAAGGTTAGAACTGACAGATAAAGCATACGCATGAGTCTCAGAGTTACATGTCTGCCACTCAAAAGAAGTCTTTTTGTAAAACATTAGTGTGATCTATTCCTTTAAAAGGGACTTTCTCATTAAAACACAAGCTAAAATACAGAGACAAAGCTGTTTAGTTACGTCTCTTCTGTAATTCTGTAATAGCTAGAAGGAAAAGTCTTTCCAGCCTCATCGGAAACAGCAGATGCAATTCAAAAGATGTATCATTTTGCCAAATTTCTATATACATATTTTAAATGAACTTTTATGAAGTGTAAATAAGGCGTTTTTGATGTTTTTTTTCTTCGCGTAGCCTATGAAATATTCTTGATAGCACTGCTCCCCGGTGTAAAGAAAACATGTTTAAAGTGCTCAATGAATAAGATTCTTTGCCTGTCAAACCGGATTTCTAAGCAACAGTTTAAAGTGAAGTGGATTCATGTAGCTAAACAAGCTATATTCAAAGCAAGGGCTGGTGTTTTCCGTGCACTAATACTACGCTATACCTGATTGAATTTAAAGTAAAAGCTTTCCACCAGCCTTAGAAATTATTTTTACCAGAGCTTGTTTTTTAATGGATTATATATATTTCATGTATATGTTATACATACAGTGATATGTATAATATATATTTTTCTTTATTAAGCAGATGCAATTTACAGTTTAAAGTATAATAACAGGGTAGGTACAATAAGTGTTACCATATAACAAAAAACAGTAATCTACAGACATTTTGATCAGGGTACAATAGTGATGAAAACACTAGAAAAGTAGATCCCTGCCTACAATCTATAACTTATTGACGTCTCAGACCGGCATTAGTTTTCTCCAATAACTTATCTTTCAGTTAATTCCTAGCAATGAAAATTGGTCCCATGCTTCAATGGGTTTGGACAAGAGTGGGCTAATATTTGGCCATATCCAGGACAGGGCTGGCCACCTGGCATATCAGGTAAATGCCTCGTGGGCCAACCAGGGCCGGTAATCGATAGGGCCAAATATTTACTGCAATTTTCTGCAGAGCATGGCTGGATGATTTATACTTGTGAAAAATGTAACATGTACTAGAAGCTAGTTTCTTGGAGGAAACATGTTTCCTCCAAGAAACATAGATCATAAAAACAGGACTGATATTGTCATATTCATATTGCCTTTTGTTCCAGATACATTTGAAATATTTTTGGCTAATTAAGGCAAACTAATTTTGCATTCAACAAACCCACATATGAGCCCTTTAAATTGTAGTAATAAACATTATAAAACAGTAATCTGCAGTTTCTGCAAATTGAAGTGCTTCAATTTATTTGATGATGTCCACATTAAATAAACATGTTTTGTGATATCCCATGCATAGCATAATATTTCAATGCTTATGGACTATAATCTACTTTCTACTTTCCTAAAATGCTTTTTCGATATCTGGTAACAAATTTAAGATAAATTGAAAAATCAACGTAAAAAGACCAATTGATCACTCAGTGCTGTCAAGTTCTGGGTTGAATTGAGTCATTGTTGCTCTGCACACAGGAGCTTTCCAGTGAAACATTTAATTGAATGCAGGGAATCAACAAGTTGCTCAATTTTAGCCATCCTACGTAGCCAAGCGGAGCTAAACAACTTGAGACAATGCTACATTAGCCTTGTGACTAGACACCATAGGTTTGGAGCTTTTGGTGACGATAAAAAACCCTAGCAGTTAATAAAATGATTGTACATTGATTGGCAAGCAAATTAATATTCCAGCAAAATTCCTTGGAAAGCGTATTTTATAACCTTAAAATAAAATCATTAAGAAATGTTGCCTCTACCCAACCAAGGCCTACCTTGGAAACAGGGTCCTATATTTGAAATGTATTCTCAGGGTAGGTACAGAGAGACCTTGTTATATTTAGATTTTTGTAGTTACATAAACCTTAATAATGTTTCACGCAACACTAGAAAATATTTATCAAATTGTGTAATTACTCCCTGCCACATGTAGAGTCTTTGGAAGGATGCATATTGTTTATTTTGCATACTATGCAGCTGAAATTGCAGTTCTTCATTCCTTTTACCCTTGTGAAATTAACTCACATCGGCATCTTGCCATCTAAACAGATGGGCAGGAGTACAAACAGCCAGGAGACCATATACATGCTTCATCAAATGTACTTGTTAAAGGCAGGATTTTCAGCCAAGAACACATAAATGGCTATTCATCCAGTGCTTAGTGAAGAAGGAGACAGCCCTTGTTAGGAAGAGCGGATTGGTTGTGACAAGAGCCATGACATTTTTTTTTTGCTTCATAGCTTTGACGTTCCGATTTTAAAGCTGTATGTTATGTGTATTCGCAGATTTAACATTCATTTTGAGGGGGTAACAATACATATTGTTTACAAAACATGTGTTAACAGTCCAGTATTAGCTTGAGCAGTCCTGGCAACTGGACCTGCATAAATAATGCTCGAAAAGAAAACTGCATGGCTATAAAAAAGGAGACAGGGCATTATGTGGACACATGTCACATACATTCATACTAAATGTTGGGCTATACAAATTAATTTTCCCTATCTGTCCATGACAACAAAAACAGCCAGGAAAACATGTGTGGGTACTTTAAACATAAAAAGAAGAACCGTGATCAACAAACGTATGGTAAAAATGGGGTGAAACCCCTGGTCATGAAAGGGTTAAAATGCAATACTTTATAACATTTTGGGTATTAAGAAAAAAAGGTTTTGAATACTCATAGCAGATATGTTTATGCAATAGCCCTACGGATTATTCTCCATAAAATACAAATCAAAACACGTATGAGAAGCAGTGATGTTAATCTAAAAATGCATATCCTATTTCATCATGGAAATGACAGAGACTACAGCAAAATCCTCTTGATTTCTTTACAGCGTAGAGTTTAGAAGAACAGCAGTTGGGTTAATCTAACATGGGATTAGAATTACCTTCTCGGTAAATAGATAATCAAAAGGTTGCACAAGGTTAATGGGATGTCAAGGAAGATAATAAACATATCTTAAATGCTGTTACCTCCCCCATTTACTGAACACAAAACTCCATGCAGCCTCTTAAAATTCATTTCATGTATTCCATAACAGAACATAGGTGATATCTATGAAAAATGAACTAGACCACAAAGGTGCTTTTATATCTAAATATCATTGTAGAAAACCCCAACACACCCCAGGCACAAAGTCCTTTGGAGTTCCTTTAACAAAACATTAAACATTAATAAGGACTTGTACAAGATGCATAGACATGAAATGGACAATGTATAAAAATGCTTGGAAAGTTGACAGAGGACAAGGAGGAGTTTAGCAACCATTGAGAACCTTCCTTTTTATTTCCACTTTGACCTTAAAAGCATAGAACTACATGCGTTTCAAACACAATTTAATTTTTTTTTAAGGTGATGGTGCACAGAGACGACAAAATTGACCTTACACAAATGGTTAAGGGGGTTCCGTAGCAGAAACAATGTTTTTTGTTACATTATGTGGCAAGGTTATTTTATTGGATTGTTTGTGTTTGGGTTTATTTGTTAACAAATTGTGATCGACTAAAAGAGAAGCCATCTTTGTCTAGCCTCATTGCAAAAAATGTAGATAACTGCGTACTTGCCAGATTGGCAAATGTTTTTGAATTATCTGGCAATAGTAACCGAGAAATTTAACATGCATTGGATAAGCAAAAAGCTATCCCGAATCTAAGAAAAGGCCAAGAACTGATTTATGATCTTTGCATCAAGAACAAAATGTCAAATCCTATGCTTCTATAACTGGACCTTAGACATAAACCTTGAGCAAAATCTTGCCAAATATACCACGTGTGTTACAAACTGAAGCATAACGGCAAATTCTTCTCATGTAATAATACAATTGTTAATAATGTCTAAATGCATTTCCATTGCAGGCCCAGTTTACAGTGGTGAAGTATCCAACAGAAAATCAAAAGAAATATTTGTTTCCCTTCAAAATATCCAAGGACAAAACATAAAAGGGCAAATTAAAACACTAATAACAACATAACAGCAGTAAAACTTAAAAAAATGATACTGAAAATAACTTTTTTTCAGCTCCCACACTCCCCATAAAGCATACTGGACACATGCATATTGCATAAAATATCATTTGGATCAGACGGAAGATTGTTTACTGACGGCGGCCATTTTGCAGATCACATGGATTTTAAAGTCATCAGCAAAACGACAGCCGCCAATAAACAAAATGGCCACTGCTAGTCATTGTAATGCCTAGGCCAATAAAAGAAAATGGCTGCTGCATTTGTGCGAAATGTCACATATTTTATGTAATACGAATGCGCCTAGCATGCTGTATGGAAAGTGTGGAAGCCGAAAAAAAATTTATTTACGTAATTGCAGTAAATCTTTGGTATAGGAATGTTTCAAGAATTTAAAGAAACTATTCTCACTACAGAGAACCGTACGCAATGAACATTTTTATTGAGAGAGGACAAATTCACTCCCCACACACATTATTATGAAAAACAGAGATTTACGTTTGTAATGCTTCATGGGATAGACTGCTTCAAAATTCTCTTTTAAATTGTGGAATTTGGCAAAGTGACAGGTCCCTTGACAGCACTTATATTTCTTACAGCAGAGGTGACTCTGAGGTAAAGCAACGATTCCTCGTTTACTCTGATTTACTGTAATGTCTCTGGTTTTACGGTAATCTTTGCCTGTATATTTTACATTTTGAAGGATGTTTCATATGTGAATTCACTTACTTGAGTTATGACATAACCACTTTAGAAATCATGTGATAATTGGAAGGTTCTTAGCATGCGATTATATGGAATGCCCAATTCTTTATTTATTTTTCTCATTTTTTTATATAAGCAAGGGGTACTCTTTAATTACAATTACAATTAACCATTCCCTGAAAAATTCTGAATGTATCTACATTTTACAGTACTAGGAATTATGTCTCTAATGCCTCTAGTTCCTTTGAATATTCATATAAAGGTGATCCACCCTAATTTTACCAGCAAAAATTACCATGGATTGATTTGATTTGTGATACGCCATGCTTAATTTTCATTCTTCCGTCAGCAGCTATTTTTATTCATGTTAAATACCTGTTGACTTATTCCCTACATTATTTCTGCAGTAATGAACAAGCCATTTAATAACAACTCGTAGCTAAGTTAATTTTTCTCAAAGGAGCCAGTGTGACATAATCCCCAACTATCATTGACATTTATCTTATTTAAACACCACTAATGCCAATCTAAGTAATTATCTCCATTCAGATTGTAGATGATCAGAATTACAGAGCCTTTTCATAAATGGAAACACGGACATGTCTTCTTCTTAAGCTAAATTACATATATTTTGACTGCTGGTAGCATCACTCTTGCTCATATAAATCCTTCGGATTTTAGATTGTATACTGAATTCAGTTGTTGTATTTGAATAACAAATGCAGTGACAATGTCACATTTGGGAAGAATGTGACAAGGGAAAATCCTTACCACTGAACACGTAATCTGCTTTGCCCTTTTATTCTGTATTTGTTCTTTTGATAGGCTGAAACACAAAGCTGTTCCATTTCCAGGATTAAAAGTTCAATGACATATTCCATCAATATATTATCCTATAGATTGATTAGAATCTCACACTAAAGAGTCTTACCATAAGCATCTATACTTGAGTTTATATTCCTCATTTCAGTCTGCTGCATTATCCATGAATAAATAACCAATTTTTATGCTGGAAATGGTGGATGTTCTTGTTACAGGAATAGATTTGCCTTTGCTTCTTCTGATAGGTAGGGTTTGTTTTTGTTATTTATGTTTAGTCACATAAGGGATGTCCTCTGTTGTACTTTTTTTGTGAAGTATAAAAAATTAAAAAGCGTCCTTTTTTCAAATATTGGTGAAACGTACCTGTCAGGTAGACGTAAGCAAGTAGGTTGAAGGACAGTACAAACTCTGTCAGAGCTCGGCTAAATCCTAGACCAGCTAATTGAGCCAGTATGTGGCTGGCTCAATCCATTGGTCAAATAAGGGATCTTGTGTGATTTTGCCCTTTTACCACACTTTTATGGGACATTTTACCATCCTTATTTAGGTCTTGTAATTTTGTCTATGTAGTATGCTTGGTCTCTTAATGACAAACACACATGTAACATGTCAAGAATTTGGCTCATGCCTGGTTGCTATTGAGTGCTGAGTCACTAGTGTTCCATTACCATTGGAGTGTCTATAAAACATGAACACATTCTATATTTTACAGATGTTCCCACACAATTCTTTTGTCCTTTAGCTTCACTTTATCTTAACTCTTCTGTTCCTGGTAAACTGGTAACCTTCTAGGTTTTATTATACAATGAAAACGTTTGCATACAAGCTTGTAATTTCAGTTTTCTCTTTCGAATATTCCTTAACATAATAATTGTCTTTCCTGTGCTTAACCCCATTACATGAATTTTAGAACAGAATTGCTGACTGGTGTTAAACAAATCTAATACACATTCAAACTTCTACTGAATTTTACTTATGCTGCCATTTGTACTATATGAAAACAAAACAGAAAACCCTTTTGGGGTATTCTTCATAACTTTACAGTGGTCCATCGACCTGCCTTAACTAACAACGTATTTATATTTGCCGCTACCCTATTCCTGACCTGAGGTAGTGCCCTCTCTGCGGCTGGCGCCCTTACTGCCTTACTGCTCATATCCAAGAGCTCTGCCTATAAAGGATGTACGGTTCCTATGGAACCGCATGCTATGGAAGCTGTGCTGGGTCAGCATCGACCTCCATAGTGTACATGGACTGGTTAAGGAGATCAGAGATCCCCCTCAATCAGCCCATATAGCAGCGGCACACTGGGGAGCCTGATAACCCAATAGGTAGATCTGCCACTGTTTCTGCCACAGACATGCAGCAGCCTGTAAAAATGTAATTGAAAAGCAAAATGAAGACCTAATACATCTGCATATTAAAACCAAAATGTGACTTTTATTGAGCTAGTTAGACAGAGGATGTTACGACATAGCCTAAAACTATAGCCTAAAACTGTTTGTCTTACTGACACAATTGAAGTTATATTTTAATTGAATACAGTGGAAATGTTGTGTCTTTTTTACTGTGAAAGAACACAACATATGTATACAGATAGCACCATAATAAACACACAAAAAAAAGCATATCACAGCATGAAGCTGAATTAGTTTACAAAGTTTAAAAGATGAATCGCCAAAAACAAGTTATTCCAAACTGGTGATATAATGGTTTATGAATGGTTTTTGGAACAATGCAAAAAGCACTTAAACAATGCCCAGTTGGATATCAAAGTAAAGTAAATTAATGAACTTGCAAAAGTTTTTTGACAGATCTAGACACGTGACTAGACCACCCAAACCTCTCACACAGTCTTAGTATTAATAAAATATCAGGAAAAATCTATCACAGAATAGGTGTCTAGTACAAAAACTTGGTTAAAATCCTCTAGCAAGAAAACACATTTTGCAACAAATGTCATGTGAAGTATTGCCTATGGGGATATAGTATAAGCATCTGTGCTGCAAGTGCATCTTGACAAACTCACTTTACTTTTGTCCCAGTGTGATAATAGTACCCATTATTGGGATATGCCAAGTTATTTAAAGTGGCTGACATTTGTCTTGGGCCCATCTTTATTACCCTCCCTACCTTAGCAGTATGGTCAACCTAAAGTCTACAATCTTTGGTCACAGTTCCAAATTACAAGAAAGAAGGAAATTGAGTTGACTGTGGAAAAATCCTCCCAACAACCCTAAATATTCTTCCAGAACCTTGGAAATGATTGTATTTACTCTGTGATTGTTCAATTTAACTTTGTTCTTTTGCGTTTGTATATGCAACTTTGTTCTTGTATGAACGTGCATGAAAATGAGAGAAGTCTCAATGTTTTCGTCCTAGTAAAATATATGTGCAGAGCTGGCCATAATGTGAGTCCATGGGATCCAGGCTTCACAACATATGCCAAAACATAAGAAAGACAGGCCAATATAGGTAAGGTATGAGTAAACATATCATGAGAGGACTTTCAACATGTTTTTCTTTACTCAGAGCACACTTGAAATACTAATCCTTATGAACAATATAACACAACATGAGAGTTTCCCATTACTTTGTATTGGAAGGTGATATTCCTTGGTCATGTCTAGCCAAGCAATGCAGTTTTGCTTTGGATTCTGAAACCTTTCGGAGCTTAGAGGGTTAATAAATAGTGAGTATGTGCCAAGACAATATACATCTTTAAATAATGAGTGAACTAAATGTACAGAATAAATGAACTTTTCTTGCCACACTTTTTTTTTTTTGTACTTGACTCTCCAAACCAATTTCATTCAATAACAGGGAATAAGAAAAGACGATACAATACTATCATTGAGCTGAATGGAAGATTGTCACTTACTTTTTCTATTGCTAAGAACTAAGTTCACATTGCTAAGCGTGCACCATAAAATTGAAACCTGAATAGAAAATGATACAGTTTACTGTCGTCTTGAAACACTTCCAAGACGTCCCTTAAGAGCTCTTTTGCATTAAGTATATTCAGACTTCAAATGGACGATGTTAGACATGCATTCAATTGACATCAATAAAAATAGGATACAGTTTTATATAGTGTAAAGTACTGTATAAAATCCACACACACACACATATATATATATATATATATAATAAGCATGCATAGCTTTGACCTACATTTTAAGGAAAACTTTATATACAGATTGTGCCATTTTGTATTTCAGTATAATACAAATACCTAAATGCCCTTAAATTGAGAAAAACTGTACCACATTTGCTCGTTTATAAGACTACCCCCCCCAAACCGAGGTCAGGGAACCAGAGAGCAGAAACGTCGTAGAGTAAGCCGAGGTCAGGATACCAGAAATCAGGAGCAATGAATAAATAAGCCGGATCAGCAACAGGAAAACAACCAGAAACGCTTCCCGAGAAATAGGCACGACCATCAGATGGCCAGGTCTGAGGGTTTCTGAGTGTGTTAAATAGGTAGAAAGGTCCTGGTGGCAATTTTGAATTTCCCGCCAAATTTCAAATGTCCCGTTACGGCACTTCCGTCCCGCGGCCATCTTGAGTGTGGCGTGCACGTAACCTCCCTATATGAATGATGTGTGAAGAGGACCGCGTCCGGATGGGGGAGCCGGACCTGTCTCCAGCTTGCGGCAGCTGCGGCTGCTGTGTGGAGGCGGAGGGTCTCCCCCTTCTCCGCTGCAGCTGAGGCTGCTGTGTGGAGGCGGGGGTCTCCTCCTTCGCAGTGGCTGAGGCTGCTGTGGAATGGAGGCTGGAGGTCTCCCCTTTCTTCACAGTGGCTGAGGCTGCTGTAAAACGGAGGCGGGAGGTCTCCCCCTTCTTCGCAGCGGCTGAGGCTGTTGTGGAGCGGAGGTGGCGGGGTCTCCCCCTTCTTTCCAGCGGCTGAGGCTCCTGTGGAACTTAGGCGGGGGGGTCTCCTGCTTCTTCACAGTGGCTGAAGCTGCTGTGAAACGGAGGCGGGAGGTCTCCCCCATCTCCTCAGGTAGGTAACACTATGATTGAAAAAAAATCATTTTATTTGGCAACCTGCCCCCAGTTATGCACATCTGCCCCCAAGCTTGTCACTTTGCCCTCCAGATATGCCACTCTGCACCCCGGATATGCCCTACACCCCCTATATGTTACTTAGTGTTATAGTCAGACCTCTATTCAGGTCGGATTATAAAACGACCTTGAATATAAGAGAAGGGGTATTTTTCAGAGCATTTGCTCTGAAAAAAACTTGTCTTATATTCAAGCAAATACAGTAACTTCATAATGTAAGATTTACACTCTATAAATATTACTAAATATTACTATTGTTGATGGCAATACTATAATTTAAAGCAATCATATCCCACGGTGCTGTACAACTGTATTTCAAACACTGTAAAAGTAGGGCACATGAGGCATAAGAGCGGAGATGGTCAACATTGGGGAGCTACCCATTGGTTACTCCTTTTTTAGACATATTGCCAGGTCGGTAAACACAAGTAGCCATCCAATTTGACAATTCCAGTTTGAATATTAATCTCAGATATTCTGGGACTATTTATATGTTGTAAACTGTACTATAATTGTAGTACACACACCATCAACCTAAGGCTAGAAATTCCAACAAATCACCACGAGAACAACTACTCATTCCATTTGTCTCAAAGTACTTGAATTACTTCTTGAGAAAAGCTACCCAGAGAATGAAGATCCTAAAGCAGAACTCTTGCTGTAAAATAAGCAAACTTGCTTTCAGAAGGAAAAAAATGTGCCGATTTAATTAAACCACGTATCAGTTGGCATAAGTCTCTGGCTAGCATTAGATTGTTACACATATATTTGATATCTGCTACTGACACGGCAGGATAACTGAAATAAAGTCTCTGATAGCAGATAAGTCATAACATTTCATGCAGTAAAGCTGTTCTGGAACTGAAAGAAAAATTGCATGGCTGTTTCACTGAAGAGATGCCCTATAAATAATACATTTAACCTACTTTAATAGATAAAGCCATATTTGTTGAAGGATTGCATAACAAGAATATATGCTTTTGTAATATTCCGGATTCATTTAGGATTAGGAGTTATTTTGAATAGTAATTTAATTTAACCATTACCAATATTGATTTATGCCCTGCAGCTTTGAATTGGCCAACAAAAAGTATATTAGCATCAATAAAACTTAGCTTTTGTTATTTAACAAACAATAATGGGCATAAACAATTAATACTAGCACTGTTTAATGCCCAAAACTTTCTCATAAACATTTCCTTAGACCAGGGCTCGACAAATTCCAGGCGCCAGGTCGCCATGGCGACTCAGAATTTTGTCCTGGCGCCTAGGAGTTTGTCAGCCTCTTACGTCCCCAAAAAAATGCCCCCGCGTCACCACGCGGGGGCGCTGCTGCTGCTGTCTGCCCAGAAGTCTGGGCAGACAGCACAGCTACTCAGAGCCCGCCCCCAAGCCTGAGATCACTCCCACGTTAACCCCTTCAATGTCGTGGCATTTAGGGGTTAATTCCCGTTTTGTACGGGGCTCTGCTGCTGGTGGTCTGCCTGGAAGCCCAGGCAGGCCAGCAACAGCAAAAACGAGCCCCCCCCACAAGCCCTTTGATGACTCCTGTAGGCATGGAAGCCTACAGCAGTCATCAGAGAGACTCCCCCCTGCAGTGGCTGGTCTATGGACCAGCAGTCGCGTCCCAGCTGCCAGAGGCAGCTTCAGGGACAGGGGGAGAGGGTTCTTTGGTCTCCACATGAGTGTGGAGACCAGCCCCAACCCTCCCCTGCTGCCTGATCGCTCCATGAGAGCGACAGTGCAGCGTTAACCCCTTCAATGCCGCGATCGCGGCATTTAGGGGTTAATTCCCGTTTTGTAAGGGGCTCTGCTGCTTGTGGTCTGCCTGGAAGCCCAGGCAGACCAGCAACAGCAAAAATGAGCCCCCACAAGCCCTTTGATAATTCCTGTAGGCATGGAAGCCTACAGCAGTCATCAGAGACTCCCCCCTACAATGGCTGGTCTATAGACCAGCAATTGCTTCCCAGCTGCCAGAGGCAGCTTCAGGGACAGAGGGAGAGGGTTCTTTGGTCTTCGCACTCATGTCAACACCCCTCTGCTGCCTGATCGCTCCATGAGAGCGATAGTGCAGCGTTAACCCCTTCAATTCCACAATTGTGTATAACACATTCGTGGCATTGCAGGGGTTAACATTTGTCCCCACAACCTTGTGGGGACTAAATATCAGTCAATGCTGTGCTCCAATGGAACATCAGTATTGAAAGTGTTAAATATATATATATATATATATATATATATATATATATATTTATCAAAAAAAAAAATAATAAAAAAAAAAACAAAAAAATAGCACTGACTTGAAAGTCCAGGGTGCTTCCAGGTCAAATGCTGTGAGTTTAGTAAGTGGGCTGATGATGATCAGATCACTCCTAACCAACTGTTTAAAAAAAAAAATCCTGGCTCCTAACTTTTTTAGCTGGCGCCTAGATTCACAACAAATTTGTCGAGCCCTGCCTTAGACAAGTAAAATATTTCTGGATGGGATTAATTGTCATGTGATAGTAACGCAAGTTGTGATAGGCTGTTGCTACAGAAGAAAATGACAGATTTGCTAGGGTTTATTTACTTAATACACCTAATAGTTTCTAAGTGGCTTTAGTTGTTTTGTTACAGATGTTATCAGTAACATTTATCATTCAGAGGACCCAATATCTTCTTGAATGCAACTATTGTATTCAGTATGTCAATGAAAACCTTGGGTTCCGGATCTTATAGAGAAACAATGTAAAACCAATTTGACAAGACGTGTATTTTAGAATTACTAGAAAGTCACAATTTATTTGTTTGATAAATATAACTTGCAGTTTTTTTCTGTATTATTTTGGATTGTGCATACTATCCATCTGTACAGTTTATCTTCTACATATGTCACCAGAGAGGATAAAATAAAATTGTTTTTCTAAACTAAATACCCATTTTTTCAGTTCACATACTAGATTTATGGTAGTCAAATACCATTATCATCTAAACTAAACAAACTATGCTGTAAGAAAGACGTGACCTGGAAACATGCCTCCTTACAGCTGATAAATTATGAAGAATGTATTGATTTCTAAAGGATACTACCTTGTTACCTTAGTATACCAATATTAGCAACACATTTATAGTAATAGTAAAGATAATGGCAATATAGGGTAAACAATTGAGTTGTTAGATAGGAAACTGTTACCATTGGGTAAGCCTGTTATTAGACATTAAACATTTAATTAAATAGACCTAATTTTTTGGTCCAAATGTCAGCTAGGAAGTGTGTAGCTATAATAGACTAATTATGTTTTTCATGATGTCAAAGGAAAACTGTCACTTTTGCAACTTTTAGCATAAATAAATGTATTTATCAAAATATCTAAGGCTTGTGCTTTTGTCAGTGAGTGTAATTGTTTTTAGAGATTGTAATTAGTTTTAAAGTAAGGGACGCTAATCTGTAAGAAGCATTATCTAATCAATCAGCAAACTAACAATGGGAGATATATTTTTTACTGTGATGAAAAAATAATAATGCAAGTATACAGTGTGTTTACAATGATGACTGTACAGTAAGTGTTTTATGTGATATACCGTAAGTACATTTTATATACCTATAAATTACATTACATGCTTTTTAACTGCACTTTCCCCTTATAGTCTAAAGATAACTTTATTATTTAGTAATAATGATTAGTTTGGATTAGTTCATAACATGTAGCTCACAAACTTTCTTAATGGTAACAAGGATGGCTGGACTGGGGGCGACAAGGTAACCCTAGCACTTTAATTCCGGTGGCCATCAATAACATCAGTATGCCAGCAGTTGGATATGAGAGGCCTAGCGATAATTATGAAACTGTAAAGAGGTTTAAGGCAGATACATATTTTAGTACATACAACATTTCATGTTTAATTTAGGATAGTTATAAATTTAAAAGTTGATACCCCCCCCCAAAGCACTGCTCGAAAACATTTAACAACGCACATACCCAGGAAGTTAAATTTGTGTTCTCGCTACATAACAACCTTGAGTCTTGTTTCATATTCACTTTAATTGACTTTTAAGGTAACTGTCCCTTTAAAAACTAGGTATATAATACCCATCAAAAGGTGTTCTACCATTGTCTGTTAATGTGAATGTATGCCCACAGGTATAGAGACGACGCTGTACCCTTCATTAATAATATCCTAATATATCTGAAGTACTCATTAAGTACGACAGTGTCTGGAAGGGACTGATTATCCAGCAAAGGATATGGGTTATGGACTTTCTTTTGTGCAATTATTATCCAGTTAATGAAACAAACAAAACATCATGTTTGCTATGTTTATGTTGCATATTTCTGGAGACTGTGTTTTTTGTAATGCATGATCACAAACAAGCTCAGTTCAAAATATATTTCATATGTTTATGCAGCCTAATTAACTAAATCACATTACATATTCCTACATACCCCTAGCATACCGTCAAATACCTTCTTCTCCCCGCTGTGGTAAGTAAAGTTAACATATTTAAAAGAAGCATGCAAGACAGACTCCAATCTGTGTTCAACATTAAGAAGGGGCTCCAGTGACTCTTTAAAGTATAGCTGTGCGAGCCAGGCTTGATGCCACTTAGGCTTCTCAGAAGAAAATAAGTACAAGCCAGAGTCATGCAAAGTCCAATTCCTCCTGTCCTTTAGCATTTTGTTCCTAACGCACATCCATATGGACTCATATAAAGGTATATTGTTATGTAATATTGTGAGCCTGGGTCAGCACGGCTTAAATAACTACCGTATGTCCAGGATGTGCTTCCCAATACAATTTGAAGGTGCAGAAATCTGGTAGAGAATGGGTTATCCATCCTTGTGTCGTTTTATCTACTCTTACTGTCTCTACCTTCAATCTGTGTTGCCTAAATAATTGCCTAATCTAGACATTGCCATTGTTGTACCTACTGACAGCAGTATTTATAATCACGCACTTTATCAGGAACATAGTTTGTAACATTTTTGGATTTGTAATCTGGGTCTTATTTATAAAGACCAATTTGAGGAGAAAGTTCTGGATGTGGAACAATCACAGTGGAAACCAGAACTCTTCCTCCTCATGATTAAATTGTCCTATGGAGATGAGGAGGAGACGTCTGCAGAATTGATGGTCAGGATATATAGAATATAGTAAAGATGCAGATTGCTTTGGGAAGGACTAAAGTAAGCAAACCAGAAGTTCATATTTAGATTTCACGGACATGCTGAGCAGCAAGCAGCTTGTACATATACGATGTGTGTAAATGTAGTCACACATTTATGATATAATCAGTTTTATATATGCTCTTTCATTTTCTTTACCCTAATAATCTCCTTTTCTTTTCCTTGCCCTTCTTAATGCTTTTATGGGTTTTATTGAAGGTTTGTTTTTCCAAAAGTGCTTTGAATTCTACTGAAGTCTTCTTAGTACCTGTTATATGTGTATATATATATATATATATATATATATATATATATATATATACCGTATTTGCTCGATTATAAGACGACCCTGATTATAAGACGACCCCCCAAAAACTGAATATTAACTTAGGAAAAAAAGAAAAAGCCTGAATATAAGACGACCCTAAAGGAAAAAAGTTTTACCAGTAAATGTTAATTCATGTAAACTATTTTTTTTAATAAAAGCTATGATTGAGAAAAATATTTTTTTTTGTTTTTATTTCTTGTATTTTCCAACCTGTCCCCCAGTTACGCACATCTGCCCCCAGGCTTGCCACACCAATATGGCACTGTGGCCCATGATATGCCTTTTAACCCTCTATATGCCACTGTGCCCCATGGTATGCCTTTTGACCCCCTATGTGCCACTCTGCCTCCAGAAATGCCTTATACCCCTATATCCCATTCTGGCATTTAGGGGGTTAAAATGCATATTATGGGGCAGAGTGGCATATAGGGAGGTATAAGGCATTTCAGGAGGCAGAGTGGCATTAAGGGAGTTAAAAGGCATTATATAGAGCACTCTGCCTCCAGAAATGCCTTATACCCCTATATGCCACTCTGGCATTTAGGGGGTTAAAAGGCATATTATGGGGCAGAGTGGCATATAGGGAGGTATAAGGCATTTCAGGAGGCAGAGTGCACTATTAAATGCCCCCTTAACGCCACTCTGCCTCCTGAAATGCCTTATACCTCCCTATATGCCACTCTGCCCCATAATATGCCTTTTAACCCCCTAAGTGCCAGAGTGGCATATAGGGGTGTAAGGCATTCCAGAAATGCCCTACACATATACACACACACACACACACACACACACACACACTTACTTACTTACTTACCTACCGGTGCTTCCAATTTCCTGCTGTATTGCCGGGGCAGCGGGTTGACGTCTCATTCCGCGGCAGCCGGAAGGAGGTGGAGTTGGCAGCGGGGGTTTGTATGCGTCCGTCGCAAATACCTTCCCCGGCTGTCAGAGATCAGGAACTCTGGAACTCTGGTCTCTGACAGTCGGGGAAGGTATTTGCGACGGACGCATACAAACCCCCGCTGCCAACTTCACCTCCGGAAGCACCGGTAAGTGTGTGTGGGGGGGGGGCGACGACAGGAGGATCCAGGTCCCCTGCAGCGGTGCGGGGGATCTGGATCTTAGTCTCCTAATCAGACCTCTATTTGAGGTCTGATTAGAAGACGACCCCGATTATAAGACGAGGGGTATTTTTCAGAGCATTTGCTCTGAAAAAAACCTCGTCTTATAATCGAGCAAATACGGTATATATAAAAAGCTATGAGCTAAAGATTCCATTTAACAAACTAGTTGCTATAAATGAGCATTAAATAAATGGACCACTATCAATGACGCATTTCACAATGTAACAAATACGTTCAGCATTTGTTTCTATTAACTATGTTCTAGTGGATAGCGTATGTGTAGTTAAACTTTAGCTAGGCACTAGTTTGGTAGCTAGGAAGCAGGACGAGATTAAAGCAGGATGGGTTGAGTCATGCATTTTTAATCTCCCCATAATGTCCAAGCCAGGATATAATGATTTCTAGAAATATGTAAAATATTGTTCAGGAAATAATTACAAATTGTTCCATTTGTTCATGCACTATAACTCATTTTCTGATTAATGCCTGCCTTATTGTCTTCCTGCTAACCCAGATGTGGGTACTTCACTTAATGCGGTTGCGACTTGAGAGCCATCCATTAACTAAACATAAGGTTGCATTTGTTTATTTATTAAGTATAGTAAGTATGGTTAGAGCACATACTATGTTCTTCCTTCTTTGTTTTAGGAGATGGTACCTTTAGACTCTATACTCTGTCCAGTGAAAGCTCTTTTAGTTAAGGTTATTTGACTTCAAAGGCTGAGGACACCAATGCTCCTCCAATACTTAGAATATGTTGTAGTTATCTTACCGTGTGCCTGTCTTAACAACCATCCTCTACATACTTAAGCGGGCAACTGAGATCATTCTGGAACACTGGCTGAATAAAACAGACTTAACGGCTGTTAAGCTTCCAACGTGCTCCAATGTGTAGAGAAAGCAGCATTTCATCATCCTTTAATAAATACCCTACCCATGGCCTCTGAGGGCTGGTGTGTTTGTTCCTGTAGGTTTGTTGCAGTTAACCACCTCTTCAAGTCCCAGCATTAGCTCTTCAGATGAGCAAAGTTGGTGAAATAATTGTCAGTTTCTCTTGTGCCACCTTTTTGATCCTGTGAGATGATAAAGAAAACCCTCCACTGTGTGGGAAGCTATGTTGAGAAATTAAGTTACCTGCATTAACTAACTGAATTAAAAAAATATACTATGTCACATATGACCCTATACACTTTATATTGTCAATACGGTTTCAATTTTAGTATCATACATCGTTTACAATGTTCCAGTATTAAAGTTTTGGTAACTTAACTGACTGTATGTTTTATATAGTCACCAAAACTTGATAAACTTGATAAAGACCTCATCGTGAGGTCGAAACGTTGTTGTCCTTCTCCTTCAATAAATCTGCCTGATGGAACCCTTGAGTGCCTGGAGCCTTTTTCTATTTTGTATTTTTTATATGACTACTTTTTGTCACATTTTTATAGGTTTTCCTTATACATTTTGAATACATGTATTATTATTTTTTTTTTAAATTAAGGTATTTCAAGAAAACATAGCATTATAGTAATTTAGGTAAAATGACCACCAAGTTTAAACATGAATTAAAACCTTATTTAGGTACCAGGTTTATTCCATCAAGCTTTGAGGAGGCTAACCTGAGAAACCATGACAGTTTGCTGGAAAACTCTCCTGGGCTTGGAGGGACCTAATGGAAACAAATAGGACTGTTCCTTTAAAGCAACATGAGGTCTTAAACTATTTATAATAATTATATAATTGTATAATATAAAATAATATTACTGTTTTGCATGCTACATTCTTATGAAAGCTTTATTAAAGCAATTAAGGCTCTGTTACATGCTTACCATAAATAACCTTGAGTATTCACATATGTGACCTTGATGTACCATAGTAAACAATAATCAGTAATGCTACATGTTGTATAATATCAATCTCAGAATATACCTTATAGTAAGACGTGCTGTCCTTGAAGCAATGGACCTTGCTGTCAATTATATTTCCTGTTATTTTCTGAAGCTGAATTAAAATGGATGTAATTCACCGACACACATTTGCCAACAATTTGCATTGTTTTTCCTTTATTGAATCTACAGAATGACTAAAAATGAATATGAACAATGCGTTATTAAAAGGCTATCACTCATCCTTGTATTACAAGAATTCCATAAACATATTTCAGTATTTCTGGCTAAATCCCAATGCAAACGGGTTAAAACAACCTAATGAAATCCTAACCTAACACAGCCTACTGGATTATACTGTATATTTAATCAATTGCTTTCATATAACTAATATTATGATAATTTAGTCTAAAAACATTGTCTTTAAGTACCAGTAATGTGTTCACATTTTTTTGTTATATATATATATATATATATATATATATATATATATACCGCATTGGCTCGGATATAGGCCGCACCCGAATATAGGCCGCACCATAAAGGTTTGGTGCTTTTTTAAGGAAAAACTTTTTTTAATAGATATGCTGCCACTCTGCCCCCGCCGAGATATGCTGCCACTCTGTCCCCCCCCAGATATGCTGCCACTCTGTCCCCACCGAGATATGCTGCCACTCTGTCCTCCCCCCTCGAGATATGCTGCCACTCTGTCCCCCCCTCAAGATATGCTGCCACTCTGTCCTCCCCCCTCGAGATATGCTGCCACTCTGCCCCCCCTCGAGATATGCTGCCACTCTGTCCTCCCCTCCTCGAGATATGCTGCCACTCTGCCCCCCCCGAGATATGCTGCCACTCTGTCCCCCCCAGATATGCTGCCACTCTGTTCCCCTCCCGAGATATGCTGCCACTCTGTCCTCCCCCCTTCGAGATATGCTGCCACTCTGCCCCCCCCCTCGAGATATGCTGCCACTTTGTCCTCCTTCCCTCGAGATATGCTGCCACTCTGGCCCCCCCGATTTACCAGAGCAGACTCCCCGGTGTCTTGCGGGGCCGGAGGGGGACATCTACGCAATACGCGTATACAACTCCCGGTGCCGGCACTCAGCGGAAGTGCCAACACCGTAAGTTGTATACGCGTATTGCGTAGATGTGCCCCGCCGGCTCCGCAAGACACCCGGGAGTCTGCTCTGGTAAGTCTTGGGGGCAGAGGTAAAATGCATCGTGCGGACGTTCACCGGCTGTGGCGATACGTGTAAACAACCTCCGCTGCGGCACGTCTGCACGATGTGCTTTAACAATCTCCCTTGCCGGGACTCCCCTCGTGGAAAGTGCCGACAGTGGAAGCTGTCTGAGCGTATCAGAGAGTAGGATACGGGTCCCCTGCACCGCTGCGGGGGATCTGTATCCTAACCCCGCTGCCTGCCCGGCACCCGGAACTGCATGTCCCGGGCTTCGGGCGGTAGACCCCGAATATAGGCCGCACCCCCACTTTAAAAACTTTAAGTTTTTAAAGTGGGGGAAAAAAGTGCCTATATTCGGGCCAATATGGTATATATAGTGGAACAGAATTATTGGCACATTGCTTCTTCTGAGGTTTATAAATAACCGTTCATTGTGCCTTTACGTGATAGTAGTGCAGCAGCTTGCACTGTGCAAGCTGTATTGAAGAGGGGCTGAGGCTTCGTGCAAGGTAAGTGAGGCATGTCTTAGTGTGAGTGTGTATGTTTGTGTGTGTATGTGTGTGTTATGTCTGAGTATGTGTGTTAGAATGAGTGTCTGGGTGTGTTATGTATCTGTGTTAGTGTGAGTGTCTGTTTATGTTAGTAGGTTTCTTAGTGTTAGTGTCTGGGTATGTTTGTGTGTTTGGTGTGTTGGTGGCTGTGTGTCAGTCTTTGGCTGTGTGCGTCAGTGTGTGTGTGAGTGTCAGTGTCTTTGTGTGTGTGTGTCTGGGTGTGTGTTAGTATGAGTGTCTGGGTGTGTTAGTGAGATCGCCAGGGTATGTGGTAATGTCTGGGTATGTGTATGTTAGTGTGTGTTGGTGTGAGTCTCAGGTGTCTCATCTGTCTCTCCTTCCATTTTTTCTATTCTGTCTTTTTCTTTTCTTGTTTCCTCTCTTCTTATCACTCATCCACCCCATCTCTCATTTTCTCTTCTTTTTCCAATCTACCCTATCCTTTCTTAACCTATTCTCATTCCTTTCTCATATATCCCTTTTATCTATTGTTTTACCAATGACTTGGGAAAAAGGTGGCAACCCTACTCCTGCATTTAGTTTTCCCATAAAATAATTTGTTCACCCTGTATACTTACTGTATGCTTATTTATGCACTATTCTAACTAAAACTGATCACCATAACATAATTATCTCTGTATTTTCAATATACTTGGTTTCCAATATAAAATATACCAGCATATACATTGGTGACACATAACAGCATTGGTAGGACAATTGAAGTGGTGCAAATATAACCAAGGTTTTAAATTGTGTCAAAATGTCACCCTTTTTCCATTCTGTACATTTTTATGAAGCATATTTAGTCGTGTAGAATTTAACTCAGCACTGTGCTCTAAATCAAGTATATGCAACAGAGACCTAAAACAATCTGCCTAGATTTCAAGCAGTGTATTAAAGAGGATTTCAAGCACTCTGTAAAGAGCTAACATGGACTTTGCCATAAAAATGACTTCACTTAAGAGCCTGAATCTTAGCGCAATCTACTAGACTAGCATGATCAAAGGACTCTACTTTATATGCATGTTTAAACCACTAATTATTAAAAGAATTGACACCAATTATGCATGAATTCTTTATCACATCTTGGGTTACCTCATTTTTGTAAAAGGCACTTGTGGGTTCTTTGTTAGCGAGCATAGAAAAGTTCACTGGTGACCTCGGTGCTGTTGCTCTGATTGGAACTTTAGAAACTGAACCAAGTTTTAAGGGTTTTTTTATTATGTAGATTTGGACCTTTTTTTTTTTTACAAGGAAAAATCTTTCATTTCACTAATTGTTACAAAAAGGAAATCCCATAAGTAAAATAAATATGCAGATTTTGATTCTCATTTAACAATAAAGCTATAAGCAATTGTTTGTTTTTTAAATTTGTTACTAGTGCCGTGCCTTTCTTTTTAACATTTCAACAAGTCATTTCAATTATAAAATCATGATAATACAAAAAAAAATATTTCTGGTTTTCAATTTAAAAATATGCTTTCTCCCTTGTGTCTATATTGAAACTGATTACAACTTATATAAATGCAAGTATTGTCATGACTGTTAAGCAGAACTGATGCAGAATACTAATTTATTCATTAAAGTGTAAATGAGCAAATTGCAATCGGAGGTAGTTGCATGTGTTTTCTTGTCGCTATCCCTCATAGGAAATCCAAACAGTTTCCCTGGTTATTTAAGACTTTCCAACCACAGGCAGATGATTCCTATGTTCCACAACAATGGAAATGTTTAACTAAATTCTGTAAAACAAGCAAATCAATGTCCACACACCAACAGGGGTACCATGTTATCAATTTTGGGCAATCACTTAGTAGACATAAGTAATCAATCAGATAACTTAACCCCTTAACACCATTAGAATGTACTGTGGGCAAAGTAACCCTTACAGCATACACTGTCCCTCTTAAAAAACCCTATTAATGTAGGATAGGGTCAGTGATGAGATTTGGGGAAAAAGAGGGAAATAACTGAAATCAAGGCATGGGAAACAAACAAGAATGATTGGTGCTAAAGTATGGGGGTACATAAAAATATAAGGAAAAAAACTTAGATGCACTGGACAAAACTGGACAAATTAAGAAGGGAAGTATGGATAATCTTAAAAATGTAAAACAGTGTGGTGGTGAGATATTATAGATACAGGACTGCAGGGTTCTAATAGGTATCCTGGGTACTATGATGTATGATTGAGGCCTAGGTGTCACAATACCCTGCCTTGAGTGTTGGTTACCACAATACTAAATTCATATTCTATTTTTTTTTTTTTTTTTACTTTTAGATTTTGAACACATTCAGTAATCTGTTTCTTTGGCAATTGATCGTGTATAAAGACGAGCTTGTTTTGCAACTTGTTTCATTGTTCTAGTTGTTACTGCAACAGCTTATCAATAGTTCTGCCATTCGCAGGATATTTATCAAGAGGTTAGGAGAAGCACCAAATCAAAACTGATGTCACTTTATACTGATTTATGTAAGAACCCAGACTGGCTCGCCCTGCATTTTTCTCCAAAATATGACTAAGTGCTATAAAAAAAAGTGACATATAAATTGATTCAGGCCATTTGTCTATTAGCACTATTTCATGGTTATTGATAAATGTCCACATCTTTGGCTGCTTCATTGCTTCAGTGCTATTTATCTCCTTATACAGGGTTGCGGTTTTATAGCGAAGAAATATTAGCTTAAACTAAAAACATACTAATCTTTTTTCTTTCTTTCTCTTTCTTTTTCTCTTTCTTTCTTTCTTTATTACCGTATTTGCTCGATTATAAGACGACCCTGATTATAAGATGACCCCCCAAAATCAAAATATTAATTTAGGAAAAAAACAAAAAGCCTGAATATAAGACTACCCTATAGGAAAAAAAGTTTTACTAGTAAATATTAATTAATGTAAACTAATTTTCATATTTAATAAAAGCTATGATTGAGAAAAATATATTTTTTATTTCCTTTTATTTGCCAACCTGCCCCCCCCCAGTTATGCACATCTGCCCCCAGGCTTGCCACTCTGCCCCCAGAAATGCCTTATACCCCCCTATTTGCCACTCTGCCCCATGATGTGCCTTTTAACCCCCTATCTGCCCCTCTGCCCCATGATATGCCTTATACCCCTATATGCCACTCTGGCATATAGGGGGTTAAAAGGCATATCATGGGGCTGAGTGGCATATAGGGGGTTAAAATGCATTTCTGGAGATATATATACTGCTAACAGCAATCACACTCCTATCAAGCCAAGGCAGCCAGTACATGCTGGAACCTGGGGATGTTAGAAGTGTGATTACAGCCTCCCTATGCCATGCTACCACCCCCACCCCTCTTACACATCCTTGCTATCACACACACACACTCATTCACAAACATTTAAATACTCATTCATTCCATTAATCACACATACACACACGCTCAAACCCCCCACCCCCTTACCTGAACTGCAGATCTCTCACTCGAAGACTTCTGCAGGGGCCCGGCTGTGCGAGCAACTTCTCTGGCCCCGCCCCCAGAGGAAGGAGGGGGGAGGTAGAGTTATGTGAGGACTGTGCTAGCTTCCTGTTTCCTGTTGCTAATAGCAGAGACGCTGCTCCAGATCAAAGCCCGGTAAGCAGCACGGCCGAAGCAGAATGAGGTCTGATTAGAAGACGACCACGATTATAAGACGAGGGGTATTTTTCAGAGCATTTGCTCTGGAAAAAACCTTGTCTTATAATCGAGCAAATACGGTATTCTCTTGATTTCACAAAGGCCATCTGTTTGACATTCCACTGAACATTTAAAATGATAACCACAGGTACAAATATCCTGATCTGTGCATTATTATTATTATTATTATTATTTATATAGCGCCAACAATTTATGCAGCGCTTCTTGCCATACATTTATTCAAGGGGTATGACAAGACTAGAACTGACCGACTTAGACAAACCATAACATAAAGATAATAAAGACATAAAGATAATTCATTAAAAAGTATTTGGTGCTGTGCATCTTTAAAGATGAGGTGATAACAATGTTTGATCAATAATAATATGTTTCCTAAAACTAAAATATCAGCAAACAGAAGCCTATTTAATTTTTAATTTAAATCTTCTCAGATCTCCTGCGCTTAAACAGTTTCTAGATGGAAATGTGTCAAATCACATTTCTTTGCTAAATTTAACTTTTCTTGTCACTTTAGTTATTAAATTGGGAGAAGGATAAAGAGAGAACTGTCTGACAAAGTCTATTTAAGTTGCATGAATATTCAATAACTAAACTGCTAGCAGTTGTTAGAATTAATAAAACATCTGCATTAACTTTGCCTGCTGCATTCTGATATTTAAATTAATGAAATATATTAGATTGGACACAAATACAAATTTACCTCCGAAATGTCCTTGTCTAGAAGGGATAGTTTCTCTTTGGGATTTACAACCCTTGATCTCTCTTGGAGGGTATTTGGTTAGTATTTTGACTATATGTCAGGGGCAGAAGTGACACAGGCAGGCTGCCTGTTTCAGGGACAGAGGTGGCACATGCAGGCTGCTAGATTCAGGGTCAGAGATAACACAGGCAGGCTTCCTGTTTCAGGAACAGAGATGGCACAGGCAGGCTGCCTGTTTCAGGGAAAGAGGTGGCACAGACAGGCTACCTGTTTCAGGGGAAGAGGCCTAACATGTAAATGTCTGGCTTAGTATATAGTGATGGGGGTTACGCTATACTACCGTCAATGTCTGGCTCAGTGTATAGTAATGGGGGTTACGCTGTACCACTATCAATGTCTGGCTTAGTATATAAAGTTATAGGAGTTATGCTGTACCATATCTGTTCAGTAAATTATACTGAATTTACTTTTTTAAGTTATTAAGTTAATATTTTTCTTCCAGATTTCTTTTCGATTTTTTTTTTGAGCTGACATACGGTTTACAAATTAGTGAAATAAATATTCTTGCCAACATTATTTTTTTTTGTGTGTGTCTAGGGGTGCCACATACAGGATTCGCTCTGAGTGCCAAATACTTTAGGTAAGCCCCTTGGAACAACCTCTCCTTTTTTCCTTCAATCAGGGAAGAGGTTGTCCCCATCGTTGCACGCCAAGGCTCCGCACTGATGCGGAAGTGCCCCAGTAAGCCAGGGTAATGCAGCGGATCACCAGGACTTGGAAAACACAAAGAATGAGAAGAAGTGGAGAACAAGAAGCAGTGGAAAAGGAGACGGAGATGGTTGGGATGCATTGAGATAGAGACTGTTACAGAGAGTGTAACAGGGCATGTCAGAGAGTGTGAAAAATTTGGGGCTCTGAGCTTAATTTTTGAACTCGACTGGCCCGCACAGAGCCCTGACCTCAACCCCACTGAACACCTTTGGGATGAACTGGAACAGAGATTGTAAGCCAGGCCATCTTGTCCAGTATCAAGGCCTCACCTCGTAAATGCTCTACTGGATGAATTGGCAAAAATTCCCACAGAAACACTTCAAGGGGGGACCAACCTCACATTAATGTCTATGCATTTTGAATGTAATGATCAGGAGTCCGAATACTTTTGTCCATACATATATATTTTGATGCTTTATAGTGTATATTTAACTCCTTAATGACAATTGCCGGTTCTGGCACATCATGCACTAACATCCGGTTGGTGACAATTGACATGCTAGGACCGTCATGGCTTTAAACTGGTGCAGTAAGTGATCTATGTTCGCTTTTTGCACCCAGACGGTGTTGCTGTAATGCCTGGATGTCGAGGCATTCAGCAACACTGAGATCGGCATCAGGGGCCATGTCTGGCCCCTCCCTGGGCATCAAAACAATGACATCTAAAGAAAGCACTTCTTGTCTGAAAAAAAAACAATATATAACTTGTGTTCCGTAAACGAGAAAGAAGAAAATTACAGCTAAACATGAGCACCGCAGAAATGTTAAAACAGCCTTTGTCACAAAGGGGACAAAAAAATAAAATCAGCCTTTGCCACGAAGGGGTTAAACCATCACTACAACAATAACAATTCATATGTGGTTTGGTGTCTAAGTCTTATTTTTTCTGAATATATCGCAGGAGATATTATCTATTTATATTACAATCTTGTGAACCTTGTGAATACACATGCACAAACATTCAAATGAATACACATATAGAAGCCCACATTTACTGTAACCCATTGTAAATTATTTAATCTGCAGGCAACCTTGTACAGTTCTTATGTTTGGTAAAAAGAAGCAAGATCTGTAAGTCACAGGTGGACCAAATATAAAATATTCTAGTAATAATTAACATTTTAATTAATAAAGCCTAAGCCAGCATCCTTCCTTTTCTGAGCGGGTTTATTTTGATCATTGTATCCTCAAGGAAGGAAAGACCTACTTAGCATTTTTATATCATCTTCCGAGCATTTAAAAAAAATATGTCCAGAAGTCAAGCCCATCGGTGTATGTTAAATACATATAACCAATTATCTTTATGTGCTTGTTATCTTTTCAATTGCTTCAGGCATACGTGTCTCTTTTAAACAACCCTTTGGCTAGATTTCAATCTAGCACTCTTCATTTTTTTCAGTACTGGTGATAAACTCCAATATGTACTTAATCAAGTGTCTTTTAGATGGATCTTTATTTTACTACATCTACCAGGTATATTGTGATAGGACTATTTTATTTACCCATCCCCTCAAACCCACTTTGTATCACAACCTTTTGGCTGACGAATATTTTTAAATGTCCAAGTGGTGTAGTGCATGCTCTGTGTAGTTGTAGTTTGAGTTGCTTCCATCTGGCTCCTCCAGCCTCCATCACTTTACGCATTTCGCTTAATGAGCATCTTCAAATGGACGTGTGTTGTGATGATTCTTGGTTCCATTTATATTCCCTCCCATTATTTGTTAACTAATTATATACCAATTTGTTAAATTTGTTAACTTCTTAGATGTAAGTAAAATAAGCGGTTTGTAATCAGTTCACAACAAAGACTGCAATCTACAGTTTTTAAATGTAACCTACAGTATGTGTACAAGCTACAATTGTTAAATGTAAGTAACTTCTGGTTCTGGTGGGATGATGGGTACTCATAGCACTGTATGAAACAAATTTGTGTGTGTGGAAACATGTGTACAAAAAATTTGAAAAAGGTTATGTATAAAGTTTGTGAGTGCATTATAACTAGACTTGTGCATTCATATTCAGGCGAACATGAAAACGAACACAGCCGTCACAAGTTAAAGACCTTTAACTCTTGGTTGATGCCAGAGGAGGCCCCTGCAGGCGACCAATAGAGTTGCTCGTATGGACCTCTAAAATCCTGTCGCCAAAGCTGCTGCGTAGTGCATACTGCGTTAACCCCGTATTAACCCCTTCTGTCACGGTCAGGACTACTTGCCAAGCCGTGACTGTGTGGAGGGCATGGGCATGAAGGGGTTAATAGCACCAGGCCTCTGGATTTACTAACTTGACCCCTTAACAAGGCATAAGCTATACCAAATTAACCCCCAAATCCTGCCTGTATCCCCCCAGGTAGTCTGCCACCACTCACGATTTTGATACCGGATTCGTGAGAAATCCGAATTAGAACATCTATCGTTATATATATCTCAACCCACCCCGGGCAAACAACATATATATATATCCTGTAGAACGTAATAACAATACGGTAACGTGTTATCCTCTCTTAGGGTTCGTGGATATCGATACTAGAGCCCAAAGACAGACTTAGATTTTGAATATTTTAATAACAAAAAGACAAAGATTACACAGTGCCAGAATTACAAAAAACAAGACATACAAAATAAAAGTAAAACAGCAAACAGTTCTTAAAAACAATGGGACTTAAACACAGGACCCTCACTCACGAGTTTCTCCAATAAGCAGGCCTGTGGGAACTCCTTAAGTCCAGATGGTTTCTTACGATGTTGTTCCAATCAGAGTATATCATGGAGTTCTGCTTTGAGGTCGCTGCATTGTCCCTAAATCAGACTTTGTTTCAAGAAAACCCCCCTCTGACCACATGACCGATTATATGACACCATCCCCAAGAATCGGGTCCCATCTTTGATGTGCCAATAAGTTATGGTGGGGTAAAGGTGATGGAAACCCCTCCACTTAAGATAGGAATGGAATTCCTATAACTAAGGATCCTTATCTGTTAGGCCATGAATCACCACAGGGGTCCTTTGGGAAGATGACACCTCTAGCCAGAACAGATACAGAGGGCATTCACAAAGAAACACATTAAATCAACCTCAGATTAACTCATGGAATGCTTAAACAAAGAAACTAACCACCTCTGCTGGGTTACCCTTCCATGCATCCACTACATTATATGAGTTAATCATGACACCTCCCCCTTTAAGATGGTGGACAGAGGAGGTCAGCACACGCTGATCTACTATGTCTGCCTAAATTCTAGTCTCCCCCTGACAAGACAAACTGTCAGCATTCCCATAGAAGCTGACTTGTCACACGGCCCAGTAAAACTATACTGCTGTAGCACCGGACTCCATATGGACAACAGTCTAGGCTTCCCATCTACTCTATCCGCCTGAAGAGAAGGGTTGTGATAGATTATAACAGTGAAGTCACAACCATACAAGCATGGCTGTAACTCCTGCAAAGCACGCACCATAGATAAGCACTCTCTGCCAACCCTTGAATAAGCCTCTTTCTTTGGCGATAAGTTACTCAGATGTTTTAAGGCCTCATCCATTTGTTTCTCTGCCTTGCTTAGGATTGCTAAACGCTGCCCATTCCCAAGCAAGACAGCAAACGGGTGTCCATTGTCCTGGGCATCCGGTGTGGATCCCAGGCTCTTAGCTTTACCTACACCCACAGGGCGAGGGGTTTCTTGCTGACTGGTCAACGTAGCTGTCTTTTCATCAACCCATTCTATATTATCCTCTGTAGCTGTTGCCCCATCATCTTGCTGGTATGTCACTACAGCTACAGGGGAAATATTCTGCCCCTCACATTGCCCACTCAGTGAACACACAAAAGGTATAACAAGGTGTAAATTTTCCTCCCCCTCCTCCTTATCTCCAGACTTTACAGCTTTAGGGGTCTTAAGCACAGTTGAGAAACTATCCCCTTCCTGCTTCTTAACCTCCAGCACTTTAGGAGTTACATTAAGCATTTCATCTGGAGCATGAAAGTAGGGGTTTGGCTGACACACAGAAACATCACAGTCCATATATCCCTTGTTTACCCTTTGAGAAAAGTCAGTAATATGAATATCCTCAGACATCCCAACATCATGCATACTTTCTCCTGTACCCAGATCTAAGTACTCAGGTGCTGTAGACACAGTTGGGCACACATCCCCAGTCCCCTTTAGTTTTCCAGGGGTAATACCTTCAGGGCATACAACTTCTGAAGACACGTTGACAGAAGTACCCCCAGCATGCCCAAATCCCTTGGCTACCTGATCACCCATAGTAACACTATGCTTTTCCGTATCAGGGGGCATTGAACCAGAAGAGCCACCACAGACTCCCTGTTCCTGAACCTCTGCCCCTCCAAAGGTCAAACCACAAGTTTCCCCTAGAGCTTGCTCTCTAGGTCTGGTCCCTTGGTGCACATCCCCCTTCATCCCTTCAGGAGACAGGATCCTGGGTGCTGGTTCAGACAGGCATACCTCTACCTTCTGGGCTCCCTCCCAGCTACCCACTACTCCCAAAGTTTCAGACAGTACCTTAGGTTGGACAGGGCTCTCTACCAGCCCTCCAGGTTTGCAGGTTTCCTCAACTGGTGCATACTGGCAAACAAGTCGACCCAGATCCTTGCCCAGCAAAACATTAACAGGAATATCCTCGGATATCCCCACCTCCCGCAAACCCTTGCCCACACCCCAATCAAGGTACACACGTGCCACTGGCACTGCAGGGCGCACCCCGCCAATTCCATGGATGGACATGGTCTTCCCAGGGATATGATCCTCCAATTTTACCATCTCAGGCCGCACCAGAGTGCAAGCAGCCCCCGTATCCCTGAGTCCCATAGTCACACAGTCACCTACAGTCACTCTTTGTAGGTTCTCATCTTCATTCCCCTGAACCCTGGAAACAAACAAGACAGCTGGGTGTTCCTCAACTGCTACACACTGCAAATTGTCTCCTTGTGCCTCCTTTGGTCTAGCCACAAATAAAACAGGTGCAGCTCCCCCAGCTGTACCTCCATTTCCATTTGTCTGTGGAGATGGTCTCTTAGAAGGGCAGGTGGCACTCAAGTGCCCAATCTGGTTACACCGATAACACCGGCGGGTATCCCCCTGGCCCGATGTGGCCCCTGCTCTGTTGGCTAGAAAAACTGTTGGTGATAATCTCCCGGCTGGCTTAGGAGTTGGTGGCTGGTAGGCTGCTCTTTTCCAAGTAGATGGTCCTTGTGATGCTTGTACCCGCTTGGTTGTTGGAGTACGGTTGTTGGCATAATCGTTAGCAAGATCTGCCGCCTCTGCCGTGGTCTTAGGTTTTCTGTCCAGAATCCACTCTCGGGCCTCCAGACTTCGTGTCCTCAGGAACTGCTCCAGAATCATCAGATCCTCCAGGGCCTCATATGTAGTAACTTGTAGGCCTCCAGCCCATTGCCGGAAAACAGTCCGAAGCTGTCCCGCATATTCGGTACAACTGTCCGATGTAGCTTGCTGCATCTCTCTAAACTTTTTCCTGTAGAATTCAGGGGTGAGGTTAAAACTTTTTAACAAGGCAGATTTTATGGCCTCATAGTCCTGATCAACTTCCATTGGTAAGGAAGCAAACACATCCAGTGCTTTCCCCTTCAGACGTGGGGTTAAATACTTTCCCCACTCTTCCTTGGGCAGCTGGTACTGCCGGCACACTTTCTCAAATCCTCTCAAAAACACATCCAAGTCAGTGTCCTTTTCCAGCATTGGAAAGTGTTCCAGGCGAGGTCGGTTAGCATATCCATCCCCGTTAACAATGCTTTGGGGAGACGGACTATATTGCTTTAACCGTAGAAGTTCCAGCTGATACCTCCGCTCAGCTTCTCGTTCAGCCCGCTCCGCAGCTCTCTCAGCAGCCTCCATCTCTCTCTCTTTCTCTCTTTCCGCAGCCTCCCTCTCTCTCTCCTTGTACTGCAGAATCAGGTTGAACTTTAGCTGAGGATCCACGCTCCCCAGATCCTTTAGTAACACTTGTAACTCAGAGTCCATTACACTCAAGGCGTTAACTTTATCAGGAAAACATCCTTGATCCACAGGCTCTTCCAAAATCACATTTGCTCCGATGGCCTGCTCTGCACAGAGTTTATCATGTTCCAGGAGATCCAAAATCAGCTGCTCTTTACTTTTGCCAAAAATTTGTATATTCCTTTCTTGACAAACCAGCTCCAGAGATTCTTTTGGCTGTCGTCGATATGCCTCCATAATGCAGTATGGTAGAGAAAAATAAAAAGGAGAGGAACGAACTGTTTTGCACTGTATGTCTGTAATTAGGCACTGAGTAATGTCTTTGGGAAATTACACAAAACCCATGTAATTTCTTCTAGTACTAAAATCACCAAACCGGGCAATACAAATAGCACTAAAAAAACTCTAGATATCCCACCTAGCTGCCACCAAGTTTGTCACGGTCAGGACTACTTGCCAAGCCGTGACTGTGTGGAGGGCATGGGCATGAAGGGGTTAATAGCACCAGGCCTCTGGATTTACTAACTTGACCCCTTAACAAGGCATAAGCTATACCAAATTAACCCCCAAATCCTGCCTGTATCCCCCCAGGTAGTCTGCCACCACTCACGATTTTGATACCGGATTCGTGAGAAATCCGAATTAGAACATCTATCGTTATATATATCTCAACCCACCCCGGGCAAACAACATATATATATATCCTGTAGAACGTAATAACAATACGGTAACGTGTTATCCTCTCTTAGGGTTCGTGGATATCGATACTAGAGCCCAAAGACAGACTTAGATTTTGAATATTTTAATAACAAAAAGACAAAGATTACACAGTGCCAGAATTACAAAAAACAAGACATACAAAATAAAAGTAAAACAGCAAACAGTTCTTAAAAACAATGGGACTTAAACACAGGACCCTCACTCACGAGTTTCTCCAATAAGCAGGCCTGTGGGAACTCCTTAAGTCCAGATGGTTTCTTACGATGTTGTTCCAATCAGAGTATATCATGGAGTTCTGCTTTGAGGTCGCTGCATTGTCCCTAAATCAGACTTTGTTTCAAGAAAACCCCCCTCTGACCACATGACCGATTATATGACACCATCCCCAAGAATCGGGTCCCATCTTTGATGTGCCAATAAGTTATGGTGGGGTAAAGGTGATGGAAACCCCTCCACTTAAGATAGGAATGGAATTCCTATAACTAAGGATCCTTATCTGTTAGGCCATGAATCACCACAGGGGTCCTTTGGGAAGATGACACCTCTAGCCAGAACAGATACAGAGGGCATTCACAAAGAAACACATTAAATCAACCTCAGATTAACTCATGGAATGCTTAAACAAAGAAACTAACCACCTCTGCTGGGTTACCCTTCCATGCATCCACTACATTATATGAGTTAATCATGACACCTTCTACAAAAAACGAAGACAAAAAAGGATCACAAAGAATGTACAGGAATATTCGCCCAAGCCGAACACAGGAACGGGTGAATATTCGTGGTATATATCCCCACAAACATGAAGACGAACACGAAGAGTTGGCCGGCGCCCAAGCCTAATTATAACCATACACTATATATTTGTCACATTGTTCGACATTCTACACTATTGTTCTTTCAGTAATTTGGTGGCATGGTGTACCTTGAAGAACTCTGATGGAGGTGGTGGGAGTTCTTCCAGGCAAACCAGTGAACCTCTGTCCACCAAGAGAGGAAGCTGACTTGACCTTAATGTCAGTTTTACGTGCAAGTGTTTTGGCTCAGGTAGTAAGGCGTTTGGGGGAAGCTTAGTTGTCATTTAGTATGGAAAAAAACCAAAAATAGACGTATGCAGTAATCATGCTGATAAGGAAATAACAGTAATGAACAAATTCTCCAGTGGATAAACGGTGCATTAAGTTCTTTGAATTAAGCACTGCTGAACATATTTACAATATTTCAGAAATATTAGCAAAAAGCCTTCCTAATTAGCAATGCATTATTTCACAGTTGCTTGTTTAATCTTGTTTGATCAACCATTATAAACACATTGCAACTGATCATTTGCATTTAAATGCTTATACATAACACCACAAACACCTTTAAAATCTATAGGAAAATATGATTCCATAGAAGTGTTCCACATAGACAGACCACTAGTGGACCACACTTGTAAATCACAAAAATTAACGTTAGCAAGTCTGTCATTTTACTTTTTCACCGAGATGGTTTAGGCACATACACAGTCAATCCATAAAAATATTTGATTTTTATGGCAACAACTTATCAATGCCTGCTTTTCTGTCACACAGTTAAGTGCTGCTTGAAAAACTATGAATGAGTCAAAGAAATAAGATATTTTTTCCCTTCTAGAAAGGGATTAAGCATTCAAAAGTAGTAGGATTGATGCTTTTAATGCTACCTTTAGTATTCATTTTAAATCTAGCAGGATAGATGCAACATCACCTGTACCATCTGCCATGGACAAGGTTTCTTCCTGTTCTCAAGGCAATGCTATAAAGCAAGGATTCTTAACCTGTGGGGTGGGGTATGCCTAGGGAAATTTGGAACAGCTCCTGGGGAGGTGTAAGTAGCCTCTCAACTGTAAATAGTTTTATGCAAACTCATCCTGCCTAAGCCTAAATTTTGGGCATTTAAAACATGGGAGGCGTAAGTCATAAGATCTTTCAAAAGGGAGGTGTGACACCAAAAAGGTTAAGAACCACTGCTATAAAGGAAGACGAATGGGTTCCATATGAACATATGTGGGAATGGCCACTAGCCTTGTGGTCTCGCAACTAAAGCAAAGAGCTTCAGGCAATAATTATAAAGGGTAGGCTGTGGATTAAAATCAGCCCCAGCAGTTCCCAGTAAAATTGTCTACTGCCTGCTGGAAACACGCCAGTGACTGCACACGGAAGACGGTATCTGCCATACAAGTGGCAAAAAAAAAAGTGTGTCTGAGGCACCTTCAGGCATTGGCCTACCAGGCATTTGCCCAATTTGCCTAATGGTCACTCAAAACCTCCTCGAGAAAAATCACAGGGATTAAATCTCTGAGGTGTATGTGGAAAAGGAATTTGGGGAGGTTTCCAGACATCCACATTAACGTCTAAATCGAGTCAGTGTACTTTAAAGCATTTCTCTTGTTTTCTACGACATGCAAATGCAGACACAGCTGGCTTAGTACGGAATTCAACTTTTACTAAGGTGGTTCCTGGAGATGCATGAGCTAGAGTTGCAATACTATTATCTTTAATACTTCAAAAGTATAGATGTGGTGCGTGACTACATTGTACGCACACCTGGCACTGAAAAGCCTAAATGTGAAGTATAATTTGAATTCTTTTTGTTGATTGAATGTATAACATTGGACTGCACTTGTAATCGTATTATGGGTACTTATTTTTAAATGCTCTTTTTGGCAAGTGTTCTTTTTTTTTAATGCAAACTTGTTAGGAACAGTTGGAGCATTGATCAATGTACTGCTCGGAATGGCACACAGTCATTTACAATTCAATTGTCTATGTTCTTTGAACAATATGTACAATTTTTAAACAATATTTTCCGTAGACATTTCTCATCGGCTTTTTTTCTTTAACATCGATGCATGTAATGATCTAACAACTTGAAAATATATTAATATAACCTAAGTGCTACTTTAATGTATGTCAATACAAGGTGGTAATGTGCAGAGCTCTCAGTAATGAAGTCTCACTGTTAATGTCTTCTGCAGACATCAATAGGAAGTGCGGGGGGGGGACAAGTTGAATTTCTTCTGCACATTTTTTCATTCATAGAAGCTCAATACTTCTGAGGCCTAATAGTTAACATTGAAAAAAATGTATTATTATGGGAAAGGCTACTCATATCAGTTTTAGTCATTATTATGTATTATTCATGTATTAAGATATTTTACCGTTATCTTTAATTGTAGTTGATGCTTTGTTAATTGCAATAGAATATATATTCCTCATTTCCACCACGAATGGAATGTGTCCTTTCTGGTGGTTGGTTGAAAAAAGGAAAGGTAAAATAAACTAATTTCAAACAGATTAGTGTGCATTTTACATAATGTATTTCTAATCCTGGCTTTATAGGGAAGCATTAGCCACGTAGCTTCTGTCTGTTGAAAACCTGACACACAAGGAATTTAGCAAACATACATTGAGTGGCAAGCAAGCAACAACATCTGTAATGTACTTCTGTATTCAGATTTTATAATCCCAGGCATTGGGGCAGCAGAGACTTGCCTCGGTTATGTCCAATACAATTAATTATAGTCTTAAATCAGGATGCTCAGAAACTCAAGCAGATTTCACAGTATTGCTGTAACTTCCAGGAACATCACTTTCTTCTTAATTTAGGAGCTGTCAACATGACCTCCTAATATGAGACGCCCCGTAGCTTTCAGAACTGAAGTAGACGCTTAAATAGGTCCGAACAGTTTCAGCAGAATTTGGTGCATCATCCTGGAAATCTTGGTGAACCAAATGTTGTTACTAATATCATTGCATTGAGGTGGGTCAGCTCCACTGGTAATGTCCATTTTCAAGTCAAGATGTATAAAAAATGTATAAAAACTTCCAACATTTAGTACTGAAGCAGCAGTGGGAAAAAAAACATATTACAAAAAAACTGATGTATTCTGAGTCAGTTTTTATAAACGCAAGAATATTTGTTGTTAATGGGTGAACAGGCCAGTGGCACAGCAGGAAACAGGCCTATGGTCAAGCCAGACCTGGCTTAGGTCATCGAGCAACATGTTAACTGAACGTGACTAGCCCCCAATGCATAAGGAACATTTTTATGCATGTTTATACAGTCACGCACATGGGCCACATATCAGGTGTTTAAACTAGCCCTTCACTGACCCAAAATCTTGTGGCTCACCCAACTATATCTGAGGTTAGAGCCAAAAAGAAAAGAAAAAATAACAACGGGTGCATCTGTAAGGTAATCCCTCTGTTTTTTACAAGTTTGTTTCCCTTTGTTCTAACGGACACAATTTTTGTAAATTATCAAAAGCTTTATTTTTTGTTAAAGATATGAAGTTTCTAAATACGAGAGTAATGAATCCTCTATCAGGTAGATAGTAGGCACCAAAATTGTATAACAATATAAAATTAAACTAAGCATTTTAAAATGTTATGATAAAATAGTGAAGCCTAATCCACTGGAAAACAGCGCATATAAAAGCCATAGTCATTAATCCATACCTACTCCAGAAATAAATTTTAGGGGATTTAGGGTGAAATGAGGTATTTCCATTTAAGAGTTGAAATGAACTTTGTCACCAACTGTAAACAGTAGTGAAAAGCACTGTGGTTGTAACTGCACAAGAGCAGTCTAGTTCGCGGACAAAGTAGAGCACCAGTGTAAGCGTAATACAGTAAGGTAATAGATACATGTGCTTGGCACAAGGCTGCTCTAAGTATAAGGCAAGCTAAAACTGAATACTGGTCTTGCAGTGGGAAACATGGCCTATAAGAATCTCCAGTATATTCCTATATGCATTTTTGGCCACAAAAGAAAGTTTGGGAACCAACACTTTAGAAGAAGCTCTTTTAAACATTACGTTGTTTGTGTTCCCATATAATAGTCAGCTGCATATTGCAGGCTCTTATAAAAGTGCCAGACTGGTTTAGTAAATTTGAAGACAAAACGAATGCATTTTCTATTTCAAGAGGGTCATTGAGCTAGAGCTGTTCTTGAATGCATCTCCCATTCCGCCTTTCCTACTAAAAATAGCAATGTGTGTTTATTAATGCAGAATCAAGATTATCGCTGTTATTGGATTTGTGCCCAAGTGGTGGAACTTACATATTTGGTAAGTGGAAGTATTGCGTGCAGATTAAGCGTTTTGCATTTTCACTGGAGATTTTAAATTGCACAAGATAAATAAAAATTATTCAGTTTCAGAAGCTTATATCATAATTCCATATGAATCACAAAGGCAGAGAGACCTACATGAACTCTTTGTGAAGATCAAAATGTCAAAATTAAATACTGTTTACTGTAAGTATATATGTGTGTATGTGTGTGTGTATGCATAAACAGTATTATTTATATGTTATTTTAAGGTAGGCCTGAGTAAGACAGACCCAATTTTCAGGTAGCGGCCCCAATGTCTTGCTTTTGCAAATGGTGGGAATCATGAATCAGTTGGTGAACTCTGTGACCGGCAGTGTGAGCTGTAAAATCTAAAGAAGTTTGTGCTGTTGTACCACAAGCCACCATTGCAGCTCATGGTCACCTTGTAACACTCTGAAGCCGAGTGCCAGCTTTCCCGATACCCAACAGGTCGGCCTTCCCTATTAGGACACCAAAAATGCTGAGGAGTATGATAAATGTAATATAAGCACTTCCTCTTTGTTTAAGTCCAGACCCTAGCCTGCTTAATACAAGAGCGTAAGGCATTAGGCTCATAAGACAGTGCTCCATTGTTCTCAGTCTTAAATCCAGATGCCAGAAGAAATGCTTGCTGAGATACACAGTCCTCCAAAAAAAGAACAGTGACCTCAAGTGGTAAGTAGTAGGACAGCATTTCATTTTGCGATTTTAGCGATAGTAAAATAAAAAAAAATGTCTTTGGGAGTTTCAAGAAATTGGATACAAATAAATAAGGAGTTTGAATGTTTTTTTTATACCGAATAAAAACACTAGGAGATTATGTTCACAAAACCTACACATTTGTAAAATTAGACAGTACAGCTCCAGGCATTATTATTGAACAGCAGTAGATTAGTGTGACCCCCGTATGCTCAACACCATGTATCCATGTAAACACAGCCAGAAACCTGACAACCTGCAGTATGAGGTTACAAGACATCAATGTGGCAACTACACCTCAATAGAGTATTGTATTCAAAGCAACATGTGTGCACATTATAGCATTTATTCTCTTTTTCATGGAAGATGTGATAAAGAAAATCCATCCAAAAAAACCCAGTAAAGTAGAAAGACCAAATATTTGCACTGCAAGATGAAGACATTTCTGGAGTCCAATTATTAAAAAATGAGCGTGATAACAGTTCTGTCCATCTACGGGGGAATAGTGATTTTTGGGAAATTTACATCCGACTTACAAATAGTTGCTGCCAAAAAATAACAGGTCCAGCGGGTTGATTTATCACCTATATTTGATTTTAAGGTATAATAAGTATTGCTCAGATTAATGCATTATAATTAAGTTGTGTCATAAATGGCGTATTGATATTTTGTAAGAACATTCTATTACTGATTACATACACATGGAACCAGAGGGGTTATTCTAAGTGTGAAATATTCAACTGCACAACCATTCACATTTCAGATTATTATTTCTTACACCCGTATAACTTAGTGGTTTACTGCATGCAAGCGACTAAAATGAAATGAGTTTCGCCAGGAGATTCCGGTTGAAGGGCCGCTTCTCCAGGCCTTAGAGTCACGTTCTGAAATCTCCAGGTCCCAGTCCCTGCCCATAGCCATTTCCTCCTCCTATCCCAATAGAAATCCAAAGCGGTTGGGGTAGCCCCCACAAGATCACCGGCCCCACTCACCAGTCATGCCCACCGAGGATGTCAGACCCACCAATGTCATCAGTCCTGCTCATCAACATCATGAGGCTACCCAAAGAGGAAGGGATCCCAGGAATCCATAGAACCAGCATATTACTGAAGAAGGCCTGCAGCATACGCTACAAGTTGTTAGGAGTAACCACCCCATCTGTTACTGATCTTTTATACTAACTAATGTCTTGTACATAATTCTATTATCATTTAACATAAAATATAAATATAGAGTTAGCCCAGTATCCAATGGTGCTGAAAAGGTATTTTATTTTAATTAAAAAAAAAAAGATCCAAGAAAGAAAGAGACATAAAAACATTGGCAACCTCTACGCTTCCACAAAACTGACGTTTGATCTTCAATTTATATATTTGATCTCTGTCCTGGAATCATCTATCATCCGTCTTTCTAGTTGCTAGGCAACTGTAACAATGTTGCTGCTGAAAAAAGATTCCATATTAGGAACTAACTGTTGATGCATTACCGTGGTTCTTTCATTCTATAATCAATACATACAAATTTAGGCAAACACTATATAATGAATTTGTCGCTAGTCTAGGAATTAAATTATATTTACAGTTCTATAATGGAGAAAAGTCAGAGTGATTTGTGCTGATTCTGCCAAAGATGTGATATGCAATTAAGAAATTCATAAGATTCAATGACAACATTGATACTGGAATAATAAAATGAGTTACAATACAGAGGAACCCTTTTACTGTTTACTGAAAAAAGCAACTGCAAAGACAATTACGTATACACTCAGATAGGGCACACATTATTTGCCAAAAGAACAGGAATATTGTTACAGAAATCTAAATTGGGTTAAAGGGTAGAATCCATTTGTTGAAACCTGTGTAAGACTGTAAGATTTTTCCCTAAGGAGTTCATTCAAAATATGGGTTAGGCGTGCTTAAGCAAACAAATAAGAGAGGCGATGAAAAGTAGGTCATAGAGTCCCTGGTACTAAATAAAAAAATTGGCAAGGCCTCTTAGGACTGAATTATGGCTACTGTAATGTCAGATTGATATATGAAAATTCTGTTGATAATGAAGACCCGTTCACAATATGATTTTTAACTTGTGAGTGTAATCATGATAATGATAATAATAATCTAATATTTTTTTGCCATCTAACTGTATCCATGATACGGCACATTGTTACTGTAGTTTGTGATTGCACAGTTTGGCCTACTGGGAACTTGGACGTCTCATTGGAAAAGGTATTTCTCATATTTAAATATTTGTAGCGTTAAACAATGTACCATTTTTTTTGCTCTAGGTCATAACAAAACAAAAAGCATTTCTCCTGCTGTTGTAGAAGTACAGAACTACACTGTGTCTAATATAAATATTCATTTTATTTAATACATAAAAATACTTTATAAACTTAAATATTAGAAATGGGAGTGGGGAAGCTGGTACTTTTTCACAGATACAAACAGATAAAGCCAATGTACCCCATTGGCCCCATGTCTTCCCATAGCTAACATAGACACTAGCATACACATTTACACATGCATACTAACACACACTTACATTAACACATATACACTTACACACTCATGCTAAAACACATTCCCTGTAACACATACTTACACATGCACATTCCTGTGGTGAGGGAGATGACAATGGGACATAGCACTTGCCCTCATAAATGCTAATTGTTGTTATATACCCATTTCTGGAGACAATAGGTTTAATAAGTTCAATACGTTCTTAAGGATCTTGAGAAGTCTTCTTTCGATATATACTATTGTACCTTTCACTTCTCTAAGCTTTCCAGTTCTTTAACATATCAGTAGGATCTGTACTAAGAATTTCATATCCTTTGGGATCCAATAAGATTTTATTATACATCAATATATTTATCTTGATCCATGAGTACTATATTTCCTCCCTTATCTGAAGGTGTTATCATTAAACAATCCTGGCTATTTTACCCAGAGCTTGCCTCTCTTTATGCATCAACTTAGTTGTTGTCATGTTCAAGAGTATCACGGCCTTTAACAACTACCGTAACTACATTGACATAGTTTAATGCTACAAAAATTGTATGGCGGCAAATCTGTAACCTAATTACCATTATTAATAGGAGATTAGTGAAGTATTCATATTATAACACTGCTGAGTTTATTTATGTAGCTTTTATATGTTATATATTTCAAAGCATATGTCAAACTGTGTCATCTGGGACTATGGACAAAAAGTTTGACGGAAAGCCCAAACGTTTATAACCTACATTTTATTAGATAATCTAGAATAGTTTTAGAATAGCGAGCAATTTTGTCTGCTTCTAGGATCTCTACGAAAGAGACCCCTTTTCAAAATATATGCTCCTGGGTCTTCTACCCTTTATCTTATTAGCAGTGGCACTTGTTTGTTTTCTCTGTCTAGCTCTGAGCTGTCTTTTAACAAATACCTTTCACAATTTCATGAACAGAATGGCATAAACTAAAATAAGTGATGAAGCTTGGCATTCAGAGTACTGAGATTATGAATAAATGTGACACACATTAAGTAGTTTGTTTCAATCATTAACCAACAGTTGTCAAAAGGAGACAATATAGTTGATTGTCCTCTGCTTACAAGGTGAGATAGTAAAGGATAGTAAAGGAAAATCCTCAGTGCTCTCATACGTCTGCTCTGGACTTTGGATACCACGGACTCCTGACAATAATATGAATATCGATCATATGCTTCTACTAGAGCAGTAACCATTTTGTGAACAAATCAGATTGATTGAAGATCCCTGTAATGGGAATAAGTATTTAACGTATTAAGAACAGGAAGGAAAAACCAAATTTCCTCATCTTATTTAATCTTAAACAGTAACAGAACAAATCATCTGAATGAGAGAACATTTACCTTAATTTATTCATTGCAGCTAATAATTGTATTATATCCACCAGTCATCACATGATGCCATATAGTGTCAGGAATAAATACAGGGTTGTGAATTTTTTTCGTTAATAGGGATCACAGCCTATGCCTCATTCTGCCTACGGGCTTTAGTTTTTAGGTCATAGGAATATATATATATATATATATATATATATATATATATAGACAATGGGCATGGGCAAAAAGTGGTTGGGAAAAAAGGCCAAGCACATTATAGCCTCTCTTCATCCACTTTTTATCATAAATTACGGTAATTAGACGTGGGCTGTATTTGTGTTATTTTTACTATGTGTTTATGGTACATTACGTTATGTGTCTACTTACATACTGTTTTTTCCTGTATCTCTTTTTATGTAACGTATGATACAGCGAGTAATACTAGGGTAGCAGACAGATATTGGCATGTAGCCCAGACATTGGCCTGTCTGAAGTATGTTAGAGTCATTCAGAATTAATAAATGTTACATTTTATTTAGCATTTTTCTTCCATTATATAACAAATATAGAAATATATTTATAAAATACTAATTCTAGGTATATATATATATATATATATATATGTATAAAAAGCACACAGAGGTATGACAAATGTCTTCATGTCAGCTAATAACATGCATCATGTCGAAGTACACTTAGAAAATAAGCTTTAGACAAGAATGAATAAAGTGCAAAATTGTATTATAATTAACAAGTCTAGCATCAGAAATCGATTTCTTCTTTTGTACTATTTCGACTTAGTAATAAAATGGCATTTATGCAGAAAAGCTAGAAGTTGGGGGTGATATAGACCAGAATCAGATAACAACCAGGCAAAAAAGTATGAAGATCGTTTGAGAATAAGCCAGTGATGGTGGGATTTAAACATTGTCATCTTTACCTTTATTTTACCTCCTTGCTGATTTCAAGGATGCTTAAAGCTGCTTATCTAATATTAAATCTGACAGACACTCAGTGGGGACAGATGACCCCCATGTGCGTGGGAATGGGAAATGTTAACTTCTTTGCATCAGTACAATTATTACCTTTTTCAAATTCCAAGCAATTTCTATTTATTTGCATTCATATCATAATAATAATGATAATTAGTAGTATTTTTTGTATGATGACTTTTTTCTGAAAAAGGAGTCTTATATTTCAGATAATACTATGAATATCTTTCATGAGTTTCAATGGTATAGCTATTGCATAATACCATGCAGCGAAATGCCCTCCAAATAATAGCTTTCTCCTACAGAACCCCAAATAGCCTCAGACGTCTAAGTGTTATAGGAGTTATTTCAAACAGCAGCTGGTGTGGCAATAATGTCCTTTCTTTGGTAATAACTGGGGAAAGGTCATGTACATAGGTAAATTCTGTTGCACAGACCTTACTTTATAGTTAGAGCAGAAAAACAATAGAACGACTGAAATAGATTCAAAGAACACAGACTATGTTTTTTAATCAAATATTTTGCTCCAATTAAAATAATATAACCGGCAAAAAATCTGTGAAAGGTCAATGTCCTTATCTGAGCACAAATCATTTATTGCCATCATTGCATCATAACAAAATAAAGCACTTCAATTGAATGAACCATATCTCTAAGGACAACTTATGCTCTACATATGCCTGGGGTCACTCCTAATGCGTTCGGTTAAGCCAGCTGTGGGATAGTTTTTTGGTTTGCGCTACTATCTAACATGACCTGATCCGAAACTACATAACGTTTCTCACCGGAGGTTTAAGTTTGCTACAGTAATTGGTCCCTTTGTTGAAGATGCTATAAGTTCCCACAAGCTCTCTGTTTGGTGAAGAAAAATCTGTGGGCTGTATTAATATAGAACTAGTCATTTTTTTCTAATATATTCAGAAAAGAAATACATTGAACTAAGATGACATATGTACATATGTTTTTTATTTTTGTTAATAGATACACGTACAAGATAGAAACACAGAATTCGAGCCATCTAGTCTGCCTGTATTTTGCATGCTGTAAGGACTCAGACATTAACAAACTTTGGCTTGGTTTCAGATTCAACATAGCTTTATAGGATGTTTAACTCCTTAACGCCCAATGACGGCCCAGGGCTGCCTCGCTTAAACGGTGTTGCTGTAATGCCTCGGTGTCGAGATCAGCACCGAGATCAGCATCAAGGGCCATGTCTGGCCCCTCCCCCTGGGGCGTCAACATCCGCCAATAAAGGAGTTGGGAAAGTTCACTAGAGGGTCTCCAGACAGGTTGAATACAGGTACTGGATTCAACCATGTAAGTAAATGGAGCCCAGCTTTCTAATCACAATGTGATTAGTAAAATATTTAAAAAATAATTTCAAAAAAAAAGTCCAAAAAGAATAAAATAAATAAAATAAAGTTTATTATTATGAGCAAGTGTTAAAATTAGCGCAGTATCTTCCCAAAAATCTTGACATGGAAAGTAAAAGCATTTCAAATACCCAAGGGGTGACTAATTCAAAAGAATTAATGGTTTGATGGGGTAAATTGGAGTGGCTAGGCTCAAACATAGGGCATAGGCACAGACCGACCAAAATGGGGGGGGGGGGCGCACTGGAGCCGCAGATTGTGTGAGTGTGGCTGACCAGTGTGTGTCAGATGGCCAGTCCAGGCCTGTTTGTGGGGTTCTCTTATTGTGCTCTGATTATCACATTTAGGAGTATCAGTATGTGATATTGAGAATAAAAACCAGACCTAATTTTAAGAAACCAGCATACAAAAATCCATCAAAACAATTGCAGTGTTTCCGACAATGTGCGTTTACACTCTGCCCCAAAAATTGCACTAGGTTTACCTGTGTAAATTTGATCTTAAGTTCCTATCCGTATTTTTAAAATTGTTATATTCTCTAAGGTTCAGTTCCGAATGGCTGCATATTAAAGTGGATATTACTGTTCATTATCGGGGATTATATCTCTTTGAAACATTTATCCGTGAGTGAATTTTTTGGAGACATCGCAAAAGGAAGAACCATTTGAAATATACTGTCTTCAAAAAAAATAATATAAACTTACTGCAGAAGCTATAAACCTATTCCAACATTTTCACAGCTCTGCAAAATCTATTCTTACTTTAGAGAATTCTGGCTCACTCATTTTCAGAAAATCTCAATAAAATGTAATGCCTTTGCTAATACTTTCAGTACAATAGTTTCTAATCACTTTGCAAGTAGCTCATTTTCTAACACCTTCCTGCAATACAATAAAGTGAAAAAACAGTGAATGACTTTTAAAACTACTTGCCGAGTGTACCCAATTGGAAAATCCAAGAATGTAGTAATAGATTTTTGTGGGAATGAAAAGACATTTCAAGCTCAGAATAGGTAATTTTTGACCACAGGATTGAAGTTTGCATAGCTACAAAAAAAAAAAAGAAAAACATAACTGCATACCTGCAAGAAAGAAATATTGGGAGAAAGGCCAAAGAAAACCATGGACTTGCACAAATTTGTACTAACTGCTGAAAGGTTATTGTGGTTATTGTGTCGTTGCCAACTTCCAATTACATTCTGGACAGTGTCCTAATAGTGACCTGTGACGACCAGTGTCCTAACAGGATGGCCTTCATTGGCTTTGTAAGTGCAGTGTTGACATGACATTGTCACAGAATTTCTATCCATACAAATGGAACATAATATACTGTTGCAGCTCTACCCACCGACTATGTCCTACCACATTCTGTCCCCACTGCAAGCAGACAGATATCTTGGCAAACTTGGCTGTTGCCATTCTAATTTAACCCTCATCAGGATTTACAGAAGTAGTTCAAGTCATGTCATCAACACATAATGTTTATCCCAAGAACCACAAGGAGACTCGCAGAGCTCCCACCTTCATGGGAAGGGAAAGGTGAAGTTTGGAAGAACAAGCATAATGGGTGGATTGTGGGTGACAAAGAGAGAGGTATTAATATACCACGGCCCATTTATGTCCAACAAGGTCAGGTAAAACAAGAAAAGAGGGTAAGTACGACTTAATCATAAGTCTCAAGGAATTGTATAATACTTTTAATTGCTGAACCAACTAGCCTGTTTTAAAGTTGAGGGTTAATGCTAAAATCCCCATGAGTTTCCATTCCACCTTTAATTTCAATTTCCCCATGAACGAACACACTAACCAATACCCACAATTGACATCTTGTTGATGCCTAGTGCTTACATTTATGCATACCTCCCAACAGCCATGGTTTTCAAATGATAATCTTGTTTTTCTGGCACTCTCCAACTGTCCTGCTTTTGCGGGCACTGGGAATATGTTCCAATTGGGGTCTCCCCTGACCAGCACGGGGAGGCGAAAATTAATGGAAGTCTGAGTAGTTTCAGCAGAGACCTGCACTGCAGCTCCCATATCACATCCTCATGACACTAGCAATGGCAAGTGGCTGTTTAGGTAAGGTTACCGCATCTCCTGTCTCACACATTTCTAGTGCTGTCTTTCTTCTAGAACTACTTTTGAGACTGCACCGGTGTCCTGATTTGGTCACCTAAAATGTTGAGGGAGTATGGATTTAAGCATATAAATGATCTTCTTCTGGAAAAGGCACCCTTAGTATATTGGAATGTTCCCAGCATATATCTGTATGATGTCTCTTAAAAATCATATTGGGAAACATTTGAAATATACTATATTTGCACGAATAGTTCTTTAATGAATAAATCGCACATGTCCATATTGTAACAAAAACTGTTTCCTATAAAACATATATAAACCAGGTTTAACTAGTGAATGCTGCCACATTTTTCTTCACATATAATTCATTTTATACAGACAAACAGCTATTTTTAAAAAAATCTTTGAAATAGTTAATTAGCATTTAATCGTATAAAGGTACAACATAAGACCTGGAAATCTTGTTTTGCTTTTTTTTTTTTTTCCTTTTTGGAACATTAGCCCCTTTCAACTGCTGGTTCCAAGATTACATTAGAACATGAAGTTTGATTAGCCAGCCATGAAATTATTCATTTTGTTTTAACTCACAGAACTGCATCGCAGTTTAGCCGTGATTAGCAGACCTCCATATGGCTTGTTGTTGTAAGAGTCTTACGATGAAGACTCACAACAAAACAGCGCAAGATTTTTGTAAAAAAAAAATTAGGTATACTGTTTTTATTGCATAGATTTTAACATAATTATACGGTATTGCATATATATATTTGCACATAACACACACAAAAAGGCTTACAACTATGTGTGATGTCAAAATCTCACATTTTAGATGTTTAGAGATTGAATTTAAAACACCCTCTAAATTTTTGCCAAACTCAAAGGGCAGAAAATGAAATTTGTTGTCCGAATGGACCAAACATTATATGAAAATCTTGTTCCAATACTTTTTGGTCCATTTGCTTACGTCTAACTTCCAACAAAAAGACATTACAAAATTCTTAAAAGTGTTTGGATATGATCAACATGAACAGTATGATAAAGAGAATATATCTCAGACTATGTAAATTCAAAATTGCCCCTCAAATTGCTCCAATTTTACACATTAATGTCTAATAGAAAATAAAAAGTTTTTTTGTAATACAGCTAGACCAATTTGGATAGCAAATCGTAAAATTATAAATGGAAATCCAGATTTTTATATTTGCATTTTGACATATTTTCCCAACAAATACGTTTTATTTTATTTTTGTTTACGTGATATGTTGTATATTGGCCAACTTGGTGTGGCTGTAGCATGTCCAAATGCCACTGTATTATCTGATTCCTTATGCGATACACTGTGGCTTCTGGAACACGAAGCATGGCATTACTGCTTTCGTACCGATTATATGAATGGCAAAACCTGGATCTTCTATAACTTTTGAACAAGAAAAAAATATATGGTGTGCCAAACACCAGAATGTCTCAGCTGCCCACCAGTCCGCATGCTAACTTAATAAGTGTTCAGCAAAGCAGAGTCCATCGAAACAGATTGTAGAACCAATTTGTTTAGTAGCAGTGTGGAAAGGCTTACATTCATTAAAATGAATGAGGAGGATGCAGATTAAATCACAGCTTACATAAAATCATATTAATCATCGGTGTCAGTTGCCATTGGCATCGTTCAGTTTTTTCATGCCATTTTAAAAGGGCCAAAACAAACTAGCACTCACACTGCATTGCCAGGCAGCCCCAGTCGCAGAGAGCTGAAGCTTCAAGAGATGATACAAGAATACTTAAAGTGACCACTTTTTGTCTTAATTTTCCTTGAATAAAAAATGTATCCCTGTCCTTTACAGGCCCTTGCTTTTCATGACTGCTAGCACTAAAGCAGATAGAAAGGTAACAATATGTGAAGACTGAGCTGCTCATTCTGTTCATTGAAAGGAGTAATAAATTGAGACGCAGAAAATACTTTGCCGCATATCATGCAGAGATACACTAAAGTGGCACTTTTACATAGCAGGAAGCTCGCTGGTAATAAAATGAAAGAGGGATGAATGTGACCAGCACTAAATCGGTAATTTAAAACATAATAGTTCTAATAGTTTTGTACTGCTGAAAAGATAGTTGGTTGAACATTATATTTCAGGTGTATATATCTGCAATACAATGATGGTTGTCAGAGAGGCAATAAATATATATATATATATATATATATATATATATATATATATATATATATATGTATATATATATATATATATATATATATATATATATATAGCATCACTGACACCACACAGCATCACCACTTGTATCGCAGAATATATCTTCATGACAGCCAAGGCTAAAAACCTTTAAGACTTAGGCTAATAGAGCTTGTTACAGTAAATCTTAGGTATCAAATTTACTTCCTATGACGTATTGTTTTTATATTATTATTAATATAGTGTTAATTAATTCCACGGTGCTATAAAACACATAAATCACATTTCTCCCCATTTACTTTTTTGAGAGAATTCAGTACAATCAGATTAAAAATTAGTCTTCAAAGGTATTGTCCTGTTTCCTTTTTTTAAACAGTTCTAGTATTTCATAATATTACCTATTTCAGGCAGATGCATTTTAGCCATGTGTGTATGTGTTCTAGTCTCCATATCATAATGGCTTGTGGTAAGCCATAGAATGACTCATTTTTAATCACCCAGAGACTAACGCTCTGACCATTACAAGTCTAAGGAGGAAAGGGTTTCATTAGCATTGCCATAAACAGTCAACTCAGTGTGGTGCAGGGAAAGAACGAATCAAGAATAGTTTTGTGTAAGTAATTAAGTGAAAAACACAGTATTTCATTGCATTAGTTTCAAAGGGAAGAGCTTGTCCTATGGTGAGAAGCAGCATGCGGGAGTTGCTCGGTTGCCGGTGGACAATGCCCATTTCTCTATGCTTTACCAGAGGAAGAGAGAATAAATCATCATCCCATCCACTGTGTCTGCGGTACCGCAGGCTTTATTCTCTAGTAATATATATCAAATACACACCGATTTTTGTAATCACCCGTTATTGTGTGTCTGTTTTGTTCATTATATGTGACTAAAGTTTTATGCTGTGTTTATTCTACATACCTATTATATTTTGTTAACATTTGCATCATGAAAATTGGCAGCTGCTGCCTAAGAGGTGCTATTTTATGTAAAATACTACAAAAGTTTAGTAAAATATTTTTTGAACAGGTGGCATTTTCCATTTGCTAAACAGAAAACAGTGTAGGAGAAAATGTTCTAAAAATGTACTATTAGCTTAGACGTGTCTCTAAAATGTGAAAACAAGTGGGCTGAGATGGGTATAATTTATGTATTACCAGAACTTCCACTGAACCTCTTACCCTCCTTATTTGTTGCATATGGATTGTAACAAGCTTTCAACAGGCCTAGTATATGTGAATAAATGCATGTTATTAATTAGATTGTGTACGTGTGAAGCATTTGTTCTAATAAAGTGATTACATAACTTTTAACAAAACTTTTAGTTTAGAATATTTTCTGAAATATTTAAGAGGCAATGAAACTTATCTGTGATAAAATGGGGCCAATTATAAAAAAAACTGTTTACAAAGGCTCCCCTTGGAAATTTGTCTTTCATAACAATAGAAGTAAATGTCAAAATGGACCATTGCATTCTTTGCTTAGTGATAAATCTATTTTTCAAGTTATAAGTAACCCAACTAAGTCTCAAAATATACTGAAAGTTGCCACCTGTTAAACAATATTCTAGTTTAGGTTTGTCAATAAATTTACTGTGCACTTGCTTACAACCAGACAATGCAACAGAAGTAATACCGTAATTTATTTATGTACAAGTCCCACAATTCCTAGCCTTCTATATCATGGTAGTTGAAACAGCTGTAGTCTATCTTGTCACCTATACTGCACACACAAACACCAGGGGTAGCCACACAACATCAGATGGCATCTGTTTTAGAAAAATATTTGAATTCATTAATTGACTTGATTGACTTGTGCATTTGGATTCCTAGGGAGAAGGGGTCACTGAAACTGCTGTAATTTTTCCCTCACTTGAACACGGGGCAATATGGCAGGGCTAGCAGTGATGTCCTCTCCTCTGATCCTCCAATCAGAGGACATCACAGCAAGTGCTGGGTTATGTCCGCGGAGATGCCGACGAAGATAGCAGACTGAAGATAGAAGAAAAAAGAGAGAAGACAAAAGATAGAAGATGAATGAGATGTTAAAGTGGTCAGCAGGTAGGGAAACATTTAGAGAGTGTGTGTGAGAGAGTGAACAAGAATGAGAGTGTCAGTGAGTGAGAGTAAATATGGGCACTGGGCAATTAATTTTGTCCCCAAAATGCCCAAACTTTTGTCAGAACTGAATGGACAGGGAACAAAATTCATTACCCAAACACGAATGGGCCAAATACTAAAAAAAAAAATTGTCTGAATCGCTTTTGGCCCATTTGCACATTTCTAATATTCACTAGACGGGAACAAAGGTCAAAGTCCTTTGAAAACATAATTATTTTACTTTCATTGCCTAAGAATCATATTTTCCTGTTCCATTGAGATCTTTTTAAGTGTTAGTCATGTTCACCAACTAAATTATAAGGAACATTTAACTGGCTTCATTTATGGCTTTTGGCTGCAAGAATAACTTAGCTGGCTCTGTATAATGTGTAGTTGTAATCATATAATAATGTAATCTGTGACATTTCTTTGGTCTCCTCACCCATTAAATAAACAATCTGGAGGGCCAGCTCAGCCCTTATTATCGGTAACTTGCCAGTGTTGGCTTTTTATAATACATATAATATATAGTCAATGAGCTGAAACCACAACTCTCCGGCATACTCTCCAATCAACTTATTTTAGTGATTAAACCCCAAAATGAAAAATTAGAAAAACTCCTATATCTTGACTACAGAATTCATGTTAGATAAAAAAGATGAATGGTTAAAGGTTGCAACGGACTGTATCCTTACCAAATAAACAATTGACCTTACCGTCAAACTGACACATAAAACTGGAGTTGACTGAATATCCCATCTGAATTTGAGAACAAATGACAAGATCTATTCAGAATCAGGAAATGAAGCCAGTATTAATATTAAAAACAAAATCCAGCTTTATTCAAAATGCAAAATTATTTTGTTTAGGAATATAGTTATGGAGTTATATATAAGGATCCAACAGATAATTGGTAAATAAAATCCACTCAGTCACATTCTGAATGGATCACACATGTTTTACATGTCTATTGATACTTGAAAATCCTTGTAGCGATAGTTCCTAGTAGTGATAATATTAAAAGATAAAATACTGAATGTAATCACTGAGTAAGAGATGTTTCCAAAATGTTTTTTAGTAACGGGCCGCAATAGATTATTTATCTTACAGTTCATAAACAGTCAACCCAAACAGGTGATTGCTGAGTTTATAGACATTAAACCACATTAGACTTCATAACTCAAGTATAAAAAGCGTCTGGTCTTTATTGATTGTACATTACAAAACAGGCAATATTTCTAACAGCATAACAGCATGGCTACGATGTCTGTATATGGGATTTGGTTATATGAACTAAATTTACATTGTGACATTTAACAGATTAAGATACCACCTTCCGCTCAATGTTTTAAGGAATAATGTTATGAAAAAATAGAAGAGGGTGGTTTGAGGTGGGCTAATTCTACCTCTGTAATCTTACAGTTCATCCTGTCCACTTTTTTGTAACTAAGCATCTGACTTGTGCCTGCTTTATTTTTTGCAAAAATGCAGCTGAATCCCATACTTCTACTGTTTCTAAAGTCTGCACAGCGCTACACACACACACTCTTACTTTATACTTTATTATGTAACATTTACAGGATGTTAAAATAAAACCTAATAAAAAATCCCAGATATAAATGTATCATGTTATTATAACCTAAATCAGACAAGTACATTATATTTTCACGTAACTGTTAATTTCATTACTTTTTCTCAAATAATTAGCATTTCCACCCTAATGTAACAAAATGTACTTACATAGGAGCTAGACTATGAAGTAAGTGATATAAACAGAAGCAATATGACGCATACTGCACAGAAGTGAAATTCCAGAGCAGCGAGACAGATAAAGTTAAGGAATTTCTTCATCCTAGGCAAACATGATAAGGATAGCATAACATAAGACATGCCTACTCATGTAGCTGGCACTTTTTACTGAGTTCTACGTGATTGTTTGCAAAGGCCAGGTATAATCCCCAATTTTGTGTAATGTGGATTACAAGAACGAAAAATAAAATAGTAGATTTTACCTTTACATTTTTTGATATAGTATAAAAATAAAATGTAAAAAATAAAATAAATGATGCATAGCAAATGTGACATAAAACGCAAGTTAATATGACACTTAACACTTAATATGACTGTAATGAAAATGACGGGGAAAAGATGATGATGTTGAATAATTTTGTTTTAGTTGGAATGAGAGCCTGGTTTATTACTTTGATTATGTTTCTAAACTGACCTGAGAGATAATAAAGCAAAAAATATATATATATTTTGAATCTCTACTGCATATAATTTATAAATCTGCAAGTACTTGGTGTAACAAGGGATGAGGAGTGGTTAAAATTGAGTGTAATGTCGAAGTTTTAATATCAAAGTATATAGTGATATGTACCAATGCTCCACTTCAACATGCCCAGTATAATGGACATCAAATGTTTATTATTTTTTTTACATTTTTTATATAAAATCCTAAACTCAAATACAAATTACATTTTTCATATTTTTTCTAACCTACAAGAATAGATTTTGATATTATTAGATCAGTTATAACCACATCTGCATGTGATGTTAAACTAAAAGTACTATGATCGTTAAGTCACAAAATCTCTTATATCAAGGACTGTTGAAGCGGGTATTTGTTCTGAATTTGCCATTTGCAGAATGTATTGTTTTGATTTTTCTTTTTTTTGGCCTTTTTCGGGCTTTGTTATTTTAAATGTCAACAGATAGTTTCTTCAAAGTCCATTTGATTACTAAACGAATATGTCTTTAAAAGAGGTTCTAAGTAAGTACACAAAAATACAGTTTGTTTTATGTCACTTTTTTTGTTTGCAAATTATGTCTTTTTCATAGTATTTTTATAATGGTTTCTGAAATAGCAAATTACGGAAAAATCACGGTACAAGTGAAAGGTTTTCTCTTAAATGACAAAGAAAATGTGACATTCCCTGCATTGATGTAAAACTTTCAGCTAAGGAAGGAACCAAATATTAATATTTATAGATATTCAGTAAAGTTGAAGAATATGATACAGCCCAGGCACAACATAATTGCAAGTACTGATTAGAATACCTGGGAACTCTCCGGGTTTCACCAAGAGTCTCCGAGAAAAGCACTGCTTCTCCAGTTTTCCCGTGAAGAGGAAGGGCAACTAGAAGGTTCCCAGGTATGCTGATTATACAATGTCCTTGTGAAAAAAACTGATATTTGTGAAACTAGTAATAATAATAATATTGAATCATTAATACGGCACATACTGTAACCCATAGTGTACAGTAATTACTTAAATGATTAATAGTTTTTGTAAGTAAAACTAGGAAAATAATAAATATGAGAATGTAGATATATTTAAAAAAAATGGCAAAAGCCAGTCAAGCCAATGGGGACTAGAGTTCAATGATGGTTGCCACCTCTCCAGATTTCACCTGGATGGCTGATTTCACCATAAGGGCAAGAGCAGATAGCTATCTAAGAATTCTACCCTTCCCCTTCTTTTTTGGGGTACTCAAATCGAGAAAAATGCTCACAAGGACCCTGGTGTCTGAAGAGTAAATCTGCCCCATAACTTTCAATAGTTGAAATATGCAAAGAGGCATATTTTTGTTTTAGGGGGTATGCTTAAAGGTATGGATCAAATATAGGGTTTTACATGACTTTATAACCTCTTGGTAGCTATTTATGCATTGGAGTAAGGCATTTAGCAGAATAATTATGTGTTTTATTTATACATTATAATTTATTTATATTTTTGGTTTACATACACATTATTGTGACCCTTAATGCTGAAGGGTACTTCTATCAACCAGAATTCTGAGCTCCAAAAAAAAAAAGTCTGTGAAAATCAATATACCGTCCTTCTGTGGAAGGCAAACAATAGTTAATGAAGAACACATCTAGATTATATACTGGCACTAAAGAAGCCTGAATGTAACATAGTTTACATTTCTGATTTTACCCAACGGTAAAATAATGGTTTCTCAGTAGAGTAAGGACAAAATATGTTTAATTCATCATGATATTTCTATGGATCACCCATTAACCCCATAGCATCCTTGAAAAACTTGATAATAAATCCTGTGGAAACTAATGAGTGTTATTTTTGAGGGAAAATACCAAAGCTAACTACTTTTGTCTTAAATTTTTATTGTCACGATTGTTGTTCGTCTGCTGTAAAATAGATGTCTTCTGGCGTATAATCTGTTTATACACTGAGTTATTGAGCCCATTTTCTTCATGGAATGAGTAAACCTACAGTAAATACCCCAGGAGAGTGCTAAATATGGGCTATTTTAATAATATACTTGCCCTTATCATTTTTCATTAGACACAATGCAAACCATGAAAGTGTTATTAATGAGTGTATTATTTCACAGCTTACTTCTCTCCAGGGGCTATATTTCATTTCTAACATTTTCCAGCTGAGTCAAGAATCATAGTTCCTTCCAGGAGCCCTGGAGCTTCAGATTATGTTGGAGACACAGAGAAGTGCCTTTAGAAATTGCTTCTTGCACCCAAGGATGAAGGAAAGATCAACAAGAGAGAAATAGTCTGACTAGCCCAAAAAGCGTTATTATATCTGCTAGGATGACTCTTGTACACATTATTTTAACATCTGTTTACATTAGTATTCTATATCGTTTATAGAATGCAAAACAATATCAAGTGAAGTAAAGTAACATCAGCACTTGGAACAACCCATAAACATATACAAAGAGTAAAGGAAGCTTCTACATGGATTACTCTAGTGGCCTGGAAGGGTTAATACTGCAATGTGAGCCCTTTCCAGGTGAATGCAGTGGTCCCTGCCCCAAGGCTGAATTAAGGAGCTTTGGGCTCTGCAGTAATCACACAGTAAGGGCCCCTTCTTTGGATTTCCTGCTTTTACCAAGCTCTTTTCCCTTGTTTCTCTGCTTTCTTTTTACACCTCACATCTGACATCTTTTTTTCTCACTTTTTATATATCGTCTGTCTCTGTTTTCTTCTATATTGTCTGCTTTTTATATTTTTCATCCTCTTTGTAAAACTGTTCTGCTCCAACCCACACATACAGTATCATCAAAGTGGAATAATACAGTATTTGACCCAGGAACATACTGGGAACATACTATAATATATTTATATCTATATATCTATAGATATATATATATATAGATATATATATATATATATAGATATATATATATCACATTTTCCAGAGAGTATACTGCTCTCTCAAACACCTGCGGTGGATATACTACACAATATATATATATCTATACTCTCTGGAAAATGTGAGTGATCACTCTATTGGTCTAATGTGGATATACATTATTTTTGATTGGATATACTACACTATATATATATATATATATATATATATATATACTATATAGTGTAGTATATCCAATCAAAAATAATGTATATCCACATTAGACCAATAGAGTGATCACTCACATTTTCCAGAGAGTATACTGCTCTCTCAAACACCTGCGGTCAAGTAGGGTCCTCATGATATATATAACATGGTATCTGATCTAAAATGTGACCTGCTTTCCATCCTGCACCTAAAATAAGCTAATTTTGCCTTCTCTCTCTTTTCTTTTTTTTGGTAAATGAGTTGCTTTGCACCAGCTGTTTTGTGTAACTTCTGCTTCCTTGGTTCTGAATTAATTTACTATAACAATTTCAGGTTAGGGAAACAGTAACAGCAGGAGCACTACAGGGACATTTCTGTCCATTCAGAATGGTGAGGGTTTTTTCCCCCCCAAAGGTTTCATTGCATCCCACACTCATTCTACTAGTTGCATAGAATAATAGACTCATAATGTAAAAAGTTTACATAAAGGAAAACAAAAAGTCTTGGCCCAATAGAAAAAAAGTAATAATCATATCAAAATGTAATATTTCTCCTTAATGCATTTATCATTTCTTGTCTTGCTATGTGATGCACCTTATACTGGGCAAACAAGAAGAAGACTTTTTTAACAAAGAAAAAAAACAATTTTATTGATGCCTCACTTGTCTACCAAGTGTACCTATAGGGACCATATGTCCACACGGTTTTGTTATTCCTCTGGTTTCCAGATTCTATGGGACTCTAATGAAAAGTGCTGGAGTGACTAACAAGGCGCAGAAGCACCTCCATCCAGATCTACCTGCCCCAGCATCCTTACAAGAATTGGTCTGGTGTAAGGCATGGCAAAAAAAAAAAATCATATTTAAAGAATGCATAGTCATTTAAAAAGACCTGCCATGCCATACTATACCTGAAAACAATGTCACTAATCTTATCTTTCGGTTTACAAATTCAAGAAGATGAGTGAGGCTTCATTAGCCTCTTTTAGGGGTCCCATTCACAACTTTTATTAATGCTCCAAAGCATTAACCAAAAACTAATAAGTAAACAGTTGAAGAACTTTCCATGTTTCTACCCCACTCTCTTTCAGTACAGGGTAGGTGATCTGTCTTTGATTCGATATATCAGATTACACAGTTCATGAAAGTATGCTTCACGTAAAAAAATCAGCAAGGCACAGTTGCTATTCAATGCCTCTGGGATGTTTAATTGTTTAATAAGGTAATTTAAAAGGCCACTTTCCAGACAAGAAAAAGTACATAGCAGGACAAAGTTGGTTTTAGGAAATATTGTCGATAACTAGTAAATTTGAAATACGTAGTAAAAGAATTATTGATACTGCTTAGTTGATATGTTGAAAAAAGTAAAACATAGAATAAAATATTCCTTTAAAAAAAATATGACCCAACATTTTAAAGATGAGAACTGGAATAAATCTATTGACAAAACAGATGTAAGAACTGAGATTTAATTGAATGCAAAATGTAACTTTAACCTTTGTATATATTTTAGAAGTTAAATAAGTAATTTGATACAGGATTCTAAAACTTGGTGACTCTAAACTACAGGAAAATCAGCTTTAAATATTATTTGTTCATTTTTCATCAAAAGAACACTGTCACTGTTATCAAATAGATCATCTGGATCTATTGCACCTGATGGTCCTAAGAAGGTTTTAAATATGTTTTATTATGAATGAATAACTGCTTAACACTTAACATATGATAAGATGAACGCTTAATGATACTTCAAGGGTGTTGCTTTGCATTTTAGTTTCTTTTTTGTTCATTTTTTTATGTGAAATCCCTCACTCTTTCTTATACACCATATTCCAATCTTAAATACTATGCTTTGTGTAAAGACTCCCTGTTTCACAAGTTTTATTGAGTCTTTCCATAAGGCAGAAATACTCTGGGGAAACAATACATGCACCTGCAAGTGAAGTAACGGGTGCTAATACATTGGGGTGATTCAGCAATACAGGTACTTATACAAATATTAAATGCAAGAATCAATATCTGCCACTGTAATGGCACCTTGGAAATTGAGAAAGGGCAGGCAATATAGAGCACTGGAGTCTTAACTACACAGACTGGTATAATAATGGTAACTATATAACTCACACGTAGACTATACTAGGGTGGTTGCTGATCTGGGACAGGCTTAGTATCAGCAGACCTGTTTCATTTTCCAGGAAATCCCGGTCTAGCTCAATGGAATGTCCTAGAATGAAAATGTGTTGAGCAGCTTGCATGTGTTCGGAGTGAGCACGTATTTCACATACACTTACGTCTGCAAGATGATGATGGAGAACCACCATAGAGGTGCTTGTGTACATATTAAGTCAAATTCAGGATAAGCTACCATCTGATGAGCAAAGTGATAAGCTGCCTGTAGAGGGAAGTTGTGCATACTTAAATGTATATTTAAGTTGCTTTTGTATGACAAATACATGTATATGTTTGAATTACTGTGCATAAGTCTCTAAATAGCGAGTCACATTCTCAATGAACCCCTCTACCAAGTGTCACTGTACCCTAACGATGAAAGAAGTCATCGAAGACAATACCAAAAAAAATACTTAATGTCAAAAAGATAGAAATTGGTAATTTTTGGTTTACATCTATTTTTAATGTATGTATTTCAAACTTTTAATTAAACCTGAAGTCAAATTACTGTATGTTCCCTCTATTCAGGGGCCGGCCCTACCATGGAGCAGAGTGGGGCGATTGCCCCAGGCAGCACTTTTGAAGTGGTTTTTGCTATACCCGCTCGGCGCCCCTCTCTCTCCCCTCTGCGAGCCCTCTAGCTGAGCGACGGAATATGACATAATTTCCAGCGCTCAGCAGTAAAGCAGCCCGCACCTTGGCAGAGCAGGGAGACTCGCCGCAGGACTGCTGAAAGGTAAGTGAAGTAAAAGGGAGGCTAGATAATGAGCAGTGGCGTCGGCACGGGGGGGAGGGTGCGTTGCATCATTTCAAACTTCGTACATTAGTAGAGGTTTGCGGAATTGACATTTGTGGATTTATATACATCTGATCTCAATGACACACAAAGGGTTAATATCATGTTTAAAATGTTTGTTTCTTAAAACTCTTATGATGTGTTTCTTGTTGCAATATATACCTTGGGCAGATGTGCATGGCACTGATATAGTCTGACTGTGGTTGAATAACTGAGTATGCTTCCTCTCATGTGCAGAAGATGGCTCTCCTTAGCTAATGCTACAGCAATCGAATTACATCACTTTTGGACATTAGCCTGTTTGCTAGATAACATGTTAAAAATTAATGCAGAACACTTAGAGACAAAGCATGTCAAACAATGCCATTCAAAGCAATCAGTAAAATGCCTTTAGTCAGGCTGTGTATGATGATTACAAATAAGTGATTCAATTACTGTTCAATTTTGAATATATATATATATATATATATATTCATACATATTCAAAATAGAACCGTAATTGAATCATTTTGTAAAATCTTCACTGTTTATTAATTCTGTCCCGTTGTAAAGGGCTTCTGCTGGATCCCCAGCCTCTTTCCCCTTAGCTCCTAAGCTTGCAAGAGATGTGTTCAGCTGGGCCTCCCGAAGCTCACGCGTGGTATACTTGCCTCCAGCAAGCTCCAGCTCTGCCTTGCGTGAGAGTTCCAGGGGATTTAACGAGACACATTGCACATAGATATCAAATCAGCTGCTTATTTTGTGCAAAGATGTGTTTACTTGCTTAATAATGTAACCACCCAAGTATAAACCCATTTCACACATGTAAGCGTTTCATTTCCAAAACATGCTACATGCATAGAGTGGGGTACCTCAAGATATGTTGTAGGGAGCAAAACTGGCCATTTACACCTCACACTTACTTTTATTGTCATAAATACGATGTGCTGCCACCAACTAAATACACATGCTCACGTAGTATAGATAGGTGGATGTAATCACTATATGTTTATCCAGCAGCAGGCAGCATATTCTTATGCTTTTGCAGCCTGTATAGAGCAAGCAGTTGCCGTTGCAAGCAGAATGTGAAGCGTCCATTGATGTTACTGAACCAGAAACTAAAACAATAAAGTAATTAAAACAAGGTCCTTTAAATTTATAATGTCACATTTGAAAAAAAAAATACCAATGAAACACTATTGTTTGCCCAACATTTTGGCAAAGTCCAAAATCCCTTTATTAATACTTGCAGGGCTGTAAGATGATATTTAAATATGCCTGTAATCAAACAACATCATACGGTTTAACTAAAAAATGTATAAGGGGTAATGTATAAAAGGTATCACAAACACAAGATAAGTACAATGCTGAAAACTCTGCTTCTGCACAATATGTATAAACAGAATTACCGTATTTGCTCGATTATAAGACGAGTTTTTTTTCAGAGCAAATGCTCTGAAAAATACCCCTCGTCTTGTAATCGGGGTCGTCTTCTAATCAGACCTCAAATAGAGGTCTGATTATGAGACTAAGATCCAGATCCCCCGCACCGCTGCAGGGGACCTGGATCCTCCTGTCGTCGCCCCCCCCAATTTAACGCCCCACACACACACACACACACTTACCGGTGCTTCCGGAGGTGAAGTTGGCAGCGGGGGTTTGTATGCGTCCTTCGCAAATACCTTCCCCGACTGTCAGAGATCAGAGTTCCCCGCACCGGTGCGGGGAACTCTGATCTCTGACAGCCGGGGAAGGTATTTGCGACGGACGCATACAAACCCCCGCTGCCAACTCCACCTCCTTCCGGCTGCCGCGGAATGAGACGTCAACCCGCTGCCCCAGCAAGTAAGTAAGTAAGTGTGTGTGTGTGTGTGTGTGTAGGGCATTTCTGGAATGCCTTATACCCCTATATGCCACTCTGGCACTTAGGGGGTTAAAAGGCATATTATGGGGCAGAGTGGCATATAGGGAAGTATAAGGCATTTCAGGAGGCAGAGTGGCGTTAAGGGGGCATTTAATAGTGCACTCTGCCTCCTGAAATGCCTTATACCTCCCTATATGCCACTCTGCCCCATAATATGCCTTTTAACCCCCTAAATGCCAGAGTGGCATATAGGGGTATAAGGCATTTCTGGAGGCAGAGTGCTCTATACAATGCCTTTTAACTCCCTTAATGCCACTCTGCCTCCTGGAATGCCTTATACCTCCCTATATGCCACTCTGCCCCATAATATGCATTTTAACCCCCTAAATGCCAGAATGGGATATAGGGGTATAAGGCATTTCTGGAGGCAGAGTGGCACATAGGGGGTCAAAAGGCATACCATGGGGCACAGTGGCATATAGAGGGTTAAAAGGCATATCATGGGCCACAGTGCCATATTGGTGTGGCAAGCCTGGGGGCAGATGTGCGTAACTGGGGGACAGGTTGGAAAATACAAGAAATAAAAACAAAAAAAAAATATTTTTCTCAATCATAGCTTTTATTAAAAAAAATAGTTTACATGAATTAACATTTACTGGTAAAACTTTTTTCCTTTAGGGTCGTCTTATATTCAGGCTTTTTCTTTTTTTCCTAAGTTAATATTCAGATTTTGGGGGGTCGTCTTATAATCAGGGTCGTCTTATAATCGAGCAAATACGGTAGTCTAAATGCTCTAATTCTACCATTAGGCTTTGTCACATTTTGTGAAAACTTTCACAAAGGCTGGTGGTAGAATTAATGCTATGGCAAAATCTGGAAACACCAAATCTCAAGTCCTGTCATTTTACAACTCTGTCATCACTTACATCAACAATTATTGCGAGAGAAACACACAAAGATTTTGTCTTGGTGTTAACATATACAAGCCACAGATGGCCTAAAAAATTCCTCAAAACCTGAAGATTATTCAACAAAAAAACAAACAAATTGACTTTGTCGGATAGTTGTGTTCTTTGGGAAGAAACAGTGATTGTACCCAAAACCATACATCAGATATTGGCTGTGTGAAGGACATCCAGGGAGACTAAACCAACAAGCAAAGCATATGTTTGGAGGCCAATGATTGTTAAGGAGGTAGAGAAGTATACAACTGGCTGCAATGGATGTCCACAGACCAGCTAACTGCTAAAACTTTGCCTTTTAAGCACTTATTCCACTTTTTTTGCCCTCTTCACATTATATATATATATATATATATATATATATATATATATATATATATATATATATATATATATACCGTATTGGCTCGGATATAGACCGCACCCTAAAAGTTTGGTGCTTTTTTAAAGAAAAGGTTTTTTTCTTTAAAAAAGCACCAAAAAAACATGCTGCCACTCTGTCCTCCCTCCCCGAGATATGCTACCACTGCCCCCCCCCTAGATATGCTGCCACTGTCCTCCCCCCCCGAGATATGCTACCACTGTCCTCCTCCCCCCGAGATATGCTGCCACTGTCCTCCTCCCCCCCCCCGAGATATGCTGCCACTGTCCTCCTCCCCCCCGAGATATGCTGCCACTGTCCTCCTCTGCCCCCCCCCGACTTACCGGAGCAGACTCCCGGGTGTCTTGCGGGGCCGGCGGGGGACATCTACGCAATACGCGTATACAACCGGAAGTTGTATACGCGTATTGCGTAGATGTCCCCCGCCGGCCCCGCAAGACACCCGGGAGTCTGCTCCGGTAAGTCGGGGGGGGGGGCAGAGGTAAAACGCATCGTGCGGACGGTCCGCACGATGCGCTTAGACAACCTCCCGTGCCGGCACCCCCCCCCGTGTTGGCAGGGGAGGCTGTCTGAGGGTATCGGGGAGTAGGATGCAGGTCCCCTGCACCGCTGCGGGGGATCTGTATCCTAACGCCGCTGCCTGCCTGGCGCCCGGGACTGCATGTCCCGGGCGTCGGGCGCTAGACCCCGAATATAGACCGCACCCCCACTTTAAAGACTTAAAGTGGGGGGAAAAAGTGCGGCCTATATTCGAGCCAATACGGTATATATATACTGAGTCTGAGTTGAGCCCTATTTTGATACAGTATAAATTATGTTCAGAGAACATAACATCAGGGTCAAATCATTTAAAAGGTTCGTTGGTATGTTTGTATTCATGCCACTATCTAACTTTGGTCTCCAAATGCATCCAACGCACAGCGTTCAGATTAATTTATATCATATTGCTCAGTGTTGCACACAGCTAATTGTCTAAATTTATATTAATTAGATAATGTGTGTAACTCCGGCAGGTTAATAACCCTCAAGGACTGTGCTTGACAACCCCGGTATGTATGATTAATCTTTAGTTATGTGCACTAAGCCATCTTTATCTAAGATTAAATTAGATATGTGATATTTATTGGATGATTTAACTGAATAAATGATAGAGAAAATAAAAGGATAATATGACAGATATGTAGTCATTATTTTGAGATTGACCTCTGAAATACACATAGTTGGAGAGTGAATGTAAAGGAACAATCTGAGGTAGAGCTATGTATATAAGATCCACTGTTGAGGGCCCTCCTAATACCTCGAGAAGCCCCAAGATGACCACATCAGCCTTTTTTTCCCATGTTTTTTATTCATGTCGCATGTTTTTGAGCAGCATATGTAAAGTTCTGCCTTTGCAGTATGTGTGAAGCATAATCTTACAGAAAAGAATAAGTTATGCATCTAACAAGTGAGAAGTGTGTGTTCTGTAGAAATTGGTCAATTGTGTTATCTTAGTTCTAAATAATTTAAGTACAGTTTTATACTAAAAACAATAGAAATATGAGCGCTAGTAGACATTAAACGTTGTGTGTATATATATATATATATATATATATAGATATATATATATATATATCTATATATCTATATCTTTGGAGCTTGTCAGATTTCAGGAGCCAAGTTAAAGGTAATATTGCAAAGTAGGCTTTCTGTGGTGGAGACGAAATAGTATTGGAGCCAGCCACAGAAATACTCAATACAATGACTTTCAAAAGGTTAGGACATCAATAACTGAGCGCAGATCTGGGATGGCCACTCCAAAGCTTCTCTTTCATTTCATTATATAAATTCTGCTCTCTTAATTGAAAAAAGAAACGTCTTGTTTTCTTTGACCTTTTTCTCTGGCCTTCTGTATCAGTTGTATATTTATATAAAAATTGTGGTTCTGGGGGATTTGAGATATCGGTGACACTAACCTAAATTTATTTAACCGTATTGCTGTATAAGTGTGCCAACCATTATAATGCTCCCAACCATTATAAATGTAGCAGGGATCAGGCTTAGTAGCTAGTTGGTCTGATACTTCAATAATGCATGCACCTCGGCTGCATTCTGGCTCTTTAATCCCCCACCCCCTTACAACATCTGTTACCATGGTAGCAGGCAGCCATATTAGACTGCCTGCTAATATGTTTATTTAAAAGTTTTTTTTAGCACCGGTCTAACAGATAGAAGTGCTCTGTCCATAGCGGGGTTAAATTAAAGCTCATAAGTATCAAACACATTTTAAAAGGTAACCAAAATTAGATCTAATAAAAGCAAACTTTCTTCAGAGCAAAAACTGTTGTGGACTTTAAAAGTCGCATTGCACATATATTATACTTATAAATAGACAGCTAATGGATTCACTCATGCCCTTCATCTGTAGTTACAGATAAATAATTCAAGGCTAAAGGCTGAAAGTAATGCACTTTTACCGATGAAATGTGATTGGTTGTTTGGTAGATACTCCACAGAGGTCAAGGGTGTGAACAGAGGTCAAGGGTGTGAACAGAATCATAAGTCTGTTTCTGTTGAAATCAGTGACCACACAAGCCAGTTCAATGATACACAACCTTTGAACTTTAGATGGGGTATCAACTCCCATCGCATTTTAGATTGACCGGACTTCACCTGCTGCTAGAGAACATTATGGAAAATATGCATTTAAATAATTGCTTCCCTATTGTATGCATTGTTCATAAGTGACCTTTACAAAAATTGGAAATCTGCTTACCCTATATTTAGAATATTGCTGCACAATGGGAAGTGTTTGTAACAGCTGATTTTCTAGATGCTCTTGTCCTTGAAACAAAACATAACGTTTAAGAAGAAACAAGCCTTACGTGTACAAAATGTATACAAAATGAACTAAAAACGTACACCATGTGACCAGATGGTATGCTAGGAGAAGGGAAGGTCATCTCTTCTTTTGGTTTAAAAAAGCTCCCTTTCTCTTGCTTTTTGTAGTCTTAGTCATTCTAAATCTGATTTAGACCAAGAGAAAAGCTGGGGCAGGCCACTGGCCAAGTGTCCCCCTCCTAATAGCGCTCATGGGAATAACCGCTCAAACAGTCCATGTTATCCCATAGGGCATGCCACCCTGTTCTATGGTGCATACAGAGCTGGGTGTAAAAGTGTTGATTTTGCATTCTACAGGAGACCCCATCCATGCTCTTAAAGTTATAGGGCTGATTTTCACTCCCAGACCGAAAGCCAGGAATAGCCAATTTAATTACACTTGCATTTTACACTAAGTGAAATATTTACACTAAGTCCATATTTAAATTTGCAATTTACAACTTTAATATCTGATAAATATTTTTTCCAATTAAATCGAAAATGTAAAATATTTTTTCCAAATAATAAAATAGAAAATAATAAAATAAAAAAAATAATTTTATTCTACTTTAAAGGGATGTTAAAAAAAAACAACTTTTATTAAAAGGGCTATCTAGGCATAGAAAAAGCCTGAAATTTCAAATGCACCTGAGAAATGTTGTCACTTGTTTCTTAACCTTATAATATCCCTTTAATACTTTAATAAACCATGTTATCTGGTTAGAGCTCCAAGATATATTTTCCTGTCACTGTAATTTTGGTTTTCTCCAGCAATTTCCTTCGCTGCACATTTTCCAAGAAACAATGCCTTGCTAATTACGGCACCCATGATAAAATCCCATAACAATTGATTCTATTGTCCACGTATCTCTATAGTCACAGTATAGCAGTTAATTATTATGACAGATATCACTAGAAAATATTCCAAAAGAGTCATATTCATGATCATTTAGACCAGGAATTCTATGTAGGTCAATTATCTGAATGTCAAACTGAAAAATAAGTTGTACAGCCTATCAGTGAATAAGCACTATACGTGCCAACTCTTTATTTTTTTGAATAAAATGAGCACTGCCTGTGAAATGTGTACATGCTATGGAATAATTGTAAGTGTGTGGAAAATATACGTGACTACAAGTGTGCATTACGTTTGTATGAGACAGTGATGACAAATCAGGAATGGAATGTCCCTTTAAGTAAAATTAGCTAATATTTATTATTACATTACATTTTATTTATAAAGAGCTAGCAGATTCTATAGCGCTATTACAATAGGAGGAATGCAAAACTAGCATTATTACTTAACATTAACATTTAACATGTAAAAAATGATCCGTAACATGAACATTTTAATACTGGTGTAGAAAGAGAAGAAGGCCCTTCTCTTAAAAGTTTTCAACCACTTTGTGTCTATTTTGAATATGTCTTTACCTTTACTTGAAGGCTAATAAAAAAATCCATAACACATAGTTGTTCACTCTAGAACACAGCGTTTGGACATTTTGTACCCTGCTCAACTGTATTAATCAGTATAAAAAATAAAAAAAAATCGACAAAAAATCCAGTGATACATAATGTAAAAAAAAATCAGTTTCCAAGACTCCAATGGTATATAATAGAACAAAAATTCTAAGTTTTGAAATTGTAGTAGGCTGGATTCCGAAACGCAAGATTGATAGGGCCAAGTGCATACTCATAATACATCGCAATAAAGAACATTTCTTTAAAAATTTATAAATAAAGTGAGAAAATCTGTGGCTCAACACACAAGAAAAAAAGATTAGCAAATGATGAAGGGCTTTGTAGGTCATACAAGTACTGTACTGCAGATAAATGGTGATTAGACTATCTAGTTTCATTTTCATAAAAAAAAAAAATATGAAAACGCAAACATTGGATCAATAAAAACTCAAAGTACCATATAATGTTAGGTAAAAGACATGCACTAGGATGTAGTAGGATATTTATTCTTTTCTAATTCCATAGTATGTATTTTCTTTTATTTTGTAATTCTTTGTTCACACAGTAATCCTTAAGAATCCGTGGTGGCAAAGATGGGGTATGAATATTTATTTTTAATTTTATTGCTACTGTTTGTTACTTTTTATTGTTTTTTTAAATATATGTTTATTTATTTCTCACTTTTTCCCACTGCAGCTGACCACACAGTGATAAGGAAGCAGGGATCTATAATTCCTACATGTGATCAGCAGAGATGCCAGCAGGGTCTGGATATACTCTCTGCAGTCTCTTTTTTCTATTCAGTTTTTCTCATGTCACCAATGGAAGAGAATGACTGAACTATAGCTGATCTCAAGTGTAATGAGTGCTATTTCACTTGATCAGTCAGCATGAAGCCACCTAACAAGGGAGATTCCAGGCCTAAGGGTCTTTGGGCCACTTCAATTGGGACCTAATAGCATGTCCTAATGGCGTTAAGTGGTTATTTAGATGGGCAAACTACATTACACTAATATCTCTGTAAAATAAATGGAAGGCACTGAATTACTCATTGGTATAGGAGGACAACATTCAAAATCATCAATTTTCCAACCAGAACATGGCACGCATACGACATTATATCAATAGATAGCAATGTACAATCGACATCCGGCTTAGACTGGCCATAGAGCATGTAGGGCTATTGCCTAATGGGTCAGTAGGCCTGAGCATACTTTTCACATTATTCCCTGCATGAGATACACAGCTGTCCCTAAGTATAGCTATGTTTCCATAAATTGAGTAACAAGTGTAACATTTAACTGCTATCCAGGTTTATTAATCAACGTGAAAAACATGGTAACTTTCTAATTATGAGGCAATATGCTTACATTGAAAGCCAAAGTCACAGAATGTAGAGTTTCCCCGTTACACATCAGCATGATACGGTTAACATTATACATTCTTGCTTCAGTGTATATACTACTTATTTTCCTTGTATTTAAAACTATGCATGAGGTTTCTTCCTGCAGTACCTGGCAGTGCATTTAACTTCAATTTTATGCTTATTAGAATTGATTAAAATTTTCCTGGAGGCTTAGTTGTTTAGAAAGATAAGTGCACTTAATGCAGTACTTTAGGTGGAGGTGCTGCATCATATCACTTAATTTGTTAATCTGTGTAAATTGCCTGAGCTACAAAAATCTGGAAGATTTGGAGAACACTTTTACCACCCATATGCACTGACTTAATGAAAGTTTTGATTATCGATTTGCACTGTATTTGGGGATATGTATCTTTCGCCGTCCCCAGATCACAGCCTGGACTTGACTGCGTCTGAATGTTTGTAGCGCAGCAGAGGTGTCAAACTCAATCACACAGAGTTTTACAAGAGCTACTCAGTATGTCACGGACATGGAAAATCATGACGGTAGTAGGGATAACAAATATCATCAGAAAAACAACATGATACCAAGTATGTACATACACATAAACATATAACCAGTAAACTAGAAACAGATGCATTAAAACAGAGTTATTTCCTAACAGTGATTCAGTTGTTATGTCTGTATTTTTACAATAAGGCATCACAAGCAGTCCTTGACCCATTCCCTTTTTTATCCTTAGCAATGCATCACTCCGGACGGCACCGGCTAGATTTTAACAAAGAAGGGGACAGAAAAGAGTCCTTTTGTGCTGCTAAAGCTAGATCATAATCCTTGATCTGGAATCGCTCCAGATTGTCCCATGCACTGATTTTGCTGAGATATTCGCTGCGTTCTAATCTCTTTTCTGATGAACGTGTATATAATCTGTGCTCTTTAAATGAACCGTGGCTCATTAGTGAGTTACCGGCATTATACTATAGCGGCATACTGTGTTAATGCTAATGAGTTGATTAGCAATTTACTTAATTAAATTAGTGCATGATGATGAATAGGGCCCTGTACTAATTGCAATCCTCACAAAAATCATGACATATAAATACCTTCAGTGGACTTGAATACACCATTACTCTGATTTCATGATCATGATAAATAACCCTGTTTTTTATTTCAAGCTGTGAAAAATACTGTAAGTACTGTGCTTTCGATGACGCAAGTACATTATTTCTGAATACATATGCTGTCTCATTCACACAAAAATATAAACATACCTATCGTGCAAGGGTTTTTTTAGGAACAAAATTAAACAATGAAATATGACTCCAATTTGGTAAGCACGGCAGCCTGGTAATTCAATGGCATTCATTTCTACAGTGCACTATGTACCAATGTACTATGTAAATATACGTGATTTAAGGTATGACATCATAAAGTACAAAATGGCCACAGCATATATAATAAACCTGTCATTTAGTCACTGTAACCATAACGTAACCATATGATTGTATTAGATTATAAGTAGTATAAACAAGTGTCCACACATCTGTGTAATATCTTTTTTTTTAACTGATCCCATGGAGAGGAGATTTCCATCCCAGTCCTTAACGCAAGGAGCCTCATGACTATTGATGTTGCAGGGATAAATCAAGGCTATATTTCCCAGTAGACTAAATACATAGCTAATTGATAACATTTTGGCAGAAAGAGTATTTTTAACCCCTTAATGACAAAGCCTGTACATGTACGGGCTCAAAATACATTGTTTTTAATGGGTTTAGGGACCGCCCATTGTCCTTAAGGGGTTAAGGGGAAGATGAATTCCCACTTTCAACCATCCTTGTGGTCTTTGCACTGTTGAGAGAAGTCCAGTGCTGGGATATGACATCATATGCGAATGCACAGCTTCAATCAGACGTGGAGAGACCATGAGGTTGAGTAAGCAGTGAAACTACAAAAAATCCTTAGTGAGGGGCCTGGGATGGGAGCCCCACTTCCTCCTTATCAGGGATGTCTGCTGGATCTACTATCAATTATAGTTTAACCCCTTAATGACAAAGCCCGTACATGTACGGGCTCAAAATGCATTGTTTTCAATGGGTTTAGGGACCGCCCATTGTCCTTAAGGGGTTAATATTATTATCAGCATTTCTTTGTATAAAAGGTATATTGCGGGCCATTTAAGTATTACCTACTTTAACAAAGTAGGGAATACTTAAATGCAGACAGCATTATCTTAACCTTGTTATCATGCCCGGGCTAACATATATATGCAAATAATTGCCATTTTTAACATGGTCGACATGAAAAATCTTGTTAATGCGTGTGCTGTAGAATGTACTGTCTGTATGACAAATTAGCATGCTGGTGCTATTATGTGAGCCGCGACATCTGCTAGAACAGTAAATGCAGGGCTCGAAGATCTGACAGTACATGTGTGGGCACTGCCGACAACTGTACTGCCGGTGCTGAGAAGAGACCCATTCCAGGAAGTGAACATGAAAAGGAAGTTGCTATATTACTATTATAAAAAGAAAGGAAAAAATATGAGTAAGATGAGAAAGAAATATTTTAAACATTTTATGAAGTGGAAAAAACTTAAATGATTCTTTAAACAATGGATGGATGAATCTATAAAGGTGTCTTGGTGATAAAGTGATAAATGTGGTCAATGCATATATGTATAGTATGTATACTACATGATCAAACCACACTTGCCCTAGATATGTTTAATTACTAACCATTTAGGCTAGTATACAATGTCGCACAATTCCATCATTTCTAAACATCTCATTCCACTAGAATTCTCAGCCATTCGGCCAGATGCCAAGAACAATTGAGCACTATTTTGCTCCCACCTTACCAAAAGTAACCAAATAGTCAATGTTAATGTTGCTTCATGGATTTCACTGCATGGCTCAGTTTCTCCGGTAACTCATTATGAGAAAAGAACAGAGGTTAAAGGTTGGTACTGCATGCAAACACTTTTCCAATGCATTTTAAGTCAGCAGGCAAGCAGGAAATATTAAAAAGTCTGTGAACCTCATGAATGCACACTGGACAGGCCACTATGAGTCTCCAGTGCCCTGGGACCAATAGCCATAAGGCAAGTCAACTTTGTAGACCCTTTTGAATACTACCACCTAGTGATTCATGTTTATTATCTATTTTTTCTTATCTCACTGTATTCTGGCCTTCCAATAGGACCAATGTAGGTATATGTGGAAAGACTAAAGACTGTTCTCTGCCATAAAGAAATCCTGAAGCAATGTTGGGAGAGCAGAATATGGCTCAGATCACAGACCACATGATAAGCTCTGAAAAATTGTGGCATGCAAAGATTATTTTTCAATCAGAAGGGTTCCTAAGCATGTATGGATTGACCATCCCCTCCCCCACCCATGTAACTGTTCTCAAGGTCATACTATTGGCTTCTCAAAAGCCTTTGCTTTGCTCCTATCTATCACCAGTCCACCAATTTGTGTATGTCTTTATTTTTCTGCAACCCTTTTTTAATTGTTTAACGCTAGACTTTTCCTTCCTGCATTTGTCCTTTTTTGTTAATAAGAATTATGCAACAGAACCTGTTGACATGTATTGCATCTGCCAAATCATATTCGAACTAAATTTACTGAAATGTTTCGGTTTCTAAGCTATGTCTCTTTATTATTATTATTATTATTATTATTATTATTATTATTACTCATAAAGTACTATGCATACCTTAAAATGCATTTGTTTGTGTGAGAGGCCATCTGGGACAATATACTGTCCTTTTATATCCTAACAAAGGAAAAAGAATATTATTATTCACCCGGGTTATTCACTCCGTTTATTATTCACTATTTTTAGAAATATACAGTAATATTAATAGTTTATGATTACTTAACAAGCATATTTAACCCCTTAAGGACAATGGGCGGCCCTTAAACCCATTGAAAACAACGCATTTTGAGCCCGTACATGTACGGGCTTTGTCATTAAGGGTTTAATATATATTTGAGACTTGCCATATTCATTTTTGTGTAGAGTAAGGTAACAATGCAACCACCTTGCAAAGTTCATTCCATGCCTATATTTAAACTTTGCTTGGGCCTTATGAGAAAGGTGATACGATAGCCTCGTAGTTCCCAGCATTTAAAAAGCAATCATTGTTTAATGCTAAGCCTTTCTTTCCTGCACTCTTCCCCTTATGTTAATAAGCATTATGCAGCGGAACCTGTTGGAGAAGTTGACATGTATCACATCTGCCAAATCTTATTCAGACTAAATCGGCTGCTCTCAATGTTTCTGTTTCTAAGCTACGGCGCTCCTAAAATATAGCGAAAGAAACAGAATGTGAAGGGGTAATAAAAACAAATCTCCCTCTTGAGAGAAATCAAATAAAGATTACAAGTGGCATACTCTCTCATTGCGGATCATTGAGGTAAAGAGAGGAGGCTTACGTGACCTTCTCATTTAACCAGTATACAAGAGACCAGTAAAAAAGTTTCAATTAGATTACTGTGACTCGGTTTCAGCTTTTATCTAATGGTTTCTTTTCATATCTCATAGATGTACTCTGTAGATCATGTATTTCCCTATTCTGTTAATGTAACATGACAGCACAGTAAGGGAGATCACTGGGATACTGGTGGTGCCAATATATAATGCAATAATGACCCATTAAGGACTGAACCACTGGGATTTTGAAAATATATACACATTTTTGTAAGTACTTCCCATGTAAAATATTAGTGTCTTATTCTATTTCTGCATTCACACGGAAACATTGATGTATAGCATGTACACTAACATGTGCTTTTATTTCACCTATGATCTTTCACGTTCTGTCTTCGTTTCTGTCTTGATAAAGGCTATAATGGGTCTGCCGAATCGTTGCCCACCACTTCTTTCAATGAATGACGGTATATTTTTATTATTGCATAAGATTGGAGATAGCCTGTTCATTTGTGAAAACCTTTTGCCATTTATATACTGTATCCCTCTGTTTATATCACTTAAAATGACTCTGATACACCTTTGTTGTGTCAAATAATAATATTTTTAAAAACATGAAATGGTAAACATGATTTAGAGGTTTTTTTTTACTTATTCCACCTAATTTAATTTTTACTTATTTTTTTCAGTGCAAGGAAAAATATTGCCACAGATAATCTTATTATACCTAAGATAATAATCTTAAAACTGTCTGCTCTCTGACAGCATTTTTCGAACTGTAAAATGTTATTATGCAAAATTAAGCAAATTGTTACCAATGGCATGGGACCTCAATTAAAGAATTTAAGGAGCATTAAGCAGCAGAATGTAAAAAATTTCATATTTATATCATTTCCAGTTAAGATGTTATAATAATAGTAACGTATTTTCAATGTTATTGTACAGCTTTATGGAAACAATGAAATTCATGTATATATATATATATATATTCCATATAGTTCAGTTTTGATCATTTGCATTTTTGTTGGCTAACCACCTGTACAGTCAAAATATTCAGTAATTCACAAATTCTTAATGAAATGCTTGTTTAGTTTTGTTTGCAATAAATCTATTATTGTAATTATTATGTTAATTGTATTTCCTCAACACATCTCAAAATCTTACAATTGAAAATAATTCACACCAACAATATTTGAATTAATGTGCACAATGGTAATTTTGTTGGTTAGCATGATAATGTGGCTTCAATCTGCTTAATTCCACTAGGTATTTTGTAGTGTCTCTACAAAATGTAATGCGCCATAAATCGGGTTATGGCAGCAGAAGGGTGTTACAATCTAACAATTGTTCCTAACATTAAAAAGATAATTCCAAACTAATGAAACTACTATCAAAGTAGTGATGTCACTTTCCTCAGATCCTGCATTTAACGGTTCAGTACATTAAAAAATATATATAGTCTTTGAAGATTAACATAAGCAATATAAATGTATTAAAAACCCAGCTTATGTGTATAGCAAGGCAGAAGCCAGCATAACTATGTTCTTAGGACCCGTATGATTATTCTTTCCCATTAAGTCGTCTATCGCATGTTTCTGATTGTAGTTTATTGGTTCCAGCAGCCTTTGTAACGGTGAATGGGGAGAAAAGAGACAACCTTGTTACAGGAAATTAATTAGATAATGCTGTCCTTGCCACTGTGGACTTCTAAAGTGAATATCTCAAAAACAATAATAATTGAATTGAATAATAGAATCTAGCTACGGCAAAAGCTGTGATGGTGACAGCACCCGGTTCATGCATAAGCTGATAGCAGACCTGCAGAGCTTTTGATTTGTGAAGGCAACTGCACACTGTACAAACGCTGTCCATGGTATCAACCGCAAGATAGCTTGGCACATATCTCTCCCCTGCTCCCTCATGTACTTGTCATACTCTAATCGTCTTCCTTTACTGTCAATGTCAATGCAAGCAGTACACTAAATAACAGAATTTTTGTTCTTATTTCTTCTCTAAACTATAAGGATGACAGGCTTCAAGCTTGTAAGCATGCTTGAGCAGGGTCCTCAACCCCTTTTGTTTCTATAAGTCCATATTGTTGTGTGATGTACTAAATGTCCCGTTTACCAATTGCACAGCAATGCGGAATAAAATTGTCCTGAATACATCCATAAATGATCTATGAGTAGAAATTGTGGCCATTATATTTGACATAAACGTAATCCAGCTAGCGGTGGGTTGGACAGTTGACTGTGCCATGCTGAATGAGCAGACCCTAAATCACCCTCTAAATTAATATTCCCCATTATTGGGAAGTCAGCCCAAGAATTACATTCTAGACCACAACATTTTGCCCAGGTATGAATCCAGCCAACACTGTCAACATTGTCATTCTGTTTGGATTCAGATCTCGTATATATATATCACAATAACGTTTGTTGTTTGTTTGTACATATAATCAATTTATAAGTATAAAGTAGGGAAGGACACATTCAGAAATATATAGTTGAAACATGTTGTCCTTTATCTATGCCAAAGCAGGTCAATACAGGTACTTTTCCTATGTGTAACTCACTCTATATTAAATGTTGGTTTCCATGCAGGTAATTAATGCATACATGTCAAATCTGAAAACACGTTATGCACTAAGTAATAACAATAGTAAAAACATTTTACAAATAAGAAATCTCTGAAGATGATTGTTTTGTACATATTTCCCTAGAAATAAATATAATGTATCTGTGTCTGCCTACCCATCTATATCTATCTAATACTAATATATTTACAAGGTACTTCTACTCCATTGGGTCAGGATGACCCGTAGCAATCTCCAAAATCCCGCTGCCTCTTTATATGATGTGATCCTGTGTAATTGTTTTGGTATGAGAATTTCTGCCCACAGTTTTACGAGGTGCTTGGGTGGCTTTCTCTTCTGCTGCTTGCAGTGTAAGGGCATAATGAAAAATATTGCCATTTGTGAAGTGGAGTGAAGGTCCCTGCTCTAGCAGAATACACAATCAGTTTGACTGCGGGGATGGAATTTTAATGTGCGGGAGCAGCACCGTGTAGAATGTATAAATAGCAGAGTAACCAAAGTATTAAAACATAAGGAATGCCAAGCATCTCCTCAGAAACATGGTAGACATTATTAAAGGCGATGGTTCTCACCACGTACGCAATTGTTCAGGAAATAGGGCAGTAGAAGGTATTTTGAAATGAATTATATATTTTTTTGCACTACTGTTACAGGTGTTTTCTTTGGAAGCCTTTATACTGTTAACAAAGTCATCTGATGCTTGGATTGCTACTGTGCTATAATTATCACTGGTGGAAAAACAAGATGAACCAATCGATCGGATTGCTAATTACTTATGTAATGAAAAAAAGAATGTAGCTTGTGGTATTTTAACCTTTTCCAATGCTTTTTAGTGATATGTATGCTCATGTTGCCTTACACATAATTAATTAATAATTAACTAATATACAGTGTATATATATATATATATATATATATATATATATATATAGTAGAATGCAATTTTTTTAATAATTAGGAGAAAGTGACATACTTTCTTGCCAATCTAGATTAATTTAAGTTTAATTACCGTTGCAGAATAAAGCGTTTCCTGTTTATAGATTCCACTGTCCCCTATCATAGCTGTTCTGATACCTTTAGAATTGTCAGAGGATTCTGAGAAACTACTTGACATCAAGGAATACACAAAAGGGAGACAATAATAGCTTTAGTAAGCTGAGAGAGAAGAAATCATATATGAAACATGAAGAGAAAATGAAGAATCGGGAAACACATGTATTTGCATAAATGGGACTGGTCAATGAGAGTGTGTGTGTATCTATATTTAAATAAATGTAAACAAGTATCTAAATATACAAGATCTTTATTCCACTTAACCTCAAGCGAACAATATACTGTATGATATCATTATTTATATATATCGTTTGATATACTGATTTTACGTTTCTCCAATGTGACTCATCTAAAAGGGGCAAATTGTTTTGTATTGCATGTAGCCACATTTGGTTCACAGTTACTCCACAGGAAGGGGTCTACCATCTTAAAAAGGAGAAGTAGTAGTTCTATGGTCATGTATGCTTTCAAGCATTTTTCCAGAAGGGCCAACAATAAATTCAAGGGAATACGTCTTGAGCTAGGGAATACGTTTTGAGCTAGGGAATACGTCTTGAGCTAGGTTAGACACAAATAGTACAATGAGTCACTACAGTGCCCTGTGTACTACAAATGGCCCACTGAAGCTCACAGCTGGCATTAGAACATTAAATGCAGATCAATGACGGGTAACAAAACTAGGAGGGAAGTAGGGTGACCAACACAGCTATGTTTTCAAGGGCACGTGTACCTTTCACACATTTGTTGACCAGCACAAACCAGTATAGTACCTGGGGGGGGGCAGTCTGCCCCATGTGCCACCCATCTGGGGGGTGCCACCTAAAGGGAAATGGAATGGCCGCCTAAAGGCTGTGGAGCTTGCACACTGTGCAAGGAAACTCTTTTCCTGCCCAGGTTCCTGTTTGGACCATGTAGACATCTGCATCGCCCCAGTGCTGCTCGTCCGGCATCAGTATATAAGTCGATGGGGGGGAGTGGCATATGGGGGGGGTATAAGGCATTTCTGGAGGCAGAGTGGCATGTAGGGGGTATAAGGCATATCTGGGGCAGAGTGGCATGTAGGGGGTATAAGACATTTCTGAGGAGGCAGAGTGGCACATAGGGGGTATAAGGCATTTCTGGGGGACAGAGTGGCATATAGGGGGGTATAAGGCATATCAGGGAGGCAGAGTGGCACATAGCAGGGTATATGGCATTCCTGGGGGCAGAGTGGCATATAGCAGGGCATAAGGCATTCCTGGGGGGCAGAGTGGCAAGCATGGGAGGTCGTCTTAAAATCGAGCAAATACGGTATATATACAAAACACACACAGTGCACTAGCTAGTCATTGGCTGCTCAATAGGATTACTGCATTCCCCTTCTATATATATGGTGCTGTTTTATTCAGCCATAGACAGCCAGAGCACCTGGGATTAAAAACCTACAGACAGCATCATCCCCGTGAAACATATCCAAGAGGACCAGAAGGGGCCACAAAGCCAGAGGGACTATCATGAAAAGCAAGTTGTTATTCAAAACTCCATGAAGAGCTACTGCATGACTTCATATAACCAAGTACATACATGACATCCAGGCACACACACACATAGATATTCATGCCCACACACAGACAGACATACATGCACACACACAGACAGACATGCAGAATAGCACAACCATGTGCATCCATACAGAGATATCCCCACATATATTCACACACACAGCAGTATACACACTGACAGCTCCTACCTGCAGAGCATCTCTTCCTGTAGTGGCAGGTTAATGGCTGGGGATCCTTGCCTTTTCCTTACATGCAGAACTATGAAGACTCCATTTTAACTTATTCCATGTGACTGCTAAAGGAGCTTGTTACTGGTAGATCTGTCACAGGATCACATGACAGGAAGTTGGAAACTGACTCTGCCATCTCTGATGCCTGTAATGGAGTCTGTGTCTTGGCAAATACCCCTGCTGGAAGAGGAGCCCCATACAGCAAGTGAGTCTCCATCTACACCCTCACCTCACCCACCCAAGTATTGGACAGATGCTTCAACTACACTGCAGCAGGTGGGGCCCCAACCGCCAGGGCTCCGGAGCAACTGCCCCATTTGCCCCATTGTTAGGCTCAGTGTAAAGGAGTGTGAATATTTTTATTATATTTCTAGTTGTAACTTGATTGCAAAAGGGTTCTCTAACGATCAATTAAACAAGTCATCTGAACACAGTAGTGATGGGAGTGATAAATGGCCTCTGTACGCCTATGAAGATATTTCATTACAAATCCGCTGTTTCCAGCTACAATAGTCATTTACAACATTAACAGCGTCTGCGCTGTACTTCTGATCCATTTCATGTTATTTTAATGGACAAAATGTGCTTTTCTTTTAAAAACAGGGACATTCTTGTGATCCCAAACTTGCATGATCCATACTCTTTTGCTTAATACTTATATATATAAGGGTAAATTGAATAAACAAACACAGGGTACTCGTTTCAATGACTTCCTTTAATTGCATTTAATGATCACTTTTTGTATTATGAAAGCAGCAAATTAATAGTTTTTATTAAATGATAGAGAAGAAGCACAGTTTTTTCTTGCATTTTTCTTGCCTTGATCCTTAATGTGTGCCTGTGATTGGCTGAGATTCATTATTGTGTGACCTAGTAGAGGCCTTGACAATGTCATAATACACACAGGTACACATATTCTATGCAGTCTGTGCATAAGATGACAGCTTTTTAGTGCACAGCACTAACCATGAAGCTGTTCCTAATCGGATTTATAATTTGGGCTCTTTTCATTGTTTCTGGGAGCTCTGAAGATGGAGGTGAGTTTATTACAGAGAATTTGGCATCAGAAGCTTTAAGGAAATATAAGGCAGAGATTGTTACCATTAACATTGCAATTTATGGATGTGTTATAGTTTTATAGCTTATTCTATTATAATTAAATATTTAACCCCCCTTTCATCCTTTGTACTAATTTAAACAGGTTGTTGCCTAACTGTCAAATAGTTTAAAATCTCACATATTATATAAAATGTGTATCCTGGATTATTAATATTCTGTTAATACCAATAAATTCAATCTTAGTTTATTCTTTAAAAATATAAAGGAGTAAATTTTTTTGCGTGTTACTTTACTTTAAACCAAAATCTCCTGTTTCTCAAATGTCTTGTCCTTTCCGTTTCAGTCTGTGGAAACAGACCCCTAGTGCAGGATTTCCGTGGCTCCCGCGTGGTTGGGGGAAAGGATGCGGAGCCCGGTAACTGGCCCTGGACAGTGAGTATCCAGGAGGAAATCGACAAAGAGTATTTTCATTTATGCGGAGGTGTCGTCCTGAATCCTTCGTGGGTTCTGACAGCTGCCCATTGTTTTAAGGATATCGGCAAGTAAGTAACTTAATTGTTTTATGGCAGAAACTGCAGAATTAGAATGGTTTAGGAGACAGTGGCCAGTGCATATTACATTACAACTAACTGGAATCTTTTAATAGAAACATTTAACATAAATCCCATAATCAGACCCCTAGTCATCTATTCTTTAGGAGAAACCATGGATATGCTTATTTCCCGAATATATGAATAGTACACAATTATTTTTGTGGAAACTCAAACCCCTGACTTTATGTGGGGGCTCGTTCCTTTATAACATAACAAAAAAAACTCGAATGCTTGAAAAAGTAACAGAACTAATAAAATGTACCTTGGATTATTCAGTGAATATTTTTCCTGGAGACTTGTGTTTGGCGCCAACCAACTATCACAGATGGGGACAAAGGTTCAGACCCGAAGTATAACAGAAAAGATTCAGCATGAGAAATATGATCCTAAAACGGAGAGCAACGACATCGCTTTGCTTAAGCTGAACAAGCCCATCATATTTGACGACTTCACTCAGCCAGCGTGTCTCCCTGCCAAACAGGCGATTCTGAGTAAAATGGATGACTGCTACATCGCAGGCTGGGGTGTCATTGAGGAAGGATGTAAGCACAGCTTTATCCGTAGATTTTGTACATATGTATAGACTTTCTCGTTTTGCTCTTTTGGTGCCTTTTTGGACTTTGGGAGCAGATGGCCCCATTGTAGGTGTGGTGGGAGGCACATGGGGTGGTAGATGGCACGGAGTCCATTTGTAGGTTTCTATTGGTCCAAAGATTTCTGAGGCCAACTCTGCATTAAATAACTCTTTTTCTCTTCAGCCACTGAAGCATCGGATATCCTCCAGGAAGCTCCTGTGAACCTGATTCCAGTGGAACGCTGCAACAGCCCAACCTGGTATAACGGAGCTTTGGGTAACTACAACCTCTGTGCTGGATATGAACAGGGAGGCATTGATAGCTGCCAGGTAAGCCAATTTTCCCCCGCATATCTTTTTTACTCAGCGATGATGCATTGTTAATGTTTTCAACATCCTGGGCAGTACTTGTTTTATAAAACTGTGCCGAGGAACAGCTGGGGAAATGGTAATTGTTTAAAGTCTTTATTAAGGAATGTTTTCTTTTCTTTGAATCACGCAGGGTGACAGTGGTGGACCTTTGATGTGCAAAAACCACAAAACTAAGTTTTATGCTGTGGTTGGCATAACCAGCTGGGGCTCCGGCTGTGGCCAGAAGCAAAACCCTGGAGTCTACACCTCGACCCAGTTCTACCTCGAGTGGATCTTTAAACACCTCAACGACGAGAAGAAACCTGCATCGAAATCTCTGAAGATAAAGGCCGCTAAAAAAATCTGGCCAAAATTAGCCGAAAAACTCAGCAAAGCTGGCAAGAAGACCAATTAATTTTAGAGTGCTCCAGAAATAGAAGAATCCATCAAATCTGGGCCATCTCCTCTACAAGAGAGAATAACATGTCAGCGATGAGTAGACTTGATTGTGTTAGCCGAAAAACTCGGCAAAGCTGGCAAGAAGACCCGTTAATTTTAGGGTGCTCCAGAAATAGAAGAATCCATCAAATCTGGGCCATCTTCTTTACAATAGAGAATAACATGTCAGCGACGTGTAGACCTGATTGTATAGATAAGTAAGCCAATAAATAGGAAAGCATAAAAACGACGTGTACGTGTGATTACTTTAGAATGCTGTAGATAGTTTAGTTTCTTGAATGTTTATTGCTTAGGGCTGGCTAGTATGTATATAGATGTGTATTGAATTATAGCCTACGTTTTCTTTAATATTTAAACTGCAATTTTTTAAGTGTCTGCATAGCCACATCCAGGAAACTTAGCAAATTAACAGTGTATATATGTATGTATATATGTATGTATACATATATATATATATATATATATATATACACACACACACTCACTGGCCGCTTTATTAGGTATACCTCGCTAGTACCGGGTTGGACTCATGTTGTTTACATCAAATTCTGACCCATCAGAATGTCGCATCTGGAATCAAGACTCATCAGACCAGGCAACGTTCATCTAGTCTTCCATTGTCCAATGTGAGCCTGTGCGAATTGTAGTCACAGTTTCCTGTTCTTAGCAGATAGGAGTGGCACCCGGTATGGTCTTCTGCTGCTGTAGCCCATCTGCTTCAAGGTTTGACGTGTTGTGCGTTCAGAGATGATATTCCGCATACCTTGGTTGTAACGAGTGGTTATTTGAGTTACTGTTGCCTTTCCATCATCTCAAACCCATTCTCCTCTGACCACTAAAATCAACAATGCAATATCATCCACACAAATGTCACTCACTGGATATTTTCTCTTTTTCGGACCATTCTCTGTAAACCTTAGAGATGGTTGTGCGTGAAAATCCCAGTAGATCAGCAGTTTCGGAAATACTGGCACCAGCCCGTCTGGCACCAACAACCAAGCCACGTTCAAAGTCACTTAAATCCCATTTCTTCCCCATTCTGATGCTCGGTTTGAACTTCAGCAAGTTGTCTTGACGTGTGATTGGCTGATTAGCTATTCGTGTTACATATATACTGCATATATGCCTGTGTGTGTAATCTCATCTGCTTCATAGTGTGTCCCTGAATGGCAGAAATAATATGTAGTCACCCTAGTTGACAAACAGTTTGCAAATTTGTGAAATATTCTTGCTAATCTTATTTTTAAAATTGGGGAGGGGGTGTCACATACAGGATCCGTCATAGGGGCCAGATACTCAAAGTACGCCCCTAGCACAGACATAGCGCCACCTTGCAGTGTGTGAGATGCATAAATGACTAACTTGTTCTATTACAAGAGATTACACATCCCATATACTGCAAGACAGCACTTTACATGTACTGGGCAGTACTATGTGAAAATGTGTGCTGGAAAACAAGGTTAATGTAATGACACTGTTGATGAAAGAGCAGGTACAACTATTCGCCTCTCCAACAGATGTATTTAGCTATGACTTGCCAAGTTCCTAATCTTCAAATCTGCATTTTACATTGCTGACTAAATTCAGCTTTCTTTCAGACTTTTTCGATCAGTACAGTCTTTCAAAGTTACAATATAAAAACCAAAAACTCTTGTTATCCATTGCTGATGAAAATATGTTAATTAAGATTATAAATATTTTGTAATGTGTTGGAATAAATTACTAATATATCTTGCCGTGTACTATAAAAGGTAAGGCACAAATCAACAGATTTATTCTTACTGGATTTTCACGATAGTCAGAGACCTTGTAGAGATTCATCAGAGAATTCTTACAGGTCACCAATTTGCATTCTTTCCCCTAGAGTGTGCGTGCGAAATATGGAAAAAGGAAAACTAAAGGGAATAGTCAGATGTAATGAATCATAATTATCTTAGCTACTTTTTTCCACTATCATTTAAGAGGTTGGTTGTTAAAAGATCCTGGATGTTACCATATTATTATTATTATTATTATTGCCGTAATAATAATTATTATTACTGGTAGTAGTATGTTGGTATTGCTTAAAAAAATAACCTTTTATAGCAGCACTAGTACATTTTCTCATTTCTCCCTATTCACGAAAACTCTTTTCATTGTTTATGGGAGCTCTGAAGATGGAGGTGAGTTTATTACAGAGAATTTGGCATCAGAAGCTTTAAGGAAAATATAAGGCAGAGATTGTTACCATTAACATTGCAATTTATGGATGTGTTATAGTTTTATAGCTTATTCTATTATAATTAAATATTTAACCCCCCTTTCATCCTTTGTACTAATTTAAACAGGTTGTTGCCTAACTGTCAAATAGTTTAAAATCTCACATATTAAATAAAATGTGTATCCTGGATTATTAATATTCTGTTAATACCAATAAATTCAATCTTAGTTTATTCTTTAAAAATATAAAGCTACTTTTTTCCACTATCATTTAAGAGGTTGGTTGTTAAAAGATCCTGGATGTTACCATATTATTATTATTATTATTGCCGTAATAATAATTATTATTACTGGTAGTATTATGTTGGTATTGCTTAAAAAAATAACCGCAGCACTAGTACATTTTCTCATTTCTCCATATTCACGAAAACACGTTTGGAATACATTTCAAATGGATCAAAGTACGTGGCTTGCACACAGCATTAGGAAACATCCATTGGGAATGCAAAGTAACAGATCTCACAGGTCCACATAAAGGATATGTGACAGTTGCAGCAACAGGTGCACACATAATACCAATACTAAATCTAAAAATCTGTCCAAAGATTATGGCCATTAAACATCTAATATCCTAATTTCTAATTAGATTTTTAATTTGTGGCATTTACGTCACCTTCTAGAGGATTTTTTGTGTATCTTTTCATCTTTAATTTTAACATAACATTTTTATGTTATGGAAGAAGCTCTCATATGCATTCCTCTCCCGGTCTATGATGTACATCTCATGTCCTTGAAGTCACTACTGTTAAATAACCCTCTCTGGTAGCAGAGACAGACGGAAAAAGGAAAAAAAATATATTATTGTACAGTCCCCAGCAATAACAGCTGTTATGTAATTTTGTTATAAAGCTATTTCCTTCTGCTAGAAGGTCTTAGAAATAGCATTTGCTCGTATAATTCTAATTCTATTTGTTTTATCCATCCGGACTTCAATAAATAGCACAAATTAATACATACTGAGCATGTCATACAGATAACCTTTAAAAAAATAAAGTGATGTTGATTAATTCATAGTGCTCTAATTGCTTTAAAGCCTCAACTCTTGACTGCATATATTACATTACTTTAAAAAATGCTGGATTTTTTTGTTCCATTTCATAATCCTGGCATACATTCATATTCATAACTATTCTTACAGTTGCACTGCTTTCACACAAGATACAAACATGATGCCGGATATAATATATATATAGGTTAAACTACAACTTTAACCTGTTGGGAAATCGTTACAATTTATTCCAAAATACATTGTAACACATTTAACAACACATCAGGTATATTTGTTTTGATATATGTATATTTAGATTTATTAAACAACACAAACCTTTAGTTTCTGAGATAAACTCATGAAACCTAGCACTGAACCAGCACTTCTGTTACTATGTGTCAACATTACATTACATTATTCACATTTAATTTGTTAGCTCTGACATCACATCTGCTTCCTAGGACATTATGTGAAGAAAACCTTTGTTTCCTATTACATAGAAACATAGGATTTGACGGCAGATAAGAACGATTCGGCCCATCTAGTATGTCCATTATTCCTGCTGTAAAGACTCAATTAATCCTCAGTGACGCTTTAACACACTTCTTGAGCTGCATTGTTTTATCAAACTCACAGTTACTGCTTGACGGCAACTTACAATATGCTAAGGGGAACCAAGATGCACAAAGGTATTTTTCTCACACAAGTTACAATTTTAAAAAAGATACATGTGGCAGACAAAGACTTATATAAAAGTATATACAGCAGGTCCAGGGGTGCATAAAACCGGGTGGGGGGGAGCAGATTACCCTGTTGCCACCGTGCCTCTGCTGAGTGAGGCGCTTACAGGGGAGGCCTATGGAAGCTGTGCCGACTCAGCAAGATTAAAAATATGCATGTGGAATATTATTCTACTCATGGGATTCTTTGACATAAATCCGGGGTATTTTTATTAGAGGCTCCTAATTTGTGGAACAATTTTTTTCTATTTTTTTCCTTTTTTTTTTTTTTTTTTTTACGTATTATTCATACTAAATGAAAGCCTATACAAAAAAGTGGTATAAAGAGAAAGCCCTATCTGTCCTTGAAAAAAGAAAACAATATATCATTTGTGTGTATATATTAAACATGGAAAAGGGGAATTATGGTTGCACAGAGGTATGTTAAAAAATGGAAAAAAAATGCTACCATTTGGAATTTATTTTAGCTAATTTGATTTTTCAGGCTTGTGTTTTACATCTCCATATGCTGAAACACTTTCGATTATCATTATTTTGTATGTCTGTGTTCTTTTGGGATCCTAATATTGATTGCTCATTTTTTTTTCTAAATTCTTAAAATATACAACAAAGCTGCACTACTTTTAATTTGAGCGAAAAAGTATAAATTATATTTATGTTAATAACCTTACAATCTGTGATAGAGATAAAGCACAGATTGTACTTCTGTAAACCAAGCCAAATGTGGTACACGTTTAAATCACAATGGATTATGATGTACAATACTTCTAATTAATACTGCGGTACCATTGGACCACACCTTTATTTTAATATGACGGCTACTGTATACATTTTAAAATGTTTACGTTAACAAAATAGGCAATGATGGGGGTATAATGAATCTGCCAGTTTAAAAGACATGGTGGTATGGTGGAATATCCATTATGTTTTATACATAAAGCAAATTTTTGTTTTAACTTGTTCTGTGCTATACAAACAAAATTTTGTATACAAATAAGAATTTATTTTTGCTTAGTAAAATTCTTGTAAGCAACTTTATGGGAACGTTCCATGGTGGGCTGCCCTGAACTCATCGCGACGAGGCAGACCTAACGGGTTCTGCAGGCGGGGCTAGCCCTATGAGGGGTGGGGCTAGCTGTCCATGTAGCAGAGCTAGCTGCACACAGGGGTGTGGCTAGGCCCAGACATTCTTGGCCCTGTCTGGAGAAAGGACAGAATGACTCCGGGAAGCAGTGTTTCACCTGGAGACTCCCAATAGAAGCGTTCCCAGGTATGTTCACTAATATGTGGAAAAATTGAGCAGTCACTAGGCTGAATTAAATGTAGCAGATACAATTAATTAAATGTAATTAAATAAAGATGATGGAGTCAATGGAGATGATGGACCCAAAAAGTTGATCCCAAAGGTTTATGTGACTTTACATCTACGTTGGTTCAAGAAACATATCAACTTTCACTAAAGACAGGCAAGAAATCAAATATAAATCCTTGCACAGACTGCAATGAAAAAGTGAAATAAACAAAGAAGATATATGTTAATTCAATTGAGGAATCTGGTCCAATATATCTGTGTTTATCTCTCGTTTTTTCACATTACAATCTATGCATAGATCACATTGACATCTTGTCACAGAATTATTTCTCATATCAATCCAGCCCATTGATTCTATGGCTTGAACATCATTAGCACTGTCTGTGACTAGGATCGATATTTACACAAATCTAGGAGAGGGCCAAACTTAGTAGTCCTGATTGATACTGGTCCTCAATAAATTTGCATTTGATCAAATATTATGTTTATATTACGAAGGCTTATTCTAATGCAGGGTTTTTCAAGAAAATACATTTTTTTATTTTCAATTTCGTAAAGTTTAGATAGACTATGGTACATTTGGTGCCATAGCGAAGAAGGACCATGGATCTCCCCAAAAAGTCTTAATTAAATTCAAAAAGCAATGACTCACTGAGGGCAGTAAAGAAGAGGAAATGCTTAAACTTCTTATACCGGCTATTATATATGTATTTGACCAAAAGGCATAGACGCCAGGCATGGATGTTTCATGCAATGCAATATTACTTAATGTAACTGTTTTTACAAGATGTGTCATAGTTCCGACAAAGTCCTGATTTTTCCTTCCAGCAACTCACCATTTTCCACAAGCACCATACAAGAAAAGAAATCCTCCTTGCAACCAGGGGGGAAGAAGGACAATCCCAACATGGGCTGCTCTGATTTAAGCCTTTCAGTCCATTACCTACCTGCAATTTATTCACCAGGATGCCTAGAGTAACAAGGGTTTAAGGCTGCAATTATATCCCAGCTAGGTAGCATTTGCCTCATGGGCTGAATGCTACAAACCATCCCCTGACTGCAACTCGCTTCATGCTTCTGTCTTACAAGCATCTTGCAAGAACGGTATTCAACCCAATTTAAATTACTTTATCAGACCTGCAAACGGGTTCATAATTCACTTTCTTTTTATTATGCATGTGTATCAAATGTGTATTTTTTGGGACTTTGTTTTGTTCACCTATTGTCTACCATTTTGAATGCACATTATTTCCCTCCTGCCCCGTCCACTTCTGTCCCTATTTGTTGTTGTAACTTCAAGTGGCATATTCTGGCCTAGGGTCGGAGGCCCAGGAGGCAGCAACCCCTCTTCCGCATAAAAGTGAGCCTGATTGCTCTACTGGCCGTTCAGACTCCCTGTAATGCCACTAATAAATGGGATGGTTAAAAGTGAGATCAGTGATCTCCCCAAATGGTCCATTAACACTATGGAAGGCTGTGCAAGTTGACATAGTATCCTTCCAAACTGTACTTCCATTAAGTCATATCCCCACACCCAGTAGAAAGAACAATGGCATGGATGGGGCAGCAGGCGGCATTGCCCTGGATAAGGCCTAGGCCAGTGCCAAAAGTAAATATACAACTGTTAACGCCTTTCCCTTTTTACTTAGAATACTCCTACAGTTTAATTAAGCTTTCTTTTACCACTATTCCAGACTTCCTGTTATTTAACCAAGGCTTCCATGCAATTCATAACTTTCCCACAAGCTCTTACTCCCCCCACCACTCTGTTCATTTTATTTATAGTCAGTTTTACACCATGCAACCACTAACTACTGCTACAAGTAGCTAACCTGCTATATTTCCCATCTGTTTGCATTACCACGTTCCCATTTTTCTTATTCTGATTACTTAACCACTACTAGACTACTGTTATCAACAGCTTTGATTTCTCCACTGCCTCCATTAAACCTCCTTTTGTCTCAATTACTGCCATACTTCCTAAAGACTGTCGTTATTTCTAGGAGCTTTGCATCAAAATGCGATAAGGTTATATTAGAAAACCACTGGTCATAATCCACCGTTGACAATTAAGATGTGGTTTGCAAATTCAGTTAAGGTTACTACAAGTCATTAAACTGGTGCTATTATGTCAGAATACTCCCATGTTATTTCTAAACTACTGACCTCCATGTCCATCTTAACTTCCAACACCCACACTAGGAACCTGTTCAAGCGCTGTCATTCCTAGCTACATAACCTCACCTCCTTAAATAGGGAATCTAAGTCAACAGATCATGTGTGGCAAGTTGTAGCAGGGTTATCATTTTAGCTTCATAATCATAAATCAAGATTGTGTACACCAGCCATTAGTTGTTACTGTTTGTTTATGACCTTATCTTTTTTCATCATTTATTGCAAAAATGTATATTATTTGACTCTAAAGACGTGAGAAAAGAAGAAGAATAATCTTGAACTAATGTTCCATTTTAAACTCTATTCATTTCATTGCAGCCTCTTTGACTGTCCTTTTATAACTGGAAATTACTAACCATTTATCATCACCTGCTCCTAGCTTACAGGACCCTAAGAACCTCGCTCACAGGCAATGCCATCTGTTTGATAATAGTCAAGCACAATAAATGACTGAAAACAATAAACCCGTTCTCTTATTACCTTTAAGCTGCATTTCCTTTCACTTTCCATTCACTTCCCTTACAAAACTGTATTTTGTTTGGTTGGCTGATTTGATTCACTTTTACGTATTATGTTTTGACCTATATGGACTTTCTACGTTAAACAAATTGCAATTAGTATAGCATGCTTTATGAATGAATGAATATTATGAGTAATGGTCATAAGAGGTGTGTTCATAAAACAATATGGCTGCCTCGTTTTACTAATTATATTAGTATGCATCATAAGAGAGTAAGAATAAATATATTATAAGTGTGATGAAAGGGCATTATATAGTCACATTCCATTTTCTAATGGGTAACTTGTTGCTGAATATCAAAGGTATTTTTCACTAAGTCTCTAGTTCAATAAGAGAAGAAATGCTATTTATTCTTTTATTCTAATCAGTCTTTTAGACTGCATTTTGTACGTTTACAAGCAAATGCATGTAGCACCAGGTCTCCTGAAACGTAGTGCTCCTAGGGCACTAGAAAAAGCAAAAAATTTTAGGATTAGCACTGGTAGCCATAATAAAACTAGTTTTATTATCTGACAACTGCAATAGTGATTAGCAGGGAATCACCATTAAAACAGCATCAATTGATTACAGATGAAGAACCTTCGGCTTGAGGAAATGCGTAATCCAGTATCATCAGCAAAACAATTTAGAGAGCCACTTGTTAATACCAGGGCAACCAGGTCATTTTGGATATTTAAAGCGTATCTATCTATCTATCTATCTATCTATCTATCTATCTATCTATCTATCTATCTATCTATCTATCTATCTATCTATCTATCTATCTATCTGTCCCATCTATCTATCTATCTATCTATCTATCTATCTATCTATCTATCTATCTATCTATCTATCTATCTATCTATCTATCTATCTATCTATCCATCTGTCCCATCTATCTATCTATCCATCTATCTATCTATCTATCTATCTATCTATCTATCTATCTATCTATCACATCTATCTATCCAGTATACTTAATGTATGTATAGTATAAATTCAGTATTATTGTTATTTACTTTTTTATAAAGTGCCATCATAGTCTGCAGTGCTGTATAATGGGTAAACATTACATAACAAGTAAATAACGTAACAATTCAACTTACAGAAATAGGTGCGCCCTGTGCAAATGAGCTTACAATCTAAGGCATTGGGGTATAGTATATGGATAAAACAGAACAAATTCTGGGGATACAGCTTTAAAAATACTCTGTAAAAAGAATAAAAACCACAAATGGTGCAATAATGTTTAAAAGGTTTAAAACAGCCCCCACTAGTTGTGCCACACTCACAAGATTGTAGTAGGAACTAGTGGGGGCTGTTTTAAACCTTTTAAACATTATTGCACCATTTGTGGTTTTTATTCTTTTTACAGAGTATTTTTAAAGCTGTATCCCCAGAATGTGTTCTGTTTTATCCATATACCTGTTATAAGGGGCTTTTTGAAGGAAGAGTCCTTGGGGAAGCTACCACATATGTGTTCCGAGGAATGAATAGAGGGTTAAAAAGCTAAGTACCCTGTTTTTATATTTTTTCATTCTTGTAGAACACAGTTACAATTGTATTGTATTGGGGTATAGTACACAAGAGGTAATAAAGAGGCTGAAGAACATGTCTGAAATCTGCCCATTCCTCACACAAGAAACAACAAAAATATTAATCCTCTCCCTTGTGATATCCCTTCTGGACTATTGCAACTCTCTACTAACTGGTCCCCCCCTCTCTTGTCTTTTGCCGCTCCAATCCATCCTCAACACTATAGCTAAATTAACCTTTCTCTGTCACTATTCCTCATATGCTGTTCCACTGGGCAAATTACTACATTGGCTCCTCATACCCTTCAGAATCAAATTTAAACTTCTGACCCTGACCTATAGAGCCCTTAACAACTCTGCACCCCCTTATATCTCTACCCTTCTATCCTATACACCCCTGACTGCCCTCTTTGTTCCTCCCATGATTTGCGCCTCACTTCTGCTGTCATTACCTCTTCTCACTCCCGTATGCAGGATTCCACCCGCACTGCACCCCTTCTGTGGAATTCCCTTTCTCCGTTGTACGCAACTTTCAAAACCAACCTTTTTAGAGAAGGATAGAACCTTCCTAACACTCTCAGCCATCCTCCTAATCAAGCCATCTGAATGTACAACAACTTCAACAGATCATCTGGACCCTATAAACTCATCCTCATTTAAGCAGTACTCTCCTATTGTTTCACTTCCCCCTCTTCCACCGAGGATTGTAAGCTCGCAAGAGCAGGGCCCTCTTCTCCATTGGTACCAGTTTGTTATTGTGTATGACTTTAAAGTATCCCACTGATTGTAACAGCTCTACGGAATCTGCTGACGCTATATAAATAAATGTAATGTATTGCAAACAAAGATGGGAGGGAGGGCGTAAGTTTGTAGGCGTCCCTAAAGAAGCGGGTCTTGAGGGATTTTTGGAAGGATTGAAGGCAGGGGGAAGACAGATAGGTTGGGGGAGAGCATTTCAGAGGATAGGGGCAAACTTTGAGAAATCTTGTAATCGTGCATAAGAACTAGAAATCAAAGCACACGACAGATGGAGATCATTGGAGGACCTAAGTTTAGTGGAAGGGGTAGTTGTGATAGGGCGAAGAAGGGGATTGAAAGAATGGAAGAGATGTTTGAGATTATGAGACAGGGAAGAGATAATGGAGGTGAAGAAGGTTTCCTAAGCAAGGGCAAAAGCAGAGCAGTCAGAATGTAGCTTGAATTTATAGTGCGGGAAATCAGACATAGAATGAGACTTTCCCCAACTATGTTTAGCAGTGTGTGAACAGCGTTGAAGGTGTTGGGTTAGTGTCGTGTTGGAAACAATAGCATCGTGAAGAGCAAGTAGTTGTTAGGGCTACAAGAGCAGATATCAGGGTGGAATGATAAAGAGATGTAGTGAGGTTAGGGGATGACATGTTTGAAATGGGAGGGAGGAGAAGGAGTAAATCAGCTGAGAATTTGTGAAGATTAAGCGAGCTAAGGTCTCTGGTTAGACAAGGTTGTTGCGAGGAAAGGGGATGGGTAAGAGGCAAGGTAAGAGACCAGGACAGGAAGTAATGGTCAGGAAGAAAGAAAGGGAATTTGAGAAGTTAAGGAGAGAGGACATGTTAGGAAAAAAATAAGGTCCTCGGTATGACCATAATTGTGAGTAGGGGAGTTAGTATGCTGTTTGAGACCAAAAGAGGAGGTAATGGGAAAGACTTGTGATGCCACAGGGCTCAAAAGGGTATTTACTGGGATGTTTAAGTCTCCAAGGATGACAGAGAGGAAGTTGGGAAGCAATGAGAAGTGTTAAGAAAGGTATTAGGAAGGCCAGGGGGGCTTTATACAACAGCAATACATAAAGAGATGGGATTAAATAACCAAATGGCATGAATCTCAGATGAGGAGAAAGTATGATGGAGCAGAGCAAATAGATTAAAAGGTGCAAGTTGGGGAGAGTAGGAAGCCTACACCTCCACCCTTTCCTTTATCAGGCCTGGGAGTGTCTTTACGGACCTTGTCATAATTAATTGAAAGTGTTCCTGTTTTCATTTCTAGGCTCATGTTTTAGTGCAATCAATGCTGACCGTTTTTACTATTAGTATATAGTGCACCAACTGTTCTATAGTGCACTCATTGTCATGATATCTTTGTAAAAAAACAAATACCATTATAACTAGAATTAAATAAAACTAAGACACGTGGAATCCATTATATATGGATAGATTTCCATAACATTTAGTTTAATTTACAAATAATTGGTATACATATACATACACATAGCGGGAACTTTGTGCTTGAGACAATCAAGATCACACAGTATGTTCAACAATTTGTTGATGCATCAAGCAACGATTGTATTGAATTTCCCATTAAAGTTTTATTATTTCCCTTATTGTGTTCCAATAGGGAAAAGCTGTGGAAAATAAACCTGTACAATTGATTAGAGAAGTATATCAGACTCAATTGAGGTCCAATAATCAAGTAATTATTGATGTTTTTGATGGAAATTAGTGAGCTTGGATTACCCCTAAGGCAACAGCTGTCTGTTTAACAAATGTGGTCATAGTAAAGGTTTTATTTGGTATTGGAGGAATGGGCAAAATAATATTCTTTAATAACCAGTAATGCGATATAAAATTCAGAAAAAAGCAAATGGTATATTATTAAAAAATAATTGCATAGTCATGTGATGGATAGATTTGTAACCTCGTAATTACTCTTTAAATCAGTAAAATATTAAGAACCACATTATTATCATTTAAAAACAATATACGCTTTCCTTACAGCTAGAAGTTTACCTCATAGGTACAAAAAATAGTTGAAATATTTGCCATTGTTTATACTGTTTCCAAACATATTTATGTACAAAATAGCATTATGTTTCACATTTAAGTATAGAAGAAAAACACTCAAAATAGCTGCTTTACATGAATTACTATCGATGATAAATTTAGCCATTAATAACGAGGAAATTACATTATTACAGATGTAGGCATAGCGGTAATGTTTTTTTTTTCTAAACATCATTTACTTACTGTTGTCAGTAACCGTGAATCACACCTACTGTAACCATGTTAACATATAAAGAATAATTTATGTGTTTTAATTAATATTACTATAAGACAAATGAAGATACAACTTTTTATTGGAAATAAAATATGTTATTCATTTAATTGATTTTATCTTGTTTTGTCTTTGGTGCCTTACATGAGTCCTATGTAGTTGCATTTTAGTGACATCATTACAGAATGTTTTCAGACTGTGAATGCTTAATAATGTTCTTTCCATTAATAAAGGTTTCAATTTGATTAAATAGAGATTGGACAAGTTTTATATATTTTAATTACTGAATTTGTACCTATACTGTGCAACTTGGTCTATGTTGAAAGAGCTTGCTCTTTCTGCTAGCACAGGCCACTGATTTCTAGAACGGTAGAAACCCCTCTCTCGAGAGGAATCTGGTAATTGAATACAAGTTCTTCCATACATTGCAATACAAATTTCTTGATATAAAAAAAACCAGCAATGCATTTTATCTCATGTAATAAAATCGTGCCTACAGGGAGAGAAACACATATACAGAAACTGCGAGTCACAGCAATGCAGCTTAAACCAATGATCACGATTTACAGTTATATGCAAGGCTGTTTAAAACCCAGAAAAATGGACAGCAACATAAGAGTGATGTCACCGAAAAAGTGCAGCATTTACGGAATTCTTCCCTCTACTACATTTATTCATTCTTTACACAGGGGGACAGGTTATAGTTAAATACACCATAATTCTATACACATATAACGAGTCTAAAATATTTATTAATAAAGTTAATTTTGGGGTATAGTTACAAATATAGTGTCACAATTGTTATTATATAAAATATAAGAATTTGCTGCGAAAAAACCCAGATTGGTCGATAACGAGCTTTTAGTGCATTATATTGATGTGTAATCATAAGAGTAATAGGTTAAGAAAATAATCTCTTTTTTTATTGTAAAATCCCTGAGGATCTTCAGTTCTCTAAAATTCTCCCAAAAAATTTCTGATTACGCATTTTAGGGTCCTCACAGTGCCTGAATACAGCAAAAAAGAGATGAAATGGGGCAATATGGAAGGCCGAGCTCACACCACATGCATCAGTAGGTCATCTTCACATCATCAAATAAATAAAAATAAGCTTTGTAAGTAAGGATATGGGTAGAAGGAGGAAGTATGGTCTCAAATGAGACAAGAGTATAAACATAACCTGTTATTCTGCTTTATTGACAATTCTTTCCCAAAAGGATGCACATTCTATTCATTAGTAACAGAGGTGCTATTTATTTTAGACAAAAGAGCAAAGAAATCCCGGATGATCTGTAATTCTGTTCCCTCCTCTGAAGTCTTAATGATATCAAAAACAACTGAGATTTATAAGGATCTTTTCAATCTATCAGTGTCTGCTTTTGTGCAACATGACAATTACGCGTTCCTTGAAAAAGTGATAAATCACCCAACTCTTTACATGATTAAATAATTATTTTGGGGAAGGGTCTGGGGATCCAACAGTACCAGGAGTGATGATTTAAGTACCGCATTCAATTATAAAAGTGTTCATTTCAGAAGAATAGGTGAGCACCTTTTAAGCGTTAATGAGAACGAAACTGATAAATGAAGTCATTGAAGTTAGGTTTTCTCCCAGAGAGTCTTGCTGATCCTAAACCATTCATTCTCAAGGTGAAGACAGACTCTTATCTCCCGCTGAAAATGTATTACATAGTCTCCGAGTCTAGCATCACATGTTATATACTATCTTAAAGCAGCTTTCAATGCAGAAACTGCATATCATATTTCATTATCAACTTCATATAAACACTGTTTGCGCTCAGGATGAATGCTCATCACCTGTGACAACCATGTGAAAGCAACATTATTTTATTATGTTTATCAGGAAATCAATTGACAAATAAAGTTTATACACATAAAGTTAAAACCGGTAACATTATGCTAACAGGAACTCAAGGATTCTTTTTCAATTACAAGTGCAAAGTCCAAATGATACAATGGCGGTTATTCATTAATCTTCCATCCACGGTGACAACACAGAAATTCTCATTGAAAACTATGCACCCAATTGCAAACACTCATATCGGTTTTCTAGCCTAAAACGTCCTACTAGTAATTGTCAATATTTTAGATGGGAAATAAAAACCTGTCCTCTCTCTACTTCACAATACATTGTAATCCTATAATTTAATTATTAGTTTTATGTTACTTTAATTTAGTAATATTTTTCCAGTTTAGTAAGACAGATATTCTAGACTGCTCAAGAAACATTCACTGATCGTCAGCTTTATCAAGATGAGCATTGAGAAAGCAGTAGAATCAGCTTAGTTTTAAACCTTATCCTTCAAAAACCATGGTTGACTGTGTTTATAAAAGGATCATAGAAAGGATACAGGTAAAGTGTAAATGCTGCATAATGTTCTGATACTTGGATTCTTTATATTAGGGTGACCACATTTTATTTATATATAGTATAAAATACATTTTATACTATATATATATATATATATATATATATATATATATATATATATATATATATATATATATATATATATATATATATATATATATATATAATATACACACTGATTCACATATACACACCATTACATACACATAACATACATTATATATTAAAAGTCCAATTGTGGGTCTGTCCCGGGCAATTCAGGACATGTGGTCACCCTACTTTAAATAGAATTGCTCCAAATTCACACAAAAGATTTTTGAAATAGCCAGGGACTGCCCCCTTTTTTCTATTCTCATCTATATGTGAAAGGGTGTAATTGCACTGCAGTTTTTACCTATATCTTGAATGTTTTTTTTTACTGGATTTTGAGACACTATTCTTAATATAATAATGCACAATATAAAAGCAAAGTAACATTTAAATCCCATAAGAAGTTCAGGACACTGTATATTAAGATTATACACAATATGCCCTTGGCTAGAGAATCCTTTCAATTTCTCTTTAATTATCTGGTGTGTGGATATATTTACTGTATATACCCAAGTCCACATGATGTGAAATGGTGTGGAAAGAAATTCAATTAAAAAACACTACTAAATTTAATTAAATTCCAGATAATTATTTCAAAAGTTCACAATGAAGAACTCAATACGTATATGTAGAGTTTTTGGTTTTTAACATTTTTAATATTACTGATTAAACATTAATTTACATATATCGTTTGGTAACTTTTCAAAGTCTAGGACTAATTGTTAAACCTATCATTTCAAAATAAAAGCTTGTGAGCATTGTAGCCATCAGTGTCTGGGGAATGGTAGTTTTTAAACAGACTTAGTTGTAGTTTAACAGATTTTAAGATCAGTAGGGCTTATTCACTAAGAAGCTAGGTCATGCATATATTCTTTAATTTTCACACAATTTTAACACACTTGTAGCAACTTTGAGAGTTAATAAATTCCAAAGATGTTTTTGTAAGTAACATCAACTCAGGGCCGGCCCAAGACATAATGCCGCCTGGGGCGAAGTTTAAATTGCCCCCCCCCATTATCTACCCTTCCTCTGCCGCCCCCCCTTTATCTACCCTTCCTCTCCCTCCCTATCATCTACCCTATCCCCCTCCTCCTTCTTTGTACTTACCTTTCAGCAGTCCTGCGGCAAGTCTTCCTGCTCGGTCTTGGTGTCAGCTTGTAATGCTGAGCGCCGGAAATGACGCCATCTTCCGGTGCTCAGCATTACAAGCCGGCACCGAGACCGAGCTAGAGGGCTCGCAGAGGAGAGAGAGGGGCGCCGAGCGGGTACTGACAAATTGGTAAGCGAAAAAAAAGGCGCTTGGGGCAGTAAAGTGCCGTCCCTTCAAAAGTGCCGCCTGGAGCAATTGCCCCACCCTGCTCCATTGTAGGGCCGGCCTTTTTTTTTCTTTTTTCTGACTATTGTGAGGCATGTTCACTCTTGGTCAAGAGTAAATCTTAGTTGCCATTCAAAGGTATGCGAGGCTGGCATTTTGTCCATCTCATACAAGTTGGCCTCTGCAAATCCTCTTCATCTGCTAACTAGAATTCAGTCAACCTTTAAAGAAAAGACTAAATAGACCAATTAAAATATCAAACGAGGCAATACTTTACTAAAAATTGCTCCAATTTCAGTTTGACGAGATCTATCAACTGATTTCATTGGACCAGCAGAACTAGGCCCCTGAATGACTTAATAATCATGACCGGCATCATGTTCTGTATCAGTGATCAGTGATATTATATGGATAGTCTTGATCTATATGCTAGTAGTTGAAAAGTCTGTCTACTGAGGTTAAATTTATATTTGTTAATCATGTAGACATAAACATATCTATAGAGAGCAGAAGGTAAAATATATAATATTCCAAGCACACACACTTTTACATAATGTTATATATATATATATATAAATATTCATATAGAATTTCATACGGATTTGGACTGTAGTCGTTCAAGCCCTTGATATCTGTTCTGACAACCTTTTGATTGTTTTTTTAGAATGTGGGTTACTGGGGTTATGGGGAGTGTATCTGTGCTTCTAAGTATGACAGATCTGCTTTACATCTACAGTATACAATAAGCAATTAAAAACCAACTGCTGCATTTAGTGATGACTGCTACAGTTGTATGTTTAGAGCGCTGCAATAAAACTATTCTATTGAGGTGTGATGGGAACATACAGGTGGCATGAAATCTATCGTGTTGGGTCAAAGAAACAAATAGGGAGTATGATAAAATGATTTATTTCCCTATTCAATTGTATGTGTTATGAACACATTTCTTAGCTTCAGTTAGATAAATATACATATATATTCACATTATTGGGGTCTTCACTCAAGATGAGTAAAAAGTAAGGAATGATTTACCTATTGGATAGGTCACTCCTACAATGTTATAGGCAGACATAAAAATGTTCTTTTTTCCATTTTAATCAATAGTAGTAATATATTCTCCCTATTTCCGTGTCCAGGAGGAGTATGGTAATGATGATCATCTAACATAAGTATTGAACGTTCAGTAATTCGGCAATGAGTTATTGGTAATTATTTCTGCTAGATTTTATAATAAGTTCTATTGGATTCTGATATTTTGCTACTGAAACGTGACAAGTAATCGTTTCAGAGCCAGATGTCCGAAATGAGTAACATTTAAATACTCCACACAATATCTAAGAAAGCCTGTATAGGTTTTCTTGATCTCATAGTATTCCCAGCTATTCGCACCCGTTTCTTTCTCCCTGAGATTCATATCACGCAGTCTTAAGATGCCATAGAATAATATAAAAGACTTTTTTTATAATATAAAAAATTCTTTATAATATAAATAAAATCTCTGACCTTGCACATAGACATGGCTTTTCCAGCTTTACTTGGGAGTTTTTTCTACAAAAGCACTGACAAGCGTCTTAAAATGAAGTGCAGTAAGTTATACAGAAACTTACATGCAGCAACAATTATTTTCCCGCGAGAATTTCTCCAGGCAGAAAGTGCTATCCTTTTCACTCAGCTTTAGTACGTAGCCACCGACTCCATTATATGACAATATTGTTTAAACATTTATGTATGTATGTGTATGGTGTTAGAGCGAGTCTGCGTGTTATTTATATGTGTGCGTTTTAGCCCTGATAATAAACATACTAAACAATAATAGAATTCTGATTAGCTTTTCAGGAAAGTTGTTTTTTTTTTTTTTTTTAGATAAATGTAAAATTAGCATTTTCACTCTTTGAATTCATTACTGCATTAAAACCATGGACATAAAAGCTTTATCATACTTTTTATAGCAGTATAAAACTGTGACAGTTTAAGTCAGGAGCTTCAGCTTTAAATGTACATGTGACTCATGAAACCTTGACCAATTCGGCTTTTAATGTCATAGTAAGGGAATGCTAGCTTAAAATAAAGTGCATCATTTTTGCCGTCCTAATATTTACCAGAGGCATTTCATGCAAATGTCCCCTTATATCCTAGGATTTTGTAATGAAAAATACATTGAAATTCTCCTGTCTGCTCATTAGGAAGTTATACGAGACTGCCTGGACATTTTTTTAAATGCGCAGTTTCTATGTAAAATTATCATCACGCATAACATAGAGAAGGAAGCAATGTAATATCTCACATATAGCACAACCCAAAATAACAGGTCATTTGTGTATTATTACTTAAAGGGACACTGCAGCCATTATATGCACTTTAATAAGTGGCCCATTTAAAGTTTCATGGTGCCCCTTTTGTAAATGCATTGGGATACAATCAGTATTAGGGATATTTTGGATAGGAAGATAAATTACCAAATCTGCAATAATTTACAACACTGGAGGCAGTAGATTTTAAAATCCTGAACCAGTTATTGAGTTCTATTCACTAAACAGAGAGCGCATGCAAGTTGGCAAAAAATGCAAGTATGCAACATATTCGACCTTTTGTTTATTGTCAGCTTGCATTTGCACTCATATACACCTAACTGACAGAGAGCTGAGTTCATGCAAATTGTTTCTCAAGCAAGCTGCATATTGATTAACCCACATGTTTCTTGTGAGTTGCAAATGTGAGTTGGAAGAAAGTGTCAAATTGAAAAAGTCACTTAAAAGTCATCATAAGGAAGATATAAGGAGACATACAACTCATCCTCCCAATCAATTAACACGTCAAGAAAAAAAATGAATTAATGAAACAAGAAAAAAAAACAGTGGTCACATATACCCGATTAACCTACAGGGAGTCCACAATAGCCCTCTTCCCATACCCCATGTTATAGGTATCAAGTTTGACCTGGGAGAATACAGCCCACCTACATCCACTTACTTACTCATAGGATGTATGAAGCCCATCTTGTACTAGTCCCATACCCACAATCCCAAACCTAGTGGTTAAATAAAATACCCTCAGGAAGCATAGAACCTACAGATAATCCCCATCCCCTGCCTAATAGTATTTTAGATTAGTCATCTACTCCACTACCCACACACACCTACACCTACCCACACCTACACCTCAAAGTAGGGGAAAGAGGTCCATCCAGGGCACCCTTTGGATACCAGGAGAGTAGAGAGGTAATATCACGACCCATCAATTTAAATACGTATAGAGATTTAACAAAGAAGGGGCTTTTTTCTAGAAAGAGAACTGTTAGAACAACAGGTCATACATAAAACTAAGGGGTCAGAGGTTTTGATGTAATGTAAAGAAGTTTTGCTTTACTGTGAGAATGTAGATAAGTGGGACAGTCTCCCAAGAGAAGTGGTAGAGGCTAATACAGTGAGGGATAGGGATGATGCTCTTCTGAATCTAAGACAAGACTATCAGGAAAAATGGACAGACTAGACAGGACGAATGGTTCCTATCTGCCACCAAATTCTATGTTTCGATTATTCTATCCCATTAGCACCCAAAGGGGAAAAAACTGTAAAAAATATTTTTTACTTATTATTCAATACAATCTAGTGATAATCCATACCATCTTTCAGTCCTCATCTTTGGCGCATGGAAAGGGGCCTTCAAAATCAGGGAATCATTCAATCTGCATGAAATCACCTGCAACTCGCATGTACTCGTCAGCAACATGTATACTACAGACTATGCAAGTTGCTTGTGAGTGCTAGCATGTGCATCGAGCACCTTCAACTTGACTGATAACCTGACTTTTTAGTGAATAGACCTACATGACGTGGAGTAGCATACAGGTCAAATCTGTGTCAAACCTATATCTTCTATCAATAGGAACTTTATTGTTGTTTTGCAACAACTATGATTAAGGTTGCCCCAGTTGTGCATTTAAACAAATAAATCATGTCATTTTTTCACATGACTTTCCATACAATCTATTGCCCCCACCCTGCAGTTCCCTTTTGCTCTACAGTGTGTTTCTATGAGTAAGACTCTGTATAACCACAAATACAATTACTGCTATTAGGAGAGAAATCATTAGAAGCATCAAAACATTTTATATTAATGAAGAGACTCACGGTCTCACTAATGCTTGGAAAAATAACTGTCCTCCAAACATTCTCCACTCAGTAAGTGAAAATCTAGTCATTGTTGTGTGCTGCTTTCTCTTGTCTCATTCTGTTTCTTTTCTTTTGCAAGTACGTGTTATGCCTTCTGGTGCTGGTCCTACCCCATAGACCTGTCCTGTCACTGATTGCCTCCATACTAGTGCTCAGCTCACAGCCACTGAGCCTCAGCAGAGCTTTTGAGAGATTGGGGGTGTCATCAATGGTTGTCTCCACTTAGATAATAAGGGACCTGTACCTAATAAGAAAAAATACATTTAATTCCACTGGTACTCAGCAGCTAGTATATGTCACCTTCCCTACACAGTCCCGGTTTGCCTGATATAGACCAAGGCAGCGCTGCACTTGTTCAGACCCTTACTTTGGTGAAGGTAGTGCTACCTGAGGTGAATTATCGACAAAAGGCATCTTGTATTGGGATCCTAGTCTGCATCTCAAAATAAGAACCTGTGGGCCAGACTGCTGCATAAATCTTCCATAGGACTTTTATAGTGGAAGATAATAACAGTGCAGATGCTACCTATGTCTTACTCGGCTGCAAAGACCATGGATAGGGAGCTGGGTGTTGGATCAGTGTTTAACCAAACTCTTGGGCCACACAGACTGACAAAGAAAATAATTCTGGCTGGACATTTTCTACAGGAAGTAAAAGTAAAAATTGCTGAAGCTCCAAATTAGACACATATGAAATCTAGAAATATAACATTATGAAAACAAGGAATCTTGGAAATATGTTAATTTATAGCTAGTATACAGTATGCCATTGTAACACATATAGCATATTGTTGATTTTTTACAGTTGTTATTGTTTTTCATCAAAGACTCTCAGTTGTCCGCTTATTTTTTACCCTGACTTTGTTCTATAAGTATGTTTGTGTTTATATAAATATATATATATATATATATATATATATATATTACAGTTTTTTCAATAAATCCACATTATTACTTTAATTTATATAGATTATAAATATATTTCAATTATTAGAAGTGCTAGTACAATTATTGCTTAAAAAAATATTTAATAATAATAATAAATAATAATAAATAACATTAATAATAATATTTAATATTTAATAATACATGGAAATATTTTGCTTAATAAAAACTTATTAACGTTTAATTAATTAAATTATTTATCATTAGAATCTTTAGCATTTGTTTGAAATGTATCTGTCATTGCTTTTCTCACTAGGTCCCTTTAATTGTAAATCGGCTCAAAATTAGAAGGATGAATGTAATTAATATATTGTTACTTTAATATTACAATATGATTCTTATGAAATAATCAGTTTCAAGATGATATAAAATGGAAAAAGATCCACTAATATAAATGAGACTTTAATATGAGCAGTGTCGGTGTTGATTAAGTTCCGATTCTGCTATGTAAGAAGTAATTAAAAAAATGCATTAAATGAAATTAAAAGATTCATTTCTGCTACACATGTTCTACAATACATTTTGATTAAGCAGAGAAAGAAAACTATTGCACACATATCTGTGATGTGTCTTCATTTGACCAGGATATTCCCAAATGCAAGGCTTACCTTCCGTGTCATACCACAACTTATGATTTAACATACTTCTCCAAAGTTTTTTTTCTGATATTTAACCCCCCTCTCACTCCAGTGGGAAGGGGAAAAGTTGGGTATGGGTGTATTTAATTTAACCCCCCCCATCATCCCACCAAGAACAGAATGGGGGTGATAGAGAGGCAGATTTATTCTTAAAGTTTTGAATTTTAACCTATGCCATAGACATTGAATATAAATATATGCAAGGCGGGGGGCATAATGGTGATACAGTATTTATCAAGGGCTGGGACATCAAAGCATTTATCGGGCTAGGATTCCACAAATATGAGCCAACAATAATGGCAATATAACATCTGTGACCAGGGTTAAAGGTTTTCATGGTTCCTAATTATTCTAGCGCCCTATACCTACCGGCTACCCAGAGCCCCACCTTGTGGGATGCTGACATGAGTGGGCAGTCCCACTAACATCAGTTAGTGGTCCCACTGAAGACGAAGGACACATGCCATAGTTGGAGGGGAAGTGGGCGTGCTGCTCCCGTGATCTGAAGTTTTCTCAGACTCACAGTTTAACTGTAATAATGCCTCATTGGTGTTTCCTCTTTATGCATTTAGAATCAATGGAAGTAAAGATATTTTACAGGTGAACGTGTTTTCATGGGATTTTGTGAGTGCAACTGTCCTTATGGTCCAAGTGTTTTCAGACTTTACACTATTATTTGTTTTTTTCATATGCTCCACGATTTCTCTAGTTTTTATTCTGACAGAATAGAAAGTTGAGATAAACTACGAAAAGCAAAGTATGCTGGAGACCATTTAATTACATTTACCTTGTGCATAGTGTTTATGTTAGCTCCCTATACTTATATTAAAAGCTAGACTTAGCAGTTATAGACAAAGCACGTCATAGTGGTTATAGCAACAAGCTTATGATAGAAAAATAAAAGTTTTTGTTCTGCATAATGCAAAGATTAATTTCTCAGCAACAGAATATTAACTAAACACATTAAGTTTTATGTTAAAACATACTTTAGCTGACTGTTCTGTAATAAAGTAGCAGTGAAGTGTTTTGAAAATGCATTTCTTTAATGTGAACAAAGCCCATAAACTGGCCTGATTTGCAAACCATCCTCATCTCAGTTCTACACCTACACAACACAGCTTTACAGAATGACTTTTGGCACTTTGCATTAATTAGCAGGTTGCATTTTTGGCAACGAAAAATATATAAAACTCAACCAAGCATAATAACCAAGCATAAATGTAATCTGTCATACAAACCATTAATTAATCTGCAAACCTAAATAATTAGCTTCAATTAAATATATATTATATTTGTAGAGGGCATATTACTATCCTCTGTTTTATTTTTTTAAGAATGTAGGATACACAAATAATAAATATGTGGCAGCTGCTATCAGAGATGGGTTAATGATCCTGATTGTTTAAATTATAACAGGGCTGGCAAGGGGGTGTGGTGGGGGCAATTGTCCCACTGACTTGCCCTGAAGCCTTATTGTGGTTTTGCTTGTAGTTCCACATACAGCCACCAGGGTGTCTAGCAAAAACAGGACCTTTAAGAAACAATGCACTAATTAACTGTATCCTTTCTGGATTAGTATGCATTCCCTTTTTTGTTAGTGTTCTCTTTCAGACTGAATAATCAAGACGGGGTACTGTATTCATTATGTGCTTTGAGCTGCTTTAGTACTGGGTCACTTAGCTGGCATTGACTATTGGACTGAATGCTGCCAGCTGCCCCCTGATTTGGATAGGTAATACCAGTAACAATTATGGTCAGACACTTGTTTTTAATGTTTAAAATGTGTAAATAAAAGTTAAAGTTAAGCGTGGTGATGCATTCAGTAACATAGGTTGTATGAGGTCAGCTGAGCTGATTTTTTATGGCAATGCTATGAAGTCCCTTCCAGCATACACTTACAATATGCTTACAATGGACTAACACAGGTAGTATGATAAGGAGTCAAGGTGTTTAGAAGATTGAGATAACAGGGATATAACATATATAAATAGATATTATCCAGTTCTTTGAAAACATGACATTATGTAAAAACTAGAACTGTTAAAAAAGAAAAAAGCACATTTTTTAAAACAGATTTTTATTCTGTTACTAGTAAAACACTAAAACTGGTCACTTTTATGCCAATATAGTTTTTTTGAACTTTTCAGTCCATTTTTTTCAGCATGAAAGAGTTCTCACTGAAATCAGATGGAGTAGTGACAGTCGTGACAATTATCACAGAATGCACCATTAAAAGTATAATGGCATAATGGGGTTTTATATTAGGACAGATTTTCTTTTGAAATGTTTCATTGATGTTTGTGTCTCTGACTATGCCTTTTTTTTACTCTTTTTCGTGAAATCTTGGCTTCTCAATGAAGAAGTGTGTGCTTGTATGTCATGTCATATAACTGTATTCCCAGTAGTCCCCAGGTTACTTTTAGCTTTTGTTGATTTTTAGCCCCTAGACTTATATTGACCGTGAGACATGCCAGACTTTTATTCTGAAACCTCTCATAAGAATAGTTCAATTTCAATCATAATAATTCAGAAACTTTCTAGAACGTTCTTACTGCATATCTTGGTTGGTGGAATGGACAATGTTTTATTTTGTATTACTAAATAAACAAAAAAGAAGTTGTGTTTTTCAGTGTCTGTTGTCAGTGGCATTTTGTTGCGTTAATTCAGTTCACGAACTAAGTCACACACTATACGTCAACATTACAAGACTGGTGGGACTTAGAGGATTGATGTCACAGGTGGGGCTGTTCCAGAATTGTCTCTCCAACAAAGATTTCAACCAAAGTATGCAGATACACATGAAAAAATAGACACAATTGTTATTCTTTATTACCATTCAATGCTTAGATAGATGCAAAAAAAAACCCTTTGAAAAATCAAATTGGAAGGTTTAAGATCTGCTTTTCATAAATTGCATTATTTTAGAAATTGGTAGATTTAAATTGTATCCAGCAAGACTAAAATTATATTCTTGATTCATAGTAAAGGTTACAAAACAATGAGCCAAATAATGCTACTTTCTTTAATAAAAGAGTGGATGTGGTCAAACTGTGGCATTCAGAAAGCTAACTCAATGGTGCAAAAGCTCATTAAAAGCTTAACTCGCTCAGAGGGATTAAATAAATCTAGCGGTTTATTTTCATTTTTTGTAAAGTTCTACCATGAGGCCAATTTAAACATGTTTTGTTTTACAGTATTGACTCATGTTAACATATATAAAGTTTTAGAATTGTGCATCGCTGAAACAAAGGTTTCTAATTTCTGTTAATTGTGTCTGTGAGTTAAACCTGATTAGAATGAACAAATAATAATTATCTTGTTTATTCTTTTTCCGAACAAACATTTGAAAACACACCAGAAATAGAGAGATAATTGTGGAGGTTTTAAAAAGGTATGGTTCTTACCATGCCGCGATTCATTTTGTAGGATAGTTTTTAATATGTCCGTGCCAACAGGATATTAGAAAAGCACTATCGGTGACATTCATATTGACATAGTGGTTGTAGTAAAGTTAAATTCCTTTGCTTCCCAAAGTTGCCATTTGCTCTAAATTGCATTGTTTGGTGATTTCCCCCCCATACATATATATATATATATGAGCCTATTATGTATTTCAGCTAAATAAAGAATAGATGGTGGTGTGTCTGTAATTTGTTAACAGAAAAATATAGCCCATATGATTTGCAACTTCTACAGTTGATAACATATTCTGAAGTTCTTAACGGGGCATTGTGGCTCTGTTTAGCAGATGCTTTAATGCATGTCCAACACAAAGGGCTGTGTAGTACTTTCTACTGACGTCATCCAGTTATCATACTATCTGTTATACACAACTATTCACTGGCTTTCATTTAAAAGAGACACAGATAATCTTCTTTGAAAAAAAATAACCTGATTGAAACCTACTACATAAGACAATTTAGACACGCACATTTTTATTGGTTCCGAGCTGTTCTCTAATGGTGACCTGTCCGTATTCATGCTGATGCTGCACATACGAGAGTCAAACAAAATTTGGCTTAAAAAAGTAGAGTCTGTATGCTCAGATGTAGGCTGGGGGATGTAAACAAAATCCCTACTCTGAACTAAAAGCAGCAGGCAGATGATATTCTAAACAAGACATGACACATATCCTAAAGATTAATTCAATTGGAATTACACAAATGTTCTGTGAAAAGTGAATTATCTCCCATATAACAGCTTGAGATAACATCCTGTCATTTCTCATTGATGTGGAAATCATAGGTCCCCCAGTCCAATTTGTATTTAAGTAATTAGACTTTTCCAATACAAAATATCAAACAGTAAAAACACATTATATATATATATATATATATATATATATATATATATATATATATATATGTATATTTGTATTATTGTTATTCTTTCCGTAAGCCCGGGTGCCTCATCCTTTTAATGCACTATGCAGCCTCTTACTTCTCCTGACATTCTAGGCTCTCTTTTTTAGGAGAGACCCGCTAAAGTCTTCAAGAAGGAAGGCGGCCAAAAAGCACTGCCCCCCCAAAAAAAGAAGCAGAGTCTTCAAGGACCCTACTTCACTGTTGCATTTTTCAGTAGAAAAAAACCCCAAAATCATGTGATTTCAAAATCAAGTAACTAGTGACCCCACAGACAAAACCAGAGGGTTCCCAAAATAGCACCTCATCTTCATGTACCTACTCTGCATCAAGGCCAGTGGACCAAGCTTTCCCTCTCTCACTCGATCTTAGTCAAAAATGTAGTTATATAGCATCTGCAGATTCCGTAGCGCTGTTACAGTCAGTGGAATAATTTAATATATACTACATATACAGTGGCCTGAACCTGACCCCAAAATGAAGGGAGGGGCGGCATGACCAGGTTTAGAATTAGGGTGAAGGAAGAGACAGCTAGTTGGTGGGAATTCCGGACCCGGTTATGTTTAAAGTTAACTTAGGGTCAGCCTATGAAGAGCAGCAGGATAGGTTTGTTTTAGGTGAATAAAAGGTTAACCAATGGAAAGGCTGTAGGTGTGAAAGGTGGTAATTTGGAGCATTCCACCCACCCTCTCTGTTTTTATGTGGAATAGGTGTTTTGGTTTTTGGGTAGCAGTGGTTCAAATCTGTTTAATTGTTTTTTTTGTTATTGAGGAATTGGTAACCAGGTCAGTCAAGTCACGAGGAGATGTGGCCAAATTGGCAGAGGGTGGGGGGAGTTACAGGACAAGTTGCCCATTGTATAAATTTACTGTAGTGTCACAGTGTGTTTTCACATGTTAAATAAAGCTCTGTGGCTTACACATTCCAAAGACTAATTATGTTCTTTATTATTGGGGGGGAAGAGGTTCGAGAAAAGGTGTTTGTTAAAAATAAATAGAACCCTATAGGCAATACCTGGGTCAAGTAGATTCAGCTCAGTTCAATCCCAGTGACCAGACACCTTTTTTTCTTAAAACTCTGCTTTTGTTTACTTGCAAGAAATAAACTTTCTTTTTTTTTCTAGTCCTGTATTATTGAAGTGTCTCTGAGATTAATATTATGTAATTTTCCTTAATGACAAAGCCCGTACATGTATTTTTGTTTTCAATAGGTTTAGGGACCGCCCATTGTCCTTAAGGGGTTAAAACTTGTAAATTATACTTAAAGTGGACTTTATACAGTTAACTACTATACAACTACTGCAAACAGAAACCCCTGTAACAGGCTTGTGCTTTAAAAACCGATTTAAGTCATGAGAGATAGCGTGTCACCAAGAGAAAACATGTCACAACAAGTCACGGTAAGTAAGAAAAGAAAAAATATACTCTGAAACTAACAGCTACCAAATTAAATTCTTGCCTTTATTAAAACTGCAAATGGAACCATCACACCTGCTTTAGGGTATTATTTCTTTATCTGAAACTTTTAAAATAAAATGTTTGGTTTTAAAGAAAATACCAGTATATTAACCTAAACTTTGTTATTGCATTGTTATGTTAGTTGTGTTTGAATTTGTTTCTAAAATTTTTGTTAAGTAAAGTTTAACATATATATTAAGGGTTCAATCTGACCAGCTGTAAGCTGTTAATATACCGTATTGGCTCGAATATAGGCCGCACTTTTTTCCCCCACTTTAAGCCGGGCAGGCAGCGGGGTTAGGATACAGATCCCCCGCAGCGGTGCAGGGGACCTGTATCCTACTGTCTGATACGCTCAGACAGAATCCCCTGCCAGCACTTCCCACGGGGGGTGCCGGCACGGGAGGTTGTCTAAGCGCATCGTGCGGACCGTCCGCACGATGCGTTTTACCTCTGCCCACCCCCGACTTACCGGAGCAGACTCCCGGGTGTCTTGCGGGGCCGGCGGGGGACATCTACGCAATACACGTATACACGTATACAACGGCACCGGAAGTTGTATACGCGTATTGCGTAGATGTCCCCTGCCGGCCCCGGAAGACACCCGGGAGTCTGCTCCGGTAAGCCGGGGGGGGGGGGGGCAGAGGAGGACAGTGGCAGCATATCTCGGGGGGGGGGGACAGAGTGGCAGCATGTTTTTTTGGTGCTTTTTTAAAGAAAAAAAACTTTTTCTTTAAAAAAGCACCAAACTTTTAGGGGGCGGCCTATATCCGAGCCAATACGGTATTTTGGTGCATGATGACTGTTACAGCTCAGGGTATGCTATGCCTTTGATCAATTAGCTAGGCTTTTGAATACCGTGGTTTGGGGCCAAGCTGACCACCACAAGATCCTCCTTGGTAGCCGCCCTCATTACTTCAGGAAAACCAATGCAATACACAAGAAGCTGTTCTGAGTTTCAGTGTATCAAATAATCTTCCCCATGATCACTTCAAAGACATTTTCCCTAGACTTAAAGGGAGCTCAACTGAAACACGTTGTATTAATCACTGAGCATTCTAGCAAAATTAGCTGCAACTGAAATTCACCAACTTTCAGAGGCAGAATGGAATAGATTAGTAAAGTTTTAATGTTATACTTTCTCCTCTCTTTTGATTTATGCAGTATTTTAGATGTTTTTGAAGATGTTCCTTTTTTATTACACATGGCTGGTCCAAGCAAACAATGTATTTCCCAGAGGGAAGCGATAACTCTATTAGCCTCACTTAGAACAGTTTGTGAAGTTATCAAATGTAATACGTTGACAGATATTAATAAAATGGGTGGGCATACGTTATCTTTACAACGTATATCATTAATCTTTATTTCAGTTATACATCTCCACTCAATTCAGCATCACATCTCTACGAGTGTTTAATCGACATTCATTATCTGTCAACATTTTCCTCTGTAACATATGAAGCTAGTGTCTAGCACACTGGAAAATAAAATATTAAAGGTAGCTATAAAAGTAAGATTTTATTACCCTATTCAATTTTATCAATACTTTCCTGTATGCTTTCATATATATATGAGAATTTGAATTTACAATTAAGATGAGGAATTTTATATCATAAAGATTTTTGAATCACAGGACACAATGGCAAGTATATTACCTATATGTTTCTAATACGTTGAAAAGGCATTTTTTAAAGATAGCCCTGTTGACTCCTAATTATAGTCATATTACTTTGGAATACTTAATGGGTATAGATACTGCAGATCTCTCAGTCTGACGTATGACAGACAATTCTAGAGGCAATATCCATAAGTGAATTAATAGGACAGGATGCTACCAGAGAAATAAATCCTAAAAATATAACCTAGCACCTTTAGCAATACTGTACTACATGTGGGTCACAAATCTCACAATGAATAGTTATTCTTCATAGTCTAGACAAATAGCCTGTGTTTAAAATGTTTACAAAACTGAGGAAAATTATGCAAGGGTTAAATAAAAAATACATAACCAGTGAATAACCTCCTCACATGGTGCAGTATTTATGTGGGGTGCAGCTCCCAAGCCTTCCCCAGGGCAGATCCCCAAGATCTCCCTGACTTCTTGGTGCTGAGGGTGATAAGTACCTAGTGTTGGAATATGATGTTAGATTAAGGCACATCCCTCTGAAGGACGCCTAGTCTGGGTAAGAGGCACAATAGATGCTGCATTGGGTAGGCATAGACTTCAATAGCAGAAACGTTCTGCTTAAATTTCAAATCTCCCCAAACTGGCCCACTGATTAAGAGGCCAATGTAAAGCAGAGACAGGGGCGACGATCAATGTCAACAGCAATGTTGATAGCCATTGTCAGGGCCGGACTGGGACTGAAAAGCAGCCCTGGAAAAATTTGGAGACCAGCCCCATATAGTTTATCTCACGGTCGCGCTCTTTAACCACACACACCCCTTATACACACCCGAGTCACACTATTCGCCATTCTTTTTATCTCATTATTTGTATTAAAATGCCAGAAAGCAAAAGTGTTAAAAGGCCCTAATAAATGAAATACATTACACATAATGGGATCAAAACATTTGCTACGAACATTTTAGATGAAAAAGTTCAGTGGAACAAAACAGTGATCACATTATTCTTCACGATATTCTGGTAAGAAACTTTTATTTCTTTAGTAATTCATGTAGACTATTTTTTCATATTTAATATAAGCTATGATTGAGACATGTTTGTTTTTTTTTCCTTTTATTTGCCAACCTACCCCCGAGTTATGCACATCTGCCCCCAGGCTTGCCACTCTGCCCCCCTGATATGCCTTCTAACCCCCTATATGCCACTCTGCCTCCAGAAATGCCTTATACCCCCTATATGCCACTCTGTCCCATGATATGCCTTTTAACCCCCTGTATGCCACTCTGCCATATAGGGTTCAAAAGGCATATCATGGGACAGAGCGGCATATAGGGGGTATAAGGCATTCCTGGAGGCAGAGTGGCATAAAGGGGGTTAAAAGGCATATCATGGGGCACTCTGCCTCCAGAAAAGCCTTATGCCCTCCTATATGCCACTCTGCCTCCCCGATATGCTTTATACCCTCCTATATGCCACTCTGCCCCATGATATGCCTTTTAATCCCCTATATGCCACTCTGCCTCCCTGATATGCCTCAATCCTCCTATATGCCCCTCTGCCCCGTGATATGCCTTTTAACCCCCCTTTTGCCACTATACCTCCAGATATGCCTTTTGACCTCCTCTATGTCACTCTGCATCCAGAAATGGCTTATACCCCTATATGCCACTCTGTCTCATGATATGCCTTCTAACCTCCTATATGCCACTCTGCCATATAGGGGGTTAAAAGGCATATCATGGGACAGAGTGGCATATAGGGGGTATAAGGCATTTCTGGAGGCAGAGTGGCATAAAGGGGGTTAAAAGGCATATCATGGGGCACTCTGCCTCCAAAAAAAGCCTTATGTTCCCCTATATGCCACTCTGTCCTTTCATATGCCTTTTAATCCCCTATATGTCACTCTGCATCCAGAAATGCCTTATACCCATATATGCCACTCTGGCATATAGGGGGTTAAAAGGCATGTCATGGGACAGAGTGGCATATAGGGGGGTAAAAGGCATTTCTGGAGGCAGAGTGGCATATAGGGGGACACACTTACATACACACACATGCTGATTTTTTTTGTTTTTAACACATACAAAAAAATATTATACATTTTGTACAAAAAAATACATTACTTTACTCACCTTCTATTTCTCTTGACTTCCGTCCTCTGGTAGCTGCACACTGTTCTCTTCTCTTTCCTGACATCCGGTGCTGCAGCAGTCTGAGTGCGAGGGGGCGGAGCTTCCACCCCTCATGCTGCTCCCATCACTATGCAGCCATCAGACTGCTGGGAATGTAATCTAAACGGCCGGTGCGTTCTGATGCCGCCGGCCGGAGCTACTTTAACACTTTTTTTTTTAATTTATATGGTAAGCAGGATCGGCTCGCCATATTAAGTAAAAAAAAGTATTAAAGTGGCTCCGGCCGGCGGGATCAGCACGCATCGGCCGTTTAGATTACGTTCCCAACAATCCGATGGCCGCATAGTGATGGGAGCTGCGTGAGGGGTGAAAGGTCAGTGCGAGGGGGCGGAGCTTTCACCCCTCACGCTGCTCCCATCACTAGGCGGCCATCGCACACGGCTGCTGGGTGCCGATGCGGCCGGCCGGCGATACTGTAATACATTTTTAAAATTTAATATGGCAAGCCGGACCAGCTTGCCATATTAAATTAAGAAAAAAGTATTATAGTAGCGCCGGCCGCATCAGCACCCAGCGGCCGCTCAGATTAGATTTCGGGCAGCCTGGGCTGCCCAGCCCGCCCCTGGTCCCAGCCCACGGACCTGTCGGCCCACCGGGAAATTTCCCGGTATCCCGGTGGGCCAGTCCGGCCCTGGCCATTGTCATTGGCAACGTGCATGCGACTAACGCCTCGAGTGAAAATAAATAAAGAAATCCAAACCAAAATTCATAAAAATGTATACTAATCTGAATGCACAAGTCTAATATACATACAGTACATATATACATACACACCTACAGCGGTCATACCTCTGTCACTGAAGAGAGTATTGAGCAGATACACATGACATATACCCTAAATACCACCTTTTTCATGACAGGAGGTATTTAAGCATTATTTTCTATTATTATTTTATCTAGTATTATTACGTAATAGGTTTGATAAATAAATTAACGATATTTTTTACAAAGTGGTTAGCTTTAATTTCAAATCACAAAAATGCACTTTTCCATTCGATTAACTGCCTCGGGCATTTTGTGCCTCCTTGCAGTATATTTATGACTCTTTTCTTTAATATTTCAGTGCTGAAGTTGAGGCACTGGACTGGAAATCAAGTATGGTGCAGCAATGAAGATCATCAGTCAGACAGGAAAATGTATAATAATGTAAATGAATAATTTATTCTTATTCTGCAGGACCTGGGAATAGGAATACACTGGCTTATTAAAAAAGGAAAAAATTGCATTTTTTTTAAATTCAGCTCCTCTGCAGCAGAATATATATATATTTAGGTATCGTAATAACATTTAAAACTATGACGGACATTATATAGATAAGTCATTTATTTTGTATACAATATTAGAAAGCGTTTCTGTAGTGGTTTGCGAAACCAAGATTCAGAAAAACAAAAAACAAACATATTTATGGTTTACAATAATTCATGAGCAAACTGCTTGCCTAAAACATTAATCCACGATGTTATCCTGCTGGTAAATATCCAGGATCTGACATGGTAAATTTAAATGCTACTGCTGCTTGATATATATAGTGAGAAAGAAAGAGAGACAGTTTATTATATATAATCCTCTCTGGCTTGTAATACAATCTGTTTGGCACCTTAATCCTAAATTGTGTGCCAGTACTGGCTTTAACAACGCAGAGCCAAGTTTCTTATTATAAGCTAAGAGCACTTAGGGCATATAGCTTTGACAATCTATTCTAGATCATACCTACACCTCTGGATCCACCGCAAGCATACAGTTGTTGGTGCCAGTCCACTGTAAAACACATCTCACCTTTATTTATCTATTTTCACAAGCACTTTAGGGAATAGCAGGGACAGTGATGGATCAACAGTTTATGATCAGGCTAGAACTTCAGCTCTGTCAGTCCCTACATCAATCCACCAAGGACAGATTGAAACATCTTAATCTATAATTAAGCCTTAAAAAGGTCAAGAGTAGGACCTTTGTAACCCATGGGACCCATTCTCCGCAATAAGGATAGCCAAACCCTACAGAAGATAATAATGGTGTTTCTCTTAATATTAATATATTCCATGTCTTAACCTCATAGTCCAGGTAGGACCCACATGAAGTCCTAGGACTCCTAAAGCCCCTATGACCCTTCCTTAATGTTCCTGAGGCTGTTTTTCACTTTCATTATCCACTACAACACAATGAAGGTGAATAAAACTGTGTACTGTCTATTTGATAAATGATCTTTTTACTTGTTGAAATGACTTCAACATTACAATTTTGCTGAAACTGTAAGCAATAATTTCAACCAAGATAACTGACTTCTTGTTTTATTCATTCCTGGGGTTATCCCTGAGACACTGAAAAGTTAATCAAAGAAGTGAAATGCAACATACATTCCTAAATGACAAAGCAAACAATATATTTTATGTGATGTGTTCCAACCTGCTGACTCCAAGAAGCCAAAACATGTAGTCGGTTTATCAGTTGTTGTTGAGAAGGCAACTACATTTTCACTTTGTAATTGATGATGCATCCAAGCTAATTATTTGTCTGCGGCAAATCATTTTCAGAGTAGGGATACAGTTCAGCCGTTTCTTTGTTACACCTTTCCTTCTTTTTTAACCTGCCATATTTCTAAAGACTTATAGAAAATAGTCAAATGTTTAACATCTTGAGGCTCACAATGCTGTAACTTTCAATAGTAGATCGAGTTTTTGACTCATAGGTTAGATCACTTGCAATTTATTTAGATTGTTGTGGAATCTTTTGAGTTGGAAATGGGGTCAGAAAAAACATCAAATTAATCAGGGATTCTAATTTAGACACTATTGCTTGTCTAGTTCCTATACCTCATACTTGACCATTGCATATGTTTGGGATTCACACATGGGGTAGTTTTTGCATTCACTTTTTCTAGAACACAGATAAATACGGTATAGTACATACCATTATATGATTATACGTTATTTCTTAGGATATCTCAAGAAAATAGTTTTCTGGAAACGAACAATTACTAAAGAATAAAATGAATACACCTTTTTGGATTTTCCCTGGAGGGTCTTGTATGAGAAGTCATTTAAAAGCTTATAAGAGTGTCCAAGGTATGTATGCATGTGTGTATGTATGTATGTATGTATGTATGTATAGGATTTTGTGATTATTCTTCTAACAATAATTGGTAATAGCTAATACATTAATAATATTCTTTTAAAAAATATAAGGATTAACACGAGCCCATCTGGTGGATCGATGAAATGTGAATTTCTAAAATAGACACAAATTGGCTGAATATATGATCCAACTGTCAAATGTTATGCCTCTAACTAGTGTAAAAGTAAACAGAATATTGATATTGATAAAATTAATTTTAGGTTATGGAATTCTTTGTATTGATAACCAAAAATGCGTACAATTATTTTAAAAATCAGCTGAATTAACTTTCTAGGCACTTCCAACACAAAGCCAAAGAAGCTTTTCTAATTTGCGCTAGATTTAACGGCTGCTGGCCTTGCAGGGTTTGGGTATTGAAATAACACTCCCCTACCTGGTGAATAAACACTCTCGTTCTTCCAGACCAGTGCAGATCTAGATCTGCTCTGTAAAAAAAAATCCTGTTGACTTCACATTGCTATAGAAACACTGCAATGAACAGAAAGGTAACATACATTTCATGCTACAAAAAGGATGTTGTCTTTCTTTATGTTTTTTGTTTATGTTTCTCTCTATTCATTGCCTGATGTTATAAAATAACTCCCATGTATGGCCTGTTTTTTTTTTTTTTTTTTTTTTTTTTTTACATTGTTAACAAAATGATGTTTTCTTCTTTTTATTTACCACAATCACTGTTAATGGCCATTATTAAAGCGCCAACAAAATTGTGTTATTTCATAAACACACTTTGTCACTTACAATTATGTAAATGTACATAATTAAAATGTACTTATAAATCAGGCTAAACTAAGGTAATAAACATACTATACAGTAATTTTGCAAGATCATCATCAAATAATCCAGCTTTTTTGCCACCCAGCACCATAAGCATGAATTTGCATGTGGTGTCACAAAGGGTTAGAGGCCATAAATAATGAACATTTGTTGTATTAATGTGTTTGCTATTGTCCTAACATACTATGTAAACATATCATGCGCTAAATTGTGCCGTAAACAATGTTAACAATGATCCATTTCAAATTCCATTTCTTCGGCTTGAAGTCTTCGTAGCGCTTCATTTTATTTTGATGTTCTGCTAGGCATATGTGGCCTGCTTGTAAAAGCAAGTTCTAAGATGAAATAAAATCATTATAAAGATTGAATGGGGTGAGGGACTCTAATTCACTCTCTAAGGATCACATTGTGAAGGTCTCATTAGAGGACATGGTTCTCATCCAACTCTTAACGTTAAATTGTACTTTGGAGCACGCCAAAGTAATTAGGTCTTTTGATGAGCTGGGTAGGTATGAACTGCAATATATTTTAAATGAAACCTTTTGCTCTTAACATAAAATCAGTGGTTAAAATAAAAGCATATGAGTAATGTGAACATTCAGCAAGTTTCTCTTGCTACTACATCTCCAAAACAAATTTCATGGGAATTCCCTTACAAATATATTTCCTATGTTTGGAAGCTCTTCAGTAAGTTTTTGCCCACCTTTTTAATTTAATTTTAATTTTATTGTTGATCGGTTGAGATAGGGGAATTGCAGATATAGCAAAAGTAATAGAAATGTTTGCAGTAAGTGTGAGAAGTCTTCATCCTAATAAGCTTAAACAATGGCTCCTTTATTGGACAACTTGTGTTCTGGATTCCATAGAAAATAAGACACAACTTTTTCAAGACACTAGTTGTAGTTAAATATGCCAATATATATGTTTCCCAACAAAGTATTGTTTTTAATAGCATAGGTTGGCCATTCTTAAATATAGGTCTCGCCAACTCAAACCTCTACTCCACGTTTTAAACATGGTCTACATTTTGCTCATGCTACAGAATACCTACATCTAATTATTTACTGCATTACATGTACGGAATAGTTTATAGAAGGGATTTCTTTTGTATTTAACCTCCAAGACAACCCTTAAAAAGTCCAGCAAACACATAACTGGTACATCCGTGACCCAGAATGCTTTCCCTGCCTGGTGCTATTTGGGCAGGGAGTAGAAAAATAGCACTTAAAATAGTAAATATAGTGATGTATGTATATAATATTGTTTTTTTTTTTGCCTGTACTACAGACTGTTATATTTAGGAAAAGTGACAGATACGCTTTAAGGAACATTTATATTTTAGATCTATATGTAAGGTCTATATTTCAGACAAAAAAAGAAAATATGTGTTGCGGGAGTGGAGTCTTGACACGCCCCACTCCTTGCTTATTTGCCCTTTAAATGGGGGTGTTTCCCACTGACATCAGTGGGAATGCCCCTAACATCAGCGGGACCGCCCACCAACATCAGTGGGCAGTCCTGGCCGCATCCCGCAAGGGAAGGCTCCGGGTAGCCGGAGTAAAGAAGTTCCCAGGTATGCTGGAAATTCAAAAAAATATGTAAAGATATACATAGCAATGGGAAAGACTCTCACACTATCCATAGCAGACACTGCTCTTGTAGGCAGGTACGGAACAAACAACCCTCAGGAGTATAGTGGATGGGGGTCTCCTAAACCATCCGGTATACAGCACATGAAGTACTGGTGTATGTCTTTGTAGTGAAAGGCAGAAACTGAGGTAAGGATAAAATGGGGGAAAACAAAAAAAAGAAAAGAAGATATGTCAATCAATATATATTTTAGTATTTTATGTTTAGAATGTTATTTTTTATTTTGTTTGTTATTGTTTATTTTGTATTGCTTATATTGAGTATTTAATTATTTTTTTTAATATTTAATATATTTCATATCAACTCAATGTCATGTACAACAGGTATTACATATTTTATTGTTTTTTTTCCTTTTGGAGGCTCTTTACCTATTTATAAACATTCTCTTTTTTAGAATATGAATTCTGCAGTATTTAAACAAATGTGTACAGTATATGCTTGATGAACATTATCCATATTATGCACCTTTAAGAGTGTTTAGAGACATTCTGGATATTGTGATGTGGGTTATTTAAGGACAAAGCCAGATAGGCAAATCATGCATCTGATAAAGCAGCAAGCGGGGAGGAGCCAAAGTGTGAATTGAGAATCGCAGTAGCACTGCTGTGATCCATTTTATTGGGGATTTTCCAACTTTACCACTCCGAACTTAAAACTTTTATGTAAAATTGGACATTTTAATTTTATTTTTTTAAGTCATTAATGATATCCTTATCCCGGGTTTCTGTCTCTCACATTAACATCACAACAAAGGCATGCACCCGTCACTTCATCTATATATGGACATACATTTCGGGGGGGGGGGGTTTACTACAATATAATTTGTTTTTGTTCTGTGCTTTCTCAAGGGAAACAGACCTAAAAATTTTAAGGGAAAGTATTGTATATATTTCTACCCTATTTTGATGTGCACTATCCATTCTTTGTTATATTTTACTAGCTGTGTTTTCAACTATCCCACACTAGTTTTATGTGCTTCTAAGCACCTTGTATAGTTACAGTATATCCCTGTATATATGTATGTATATGTATGTGTGGGGCAGAATTGAAGTTAGAAAGAGGATAAAAAATTAGGAAGATAGGGAAGAAGATATGGTAAGGAAAAGATTAAATGAAAAAAAAAGTTAAGAAAGAACAGAACAGAAAAAAAAAGAACAGAAGAGAAAGTGGAACAGTAAGACAGCAACTCGGGACAGCTTTGTGATGCCAACAAACTTGGGAGGTTTGTTACCATACCGATAATATTACTCTTAAGTGCCAAAATATAGATATTTTTCCCACTCATTACACATACATAATTTATATTTAATGGTTAATGTGCTGTATTCCCTTAAACATTGCTGCTTATTTGTTATAACATTAATAATCCAAATGCCAATTTAATGTCTATATTCTATAACCTTCCAAGATTTTTGTGTCATTCTGCCTATCTTTTGTTAAGAAGGCAGAGGTTATTAAATCAGTAAATGAAAGTACACATTCTTCTTACAAAAAAAAAGAGAAGAAAAATAATCTATATTAGAAATCATCATTGTTGTTTTTTTATACTTCTGAAATGAAATTTGGAAGAGTGGATCTTGTTTTTCTCATAATGGCGCATTCATCTACTTAAGGACACTTAAGAGACTAATTGAAAAATTGCAATTCACTGCTTTAAGGTTATGTTAATGCGGTTGTAAGTATTTGAGAGAATGGTATAAAAATATCGATTTTTATAATCTAGTATTCTAACATGCAACATGAGCAATTTCTCAAAGGGAAAGCGCAGAATTTGTTTAGAATCTCTGCCATAGTAATATCCACATCAATAGACATGCAGATTTTGCCGATGCAATTGCAATCACCGAAAACATTGGGAATGAAAAAATAACGCAGCTTATGAAACAATACACATTCGAAATGATGTTTTGATACCAATTTGGATGTAGCTCATTTAGCATTTTTTTTTCTAGAGGAGAGACAATGAAGTTATCCTAATGTGTTTGGAGATCAGTAGCCTCACAATATAAGGGGGATCATCTTTCATTCAAAGTGTGCCTGTCATCGAAAAACTATGGGGTAACTTTTAACCTATACGTTTTGTTAACAGTACGTATGTGGAAAAATGTTTTACATTTACCTCCAATTATAACTATGTAAGCAAAATCTTATCTCATGTAAAATCAGATAATAACTCATCATTAAAGGTGAGCAAAAAAATGTAATACAGCAAAATGTTCAAACAACTACTTTAAAGGTGATTGCATTGATCTGGAGGCTTCTGTTTTATAGATATCTGATGGTATTATCAAAATTGTATGAAAGACTGGATAAGACATTTCTATGATCTGCTAACTTTTGATAGCAATTCTAGGCATGAATCTATTGAGTTGATAACATTCTTATACGTTTGTGACAATACATAATATTCAGAATTATAATTATTATTATTATTATAATTATTATTACCGTATTTGCTCAATTATAAGACGACCCTGATTATAAGACCCCCCCAAAATCAAAATATTAATTTAGGAAAAAAACAAAAAGCCTGAATATAAGACTACCCTATAGGAAAAATTTTACTAGTAAATATTAATTCATGTAAACTATTTTTTCATATTTAATAAAAGCTATGATTGAGAAAACTATATTTTTTTTAATTTCCTTTTATTTGCCAACCTGCCCCCCCAGTTATGCACATCTGCCCCCAGGCTTGCCACTCTGCCCCCAGAAATGCCTTATACCCCCCTATTTGTCACTCTGTCCCATGATGTGCCTTTTAACCCTCTATATGCCACTCTGCCTCCAGAAATGTCTTATACCCTCCTATATGCCACTGTGCCCCATGATATGCCTTTAACCCCCTATATGCCCCTCTGCCCCATGATATGCCTTATACCCCTATATGCCACTCTGGCATATAGGGGGTTAAAGCACATTTCTGGAGGTATATATATATATATATATATAACTGCTAACAGCAATCACACTCCTATCAAGCCAAAGCAGCCAGTACATGCTGGAACCTGGGGATGATAGTAGTGGGATTACAGCCTCCCTATGCCATGCTACCACCACCACCCCCCTTACACATCCATGCTATCACACACACACTCATTCACAAACATTTAAATACTCATTCATTCCATTAATCACACATACTTCACACATTAATCACAAAAACCCTCCCCCACCCCCTTACCTGAACTGCAGATCTCACTCGAAGACTTCTGCAGGGGCCCGGCTGTGCGAGCAACTTCTCTGGCCCCGCCCCCAGAGGAAGGAGGGGGGAGGTAGAGTTATGTGAGGACGGTGCTAGCTTCCTGTTCTCCTGCTGCTAGAAGCAGAGACGCTGCTTGCGACCACCAAAGCCAGGTAAGCAACATGGCCCTAGCAGAATTTTTTTTGAGGTCTGATTAGAAGACATTTGCTCTGGAAAAAACCTTGTCTTATAATCGGGCAAATACGGTATTATTACAAATGGGGAGAAAAAAATTGTCCTGTTTAAGTACAACTTTATTTGGCAGATTTTTGAAAATAACTTGAAATAATTTTGAATTGGAAACTAGCTCTTTTATAGTTCTGTGCATCTGGAAACAAATTCAACAACCAAGAGATCTCAATTTTTTTAAATCATTACTTTGATTTTGTTTTGCAGATGTTTTGATACCATGGCAACCTACTTAATCTGCCCCTTTGTATTATGAGTTTCATTTAAGATACTGATTATCACTGTAACTTACTAAATTAGCTGTAATGTTTGTTTTACAATAATGGGTTTTGTTTAAACAATGTATAAAGGTGTGATATACAGAAAGGGAAATATATCAAATTGCTATAATTCACTTTATTTATAAAATTATTTGTAAAAAAACTGGACATGGATATTAGACATTTAAATTGCACCTTATTCATAAAATTATTCCTAAATTTTAGTGCTTTTTTCCTCGGAAATAATTTAAAATAGTATTGAGATCTTGTATATTCATACCAATATGTATAAAACTTCTTAAATTGCAAGATGTTTTACAGACCATGTAAGTGTTATTTATATGGACACCATAGAAAGAATTTACATTTATTGTGTGTTTTTCTGTAATGCGCACCACATGTTCTAGACTTTGAGTAATCAAGAACAGAGGAATTTAAATACCAAATATGGATGTTTTCTTAACCTACAAAAGTAGTTTAGTTGTGTGGTATGATCTCATGAATGAAAGTTCTACAAATCATGTGCTGCTCTATGAACATTCTTTAAAGCTCTTCTAGATGATCTAATATAGAGGTTCCGTAGCACGTTATAGCTGGAAAGTGTGTTTTATACTGGATTTGAGAGTCATATCACATTTAAGTACACCCCCTTGTTTTATTGTGTCATTTGGGGCAGATAGGCAACCATCAGCTAAGGAGACAATCCCACTGATATGTCTAGTAATATGGTGGTACCGTAACAGGGTGACTGTAGGCTGATCTCCCCAGTATATCACACACTGAAATTCATTAGTAACATAGGAAATGAATGAACAATTTATAAAAAGTTCCAGTTCTATAAACACGGTCACATGCAAATCAGCTCTAGCATGTAATATTTTGGAGTGGTACAGCATAAAATGTAACCAAATAGTTTCTATAGAATTTAAAGTGACCACATAAAATGTAGATACTTTTAAATGTAATACTGTGTCATGAAACATGTGTACATCACATGTATTTCTAGTAAATGATGAAACAGTTTCAGTCTTAATCTGAGCTACTGACTCACCCCACCATGTTGAATCAGGAATCCATGACTTACTCAAACGCCTTAGAGAGATGGATGGAGCACAACCATTGATTACTTTATTACTTTTGAGTAACACTTCACTAAGTGGAATTTGCAGGGTAATTGTTCCAACAGTCCAACTTCCATGTGCATTATGAATTTTGTAACGGGAACCAAGGTGACCAATCTTTCTCTGGAAGTCGTCGACGTCTTCCTCTTGCTAATACTCGCCTACAAGACGGGTAGCCAGTCTGTTCCTCAGAGTAAAATCTCCGTATTATCAAACACACAGGGCTTTAAGAACAGGCAAAAACATTCTAATTGGGTTTCTAAACAATTAGAAATCCCCTAATGAGAAGGGAAAGAATGGGACAGGGAACCAATTATACACTTAAAGGCAAACTAGGGAACCAATTATAAAAAGCAACCAATTGCACTAAAGGATATACTAGGAAAGAGACCAGTGTGTGTGTGTGTGGGGGGGTGTTGTCCAGAGTGACCGCTAGCCACCACAATTAGAAACTCTGCACGAATGTACACAGGTAGCTTGATTAACCCCATAAGTCCTGTAGCTGCCTTAAGCTTTGCTACAAATGTCCACCCCAAAACCTCTGCAGGAAGGGATGAGCTGGCGTTGCATTATTCACAATTTAATCAGTAAGCTGATTGAATGTGGCAGATTTAACTATTTAGTATGCAGTACCAATAATGTTTTCGAATTATGAAAAGCTTGGTGGAGCTGGCCTTTCAAAATGCATAGTAAGGTCAGCGAGATGAAAATTGAACTATTTTGGAATAAACCACATGATATGTCATACTGTGACTGGAGGTAAGAACTAGAGGTGGAGGCTACATACTTCTACATCTACACCTTTAAACCTTAAAATGGTCACTAAACGTTAACTCTACCTATTATTAATCATCCCGTAAATATAGAACAGCTGAGGTAATACAAACTGCCTGAAGGATGGTTGAACCATGGATGGCCACATTTGTCACATACACAGACATGCAAGTCTGTCTACCAAAACACAATAAATTGTTACACTATAAATATTACAATTTATGCTGTATGATCTTGATGTATTAATTACATTACATTTTAGTTATGGAGCGCCATCCGATTCTATTGCAATAGGGCAGATAAAAAAATGACAAAAAAATTCAGAACATACAATGCGACAATACGATTAACGCACATTCTGACATACTAGCACAGACAGAGAAGATGGCTCTGTTCTTGCAACCTTACAATTTGCAATAATATATTCTTACTAAAAATGTATTGCTGAGGAATACATTATTTAGTAGAATAACAGTATACATTTCTTATAGATACCAATTTTACTTAATTTATGCATTACTCTTTCTTCCATCATCATAATCCAAACTGTATATAATATTCATATGCAGATTAACAATATGCTGCTAGCCCTTCTGGCATTTAATGATGAAAAAATGCATTGGATTTCGATAGTTCTTGACTTGGCAGAAACATCTTCTCCACACCAGGGGGAAGGGTATCTTATAAAACATGTTAATGCTGTAACTGAGTCAGAGAGTGGCCAGAACTACAATTAACTAAGATTTGGTTCCATCATGATTTATACTTTTAATCATTGCATTTAATTACACTTCATAATGCTCAACTATACATAATCTAACTGATTGCTCCAAAGTACATGAAGACATTTTATTTCAAGAGAACCCTTATTACATAAAATTCAATTCCATTTTTTAGTATTATTATAGAGCATTATTATGTACAAAAGCAAGGGAATTGGATAAAATGCCTGTGGTATTTATTTGATTTCAATTTGGTTATCACAAATGACAAAAACTGTAAACATAGAATGAATGACATGAGTTAAACCAGGGCAAACAGCCTAACATTTATTATAAAGATCTGTTTGGTTGAAGAGGTCTTCATGCTTCATAAACCAATGCATAAAGTCTTTGTACTGGCCATCTTGTTCAAATGAAAGTGAAATGACCCGCTGGGAGAAAATAAATCACTCAGTCATCCAGCAAGCCTCTTACATTGCTGCACTTATAATTTTATAATAGTTTTGCAAATATAGAAAATGAAAGCGAAAAAATGATAATGTAAAATTGATTGATGACCTTGTTTGTAGTTTACCATATATTTACACATCTACAATCTGGGTACTACGCTGCTGCTTACCAATTGTTGCAGAACACAACAAATGCAATATGGTTTTCATTGGATACTATGTAGATGATTTATGTAGATGTTGCATCACAGGCATAAGACTGTCTGAAATTGCTGGTTACAGCATAATAAGATTCATACATGGGAGCTTCCCAGGGCATGCCACCCAGATCTGTTGCTTCTTCTGGGAAAAAAGGCTTTTTGTGGGGGCAGGGCTAGCTCCAGATACCTTTACATTTGAAAAGCAGGCACCTGCTAACCAAGAAGCCCAACGCATTTTGTGTGTCTGTGCGCGTGTGGTGTTACAATGTGCATGCTGATAGGAAGTGTGTATGTCTTACTTTATTGTGTTGGAGTGTATGTGGTAGTTTATGGTGTAAGTATGTGTGTGTGTGGAATGCATAAGTGTATGGTGTCAACATGAATGTGTGTGTCAGCATATGATGTTATTAGCCAATGCAATACATTCACATATAGGACAGTTAATCATCTGACATGTCACCTTTTATTTCACACTTTTTGGTGTGATTGCGTCATAATCCAGAAAATTATGTTGCAAAATTAACTCATCCTAATTTTTGTGATAAATGCCTCTTATGCCTTTGAACTACTAAAATCGTATGACCGGTACCATATTAAGCAAGATAGTCTTGGAGCAATTCTAGTGCAAAATTCTAATTATTGAGGTGCCTGTTGAGAGAGAGAACATGCAATACAATTTGTTAATTCTTACCCCCTTCTGGACATGCATAGAGTATTACATTGCCCACAACAATTGATACATTACACACATTTATATTGACTGTACTCAAAGAACTCTATTAATATAGAAGTAAATCAATGCAATGTAGTGCACTATTAAAGTATTTGCTCGATTATAAGAGGAGGTTTTTTTCCAGAACAAATGCTCTGAAAAATACCCCTCGTCTTATAATCGGGGTCGTCTTATAATCAGACCTTAAATGAGGTCTGACTGTGACACTAAGATCCAGATTCTCCGCAGCGCTGCAGGGGACCTGGATACTCCTGTCTTATGCCCCCCATTTAACAACCCCCCCAACTTACCGGTGCATTTGACTCATTGGTGTGTAGTCGGGGCAGTGGGTAGACGTCTATGCGATGCGCGTAGGCAACTTCCGCTGCAGCTGGAAGGAGGTGCCGTTAGCAGCGGGGGTTGTCTGCGTCCATCACCCAGACCTTCCCCGGCTGTCAGAGAGGAGAGTTCCCCGCAGCACCGGAGGATGTATGTGCGTTTTTTGTTATGCTTTTTTTATTTTGTTATGGTTTTTATATATCTAGTGGTTGATATAAATTATATGAATAACACATTGTTTTTACAAACTTATATTTGTTAAAATGATTTAAAATACTTTGTTATGGGTATATGGGAAATCCCTTTTTTTATTTGGATTTTATACTTGACAATACTTTTCAGCTGTGGTTTGTTCAATTAACCTATGCCATGTCCTTCACTGACAAAGCAGCACGACAAAACACTTTAAGAGTTGTCAGGGGCAGGTTGGGCAGGCTTCAGCATTTATAAATACATGGATTTTATACATAACATTTACTGAGTCTGCTTCACTTTTTTTATTCCTTCCAATGCTACCAAACTCTTCAGAATTAGAGCGCCCCAGGGTACAGTTGCCACACAAGGTCCTCCTACCCCTCACCTGAGATTTATACAGTTGCTTATCACATGTTCTTTCTTATGGAGCATTACAAAGCAACACAGTAAACCTGGGGAAATGCCAATAAATAAATAACATTTTTTATATATTTTTATTATTATTATTATTATTTTTCCAGATAACAGAACATTGTAAAATAAAAAATTACCTTAAATCAACTAAATAGTTTGCAGTTTAATGAAGTATCCTGTACTAGCAAATTTGTAAGTGTGGGAGAGACACTGAACATATTTTCTTCTTTGCAATTTCATGCAACAGAATTAACAGTATATTGAATGATACCACAACATTCCTATTAGCTTCAGCTAATGAATTCTTATTTTCAGTCATGTCACACATTAGAACTGTGTAGTAAAATCACTCCTCACACAACTGAACTCATAGTGAGGAATATATCTTCAAATAGTCTTCCTTGTAATATATTTGCTTTGTGTAATTTCACAGTAAAATATATTGAAAAAGAATACGTTCCTATTCAGATGCATATTTCTATAGCAACTAGAAAATCCACCTGAATCTAATTATCTGCTCTGACTATGCATTGAAAGAGAAAAATGAATACGCATTTCATTGGTTATATACACTGTGTAACATTTGACTGCAAAAAGAGAGGCAACTGAAATAAGGGGGGGTTATGTACATATACATTAAAGGGGTATTACTCAGTAATACATAGGTCAGGTTTGCTAGCAGTGTACAGCAGAAAATATGAGTTAGTGTAATATAGTATTCTTCATCCAAATGCCTTAGTCTATTATAAATAGTTTTGTTAAACCCATTGTACGGAGCTATGGAATATGATGACACTATATAAAACAATAAATAATATTGATAAGCCTAGTAACCTCTATTACTAAACCCCCAACACAAAAGTGTCTGTCCATTTAAAATACTAGCAGGCCTGGAGTGGCCATCAGCCAAACCAGGTAAAGACCCAGGAGGCTGATTACAACAGTAAAATAAATTAAAATTACAAACAGCAGCAAACTGGTACAAAAGATGAAGAGGCTCTGCTCATGTGACCTTACAATTTTGTCGGTGGTTGAGGGGAGACGAAATAGTAGGAAAGGACTGCTTGGATGGGGATGAGTTGGTTGAGTCAGGATGATCTGTAGAGGTTGTTGGTTGTTCAGATGGCTTGATTTGGATGTTGTGTGTTTGGAGGTAGGCTTCTCAAACAAAGTGGCGGTTTTTAGACAGCTTTTGAAAATTGTGTATAAGGGGGAATGTCTGATGGGATGGGGAAGTGAATTCCACAGAAGGGGTACAGCATGGGGGGAAAGAGTGAGAAGAGGTAGTGACAGTAGAAGAGAAATGTGGGTCATAATAGAGAGGTTAGGGGTATATTTGGATAGGAGGGTAGAGCTATGACGGGGTGCAGAGTTGTCAAGGGCTCCATAGTTAAGGGTCAGTGGTATAGATAGATGGATAGATGGATAGATGGATAGATGGATAGATAGATAGATAGATAGATAGATAGATAGATAGATATTATCAACTGTTCCTTCAAACAAGGGAAATGTAAATTTAAATTTCAAATACAGACTACTGAAATAGAGAGGTAAGAAACGATCAACATTTGTAGTATTTGCTCATCAAGGCATGCAGTTACAAACCAAATCCACTGTGAGTGGCCATCTTGCTACTCTAGTATACCATATGATGACAAGACATGCCATGTTGACATTGCTTGTAGATAAATATCAGCTCGGATGTCATGAATGCCACAAGTAACTTCTTGTTTTATATAATATTTTACAAAAAGCCTCTTGCTGCACCCAGAAAACACTGTTATTTCAATAATAAATTGAAAGAAGCATTGTTAAATTAAAAAAAAAGTTTAATTTTTTTTCTTATATTTCCTTATATGCTCTGCTGTTTATATGAAAACGAAATTGTTATCTTTATGTGTTATGTGTTTTTTTGCCTTCATTCAAGAAATGTACAAGTGATGTTTTCATCTCAAGAGCAGTACTAATGACACAAGGTCATCCACAGAGATTAGACTTAAAGAGATGTCAGGAATGGCAAAGAGAAGGGTTATTTGGAGTAAAGACAGTATAAATGTGACATTTACTACCATCTGAGACTGATGACAGTAAAGGTTAGAAGTCATTTTGGAATAATAAAAAAGATATGCCAAACATACAGTGGAAAATACATTGCGGTGATTGGCATCGATTGCCTACAAACATATTATAAATACGTTTAACGTTGAAATAAATTATATAAATGCCATGCTAGTCTCAAAATAGCTATTTGTTTTGGAACGGAATGGATGGATAAGTGGTCAGAATTATGATTTATGGCACCTGAAGTTTGCACATGGAAAACATGACCATCCGAGTATAAGAGCATTGAATGCACATGCCACCTAGAATGAGAAGAGAGCTTTCATAACAGCTATTGTCTAAAACTGGCTAGAGATGAACTGTTGCCTTCTTAGCTTAAAATAACGTATTAACAGCACATATATCTGGTGCTTCTTTCTTCTTCAGAAATTGTAGATATTTTTCTTTAGGAAAGCTGAGGTATGTGTAAAAACTAACATAATAATTATCTTCTTTCAATTTCTCCTCTTGCTTATGCTCAGTTTTCACCAAAGTGAAGAAGAAACATCATTCTAATGTAGTGGGATGATCATGCAAATTTCAAGAACAGGAAGTTAGGGTGGCTGCCCCCTAAAATATACCCGTAATATATGTTTCTGATACATATTGGTTATTGTGATCTTTTAATGCTATTATCTTATTTAATTTTCTGTACTGAATTGGTATAATGTGTAATTTATAGAAAGTGACAGATCCACACAAGAGTCTCCTAAAGTTTTTGGTGACAAGGAAAATAGAATCATGTTTAATAAACAATTGGTGAGCACACAGAGAGTGCTACGAGATTGTGAGCTGCAGTGAAGCAGGTTTCTGTGTGAGGTGAGATGCAGGGGCAAAGCGAGCTGCATGGATGATGGTTGAGGAAGAGACTAAGATGGTGTGTATGTACATATGTATGTATACGTGGTGTTAGAGTGAGAACATTTTAGTGTATGGTGTGGGAATGTGTGTATGTCTATGGTGTTAGGGTGAGTGTTTATTACTGTATGTGACAGAGTGTGTATAGTGTTAGTATGTGTGTGAGCACATGTTGTTAAGCTGTGGTATACGAGTATGTGTATGTCCAGAGCTGAGCCAAGTGTTAGTGACACTTGGGTACAGTATTTCTTCAGAGCCCTCCTAATAACTAAAATGGACATATACTATCACACAACTACACCTACTGACTCTAACACCCTATACTTACACATACATACACAAACACACATTCTTTCTCTTGCTCTTATTTCCCTCTCTCACAAACTGTAGGCTCACCTCTGGCACTATAACACAACTGGCTAACACACACACAACACTAATCACTGGCATCATACACTAGATATACACACATGCTAACATTATATGCTCATAAACACTAACACCTTACAGTGACACACATGCAAACACCATATGCTGACACACACAGGCTAAAGCCATACAGTAGCACATACAACACTATACACTCACAAATGCTCACACACATTCAGACACCATACACTTGGTGGTATCTGGAAGCTGCGCCCAAATGGGCATTGGGGAGGCAGATCCAGCGGGCGGCCTGATGGCACCTGCTGGGCCAGAACTCTTGGAACCGCCTGCTGGGCTTAGTTGTTATTGGTAATGTGACTGTTTTGTGATTATGGGGATTGTTAATAAAGCTTTGGCCAATGCCCTTACCCACACCAGTGATTCATGTCTTTATTTCGGGTAGGTGGGCGAAGGTGTTGGATTGGTCCTTCTGTAGCAGCTGGCCCTAAGCAGTCATGCACACTACTGTAACCATGACCCTGTCATCCCCAAATTATGAAAGCGGTCTCTGCTTTGCTTCACATTAGCATTGACAAGCAACCAAACATACACACTCTGATATTTATATCATTACAGCAATGGTTTGTTTCTCTTTCATGTAAATATCTGCCATCTGTTTTAAAATAAATTTAAGAAAGAACTCCCACGAGGCGGAATGCAAGCTTCCATATATGCTTTTGTCATTGTTTCATGTTGAGCGACACGTATTTAACATAAGTCATACTAAGGAAAACAAGATCCTCTGTGAATGCTGTTCTAATTCTATTGTTCCACGGATGGAGAATTACCCTCTGCAATCTGCACAGCTCAATGCAGAAGATTCCCACTGCATAGCTGTCTTGCTATTGTTTATTGTCTTGACCCGCACTAACAAAAATAGGCTTTAAAAGGCTACCACTATTTCTGTTCATTTATGGGTGAAACAAACATGTTTGTAGCACGGCGTACATTACATTTCATCCTTACATTATTGATAGTAACATTTTAAGAGCATATAAGATGAATACGTTAATAGCAAATGCAATATTTTTTTCAGGTAAACAAATACAGTTTTTTTTTAAAAAAAACCAGAAAAAATACTTAATCTATGTAAACGATATTACTTGCTATTAGGAGAAAAGAACAATGTCACAATTGTTGGTGACCTTTCACAGCATCACTTAATTTCCCCCAGTGTGTCTCCATATCTTCAGGATTATAATGCTTGGAGCTTTAGATAAATGGACAATACAGATAGCTTGTAAAGGTTGCATTACAAGTTCTGGTTTCTGGTACAATATTTTCCTTTACGTTTAAAAATCAAAAGCTAAGTGTGAGAGATCGTGTAGAACATTCCTGTACAAGAGGGAAAGTGTTAAATCAATAGTCCCTAGACAGAGGTGGCGTTAGCTGTACTATTCACCATATAGTGTACATCCATATAATTTACTGCCTTCTATTAGAAAAATAACCAAAGTCCAACGTATTGAAATGCAATGTTTATGCTATTATATGCTTCTGTGTGTTGTTTTGAATCATTCCTTTCTTAATTATTTTTTTCTTCTGTGTTTTCTCCCCTCTATACCACAGCATTAGGGATGGAAGATAGGCGGCCATATCCCATCCCATTTTATATAATTGGATCCCTCATTTCCCCTACACATGAGATAGAAGAGTCTAGCCCGGTATGAATGTACCTAGTGTGCGGAAAAAAAGGAGGGCCCCATTATTTTCTTTATAACGTATGTTTTTTTTATTGGATCCCTCTCATTTGCTGTTGTGAAATTCTTGCATGTCAGACGTTGATTTGAACTTGACAAACTTTCATGAACTCAACTGTAATTTATATTGTTTTGCATTAAATACAAAGCTACTCAAACATTAATGAGTATTACGGTAATTTGCTACTTTGCAAGACAAGTGTACACAAGAGTTGTGTTGGCAGTTGAATTAACACTTGGTATACAACCTCAGTTTTGCTTAGGTTTTTGTTCTTTCAAGGGCCTAAAACTTCTGGTGCCCCCCACCTCCCAAAAAGACTGGACTTTGTCTGTGTGACAGCTCAGCAGAACAACTGTATCCAAATGTAGCCTTCAATCCTGCTACTCTGTATCATCTCCACCTGGGCATCTCTCAACTTGCAATAGAGCCACAAGAACCAAGGTATCTGCAGTGCTGGAACTCAATCAATACTTCTAGAAAGGAGGAGGAAACAGAGATCTGAAGCGAAGCACTACAAAGCACACCTGTACTGCTCATTCTCTTTATTTGAGGATGAGACAAGCAAGAATGGATGTTCCTGAAACCACTCCACTTCTAACCCAATTGTCCACAGAGGAGCTCCCCAATGCTCTTGGCAGGTCGCATACATGATGAATATTATCCTGTTAATCCAATACTCTCATTTAAAAACTAGCAGAATTGACCAAAATTGGAGTACAATAGTAAAAAAATATAATAACAATAATAATCTACTAACCTTGGACTTCCTGAAGTTGGATAGTCAGCTTCCAACTAGCTTTAATGAATTGCTTATATACTTTTATATTTCCTATACATTTTTTGTTCACTCTCAGTTACAGAAGAAGACATATCTATTTTTGTATTCCCAATAGAATGGCCTAGTGCTAGATGTACATAGTTTATACAGAAAAGAAAATTCATTATTAATTTGTAGTGGATTTAAACACACATGTTTATATATATATATATATATATATATATATATATATATATATATATATAGACAATATATAAGGACTGAGTAAAAGAAAAATAAGTAAATCACTTTAGCATTACCTCATGGAGATGCAATCATAAATATGAATTGCATGTATACATACATATTATAGAAAATGTTGGACAAACAAATGTTAGGAGGGCAATCAGATTGTATCTGTCCTTCATCAGAATACAAACCCACAAGAACAGGGTCTATTTACTATTTTTTATGTTTATTTTCCTTATGGTTAAATTATATTTTGCGTCCAGTGACAGATAATTTAATTTAATAATAAGGCTTAAGGCTATTTAATGTTTTTACTCTAAAGTTATTTTATCCATGTAAGTAAAATGTTAGGGATATCCCTAATTAACATAAACTAAAAACATTTATTCTGTTTCGAACGATGTTGCTATTATTAACTTTCAATAGCACTTAGAGGCTGTTGTATGGAATTTACCATTTCATTAAATTATTTATATACTTATTTATTTTATAACAAAATATTTAGCATGTTAGTGTGTGCCCTAAAAGTGTACGGTCCAGCTGTTTTGTTTAATTTGTAATTAAACGTGTCATGATTTTAAATTTTTTTTAAATTCTGTATGTAATGTCTTTCCCAATATATTTAGTTTTATTAGACAACGCATTGATTTATTGTAAACCACTGGCAACTGAACTTAAAGACACAAAAAACAAACAGAGGTTTATAAAAGGAAATATATCATGCACTGCATATAGTGTTTATAAATTATGCTAGCAGCATAAGGAATATTCACTGGGTGGTATAGTATATAGTTGGTTATAGCATACTGCTTTGTAGAAGATAAAAACATGGCAGACTTCTATACTTTTATAGAGCAAAATTAAACAAATGCCAACATGTCTAAAAACAACCCTGCTCTAAATTCACACAAGTACAAAGCTTCCAATGCACCAGAAGAATTCTAGGTCAAGCCACACAGATAAGGACATGGCAATGCCCTCGATTCATAACCAAGTGTATACATATATAGCATTTGTGTCCAGTCAATAATAGAAATTGTACACCTGAAACCATCAATCATGCAAAATACAAAGAGCAACAGTAATCATGGCATAAAAATATTCCAGCGGCACAAACTAGTGGTATTGTTTCAAGAATAGTACCTGAGGTTGGCGTTAGGTTGCAAAGGGACATGACAAATGTCCAAGGACTGTGGGGACCAGGAGAGTTTGGACTGGTTATTAATCATGCTCCTCTAGACTGTCAATGATGGAGTAGTCTTTGAGGAAGCTGAGTATCAGCCTGTGCAAGTGTGCGTTCCTGGAAAGAGTCCGTACTAATTCTAGCGCTAGGAGAGGAACACAGTGCCTTTGAGGTTTTGCTTTCCAGGGATCTAAAGTCAAAATGACACAGCAAGATCTCATCGGTGTAGGACAGGAACACTCATGCAACTGAGAACAGCAACAAGGCACATACTCAATATGCTTGTGGTGAGCAAAAAAAGTAAAAGTTAAATACATAATACAATTATAAAAAACCCCACTATCGTACAGAGTAGAACAAGCAAAATGAAATACATTTATGTCGATAACAGTATGTCTTAAACAATCCTGTTCTGAATTCATTAAAATGCAAATTCTTCTTCAAAAGACATGCAGATTAGGACACAGGATACCATTACATGAGTTTTTTTTTCTTTCTATTACACAGTGCAGTGACATTGTTTAAGTAGAAGTGAAAATGGCAAAGCATCATAATAAGGAGAAGGCAATACAATGATTGAATGTAAGATTTAAGCTGATGTAAAATGATGGTTACTTGTAACCGAGGTTCTTGAGCCCTGCATGAAATGAGAGACAACAGTACCCCAGGTAGCTTTCTGAAAAATACAGATTTAGTTTTTACATCATAAGCAGTTCCTAGTTCTATTTTAGATTATTGTAGGAGAGTGGTTTTTCTAAGTATTTTGTACACATAAAATTGATGACCTGTGTGCTTTCACTACAATTTCCGGCAAACCTGTTCAGTTTGTTGTAAAAAATTTAGAGCATGAATATGAAAGTGTCATAATATAAACTGAAAATATATATATGAATGATATTTTTGATAAGGATAGACCAATCAAGAAGACTGCTTGGTGGTTTAGCCTGTCCTTCAGGCATGAATATTTTTCCAAACAGCATAATTTGCCTCTTCATTCTGTTTAGTTTCAGTTGTTCATGACTTCGAATTCATTCTTAGCTTTTGATCTGTCATTTACCCTTCCTTTTAAAATTGCATGGTTTTTTTGCATAAATCAATATCTCTAGAGACTGTATTTCCATTAATATATTCCGTGTATCCTCTAATCTGTGAATAATAATCTTCAAATGTACGTCACTGGTCATTGGAAGACCTGTCTAAATGCGTGTTAACCAGAAAAACAGTTAACCCATGAATACGGCTCACTAATTGTAATAAAATATTTAAATCTACAAATACAATGAGAACTTCTTCTATATTAACTTATATAGAGAGATGAACCTTTATCAGTCTAGGTTTCTGCCAATGTGTGTGATCTTGCTGCAGGCATCAGTAAACATTAGTGAGTATATAGCAGCAACCTATACTACATGCAATGTGGACCATGGTGATTCAATGGAAGCCAGAGGCTAATTGGCTACCTTTGATCTAATGGCTACCTGAAGAACCCTTCACATATGTTGTGTGCATGTGTTAAGAGATTGGAGTGGGCTAATTGGTACTATATTTGATTAATTATCTATAAATTCCATTTCATATAGTAAATATATGCACATCTAAAACAAGGGTCAGATATCTGGCTCTAAGCAGTATGGTGCTTTTCAGGGTACTAGGTAGGAAGGTTTTAAGCTGTTTGAAACTAATTAATGTAAGACTATAATCTATCCATAAACAAGAATAGAACACATACCAGACACAGATCTCAGTTCTTCCCCCAATCCCTGGGTTTTAGGATATGCTGAACGGTTACTGTTATATTGGTCTCGGCCTTTACCATAATATACTGCATATGTCACAAGACACATGTAATAAGTAGTCACAGTGGAAGAAGCGTCTGCCCAGTCGAGAGATATAATAGGTGGTCAGTGTTGACAATTGGTTTCCCACCAGGAGGTCAAGGGATCGCTATATAAATAAAATAGATTTCATGTTCTCTATGCATTTAACTGCACACTCGAAACGTGCAATGCAAGATTAGTGTAAATATGACCAATTCAGTAATTTGCCCTTTGAACTATTTATGCTAAATCGTATTATTCTTGTCTGTCAGAAGACAAATATAATAACTTGCGAAATAAAAAAAAACATGTTTATTCCATATGCTTTGGCTGTAAAGTCATCAAAGTATTTAATTAATAAAGTAATTTAATGCAGAGTACTCCACAACAATAGACTAATTAAATGTCATTTGTTAGGAGGTAATGCAGAAGAAATCCCCTGATAGGTTACTGATATTTGCATGTATGATCTGCTGCTAATAACAACAGAGCTGGCTCATGCTTTCCTAATGATTGCAACAAATGTTTACTTAGAATAATAAAACAAAATTAATAACTACTCCGCAGCGTTACATATCTAATAGAAAAACAGGCATTTTTGAGCCAAATGAACTGTTCAATGACAAGGCAAATTTACCCTGATATGCTATTAAACAGATATATATTGGATAAATTTAATTTATTGCATCCATGGTGCGAATCCTTCCAGATAAGGGTCCCAGGAGGACTGAAATGCTGGTATGCAAGGCGTGGATAAAGTAAATTACTTTTATCTAATTCACTTTTACTTGAGTGGTTGGAACCCGTTCCTTCTTGTCATGACTGTGAGCCTGGCTAGATAATAAGCAATAAAGCATTTGGGTGTGCACTCAGATTACAATCAATATCGCAACTTCTAAATTTCTATGGCCGTAATAGTGGCTGTTTTTTGGATGCGTGATTTTCTTATTTCCCAAAACAACTATAACCAGCACTTCAAACTTTCCATAACCTTTGAGCACCTTAAGATGGGATTGGACTAGGATGACTTCAAGGCTAACAGAGTACACATCTATAATTTTAGGTAAGGATTCTCTTTTGGAAGAGAAACAACAGTGAAACCACATTCGATTATTCTATGTTAAAAACTTAAAAGGATCTTTTATATGGAAAATGAGTTTATAGTAGTTATTTATTATACTTAGTAAAAATTTGCTAATCTCAGGAAACAAAATGATTCATTGTGTTAGGCCGTGAAAGATAACCACCCAGACATGGTTCATCTGTCTGTTCTATCAGACCTGCAATTCCACGACATGTAACTGCACACAGAGACTGGCATTTGTAGCAAAATACTGTAAATTAAGGGAGTTACTGGAGGACATGTATCTGTTATGATGTATGGTCAACTCTAACTCTTCTATTATACATTTTGCAGGTATACTTCCCGAAACATAATAGAAAAAAGAAATATGCCATCTTATAAATTACAAAGAAGGGCAATAGGGTTTTTTCTGGCACTTGAAATGACAGAATAGCCTTGTATTATACCCTCCACATACGTCAGTATATAATTATCACTATCTCTGTCGTGTAGTCTTATTTACAGAAGAGTGTGAGAATTTGGCATGCTAATGTCTAAAATGGCACAGACATTACAAAAGCAATCTGACTCCATACAAACATTTTGAAGCCATTTGAACACACACACACACATATATATATCTATATAAATATATATATATATATATATATATATATATATAATGTCTGACTTTTTGAAAACAGTCATCACATTGCTAGTCCTATCTCATCTACTCATTTAGTCAACAACGTCCTATACGTGGGCATGCCAGATTAACAGTTCTCTTCATTACAGGCAATACAAATTACTGCAGCCAGAATCAGAAGATAATGTATCTGTTGAAAAGAGGACACTACATTGGCTATCACTGAAGCAACAAACAATTATCTCAGGATAACAGAAGACCACTCCACTTTCAAGTGGGAACTAAAAACTTGGCTTGTCAACAAAGCATTCCTAACCATCACCTTCTAATGTCTCTTACCTTCTTGACAATCCTCCACCCTGCTCTCTACCCTTAAGTTTACCCTGTTTACATGCTATATAAGCTCATAGATAGATATATCCATCTTTTCGTGCCTGATTTTTTCCAATATTTTAGGAGCTCATAATGTTTTAAAGATGATGTGTATAAAAAGCCAGCAATTCATTTTACTATGAACTTGTCAGAATCACAGATGCTGATGAATTGCACCAAACATAACTGAAGACTTAAGCCAGAGTAAGTATTCTAAATACTAAAAATAACAATTTATTAAATCCCCTCAGTATAATATAGTATAGTATGGTATTAGATCAGGGCTTGACAAATTTGTTGTGAATCTAGGCGCCAGGTAAAAAAGTTAGGAGCCAGGATTTTTTTAAACTAACAGTTGGTCAGGAGGGATCCGATCATCATCAGCCCACTTACTAAACTCACAGCGTTTGACCTGGAAGCACCCTGGACTTTCAGGTCAGTGCTGTTTGGTTTTTTTTTTAAATACATTTTTTTCATTTTTTTAACTCTTTCGATGCTGATGTTCCATTGGAGCACAGCATTGACAGATATTTAGTCCCCACAAGCTTGTGGGGACAAATGTTAACCCCTGCAATGCCACGAATGTGTCATACACAATTGTGACATTGAAGGGGTTAACGCTGCACTGTCGCTCTCATGGAGTGATCAGGCAGCAGGGGGGTGTTGGGGCTGGTCTCCACACTCATGTGGAGACCAAAGAACCCTCTCACCCTGTCCCTGAAGCTGCCTCTGGCAGCTGGGAAGCAATTGCTGGTCTATAGACCAGCCACTGCAGGGGGGAGTCTATGATGACTGCTGTAGGCTTCTATGCCTACAGGAATCATCAAAGGGCTTGTGGGGGCTCGTTTTTTTTGCTGTTGCTGGTCTGCCTGGGCTTCCAGGCAGACCACCGGCAGCAGAGCCCCTTACAAAACGGGAGTTAACCCCTAAAACGCCGCGATCACGGCATTGAAGGGGTTAACGCTGCACTGTCGCTCTCAGGGAGCGATCAGGCAGCAGAGGGGTGTTGGGGCTGGTCTCCACACTCATGTGGAGACCGAAGAACCCTCTCCCCTGTCCCTGAAGCTGCCTCTGGCAGCTGGGACTCAATTGCTGGTCTATGGACCAGCCATTGCAGAGGGAGTCTCTTTGATGACTGCTGTAGGCTTCCATACCTACAGGAGTCATCAAAGGGCTTGTGGGGGCTCGTTTTTGCTGTTGCTGGTCTGCCTGGGCTTCCAGGCAGACCACCAGCAGCAAAGCCCCCAAAACGGGAATTAACCCCTAAATGCCGCGATCGCGGCATTGAAGGGGTTAACGCTGCGCTGTCGCTCCCATGGAGCGATCAGGCAGCTGGGGGGTGTTGGGTGAGGTCCCCAGACTTGTGTGGGGACCCAATCAACACACAAACCCCTTCCCTGAGGCTGCCTGTGGCAGCTGAAAACACGATTGCTGCTTTTCCAGCAACCGCGTTTTCAGCCTACAGGCTCACTCCGTGGGAGTGATCTCAGGCTCGGGGGCGGGCTCGGAGTGGCTGTGCTTCAGCAGCGCCCCCGTGTGGTGACTCAGCCTCTTACATCCACAATTTTTTCTGGATGTAAGAGGCTGACAAAACCTAGGCGCCAGGACAAAATTCTCTGTCGCCATGGCGACCTGGCGCCTGGGATTTGTCGAGCCCTGTATTAGATCACAACCTTCTTTAAAAATCAAAAGGAATGCCCCTGGATACAATATCATAACCACAAAGAACACACGGAGAACCATTAACCACTGGCACACTCTAGGAACGGTAGGCAAACAGAGAAGGGAGAAGGAGTGCACATTGAAATTATATAGGGGTAAGGCTTGAGCAGGGAAGGATTAGCAACATTCAATCCAATGGGAAAGCCTAGACAAGTGGCCCATTAATAAAGCAAAATATGGAAGCAACGCATCCAATTTATACTTTCCACAAGAGATTAACATAAAGATAATACATAGAAACACATAAGGAGAACATAAAGAAAACAGAAAGGTGAGTAAATTCTTCCTGTAGGCCTTTTTACTCAGCCTAGTGGCTGTATACGGAATTGCAAGTAAAATGCACAATAAAGCTTCAGACAAAAAAATTCCAGCCCTCCATTGGGTCAGTTAAATACATTGACTGCAGAAAACAATTCACTATTTTATATAGATTACTAGATGTGTGTCACAAATACTATATATTTTCTAATAAGGCATTCAATCAAATACATATTTTACTTTAATTGACAGACAATGCATACAATGTGCAAAACAGATAAATAGCATCTACAGATTAATGTGCAAAATATGTAGCTGTTCATATGAAAGCTTTGCACCTTACTATTTATTTATAATTACAATTAATAGCCCAAAGGCAGAGCTAGTTAATTGTGCCACATGGTATGCCGACATTCACAATGTACAGAATTAATGAATTAATTGTAATGTACACAATTAATCACCACAGAGTAGACCTGGGTTCATTCAGTTTAACCTTTCCTAGAGATGGGCAGTCAAGAGTAGTCATTTGTTAGGAGTTCATTAAGAAATTGAATAAATTAAATACATTTTCTGTTTAAATAGGTATTAGTTTACCGCCCTTTCTGGGATTTATTCCTTAAACTGGGAGAGTGTGAGGTTTTTTAATCCACTAACTTCACTGTGTGCTATGAAGGGCCAACCACAGTAAGCATTTCATGTAGATGAGCCCTACATGAGTGATTTTGAAATATTCTCTCTAATATAACTATATGTTAGGACAACAAAGTTTTTCAAAGGAGAAACCTGCTGGGGTTGGCCATTCATAACACAAGGTGAAGTGGGTGAGTTAAAAATTGCAACTCTCCTGCAAACTCACTTGCAAACACAAACTTTAGAAAATTAACTAGCATTGTGTACTTGTGTATGTGAATTGCAGTAGGTTCTATGTGGAGTGGATGTCTCTTTCTGGCCCGGGGGGCAAATAAAGCTAAGTGGGCCCATCAGCCTTCCCCGATATCCACACTGGCTCATATATGTACACACACTTACAAAAATGTACACACTCATGCTCACACAAATCGACATGCTTACACATATACTAACATACACTTATACTCACTAACAGACACTTACACACTTGCATGATAACAAAATTGTAAGAAAGCCCTGGCACTCCTTCATAGAAGAGACAAACATGTAGTTTATTGTTAAAAAATTATAATAGACATTTATTTGGGTCTGTAGTCCCGTAGTAGAACAAATCACAAAGCAAAACAATAGACATACCAGCCGGTCAAGCCCACTGACACCACAGTAGAAATAACCTGCTAAACACATGTTGCACTGATAGGTAACACATGCTAACACACACGCTCATTCTCACGCCACTTACACATACACATTCATGCTAACACACAAACACTTACAAATATACAGTCATGCTAACACACAATCACTTACATATACACATCTATGCTAACACACAAACACACATAGACATCCATGCTAACACACACAAACACATTCATGCTCATACACACACTTACTTACATTCTCATCCTAACTACATACGTACTGTTTTAATCCACACCTGCGTGGACGGGCAGGGGTTAACAGGTTAGAGGCTACAGAGATGACACTTTCACTCAATGGATGAAATCATGCATATAGTTTATTAACCAAATAAAAATACATGCATAATAATCAGCAATGAAAGAGGAATGACCTTCAAAGCTATACACAGCTTCACAGCGCGAGACGGGTTGCAGGGCTAACGCCAGACACCATGCGCTAGTCCGTGGCAGAGTCTTATCATTGCTGGAAGGGGCCAACTTTTATACCTTTTAGAAATACATGAGATTGTATGTAAATATGTGTCTACATGATTGTGCTCATTAACAATTGTTTATAGATCCTGTGGTTAATTAAAAAAACAACAGGATTATCATGCTGCACTCCCTATCCTGTCTGTCTGGGTTCTCAAACTCTTACCATTCCTGGTTCAAGGACATAGTGAGTTGTGTCCAGCCAAATGAGAACATTTCACATAACATCTATTGGGAGCCTGCTGCATTCCTGCCTATCCATGCCAGTCTAAAATTGTTCACCAAGGGCCAGTCCGACCTGGATGGACATTGTAATTCTTAGCTCTGAGAAACCCTCAGCACATTTCAATCTAGCGTTATTAATAAAAGATGGCTTGTCTCAAGTCCGCCATCCCAATTATGTGTTTCATCTAGATCCACGAAGTGCTCTGGGTAATGTACATACACTGTTTTTCCTTTCCCACATGATTAAAGGTGGTTTTTGATGCAAGTACAATTAGCACCCTCCAAGTAGTTTGTATTTGCCCACATCTGTTCTTAATTTTAAAGGACTAATAGATTTACTGGTTTTAACCATTGGCGTCTAATGAATTTTACTTTCACAGATTTTATAAACACTCCCACTTCTTACACATTGTTATTGAGGACAATATAAGGGGGTAATTGGGAATATAGTTTTTTGCAATGTTTTCGGGTCTAATGTATCAAAGAGGTTAAGTATTGTCTAAAATATACATACCAACTCATTTATCCAGAGGAGCAGGTGAAACCATCTGTTAGAACTTTTTTTAGGTAGGAAATTGTAGCCTGGATAAGCTTGGTCTTATCTGTTAAATCTAATTATACAACTAGATAAACAGCAGGTAGAGTAGGCAGGTAGAAATAATTATGTAGTTGCATTGAGACTGGCTTTCTTTTATCACAAAATTCCAAATGACTAAGATCTCCACCAGTACATGGTAACTAATCTTAGCTTCTATTTTACAGGAAGCTTTCAGCAAAATAAAGGTGGTGGGAAAAATAATAGAAGTGTTTCTCTCAAATCCTCAAGCAGTTTTTTTTATAGGGCTGTAACTGTGTGACTTTATTTTTATCTCCTAAAATAAGCACTGTCTAAATTTGGGTATTTTATTTTTGATACATCAGGATGAGTTATCAGATCTCGGCTTTCTTATTCCAGAGCCGCTTTCTTAGTATTATGCCTTTCGTGTTGTCAGACTGGCTTATCAAGGATGAGGAATTCTTCTTTGGTGTTTTCTTACAACAGTAGAAAACAAAATCAAACCCACATTCTCTTTGCAACTTTCATGTATAGTGTAGGAGGGGATACAAATACATTTCTATGGTACTTGTAATGGGGACATATGGGAAAGCAGCATATCTCTTTTCAAGTCACAACAACCCTCTTGTTTTCTTTCATAATCACGTATTATTTCAAGTTAAAAATTGTTGTTTAAGATGTACCTCAGTGATTTGCTTACTAAGAAGACACCGTGGCTGCTTAAAGGCACAGTCAAACGTCAACAAATGAAAAGTACATATTAAAGTACACTGTATGTACTATAATATTTATTCTTTACCAGTTAGAAAAATATATATAAAAAAAAAAAAAACAACTCCAGAGTTGCAGTGCAGAGTCCCCTCCACTTTCCTTTATTGGAAACCAATTTGAAATCAATGGAAGCCCTCTCTGAGCAAGCATATTGGGGGGGGGGCGTCTCATTAGGCACTCTTGAACTCTTGCATGAGCCAGCCCTGGAACCTGCTAGTGGTGAATATATTACTTATGCACAAACCTAAGCAAAAACTTCAGCCAGCATATGCATATAATGACTGAAGTAGCCCTTTACAGTTAAATGTCTGCCAATGTAATGCCTCTGACACATGAAATCTAAGGGTCAAATGTATATATTTTGGGGGGGGATTCATGAAGCATTCTAACTCGCATGCAACCCTGTATAGCCAGTGTAGCAAGTTTACACTTCGAATACCCTAGCAGGTCTAAACTGAACTGAAATATATTTACTATTTCACCACCTAATAAATCACTCCTAATTTTATTACTACAGTTGTAATTGCAGATTGGGAAGCTGCAGATAGGGAAGTCAGAGCTCAGTCCAGCTTGCAGATGGATGCCACATTGACCTCAGGCTCAGGGACATATTTACCTTGTGAGCTGCCCTAAGCCTTACCCAGGGCAGAGCCTCAAGCCTCCCCTCCATGACCACCATTTTTACTGCAGAGAACATTTGCTGGCACTCCATGTCTTAAAAGCGCACAGCTCCTCTTAATGCATCATATGAAGGCTGTAGCAGCCCATAGGGTAAATTAGCCCATTGGGCATATGAAAGCTCTCCCTTATAACCAGCCCATTGAGCAGCATCATAGTGAAGGGGCAAATGGCCCACGAAGGGTGGGGCAGGGGAACTTTGTTGTTCACCCTCCACTTTTGCCAGCTAAACTGGGCTATCCCAGGACTTTTAAATACAGATATTCCTTTTCATCTTTTTTAATCTCGGATATTTCTGTTTCAGTTTATATGAACATTTGCAGATGCATTTATCCGAGGTAATAGAAGCCAACCCAGAGTCAAATATAATAGCGTATCCTTTTTTCCTAGCTTCATATTTTTCACTTGAACCACATTAATCATCGAAGAAAGTTCACACGGATGCAGAAATTTTCATTCAGCCTGTTTTGTCATCCTGAAAATTTTAGAAAAATGACTGAGTAAAAATTATTTTTCTGAGCATGGAAAAACAAATTCCTAGTGAAAACACGCTTGTCAAATACATTTACAAAAGGATGCAAGGTGCCAGGAAAAAAGTGAATAAGAACTACACCCAAAGAAGAAAGTGGCTCCGTAAGTATATTAGTTTTTTCTATATACATATCATGCCATACTTCCAGACTGTGATGCATCTGATGCCACAAGTAGGTCCTCTCTGTAGTGTTGTAAAATGAGCTATGTCACCAGGTCATAGAACACCACTGTTCAATGGACCAACACAGGAGACGTTTACTGGGTGCTCCGCCATGCTATATCACCTCACTCAGTAGAAAGGATGGTGGACACACGAGGTAGGTAGTGGGAGATCTACATAAATACATCCCTCTCTGAACATGCTTATGCAGGACGCTAAACGGTCTTGATAGTACAATGTAAAGATGTTGTGTTAATCCAGACACACGATTTGGACCTTGTTATGTTGGCTTGTGAAGTTTTGCCCTGTTTCCTCTCTGGCCAGTCCAGACCGGCCTTCAAAAAAGGTGTTACGATAATAGGAAAGGGAAGATGTTGGCTGGAAGTATGCGATACATAGAAACAGGGTGATATGTACATTTGTGTGGATGGTTTTAGACATAATACATAATGATATGGACATCTAAATGTGTTTATAATGATATTGTTTTAAAAGATAACCACAATGATTAAAGTATAAATTTATTTTCTATGTACTAATTTCATGGTTTTACTGCTCTATTTCTAACCCATCAAAGTCCAAGGTCAATGACAGCACATTAGACAGAAAACTTGAAAATATTCACAAATGCTCTTTTAGCTAATTTTTGCAGATTCAAATCTACTACATCAGCTATCTAAGTGGCCTGGTAAGCTTACGTTCTTAATGGTAACAGTCTATTCCACTTGTGATTTCCATGTGAACCAAAGAACAAAAAAATTGATACATTTTATAATAAACAAGCGTTGGACAGAAAATACTACTTTATTGATGGTTTGAGGTTAATCAGTTGAGTCATGTTATTAACCGTTTAATTATGAAGTAATTAATGAGGATGCCTACGAAGTGAGAGAAGTCCAAAAGAGAGATGAAACACTATTTGCTATGGTGTCAAGATGATAAATATGTGTTGAGGTTGGCTGTGGTAAAATGATTACTATAAACAAGTATGTATTTCTTTTCTAAAGCAATTTTTGCAAGGATATCCTGGCACAATGTTCAGATGTATTGCAGTCTACATTTCTGTCTCCCTGATTCTCCGTGGCACTACTGAGGTCATGTTTGCTGGATAAATATTGTGCATGACACATAAAGATTCTCTTTTGGAATACTTAGGATTCTACACCACTTAACAGCCGATAAAGAATAATAATAATACGATTATAAGTATTACAACCATTATATACTTATTACAATTCTAATTTGTTTTAGAATATATTTGTTATTTCCCCTAGTAATGTAGCAAGTGTTCACCATGAGCTTTCTGTGCTAATGTAATTGTTGTCTTTATTGTCTTCTAGCTGTGAGTGATTCTTGTAGACTTTTATGGTGTTTAGTTTCGGATGCTATAGTTGATCTGGGTATAAGTAACTGTCTGTCAATGTGTAGTAATGTAATAGAAGTAGAATGGAATGTAGTTTTAGAGATATAGTTAAGCTGTTGAAATATTACTGAATTGATGTATTGAGTTCCCAGTAAGTATTTCATGATAATGATGTGAAGGCTGGACACACCAAGAGTCTAGACACTTTAAAGGCTTATTAAGGTAAGACTTTGAAGGATAATGAGGACACACAACCATTGCCCACTGACTTACATATCTTGCTTGGCTGGTAGGAATTTCGCCAGAAAGGTGAGTATCTTAAAAACAAGTGATGCACTCTATTTGTAGGCTAATTAGATGCAATACATTTAAGGACAGAGCAAATATCTTGACTAGAACCTTTCTGATGACCACAGTTCTCAAGGTAAAAAGTTTTGAAATATAAATATGATATCATACTGTATAAGTAAAACATGCCTATGCAATAAAGTTGAAGTTGGCTGGAGGGTTTGCATGAAACTTGCCGCTTTTAACCACAGACACAAGAGCTTGGCGATGCAGGACCTAATGTCCCAAACACTATAAAATAACAAACTGTCCAGGTAGGCAGCCAATATGCGCACAAAGATCTATAACAGCCCATAAATATCCTTAAAACATTATTCATCTTCAAACAATGCTGGTTTGAGGAAAGGTAACAGCCCTGTGTATCAGAAATTTCAAGAAGCAGTTTTAAATACTTTTCAGTAAATGCATTACATGTCTGTTTTAATCACGAGTGCGCTTTGCACAGTGCATTTTACTTACCAACCTAAAATGTAACAAATATAAATATTTTGAATGTTGTGAAATTTTGGAAAATGCCACTAAATAAATAGCATATTTTTCTATTACATTCTTCAGTTACTCATTTTTTTTTCCATTTTTCTAAAGAACAAAACAAAACTTTGTGCTAATGAGAAATACTTAACCTGCTGAATAAGGGTAATACAGACACTTATTAAACTTTAATTAATGAGATTTAATTAGAAATGAAGACACTTCAAGTAGAAAGGAAGAGATTATCCACAATGAGGAAATTAATCACATTTCAGAAACAAAATAACAAATAGGGTATGCTTACTGTTGGTGAGAAAATAAATAACACAGATATATGTGTGTGTGTGTATATATATATATATATATATATATATATATATATATATATATATATATACATATATAATGTTATTTATTTTGTACAGTATATACATTGCTGTTATGTAAAAAATAATATGTGTATATAGCCTTGAATATTGTATTATAGTTATACTTATCATTATACTTATATTAATTAATGTGTTATGTGTATATGAAATAAGAAATACTGATTCAAAAGATCAGCATTTAGTCTGTACCCAAACTAAAAATGTATAAAAATAGAGCACTAACCTGACACAGAATTTGCAGCTGTCTTCATCCATGATCTGACATTTCATGCTACTGATTGGCTGCTTGAAGCTGTCAATCAGTGGCAGGAAAGTACTCACATTGAAATCAGTAGGGAGACTTTACATATGCACACTGGGGTCCTCTGCATGCAGTGTCCACCAGGGCCAGTGCTGGAGCTGAATGGAGGTAAGTTCATCACATGCAGGGAGGTCCATTCAGCTGAATGCATCTGCTACAGGGCATTTAGCTGGGGGTGGTGAAAGCACCAAATGCATTTGGATAGTTCTGCAGTATCCCTCCTCACATTTGCAAAATGGACCACGCAAAAATTAAATGGTACCACGCAGCTATCATATGCATTAAAGTGCATATGATGGCTGGAGTGTCCCTTTAATTACAGAAGACTAATTAAAAAAAATCCCAATGAGAGTTTCCCGTAGTAAGCCCTATGCTGGCCCTGTATAATGAATCCCTATGATACCTATGTCAGGTTTAACACCTAATTGTCTATCCCCTATCTGGCTTTTTCTTAAGCAATATCAATACCACAGAATAGCTCTGGGTACACTCTATTAGTGTAGGGGATACCAACAGAAATAAAATGCAACAATGTGATTCGTTGTAAGTGTAATGATAACTAAAAATACAGAAAGTTTACTACACTCATGACTGATCTACGTACATTTAGATCCTGGACAAAGATGTTTTGATTGACAGTGTCATATACAATAACATTTAGCAGATGGTATGGTGACATCAGCATATTAATAAGAATAACAACAGTTATCTTAAAATTATAGACAGCTTGGCTCTTTGCCTTTAGATTAGTGTGTTCCATGTGCTATATTTTTTTAAAACCCAATTACTGTGTTTAATAATAATTATTCAAAGTAACTGGTTACTTGGAATGTATTGTATACGACATTTATTATTGATGATGACCTCTAACATCTAATTAGCAAGTTTGTCACAACTAATAGGGAACCCTAAGCAGCTAAGAAATAATTCATGCATACTTTACAATTACTGCAGCTACTGATACACAATAGCAACCAAGGGAAATAACAAATAGACTTGTTATGAAATTCAATCATTACATTACTTGATCGCTGTGTTTATTACAAAATTATATGTTCTGGCTGTATTAGCCAAATAAGCATGTCTTTCCAAAGCGTTGCAGTTGGCCTTTTTATTTTCCCCGAACCCCATTATTGTAACAACAGGGCATGTGTACAGATACCTAACTCATTTACACTATAAATTACACATTTGTATAATAAGCTACATATTGTACAACATTGCATTCAAGAACTTAATTGCACTCTCCAGTATGTTAAGCAAATAAACCTTAGCAGATCCGTCATTTCCCTATGAAGGCTTAATGATGTAAAAAGAGGCGTTTAAAAATAATTTTCAGTTCCTATGGCAACCCCCTATCAGTGCCTGCTTTGGCACACATGACAATTAAATGTCCTTGTCAGAAAACATGAACAAGGCAATATGTTACATGATTGCAGAATTATTTCAAGGAAGGGTTTAGATGTTCAGAAGTAATAGGAATGATGCTCATAATGCTGCTTTTAGTTCCAAAAGGGTTAAATTCAACCAGAGTAGATGAAACAGCATATTTAAGACTAACATTTTGGACTTTTTTTTGTTGAAATGTGCCTTGCTGGAGCATTGCATATAAAATCTACATGATAAGATTGCATTCTCTTGCAATACTGGATATTTCTGCTTTGTAATTCAAAAATAGTCATGACTTGGCTCACAAACAACACATAAAAACCCTAAAGGAAATAAGAATGCTTTGGAGCTCCTTTATGTGGCATGCATTACGTTAAGGTATTCCACACATTATTTCTTACATTATCAGGTACCAATAATTTTCCTCGTCCTTGTAAATGTAATTAGCTGTGGTCGGTGCTAAGTCCCATCTAAACGATCCTTCATAATCGTCACATTTTCCAAGAAAAAATAGGATATAGCCCACTGGATGTTTCTGCCTGCAGATTATTATGCAATGTGGAGTGAAAGTTAGGGGAATTATATTCTTCAAGCTAATAAAATGCAAGAAGCATTTGCAATAAATAATCTTCTTTCCACCCTCCAGTGCTTCCTATCTTCTGATATTCCTTGTATTCTTTGTCCTCAGTGACGTATTCTAGCCTAGGCTGACTAGGTCTAGGGGGGCAGCAATCCCACTGCTACAAAACCGGGGGGGTCGCCGGTCGTGATTAAATATATATATTCACTCTAAAATTTTGTTTTGTCTAGCCTAACAGTGGTTAACAAGAATACTTTAGCTATAAAATAGATGAAAGTTATAAATATATAGATATAATAACAAAAATGAATTTTTTTTGACAAATATATTGACAAATAGTTTTCATCAAGTATGTTTAGCTGGACACATTTAGGAGACCATGGATTGTTGCAAGTGTTTCCCAAACAAGTGTTAAGTGAATTTGTTTTAAAGCATCTTTTTACTTTTACATAGAAAATCTCTTTAACCAGGACATCTAAGAAATAATGGTGGATATACTTAAATCAAGGGCTCCTCAGAACAATCGTCAGATTCAAATATATATGTTTGGGTCTGAGATGCAATATTCCCAAGTGAGACATGGCAGTGTTTTAAGAAAATATCCTATTTTTCTGATTTTTATTTTATAACTAGGCTGTGCTGTTGCTGCCAGCGCAAAAATCCAAAATCGTTTTGGTGGATCAATTTAATACTTTCAAAAAAAGGTTGGCTAGCTGTCAGGGTTATAAAAAATGTATAACACTTGTATTCCTATCTTGAGTGAAACCTTCATATAGCAGCCAAGTGAACAAGAACAAAAGGAACTTTATGCAGTCATCTATACCCTTTGCCAGTATTATCTTGATCCCCACATAATTCATGCATTATCATGAGTTCTACCTGTCTAAAATGTATAATTTGTGATTAATTGGCTTGTGTAAAAAAATGCTGCTATTAATACATGCGACATACACAAACACGTATCAACCACATTCATGCATAAATCAGTCTGTTTTCCAGATACTTAACAATTAATTGGTTCCATCTGAAAAAGATGACGTCATATAACGGCACTCCTCGGTGACGACAATGGTGGCGGGGGGGGGGGGGGCGGCTGGTAGTGCTGCCCGGGGTCAGGACTAGTTAAGTATGCAGCTGATGTGCTGAATATTGGATTGAAATGTTCAACTCTCATGTAAATGCCGTATAATGTACAATATATTGAATAAATAACATTACCTAAACATTTATTGAAAACTAGTGTCTACAGTCTACGCTAAGTGTGTGGATAGTTGACGGTGCTGATTTCCCTCAAGGTCATTCCTGGCAGACAGCGAGGTTCCTTTAGCAGTAGACTGAAATCCGTACCCTAGCTAGATATTCATGTGTGCTTCTCAGCCGGCAAGCTGGGAACCCAAGATTATACAATGCTGAGTGATGGCCAAAAAAGGGACCTCATACCTTCTTTTCAAAATCACCATGTCTCCGGCTGCCATACATAAATGTATGTATTTTTTTCCTATTTTCTATATTTAAAAGTATATTTCTAGCACAGTACTTTTCAGCGGTAAATGCAGAGTTGGGAGCGCTAGCGATTAATAATAAAAGAGCTTTCAAGACATGTAAAAAATATATGTTTTTCAATTGGGAATACTTTATTTGTTAGTAATAAATTGCCTTTAGGTTACACATTTGAAATAAAACCAGGCGCCGCTGCTAATGCAGAAAGATATTCCTTTGCTCTGTTTTTACTGAATAGTTGATTAACTGCAGTACTAGAATGATGTCAATTTGTTTCAAAATATTGCAGCAGAGCTTTTGAATGAATGAGCAATTACTCTAAACAGAGGGTGCAATTATAACAGAGTCACTGGGAATGCTTTGATATGTTTTTTTCCCCTCTAAATAGAAGGAAAAACAAGGAAATGCATTGAAAGGGGGTAATAATCTGACAGCTGCGTTTGGGAGCACCTTAGCAGCTGTCACTGGGAAATAAACATTATGTGAGCCCGTTCTTTGAGAGATTTTCCTAGAATACCAAAAGCTGACAATTAACATTATAGGTAAACTAGTACACAGTATGTTTAGCTGACACTGCATGGACTGTGAGCTGTTTCAATAGTATCTCTTTATTTCCATTGCAAAAGCACGTCTAAATATTAAAATAACAATGAGTCAGATCTCCTTATAATCATTATAAATATATCAGCATACAATATATAAGAATAAATAATACATAGGAGGGTGTTGTAGTATGCAACTATTGCATTTATTTATTTAAGGCTAGGGTATAAGAAATTAATATACAGGGCACTTTGCTAATAGCTAGCGTTTCTTCTCCCCTGGTTCCTTAGCTCACTGAAAATGGGGTGGGAAGCTCAATATAGGGCCTGTGGGTTACAGTTATTGCATTTGAGATTTATTCATTTTCACCACCCCCTCCTATATTTATTTTATAATTATGAATGGCCATTTTATATAAAAAATTTTAAATGTTAGGTTTTTTGCCTGCTACTAGTTAATTTCTGGGTTAACCACCTTGTGTATCTCTGTGGACAAGTTGTTGCTATTATGCCACCCCTTCCGGCCTGGATGTTCCACTGATTTATGACCACCTCCACCCACCTATTTACAATCTACTATCAATTTCACTGTATGCCTTTGCTATACAATCCTTTTTTTCTTGTGGTGAGCATCATTATGCCTAGAGACACTCGGGATGTAAATCTGGTCATGTCTTAACTGTGTTAGGTGAACAAAACACTAAATAAAGTCTTAAAGGTCAACCTATCTATCCTTGTCTTGTTTTTGGCTTGTTTTTGTTTTAAGATCCCTTTAAGAGTGATATTTGTAAATCGTAGTAATAATTTCTGTTTGGCTTATATATTTAGGAACTGGTGAATATCTAGAGGAACAAGTGTGAGGTTTTGAATCTGGGGAGATTGACAAACTAATCCGGAACCAAAACTGGAACCATCTTAATCAGTTTTTACTAGAAGAGTAGGTCTTCTTGGCAATCTAACAGATGAATGTGGGAACTGAAGTCTCCCGAGGATGAGCTGACTTGTGTCTTTGCTTTGCCAGATGTTCTAGAGTCAGCTCTGGTCAAATGGGCTGCTGTTCTCCCACCTACATATGCACAGTAAGAGTCTGAGTTTCTTGTGAATTAAAAAAAAAAAACACACAACCATAGGAACGGTAATATGTTTTACAGCTTATTGTATTTAATAAAAAATTGATATTCTCAGCCTCCCTTGTACTTAAGCATATATTTTCTACAAGAAGTATACAAAGCATTGGAGCTAGGGCCTTCCTCTTTGATGCTCCTGGTACCATAACCCTTACTGAACCCAGCAAGCATTACAAGTGTACTATGACATGGAAATATAATTTTTATAAATATGAAATAATATACAAGTACAAGTACAAGTAAATCCAAGTATTTTCTGTAAATCATTTTCCTGAATTTCCATTTATATTAAATATCTAATCAGACAGGGCATACGGCTGGAAGCCCTCAAATAGGGCACATGGGTGGACATATTGCTGGAAGCCCTCAGATAGGTCAGACGGCTGGACACAGGCAGGGAGGCCTCAGGCAGGACAGACGTAGTCAGGCAGGCTGAGTCAGAATCAGAAGGATGAAATCAATGCCGAATCAGAATGCAAGAGGAGAGTCAAGGGCCAAAATCAGGAACCAGGGAATGGAGTCAGAAGCAAGCCAGGTCACAACGGGTAATCCAAATCAGAGTGCTGCTAGCAGGAGAGCAAGGCCAGGCAGAAGGCAGATACACCACAATGCAAAAGGCCCAGAATGGAAGAGTAAGCAGGTATTTAAGGGGAAGGGTTGCACCCAGGTGAGCAGATGCAGCTGGTCAGGTCATTAGCATACACGGTACTGTGATCTGACAGGTGGCCTCTAGAGGCCACAACGGATATGACACCTAGACATAAATACAGCGTCGGGGCTAACAGGGTGGAATCCTGACACTAAAATAATATTTCCAGTATTTCTTTTTTTCACTGGAATTTCTCTGAACACCGGTCAGGAAATAAAAAGCTAGACAGCACAATTAAAAACATAATTATGGGAAGAATAAATATCAGTGTTTTGTTATCATTCCTACAACCTATTTCAAAAAATATAAATCCACCTTTGAGAAACGTAACAGAGTATTGTACATTATAAGAAAAATTAGAACAAACGGATGCTGAGGTGAAAATTACACCATTCCCCAAAAGCACAAAATCATCTCAGCAGAAGGAGTCAACACAGCTTCAGTATTTTTCCATTTTGCAGCCAGCAACAAGCTTTGACAACATCATGCAGAGCTGGAAAAGAGAGATCTAAAGGTATTATCCAAAAGGCAATATCAAATATATTATACAGGGGAACAAATCTATAAAGCTAGCTAGCAGTGTTGAGTACTGTGTTTCATCCCAATGATAAACATTCCACAGTGGTCATCTTATCTCAAGCTCATTCTTCCAGGAAAAGTTTTTATTCTCACTGTTTGTGTGGCCTTTAGTTTTATAGGTATTTTGGAGTACAGCATATATTGTATGCTTTCTTTCTATTGCAATTAACATATTCACAGGAAACTATTCTAACAATGGTCAATAACTATCAGGGCATAGAGGAACATGAGAGAAATGTCTACATATTTCTCCTGGTAAAATATTTTCTAAATAAATATGTCATGGTATCGATCAGGAAACCATGCATAATGTACAGGGCTGGATTTTTATCTCCAGAAGTCGTAAGTACTAACACCTCGTGTGGATAAGGACAAATTGGCGTAACATGCTTGAAAGTGAGCGGAGCTTTAACTGGAACAGAAAAGTTAACCTCCTAGCACCAAGTTTCATTATTTATTGCTGCGACTTATATAAAATTCATTATTTATTTTAATTCTTCATTTTTAATATTTAGCTTCCAGACAAGCTTTTTACACTGAGAAAAAGTGAGAATGAATAGGAATATATTTATCATTTCCCAAAGAAGAAGCTACCGGAATGTGTGATGTCAGTTAAATGGTTGGAGTAGATGTTTCAGTTTCATTGTCACACATATGAATGCATATCCAAAGGTAAACCATAGATGAGAGCCTATGCTGTACCATTACACAGTATACGGAGTAACCTATGGTTTACACTCCAAGGAACAAACTTTGCGAATGCTACTAAAAATGCAATATGTCACAATGAACTATCATGACATCATGAACCATTGTTTGCACTTCGTCTTACATTACTTAATCTACTATTTTTCACAAAAGGTGGGAAACTAGCACATATAAGCATTTTCCTGTTTAAAAAATGATCTCTCTTCTCCTCACTTCACCATTACAGAGGTTCACCATTCAACAACAATACACAACTTAAAAATAGAGATGATGCAGATCGTTAGAGAATGAAGTTAGATTGCTGCTCCCGTTTTATAGACATTTCAATACCTTGGATTTTTTCAAGGTAGGCTGCTCCAAGCGAGTTCTCTTTTGGGAAAGTGGCTTCACGTAGGTGTGGTGCTGCTCCCAGACAGACTTTAGTGGGATAGAATGTGGTGGGGAGCAGGCAAAGTGAGCACAGAGGAGGAAAAACATGGACAGAGAGTGGGCTCCCGTGCCCATAGAAGCTGACTCTGAGCCCTAGGTATAGTAGGGCTCACTTGGAGACTCTGGGTTAAACCTGGAGAGTTTCTAGATATACACATTTTTAATACACATATATTGTTTATTTGTAAACACAGTGGATGCACCATTTTCATGTGCTTATTTAGCATAAAGAACTATAAAATATGAGATCCTAGAAAAGTTCCATCTGTTTTAAAAATGTCTTCTCCTTCTGCTTTGTTCTGTGTTATTGTTTAAATTGTTTTCCATGTTTGATCAAGGAAGTTTCAATAAAGTTAGAGTTAGGATATAAGCAATCCTCATTAATACTTTTCTTTCTTTCAACTTGCCAAAAATGCATTTCTATTTGCAAATTACTGCCTCGGACTCAGAAATGATAATTTTTTTTTCATTTCATATCACCATAGAGTTGACAGTAATTGTCATTTGATTGCCACACTCTGTAATAACATTTTACTTTGTGAAACACATCAGTTGAAACATGAAATTTGGCCGCAAAGTTTAGTTTGTGTAAAATGCAATGAACAATATTTAAATTGATCCTTGCATGTCTGAATGACAAGGTCATACGTGAATTTTGTATGGCAGATTGCATCAAGATTTTTTTCAATGCAATGCAGCATTTTCAATCTGAAAACATACATAGAAGTACAATTTAATATTGTGCAACTTTTAGTGTACAAAAGGTCTTTATGTCATTTTGTAGGCAGCACATTTATGTATTCAAGTAAACATTTTAAGTAAAACATTGGCACGTGGGCAAAAAACACCCCAAAACAAGACAATTACCATATTTGCTTTATTAGAAGATGAGTTTCTTCAGAAAAATTCCTCTGGAAAAACAACCTTATCTTATAATTGAGGTTGTCTTTTATTAAGACTTCAGATCCTCAGAAGCCTAGGGGCTTGTTACTCACACTCACGTTCTCTCACACTCTCACACTCTCTCACAATCTCTCATACTTTCAAATGCTCTCTTACACTCCCTCTCGCTCTTATTCATTCTCTCACACTTTCACTCATGTTCTCTCTCAATGTCTCCACTGACCGTTTCCATGTCCTTGTCTCCTTTTCCGCAGCTCCACTTCTTCTCTAGCCCCTTCTTGTCCTTCTGTCTGGTTTCTTTTGCCTTTTTTCTTCATCCACTACTCCCCAGTATCCTCTTGGTTATCCATGTACTTCTCCCTTGATTGGAGGAACTGGGGAGAGGCTGTCCCTGTGGCAGAAGTATTCCATGGGGCCAGAATATCGCAGACATATTTACAGAGAAAGAGAAGTGTTTCTGAACCTCTCTTTCTCTGTGAATCCATCTGCAATATTTTGGTTTCTTGGAGGGCTCCTGCAAAAAGGAAGTACCTAGATAAAAGTAGCTGATACCGGTGATGAGTGGACAAAGAAAGAAGAACAAGAAGAGACAAGAGGAGAGAGAAAAAGGAGACAGGGACATGGGGCAAGTGGTTGGAGCGGAAAGCAGGTTGACAGAGAATGTGATAGAAACTGAACAACATTGTTTTTATTCCAATAGAGACTTTTTATTTTGTTTCATTAAGATCCAAATTTTTTTGGGGGGGGTCATCTTATAACCAAGCAAATACATTATACAGTATTATATAATAGTATTGAGTACAGATGAACATATTTCCATAACTGATATGTGTTTTTGTCTCCAGTCTCAAAAACAACCTAAGATCAGATAGTAAATGAACGGCATTGATTGTGCCAGGGCAGTGATGAAATTTCAGGGCTTTTATATTTGTTTTGAAATTACTCCTTACTCTACTTTGTTTGGGATCAGGACTGCATGCTACGCATGCCAATAAATCTATGTTAGTTTAGGATAAAGGAAAAGAGAACAGAAAGATGGGTGAGCTGTCTACAGAGCCTTAGCCCGACTCTGGTTAACCAAGCTGCCCAGCAGATACATAGGTCCTTGCAGATATCTGTAAGGTGGAAGGCGAGGAGGAGATGTATCTGTCTCAGCTCCAGCTTGTTTCCATCCCCTCCTGATCATCCAGGTCAAGCCATCTGTTGGTCCCACATCTGGTCGAGCTGGTCTGAGGAGTGTGATGCAGACCTCCCCAGGAGCACCAGTTAGACGGACAACCCATCAAATTATTTATACCAGAGAATATTCATTAAGGGATAAACCTTCATCCTGGTTCCTTAACTCATCTAAAAATAAGGATTTATTTATATCTATCTCATATATATATATATATATATATATATATATATATATATACCTATGTTGAAGTTTTATATTTATTGTATTATTTGTATTTTAAATAAACTGCAATTTTGTATTCAAAACTGGAAGAAAAAAAAAGCTCTCCCTATCCTTGGTGCTAACACTTCCACAACCATCAGGTGCGGACTATGCTCACAAGCAGTGCTCCCAGCACTCCAGATGTTGGAAATCTACACAGCTACTTGATCTGCCTATTTCAAAACTCCTTTAGACAGCCCTATTATACTCAGTACAACCTTTGGTCTTTTAGTGTCTTTGGTTTAATTAGCACACAAAATCTCTTGCAGACATTTGATGTTTACCACTAGCTTGTCATGGTTTAATTTATCATTAAATACTGGGTAAGAAAACAATGCATTACTGAAATGTATTTTGAATCAGTATCCCTCATTAGGCATTGTTTGCTGCTATGCGATTTTTCTGTGAAAGAATCACATTTATGTACAATTTCAGCTTTAATAGGCTGTATTCCCTTTGCATTTTGTTTCTAAATAACAGCGACCCAGTGTTCAAATTGTTAATTGTACTGGACGATGCATAAAACAATTCATTAGAACCATTTGCAGATTGTTCCATAAACACATATTTTCAAGAGACAATTTCTAGATTAAAATGCATGCACATTTTCTGCAGTGTCACTTCTATCAATTCACAATACAGGTACATCTACCACGGCATGGTCAATCCATTAGAGTATTACTGTTTACCTAAACACCATATACACCGGACTGTAATATATATATATAAGAAATTATTATTTAGGGCATTTATGAGGCAATAAGAGCAGTCTACTCCAAAAAAATACAAAATGTTATGTTACACTTTGAAACAAAATGATATAGATATATCAAAATGATAAATATATCAGATATATTTTATAAAATATATATTTTTAAAAATGCCAAGGTAAGGTTTGCATTCTTTTAACCCTTGGCTTTCCTGTTGTTGAAACACGATGGTGTCTGTCCATCTACTAATCCAGCCCTCAATCCATACTATAGATCATCAACTGGTATAAAATGTATTACTGGTTTTCTTTAGTCTTTTCTGTTGCAATCCATTTCAGAATTGCTAATGTTACATTAATCTCTGGCATCGAATTCAGTCCACTGTCTATAACAGAGGCAGGCAAATCAAAATGTGTGTATGTAATTTTGTTTGAAAATAGAGATAAACCGTAAAATCCTGTAAAGTATATGAATGTCTTTTTCGTGATGGGTTCACTTTAATCAACTATTAAAATTATCAACTACTACCCTCTATTAATATTGTCTTCACTGAAAACATTAAGGTTTTGAAGACATTTTTTAGGAAGCATAGAATTTGACTGCAGACAAGAATCCCTTTTTCTTGAGATTTTTTCAGCAATCTGATTTCTTTTACACAAAAAGGCAAAAGTGCTGAAAATAACATATACAACTGATATGCTTTCCATTATAAATATATGGGTCATTTACTTTTCTATATGCATAGAAGGTGATATGCAGCAAAACCTAAAAAATCACTGGGCAGGCAAGAACAACGGGCCTTCAGCCCATACATCAAGGATCATAGATCACAGATATGTGGCCACATTATGGATATATGCCTGCACACATAGGGCATGCTTAGAGGCAGAAGTGTAGCTTATGATCCCATGGATCTAGAAGACAGACAACACCTGCCCAATTAAACAGCATTTAGTGGAAGTGAAGGGTTATTGGGCACAGTTCAGTGTGGTCACCATATTATATACCTGTCTCAGGAGGCTGGAACTTGGTAATGCCATGCTCAGGGGCAGAGCTTGCCATAAACAGAGCCCCAGCTAGACTAGGCAATAGGAAGAACCTAGTTGGGGAGTGGAGATGACCAAATACTGCTGCCCCAGCTGGAGATTGAGGAGCATCATCTGGAGTCACCAAGAAACATTGTTTTCACCCAGTCAGTTCCCAGCGCTGTAGCCTGGCAGTGTAGCAGTTTGGTACCCCTGTATCTCACAATTAACTTTCTTATAAACACATCAGGGTTGAATGAATTGTATGACAATACCGTTTTCAATTGTTTCTTCTCTCTCTGGTATGAGATAAAGCAAGTTATCAAGATTTTTCTCAAGTGACTGGTTGCACATTAAAATAGCATATTGACTAGCACTGTACAGAAGGGGTTCGTGACATTTACAAATTCCCTAATTTGAAACTTAGTGACATAAGATATAAATCAGGTATTTCCAACAGGTATCTCTCCAGCATCTTCTATAATCCTTAGCCAATAAAAGCAAATGGTGAGATTAATGTTTGCTATCCCAAAAATAAAGATCAGATGCGTACGGTCAGAATATAGCCCGTTGGAAAATGTAGTTTATTGTGGAGAGAGAGCGAGAGATTTTGATGACAGATACAAACCATTCCAAAAGACCATGAGTAAGAGAGAGACATAAGCCAAAAATCTGCATTTGCAATAATGTAAACCCTTTGACCTTATCGCTGACAAAAAGGAAATCCTACTGTGCTAGCTAAATGTCTAAATTTAAACAATTTATAAAATTGCAGTAAGAAAAAGAATTATTTGAAGCTTGGTTAATTAATGACAGCTTTAAAATAACAAATTGGCTTTTTTTTTTTTTTTACCAAATGCAAAGTAAAACTCATTTATGGCTTCTTTGAAGACTGAAGAAATAATTAAACCATGCGGTTCTCTTGTGCTATTGAACAATTCTATTAAAATCAGAAGTTTAAATGTATCAATGCACCATGGAATGGAGCAAATTGCTATTTCTAAAAGGGAAAAACAACTTTTGCACACTGATACTATATAGTGTCGACGGCATTTAACATATCGTGTAGAAAAATGTAATTTACATTTATATCATAATAATAAATATGGCAAGCATTGAAAATCAGAAGAACTGACTACTCTCGATGCATCCAGTGGCAGGGTTCAAGGGACACTCCAGCCATAATATGCATTCTTCATTGGCAAGGCAGCATGGGGCACTGGAGTGTATCTGAACTCTTTTTACTTACAAAAAAGCAAGACATCTGCTGCTAGTAAATGGAAATGTTGTTAATACATTTTATAGTTATCAAAAGATATAAAATATTTGTTCTCAAGTGCAATTTTCTGAGCAGAAAGTTCATTTTACGTCTCCCTGCAGGCTGGAAACAGGAATGGAATTTGGTAAGTAAAGTTTCACCCAAAGCCTCTAGTCTTGCTTTTACACCATTATGTGAACTAACCCGCCCTGGCTTCAACCTCTCTCAGTTGCCAAATGAAGACTGAATGGGGGCCTTTGGCCAAGCTATGAACATGGGTATGTATTATTATACAGTTATGCATAAGATATACCATGTATTGAGCTTACCTATATTTCTTAATGTTTATTTTAATCAACGTAATTGGCATTAGCAATCGCAAAGACACTGTCACACTAATAACCTAATACACAACAGGTCAATTGATTTAAAGCTTTAACTGACATTCTTTTCGCTACTATGAAAGGCTGTTTACATTTTAGGCAAATTAACACTGGATGGATTGACAGAAACTTAATGGAATTCGTTTTTATGAATGTAAAATGTCAGGCAGCTTAGGTCTGTGAAATGATGCGCATCTTGTCTATTAAAATAATGTGGATACATTAAAAATATATATAAAACATACATAATTACATATACACATACATACCCACTAAGTAACCGTAATAATTACACATTTATCTAGGCTGAAAGCTGTAATGTCTTGTTTTAGGAATGGCCGCAGAACGCATAGACACTTTATAGTAGTAGAAAACTCTGTGGTACTCTGCAGATGTGACACATATCTTGAAGGAGAAGAGGGTAGCTTTTAGGAACTAAAAACAGACTCAAAATGAGAAAATTGGGAGCAAATGTAAAGCTAAGCGTAGGGAGGAAAAACACGCTATTAGATGCGACAAAACAAACACTGAGTAGAAAATTGCCAGGTTAACAAAAAGGGCAATACGACTATATATATATATATATATATATATATATATATATATATATATATATATATATAAAGAAATACACCAGGAATCATTAAATGAAAGACAAATGAAGGTAGTTACATTAATGTGGATAAAGATCTAAATAAATACTTCTGTTCTGTTTTTACAGCGCAAGGTGAAGGTGAGGGACCCTTGCTAGCACATAGAAATACGTTTCTTCTAAAACTCTCCAAACTAAATCCATGGGACCCAATGGGATATACCCAAAGTTACTAAGAGAGCTCTGGGGTGTCCTGGCAAAACCACTAGCAAACTTATTTAACCATTTAATAGTTTAAGTAGTGATATTACAGAAGGTCTTAATGGCAAGGTACGGTTTTAAGATGATACAAATATCTGCAACAAGGTAGACTTTCCTGGTGGAATAAGTCAAATGGCAAATGATTAAGTAAATGATGATAAAGCAGAATATAGCATTGGGGGCACTGTTCTGTCAATGGAAGAGAGGGATTAAGGATTAATTATTTTAAGAAGATTTAAAAATAAGCAAGCAATGCAGTAGAGCTTTGGAAAAAAGCAAGCATAGTTCTGGGCTATTTAACGAGAGGCATATCAAGGTCAGGTCTCATTTAGAGTATTGTATGCAATTCTGGAGAAATTGAAACACTGGAGAGAGTTCAGAGGAGGGATTCAAAAACGTTGGATAGTTTGCATTATAAAAATCAGAAAAGAATAAGGGATCTTAATATGTATAGCTTGTAAACTCGTAGGGCCCTCTTCCCCTGATGATTCTGTAAGTCAAATTATTATGTTATATACTACTTGTAATGTGCTGTTTACCCATTGTACAGGTCTATGGGTTATGATGGTGCTATATAAAACAATAAATAATATTGATAATAATAGCTTGGAGGATAGAAGAGAGAGGGGAGGTGCAATAAAAACATTTCAATACTTAAAGAGTTTTAACAATGTACAGGAGGGAAGTTTATTTGAAAGGAGGAGAAATGTTAGAACAAGAGGGCATAGTCTAATACTAGAGGGTCAGAGGCTTAGATGCAATGTAAGGAACTTATACTATACAGAAAAGGGTCGTAGATATATGGAAAGTCTCCCAGCAGAAGTGATGGAGACTAACACAGTGAGGGAATTTAAACATGCATGGGATAGGCACAAAGCGACCCTGACTATAGAACCAGAGCAAGGACTGATCGGGTTTTAAGTCCTTAGAAAAATGGGCAGACTGGATGAGCTCAATAATCTGCTGTCCAATTCTGTGTTTCTATGCTTAAGCATGCAAATGTAGCATTACAACATACCTGAATATGTTTAAATAATGGGGTAGTAGTTTTCCATGCCGCTCAAAGATCTTTCTCAGGAAATCACCAAAAATATATGAAACTAGAAAAGTTTTTGTTCAAGAAAGCCCAATTATATTTCTTATACAATATGTTTCATGTTCATGACAACAATGTTTAAGCGTTAACTGGTCCTTTAAAAATATGAATATGCATATGTCTCAAAAAAGCCGATGAATACTGTTGCTCAATGAATTTTTCACATTTGTAGACCAAAAAGAGGATACCATTGGTTTCCTTCGGTTTGCACATTTTTTGGTTCTTGATTGAATTCACTGCTCTGTTCTCATTGGATTGAAACACCAGGAGACCAATCAATACACAGCTGCAAATCAAAACATGTCAGTTTTTTTTTAACTGTTGTGTCTCTCTCTACACTTGAAGATCCCAATCTTTATCTAACAAAGCTGACAATTTTGCTGCAAAAAAAAACTCAGCAAAATTCCACATTCCACAGCGTGTATAAAACATTTATAATTCATATTCATCTAACCCTTTCACACTTATAGTTGATCATTTTTCATAAATCATACATGTCACAGTTCTACATATGAAAAATACCCATGTAGCACAGTTTCCAGATTAGTATCCTTGTGAAGCAGCAAAGTTAAGTGACCCATGCCATCTGGCACTGGCCCACTGGGCATCGGTCTGGTTTGACAGAAGGGCAGGCCTAGACGTCTATCAAACCAGACCAATGCCCAGTGGGCCAGTGCCAAATGGCATGGGTCACTTAACTTTGCTGCTTCACAAGGAGCAGATCTGCCACTGCACACCATGTGCTTTAAAGTGCCAGGGTTTCTTTTTCCACAAGTCCAACATGGTCATAGGGTGACTCAATTGGTCCTTTAACCAAGGTACTTTATTAAAATCAATGTTTTCTATATGTTACATTTTTTATAAGTGTAATGGGAAACATAACATTTGACGGTAGATAAAAACCATTTGACCCATCAGTCTGCCCATTTTTTCCTAATGTAAAGACTCAGACCTTAATCAGCACAGTCCTGTCTTAGATTCAGGGTAGCTTTATGCCTTACCCTGTAGACCATTCACCATTTTAGTTGCTCTCCTCTGGAAGCAACATCAGTACAAGCATTGTGTGGTGGGAGGCTTATGAAATAGGTTTCCATGACTGTAGAGCTACACGCAAGCCGAAGATCATTATGTGCAATGTCAAGTGTTGGCTGCAGCATAGACATTTTAGACAATTTCATGCTTACTACTTTGTGGCACCAGTTTGGGGAAGGCTCTTTCATGTTACGCTACCCTTGTACACAAAGCGAGGTCCATAAAGACATAGTTTGCTGTGGAGGAACTCGAGTGACCTGCACAGAACCCTGACCTCATCCCTACTGAACAACATTGGGATGAATTAAAATGCTGATTGCGAGGCAGGCTTTCTCACCCAACATCAGTGTCTGAGCTAACAAAAACTCTTTTGGCTGAATGGGCACAAATTCCCAAAGAAATGCTCCAAAATCTTGTGGAAAGCCATGCTAGAATGGTGGAGGCTGGGGAGAAAACATCACCATAGGAAACTGAGTTATAAACCTGATATCTGTAATCAAATGCATACATTATATGCCATTTTACCTGATATTTTATCTAATAACAGTAATGTTATTATCTAGTTCTATTTCTGCTGCACATATTTTGAAAACAACAATATATTCACCTCATTGGGAAAACTTTATGGCACAAGAAAGCCAAGTTGTGCAATATTAACCAAATATAATTTAATTTTGCACTGAACTTATTATTTCTATTTAAATACTCCCAGCCAGTCAAAAAAGCATCTGCATCTAAATTTCTATGGGCTTTCTTTAAAAACTCTGTGGCTTTTTTCTTCCATTTAAGTGTTAATACAAAAGAACATTATTCAAATCAAATCATAACCGCAATATTGTGAGGTTTGTAGTTTCATGAACATAAAACAGACATTTTTTTTTAAAACTTATTTCATATTTTTCTTATTAATGAAAATTTTCTTATTAACCTGCGTGGTTTCATTTGAAACCTGCGTGGTTTCAAATGGTTTGTAAATCCCATGAGATAACTTATTTCAGGAAAAACAAAGCAGTTCTGTGAAAACTGAGGATGTTTCATTAACACTAGTCCCTGTCTATAGGGAATAAAAGGGAGTTAAAAACATTCTACCACATTTGCAAGGTTGGCTACTAATCAGTCACTGCTTCAGACCCTGAAAGTCCAGTAGTTAATTAATACTAGAAAGGCGCAGCCAAATGATTTAAGATGTAATTTAGAGGACCTAGTATAATTGATTTACTTTGCCAAAATTTGGTCTTAACATCTAGATAGAATTATATGTTCATTCATATTTTAGTTTAGGGAAATAATGCAATTTATTGGCATTCTTTTTAGATTTACCATGACATTTTTTTTTAAAATAACCACTATGGCAATTGGAAGCATTAAAAGTCGCCAAAAGGCAGCATGCTATATGGAAAGGAATAAGTGTTAGAATTATTGGAATATATAAATTTTACTAAAAATAATGCTGTTTTTTTTTAGATGATATTAAGTTTAAAATAGGTCAAATAAAATAAGTAAGAATCTTCTGTAGTGCTCCAAGATTGGTGTTATGTAAACTTTAGAATTAATTATAATTTATATATTATAAAATTGTTTTAAAATCATTTTTAAGGGCTAGTTCTGCTAGCATGGACACATACAAAGCTGCTATTGCTCACCATGTAGTGAGTCTCTTGAGAGTTCCTTTGCAGCAACTGTAAAGATTAGATTTTTGCATCCAGATTTGTACAAATTTTAATTTGAATGACATTTGTCAATTTTGTTAATTTGTACAAATGTCCGATAAGGAGGAGAGGCCAGCAATGGAACAAACAAAGACAAAGCAAGGAGCTTCAAATTTTAGTTTGTATTTCATTTTTTTCACTTTCTCCATGGGACCTGGTAAACGCAGCGGATGGTGGGGAAAAGCGAACCAAGAAAGAAGGCAGAAGGAGGGAAGAAGAAGAAGAGCAGCTGCGGGAAAAAAGGAGATGGAGACATTGAGAAGGAGCATGAGATTCTGTGAGAGCGTGAGAAAGTGTGAGAAAGCATGAGAGACTGTAAGAGAGAGTGAGTGAATGACAATGGGTTTGTTTCTGAATTGAAAGGCTTTCCAAATTTTGTCCAAACTAAAAGGACAGGAATTAAAATTCATTGTCTGAAAACGAATAGACTAAAAGCTAAATGAAAGTTCATCTGAATCGTTTTTGGTCCATCTGCACAAGTCTATTAAAGATGGACTTGCACATAGATTTTTTCTAGGTTGGGGTAAAAAGGTCTAATAAATAAGTCCAGAGCCATCTAGCATATAGCCAGATCTTAGTGTGGTGGAGATAATCACAACACCATAAATTAAACTGCAAAACTCCAGAGGGTGGCGACAGCTATAATTCATCAACCTTAATTTGTTGTTACTTTTATTTAAACTTATCCTAACCAGTATGAAATACATTACTAAACTCACTACATGTATTTGTCATACTATTACTGCTTAGTTGATACAAATAACCTTTTTGTGTGTTTAACTAACTTATAGCATTTCTAGTAAAAGTGCGGCAGTAATGCAAATAAACATAAAGTGAAAAAGGTTAACTTTAACCAAATACTCCAGTTCGTGTGCAGCCCCTATTTGCCAAGAATTATGTCATTCTTACCATTTTATTTTCCTTTTTATTTTACAAACATTTCTACAAGAGTACATTGATTATATATATATATATATATATATATGTGTCAAAATTACTATCTATCCCCACATTACATCAACATTGTTGTTATGGGAATAACAGTCATCCTAGTATTGGTCTAAATCATAATTTAATATTGTAGATCATATTTTTCTACAGTCACTAATCCTCACTGTTCACATACTTTATAACGCTTTACCATTTGCGCTTCTTTTTGTCTCACTGTAACCATTTTGATCTCTACTGCCGCCCATTTCGCTATTAGCTGACTAAAATAATAAGTTAAATATTTCTCAAAATGGTTCTGCTCTTGTCCTCACACAGAGTGGAAAATTCTCAGCTAAGCAACACAATAATCCTTCTCGTCCAACATATAACATATAAGTGCTTGTAAATTATATATAGATTTACAATATATCATATATATATACATTATATATCGTATATACAGTATACATATAAATATATATATATATATTTATAAATATATATAATTTATATTATAATTATATATATATATATATATATATATATATAATACATTTCCAAGATACAATACTGCTCTGTAGTGTGCAATTTAATTTTGATAATTCAGTCAAAACACTATTCAGTTGCAACTGTAAGTTTACTTAATGTAGGACGATAATTTCCTTTACAGGAAATCTCTCAGTGTGGTTTCTAAGGAGACAAGGAAAGCACACCAAGCTAATACCAGGTTTTATGTGACAGCAAATGCAATGCGTTCAGAAGGGAATTTTCTAAAGACAGTTGCAGTAAACATGAATTTTTAAAGATTGGATTTTGAAAAAAAGATCAGTTTATGCGGCCATTTAGCCTTTCACTGGAACATGTATCATATGTAATTCAAAGCAGAACATTCAAACATCTTATGAATTCACATAAGGATAGGAAATGTATATTTAATAGCTTATTTTCCACAAAACTATGAAGTCAATACATGCTGCATTCTTGCCAGGATTTATTTGCTGTTGTACAGCATTGTTTTAATGTAATATGTTTTCTGTATTCAGTATGTATGTATTTAATATTTATTTCAGATTTATTATTACTTCTTAATCATTAAAGCATTTATTTCTTTATTTGATGTATTTTCATTATAAGCCACCTATATCTGTATTGTATGTTCTGCAACCTTTTTTCATTTTGGGTATTTATTCATGTTGTTTGGAATAAACAGTGAGGGAGCTGACTCTGGTGCTGCAAAGGCCATTGCCGCATAGTTTGAGAACCTTTGCACATGTGTATGGATGCTCATGTGGACCAAAATACCAGTTTGAACCAGGTTGGTACCAATTTGGTTTATTAATATTTTTTCATACTGATTATATTTAGAGTCACTTTGCTAGCAAAATTAAGCTTCTTCTATAAAAGCCCAAACTCCAATATAGAGATTGACCCGTGTTTTAATTAAAGAAATGGCTTCTAAATACAGTAGCTGAAATGCACCAATAAAGCCACTTGCACCTGTGAACTTTATTGATCCCACACATTGTCTCTTTGTTCCAGGCTCATTCAATAGCGAGATTTGAGTGGTGAACCATTGGAGCAGATGGTGAGTAAGGAACCAGATCGCTGCTTATTTGCTAATGCCCTTCCTGGTTGAGACAGTTCTGTTGCATTCTAAAGAATTCATTGAGCTATATCTTCCCACATCACTATCACTGATCCTAGTCAGCTACGAGTTCTATTTAAACATATATATATATATATATATATATATATATATATATATATATATATACACATGTCAGAGTAGAAGCTGTCATTCTTGAATTACTTTTCCAGAGTAGTTGTTTGATTCCAGCAGTTCGATTTGAACTGCACAGTAACATCTCTCTCAGGAGTCAGCTTCTTATAAACTACCGTATTTTTTTCCGGCATATAAGGCCAGCTTTTCCAGTTAAAATATAGAGTTTGGGCTATACTCGCCGTATACGACTACCCCTCTACCAAGTATACAACAACCAGCCAATCACAGCAAGCGATGTACCTTACCGGTAATTGGCTGGTTGTTGTATACAAAGCCTGCTTGGATTGGGTGGGTCAGCTCTCCCTAACATATGCCTGTCCACACACACATGTATAGACATACACCCCTTCCTTTACACACATATACACGTACACACCAGCTTACAAACACACATATACACATACACTGCCCTTATACATACCTGTCCATACACATACACTGCCCATACACAGACATATACAAACACTGCCCTTACACACACACACATATATATATATATATATATATATATATATATATCTACACATACTAACATACGCCTGTCCATACATGCACATTTATACACTGCCCTCACCACACACCCCTGCCTTTACACACACACACATATATATATATATATATATATATATATATATATATATACACACACACACACCAGCTTACAAACACACAAAAACCTACACTGCTCTTACACACACCTGACCATACACATACACTGACCTTACACACACATATATACACATACACTGCACTTACACCCCTTTCTCCCCATCTCTTACCTTTCTCATCTTCTATCTTCCATCCAGTTGTGGGAGCGTGAGGTCTGTCATTTCAGACCTCTGCTTTACTGCTCCCTCATCACTACGCGCCGGCAATTGACGCTGAGTGCCAGGATATGACTTCATCCCCGCGCGCAGCATCAATAGCCGGCCCGTAGTGATTAGGGAGCATGGAAGCCGAGGTCTGAAGTGCCAGACCTCGAGCTCCCTAATGCTGGGCTAGTTAGAGGGAGGTTGTGATCTCCCCAACCAGCCCTGCTCATCGGGCGCCCGCTGATCAGGGCAAGTTGGGGAGATCACGATCTTGCACCTACCACGGCACGGCCCTGAAGACCGGCCCAGGGGAGGCGGCTTCTCCGCTCGCCCCTCCCCTAGAGATATGCTACAGTTTTAGGGGCTTCGTGGGGAATCGTGATTCTCCAGTCCGGCTCGGTAAGTTTGAGCACCCGGCGTATAAGACGACCCCCGACTTTTGAGAAGATTTTCATGGGTTAAAAAGTCGTCGTATACGCCGGAAAATACGGTATTTATCTAAAAATAGTATAAATAGTTTTTGGCTTCCTTTTTGTATTACATGAATATCTGTAGTTTATAACATTATTTTCTATATTAGGTTAAAATGTATAATTCTATACTTGCATACTTTACAGGATGCTTGAAGAATGTTGTGCATTATACATACAGGGCACTGAGGGGTCCCCTTTTACTACTTATATTTGGAACCTTTTCACAAATGCTTGGATAGTATAACACATGATGAGCTTTTCTGTTCTAGAACTCCTAGTTAAACGTGATGTTCCACTCAGCAAAACAATAACAGCATGATAAGCAAATACATCTTAGGAGGTTGGATGATTTAATTACAGAAAAACAAAACATAAACAAAATAGAACATCTGTGCCGCATGGTCTTTAAGTGTTCCCTACAAAAATTATGAATCAGGCAACATTTCATATGAGTTTTGAATTTCTGTATTTCTGGGTATTCATCATTTCAAGGAATTATGCTTTAAATATTGCATTTAGTTCCAAAGTAGGTAGAACAACACCTTTAATTGGATGCATCAATAGCAACAGCATCTCCTTGAGATGAATTTGTATAAGCAACTATGGTATTAGTAAAACCATTACCGATGCATTATGGCTATTTTAGTTAAGAATGTCTGCAGTGATATAATAATTTAAGTCAAATGAGATGTGGGAGTTATGAATGCTGAGCAGTACACAAAAAGATCTGTGCGGACATCTGGAGAGATACTGACCACGTGCAGCTATACTTTACTAACAGGGTCTGGATAAGTGGAATAGTCTCCCACCAGAAATAAGTAGAGGCTGGTGCATGCATGGGATAGACCGTAGACTGCTTTAAAAGGCACTGGGTACCTTTAAGCCATGGAGTTCCGAGCTATGATGTCATATGCTGGCCCTACTCATTGAGGACGACAGCTGTGGATGACGTTGCAAACTATTGAGTACATGGGATCCCTGCTGTGTAGTTGCACCACTACTTCTCCATACTGAAAAAAATGTGTATAGTTTGAGAAGGAGCCTTTAATACTACAGCACCATAAAATGCTGTGGATTCCTTTCATTTAAAGATTAGCTACAGGTCAAGTTTACAGATATAGGAAAGAAGAAAAAATAAACCTCTTGGGCTTCCTTTAGCTCCGTAAAATGGTGTGTTTAATAATGTAGTCAAAATCAATACGAGGATAAACATGCTTTAGTCTTATTCTGCATTGCTTTCATTACATAGCATGTTAGAGATCGATAGTGTATATGCTGTGCATTTCTTCTTTTGTATAAAGTATGTCAAATTATTATAAAGGTGAATACACAAATATTTTCCAGCATGTCTTGAGATGACTGCATTGCAGATAGCAGTAAGTAAATTGCTTCCGCTTAACTACTTGTCTCCATTTAACAAGCGGTAACATGCGTTTGTTGATTTGTGTTAGAAACCAAGTAATTAATATTGGTTGTTTATTGTATATGCAACACTATGATTAATAAACACTGCATTACTGGAACATTAGTAATTTATTTAATGCTTAGTCGTCAACTGTGCTGGCAAAGGATGATGGGAGTTTTAAAAAAACAACAAACTGAGTACAAATCCAGCCCTGAATAATAAAAAAAAAGTATTCTGAAATGCATCATATATAATAATGAGATAGACCTGACTCACTCTTGAAGTTCAGAAATCTGTTTCCTAAGGCACTTCCAGATCATATTTATAATATTAGCCAAGGTTTTGAGAAATGTACAAAGCATTGCTTGAAAACACTCATTTATCTGTTACACAGAAATCTATAGCAATTAGATTTGTTTTCCAAAAGTAATTGTTTGCCTGTCACGTCTCACTCAGGATTCCCAATCCAATTTCAGCTTTTTAATCATAATACTCTGTCAAGACACCAGATTCTGGCTGTGGACATGCAAATAAGCCTAGCATCTGTGACATTCCTCTCTCCTCCTTTTTTCACTGATCTCCTTTCATCTTTTGACTGATCTATTATGCAGCCTAAACCAGCAACACACTCATGGACAGCTAAGGTCATGCCGTGGCCCATACCAGCTTCAGTGTGCTTATAAACCGTGTATTGCGAATATGGTAAATGTATAATCTATAGGGCACATGCAAGCCAAGATGCTTAACACAATATAATACATTCTATTTATTCTTTTTAACTTATGTATTTTTGCTCATTTGACCTTTTGTTAAATTGATCTATGCTATTCAATTATATATCTTGCAAACTCTTGACGATTTCAATAGTCCTCCAATATGTCAGTATCCTTCTGGAGATGAGATCTCCAGAACCGTACACAATACTCTAGGTGAGGTCTGACCAGAGATCTGTACAGATTTGTAACTAACAACTGCATTAAAAACGCTCAAGGAATGGCTGACAACTTCCAAAGGTGCAAAGGTGGGAGTTCAGAGCCCACCTGATCATAAGGTCTTGCCCGATTTGCCCTAATTTAAGGATGGCTCAGTCTGTACCCATTGCTTTGTGCTTCTTCTTTACAGTCCAGATGGATATCTACTAGTATATGGGTGCTACGTGGGAACTAAAAGACTTTCAATTCAAAGAATAGAAACAGCCAGAGCCAAATATGATTTATTTTAACACATTTTTAAAGAGAGGCGTTTGTGGTTTGCTATTTAAAACGTATCAACTTATCGCTACATATATTGACTGATAAAAAGTAAAATGCAATCCCTACACAAAGGAAAATCCTGCACAACGAATGTACTGTGACATCTTTTATTTACCCTGAGATTTGTTTCCTCGTAACTATCGACTTGAGATAAAATATTAGTTAAACATTGGTATATTAATATCTAGGCGTACAATCACTGTAAAAACAATAAACAAATATTTGTTCAAAGCTCGAAACAACAATTGTTTGGGATTGTTTGGGGATTAAGCACCTAAGTGGTGGAGGGGAACTTCTGTCACATGCTGTGGCTTAGTGCCAGAACATGTTTTACAAATAGTAACACAGCTCTTAGTAAATAGAGACATATGTGCCGTATGAATGGGGTTTTTATCAGGAAGGATATGAGTACTGAGGCTCTGATAAAGGTTTCTTTATACGAATGTGTAATATTTTACAGGACTAATAATGTCCTCAATTCATTTTACGACAGAATAGATCATCTGTGGACATTATGGATATGACACACACACATACACACACACATATATATATATATATATAAATATATATATCACAACCCTGATTATAAGAAGACCCCCCAACAATTAAATATTAATTTAGAAAAGAAAGAAAAAGCAAAGTAAATATTAATTAATGCAAACAATTTTTTCATATTTAATAGAAACTATGATTATGAGAAAAATGATTTTTTTTGTTTTTATTTCCTTTTATTTGCCAACCTGCCCCCCAGTTATGCACATCTGCCCCCAGATATGCCTTATACCCCCTTATATGCCACTTTGCCCCCCCCAGAAATGCCTTACATCCCCCTATATGCCACTCTGCCCCAGATATGCCTTATATCCCCGTTATGCCACTCTGCCTTCCTGATAAGCTTTTTAACCCCCAATATGCCACTCTGCCTCCAGAAATGCCTTATACGCCCCCAACTTACCGATACATCCATAGACTTGTCCCCCATGCTTCAGACTCCATGGTGTTTAGTGGGGGCAGACGGTGGACGTCTGTGTGATGGGTGAAGACAACCTCTGCTGCCTGTTGGTTCCACCAGGGCATCTATGACTGAGCACCAGAAGGTCAAGTGCCGACAGCAGCGCAGCTTGTCTGCGTGCATCCCGCAGATGTTCACTGGCTGCCAGGGAGGAGGATCCAGGTCCCCTGCAGCTCTGCTGGGGATACCCCTCTTTGGCAGCCGGTGAACGTCTGCGCGATGCGCGTAGACAACCTCTACTGCTGTCGTCACGTCCGCTGGGGCTTCTATGAAAGAGCACCGAAAGGTCATGTCACGCCAGCGCTCCGTCATAGAAGCCCCAGAAGAAGTGCCAGCAGCAGAGGTTACCAGAGAGGAGGATCCAGGTCCCCTGCAGCGCTGCGGGGATCTTGATCTTAGTCTTATACTCAAACCTCTATTTGAGGTCTGAGTATAAGACGACCTCAAAAAGACAATTGCTCTGAAAAAAACCTTGTCTTATAATCAAAAAAATACGATATATATATATATATATATGCATTGTTCAACATGCACACATATATACATAATGAGCATTTCACTTTAACCTATTTGCAACCTACTAGGTATTTTGTAAAGACTGGTTCGTGAGTATCAGCGATGTACCTGGTACATCAGGGGTTAAAATCAGTGCATTGAGCCACTTGAAGGAAGACGTCTACCTGGCGACAAATGCATTGCTGACTCCATACTGACAGTAGTGCAACGGAAGTTTAGTCATTCCCTTCCTTCCTGCTGTGTCAAAGCCAGCTTTACAGCAAGTTTCTCACAGTGAAACAAAATTAGAAAAAGGGCATGATTCAATAAGCCATCTACACATTAATTAACTATAATGGAGATTAAAAAACATAGCGGTTCAATGACCTCTCTAAACTCGAAATTAACCACCTCTAATATTATTAATATTAAAGAAGGCTATATAGAGATCAGCTGAACTAACTTCACTTAAGTGATATAATGTGCTATATTTTAGAATTTTAGATACTTTTTACTCAAAGTTACCAGACAGCCCAAGAGTTAGTCTAGAAATTTGAAGGTGGATCTAAACTACCAGTAATGTAATACACAGTAAAAAGATTTTTTTAAAAAAACCTATACAGCACATGTGCAGAGGAGTCTAAAGACACCTTAACACAGACAAATTGAATACATACCAGCATTGCATTGCAATTCAGATAAATGCCGTGTATGCATTGCTTTGGATTAAGTTTTTGGGGGGAAAATGAAAAAGATTAGTATCTTTTTTTTTTGTCTAATTTTCCTCCTTGGTTGATTTCTGGGATGTTTGCCAGCAATGCTACAAAAGTATCATCAGAACTAACCAAATGCATAGTGTTGTATAGTACAACTTGCTACAATGAATCAATATTAAGTACAAGATAGTTTCCCAGTGAACACGGACATTATTCTGCAATGAAGCCCTGACAAGGGAATCTTAATAACTACTCAAAGCCCTCTTGTACTTTAAATTAATACATTGCAGCAAGCTGCTTGCAAATGCTCCAAAAATCAATTAAAGCGCACCTGTTGGTGAAAATTACAACATGTTACTTTGTATGGGGTATTTTTTCACCTATATATTGTGCATAGGAGATATATTTAAAATCTTAACCTCTATGACGTCTATGCTGGCATTAATTCAGTATATAGGTTAAAAATATAAACATGGCTGCCAAGTGGGCTACATATGCATGTGTTCTCACCCACAACCCTCTCCATTATATCAAAGAACCCTGTGATGTGCATATAGCATTTTGGCCTGTAGAAAGGGTAAGCAATAACTGGTCCATTTTAAGAGGGGAAGTTAAGAATGAAAAATATTCTGCACCTTTCCGTACCTTCTGAACCTTTAGAACAATTACTAAGCAAAATCACAAAAACATGACTTTTGAGAAAAAATTCAATTTTTTGGAGTAAGCTAAAAATGAGATAATATTGGGTTTAAAAAGACATTGAAAAAACACACCTATAGTGTAAAATGTTCCCTTAATGGGTTAATATGACAGTGTGCAATGCAATATATAGGCTATACCTTGATGAGTGCAGAAAAAAATCTGAATAAGCTATATAGATGATATATGGTACAGATAACCATCATCTGAAACATTTTATACATTGTTATGGAAGAACAGGTTTTGAAACGCATAGCACAAGCCTTTCTCTTAAAATAATAAGAATAGCATATAGAACTGCATAGGCTAATCATTTTTCACCAAGCAGTTTTTTTTTCACTACAATGTAACATATAGTTAACTATCACATTCATTGTGCTATGAATTGTGCTATGAGTTCTATCTGGTCCTTGCATTCTGATATTCATTCATAAGCACCATTGCCCTTGTGATTTATACTGATTATTACAAACTGTATGTGCCGAAATACATTATGAGTAATGACCTTCCACAAATCCTAACTACAAATCCTTAATGATAACAGCAGTGAGTAACATATTGTTCTAAAGGGGAAAAATGTTGGAAAATGTAAAAGTAAGCATGACATAACAGAACATGCAGTGGAAAACTGAATATCATGCAACTGCTGAAGAAACTCTATTAAATGCTCTTTATTGCAGTTTGTGGTATGAATAATATGGCACTGGACTGGAATTTCAATGCTTATCGCTTTGCTTAAGCATTACCATTTAAAATTAGAATTAATTACATTAAAAAGGTCTTTCACACTACTGTTATTCACACAAATATTCTGGTGCTCATGCATGTATGTCTAACTGTTTTTTTGTTCGGTGAAATATGGATTTCAGTAAATTGATATGAAAACCATCTAGGTCAGGGCAACTAGGTTTTTTTTTTTATCACGTTGCACATGTGGATCAAATCATCTAGCTTTTTTAAAAAATACTACAATCAAGCAATACAAGTGCTGGATTTATTGTCCTAGCATTTTAGTCTTTGGACATAGTTATTGGTCCTCTGCCTTTTTATCTGTTCTATTAATATTACATGCAATTTACCGTATATGTTGAAACAAAAAAGCAATACCAAATAAACAACTTGAAATACCTCAAACTGAATTTGGTGCCATCTAAAGCAATCTAAGGGTCCCACTTGTCATTTTGGACTTGCTAAGGTCAATCCAATATGCACTGACCGCTCCAACGAAAGTAGCATATTCTGGTAGCTGTAATCTATTGGTGCCCTATAGAATGGACAGTGGCTTCGGAGATAAGTGGGGGTGTCACTGATACCATAGGTAGCCACTAACTGCCAGCTCTCATTGTCACAGTAGGGATGTGTGGGCATGAAAGAGTTAACAGAAAACCCAGTCCGCAGGCTTGCTCGTTACTCTGCACGCAGGGCACACAGCAACTACACCTTAACTCCAAACCTGTTCACCCCATGACCCCAAAACTGTATTTGCTGTCATCACAAGTTTTATTTATGGTCTTAAAATACATGAGGAGGCTTCACTAACCCACTGAGATAGCCCACATACAAAAAAACCCCCTAATTTACTCAAAAAAAGGGTAAAATGTCCAAACTGGAATAACACTAAGATTTAAAATTAGAGCATGAAGACAGAATTGAATAATTTATATTTAATCTGAGTAAAAATTACATTAGGAAGAGAACATACAAAAAAGAACGTATACAACAGCATTAAAATTAGGAAGGAATAAACACAAAACATAAAACGAAACCAAACACCCCCTATCTACCTGATGGCTAGTTCGGCCCATTGTTATTTCTCAGGCGCTGTCTAACCCCCCCTGCCATGTTTCCGATTGTTCTGGAGAGCACACGGCCAGCGCACAGAACATCTTCATGTTATGATTCTATTATGGAAACGTAACCATATTTCTCACATCATAACTCTGAAGATGCTTGGTGCTGTGTCCCCTGTGTGACCCCAGTATCTGGTCCCTGGAAGACTTTATGACACCCAGGACAGGTCATCTGGCATTCATTGACTTGGATTTTATGATGGGGTTTGGTCAGGTTTCCAGATAACATTATATATAGCAGGATGTGGCCTAAGAAAAAGTTACATTTCCTAATTTCTCTAATTCATGCAAAATGCCTTGTTTACCCTTAAACACAGGCATTTTGCATGACAGGAGGGCTGCCCTGGAACCAACCTAGGGCATTGCTTAACATAAATATATAAATACAAATACATAAAATGTGTCTATACAAGTAACCCACTTTAGGGCATGTCTAAATATCGAGACACCATTAAGCATCATTCTCTGATCAATGTTTACTTTGTGCATCTTCTAAAATGCCCTGCAGTAACATGTTCTTCTGTGACTCCCAGACTGCACCTTATATTCAGTTTAATTGGAACACCTATTAATCTCTATTAACATATCACCGCTTTCACTATGTACAACAGATCAAACTGAATGTAATAAATGTCTACGCTGGCTACATTGGGTAATTTAAAGCAGAGTTGAGGAGACTTTAAGTGCTTCTGTGATCGGTTGATGAAATTACATTTGCTGCAGAGATCACGTGTGACATCACCATGGGCAAAAAACGAAACCAAGGTTTCTTATAATGTTCAACAGCGTTCCTTAGGAAAACAGGGTTACAAGCTTCAAACAAGCTTGGTGAAGGGATCTAAACTACCGTATTTCACTTCCCTCGATACTAAGGAGTGGGACATAGGTAAATGGTAAAGTTAGGTTAGCTTTTACCCATATCCCATGTAAAGCAGCACAGGTAGCTAGGGGTGGAAAGGAAGAACAAAAGGAAGGCAATGGGAGGCATTGTCTACATTAGAAAGAAGCATCGTAAAACCTCTTCATAATGAAAATCAGGCGATAACAGAATACCAGAATGGGTGAAGGTCTCACCCTATAGAACAGAAGTCTGTAATCAGAGACCTGCCATTTGGATTGTGAAAATATAGCAACATGAGTTATAGCATCTAGCTATACAAATGATAAAATATTTAAAAATACTAAATTGTGGGGTGAAACTGTCCCATTCACTGATTTCATTATGCAATACAAAGAATCAACCTTGGCACATTTCTATATATAACACACACACACACATATATATATATATATATATATATATATATATATATATATATATATATAGATATATGTAAAATTTACCTCACCTTTTGCTAAATCTTACTGAGAAAGTACAAACTGAGCTTTGCTTGGATACCTATGTATTTATGAGCTTCCTAATGAATGAACAAACAAGTAACAAATATAAAATGTTTCGCTTTGAGTTGCACTTGTATCACATTGATCATAAAGTATATGACTGCACAACACAGATCTTGCACAGAGATTCTATAGGCCCACTAAGAAACTATACGTGTTGGAAAGGAGGAAACAGGGAATTAGCTTAATAAAATTGACAAGAAATAAATGCTCAGATAATTCTATTATACCTTTATTAGAGTAAATTGCAAGTTACCATATAAATAAAGCTTTTTTTAAAAAAATCTCCCATTAAAGTAACTGATTACACCTAAAATAATTTAACAGTCTTCGCTGTATTGATCTGTTTCATATTTTGGTTTCAATTTTGCTTTCTTCTGTATCCATTTCCCCCCCCTTGAAGCCTGAGGTACTTGTGCTTCTCCATCTGTCATATAAAAACCTGTGGATAAAAGTTGTAAGGTCCAGGTCCTCGGTCTTCCACTTCTGGGGCCACACTCCCCATGGAGAAATATTGTACCAGTTTGTTCCCTCCCAGGCCGAAGCCCAAGGAGCCTGGGGTCTTCTAGGGTCCCCTTTACCTACCCCAGAAGAGCAGACCCACTAAAGTCTTCACAGTGTGCTGGCAGCAAAAAAGCACAGCCTAACACCAAAAAGCTAAGTCTTCAGGGACCTGGCTTTCTTTTGTATTCCATTTTCATGTGAACAGAAGTATGTGAACAGCTTTCACAGTCAAGATATTATATATATATATATATATATATATATATATATATATATATAATATATATATATACATATATATATAATATCACCATCATATAAATACCAATGCCTTCCTTCTAATTATGTTAGAGAAACAATAGCTTCATTTTGAATAACTATTATCCAATTGCCTAACTGGATGCTTGCAGGAATAAATTAATATATCCCATGATAGTTCAGACCTAATAAAGACAATTTGCAATAAAGCATTTTTAAATATTGGTGTTTGTGATTTCATTTTTAAGACTCATTTACTATAGCACAGTATTGTAGTACATTATCAAAATGTAATTTAATTAACGGCTATAATTTGTTTTCAGAAATATATTACATTAGTCTCAGCTCTTTAATATCAAGCTTTTACAGTGTCTTTTTATAATGATATAGTTTTATATTAACAGGAAATAAAATGAATCAGTGTATGCGTGAATCAATCAAATGATATAATCCTTATTAAATAATCAGCATATGAATTATAAAGAATATGTTTTTATTAGCTTCCTAGTTCTTATTTCACTGCGTAGAAGTACTTAAGTAAATATTTTTCACATTCATTTCTAATTGCTGAGTGTTAGACAAAGTGCGTTAGACAAAGAAGTCGCCAAGTTATTCTCTAAAGGAAATTCAAGGGGGGGGTTTTTTACGTGAAAAAGTTCTCATTTGACTTAAAATGACATGATGTCGTTCCTCATATCATTGGGAAGTTGCAAGTGAACATCTAATAATCTTGAGCTCAGGAGCAAATGTAAAGTATGATAAACTCTAAACCATAATGACCACATTTAAAGTGATACACTAAACATGAGATTATTTATATAACGAAAACATATTGTTGCATCACGATAACATTTAAAAGTAGGCATTAGAGGAAGAACATCAATTATCCATCTAGACTCCATTCACTTGGTGTGTTTTAATCCCACACAGTTTTACACCAGTATATTATTAGGCTCATTGGTCAAATAGGCCATATATCGGTGGGTATGGTGATAACACCACTTTACAAACAACAGAATTCTTTCTTCTTATTAAAATTAGTTTATAATCTTGTAAATTGTAGGGGGTTGGTTAGCGCTATATCATATGGATAATAACATGGATAGACTTTATAAAACGTATCCCCCAGATGCATACATTATGCACGGCTGCGTCAGTGCCTCCAGCAGGAAGTCTTTAAGTTGGCCCAATAAAATTCATATTTAAACTAAACTATATGAAACACCATGATTTGGTTTCAATGCTTCAACGCATTAAACCTACATATTTATTAGCCAATGGCAGCTACTAGAAATGTAAACATGATATCAATAGGAGTATATGGGCTATATGTTCTTGGCTGCACAGGTATTAAATAATATAAGGTATCGAATTATAGTAATTACTAAAATGTTGTAATCTGAACATCAGCAAAGGAAACTTGGAAGCTATTTACAGTTATTTTGGATTTACACTGCACATACATTTCTCTGTACTTGATTATCCATCCTACTTTACCAAAAATATCTTAATTTAAATTATTTTAGAAATGCACGTATACGAAATATAGGAAATGCAATTAGATCTCAATTAGATCTTTACAGGTGATGGCACTTCCCAATTAGAAGTGATTATATGTGATTTCCTTACATGCTTATTATAGAATACCTTCTGCAGTAAAATATGCTTATACCTCTATGTAGACTGTTTACAAAATAACCTACATAATACGTAGATGCCCCATGTACAAACCAGTGTAGAAATAGATAAATATGCATGGGTGTGATACTATAATTTCTGGGTTTCAAATAACTTTTCAAGGTCAGAGAAATGCACATTAAATCCAAGTAACTCTTCCAACACCCTGCATTAAAATTGCACCAAGCACCACTTCTACACTGTAATTCTTGTATCACTGAACTTAGTTTAGATAGCTGCTTGGAAGCCTCATTCAGAAGGTGTTAGTGATTTAATACAGTGCACTTTCTAATAATTGTCATGAAAAACATTTTATCAGGATACTGAATACAGTCATTTAAACACATAAACACTAGTCCCTTGTCCCCTGCATATGTATATATTTTTTTTCCTGTACATGATGCTTCTAAAAGCCTTCAGCACCATGGACAGCTAGCACACAGTGATTTATACTTAGAAGTAGTATTATTTAACACAACTATCCAATAATCGTACTGAAGAAATCTACTCTCCAATACTTATGTTCAATCAGATGTGCACCAGAAATCCAAATACACATCTAAAGCATCCTTAATATCATAGAAGTTAACCTAATGGAAAATATGTCACACAATTAATGGTATCTACGGATGAATTATGTAGGAACCATAAGGAAAATTGAAATGACAACGAGTCACAAATAAAAAATATAACACTGGTGAATGAAAACCTGCAGAGTTGTGTTTAAAAGGTTGATAAATGCCCATTATTACACCTGTGTTTCATTACACACTGAGTAAGCAGGCCTTAACACAACAAATACTTATTCACATGAGCCATGCACCATTCAGCTGTGTTTCAAATGCTAAAAAATATCTTTCTGCAAAATATTTACAGTGTCTAATCACAATATACAAGAACACACTTGTGTTTGGTGATGGGTGGACACACATATCAAAATATGTCTACAAGCTATATAGTATATATCACATACTATAAACAACCTTTTGTCACTAGGAGGACTAACTTAACCATCTTTGATGGCAAACCTCCTGAAGATACATCATGCCAGAAAAAACAATCTCCATTATTTCCTGTATCAAGCCTCTGCTCTGCTATACATCAAGGTCTGTGCCATGTGAGAAATGTCCACAGCTCCACATCTGCTACATTGCATGTCACCACAAAACAAAATACATGTCATCAAGCACCACTAAAAAAAAGAATGGGTATGTAAAGCAAGTGGAAGTGAGATAACCTAATCCACAGGGCCTCAGCTCCTTGGTCCACCATGACTTTCTGGTGTAAATCAATACTCCAGCATCAGGTAGAAGCTTCATAGGTGACAGCAACTATTTACAACATGATCAGATTGTGAATGTTCCCACTGACCAGGATTTTTTAAAGCCTATCATTGTCCATTTCTTGCAGTGTCTGTTTACAGTAAGTCCACAGAGCTGTAAATCCTGAGAGTCCTTGAGCTACATGCAATAATATGTGTTCCACAGAAAGAGGATCAGTGTGAACACCACACAAGCAAGGGCTTCCCTGTGTTTAATAATGAAAGATCGAAGGTCATTGATATGGTAAAGATATAGCACAGATCAGCACTCATGGCACACTGACTGCAATATCCCATTTGTATTCACCATGAAGCCACAGATTGCTGAGTTCTCAGTTCCTGTGTACCTTACTGTCACCTGTAATAGGTTTCAATTAAGTGACTGTGGTGCCTTCTCTGCTTTGCATTTTTATTGACATTCGTGCTATGGCTGAATAAGCAACACATATTGGGATGTAATCTTACCATAGCAATGTCTACATTAACCCTTTAAAGGTCACATGGTTAACAGTCAATGCCCCCTTTCCCCTTTGCCTTTGACACTTTCTCTTATAAAAGTCCTACATGCCATGGAGCAACACACCACCTGAGGACATCCTAATGCTATCCGGAAAGCAAACTCACTCAATTCAATAATATCACAATTCAGAATTATCTGATTAATAAAACAACATCAATACATTTCTAAAGCCTTAAAACCATCACCAGATTCCCATCACTAGTTTTCAGGCCATGATGAAGCCTTCTTAAGCCACAATACATTCAAGGCAGCACTCAATGGTTGTCCAGAGTCCAGATCATTCCTAAGGAACATGGCTATGTGTAGCTCATACATAATAATGAATTACTTTCTAGGCTGATTATCATCAATTGTCAGCCCATCTATGTCACCAACAGCAAATCATTTTGCAACCAAAAAGGGGGAGAATAGAAATTCCCCAGCAAAGCATTAAAATCTATTAATCCGTTTTCCTACCTTGCAGTCTTCAGAACAGGATCTTACAGAATACTCATCCGACTGTAAATATTTCTGCAGCAAAACCTCAAACTCTTCATATTTCTCCTGAGCATGTCGATCATATGTCTGGTACTCTTGGACACACTTTCTGCACCCTGCTATATCCCCATTTTCCACCACGTCCCTAGTACAGTTGTAAGTGTCCGGATTTTGGAACCCAGAAAACAAATCTGAAAGTGTATAGGAATTACAAAAGGAAAGGTAAAAATCTCTCAAGTTGAAGTGAGTAGGCTGATCCTTCACCCCATCACTCAAGTTCCTACAGACAGATTCAGCATCATCAACACTAAAACATTGACCAGATGGACTGCTGTGCTGTGGGAACCACGTTTCTAGCCTCCACAAAGGTTTGGTAGAATTTCCTAGAAAAATAGCTTTTTTGCCTTTGCTGAGGCTCTTTTGAGATGATTGAAGGGTAGGTGAAAGTGAATGTCCTTCCATTGATGGAGATTGATCAGCCATGCTAGGTGACAATAAGGTGTCCTGCTCTTTGTCTCTGGTCCTTGTCAATTTCGCCTCAGCGCAGAACCACAAATGATCAGAGAGCAGAACTGTGAAAAACAAGAGAGATGCTAAAGACAGTCGCCATTTCTGAGCCCTCTCTGAATCAGTAAAAGGTTTTTCGTTCTCCCGGGGTGCAAACCAGATTTTTAAGCTGTCATCATACTGCCGACACATCCAAGCACCCCTGGTCATATTTTGAGAACGCACTGCTCTGGCCGACTCCACCGTGAGGGCTCCTTTTCCAGTGTTTCCACAATATTCATTGACTTGAGGATTGATTTGCTATTTTTTTCTGCTCTTCCTTAGCTTTCTTTGCGCTCCCCCACCACCCCCCACCACCAGCCCTCTTATACAGCGTTTGCCTAGGGCAGGATCTGACTTCTCGCAGTGCTGCTGCTGCTGCCGCTGCTGATCAGCTATATCCATCCAATTAGAGGAAATAAAGAGATAAAGCCAGGCATTGTCAGATCGCGATTATCCATGGAACTCCTGAGAAAATCCTACTTCCCACTGACTGCATGTCTCTTCTCTTCCTCCTGACCGTGCTGCTGTCTCTCCTTCCCCACAAAAGCGCTCTCATCAGCCTTTCCCCCCTTCCTCGAGCTGCCAAGCCGGAGAATGATTTCAGCAGATCACACTGGTGGCTGTGAGGATTCAGCCTGGCGTCTTCTCCTTCGCAAACTGGGCGGAATACCCTGGGTTTTGCCTTCTGATGGCCACAGTCATCTTGGTCCTGTGCTAAGTTGCCGCCATCTTCGTCCTGAAACACTTTTTGGGGGGAGCTCGCTCTTCTGCGTCATCCCCGGCACCGATATCTCTCTATCCTGGCGCATTGGCAGCTCTGGGCTGGATGAGGAGAAGGAGGACAACAGGAAAGGATCTCAGGAGGTGGAGGCAACAGGAGGACGATTGTGGTGCTCTTGGTGGTGATGGTGGTGGAGGTGGAGGAGATATCACTTGGAAGCGCAGATCAACCACTGCATTGCCATCAGCAGCAGGCTCCTGGTGAACTTACTGAGATGTTACCATCAGACATCAAGGGCATGAAGACTGAGCACTGCTGCTATAATCATGAATTGGGAATGAGGTCCTTCTCTAGCATGGATTTCAGTGATAAGCCTTGGCGCAGTGTGCTTGTGTGTACACATACATTGTTTCTCAACGGTTATTGCTTAGATTCTAGAGCAGAACGATGAGATGCGGAATGGGCTTTGACCATCACGTGCATACAGATAAGGGCACATTGAGTTTTCCTACAGCACAGGCTCTTTGGAGGATGGTCTGCGGTCTCTAAAAGAACTCACATAATCTAGCTCTGTTGTGGGGATGGTTGGCATCATGCCAAATGTGTGTCACTTGACAAACTGAAAGCCTGATGGTGGTCTAAACCTTCGTACAGTGTCTAGAGACAAGGCATAGGTTCATTTATGCTTCATCTGGGTTGACATGTATGATGTGTCATTGACTTGCCACGTCTTTATAATGCAGCTGTCATCTCCATCACTAGGTACTGTATGTCTGCTCTTCTAACTGCTTCTCTCCCATATTTTTATCTTTTTTTCACTCTGTCCCCCAATCACGTAGCTGCAATATATTTTTTTCTTCTCTCTCTCAATTTTTTTCTGCTAATATTTTTATTCCATGTAAGTTATATTTCATGGATTTCCGCAGCATCTGCTGTTTTGTTGGGTTATGTTGCTGCAGTAAAAAAACTCTACTGCCCCATAGCGTTCTAGGATTTAGCAGCAACAGAGTCACTATTGAAATGCAACAGTTCTACTTGACATCCAGAAAAACCATAACCATGTGGGGGTCCCACCCTGGGAAGGTTCACAAGTAAATGACATCTATTTCTGAAATATATATCAAAGTAAAGAGTTTGAGGGTTCTGATCAGCTTTCATCCTCAGATGAAGAGCAGGAGGTAATTTACTTGCCTGTAACACAATTAATCCATGATGACATATCTTGGAAACAGATAATACAACAGATGATCATCAGAGCCCAAAAAGCTCCTCTGTCATCTTGTCTTATTGTGATACTTACAGCGCCTCTCTGGAGCTGTGATTCCCACAACCTGCAAGACATTAATGCAGATTGAATCCAATACACACACTTTTCATGAATTCATTTATTTACATTGTACATATTACTAGTTCTGCTAGCAAATATAACAATATCAACTATTTTACATTATTTTACACAAAAAGTCTCACAAGCTTCAAAACAGACTAAATTTCAACACAGTTGTTACACAAGTGATATACATATGTTCATTATTGTAGCTTTTTCAAACAATAATAATGTATCACTCCACATTTCATCATAAGGACCTCACTATGTATAGTAGGAAAGAAGAGAGAGGGGGTAATTAAAAGGAGCATCTAAATACATAAAGGGGTTTAATAAAGTACAGGAGTGGGGCTTATTTTAAATAAGAAATGTGAGAACAAGAACCCATAGTCTTCTGGAGGGTCAGGGTTTTAAATGTAATATAAGGAAGATTTATTTTAGTGAGGGGGTAGATAAATGGAGTTGACTCCCATCAGAAGCAGTAAAGGCTAACACAGAGATAATTTAAAGTCAAGACCAAAAATAATAAAGTCTGCATCTCTACATCAAGAAAAACAGGCAGATCAGATATGTTTCTATGTATATGAAGTGTCACAAGTTTTGTAAACCAATACTATTTTAGTATTTCATGGCAATATTGAATCCAGCTAATTAATGATACATTGCTGTGTTTCAGTGCACTCTGGAGCCATCAATAGATCACACATGCAGCTCAATACTAATAACCTTACTCACTAAATAATACTCACATTTCAACTCATATTATTCCAGCTCTACATTAGAGAGAATATTGTGTTGTTTTTTTTTATCATTTAGGCTTTTTGGATTGGCAGTTATAAATGTAAATTAATATGATATGAACACGTTTAATGCTGAATTTTGCTGTATTATTCCTTAAAGCAGTGTTTTAATGCTTTCACCAAAGACCAGTTCCCATTGATTATGGAGAGCAATATTGATACTTTTGACAGCTAAGTCCAGGTCATTGGCCTGGAAACTGATTGACGCATAGGGTGGTGACTGCTCAATATTTCTACACTGTGTTAAATCTTGAATGCTTTTACTTAATAATTCTCCAAGATTTAAAAAAAAACTGCTATGATTTGAGATTTTTTTTTGTTCTTGGGTTTATTACATCATCATAAGAAATGACATAACTAACTTGGTGTTATAAATATGTCATTCAATAGATGAAGAATATTACTATTCTTTATTATATAGCTCCATCATATTCTGTAGCACTGTATACATAAAAAATCTAATTTAAACAGACATAGACAAGGCCCTGATTACAACAGCTTACTTACAGTTAATCTATGATTGAAGATTCAGAAGGACCTGGCCACTTTATTCCAGAATATTAATGCATTAAAATAACAAGCTGACTGATTTACATAAAAAACACATAATTATTCCCATTCATATATATATATATGTTAGACTCAGGCTGTGAAGTTACCTGCAAGAAAAAACATGGTATAGATATGCATACATACACGTCTTGCGTCAATACGATACCCAATGCCCCACGGGGTATCTGGCACCAGACAGCCATGGTCTAGTGGAATGTGGCACTGACAAATATTGTATATCGTCTAGGGTTGTAGTATTATTACCATTATGATATATTTTAATCCCACTCCAGGCTCACAAATCACATCAATAAAAATAATTGCATTGTTTTATAAGGGTTAAAACAACGAAGTTACTTTAAATATACTTGATATTCATAAATGTGCAATGTATTATCAGTCCATGATGTCTGATGGGAATCCTCAATAACAGAATGTCTTGTATGTCCTAGTCAATTTCTCTAGTAGTTTACTGGAAAGAAAGAGAGGTGGCTAAAAGCAGCAAAGCACAAGCCAGGATTATCTTACTATCAGTATTTAGTATTTTCCATGTTATTGTTTTAAGATTCTTTATAAAATATGCAACATTTTCCAAAATGTTAAAACAAATCAATGATACATTTAATATCTCTGTGGATGGACCCAACCTGTACAATTTTAATTGTCATTATCATTATTTTTTTTTCCCCTCTGATTTCAAGATGGTCCAAACTTGTCTTGCCCTGCATACAGCATGGAATGGGTGTAATGTGGAAAAAAAATAGTACAAACTTCTGTAAACTGTAGGAACTATGAAAGGGTGGCGGTAACATTGTGCATTGGCAAAGGATGTACACTATATGGACAAAAGTATTGGGACACCTGACCATTACACCAACAGCGACTTTTATGACATCCTAAATACATAGACATTAAAATAAAGTTGATCCCCCTTTGCAGCTATAACAGCTTCCACTTTTTTTGGGGGAACGCTTTCCACAAGATTTTGGAATGTTTCTGTGCTAATGTTTGCCAAGAGCATTTGTGAGCTCAGGCACTGATGTAGGACGAGAGAGCCTGGTTCACAATCTCCGTTCAAGTTCATCCCAAAGGTGCTTAATGGGGTTGAGGTCAGGGCTCTGTGTGGGCCAGTCAAGTTCTTCCACACCAAACTCATCCAATCATGTCTTTATGGTCGTTGCTTCATGCACTGGGGCACAGTCATGCTGGAACAGAAAAGGGCCTTCCCCAAACTGTTCCCACAAAGTTGGAAACATAGCAATGTCCAAGATGTCATGGTATGCTGAAGGGGACTGTAAGAAATAATTTTGATGCTTTTATTCTTTCCTATACACATACACACTTTAGGCCTGAATGCAACATGAGTGCTAGGAAGATGTGTTCTCAATCACGTGATGTAGCTATTAGAGGGTCTTCTGTGGAATGCCAGTGGCTGGTTCAATAAGATTCCTAAAATTCCCATATTATGCATATATAGCAAGAAGGTAAGAAGGTATACCATAACTGTTAATGTAAAGGGGTATAAAAACTCATGCTTAGTAGGGCAAAGTCTCTTTCTCTTCCATCTTGTATGAATACAGAGCCTACAGTACCTACAACCTCCATCTGTTTATCAATTGGTACTGTATGCATACTACTTTGTTCTAACAAATAAACCTATTCACGAAGATGTAGAAGCTGTGGTCTTGATTGCTCTTTGGTAATGGAAAAGTTTAGATATTTAAGACAAACGAATATCTAACAGGAACATATCTGGACATTTTGGACAATGTGTAAGCACAAGACTCTATTTGAAGAGTCTGATAATTTGGTGTTGTTCCATCTAGAGAAAACATTCATTTCACTCTCAAATGTGTTAAGAAAACAAATAGCTTTTTTCCTACGGTAATATTTTTCACAATTGCAATCGATTCAGTGAAAAGGAAGAGATATGACCCAGAACGATTGTACATTATCACCAATAAATGTGTGTACATTGTATTGTGCACCTTATCAGTGAGAACAACCACTTCCTTTGATTACACAACGGACAGACCTAATTCCACAGATTGTGTGTAGAGGGCGTCTGTCTAATGATCAGAGAAAAAAATAGAGAATTAACTGAGGATCCAGCCATCACCATCAGAGAAACACAAAATTTCACAGCAGATAAGAACCATTCAGCCCATCTAGTCTGTCCATTTAAAGACCAGGACAATCGGTCATTCATCTTGTGTTAAATTCAGGATAGCTTTATGCATGTTTATATTGTTTCACTGTATTAGCATCTACCACATCTGCTGGAAAGCTGTTCCATTTATCTACCACATTCTCAGTAAAGTAAAACTTCTTTATGATCGCTTAGAAATAAAGTACCTTTGAAGTGTATTAGTAATACCATAATAAATTAATTGCAAAGAAATTAACTGGCATTTACATTAACCGGAATATGACAATTTCTCATGTTGGTGCATGGATAATAATAACACATGAATTTGTTTGTTTTAAGGAGGGAAATCAGAAATTTGAAGAAGAATCAGAAACAACACACTTCAGAAAGCATTGAGGGCCCAAAATTGGCCTTTACTTCTTAATAATTCAGCAAATACACTATAAAAATGTGAACAGACATAGGACAATAAGAACATAGTGTCACAAATATATAGTGAATACATTACTAAACCTACGATTCCTCCATAGGACATTTTTACCAAATAGTTTACAACATTCATCAGCAGTGAACAAAAAAATGCCAAAATGTATTTACAAATTTTTTATATATCACAACTGCCTTAAATTGCCAAATATACCCTTAAAAAAGTTTTTTTTTTGTATAAACCAACCTATTAGATTAAGCCATTATCACTTCTTTAATTATTCCAATGACAGAAATGACGCATAGAAAGAATTGTCAGAAATTACGGTATAACATTATTTGAATAGGAACGCCTAAAAGCACATTTAATTATGCTAGCTACGAAAAGCAATGTCATTAATAATATATCAGAGTTCAATATCAACGGAGACAGAAGCACATTATGATATGTTTTAAGTCAACCTGGGAAACATTATTTATTAATTAACAAAAAATAATAATCATTTATTTCCATAATCAAATCTTGTACATAGAAGAAAATGCATTATTTTAGCATTTATCTGAATCTGATTTCGGAAAAGTTAGATTTTTGTCTGCTAACTAAAAATATTATAATAAATTAAACACAACCTAAACCACCAGGGTAATACGTGTGAATGGGCATGTGGCTATCTGTACCAGCTACTACAAACTTTGCCTTGTTCTGCTTTATTTGCCTTGTTCTACTTTAAACCTCAACATTTAGGACATTGCTGTTTATTCAATAATATTCAATATTTGTGGATTTTTTCATCAAAATCATGAACTACCAATATGCTCTATCATTGAAATGTCTGTATGGCAGTTTTTAATTTTTTTTTTATAATAAAATATTTCCTTAATGTTATGGGGTTATATGGGTGCTATTTTCATATTTACTGTTTTCTGCACCATGTTTCAAACTTTGAAAAAGTTGTTGAGTGAGCATCTATGAGGAACAACAGTAAGGCATTGCATGGTGGGATGTTTTAAATTTACAGCAGAAGAAAGGAACGTTTAAATATGTTATAACCAGTTGGCAATGTTAATTTTAACTGTTTACAAACAATTTTGAGATTGTGATTAACTTAACTGGTAGTAGGGCCACTTTAAAGCAATTTAGAGATAAACTCTCCTATTTGAAATTGGCCATTTAAAATGCCAAGTACTTCAACTTGTGCCCTCTGACCATATCAGTTCGCCCCTTGGCTAAGCTATGTGTTCTCTGCTTCTCTCTATAGTGCTATGGGGCACAGCAAAAATATTATGGGACTTAACTACTATACAACTTTTTGATTAAGCTTGCAAAATATTATGGTTTCCCCGTAGTTGAGCAATTTAAAGCCTAAATAGCTGAAACATATATAAAACAAGATTTTTTCGTAGTAGAAAACAATGAGTATCTTAAGCAGTCTACCCTTTAGCATGGTTCTTAATTGTGAAATAACTTTGATACAATAAACCCAATGAAATCGAGGATTGTGGCAAATGAAGTCTCTTTATTACCGTATTTGCTCGATTATAAGACGAGGTTTTTTTCGGAGCAAATGCTCTGAAAAATACCCCTCGTCTTATAATCGAGGTCATCTTCTAATCAGACCTCCGCTGGGGCCAGGCTGCTTACTGGTGCTTTGGTCGCTAGCAGCTTCTCTTCTACCAGCGGCAGGAGAACAGGAAGCTAGAAGAGTGTCACATAACTCTGCCTCCCCCCTCCTTCCTCTGGGGGGCGGGGCCAGAGAAGTTGGCAAAATCCCCATTCAGCCCTGAGAAACAAGCCTGACCACAAAGTGACCGATACTGTCAGTGGAGGGGTATACTTGCACCCAGCCGTATGCCATTGCCAGGCCCAACCACAAAGTCAATGCCCAGTGCTGGCCCGAATCGAAACTGTGGAGGGTGTTTGCTGGCAACCTTTGGAGAAGGGAAGGCCGCGTTACCACTGGGAATCAAATTGACTGAAGCGTTAGTGTAGCTTGAGACTTTGTTGGCGTTTCTTTACCCGGTCATGATGAGATGAGTGGTGGGAAACAAAGCAGAAAAAGCACGCAATACCAACCTGGCCCTGAGGACCAGGTTAAATACCTATCTAATTTAATTAATCCCCTTTGTCCCTTTCCCACATTTTCCCACTGTTGCAAATGGCACAGCCTGCTGCTCTTTGTTCTCTGTAGAGAAAGATTGCATGCTGGGCCAGGCTAACCTCCATTTTCTTAGCGCTGTATAAATATCGATACTGAAATCCTTTACTATTGCCTGTCAGCCTCATCTCTACTTCTCAACACAATGGTTGACCTTAATGGACCACTGAAGACCATCATACCATTTGTGAGTACGAATATGAAGTTCCCTAAAAGGGAGCATTGTGTGTTGATCGTGCATGAAACTCAAATAATTACATTAGGATCTGTATAGTAGTATTTTGGCAACATAACATTATAAGATAAATGTGCTACTAATATTGCCAGCTTGTACAATAATGTTTAGACTATTAGGGCATAATTATATATGTATACAGTAGTCAGCGTTAGTGCCAAAAAATAATAATTCATATTGGAGAAAAATAATATGAAAGGTGATATGACAACAAGCCATACTTATAAAGACCAAAAAAAGCCCCAAATGTGATGCTGTTAGTATTTATTTATTCTGTTACCCTTCCTCCACATGCAGAAAAAAAATTAATTCCATAGATTCTAAGTACTGAAAAAATAAAGGTATATTTAACAAATTAAAGAGAATAATGACAGGTAAAAAAAGTTAAGGAATATAAAATGAAGCCAGTACAAAGAAACTCATCTTCAATATTTCATATTCTGACAACATGCAATTTCTTGTGATCTAGAACTAATTGGTGCTAATATAAAGAAAGACTAATGCAATATACTTTGTTTTTCACCCAAATAAAAAAAAACATGCATACACAAAATTAAGAAAAATGATCAGCATACATATTGCAAACTCAAGTTAACCAGTCATTCAACATACATGCTTAATGCAAATAACAAAACGAAGAATGCATAAAAAATACATCAATGGCATTTTCAGAATACATGCAAATTTTGAATAACCCATTCGGTGTCACTGAGGCCTGCCAGATATGTAAATGAATGTCTCAGGATGAATCAGAATAGATTAATGTCTGTATAAATTATCTTATTCTTCTTGAGAAATACTCTAAGGAACTGTAGGCTCTTCAACAACTGTCTGCCTTGAGAAACATACAAATACAACCAAAGAAGTTTAATATCAGAAGCTTAATATATATATATATAAAGAACATTAATATATATATATATATATATATATATATATATATATATATATATATATATATATATATCGTATTGGCTCGAATATAGGCCGCACCCTAAAAGTTTAGGGCTATTTTAAAGAAAAAATTATTTTGAAAGCAAAAATACACATTAGTGGAATGGTAAAAGAGTATTTTACCTAATACACAGGAATACATGTATTTTAACATTTTTGATATCTATTATGCAGTTAGTAAGCATATATTATATATAAACAGAAATTTTGAAAACCAATAGCCATTTTAAGGTCCCCCCTTATTTCATAATCATATGCCACTCTGCATATGACAAAGGGGGGCCGACTGGCGGACGTCTGTGCGATTCACTTAGACAACCTCCGCTGCCGGCACTTCCGACAGAGCAGCACTGGCGGAAGTGCCGGCAGAGGAGGTTGACTATGCGCATCGCCGAAGCCAGTGAACGCCTGCATGATGCGCTTAGACAACCCAGAGAATGGAAAATTGTGCCCCCCAGCTATTTTCTTTTTTACAGAGGTTGTTTTATTTACACTGCCCTTACGCACTGCTTTACACACACCTGTCCATAAACACACACATATGCTGCCTTTACACACGACTGCCCTTAACGCACACGTGCCCATTAATACGCATATACACATACATTGCCCTTACACATGACTGCCTTTACACACATATATATACACACATACACACCAGCTTACAAACATACAAATACCTACACTGCCCTTACACACACATACTCTCCATACCCACACACTGCCCATACACACACCAGTTCACACACACATATATAGACATACACTGCCCTTACACATGACTGCCCTTACACACACCTGTCCATTAACACATATATACACATACACTGCCCTTACACAAGCCTGTTCATATACACGTGTATACACATACACTGCCCTCACACTCCCCTGCCTTTACACACACACATATATATAGACACACACCAGCTTACAAACACACAAATACCTACACTGCCCATACACACACACTCTGCCCATACACAGATACACAAACACACTGCCCATACACACATATACACAGCCCTTACACACACATATAAACAGTCCTTACACCCCTTTCTCCCCATCTCTTACGTTTCTCATCTTCAATCATCTATCTTCCATCTTCTCCTATCTTCCATCCTGTGGTGGGAGCACGAGGTCTGTCACTCCAGGCCTCTGCTTTATTGCTCCCTCATCACTATGCACCGGCTATTGATGCAGACCGGCGAGATGACGTAAAATCCTCTGCATCATTTGCCGACGTGTAGTGATTAGGGAGAATGGAAGCCGAGGCCTTGCGCTCCTTAATGTTGGAACGGTTAGAGGGGGGTTGTGATATCCCCAACCAACCCTTCTCATCGGACACCTCCTCCCCAGACCAGCGCCAATGGTGCCTGGGTGCACACTGCCCACGGGGGCGCCCGATGAGCAGGGCTGGTTGGGGAGAGCACAATCGTGCCGCTGCCTTGGCAGTCCCCGGCCCAGGGGAGGTGGCCTTTCCGCTCGTCCCCTCCCCTATAGAATGGCTACTGTTTTTTAGGGGCATCGAGGTAAATCACATTGGCAGAAATGCAATTCACACTGGAAGCAATGTAATTCCCCTTTCTTCCCCTTTCTGATGCTCTGTTTGAGCTTCAGCAAAGTGTCTTGACCACGTCTACATGCCTAAATACATTTGCTGCCATGTGATTGGCTGATTAGCTATTTGTTAACAAGCAATTGAACAGGTATACCTAATAAAGTGGCCAGTGAGTGTATGTATATACAGTGGATATAAGAAGTCTACACACCTCTGTTAAAATGCTAGGTTCTTGTGATGTTAAAGAATGAGACAAAGATAAATCATGTCAGAACTTTTTCCACCTTCAATGTGACCTATAACATATATATATATATATATATATATATATATACACACACACACACACACAACCATTCAAAAGTTAAGGGTCACTAAGCTACTTTTATGGAAAACAAGGAAATTTGTAGCTTTGCTAACATAATTGCAAAAGGGTTTTCTAATGATCAATAAGCCTTTTAAACCCTGATTAGCAAACACGATGTGCCATTGGAACACAGGAGTGCTAACATAGGGTCCCTATATTTAGGTGGGCCCCATCTTAGTAATAAACTTAAGAGGATCTGCCCTTCACCTTTCCCACATCCTCTGAGGGGTACCCTTAAACCATTTAGGGCCCCAAGCGGCTGCTTTATCTTCCTATATGGATGTGCCTCCTCAGTCTACAATAAATTATATGCATAGGTGCACTACCAAGGGACAGAAATTTGAATTTCATATGTATTATACATATGTACAATGGATACCAAAACATATTTTCTTAACAGCGAGTATATTATAAAATATGCATCAACCCTGTTACAGTATTTCTTCATATTAGAATACTAATGAACAAGCTAGACATTTATGACCCAGTTCCACAATGCTAGAAGCTTTAAAAGCAGTATATTTTGGATGTCTTACTTCTTTTGATGGACAGGCATTTGTAGCTTGTAGTAGAGGGATTATCAGTTATGCATGTCATGGCTAGCCTGTTGTTACTCAGTGACACCTTCCTGAATGCTTCTTGAAGAATATACCTAAAAAGACCTAAGTAGTCTTAAATGCTCAAAATCTAATGCAATTCAGTTCTCCATTAAATGTATCATCTTAACCGAATTTGTTTCCATCTCAAAGAGGAACCATCACTATCCTAGTCTATTTCACAAAGGGCACGCTACCACTTTTTTATGCAGCCATTTACGTCCAACTTCTTCCAAAATTTGTGACAACAATTAAACAACCATTATACAGTGACTTGAACTATATTCTGTATTTTTATTTAGTTTTTGTTTTTATTTAGGTTGGTGGACGGTGCAAAAGTTTCATAATGGCAAAGAGATAACAATGGTGGATAATTGGGCATGGTTGGATTTTAGATCAGTATCACGGTGACAGTGTCACATGTCATGTCTGCTACAAATATGGGCAGTAAACAAAAGGTAGGTCTAGTTTCAATATAAGAAGAATGTTTTCATGGTTACTTTATATTAAAACCAGAATATTGAAAATGAAATGGTAAAAAGTAAGCCACTTTAAAGTGCAGAAAATAATAATTATTCTGCCACACCATACATGTTAAATTTGTTTCTATTTCAGTAAACAGTACTACTCAGAGATGTACTAAGATCCTATTTCTGTCCGTTAACTGTGAACCAATTATGGTGTTATATTAATAGTCTTATTTGATTGCCTGCAGAGTGTTTGAGTTATTCTGCATTTAACAGGTGCATTGGTTCTAGAGCTGCAGGAAAATATTTATATCTGAATGTGTTTAACTGGTGTTTAAATTTGCTATTCCACTTAGACAAACTAATTCTACTCTATAGTATGATAAGCAAATGACCATTTTATTATTTTCTCTGGAGATTGGATCACTTTAAAACAACACAAGCACATTTATGAAGTTTTTTATGGCAACACATTTTGTATCACATGACCAGTGTTTACAGCCAAAAAAATATGAACTAATTATGAATTTACTTTATGATAAAAAATATGTCTGTGAAGGATTTGGACATTCAATAGTACTAGGTTAATTCTTCATTTAATTACAATGGGGTAGGTGAAACAACACTTTTAAAAGGGAGTTTAGTTACATTTAAAAGATTGCAGTCTGAAAATATATTTTGATGAAGATTCATAGAGTAGCCTATATTTTATAATCTCCAGTTTATCATAACTACATCAATTCTTGTATTGCCCATTTTTGTTGGGGCCTCTTACTCATTTTAGTCTATAATGTTTGAAGTTGTCCTGATTTGTTCAGCCTTCCATAAACCTTCTGGAGAACCATCGGCCTGTCCAAGGTGTTTCAACTGAATTTGTAGAATTAGCTCATCTAATGTATAAGCTTCATTATTCATTCAAGCTTCATTGCTACCACAGGTCATTGAGCCTTGTTTGTGCAGTAACACTTTTCATGTGTAAAACTTACATACAGAATTTCAAATGGCTGTACCCATGGGGGTGACAGGGACCTCCTAAAAGGTCAATCTTATGAAACAATGAAAAAATATACCTGGGCTGTTAAGACTTTCATAAGCTTGGTGAATACTAATTGTGAAGAACAGAAGAGCTTGGCCCTTTGTGTATATACTTGGGTCTGATTTGTGTTTTTTTTTAACTTGTTGGTATGTATCTCCACAAACTGAACCTATACAGTCAAACTACTGTGTCTAATTAAAAAAAATAATCTGAAATAATGCTGGAGGTTATGCTATTGGATGTAGCCATGTTGCATGAAAACAAAAAGATTTGTTTGAAGTTTTCAGAAAAATAAGGGTTAACATCAAATTAATTTCAAGGTAATTTTTAGGTAATCCGTATCTACTTTTAGCATATTTGTCTCAATTACAGTGACTGAAAGTCATTTTATAAATGATTTTGCTCTTTTTCTTCACAGCTACCTGAGACATCACTTCTGCTGGCATCACTATGTGCCCTTAGGTTTTGCTATAACCCACTATTGCAAAGAGTGCTTTTTTAACCTTCATTGCCAACTCTAGTCCCAGCAGGCCAGCTGTATAAAGTTCCCAGATATGCCCATAAGAAGAAAAGGAAAATCACCAGGGCAGTTCTTATTCAATAAAACTTCAGGGCAGTTTATAATGTTTTCAGTGTCAGTTTTACATCTCAACAGACCCTTGGCACAAAACTGTACTTGGTATCACACTATATTCTTAAAAAATACAATAAAATGGCATTTTAGGAAAGGTGTATGCTGTAACCAGGCATTGCATACTTAAATATTGTTGGGGAGCTATTTGGTGACAAAGGCTATATTAAAGCTGTCCCCCCTTTGGATCCTGTAAGAACAGCTATATGGCTAATCCAGGGCTAGATATTCTGTAACAGATTTTCAATTTCTTTTTGATCAACATCCCTTCTGGTGAGAAAGCAGTTTTACCACTAAATCATGCCACTGAAAAAAACGAAATAAATATATATAAATAAGATGCCAAAATATCAGAGTATTGCAGTATGCAATGATACCTTTTTTATTGGATTAACATAATACTTTAAAGATAAGCTTTCAAAATTGTTCCTCTTTTTCTCAGGTACTGCTTCAGACCTAAGAAAGAGTGAAAACTCTTGAAAGCGTTGACAAATAAGTGCAGAGACAGAGCGGCAGACTCTTGTACTGCCTGGTTGTTTCACAGAGGTTATTTTATTGACACTGCCCTTACACACACCTGTCCATAAACACACTTATACACATACACTGACCTTACACATGACTGCCCATACATGCTGCCTTTACACACACCTGCCCATAAACACACATATACACATACACTGCTTTTACACACACCTGCCCATAAACACACATATACACATACACTATCCTCACACACCCCTGCATTTACACACACATACAGTGCCCTCATTACAAACACAAACATACCTACACTGCTCTTACACACACACACACACACACACACACACTGACCTTGCACACACCAGCTTGCAAACACACACACACACACACATATATATATATATATATATATATATATATATATATATACTGCCCTTATACCCCTTTCTCCCTCTCTCTTTGTCATGAACTGGGTCTATACAGACAACTGTAATGACCCAGAGTGCCCAAAGATTGTGTTCAGGAGTTATTGCGCAGTAGCGGAGTTGGACAGGGCCTGGAGCAGGGCGACTGCACTCTCCTGGGTGGGCATCTAGGGTCGTACAGCCACATACCAGCACCCTGACATAGCAGCTGATGTTGTCCCGAACAAAGCAGAACTTAGTGATATCCTGCAAGAGCCCTGGAGCAGGCATGAGACATAGCACTAGAATCATTTGCAGGATGCTGCAGGCTGGGAGTACGGAAGCTAAGCAGAGTATCAACAGAAGCTTAGCAAGCAAGGAGGACAGAGCAATGAACAGGGAGACCGAGCAAGAAACATAACCAGACAAGACATACATGATACAGGGCGCAACAAAGGACAGGGAACAAGGCAAAGAACACAGGGGATGGAGTGAGGAGCCATAATCCTCGGACGTTTCTCCTTTAAGCAAGGATAGGACAGCTTAACTGGGACATGGGGAAAGGAGAGAGGAACCGAAATTCTCAGATGATTCAGGGAAATGAGGGCAAAGGTACATAAGAGACAGAAAAACATGAATACAAGAACTAGCCTAGGACTATGTGATAACAATTGGAGATTCTGTCACATCATATGGCCATAGTATGCTTAGCCCACCACTACGCCAAAGTACTCCAATATTCGGTGGGTCCTAACGCTAAACCCTGCTTACTGAATCACTAATAAGCTGAAACCAAACATTGAATCTAAACACAAAACCAAGGAGGACATACTTTTAGACTGCTGATTGAGACAAACAGAACAAACGGGTGGGACACACCTTACAAAGTAAATAGAACTGAAGCAAAGAGCAAGACTGGAATCAAGGAATCAGAAGCACAGAACAAAGCATATGGAAATCCAGGAACGGATTACAGCAAAACGTGGGAACTGAGGCAAGGCAGGGAAAAAAGATATGCAGCTCCGCAGCCTGGATGGCCCTTTCTCTTATCTTCCATCCTCCATCCAGTTGTAGGAGCATAAAGTCTGTGACTTCATACCTCTGGTTTAGTGCTCCCTCATCACTATGCGCCGGCTATTGATGCAGAGCACGGGGAGGACGTCATATCCTGGTACTCGGCATCTATTGCCAGCGCGTAGTGATTAGGAAGCACGGAAGCTAAGTTCTGAAGTGACAGACCTCCCGCTCCCTAACGTTGGGCCGGTTAGAGGGGCATTATGATCGCCCAACCAGCCCTGCTCATCGGGCGCCCGCTGAGCAGGGCTGGTTGGGGAGATCACAATCTTGCTCCTTCCTCGGCGCAGCCCTGAAGATCGGTCTCTTCGCTCACCACAGGGGCTCCCAGCATGCAGGTGTGCCCAAATATTTAGAAAGCACTGTGCATATTGCTCATGCAACTGGGGGTTTCCAAATTCGGTGGGGGGGAAAGGGGGGACAAGGAATAATCTAGGGGGCCCTACCCTTGCACATTCAACATTCAGTGTTCTTTAAAATGCCAAAGAGCAACGAAAGAATAGAAGGAAAAAAGACTACACGAGGCAAAAAGCAGAGAAAATAAATGGAAAAGGAGAGATTGGAAGGAAATGTAGAGAAAGGGCCCTCCCCGTATAAATGCTGCATTGCCCAAGGATCCTTAATCTGGCCTTGCACACAAATAAAGTGTATAAAAATAGGTATATTGACAATTAAATTAGCCCACTGGTACAGTCCAAATATTTAATACATAGATACATCTACAACAAAACTACACAACATAACTAATAAAATTGACTAGAAACACTTAAGAATTATCCATGTTGATGGAGTTTATCTGTGTTCTCTCTGTAGAAATTCTCCATAGGCCTGGGGAATGTCCCTCTCCCTTCCAATGTCTATGTCAAAGACTCCTCGTGTTCTAAAGACTGTCTGTTCCAGGGATTTTGTTCCAAGGAATGTATATCCCAAATACTGTGTGTTCCAAAACTTTCTCTCATCCTAAAATACACTTGTTTTTATGAACTGGTTTGGCTACCAACAACTCTGTCCAGGATATCCATTTGTCTCACTTTGGTAGAGGTTCAGTAACCAAAAAAATAAAAGTAAAGAGGTCCTTTATTAGATGTAAAATGCAAATGGTATTTACAGTGTGAAGCCTGATGGATCAAGTCTATACACAAAGCCAGCAACTGTAGGCATTGTAGAATTTTCTTATAAGCAATATAGATTACCCTCTACCATACGCCACTCTCGGCCACATCAATCACATTCTACAACATAAACACCACTGACCACACAGAACACATTAGTATATTCGGCTTCTGTTTACAGTTAACTAAAAGGTGGCAACTCTTAATGTGCAGAATTTAGGAGGTTGTCAGTTAAAATTGAATTTATTTCAATTTACCTGCGAGTTCTCTCTTTGTATTTAGGCTTTGTGATATCAGAAATGTAGCTTTTTTTTTTTTACACATGGATAGCAACCATAAGCAGCGCCGGCCTTAGGGGTGTTGTGCGACCTGTGCCGCCGCACAGGACGCCATGGCAACAGGGTCGCGGTCCGGGACTTAAATTAAACCATCGTTTGTTTTTTTTGTGGCAACAGGGTCGCGGTCCGGGACTTAAATTAAACCATCGTTTGTTTTTTTGTAACTTTATTTAACATGGAGGATGTTAAATAAAGTTAAACAAAAAAAACCCGGTGTTTTCATTTAAGTCCCGGACAGGGGCGCCGATCGGTTGCTCGTGAAGTTTTCAGCAACCGCTCGGCGCCCTTCACTCTCCGTGACGGACGCCTCCCGCTCCCACTGCATGACTCCGGCAACAAGGTAAGTAAGGATAGGGAGAGGGGGTAGATAGTGATAAGGGGCAGGGGGGGTTGAGAATGATAAGGGGCAGGGGGGAAGGCAGTGAGAAGGGGCAGGGAGGGAGGCAGTGAGAAGGGGCAGGGGGGGAAGGCAGTGAGAAGGGGCAGAGCTGGTAGATAGTGAGAAGGGGTAGAGAGTGAGAAGGGGCAGGGGGGAGGCAGTGAGAAGGGGCAGAGGTGGTAGATAGTGAGAAGGGGCAGAGGGGGGAGATTTTTTTCCTTTTTTTTGGGATGGGGGGGCGCCAGAGGAGTAGTCCGCACAAGGCGCCAGAAAACTTAAGGCCAGCTCTGACCATAAGGTGCTAGAAAATCAAGTGGAGATTATGTGATTGTTTTACTTTGTAGTTTGCACTGTTGTACATACTAAACATGCCAAAGATGATAAAAATGGAAAGAATCAATTATAAGCAAATTAGTTGCTTTAGAGGATTATTTCAACCTATAGTAGCATTTTAACAACACTATACTAATACTATTATAATAATGCAGTGAAGCACATTGTATTTCCTTGTTATGTGATGAACTAACAGTCTTTTATTATAGTGCAAAATAGCCCTGATTTATTTAACATATGAAAAAATGCACTTATTCCAATTGATTTTTCCATTTACCCACTGTGATATGGAAGTTAGTTGAGATTATAGTACAATGCAAGGAAGATTTTCTATCAGTGTATGGTAATTTGAATTATAAGCAATGTTTCCCGAAAAAAGTATGTTAAATGTAATTTAGCAAAAATGGCCAGAACATTCAAATTTAAAACCCTACTAAAATGATTTCAATGCATTATTTATTTAGTGTGCCTGAGAAAAAAACGAGGAGCCAGTGACCAGTTTTTCACTCTCTTTCCTTGTATACCTGCTGATTTTCCTGGCACCACCAGTATCTATTTTATGCATTTATTTTGTTTTGTCTGATAGCTGGCACATTGGGGGGATTGCACATTTCTGCCACTTTTAAAGAATTTTGGGCTTGCGACTCCAATATAAATCCCCTTTTATTTAATTTAATGCATAATGATGATTGTCAAAACCCATTGCATGGTAGCCCAATACATGCTTTAGGTTCAATGGAATTCATGCAAACACTACATTTTTGTTATACTAATAAATTAATTTTTACATTTCTCATTATTTTTCATTTGTCTATCAACTGAAATCAGATATCTAAAACAATAAAACTTTGTAGCATACCAATATTTCCATATAGTGTTTTTCAATATGTGCCAGGAATTCAATTTGAAAAGCAGTTGTTCTATGAATTATACTTATTAAGTTAGCAGTAATAGTTATATTGTTTTCTTTAATAGAAATGTAATGTTATGCCATAAAATACTGTAGCTAGCAAATCACTAATTCAAAATTCTTAAATCTGTGTGAAAAAAAAAATGACTACATGGCATATCTATGTCATTAAAAGGAAAGCAAACTGTTGCTTCGCTAAAATATTTCACGCTATGAAACCTATCAAACACTAATGGAAAATAATGCTGAGAAAGTTTTTCAGTTCAATTAAGGTTATTAATCATAAGCTACAGAAACAGTGGGTGGGGTGTATTAAAGTGAAATAAAAAATACTCCTTATGTCCTGAATACTTCAAAAGCAGTTATTATTCTAATATATGTTGTACAAGCTAATAGGAGCTAAAGCAGATGGTTTAGAATTCTTAGCCATAAGGATATGAATTATAGGCTTTATAGTTGTATCTTGCTAATGGCTGTGTCCAGGGCTGGTGCAAGGCAAAACATAATTTTTCCACCCCCTGGCTCCACCCCACAAACCCCTCCCCTTTTGTCCCCCTTCTCTCCTCCGTAATTACAATAGGGGCGCCGCGCAAGTATGCCCCGGCACTCCCATAAGGTCCTCCTAACTGGCTGACTTGGTCCTACTCCTCCCCATAGTAACCGCGAGCCACGGCCGCGCTTACTGAATGACTGCAGCCGGCCCTAGGCGGGCGCCTACTTTGCCTATAGGTGGCACCGGCCCTGGCTGTGTCCATCATGATGATAACAAACTGACCCTATGGAACAGAAGTGTTTCTGCTAAAGAGATAGTTCGAACAAACTTGAAGGAGCCACATGACACAATTACAGATCAACCTGTCTGAACTGGGGATATTTTGTCCTAGTAGGAGCGTCTGATGAGAAAATCCTTCACTGTATTTTGTATAACCCATTTGCTTTGTTCCGTTAATGTAAAAATAATGTATCACATCCGCTTAAGTACTTGCAAGCACTTATTTCCTACCAATACAGTTTTCATGTTTCCTTTTAGAGTTAACATAATGGAAGCCATTAACAAAGCCTGTAACCGAGTTACATCAACACAAAATATTTGCTTTTAGAAGTTCTCTGCTGACCAATAAATAGTACAATTCGCACAATAATAGAAAACTATCACACAGAAACAATGGCTCTCTGTCCTTATACACATATCCAACTTTTATAAAGCAGCTAGGATCCACAGACAGCGCCATTAACCTTAAGCTGGCAGTCATGCTAAATTTCACTAAAGCAAACTTTGCATCCGCAAAACTGTAAAACAATAAGCACTTCACTTGGAATGCATTTTAGATAGAATTTAAAAAGCCTTGGATATCCCTGCACATTGGGGCTGGGAGGGAAAAAAAAAACTTTTTTGACCCAATTCAATGGGGATGTAGTGTATCCTCTGACCACTTGGGTCCACAGGAGTAAAATACATATTCAGCAGCCATTTTAGAGCATCCCAGGGGATGCGAGGTGAATTGTGTGAGTTGGGAGTAAATTTCAACTCGCATTAGTACGGTAATTAATCTGTGAGTTCATTACATTTGAGGGTATTTTTGCCACTGCAAATGTGAATTGGCATTAGTGGATTTGCAATGTGGTTGCTGCAAACCCACAATTTTACCAACTTGTATGCTTGACCAGCTTCTGCATATGCATTGGGAGCACAGAAATATTGCAGCGACGTGGCATGTTGAACAAATAACTATGAGCATGGCCTAAATTATTGCAGCTCTGCCAATCATATCTTCAGAAGCTCTGAAAAGAAAATATTGTTTTTACCAATTTTGTTATCTTTTGCAATTAATAATTATAAATATATTTTATTTATGTAGAGCCAACACTTTACAGTGTGCTTCTTATAGTATGTATATTGAAAGGGTGTCACGGAGCTGGATAGTCTGACCGACTACCTCCGCTGACTTGTGCTTCCTTAGCCTGGGACAAAACACTCTTTCACCGGTTTCCCAGTCACTAGCCGAGACTCAGCATAGGGTATAACCAAAACAAAGACTGATTTATTTCTCACACACAGGGCTGGATATATCCAGCAAAGCACACATTAACATAAAACAAGATATTGGGATACAAACCGCCCCCTTAATCTGCCTTCCAGAGACAACCGGGTCAGTAAAGGGATTAACAATACAATAGGGGTCCTAACCTCCACTATCTATTACTGGCCGAAATCAGCTCCAAGGTTTTGCCAGGGTAAATGTCTGTAGTGGTGGAACTGAGGGGAGGGGGGGGCAACATAGTAGTGGACCATGGGGTGGGGGGGTCTGATATTAAGGTAAAACAATGGCAGTCACTCCCTGGTTGCAGATGCTGGCTGTCTGCAAGGCATAATCCCCTCAGCAAGTGATGACATGATATACTGCTGGGGGTAGCCACAGAAGACTTTACAAAGTCAGGGCTCATAGTCAATAGGGAGGAGGCTGGCAGCCAGGCCTCTCCAGTGGCCCCAGTGATGGATGGTTCCGTCACATTGGGTATGAAAAACAAACAATACATTAGGTGGAGAGGGCCCTACTATTTGTATTTATATCATGGCAAACACCATTATCTCAAGAACTAAAATAGCCTTTATCTGTGGTTTTTAGGAACTATTTTCATTGTTTTTAGGGCTATTTATTAAAAAAAAAAAAAAAAAGTAGGTACCAGTACTCATGTTTCTTTAAAAGTACATACACACACATGGCTTCTCCCTTATACATATACTCATACACACTCACTTCTGCCCCCTCCACAGCCAGCGAATTGCGCCTCCCCAACACATTAATAAGGTTTTGGTAGCAGTATAAACTGCTTTGTGTGCCCACTATGTAGGAGGTGAGAGTAGGTTCTCACCCTATTGAGAGTGTGCCTTGACGTGGCGGGTGAGCTTAATTATGCTTTGGCCAATTCATATAACCAAAACCTCTCATTTATATTATGTTTATATATTTGTTGCCAACTTTATTAGGGTAAGAAGCGCAGACAGTTTTTGTTTTTTGTATACATTGTACAGCCAAAACACTGTTTTTGCAGAATGCTTACACCTGTTTGGTAGGCCTTATATTATACATTTGTATTATTTGAGCCTGTGACTAGCTTAGTGCACCGACATTTCTTCTTTTCCTTGTTTTATAATGTGCCAGGGTCGGGCATTCACAATGCATAGTCACTTAGCTCAATTTTGCCTCACCTCTCACCTTTTCGTTTACAAACTTCACACTAAGATAAATAGCTACACTATCAAGTACTATCTGTAACATGACTGACCAAAAAGGAAGGTAAAGCAAGTGACTAGATACAGTGACACCTAGAGGTCTAGGTTGGCAACTCTTTCTGAACTTTGTGAGACCGTATTCACATACATATTACTTCTGTATGACTTATTATATATACTAAAGCAAAAACTACTAAATCTTATGTCAGGCTATTGGGAAATATTCCAAGCATGATATTGATTTAAAGGGACAATCTAGCCATCATATGCACAATACCTTAATGCATATCACAGCTGTGAGATCACTATGAATTTGAATGCTGCAGAGCAGCCAATCACTGACACAAAGTGTTGGACAGTGGAGGAGGATCGCAGCTATAAGTGCTTTTTTTTTTTTTTTCTTTTGTTTTTGGAAGAATTCATAATAAAATGCTCACAAGTATTCTAATATGGATTCTTCTTTGGTAGTGCTATCAGCAAAACCCGCACTTCTACACTAGATCTGTCTGATACAGGACATTTTTTGTATGTACTTGTACATACTCAGAAGAGTGTGAATAACATTATGTATAGGGAAAACATCCCACACATGACAACAGTAGATGTTAATGTACTGTACAATTGTACATGAGGGGTTTTTTGACAGCATGGAACAACTCACAGCCTAGTCCAGCAAAACTTCAAATAAAACATCTGCACATACATTCTCTATCCCTTATGGAAGGAGCATAATGTAGGCCACTGTGGGACTGACCTCTTCTTATCAATTAGCTTCCTTTGTAATATGATTTACAACTGATACAGAAAACACCGGGGTTGATTTAAATTTCTGCCAATGTAATGTTGGCTATGTTAGAATGATATCTTTGGATTGCGAATGTTCTTAAAAAAAGCTGTTTGGTGTGTTTAAAACATGATGCAGTTAATGGGACCACTGCAGATTCAAAGTGCAAGCAAAAGGAGGTGGATCAAACACACTGCGGATGTAGTTTCATGCAGCTGGGGCTTTAACTGTCCTAGTTTAAAACAAGCAGTTACGAATAATAGACAATGCTAAAAAAAAAGGAGAGAGGAGAAGAGGCAACAGTAAACAACTGAAGGAAGAACAGACACATTTGTACAGTAGAAAGCCAGATGTGGAGATAGGTATCGGTTTGACTTAGTCTGTCAATTCTAGTCTTGTCATACCCTTTGAATATATGTATTGTAAGAAGTGCTGCGTAAATTGTTGGCACTATATGAATAAAAAATAGTAGTGTACATGAAAAGGACAACAGTGGGAGGAAAGACAGGAAAGGACAATAAGCTTGTATTGTTCCCCAAGATTTCTAATGATGATCTTGGTTGTGATTACATAAATAAGCAAGATGCATCATCGGATCCAGTAGTTGATGCTATGATTCTTATGTATAATAATATATTTCTACACCAAATGTATATTTCAAGTTTCATAAAACTCGGCTATATTTTATATCTACATATGTATGGAAAGACGTCTTATGGGAACACAAGTAATCAAATATAACAGATAGCCAAATAGATTAGCTTGATGCATAAATGGATTATTGGCAAACAGAACAGTGGTCATTTCTATGTACCACAGATAGTTATTTAAATAAAGTACTGTAAAATGCATGTTGTGTGCAAAAAATGAGATTTGACAACCCGAGACTTATGCATCTAATGCCACATTTGTTAATTTATCCTTTAGAACTAGGTATGTGTGAAAGGTTGAACTTGATGGACTGAAGACTTTTTTCAACCTACTATACTATCCTGATATGTTTAAAATGGAGTTTCATTATAAAGAGATTTTGTCTTATCTATATAACAAGTAGCTGGAGAAGGAACTTTCTACAACCAGCAAGCTAGATTATTCTAATGATGTTCAGAAGGATCTATTCCTAAATGGGAGAGTTGCCGGGAAGTTTTCAGTAGAGTTGTGGTTTCAACTCCTTGACTTCAATTCACATTATGAAGGTTGAACCAAAGTGACCATCTGGCGCAGGTGGAGCTTGGCTGGCCCTTTGTAATGTATAGTTGAAGTCTTCAAAGTTTTCTTATTCACTATTTACATAATTAATGAGTTGGTCAATATTATGAAGGAGAAATGCTGGTAGGTATCCCCAACAAGAAGCTTGCCCTGTTTGTTGCATAATGGGTGAAAGATCTCACTGATTATATAAATAATGCAGGGCGAGCCAAGCTCTTTCTATAGCATAAGTTCACTGGGGTTCAAACTTCATAATGTATAGTGAAGTCAAGTAGTTGAAACCACATCTCATCCTTTAGTGAACAGACCCACCCCAGGTTTCACAAGGGGCAATCCATATTGTGATTTCTAAAGACAATATTATTTTGACACTTTTTGGGAGGGTTCTTCAAACTAGGGGGCGGTACCCAGTACTGGTTTACAAGATACCTATCACTGAATCAGACTGAAAGCAAGAGACAGCGCTTGGATAAATGTAAAAACAATAAGTTTAATACAAAGACAAAAAATATACAATACATTAAATAAAAGAAATACAGATATATAAAATCAATAATTGGGTACAAATATATAAATAGCAGTGGAGTGATGTTCAGCCTGCCCCACTAGGGTTTAAAACAATGAACATACAGGGAGAACCAAAAAAAGAGATAAATATACTATATATATCTAAAAGAAAAACACTTACCACTAGTAATGACTGTGCCTGGCCAGGCTTGCGCAAAAAACACAAGCAGGACGCATTTCATGTGCACTTCCTCAGCTGCAATGGGCGCCACTGAATCAGACCAGGGCTCTCACTCAGCCCTCACTCTACGAAGTACTGAACAATAGCATTTAATATTGCACTACTAGCACTATAATTGCTGTTGCCAGGTAATGAAATATTAACAAGAGTCAAATTCCCCTGATTACAGTGTCCCAAACTCGTTGTAAGAGCCTCTATATTATTGGGTTTGCACTGTAGGCCAAAAGTTGCCGGCCCTCTGGAAAACACAGGAATAGGGTAGTGAGTGTTTACTTCACTGGGTTACAGAAAAAAGAAAAAAACACTGCCCCATAGTGTCTTCATTATAGAACCATGACATGTTCTTTGTTATGTTCTTGGGAACGCGACGCAGCTGAACACATCTCCTGACATATAATTAGCGCAAGGAGGGAAGCCACAGCACTGTAGCTGCAGTCTAGTGCCTTTTCCCTCTGATTCATAAAGAATGCATATTAAAACTACCCATGAAGTACTTTAATATTCTTTTTTTGTTGTCAGGTACATTATATTGTACCTTTAACTGCAATTGAATTTTACATTAGGAATGGTTTAACATTGAGAATTTATTAAGATATGAAATAGTTTAGAAAAAAAAATAGTAAAAGCGTTAAAAATAATAAATTCCCCTGACATTCACAGTTAAATCAGCATTGCGTACCCCCATGTATCAATAAAAGCATAAAGCATAAAGAAATACGGTTCTTTTAGTCAATACTCCTTGTCTCCCCTTTAGGAAAAAAACTGAATGCACAAAATATGTAAGTAATGATTTAAACTTTTATGTTACATGATAACCTCTGAAAGAAGAAACAAAGGGCAATCAAATAATATAATATGTAAGTAAATTGGTAAGATTTTGATTAGACATTTTTCATTGTGGATAGAATTCCACAGCTGCTATTACTAACGTTCTTAAATTTAGCAATTTTGATGATAGACATTAAAAAATGTTTAATTCCCTGCATTGAATTACAGTGATACTTTAGTGGAGGAGTAAATGAGAAAACATCTGGGAAATGAAAAACAGAAGTATGGTTAATATTCATAAATAAATCATAAAACGTATAAAGTTAGAAAAAATAAAATAGATTTTATTGATCGTGATTGAAAATATCTTTAAAACATTGGTTTAAGAAATATGTAATTGCCAGTAGAACATTTACGTAGATGTATAAATCTCAAAATTAGACTAGAAACACTTCCAACATATGGCCAATATACAACAACTTTACTTAAAATAAGCATCATCTTATGACTATTGGATACATTGATTACAAGTACTTTTAAAAACATCAATAAGATTCATTTAAACCATGTAAAACATTAAAAGTAGACACTCGAAACATAGTTTTCGTTACTTAAAAAGTATATAATAAATTACTTGGAAGACATATTTAAAATGTTTTGTTAAAAAAAACCCTCTTATTTAGAGTAAGTATTTAAGTTCTTCCTGCAGCATTCCCGCGTTTAATGAATCCAGTACCCAGGAATGGGAAACAATTTTAAATTTTTTATCAAAGCCTCTTCTTAAAATTTTAATTTCTTCCAGACGAGACAAATCTTTACCAACAACTACATGCGACAGCCCTTTTTTAATGTGCTCTATTACTTTTGCTCCATAAACGCGTAGCTGCAGCGCTCTTATAGCTAAGCTAGATGTGCTTATTACAGTGCTTGGGTCATTTATCGTTGTAAATTGATCCACATATATAATACACCGACGAAATATACTACTTGAAGTGTTTTCCCATGAGTAACGATGTTCTAAGTCAGCAATCATGTCTAGGGGTATTTTCTCCTTGGTGCTGGGCATTCTTTTAAACACATCTTTCAGCTCTGATATATTAGTGTCCGTAAAATAACTATCGCCATAGCAGTCATATTCAGAAGCAAAGTGTTCTTTGGTTGAGGGACACATGTGAATCATGTGGTGAGGCTGCCACGGCACAAAGGCTTTATTTTCAAAGCACTCCAACAGCCATGTTGCCCTGACAACATCATGTTCATCGGAAGAGATGATGTTTTTCACTCTAACATTAATAGATCCAGCAACAACACAATATGTGTCTTCTCCAGGATTCTGCACCACAATACCTCCACAAGAAGCAATTTTGGTCTCTAAATCAGCTTTTAAATGTTCATCTGTCCCACTCATTACACAAAATTCGAAATTTTCAAACATTGTGGATTCTTTGAGAATGTTAGTGAGATCTGGTGCTTTCAGATGTGAAACAACGCCAATTACTTTTTTAAGCTTGGGTACAGTTTTCCTTTTCTTTTCCCGCGGTTCTTCATTAATATCCAAGTGTTTTGAAGCCAATTTACCCGAGGCCTTTTCCCTAAAATGCTCCAAGTCATCAAGCGTCATACACTCGTACCAATCCTTGTCTTCTCGAATCTTTTCAATCCGAGGGAAACGAAGAGTACAGCCCGTTTTGTACATATCGCTGTCAACAATCTCAGCTGCCTTTATCTGTACAATAACAGAGTTACAAGGCTGTATATATACTTCAGGTTTTTCGGTCCCACAAAGAATATTGACAGGAGGATCTCGTTTTCGATAGGGCTTCCAGTGTGATGCAAGCTTCAGCCCAAGGTCATACAACTCTTTCATTGTATAACCAGAGCCAACACGGCAGACGGAGTGGAAAACAGATGGCTTCTCGCCAGGGGGTGGAGCCTCAGCAACCGCACACAAGAAATGGGACATCATGCCACCACGTGAACCCTTGCCCCAGTACCCACCAATAATCAGAAGGTCTAGTTCATCCATTAAACCATTTACATATTCAGGTTTTATTTTTAACCACCCCTCTCCACGTTTGTCTGGCTTATACATAGACATTGGGTCTTTAACCATTATACCTTCTTCCCTGTTATCAATGGCTTCATTAAGCGCATCCACCACATTTTTTTTGGTACCGGCCTCAGTTTTTTCCACAATATGGATCCTGCCTTGAACTGGGATAAAGGATTCACATAGGATCTCATGCCTCTTCCTAAGTGGTTCATGAGCCAATTTCTTATCATTAAACATCAAAATATCAAACACACAGAAGCAGGTCTGTAGTTCTGAATCTTCCACCATTCTCTTTATGTCAAATTTGTTTCCCTTCTGCATGAATGTTTGAGTATGTGGATTGTAAGCCATCATCTCCCCATCTAGAATGCAGTTCTGCACGTTTATTCTAAACACATTATGAACAAACGGAGTCAAAGAGCCTTCAAGTGGAGATGCGCCGAACTGTTGAGTGTAATCAAATCCATTCCTGGAGAAGTACTTATAAACATCTCCATCTTTATGCATCTGCATACGTTCACCGTCAAGCTTTGTTTCAATGTAAAAACTCTGGTGGTTCATTTGCTTTTCTATATGCTGAATATTAGCAATTGCAGCGAGCATTGGCTTGAAAGCAGAAAACAATGAAATAGAAACATCGCTGAGACAAACAGATGGGTCATGTAGCTGCATGCACACTTTCTCAAGATCAGTAGTGACATTATGCAATTCGGCAGCATCCGGATGGAAGATGGAAAATACTGTTTGCTGGCTAAAACCAAGTTTCATATCCTTAATAATCATTCTTATGAGCCACTTTTGTTCCAAAGCAGTGGTGTTGGTGATCAAACGAAGCAAGGTTTTCTCTATCGGTTCCTTCTTCCTTGCAGCATTGTTGCTAGCTATAGAGTTTAAATGATCATTTACTTCTTGTATGGATAGATCTGTCGTATGGTCCTTCCTACATCGTGACTTCAGTACAAAGTAAGCGACTGCAGCAAAATCTCCGGCATCCCCATGTGACCCTGTAGGTGTTCTATAGTTTAACAATTTTAAGGCATCTTTCCCATCTTTTGGCAATCCTAGAACCTTAATATATAGCTTAGCAAGCATTGTTTCTTTGATTCCATAAGCCATTCTCTCTCTCTCTAGCTGTGGAAGAATAAGTCTCATAGCTGGGTAGAAAGAGTCTGTCGTTCCAGGATCATTTTTATGAAGTTCTTTATGGAAATTCCTCCACGAATCAACAAACTGTCTAAAAATATTGCACTTATCAACCCTATTCCTGCATCTTTGGATTTTTTCTAGTGTAGAGCACAGATGAGCAAATGGTACATTTGATGCAACCGATTTTTGGGATGTAGAATTTGCGGGAGCTGTCGAAGACATTGAGGATTCTGTGTATACCTAACAAAATAAGAAAAATATGGTTTATTGCATCGCAGATTGATTATTCTAGGAATCCAAGCATATACACAAGATGTAGAAGTAGCATAGGTACAACTGTTCATCACAAGTTATAAAATGACTTTGTTATGATAATAACACTTTTTCTATTGTGCCAAAAAAAACTAAAGAATGTCACCTGAGCACCTTTGCCCATAACAAAATATATAACACTTTTAACCCCTTCAGGACCGGGATTTTTAAGCTAGGGTGTCGCTAAAGGACCGGAGCCGTTTTTGTGTTTTTGCCATGTCTTTCTTCAACTGTAATTTTTCTCTTATCTAGTGATGCACCCACACAAATCATATATTGTTTTTTTCAGCACAAGTAGGGCTTTCATTTGAAACCATATTGCTGGGTAGTACATTGTTTTATTTGAAATAAACTGGAAAAAGTGGGGAAAAAATGAAAAAAAAACACATTTTTTTACAGTTTTGTATACATACAAATTGTACACACATTGAACCAATGGGAAAAAATTATCCCAAATATATTCATTAAGTTGTCCTGATTTGGAAACCACCCAACATGGCCAGGATTTTTATCTATTTTGACCAGTATAGGGGAAAATATTGCAAGGCATGCATTACGTTTTTGAAATGTAATTTTTTTCAAATTTGGCATGGTAGTCTAATAACTGCAATAGTTGTCACAGATACTGATTATCCCCCCAAAATTATATGTTTATGAACAGTAGATAAGTCAAGGTGTACAACTAGGGTCATTTTGACACTTTTCAAACAGGGATTTTATCGCCAATTGCTGCCAAATTTTGAGGTATTTTTATATTTTTTTGGTTTTTTTGCATATGTTGCTTTAGATTTTATATTATATTTTGTATAGAATATGTGCAACTGCAGAAAAAAAGACCAAATTGTGTTCACCAACATCCCCCGGTTCCAACAAGGCCTCACATGCATGGTTCATGCAATTTTTAAGGAAGCTATGAGGGCAAAACTGGAACATGCGCATTTTCGTTTTCACATTTGGAATTTTCAGAAATTGGTTTCCTGGGCCCATATCCCATTTGGGACATTTTGGAAGCCCCCCAATGTAAATTACCCCATAAAAGTATATATTTATGAACAGTAGACAAGTCAAGGTGTTCAACTAGGGTAGTTTTGACAGTTTTCAGTTAGCCATTTCTTCACTGATGTCTGCCAAACTTCACAGGGAAATTATTTTATTGCGTTTTTAACGCATACATTTCAATGTTGCACTGAATTTCTTGCACACCATAAGTGCAACAGTGGAAGAAAGCACCAACATCCCATGAGTCCAACAAGGCCTCACATGCATGGTTCATGCATTTTTTGAGGAAGCTATGAGGGCAAAACTGGAACATGTGCATTTACATTTTTTTAAATAATTTTTTTTATCAGATTACTTGTAAGTGACAGGTTTAGGCCGCTGACATCAATCAGGGAGACCGATCAATAATCAGCGACTTAAAATGTCACCGACAAGTGATCAGGTAATAATTATGATTTTTTCATTTATTAATAATTTGTGTTTTTTCATAATTACCCTAGATGACCCCTCTCTCTTTGTAGAGCAGGGTCATCCGTGGGCTGCCATAATGATCCGATCACTCCTATTGGCCAGGAGCGATCTGATCAGCCCAGCATTTGACCTGGAAGCACCCTGGACTTTCAGGTCAGTGCTGTTATTTTTTTTATTATTATTATTATTTTATTAATTTTTTTAAATTAATTTATTTTTTAATTTTTTTTTATTATTATTATTTTTTACATTTTTTTTAACTCTTTCAATGCTGATGCTCCATTGAAGCACAGTATTGACTGGTATTTAGTCCCCACAAGCTTGTGGGGACTAATATTAACCCTTGCAATGCTGCGATGGGGGTCATACACAATCGCAGCATTGAAGGGGTTAATTGAGGAAGAGGGGGGTAGGGGTTAACTGAGGAAGGGTGAGGGTGGGGGGGCTGGTCTCCACACTCATGTGGAGACCAAAGAACCCTGTCTCCCTGTCCCTGAAGCTGCCTCTGGCAGCTGGGACACAATCTCCAACAGACTGGAGATTGTAGGGGAGGAGTCTCTCTGATCAGTCCTACAGGACTGATCAGAGGACTTCTGGGGGCTCGTTTTTGCTGTTGCTGGTCTGCCTGGGCTGCGATCGCGGCATTGAAGGGGTTAACACTGCACTGACGCTCTCATGGAGCGATCAGGCAGCAGGGGGGTGTTGGATCAGGCCCCCACACTTGTGTGGGGACCCATTCAACACCCCCCCCTTCCCTGAAGCTGCCTGTGGCAGCTGAAACAGCGATTGCAGATCTTTCTGCAATCGCTGTTTCTGCCTACAAAATCACTCCGTGGGAGTGATCGTAGGCTTGGGGGCGGGTTTAGAGAGGCTGTGCTGTCTGCCCAGGACTCCTGGGCAGACAGCAGCAGCAGCGCCTCCACGATCACCGCGATCGTGGTGATGTGGGGGGCGTTTTTTGGAGGAGACGTACCTGGTACGTCCCGGTCTACCGGTGACCAGTAACCAGGAAGTACCAGGTACGTCCCGGTGCTGAAGGGGTTAATATATCCCACTTTTTCTTCAATTCACTATGTACAGTGATACAACTCATGACGTGTCGAAGGCAACTCAGCACTCCTCTAGTTATTGCTAGATCTCCATACTAACTGCCCGTAATAAAAAATGTCTGAATCTGATATCATATTGCAGCTCTGTGCTACTATGCCTTGAAAAACTTGCCAATTTAAACTTTGCTATGTATTTCCAATTAGGCATATTATCTACTCAGCCTAGACACAATGTCCTTATTTATAGTATGGATGCACATGTGCCCAACTTGCAGAGGCACAAGAAAAGGGTTAATAAAAATACTGATGCTAATAATCTGGATCCCCTTTAAGATGAGTAATACAAGTAAATACCTTTCAGATTGTCCTCGGCAAAGATTTTGTGGTGACAAAAGAGGCTACAGTAAGTCCACACCAGTGCTTCTCTTCATGGGGTGCTGCAAAAAACAAATATGTGCAATACAATTTAAAATAAAATCACTCCATTATTAATAATGATTGATGTAGTACTTTTGTATTGAAATTAATTTAAACTGACTTAAATAAACAGATGTCAAAAGATGATGGACTACACATTTATGGGAAAAACAGCTCAAAACATGGGAGTTCATATGAAACCATAATGTATTGTTGAATTACCTGAACATGCTACACAATATAGGGAACCATCATCATATGGGGCTGATTTTTTTTTTTACAGCTCGTGGGAAGCGTGTATGTAAATCTATATTTTCCCCCCCAACCCCTTAACGACAATCCACGTACATGTACGGGGTGACGATGCAATGTTCTAGTGACAATGCCCATACATGTACATGGTAGCGTTATTTGCCGTTGATTGCGGCATCACGGTTTTCCTGGAAGCCTCACAAGCGAGGCTGTCCAGGCAAACCAAAAAAAAGTTTTTCAAACCTTCCGATCGCCGTGATTCACAGCGATCGGCGGTTTAAACAACATACCAGTGATGCAAATCGTCGGTCTGTTAAACACGCCCCCGAACCAGATGCAAATCTGGTGAAGGGCACTCCAGACTGCCTCTTCATTGAGGCAAGCCTGCAATGCCCCAGAGGGGGCTTCACAACCTCCAGATCGCCGTGATTCACAGTGAAGTTTTTTTTGAGCAAGTCCTACAATTAGCGCTATATCTTCATAAAAATTCCCGCATGGAAAGAGTTAAAATATTGGCATTATAAATGCCCATAGGATGCCTAGTTTTAAAAAATGTATGATTTGACGGGGTTAATTGAATTGGCTGGCTTCAAAGATGTCCCAAATATGGGACATTGGCACAGACTGACCAGATGTCTAAATGGCAAACAAATACACACCTCACAAAGGTGGTCTTTTGCCTCCAAAATAACCCAACAAACCCATGCATGTGGGTTTACTGTGCTAAGCACATCTTGGGGAACACATATTGGGGGGGTGTCTGACAGGGACATATAACAGGAGCGGTAAATGTATACCTGGAGTACAACGTGTGTGGGAAAAAAAAAAAATACAAAAACATTTTACTACCATAACATTTGACAAAGGCTGATGGTAGAATTAGTGCATGGAAAGGGTTAAAATACCAGCATTTGAAATACCTTGGGGTGTGTAGTTCTCAAAAATATATGGTTTGATGGGGTAAACTGCATTGGCCGGCTTCAAAGATACCTGAAATAGTACATGGGGCAGAATGACCAGATTTGGGGAAAAATGGTTTAGAAATAGCAAAACGCTACTGGTACTTATTGCCCCATAACATGCAGAAAAAGGCAAAAAAACAAAAAAAAACATTGGGTGTTTCTAAACTCAGGACAAATAGTAGAATCTATTTAGCAGGTTTTTTTCAAAGAAAGGTGAGGGAAAAAAAGTCATTTTTTAACAAAAAAAATTCCCCATATTTCATCATATTTTTATAGTAAATTAGATGACATGATAAAAATAATGGTACTAGTCAGTAGTACATTACATTATTTTTTTGTACAGAAAATGTATGTGTTGGTCCCTGGAATTGAGAACCACATGCAACCCTTGGGAGGAAAACCCAAGAATTCATTGAATTTATAATATTATTAGAAAAATAAACCAGGGTGCAAAATATTATTGGTTTCACATTTTCATGAATATTACCATCCATCAAAGGCAAAGACATTTCGTTTATTAAAATAACGTGATATCAACAGCTAAATATTGGCTTCTGTACAATTAACACTCTGCTCCACACATACAGCAGAATATATTTACTTGGCAACGAGCCAAGCCCAATCATGCCCAGACACGTTGAATGAGATATATTGATAACTGCAAATCTGAGCAATACAGATAAAACAAATGACTTTTCCCCCCAAACACTTCCTAATACAATGGCTTAAGGGGTGTGCCACTCCTATAAAGAGCATGGAGTATACATATCACTGCAGGGGGGGGGGTGTGGGTGTGTTATAAATAAATAAATAAATAAATAAATAATATATATATATATATATATATATATATATATATATATATATATATATATATATATATATATATATATATATATATATATAGTCCAACCCCTCCCCTATATCACCTGCTTCCAATAGCACCTTCTCTGTAACTGTCACAACAGAGTCTGTTGTGGGGAATGGCAGGCGTGATTGCGTCATCACACAGCGACTACATATAGCTGGTGTTCTAAACGATAGAGAGATAACGCACCCGAAAACAATACATCTATTCAGCAAATACACTCACAACTGAATGAAAATTGTATGGTGCGACAACAAACTGGTACAAAAGCAAACCATCACCTTTGTTACAACGATGTCAATTCCTTCTTGTAATATCATGAAATGCAAGTTTTGCAACAGTGCGTACAGCTCTTTGACCAACTAATGTACGTACGTAGTTGCAGCATTTTGGCGTCGTATAATAAGCGAGGGAATCCAGAAACCTTGCCGACCCTTAAAACGTCCTGTTGATCTTACCTAAGTAAGTGCTTCGTTGGGACGCTAATACTGTTTTCCAGTGCGTTTACCCTTACTAGCAATGGTGCCCGGGTCTGGGTCACGTGAGCAGCGTGATACGTCCGAACCTGCAACGTAAGGCTTCGATCCAGGAAGAGGAGCTGGAGGTGGTTACTGGGGGTGTCAGCGCAATGGGATGAGAGGCCGTGAGGAACCTGCAGCTCCATGCCACGTGAGCCTTGCCAGCACTAGCCAGCGGGGTGCATAGACTGAGCCGTGGGGCGGTATGGATGGGAAAGAACGCAGACATGTCCGTCTGACATCGCTCTCTGCTATGTATCTGAACATGTCATGTTCCATTAGGTGATCGCAGCTTCTGTGTGCATGTGTCAGGTGTGCTGATGCCTGGGGAAGGGTTAATATCACAGTGCAGTCACCTAATGGCACTCAGTATGTTAAGGTTGTGTTGTTAAGATGGAGTGTAGCACAAACACTTCCTTACTGATTAAAAGCTGCTGATAACATAACAGCAGCGTACTATTACACGGTGTGAGATACAGGCTGACTTATATTTAATGTTTCAATATGTGCTCTGATCCATGAATGACGTGAATGCCAATGGATGCCATGTCTTCTTGCCCAGGTACTCTCAACCATTCTGGAGCACGTACCCCTGTGCCCTCCCAGGCTGGTGAGCTTTCAGCCTCGCAGACGGATCCCTGAAGCCATAGTCAGATTGCCGTGGGTAGAAATTGCTGGTTAATGCTACAAACACTTAGTTGAGGTATGTATTTCATCTTGGGTAATCTTTTTTTTTGGGGGGGTACAAAACGGTCATCGAGAGGTAAGTATAGGTGGCCATGGATTTTGATGCTGTGGTATTCTCATGACCTTCTCTGTCATGCCTTGCAAAATTCCACGTATGGTTTCTGTAGCACATCTCTGAGGTGTGGTATGATTTATTACACATTTTGGGTTTACCACGAAACGCCTGGGTGAGTGTTTTATTTATCGAAACAAGTAACGATTGCCAATACAATCTACCTTTCTTTTACTCATAAGCTATGGGAAAATCACCAAGCAGTAATTTCATTACATGGGATATGTAGGTAGCTGCATTAATACTCTGTATCTCTTTTATCTAGTAGCCAGGAGTGACTCCTATTGTTTAGAAGCAATACACTTATTGCATGGTTAGATTTCCTGGATGTCGTATTAAGAATTAAATCCATAAAGTTAACATTGTTTCATATTATGTGGTTACTGCTGTAGGTATGGTCAGTGTCCTCTGCGACATGATGAGTGCATCTGGGGCTTGTGAACTTGTGTAAAAATGTATTGTCTCCCTCCCTGATTTTCTGTTTAACAAACCAGGGTCATGTTGACAAAATAGATGTTAGCCGATCTATGAAAGAAAAGCACAAAATCACCCAGGAAGTCACAAAAGACCATGGAATAACAAGATTTTCAGGCCCTTTTGGCTTCCGTTAGTGCGTGCCGAAATGTAAAGCAATGCTAAAGAGCCAAATGAAACTGTTTTTGCATACCTAAATTGTTTATCTCCCTGTCCTGAGTCCAATATTTTGTTTCTGTGCAGTAATTTAGATGAACCTATAGAATAGTTAGCTCTATTATTCAGTCTCTGCTATAAAGATATGAAGTGTTGTGCTGGCCCATCGTGTTGGGGGACAGTCCATCTCAAAACACCAACCTGCATAGACAAATACATACATGAAATCTTAAAGGGGCTGTCGGATGCCCACTAGAGCCCCATGGGTACACGTTCTGTGCATGTAATTATAGGCTTCTCCTTAGACCCACTGTCAGTGATGGAGCTGGCCTGGTGGTAAGTATGTGGACATGTGCCCTACTTCTTATCCATAGAAGGCTTCTGATGAATCTCCCTACATGTTTGCATGCACAAACAAATGAAATGAGGGCATTTGGTTGTCATATGCTTTAAAGTGCATATGATAATTTAGTGTCTCTTTTTGAATTGATCAGTAATGATATTGATGCCCTGTAAAACGATGGCACATTCACCAGGCCCATGAATCACATGGCACATTCTCCCCTGCTTTTAATGAATGCTCCTTGGGTTCAAGTTGTAATAGTTTACTGTACTCTGTTATGGAGACACAAACCTGGCCCTACGGATCTGTGACCTACCGAAGTTAATACCTCATGATAAAAATGTTGTTGGGGTCAGGTCAAGTCGGTATCAGCTGCGCTCATGCTGAACCTCGTAGGTAGAGCTCCACAAGTTCAACGTCATTCAGATTTATTATCGTTTCTCAAAGAGGTGCTGGAACTAATTATGCCAAGAACTTGTCAGGGAAACTCTATAGTTGCTGAAGTTTGCTGATTACTGCATCCACTGTTAGAGGTGGCATTGGATGTGGTAGGCAGGATATCACCAGACCATTAACAATGTGCATTTCATTTGTACATGTGAGTGCTAAACTTTTCCCGCACCATATACTTAAAGATTAACCCAAAAGCAAGAGAAAAAAAAAAAAAAAAACCTTTAACATAAATACCTGTTGATTATCGAAAACTGTACTAATTAATGAAGTGCTGTAAATGTTATGTTTGCTGTTTTTCAGGGCACTATTTGAAGATTGAAAACAAACAGCCATAATGGAAAAGCACTGGGTATTCTGGGCTTTTGCAGAGAGGTGGTTGTTGGCGTTGGCTTCCTGGTCTTGGGCGCTGTGTCGAATATCTCTCTTGCCTTTAATTCTGACCTTCAACATGTATGGCGGTGTAATTCTGCTTTTGTTAATCTTCGTATCCATAGCCGGAATACTATTTAAATTTCAGGATGTGTTGCTCTATTTTCCTGACCAGCCTTCTTCCTCGCGACTTTATGTTCCAATGCCAACAGGAATTCCACATGAAAATATATTTATTAAAACAAAAGATGGAGTACTTCTTAACCTCATACTGCTGCGATACACTGGAGACAATGCAAACTTTTCACCCACCATTATTTATTTTCATGGTAATGCAGGGAATATTGGTCATAGGCTGCCGAACGCTTTGCTGATGCTGGTCCACCTAAAAGTAAACTTGCTTTTAGTTGATTATAGAGGATACGGAAAAAGTGACGGGGACCCTAGTGAAGAAGGCCTGTATCTAGACTCGGAAGCCGTGCTCGATTATGTTATGACTAGGCCCGACATAGATAAAACAAAGATTATATTGTTTGGACGCTCTTTGGGTGGAGCAGTGGCGGTCCACCTAGCATCAGAAAATGCACACAGGATTGCAGCTCTAATGCTAGAAAACACTTTTCTTAGCATTCCTCATATGGCTAGTACCCTGTTTTCCTTCCTTCCAATGCGATATCTTCCTCTATGGTGCTACAAAAACAAGTTCTTGTCTTATAGGAAAATTTCCCAATGTCGAATGCCTTCCTTGTTTATCTCTGGGTTGTCAGACCAATTAATTCCACCGTTCATGATGAAGCAACTCTATGAACTATCTCCATCCCGGACTAAAAGATTGGCAATATTTCCCGACGGGACACACAATGATACATGGCAATGTCAAGGCTATTTTGCAGCACTTGAACAGTTTATTAAAGAACTGACCAGTAACCACTGTCCAGAAGAAAATGCAAAGACTTCTAATGTGACCATTATATGAATGCATTCTTCTTCCTGTTGCGCTGTTGTACATTTTATATGTGAGAAATGGTTAAAGAATGTAATTTGTATTAATCGTTGAAACATGGGGAAAGAACGTGAGATTACATTTTGGGAAGTGCATCTTTAACATAGCTGATATTCTCTCAGCTTTACCTTTGTCCACGTTTCTCGATAAACTTTGAAGTAGACTAATGTCAGTGCATGCACTGTTTTAACATATTCACTATTTTTTTGGGGGGGGGGTTGAGTGGAGGCTATTCTTTGTTTCATATGATGTAATGACAGCTTGTAGATTAAAAATCTGGTATGGTTTTGGTTACTCTAACACCAGCTAGTTCTGTACTTCTCCCTGTAGTCCATTTGACTCATCAGTCTTGCGAGGCAGGACACTTTTGGCCCTCTAGCTGCTACTAGTGTGTTAAAGAAGAGTAAGGAGCTGCCTATTCCTTATGTACAATGTAAGCAACATGATCATGTTTCCTCTTTAAAATTGGACACTGCTCTGGGAAGACGTGCATGTTGCATGCTTATCTTGTTATAAGCACAGAACCGCATTACATAGGGTTAAAGGAACAATCAAGTCATCAAAAGTTGTTTTATTTTTGAATGAATGTTGGACTCCAATGCATTTTACTGCATGTAAGTTGGAGCATTTGCTAAAAAACTTCTGTCAGTTTCCCTTTATCCTTACAATAATAATGAATACCGCAGTATCTTATGCCCATATTTGCATGCAGTGAATGGCATTGGACCACCGTGTAGTATTTTTTATTTTTATTTTAAAAGGAAACATGGCGGCTATCAAAATGCCTGACTGAGCACAAGTTTGTCAACATAACAGAGCATCCAACTAAAAGTCCAAGAACATATATAATAGCACTCGGCACATGAGTCCTTGAAGACTCTGTTATGGTATTTGTAAGGGGGAGAGGATTGTACTTTTGGCCAACTCTCCCATTGAAGACTTCAGAAAAGTAAAATGTAAAAATTAAGTTCTGGGGCTAAATTGTTCCCCTAAGTAGTATCTTGGTAGAGCTTGCAGGGGTAGTAATTCAGTGGCATATGGAGCAGAACCTCAGTTTGTATGTTCTTTTCCACACCCTAGCTTAACTTACCTTCCTTCTGCGCCCTCTTAATCTTAAGATTGTCACAACCAATCAACCTCCTCCAAAGGGAGAGCTTGTGACAAAGTAGCTGTCCACACTGGCACCCAGATCACATGGATTTGTAATGCATATGTTTGTGTGACAGTTCCACTTTAATTGACTCATTATATTGTGGCTTCAGGTAAATATACTCTGTCGTTTGTTCCTCACTAGTATGTGTTCTTTAATGTGCTGTTATAAGCGGAGAATCATTCATGATATTGGTTTTTATGCATGCTTGTATTATTTTTGCAATATCTTTGTTGCATTTTGAAATGCTGTTTATCTCAGTAAATCTCATGGTCCTCATTAAGGAATACGAAGTTATCTGCCCAATATATTTTGATTTCTTAACAATTTTTATCCATTGCAATAAATGGTAAAATAATGCATTTTAAGCAATATTAACTTATACACAAAGTTTGCACACAGCGTGTTTTACGGGGTAGGGGAATTTGAAGAAAATAGTTCAAATTATGAAATCAAGAAAGGTGACAAGAAACTAAACTCTGGAGTAGATAACGTATGCTGTGGTTAATATTACAACAAATTGGGAAATGTTAAATATACATGCAACAATGTATAGATCCAAGTGAATACCATGTACAGTGGCTGTATTCATGTAAGATTCTACTCATTCAAATGCAAGGGCTTAAACATAATCGTAAGAATGCTCACTTTGTATAAAAGTTGTTTTAACACCATACTTTTATCCATGTGAATCTGTAAATATTTAGAATAAATTATTCATGGTTTTGGAATTAAGCATTCCATGTTTTGTATTTCTTTTGTACATTTTTTATTTTGTGCCAAATGGGTATTTTTCAACCTGGATGTTCCAGAATAGCATGCAACTGAATGTCTATACCTCTTCACTTGGACAACTCATATCTTCCTTTGGTTTCCAATACTACCTATGCGCAGATGACACCCTAGTCTATACAAGATATACCTCTGTGTACACAAGCTGTCAGGAGCTTTCTTATGCAGTCAAACACTTTTTATTTTATTTTAATAAAAGCTGCTCCCTGCCTCTGATGGCGGCTTGGTTACCGATGACAACTCCCCTGGATGCCACTAAATATCACAAAGCTCAAATATAACAAAATTATGCCTCATTAATTCTTAATTATGACATATATATATATATATATATATATATATATATGTTTCATCTGTGAAAAGAAGGCTGTGGTTGCAAGCTCCTATTTCATTATTTGAGATGCCTGGTCGAGAATATTCTACCGAAGCATGCATTATACCATAGGATCTCTGATACTACTATGAAAAGAAATCCAATAATTCTTAACGTGGTGCACAAACCCTGCTTCATCAGTTCCGTTTAAATTTTTTTCCCTGTAATTGCCATGATAGATACCCTAAAACGATTGTTTTTTTTCTATACATGAAATAATACCATCCAATGGTAGGTTTGTGCTGTAGTGCACTGGATTAACTCGATCTTCCTCATGTGGCCCCTACGCTGTAACCTCGTTTTAGTAGGGCCCTCCTAACCTGTTGTTTCTGTAAATCAAATTTACTACTTGTTATTTCTTGTGTAACCATTGTACAGCCCTGCATAATATGATGAGGATATATAAAACAATAAGTGCTAATAAATAATAGTACCATCTCTTTAGCAGCAGCTGTCATAGATGAGATCTTCATTTTGAGATGTCACTATTAGAAGTCGTTTGAAGATTAGAGCCATCTAGTGGTCACTGTTGGTCAGTACAATTTAGCATCTTGCCCTCTTATTACGCATGATTTTATTTTTACTCACCAGTATAGATTAAATATATATATATATATATATATATATATATATAGTTATTATATATTGTCTTATATAGCACCTCACATTCCGTAGCGCTGTACAAGGGGTAGACAGGACATAACAAGTAGTATATAACATAACAATTAGAGAAACAATTACAGAAACAAGTGAGGAGGGCCCTGCTCAAACGAGTTTACAATCTAGAGATGAGCAATGACCTATATTTCCAGTTTTATTATACAGTTTGCATCATATGATGCTATTAAAACTGTTATGCAAATTAGCAAAGGACAAAAGTTGAAGACTCAGCATTTTTTAAGCTTTTTTCCCCAACTGATTGGCTTTATATTACGCAGCTGACTGTATATGGCATTTCTTAAAAAATATATTTTACAGTTTTGCAAGGAATATTTAATAAAATTAAAAACCAGAATGGAATATCATGTTGGTTCACTGTACCGACAACTTTTGTTTTAGATCTATTACATCAAAGAGACAAACAAGGAGGTTATTTATTACCCATATGCTTTCAGCTAGAATAATTTCATAAGAAGATGATATGTGTATATGTCTTCTTCTTTTTTCTGTCATGTTCTAGAAATCAAAAAACAAAAACTGTCTGCGCTTCTCACCCTAATAAAGTTGGCAACAAATATATAAACATAATATAAACGAGAGGTTTTGGTTATATGAATTGGCCAAAGCATAATAAAGCTCACCCGCCACGTCAAGGCACACTCTCAATAGGGTGAGAACCTACTCTCACCTCCTACATAGTGGGCACACAAAGCAGTTTATACTGCTACCAAAACCTTATTAATGTGTTGGGGGAGGTGCAATTAAACCTCCTCCCTATTAACCCCTGGACAGCAAGCTGCAACCAGACTGATGAGGAGCCAACAACCTCAAATATGTGCAAACAGGGAAAAGAAAAAATTTCGGTGCGCTAAGCTAGTCTCAGGCTCAAATAATACAAATGTATAATACGAGGCCTACCAAACAGTGTGAGCATGCTGCAAGAAACAGTGTATTGGCTGTACAGTGTATACAAAAAACAAAAACTGTCTGCGCTTCTTACATTTGTATTATTTGAGCCTGTGACTAGCTTAGCGCACCGACATTTTTTCTTTTCCATGTTCTAGAAATCCACAGGCGGCATGATGTAATATTTCAACCACACGTTATGGCGTGTCACAACAGCAAGCTATTTTGTTTATTTTAATACACATGCTTTTAAAAACAGAGTTTTGAACTGGCTCTGTTCTTATTTCAAGCGTCCTGTGAAAGATCAGGATCTATTTAATATTATTTTGTTTACTTTATTTATTAGCTTGAGTACTATAGCTGGGCATTTATTATTGCGACTATCAGCTAAAAATGTGCCATGGTATTACTTTATTTAAATACTCATATGACAATTTTTCCAAAACATAAATCTACATAAAATCTACAAGTTGTTACATGAATAAAAAAAAAAGGATACTGCTGAGCTAAGCAAAAAATATAACCAAAAGTACTCCTCACTTCCACATTGCAACCCATAAGGAGATTGGTATGTCTTACTTAAAACTCATTGAGATCTATGAGGTGCCGTTAGGGACATTATTTCAGTTTTTTATCTCACATATATCATATAGTGCAGGGGTGTCCAAGTTTTTTCTGCAGTGGGCCACTTCATCAGAATTGTATACGTGCGCGGGCCGCACTCATTTTTCACTGTGACAAAAAATATGGCCTTTAATAAAATATGCAGATTAAAATAAAGTAAATGACACAAAACCTTTACTCTTCCTCTCACTGATTTCTGGGCCTAGAAAGTTTTGCGACTACAAATTCAGGATTCCCTAGATTTATTCTAGGGATGAACTAAAATGAAAATTCTGGACCAAAACATTCAGGGTTCACTTAGCCAAAACCGAAAATGACCCCCACCTTTAAAAATTATAATAAAAACTCACATTTTTAATAAAAGTAGGTAACACACAATTGGACAAAATTAGCAATATGACTTGGCAACCCAGGCAACCAGTAAATGCTGGTACCTAGGCATGATGGGACTGTGCTCGCTGTGATTGCTGTTAGCAATCACACTCCTATCATGCCAAGTCAGCCAGTACATGCTGGTACAGGGTGGCTGTAAGTGATGTGCAGACCCCATACTGCTGGCAGCATCACTACACAAGGGGGGCAGCTAGCTAGGTTTCAGCATGTACTGGCTGACTTGGCATGATATGAGTGTGATTGCTAACAGTAGTCACAGTCCCATCATGCCTAGGTTCCAGCACTTACACATCCATCCAGTAAATACTGGAACCTAGGCACTATGGGACTGTGATTGCTGTTAGCAATCACACTCCTATCATGCCAAGTCAGCCAGTACATGCTGGTACAGGGTGGCTGTAAGTGCAGACCCCATACTGCTGGCAGCATCAATACACAAGGGGGGCAGCTGGCCAGGTTTCAGCATGTACTGGCTGACTTGGCATGATAGGAGTGTGATTGCTAACAGCAATCACAGTCCCATCATGCCTAGGTTCCAGCACTTACACATCCATGCTATCACACACACACACACACTCATTTATTCATATAATCATTCATTCACAGATTCATTCCCTCAATCACACACACTCATTCAAACACCCTCCCCACCTCCTTACTTGCAAGGCAGCTCCTCGATGCCGCTTACAGACTTCAGCAGGGGGCGCGGCCTCCCTCTGCCTTCTCTACTAAAGCACAGAGGAAGTAGGATGTCACGTGAACTCCGCTTCCTCTGTGTGCAGTCCAGAAGACCCTCCCACAAGTAAGTAGCAGGGCTTGAGGTGCGGCTCGGGTAAGATCGGTTGCCCTGGCTGCCGATCTTACGCGGGCCGCACCTCAAGGTCTCGCGGGCCGCATTTGGCCCGCGGGCCACATGTTGGACGCCCCTGATATAGTGAAACGCATATCTCATATACTGAAACACATATATCATATACTGGAACGCATATATGCATTTCCCTATATGATATATGCGTTTCCGTATATGATATATGCGTTTCACTATATGATATATGTGAGATAAAAAACTGAAATAATGTCCCTAACGGCACCTCATAGAGATCTACGTAGAATAAACTGATATGTCCAAAAATACACATATTCTTAAACAACATAGGAGCCTGAACCAGTGACATTTTATATCACCAATGACCATGGCCGATGACATTAAGAAGCAAGTTATGACTGTCTTAAAGCATATTTTACAAAGTGCTCTTTCCATATATAAAATGGGACAGTATGGTAAACAGTACACTGTTGAGGTACCAGAGTAGTATAGTTTTCTCTGAGATTAAAGAACGCAAATTGTACCCATGTGTTTACTTTGAGGAAATAGGTGTAACCTTTGAAATAGGGAAGTGGTGAAACTCTAGGTCTGTAAAACCACATACAAAATAAACAATACACTGTGCTGTGCTATAGCTACTACTGAAGCATATTTTTCTTTCACGTTTAGATTGCCAAAATATGGGAAAAAAAATCTCCCCTAATATTATGGACTCTTGAGAATCCCCAACGCTTAATAACGTGATATTGCTTTACTTGCTTTGGTTGATATTTTCTTATGGATGGTTGTGAATGGCCACTGGTTTTCCTGACTGTCCGTTGGGGTTCCTCAGTTTTAGTGTCAGGATCAAATAGCAAACCCACAAAGAGGATTCTCGTGAATCTGTATATGCATTTGCACAAATTTGTAAAAAAACAGCCCTTTATTTAAAGGTGATACTCAGCGATCATTTGCATTAAGTTAAAATCTCTGGGTGAATCCTTTTCTTGAAGGGACAGAGTCTCATATATATGCTATCCATTTCATAACATCTTACAAATAAAAGAAAAGGAACAGCCCTTCAGAATGGAAGATGGAGTAAATATTACTCTAACAATGGCTAAATAAGGGCTACACAAAACAAGATTGTCTTAAAAAAAAAAAGAAAAAAACAAACAAAACAAACCAAACGAAATATTTCTTATAGTGTTATAAATGCAAATCCATTTAATGCAAATGTCAATATATTACCCTAGTTTATCAAGGTTAATCTATTCACTTCTAAACTAAAATAAAAAAATAAAACAAAACCCAATGGAAAATGACCCAGCACAATGCTTTACCCCTATAGCTAAGTTAAGGTTTAAAAAATATTAGGTGATGACAGTGGATGTGAAATACGTTGCATTTCAATAATTTGATGACACTAATTATTAATATATGGGAATTTAGACAATATAATATATTTTTTTCATTAGTGCATTAAATGATGTAGAGTTAAGTAACAATCAGCTCTGCCATCCATTAGGGAAAACTTGTTGGGATTGGCGCGTCATAATGGAAGCAGGGAACTCATATTCTCCTACAATCTCTCAGGTAAATTAATATACTGTATGTTTGCATCCAAAGCAAAAGTAAGCAGTCGATAGTGTGAGTTTCCTTTCCCTGATGTGAATTGTTACTTCCTGTCTCAAAAGAAGAAGTAACTAAAGATTATTATATGGTTGATGATATATCAGATGAGACGATAAAAACATCTGGTCACTGGAAATAACCCAGTCATAAAGCGTCTGGATTTCAGAATGTGCATTGGCCCATTTGGGCTAAATCTACCGATTTCACTGTTGGCTTTTGGGGACCTTCTAATGCCTCTACAGATTCCAAGCAACATTATGGGTCAATGACACAGGAGGATAATGGAGTAATAGCATTTTTTTCTGATTTCAAAACAAGTTGTTTCAGAGATGAAGCACGGAAATTATTTCCCACTCCTTATTAAACACAAGAGGATTCATCATTATTACCAAAAAGTTTTCTTTAACACTATTTGTCGCATGGTTAGCCTTCTGCTCTTTTGTTTTACTGCGATGTCTATATATGCTCTGATAGAAATAAAAGAAGAGCTTGCAAAATTGCAAACAGAGTTCAGTTCAAACAGGAATCGTGACGGAATTCCACAATCTGTCTCCTTGATGCCCAGTGACACCGGTGGAGCAAGTGGGGACTTTCGTGCTGTCTTTGCGGAAATCCGCCAGGTACTGTAGATGTTTGAAGTGACTCATTTTTCGCTGTTTTGGTGCCATTTACGGCTGTGAATATTTAAATGTACACATACAAAAAATTACTGCAGTTTTTCTGAAGTAATACTGCAGTTTTTTGGACATGAAAAAACTGCAATACTGCACTTTTACTGCAGTATTACTGCACATTTACTGCAGTTTTACTTCATTTGTACTTCACTTTTACTGCAGTATTACTGCACATTTACTGCACTTTTTTTTATATTGCAAACCTACAGTTGTACTTCAATGTACTGCAGCTTTATTGCATTTGTACTTCCATACAAAAATAACTGCAGTAAAACTGCAGTACAGTGATGTACAAATGCAGTAAAACTGCAGTAAATGTGCAGTAATACTGCAGTAAATGTGCAGTATTGCAGTTTTTTCATGTCCAAAAAACTGCAATATTACTTCAGAAAAACTGCAGTAATTTTTTCGTAAGGGAAGTATCAGGTGAAGTGATGTAAAATAGCACTAGATGCTAGTAATAGCAGAATGTGTCATACAAAGGAGTAATAAGTATCTAGACTAGATCATTTTTCATCCACAAAGTGTAATATTATTGATCAGATTTACATATACTTACAACTGTGGTTTTATTTTTACCATCAACCAAATTTCTTTTGACAGAAAGGAAAAAGAACTGAGCTAAACCAAGATGTATTTATAAAAAGCAGGTCACAGAGATCCACCTCTGAAGCTAATGGACAAGGTATGCTAATAGTAACAACTTCAGCAATATATTTTATTTTCACCATAATGTACCTGTGCACATAAATGAAAACACATTCAAACCCACTATTGGCTATTAGTGCCCTATATGGATTTATAGAATGTCAAATATGTACGGGCTTTGTCATTAAGGGGTTAAAAAATGCAATATAAAAATATCATTTCCTAGAAAAATATTTTTTTGTATGCTCCTGTAAATTTTTTATTTTTTCTATAAATTATGTATGTTTATGTCAGATATATATTGAAAAACAAAACTATTAGCAATGTGGAGTGATTTAATTGATTGATTAAGTAAATGACAGTAAATGATATTTTTTGCTTGTAGTGTTCCAATCCTTCTTGCAGCTGATTGCTGATAGAAAACGTACAGTTAAAGATGAAGGTAATCCAAGTTGTTTTAATGACCTTTTATTTGTTATTGGGTGTATCTATACACTTAACGGCAATTTTATGTAGATGGAGTAGTTATAATCGCAATATTATTTGATTTTCACCTTTGATGTCCAGGTTGAGAGGCATGAGATGTGTCAAGCATTTCTAAAGGTCCTGTTCCACCTTGACAAAATGTTAATTGCACTCTGTACCCTTCTAAGAAAATACATCTTAGGAAATCTATCATTTTATTTCTTCCTCGGAAAGTTTAAGCACAAAAAATTACCATTGAAGACATTCTTTTTCGTTTCCGTGGCAACCTATCAGTGCCTGCCTTTGTGTTACATGACAATTAAATGTCAAGAAAAAATCACGAATGATGGAAAATTTTGCATGATGAATTATTTCAAGGACATGCTTTTACAACAGTTGTAGAAACAATGTTTTAAGCTATATTTAGTTACAAAAATGTTCCATTTGGCAACATAAGTGAAACAGAACAGAAGAGTTATTTTTTCATGTATATTTCAGTTTAGCCAACAAAAATCTTACGCTGCTTAGTTTTTATGTACATAATAACGATAATGTACTTGAATAAATCTATGTATAACAAATTAGTAAACAAACATGATGTTTTATCAAGAAAAATCTTAAAGAGACAGTCTACTTCCCCAAATAGCCAATGATGAGTGCTTAGAGTCTGTTATAGTATTAAAGTGCTTAGTAAGTACTTGACTAAGAGCTGTAACGTAGCCAGGCCAAGTGGCTAGTAGCTCCAGTGGGGTGGAGATCAAGCCCCCCGATGTCCTGCTGCACAATGCGCCTGTTACAGGATAGATCTTACTGCCAGCTATTTTGGCTATGTAAGATTTGCTGATTGGCATGCAAAGAAAACCTAATGTGATCTCAAGCGCCCCCAAATCTGCCCCAATAAACAAAATTGAAAGACATTTAAAGAAAAAACAAAACAAGACATTTTATAAAAATGCATTTATGTTTTAATATTTGTGTACAAAAGATAGATTAGCTTCTGTTGACCTCAATACCTCAATCACTTCAAGACAATCCTGTTGAGAATGATGGGAGTTACATAGTTACATAGTTCATAAGGTTGAAAAAAGACCTAAGTCCATCAAGTTCAACCCTTCTACCTAACCTTCCTATTCTTGATCCAAAAGAAAGCAAAGAAACCCTAATTAAGCTACTTTGAATTCTGCCATCAGGGGAAAAAATTCCTTCTTGACTCCAAGAGGCAATCGGATTTCTCCTTGGATCAAGAAGATGAGTTGAAATATTAGAATAATACAATTTGCCCCTTCCTTCCCTGTGCTATATTGTATCCCGTGACTTTCATGGGCTGCGTGTGCAATCGATATATCTACATAAACTGTATGTTTACCTTAAACTAGGTATCTATGAACAGTCAAACTCCGCAAAACTCTGAAAATTGGCCAAGCCTCTAGAAAGGAAAATTGTGCCCTGACCCCTGGCTCTTTAAGAGTTACATATCAACAGAATGAGTCTCAGTCTTGCACCCAGTATTAGCAATAAATAGTTAACTGTACATCTGTATCTCTAAAGAGGTTATGAGCTTATGTTTACCTTTAGAGACTTTTTTTTATAATAAATACATTTGCTGTTACAGCAGTTTCCCATTTTATCATATAATACATGTCCTACTTTGTAGCATAAAATCAAGAAACCGTTTTCTTTTATTCATTTCTTTGAAACTGCATGTACATTTCCTAGTAACATATTAGACATCTGAGTATTTTACCATTTCTGGATACATTGCATTGTGATTCTTCTTATTTAGACCACTTAAAGGGAACAATCTATTTTGGTTTTCATACTAAATTGCACAATTCAGAAATGAATTATCTTTATAGTCCAGATTATAAAAAAAGAATGAAAATTGACAAATATTACAGTAGCCTGGAATATCTACATTTACATATGTAATGTTAGTTGTTACTGTCCACCATACATATAGTAACATTGGCAGGTCAGGAACATGACATGCATAGTGGCCAGAAGAATATAGATATGCTATAAGACCAAAAGTATATGGACACCCATCCTAAATATTGAATTAGGTGATTTAGGGCGACCACACACTATGAATTAGTCATGGACTTAAAGTGTCATGGCTAATATTAAGCCTCAGTTTGTTTTTAGATTGGACCATAGCAATACTGATACAATCAGTTTCCAAACAGAACCAGTCTGTTTACATTACATGGTTATGTGTGGCAATAGTAAGAAATTAAACACCAACATTATCTGTTTGGTTTCTCAGATATAAAATGAATATGATTATGGCAGTTTGTATTTAAACAATGGGTATTGCTTAGACTAAAATGAAAATGCAAGTTGAGATTTTAAAATAATACACTTTCAGGTTCCACTGGCATGATTCCAAATAGCCTGAGGATAATGCAGTTGTCCATAACCATGTGGATATGGTTTTCTGCTGTCAGGGGCCAGATGGAACATACTCATCCAACTTTTTCACACTGCACCAATATCCTGTAGTATATTTGTTACAGATGTATGTAATGAAAGCAGGACCAAATGGGACAAAATTTAAAAAGGGGACACGGAGTAAAATAAAGGGGAGGTTGAGGGAGCAGATTGAATTGGGTCATTAGGTTGGCTTTCTGTTGCATGGGCCAGTAAAAGGTGATTTCTTCTGTCCTGTATAAGTATACCAGCCAACATTCAAGGTGTCCAAACCAGGAAACCTTAGTTGAGGGGTGGAGCTATATGTGGGCGGGGCTATTGGTGGTTCTAGGGGAACCTAACTTACCCCACACCAGGAAGCAAAGCTTGTATCCCAGAGCATAGATTCACTACATCACGAGGAGACGTTGGGCAAGCTATTATTGAGGTCAGTGATGCAACATCACAAATCGCAATCCATTTTACAGTTCAGTGGGTTGCTCAGGGGAGATCAGAGGATCTTCCCAACTTACCCATGATCCCTACTTCCTACAATAGCAGGATGGCGAGACTGCTCAGCAGGACAGTTGGACAGCATTTTAGGATTTGATAGGTATGTCATAAGTGGAATGAAAATGTTTCATTTTTCTACCTTGCCACGGTAGTTCCTTTGCAAAAATCTGTAAGTAAAAGTTTACTTCTGTTTATGCTCAAGTGGTTCATTGTTGACAGCTCTGAATGCATGTCTGTACGCTCATATAATGTATTTAGAAAATATTTTGCCAGGAAGAATACATTACATTTCCTCTCATTTTCAGGCGTGTCCTTGCCTGTCCTGTTTGACGGCACTTTTGTCTCTACATGTGTGGCTTTCCAGGCCAGCATACACAATATTAATATGTACAGTATTTTTCCTTGTGTAAATAAGAAGTGGGATACTGGAAACGGCAAGAATTTATTTTGGGAAAGCTAGGAGATCATGTGTTTTGTAAACATATGTTAAGAAATACATATTATTACTTGTTCTAGATGACTCAAGCATCATACCATGGCTTCTAAGTTTGAAGCAGGGGACTGCTATGGAAGAAAAGACAAATACAATATTAATAAAAGAAACTGGTTACTTTTTCATTTATGGGCAGGTAAGATTATTTTAAATATGCACATTAAAATTTTTTTGGTTTGTATATATCATGATAATATATTTTTCATTCCTTTGATATGGTTTATAATAAAAAGAAAAAATGGTATGCAACATGGCTAATAGCAGTATATACTGGACCTGTACATTCGTATTCGGGAGAACATGAAAACGAAGAGCGACTCTATTGGTCGCCACCAGGGGGCTCGTCTGGGATAAACCAATGAAGAGCAGCTGGCCTTCATTGGTTGACGCATGAGGAGGCCCCTGCTGTCGACGAATAGAGTCGCTCTTACAGACCTTTAAAATCCTGGCGCCAAAGCTGTTGCGTATTTCTATCGCGTTAACCCGGTATTAACCCCTGCTAAAAAAAAAATTATTAAAAAAACAAACACGAAGAATGTACACGAATATTCACCTGACAAAAACTTGGGAACGGGCGAATATTCATGGAATACAAAGACGAATGCGAAGACTTGGCCGGTACCCAAGTCTAGTATATACCATAATTATATCCCTGTCATGAGGCAAACCAGGCTTTGAGAATACAGCTTTCTCCCTTCAAAAAATTGCCTCCCTGCAGAGCTGGTGAGTGAATCGAACAGTACACAGCTTGATCTTTTAATATAAAGGGGCATATTGCTCAAATGTTTTAGGGGCTCCAGGCCCCCTACAGATTCTGGGCCCCATATAGCTGTACCACCTGTACCCCTTGAAGGTAGCCCTAGCACAAGCAGACTCGGAATGTGCTTTGTGGTATATCAGGGGCTATTCCTCTATCTATACCCCTCCTTTGATCCACACCTGCTTTTAGGGAAGTTGGTGCGCACCGCCCTTTTCTGCCTGGTGCACTAAAGCTCTTCTCCATGTACTGTTTGATATCTGACCTGGTCTCTGCCCCTCACTGCTGACCTTGAGTTCCTGGTTGAGTTCCTGGTTACCACCCTGACTTGGCCTCTGCTTTGCCTCTGCCCATTTAGATCAATGCGGTTTACTCACCAAATAAAGAGTTTGCAGAAGAGTCCCTCACATCTCTGTACATTATGAGAAGCCAACACTGGCATGTTTAGGCTTAGCTGGGCCTGTATAATGCATAATTTAATGAGTGAGGACACTTTGGATAAATTTCCCTAATTTTACTATACATTATACAGGGCCAGACAAGCGCCTCCTATTTGCCCAATGAGCCATGATGACCATTACCTATGGAAATCACAGATAGAGGGAATCATTTAGTCTTTTCTATTTAACATGAAGCAAGCATGTTTGTGCCCTGCAGGTCTGGTATACAGATGAATTGTTTGCAATGGGCCATCTAATCCAAAGGAAAAAGGTCCACAAAGTTGGGGATGATCCCATTTCAATTACATTATTTCGGTGTATACAAAACATGCCGGAGTACCTTCCAAACAATTCATGTTTCACAGCTGGTGAGTACTCCACTGTTCTATTTTATACATTAAATGATATATACAGAGCACACACATTTTAAATAAGACAGGGTTTTCATTATCAGTTCAACAGCCAATTTGAAAAAGCATCATAAATCTGGTCACGTAACAATAAGTGTAAGTATGTGTAAGCGTGTTTATGTGTGTTAGCGTGTGTGTTAAAATATGTGGGACTACTTGGCTTTACCTGCCCCCTTTTTTTTAAGCAATTTTGTTTGCTTCATGAAACACACACAAAGATGAGTAAGTTTTCAATTACTTCACTCATTTTGTACTATTCTGCCTTCTTTCTCCATGTTTTTTCCACCAAGAAAACAATATTGCTGAATGAATTACATTTTATTATAAAATATTTTGATATCCCCATATCATGATTTTGATCCCATTAGATTTGGGTAAGTGATTTATTAACTGCTTTCTTGGATGCACTGGATTGACTGAGAATGTTGTATATGCACCTTAGGATCAATAGATTCCTCTCTTATTTCCATGCTTGGAAAGTTCCCAATCTGCCAGTATATGCAAGCCCTTGGAAATGCTGCTTTATGTTTTAACACTAAATAACTAAACTCTAACACATTTTATTGACTTCCAGGAATTGCAAAATTAGAAGAAGGTGATGAACTACAGCTTATTATACCAAGAAACAACGCCAAAATATCTTTGAGTGGTGATGGCACATTCTTTGGGGCAATAAGACTTTTATAAATAAGAAAAAATAAGAAAAAAGTATGCCTTTTTATTTCCCTAGTTACGGTTGACCTACAATCAAAACAGTATAGCACAATTAATGCCCTCTGCATAGCCAACAAATTATACCTATAAATATAGAATTACCTCTATTGTTACAGTAAAAACAATGCTTGTGATTGCATGTTCTTAGAATGAATACTTGGTTTTCTCAATCACCATTCATTTTGTAATTGTTAGCTGTATATGTTACTTTTTTAAAACCTCTTTTCATTGCAAATATTGTAAAAAATGTGTACAGCATTTTGAGTCAAGACATGCAAACTTTTACATAGGTCCAAAGACAAAATGTGAACCAGCTATGCCAATAAAAACCTACTTGATATCCACATTTGAAAGGTGTAAGCCATGGGGACCCAAGGGAAAAACTCCAGATTTTTAGTAAGCAGAAAGAGAGATGAGGGGTCTGGGCCTTTTTTATGTACCCTACCATCCAATCCCATGCCTTTAGAGTGTCCGAATTGTAGGGTGATTGATCACTCCCACAGGCCAATTTACAAGCCTCAACCCACACAGGGGAGCCAATGGAACCAGACTAAAAGACTGTCCCCCAAAAAACCTAAACCTTTGGAGTAGAAGTGCTCCTTTCCACCACTCTAATCAGTAGACTTGAGCAAATGGACCAAAAATTATTCAGATTAATTTTTAATTAAATTTTTGGTCCATCTGTTTTCAGACAACAAATATTGTTTCCTGCCCTTCTACAACAACTGCTTCTGCGTTCCTTACTCCTTGCCGCCTAGTTTTGTTTCTCCTCTTCCATCTTGTTCATGTGTCTTCGCTGCTCCAAAAAGTATTTTTTTTTTATTACTGCCTCTGCATAAGAACCCTCACCAAGTATTTCCCCAGCTTCTTGCCCTGTTCATAAAATAACTTTTTGGTTAAAACAAAAGCTTGCTGTGACTGCACATTTAGCAAGGCAGAAAACTCTGAGTGCTTCTCTAAAAGCTTGGTAAGTAAGTCCGAGGTAGGGTCGCCCTGATGCTTCTGTTCCAAACAAGCTATAGCCTGAATGTCTTTTCTATGTAATGTTTAAGAAAAAAGCCACTACTAATAAAATGCCCCCTCATAGGGAATCTTGATCTGACAACTAGTGCTAATCCTCTGCTGACACCTAGAAGAGAATGACTGTTGCAAGGTGGGGGGGTTTTACAGTTGAACCAGGAAAGTGCACCCCATGCTTTTGGTGGTCAAATGGCCATCCAAAGTTCACAAATCAATTTTCACTAAAGAATAACAGGACATTGGAAGCTCCCCTTCCATATTGAAACAAACAATCCCTGGTGGACACCCCTGGCTCAATATCCTCAGTCGCAAGCTGTGTGAGAATAGAAATATAATGTTCGACTGCCACACTCATTTATTTGGTAGTCCTTGGCCTTAAAGTGCCAGGGCTGCCTAGCATTCCCAGGCTAGCCTTGGAGAAGGACACCCTTTTGTCACAACTCATAAGAGTGTTTCAGACTATTTCAGGAAAAACAACTTCAGATTAGTTTCCAATTTCCAATAAGCAATCGTCAAGTATTCTGGCTTTTTACCAATTTATTTTATCGATAAATAAAAATCAAAGGTATGAATACGCCGTCTCTTCTAGAAAACTCAATAGAAAGCCATGCCAAAATTTTAAACTTTGATGAGATTTCCTAACAACAGCAAGAAAATGGGACAATGCTTTACTGATTTCTTTCAAATATTGGTACACGATTGACACACAGTTGTTTCTGTTTTCCGTGTTATTTCACCCTTCAATTTGGGCCAGATCAAATGGGCCAGATCCAAGATAATGGCTGCACACAAACCAACTTACCGTGGCTTTTTTTGTCATTATTTGACCCATGTAAGGTGACATAAACTGGCAGCCAAGTTCATCCTTGATGCTGTGTGTTAAATAAACAGAGAACCTCTATGTTGTGATATGTTGTACTACTTATGTAACCTAAATCTTTGTACTTTGTAAAGAGAAAAATATATCCCGAACTGTAATTGCTTTAGAAATTTTACGTTTAAATGCTGTGGATGCAGAGCTCAAAGGCAATCTGTGGCAAAACCAGCATAATGTAAAATATCGCTTGTCCTGTGTAATACTTACTTAAATCTGTAATCACTAAAACATAGGATTTTTAAACTGCTTCACAACATGAGGTTCAAGATAACAACTCCGTTTATTTCCACTAGGTGGCATCACCTTGCCATAAAAAGTACATTTTCTGTATATGTTCATATCAACTTACTTTGGGCAATTGTAGTTTGATAACCTGGTATAAATTATGTCCCCTTATATTGCAGATTATTTTTAAATGGTTTGGTTTACAGATGTACCAAATACATGTCTTCAGCAATGAAAAAGATTGCTATAAAAATGGTTGCATTTTGTGAACTAAAATTTACAATCACATTCACAGTCCTAATTCTGGTAAAGATGATGCCCTCACAGTGTAGGGGACTGAAAGCTTTTAAAATTCTTCAAGCGTATTATACATTTTAATCTGAAATTGCACATACATTTATACAGTAACATTAAGTCACAGCAAGATAGAGATACTGTATATTTGAGATTGCATTAGAACAATGATAGCAGAAGGAAATGCTAATTCATGATTTCTTGCCTTATTCACCAAATTTGCTCTTTTTCCTTCCACAGCTAATACAGCACAATTCCATAGCAGTCTCTATTACGATGCATAGATTAATGATATAGAAATTCCCAACAGTATGTGTGAAATTGTACGTATTAGACCCATCTGTTCCCTTTTAACACCGTAAAATAAAACTAATGAAAGAATTATTATGCTGGGTATGGGAATATAATTTTCAAAATCTGTCACCATCAAGTTCTGTCATGCAAATAACCACTCATAATAATAATCCTTATACCTCTTTAAGTTATGCTGTGTTAAAGAATAGTAGCATACTATTACTAATGGATATCCTTTAACATTACATTTACTATGGTTAAGTTTAGGCGACAATCCTATACACAGTTTACACTTTACCTAAGGAATACTACATATCGGGTTTTTTGTTTCAGGACAAGCTAAACTGTTCATAGATACCTAGTCTAGGATAAACCGTGCATCCTATTACATGATATATTGGTAACAATACAAACACGCAATCATTCCCAATTTGGACCAATTTGGATGAATAGATCTCTAGTTATGGTTTCTCATTTATTATATACATATTAAGTTTATATATATATATATATATATATATATATATATATACATATATATATATATATACATACATATTAAGTACACATGGATCAGGTATCACATTCACAGAAGAGAACCAAATTAAATCAAACATTTTATTCAACATCACATAAATAACGCTAGGCGCTGTAACTAGCACACTCTCCTCCACTTTGCGGTAAAAGTGTCCCCATCATCTCCATTCCTGGACCGCTTCACAGGAGTCGTGCCTTCTCCAAAATATTTTCCCTTCTTCCCTTTTGGTGTCAAACTGTCATGCTCTTCACCTTCCAACTGCCGCTTTATAGCTTTCCTGCTTTCCTCACAGATTTCAATCTTTCTTTTTTTGGTAACAGCAAGGCCATCATCTTCTCCATGCCAGAGTTGTTTCAGTGCTCTCCTGTAATAATGTTCAGCATCCACCATTTCCACATCAGTTGGAAGAAGATCAAACACCCTCATTTTGCTGTTACCTACTCCTTTTGTCAAAATTAAATTCTTTGAATCCAAATCTCTAAGAGCAGGATCATCAAATGACATTTCAGTAGAGAAATACCCAGTTTATGTGGTGACCACGATGACATCCTATGTGACATCACAGTGATTTAGAGCAATAGCCCATGTTTTATGCTTCCACATACATAGAGGCATTTACTATATATATATATATATATATATATATATATATATATATATATATATACATATATATATATACATATATATATATATATACATATATATATTAGGTTGGTCAAAACCAATTTATCATTTTAATCCCTCTTTTCTCTCTAGGTATATTGTACCTTAAATCCTGGAGATGTTTGCCATTTTACCATATTTGTGCTCAGCTGTAATTCCTGTTTTAAATGCATGTAGATTGCATCTAGTTAGCAGGCTTTTTTATTAGCTTTTGTAGATGAGTAAAAGATTTTGTTTTTTAAAAAAAATCTTTCATTTATTTTCATAGTAAAGTAGATATGATCAAAACAATGTTACCTAGTGAAAGCCCTTCTTGCCCTAAAAAGCAAAATATATCATTTGTGTGGATTTGTGTGGTTTAGTAGACTTGTGCACAGCAAGACAAATGGATTTGGACGAAATTTTCCGTTTTGCCTCATTCGTTTTCAGACAATGAATCTCTTTATCCAAGAGTATGGTTTAAATTCTAAGGGCTTTTTGGATTTTGCAACAAAACTCAGGGGTGTTTCCAAAGGGGAGATCCCTGCCACATAGTGATGGGAAGTTCGGATCATTAAAGTGAATCGGATCATTAAAGTGAATTGGATCATTTCGGCTCGTTCACTGAAATGATCCGATTCATGATCCGAATCTTCGGATCACTCAGTGTAACTCACAGGAGTTACTGTTTCCCAGTCCCTCCCTGCAGGCACACTAACGATTGGCCCGCCCCTTCCATTAAAGTCAATGAACCCTTCTGCCTGCCTACTCTAGTGGTGTCACTGAAGGCAGAGAATCGTTCAAAGGTTCGAATCTTACAGTGATCCGGATCTTACAGGGATCCGGATCTTACAGGGATTCGAATCATTCAGAGAATATCATCATACTTGTATAAATAAATACATTAATCATCACTGCCCCCAGGATTTAAATTCCTCCTTTACCTCTAACTGCACCTTAAGTTAACTTTATTAAATTAATTAAATTAACCCTCAGTCCACAGCACTAAATGAACCCTTAATACCCCATCAACCATAACTGCCCCTAAAATTAACCCTAAAGACCCCATTAACCATAACTGCCCCTAAATTAACCCTAAAAACCCCATCAACCATACATGCCCCGAAATTAACCCTTAACAGCCCATCAACCATAACTACCCCTAAATTAACCCTAAAAACCCCATTAACCATAACTGCCCCTAAATTAACCCTAAACACCTCATTTACCATAACTACCCCTGAATTATTACTAAAGACCCCATCAACCATACCAATTTATTAGGTAATTTATCTGGAGTACATGGAATTAATTTAGGGGCAGTTATGGTTAATGGGGTATTTAGGGTTAATTTAGGGGCAGTTATGGTTGATGGGGTCTTTAGAGTTAATTTTAGGGGCAGTTACGGTTGATGGGGTCTTTAGGGGTAATTTAGGGGCAGTTATGGTTAATGGGGTATTTAGGGTTCATTTCAGGGGCTGTTATGGTTAATGGGGTATTTAGGGTTAATTTAGGGGCCGTTATGGTTCATGGGGTCTTTAGGGTTAATTTTAGGGGCAGTTATGGTTGATGGGATGTTTAGGGTTAATTTAGGGCAGTTATGGTTAATGGGGTCTTTAGGATTAATTTTAGGGGCAGTTATGGTTGATGCGGTATTAAGGGTTAATTTAATGCTGATGACTGAGGGTTAATTTAATTAATTTAATAAAGTTAACTGAAGGTGCAGTTAGAGGTAAAGGGGGGCAAACTAAGGGGAATCTTAATCCTGGGGGCAGTGAAGATTATTAACGTATTGATTTATAAAAGTATGGTATCAGTGATATTCTCTAAATGATTCGAATCATCCCTGTAAGATTCGAATCATTTGAATCATTCGAATCTTTGAATCATTCGAATCTTTGGATCATTCGAATCTTTGAACAGTCGGACTCTCTGACTCTATGAGTCATCGTTCCTCTGTGAATTAATGAGCTGTAACCTGATCCAAGAGTCTGTGTCTGAGTGCTCTGCAGATGACTCACTCAAGGATTAGGTTACAACTGCAAGATTGACAGACTGAACTGCTACAAATGAATCGTTCAGTCTACTGAACCGATTCATCCGGATCACTAAAAAGAATCGGATCAAATGAACGATTCGTTCATGATCCCGACATCACTATGACATAGGTTTAGTTAGTGAACTGTAAAATGTAGGATTCGGGAAGGTAACGGGTCAATTTTAATATTTGCCTCTCTCCTAACTTCCCTTATATCTGTATTGAGTCCTAATAAAAAAGGAACAATTCCCAAAAGTAAGTTTGATTGAAGTGTTTTCCCTTGATAAAATGAAGATAGGGTCAGAGGAAATTGGTACAGACCAGGATCCTGTGCTGAATGTAGAGGGGAATTTTTGGTTTTTAGAGTAATCCATCACTGCTGACAGTCTTAAAGTGGTAACCTAGATGAAGGTCCCATTTACAATTCACATGGTTGCTTTATTGCTCCTGAAGCATTAAACTTGAGTTGTAATTTGACACTTGAAGGAAGGTCAATGTATATGTATATAGAAGACTTGATTATTTATGCATTCTGGTGTAAATGTTTCCCAGAATCAAGTCTATATGATGCTTACATTAAGCACAGAAAATTCAATAAAACATTATTATTAGTACTTCATGTTAAGAATGCTCATGGTCATTATCCCTTTGGTTGCCAGGTGTCTGGACACATTTACCGCATGCAAAGCCATTTTTTATAGTTTTGCTATTTTAAGTGATAAGGGATAGGGAAACTTATATATGTATTTTTTTTTTCCAGGACAGGGTAACCTATCAATAACTACTAGTTTGAAGCAAACCATGCATCATATCACATGAACACTTAAAAAAGGTAGCAGGCACAACCAACAAGTCTTTTGTCAGTACAAAACTGTGCTAAAGGAAAGGATTGCTAAATAAATATCCTGATGTAAGTGGTTTTCATGATGAAAAATACTGTGGGTTTACTGTTTTTTTCAACTAGGTAACTAAAACAATTAACCAGGGTGAGCAGTAGATACACCCACTTATATTTCTGGTAAGGTACCTCAGGGATCCGTTTTGGAACCCTTACTTTTTAATGTTTTTATAGTGATATTAGAAAAGGTGCCAATAATTGTGCCACACATTTATTTAATTTTTTTGTGTTGTGTTTGCAATTTTCACACATAGAGATGGTTAACGCATTTCGCTTAGCTTTGTATGCGTGAAACACTAAGCATCCTCTGTCTTTTTATGTAAGCTTCTCTGTCTGGATTTATTCCTTTTGTTTTTATAGGACTACAGTCCCAAATAAATATTTATTCATTCATTCATATTGTGCGTTTCAATTTCAACTCATTCGGATTGCCGGTGTTTGCTTTCATTTGATGCTCTGCTATTGGGAGGAATGCTTTCCACATCTACACCCGAGCAACTGGTGAGGAGCTTTTTCTGTCCAGTGTTGCCTAATTTTGGATAGCCTGAGCTGGCAATTATATTACCATTCATGATGGGGAAGCCTAAATGAAATTACTAATCCAACATAAAATGACTGGAGTTCCAAACTAAGTTAATGTATATGTTCTATGTAAACCCTTAACAAGTTCAAACTGTTTATTTCCATTTCACACTGCAAATATATACTGACAGACTCAGAGAGTGAGACTATATACATTTAAAACCTGCTACATTAAGCTGATGGAGCTCACATCAGGGGGTTGCCCCCGGGCGGGCATCAGGTGTGTACCCCTCCAGAAATTAACTAAAATGTCGGACACTAGAGGAGCAGGCTCGGTTCGGGAGATAACCGACCTAAAATCAGTCAAGGGAGTAGGAGTTCTGTTAATGCAGACCATCCGATCCTGCTCCCTTGCAATGCACACAGGTAACTGATGCTGTGCATCAGGATTTTATGTTATATCCCAGCGCACAACACTGAAGCCGTGCTCACTGCACCGGAAGGAAACAGAATAGCCTAGAGAAAGAACAAAGAGGAGGTGGTGAGGGAGGAAAAGTGACAGAGGAAAGGTAGGGAGACATTTAGAGAGAGAGAGACAGCATTAGTAAGTGTGTTTGAGTGATGGGAGTTATGCTATACCATTGTCAATATCTTGTTCTGTGTATAGTGGTGGGAGTTATGCTGTCCACCATCAGTGCCTGGCTCAGTAAGTAGTGGGCGTTATGCTCAAAGGTAGAAGGTAGCAAGCTTACAATCTAGTTGACAGTGGTATAGCACAACTCCTATAACTATATAATGAAACAGACATTGATGGGGGTACAGCATAAATCCTTTTACTATTAACTGAACCTACCATGTTAATGTCTGGCTCAGTGTATAGTGATAGGAGTTACACTGTACCACCATGAATGTCTGGCTTAATATATATATATATATATATATATATATATATTGATATGAGTTATGCTGTACCACCGTCAATGCCTTTCTCGGTATATAGTGATAGGAGTTATGCTGAGCCACTGCCAGTGTCTGGCTGAGTATATAATGATAGTAGTTATGCTGTATCCAACATGGTGCCAAATACCGTAGGTACACCCCTGCTGTGAGGCAAAGCGGTATTTCTTTATAGCATCACTCAATGCATGCTGTGTGGCATGTAGGCTGCCCATGAGAAAGGACTATGTGGGACAAAGAGCTGAACAAACAGGTCATCAGGCATCCTTCTCCCTTTAATTGTTGTTGCAGTGACAATTTTAACCCATAACATTTAAGGTATGTCACTGGCCATATAAAAACAGTTTTTTAAAGACATACCTGGTATGCCATTAGCTGCAAATGGTTGCCATCCAGATGCGATGGCATATACTGGCCATCACAGAGAAGGTAACTGGATAAAGTTAAAGTCAAATGAAAGAGAGAACTAGTGTTTCCAAAGTAAGAGAGAGATGTGGCATATACTGACATCAGTGTTTAAGGAGCTTTAAAAAAGGAGGTTAAAGTGTAGAAAAAAATGAGGGTTGAGAAAGCTGCCCATTTTTTCACCTAGTGGGTCCTGAATACGTGTCTGCTAGGTTTTGCAGTATCATATAACCTTATTAAGCAGTAGTTCCCACTTGTCTAGCAGGCCACCACATACAATGCTAAACAGATTCCTCATAAAGTTATATCTAAAAAATCCTTTATCCAAAGTATTGTGTTCCTTCCTTTATGTATAATTATTTTTTTATCACTTGTATTAGAGATAAGGCCCCCTATTTTATTTATTTATGTATTTATTTATTGCTTAGGGCCCCTGAAAACCTAGAGCCACCCCTGAAGGTCTGCGCCTAAACAATCTACTAAACTATACATTAATACCTTCCCCAGGGGCTTGGGGCTGAGTTAATTAATGAACCAAATGGCAGCCTATCTGTGACTATAAAGGTTAATAGTTGCCCCCTAATTTGCGGCCTTCTCGTCCACCCTACAAAAAATTCCTGGAGACCCAATGTAATTATACAGCAGCAGTTCATTTGCATACATAAACACTATTTTCCTCTTGCTCTATACATTGGCATGTGGTATTCATGGTCCTATTTATATGATATGTAACACTGTACAGCCCCAGGGACATGTTTTGTTTGAGGTTTGTATGCAAGTGCTGCACGAATCAAGTATATGGGTCTCTGGGGTGGAGTAAAAGGCGAGTAGGGTGGGCCAATGCTCCATCCCCCATCCCCCATTACTTTGAACAGACTGGAATTCTATGCAGGGTTTGGAAAGCTCAATCAACTGTCAACAATTAATTCCACATAAAAACCTGAGATATTCTAAAAATAAAAATAATACTCACAGGTATCTTAAGCCATGTTAGAAAAAGCGGCAACCACTTGGTCTCTATTTGTTAGTGTTTCATCCTCTTGTAAATCAGAGATTTGATCTCTAATCTATGACATTAAAAAGACCAGTGACGTCTTAACATTAGTTTGCTCTGTTACTAGAAAGCTGTTGATGCATTTTTATTATTTTCTTTAACTAGTTAGTCAAACCTGGTTTGGTCTTTGTGTACATAAATGTTCCTGATTCCATTGTGAGCTTATTTGGCATCTGGCTTTCATTTCTCTGCCCCTGCTTATTCCATTTTATTTTTTGCTGGCTAGCTGCTAGATAGGCTAAAACTGACAGCTTTCCTTATCCACTGCTGCTGCTGTTCTGCTGATTAGCAAGCAGCCTGGTCTCACTCCTTAGCGAATATTCTTTCAAGAATGCTATCTCCAGAATGTAAATTAATGATTTGACACACATAAGTAAGGGTGATTTATAAAGGTGCTGCAAAACAGAAATGCAGAAACATGCAACAGACATACTAAAAGGGAATCTGTGAATGAGAACATGCACAATCACTCCATAAAAGGTTATGTGTCTTATGTATAAATATTTGTAAGGTTTCTGATAAATAGAAAAACTACTAAATTAGTTGCCACATCTGAAGACGTGAAAATAGTTTGACACCCTAGGCAAGACAATTCTATTACACAGGATCGAACAGTGAAGAAGCTATATAGAGTAGGGCGCAATTATTTCTTATTCAGTGGCAGTTTAGCAAGACATACATGGTGCATCACACCAAGGCACATGAAATAATTGCCCCCCCACACACTTTGTTTAGCTTCTTCACTGCCTGCCTTGGCCTGGGGAGACCAATGACCTTGGCGTCAGGAGTTAAAGGTCTGTAAAAACTACTCTATTGGTCGCTGGCAGGGAGCTTCCGTATTAACCCCTGCTAGAAAACCGGCAGAAAAAAAAGAGAAAACATGAAGAACATACACAAATATTCGCCCTAAACGAACATGGGAACAGGTGAATATTTGTGGAATATGAAGGTTTTTTCAGTACAATGTGCAATATTCTTTGTGAGTACATTTTTGTTTAATGTATGAACTGTTACATGCGTGTTTCAAAGTATATTTAGATGTCTCATCCACTTTAGCTTCCAGCATTCAGTATTACATATTGAACTCATATGTGGGATCTTAGAGAGGACATGCCTAAGTGTAGTATGAAGTATTTTCCTTCATTCACCATGCTTATGTTCTCCTTATAAATACAGTATATGGTCATACTACTAGCCTGTGCATCATAAGAGAAATACTTTCAAATGGTTAAAGATTTTTTAAACATGCATTGGATAGGCATATGACTATCCTGAATTTAAGAAAAGGCCAAGCAGTTAAGGATTATGGTTTGACTCTTTACAGCATAGGCATCACTACAGGGGGACAATTGCCCCCCCCAGATTGATTCACCACATAGTGATTAGGGAGCACTAAAGCGGAGGTCTGAAATGAAGACCTCATGCTCCCACAACTGGATGGAGGATGGAAGATGGAGGATGAGAAAGGTAAGAGATGGGGAGAAAGGGGTATAAGGGCAGTGTATGTGTATGTATGTGTGTGTTTGTAAACTGGTGTGTGTATGTGTGTGCAAAGGTAGGGGTGTGTGAGGGCAGTGTATGTGTATACATGTGTGTAAGGCCAGTGTATATGTGTGCTTGGGCAGGTGTTTGTGAAAGCAGTGTGGATGGGCAGTGTATGTATATATGTGTTCATGGGTAGGTGTCTGTAAGGGCAGTGTATGTGTATATGTGTGTTTATGGGCAGGTATGTGTAAATGCAACGTGTACTGGCAGCGTATGTGTATATGTGTGTTAATGGGAAGGTGTGTGTAAGGGGGAGTGTCAATAAAATAACCTCTGTAAAATAAATAGCCGCGGAAGCACAATTTACCATTCTTGCGCCGGGCGCAAAAGAAACAGGCTTGTGTAAGGGCAGTGTATGTGTATATGTGTGTTAATGGGTAGGTGTGCGTCAAGGCAGTATGTGTATATGTGTGTTAATATGCAGGTATGTGTAAAGACAGTGGTGTGTAAGGGCAGTGTATGTGTATACAGTATGTGTGTTTTTGAGCAGGCATGTGTAAGGGCTGTGTCAATAAAATAATCTCTGTAAAAAATAGAAACAGTGATTTCTCATACTTCTCCACTTGAAATGCTGATTTTCAATACACCAGTTATTAAAATCTGTTTTTGAACATGGGGTTTGTGCCCATGCTTCCTGAAAATCTTTTTTGGATTATGATCTTGAAACAGAAGCAGCAGTCATATTTTGTATTAGTTGCAATTGTTTCAAAATAGATTAAATGGATCTTAGTAGCCATACATGTCCTCACTGATGAAATTAAATTTAGGTGTGGTGTGGAGAATATAAAACTACAACATAGGAATTAATTATTTGAACATCGTTCGTTTTATTATTTTACTCATTTACCCCTTAATGACAAAGCCCGTACATGTACGGGCTCAAAATGCATTGTTTTCAATGGTTTTAGGGACCGCCCATTGTCCTTAAGGGGTTAAACCCATAACCATTTTCTGTACCAAAAAGTCACCGATAGTTCAAGTTACATACTTGATATCATAAATCCTTGAATGATTTGTAATTGTCTTCAGCAATGGTGCAAACAGCATCTTCAAGTTTAAATTTAAACAAAAATAATAAATAAACAGTCATTTAAAGATAAGGTACTTTAAAAAAAAACATTGCGGTACTAATCTTTTTACCGAGTAAACAAAATATCTGTGTATTTGTGATTTACAAAAAAAAGGGTAGAGACTGCATTGAAAGCATTTGCATTTTAATTAGATCATGACCTTGGTTTGCTAACTCAGGATTAAACGTAAGGTTTAACACAAAATTTTAATAGTCTAGAGCAATTTTATTTACAAAACCTACTTCGGAATGTCTGTATAATTGCAAATAACAGACACCTAATTTCAATATGTATTTAGGCACACCATGCGCACAGTAAGTCAAGGTATTTTTCTAATGTATATTGCCACACAAATATTTAAATGCATACTGATTTCATCGGATCTGATCATAAAACAAAAATATTTTGTAACATGAACTATGTTTTAAAAAAACAAATAGTTTACCCCTTTTTGTTGATGTCATCTCCCTGATCCTCACAACAAGCGCCACCATATTGCCCTCAGTCCAAGCAAATGCCAATAGTATTAATAGTGTGTGTAATCATTTTATGGCAAGCAACGTAATAAAGATTAACTACGTTAAACTTACTAATCAGTTGTTGGTCTTGTCTTAGATTTAGGATAGCTATATGTATATCCCATGTATGTTTAACGATACTTACTGTATTAGCCTCTTCCCCTTCTGTTGGAAGGCTGTTCCACTTCCACCCTGATTGTTTTATTCAGTAAAATATGAATTTAGGTGAGATGGATAATTTCAGCTTTTTTGCTTAAAGGGAAACTGTGACCCGTACAGTTCCTGCACCATAAAATTAACTAGTAAGTCATTTTTTTTAAATGGAAAAAGAAAAACAATTGGGTTACAAATTAATATAAACCAGTTTACCTCATGGAAGGTAACTAAAGATGTTAAAACAAATTAATTGCAGTGCCATTTCTAGAGGGAACAGAAGGGCACCTACAAAGTATTGTGCCCCCCCATGTGCCTGTCAACTGAAAGGTCATTGGCCATCGGTGCCAGCGCACCAGCGATGTAGGAGGAGCAAAGCCGATTGGGGAGATCAAAAGTCTCCCTCGAACCAGTCAAAAGTAAAGGGGTCTCCCAGCTTTCTCACTCCCTCAGGCTATTAATGCTGAGCGCCAGGACATGACACAGCACCATATTCTTATTGAAAGCATGAAAATGAGATGCACTTTTCACTCTTTCCTCTCTCTCACTTTCTGCTTCTTCTTCACTTCACTTCTCCCCCCTTTCTTCTCTCACCCTCTCTTTCTTTTCTTTCTGTTTTTCTTCCATCTGCAACCTCACTGCCACAAAATGATCTAACAGTCCCTCTCTTCATCCTACACCCTCAGAAGCTTGGTGTAAGTTCTTGGTCACATGTGGAAACATACCCTAAAGGACCAATCATAGTGCACTTTACTATAAGCCCCACCCAAGAGTACTAGGCATTCAGTTTGGGTAAATCAAAGCTTTTGTCAAATCTAGGGGTTTCCCACAAAACCCCTAATTTCTGCTGTAGACCTTTTAATAGTATTTTAGATACTGCATTCAATTGGAACTAAATCAGAGGACAAATATTTCAATATAATGCTAATTATTAATGTAAATTATATTTAATTTGACTGTATTGAATAAAGCTTAAGTTTAACCACATATTTTTCCATAACCTGTTAAGAAATAAATTATTGGCTAAAACTGTCCATTCTACTGAACCAATAGAAATTCTGTTTAGGTAAGACTGTGTGTAATTTCTTATGTTTTCTCTAAGAATCCTAGGTGTACATACTGTATATCTGTAATCAGAAAAGAACAAGTGTGAGAACTGTATCTTTAAGAAAAATAGATATTCTCCAGCTTGGAAACATAGTCACAATTGCAACATTCCCACTGCTTCTTTTGTTTTCCACATTGTGACAGCCAGAAATCCACAGGAGCTCTTTCTCATGGTGATTAGAAACAGCCTAACATAAGATGATCTTTTTTTTTTCCTTTTATCCTTTCTTCCTTCCTTCTATCCTTTTTTTCTCTGCTTCCGCAAGCTTTGAAATAAATATTGAGCAAGTTGGAAGGACCTAGATGTACAGCTCCCACACACATTCGAACAAAAGATGTAGAGGAAGACTTATAAACACAAAAAAAGAGAAGACTGTCTGTGAGCCAAGCCTGCTTCAGTCTGAAGTGCCTGCTCTGGATGCTGCTGATAGGGAAAACGTCTTCTGGATTTCCACAATTGCAGTAAGAGCCTCACCATCCTTTGAACATGTGTATCTCTCCCCTTTTTTCACTTTATCACGGATAAAAAATATATTCAGTAGGATCACTCTTCTTGGAAGATGTTCTTTTGACTTGGAAGAAAATAAAGAGCAAGTGCTGGCAAGTTATTTTTTCAGGGGAGAGTCAGGATCTATCAGTGAATCTGCCTATAAATAGGTAAGACATGTGTGATAACTAATCTATTATTAACTGTATTTCTAGTTTAATATAATGATGTAAGTTGTAATAACAAGCTAACAGCCTTTTTTTCTTCTTTTCGATTGTGGCATGTTATTTAATTTTACAAATTCTACAAATTTTAAGGGGTTTCATGGTCCATTTGTCAAACTTACCTCTTCAGGGCCATTTCATATTATTATTATTATTATTAAACACATACTGAATACTACTATTATTATTTTGCCTGAATAAATATTATTTATTTAAACAGCATTTCATACAGGGCTAAGAGGTGTACTTATTTTGTGCCATGTGAGCCCCTAGTCTAACATGACACAGTATGTGTAGTACTGTGATCTATTGTTATCTGAAGTTTCCCATTTTGTCAGTGAGTAATATATTCAATACAATATACTCAAGGTCAAAAGGGAAAAGCAGTCCCCTGAAGAACTAGGAGGATGTTTCTATGGTCGCAGAGTGTCCTACAAGACACAGCTTGGAAGGTAAACAGTCTTGTTGCTATGGACAAGGTCTCACTAAGGATGAGAATGTCACATATAGACATAGCCTGGGCAAATGTATTCAAACTATACCTCTGGACAAACATTGTAAATATTAAACTTTTATTGTGTTTAAGCAATTGCTATGGAGTTGAGATGTGTAATGAGAAGACTTCAAGACCTAGAATTCTGCAGCAATGTATCAAAAATGCTTTATTTGAACTGTAGTATTCATGATATATTACAGTCTATTGGGTTTTTTAGAACTGTTATATACAATACAAAATATTGTGTAAAAGTATTTTTAAAGAAATCGTATGTAAATCCTATTGCGCATAAAAATTTTATTTGCAGCAAAAAAAAAATTACTTATATTTAAGGTCATTTATTATTAACTAGTTCCTTGCAGTAATTAATTGTTAGAACATATTAATCATTGTGCGAGAATACCTAGGAATTTTAAATTAGCCTTCTCTCATTTTAATCACTTGATTGGAATTTAAAAAAAAAAAGTTTACTTGTCAATGAAAAGTAGACAGAAATCACAATGCTTGTTTTGGTGGTAAAATTGTATATATGTATAATACAGTGTGTATTCCTGTGAACTCATCAAGGCATTTGTTTACCATCTAAATTGTTGATGTTAAACATTAAAGTGCATTGTAATGTTTTGTTTGGATTAAATGCTTTGCTAGACTTGCTATGTGCAACCTAGAATCAAAGGTCCATTAAATACACCATAGAAGATCAGGACGAAATAGGACAGAGAAATGGCTTTTTCAATTAACATAAGAGTGGATGCATCTGACAGGTGATGGTGCAATGAAGACCCAAGACATTTTGATTTCATCCAGTAGGCTAGTTTGTGTTTAGCAGATCTGGAGGGGTGGCAGACTCTGTGCCACTTTACTGGGGGAAATCACCCTAATGGACAGTTGGGCTCCCCAGTGGGTTACTACCAGGCTCAGACTAGCCATCTGGCTCACTCGGTAAATGTCCAGTGGGCCGCTAGCCAACATCACGCAATATACACTCAATCTGTCACTCCAGGTTCCATGAGCATAAAAGAGTAGCCTCTCATATTCATTCATCAGCCGCACTTACGCCATTGGTGGCCACTGGCCTTAAAGTGCCAGGGCCACCTCTTCATGCCCAGTCTGGCCCAGGCCTCTACCCAATGGGATGCTTGGGGAGATCAGAATTGGAATTCACTAGGATCAAATAAACATGAATTCCCTGTGATTGTGAATGCACCATGAACTGGTTCTCTTGAAAGGAATCCTGTCAAAAGGCACATGCTGCTCTGGTATGCAACAGACTTCACTGGAAAAAAAAACAGGCACGGTTTTAACAGTTGATACATGATATTTTGTAGTTATCCTACCGGACTAAGTCACTTTAGCTCATGCATTGTCCATGATAAGTAGCATCTTTAGTTTGCCTATACCAGTGGTAGCCATTATTCTTTTCATCTAGGCTGCTCATGAGCAAAATGGATGTAACTGTGAGCGTATCTTTCAGAAAACCAGAAACATAGGACGTAGGAGTGCAAGGGTTAACTATACCAGCCCTTTGGCCACTCAATTAACCCCAAACAATCCGCAAATTTCATACCAGACTGGTAATATGCTGCCACCACTAAGTTATGTTTTCAGCTGGCTGAAAAGTTCTGTTTTCAACGGCCAGTACAAGACTAAACGGGTAATAATTGTGTGAAAAAAAACTATTCGGTAACATGGTTTATGAAGGCTTTATTAGAAGGTAGAGTTCGGTTAGAGACTGAAACTGGACCGATATACAGTTTAATCTGAAGAATGTCACAGTGCTTATGTACAAAAATAATATGAACAGAGGTGATAACAATTTAGACTCAGAGTAAACGCAGTAACGTAACTAAGGGGGTGGGGGTGGTCCATCCAGGGTGCCACTCGTCAGTGGGGTGCAATGTGGGCCGGGCAGATATCTATGTGTACAAAAAACAAAAACTGTCTGCGCTTCTTACCCTAATAAAGTTGGCAACAAATATATAAACATAATATTAATGAGAGGTTTTGGTTATATGAATTGGCCAAAGCATAATTAAGCTCACCCGCCACGTCAAGGCACACTCTCAATAGGGTGAGAACCTACTCTCACCTCCTACGTAGTGGACACACAAAGCAGTTTATACTGCTACCAAAACCTTATTAATGTGTTGGGGGAGGTGCAATTAAACCTCCTCCCTATTAACCCCTGGACAGCAAGCTGCAACCAGACTGATGAGGAGCCAACAACCTCAAAGGCTGATGGCTGCCTAACATGGGCCCACAGTTTACCTCTGTGGAGCTCACATACTGTGCGAGGAGACTGTCTTTTCCCGCCCAGGTTTCTGCTTCCCCAGTGCTGCTTGCCCACATCAATACTCTAGGTACGCCCCTGAGTATACAACACAGTGAAACTAAACAAGGAAAATGCAGAAAACCCTAATTATACAAAACACATAATAGGTCATCTGCGGGAACCTCAATGCCCTTGTTGAGTTTCATTGTTTTCAGCAAAGTTACAAAAGATAATCTATAGAAAGTTCCAGACAGAAATGTCCAGGAGAGATTCTTTAGATTATTTCCCCCAAAACAGTCTACTTTATCCCCTTGTCATCCAGATGTTCCGCCTCTATTTCACAGAGAGACGTCCCAGGCCTAGTCTTTAGTATCAAAAAACTATATCTTTAACATACATGTATTTAGACTCAGATTCCATTGTGTCCTAAAGATGACCCAAACCAAGCATACAAATTCCTTATTATAAGGGATTTATCACCTGAATGAAGTTATGGAAGAACTCTGGTATGTAAAAGGTGGGACTTAACTGGGGTTTCACAAAAGCTGGACAACTAGTTAATTGTCAGTGGTCTATAATGTATGTTATGCACTCTATGTATTTTGGGCTGATGAATACTATAGCCATTGCTGCCGCCCAAGTGTGATGGGAGTTTGAGCGCAGGGCTTTCTTCTGTGTGTTTATAATGTATGTTATGCCCTCTATTTTCCAAAAACATTGATATACGTTTCACATGTTACAACTATTTCAAATAGCATTCAATAGGTAAGAAAAAGTTTACTTATAATCGGTTTGACAATATTCTCTTACACTTTAATCCTACATATTTCCATGGCCTGTCCTATTGTACCATTAAAGCGGCTCAGATTGGAAAGGTACTTCTGTGTTTGCAAATCAATGTAGGCAGGAGGGGGCGCCAGAGACAGCATGCCTAAAAACTTTAGGGCTTGCACGCCATTTAAAGTTTCCAATGAAAATTACAACCTTCACACATAATTTACTCTCACTCAATTCTAAATTTGACATGTCAAACACTTTTTTAATGTAATGACACATTTACCATGTGTGAAAAATGTCAATCAGTGCAAAAACCTAATAATATGAATTCATGAGTAAACTTCAAAAATGAAATGTTAAAAGAATAATAATAGAAGTAGCAATTTTGTTAAAAAATAAGATGAAAGTAAAAACATTTAAATGAGTTTAAAAATGTGTTAATGGTGCTTGGTGTAAAGAGTCTCTAATTCATCACAGGTCAAATATCTAACTAATGTAAAGTTTGTTCAATAATCATTTATTGATGTACGTGTTAGTATTGGATAGTTTTCCATTATTACTATTCTCTTTGCCTATAAATCCACTTTATAGATATGGACCCCTTTGAGCTCATGTCTGCTGAGCTAGATGTATTTTAAACAAAACCTGGGACAGTGGTGGGGAAGCCAGACCACCACTCATGGGCAGTGCTTTCATCCTTAATAGGACTCACCAGCATGAGGTTGGTTACTGGCTTACTGCTTGAGGCTTGGGTAGGTATGTGAGTCACACTCAAAACATGTTATGGTGGGGACAGACGTGATGAAAAACCCCTCCAACCCCTCCCTTCTTAAAGAAAATGGTAGAGATCTGGCTTTTGCACCTCTGTTCCAGATGTTGTTGAGTCTGATGTATGCTTACTAAGGGGATACTCTGAGACAACAAGAAGAAAAGATAGGATGGAAACTAGGTACCTAATACTTAATATGAAATTAGTTTTTTAGGAAACTGTCCACACGCTCTATTTTTGCTATCTTAATTAACCTAATTTAAACTGTTTTCTTTTGGGATTGAATATGTTTTCATAGATAATTTGTACTAATTGGTTACTTTAATTTAGCCTTTGAATGTCAGAAAGGTCAGAACAGACTTCAGTGTTACTTTAGATTGTGAATGATTTTGGAATACAATTATGTTCCAAAATTATATATATACATAGGTGATAACTGTTTCTATGCATTTGTATTTATATACAGTTTGTTAATGTAATTCTGTATTGCTACCTATATAACATAGCTCCCAATATATCAAATGACTAAAGAATGGTATTTTTGGTTTTAGGGGGTGAAGTTAGAGGCAGGGATTTATATGAATTGTCCTGTTAATATCTATTTATATAATTTAGTAAGGCATTTAGAGGAAGAAAATTGTATTTTATTACACAGTTTAAATTATAAAACATTGCATTTTCTGCTGCTTCTATAAATACTATTGTGATAGCGCTGGAGCGGCAGATCCGGTGCTGCAGTGTGTAGCCACCAGCTTGATATTCTGGGCTGCACACTTCACAAGCTTGTCCAGCCGCTGGCCGAACTTGCCTCATTTGATGGACATTGACCTTTAAAATGTCCTCGTCTGCCAATTTATCCCCAGTCCAGCCCTAACTGGAAACCTGTCATGTCTAATGTCTAATGATGATTAGCTTGGGAGGGTAAGTTTAGGATAATACATGGAATCTTACTAATCTTTCTGTGGAAACTCTAGATATCACAGGTGATTAACAGGTTTTCGAGGGGTGGACTCCTGGCAGAAGGAAGAGGAGTAGGCAGCAACATTTGTTCGAATATAAGACAAGGTTTTTTCCAGAGCAAATGCTTGTCTTATTTTCAAGGTCGTCTTATAAGATCCAGTTCCCCTGCAGCGCTGCAAGGAACTTGGATCCTCCTCTCTGGCAGCCGGTGAACGCCTGCGCGATGCTCTCTGACAACCTCCACTGCTGTCCGGCACTTCCGCTTGGGCTATTATGACCAAGCACCAGCATGACATGACCTTTCCGGTGCTCCATCATAGAAGCCCCAGCGGAAGTGCCAGGCTGCAGCAGAGGTTGCCTGTATGCATTGTACAGACGTTCACTGGCTGGCAGAGAGGAGAATCCCCCACAAGGGTGTAGGGGACCTGGATCGTCCTCCAGACGTTCACCGGCTGCCCCCACTAGACACAAGGGAGGTTGAAGCATGGGGGACATATCAGAGTGGCATATAGGGGACATATGCAGAGTGGCATATCAGGGAGGCAAAGTGGCATATAGGGGGTATAAGGCATATCTGGGGGCTGAGTGGCATATAGGCGGTATAAGGCATATCTAGGGGACAGAGTGGCAAGCTGTGGGGCAGATGTGCATAACTGGGGGCAGGTTGACAAATAAAAGGAAATAAAAACAAGAAATGCATTTTTTCAATCACAGTTTTTATTAAATTTGAAAAAATTACATGTGAATTCATATTTACTAGTAAAACTTTTTTTCCTATAGGGTAGGCTTTTTCTTTTTTCCCTAAATTAATAATCAAATTTTGGGGGGGTCGTCTTATAATCAGGGTTGACTTATAAAGTTGAGCAAATACTGTGTATGCAAGAAAACTCTAATATAACAAAACATTATTAATTGCTTCTTCTATGCCATATATAACACATCTGGATCATACAATTATTATTATTATTTATTGTTTTATATAGCGCCATCAAATTCCGTAGCGCTGTACAATGAGTGGACAGGACAATACAAGTAGTATGTAACATAACAATATGACGTACAGAAACAACAGGTGAGGCGGGCCCTGCTCAAACAAGCTTACAATCTTTGTTACTACTTAAATATAATATATACTTGAATTTAAAAAGCAAATACCATCACGTACCCAATAGTTACTTAAATAACAGTAAGCTGCAGGTGATGCTATCCCTGCTGGGCTGAACTAATTGACTAATTTTCTTAAAAAGGAGACAAACTCCAAAAAATAGAAATAAAAATAAATATACATTACTTAATATTTAATATTTAATGCACTCATGTCATGTACATGTCTGCTGCAAAATTTGCCATATTATGCAAATATTTTATTAGATTGCAAGTCAGTGCATGATGTCTTGCATGCAGCAACACACATAACATGGAAATCATTACATGCGATGTATCTATTTTAAAATGGAAAAATATGAAAAAAGTATACTACTTTGGTTTAATCTGTTTGTATTATATTTACATATTTTTTTTAGGGAACATTTTGCCACCCTATTTTCAGATTCCGCATCAACATTCCATGGAAAAAGCTATGTTTAATCATGTTAACACATTCAGATTCAATCATAATTACGTCTCTAAATAATTCATAGTATTGACATTTTTTTAAACTGATTAGCTGCATCAAACAGAGATAAAGCATTAAACACACTCTCAATGACTAGCAAATAGAATTTGTATTTTAGATGAGTTTTGATGATGTTTAGGTTATTAGAATGATTAGAAATTAGATTATAGTGGTTTTGTTAGTTAAATGAATCTCAAATCACATCACTGTGGTCAGGCATAGGGAAGGCCTGTTACGTGCTTGCGGTGCAAATATACCCTGGGGTCATGGTAGTCCCCAAGCTTACTGTTCCACAGGGGAGTCCTGCAATCCAGCTATCTATCACATTATTTATCACCATCAAGCATACAAAAGATCTTCATGTATTCTGGAGCTCCGCAATGAGGATGGTGGCAGCTGGGAGCCCTGCCCTGGGTCACCCCTAGAGCAGTGCTCAAGGTGAAAACACCGCTGCAAATAACACATACTTTTATTTATTTTACAATACGGAAATGAATACACATTCCAGGAGAAATATATTCTTTGTGCCTATTATTCTAAATCTCAGGGGCAGTTGATCCAAAAAATAATTTAATAACGCCTCATTGGGTCCCATCCCTGGAGGGCCATTTGGCCACACACCTTGAGCTCAGAGGATAAATGGAAATGGATATTCCCCCATGCCCTATGTTAGTAAGTCTATCATAATGGAATGAGGCTTAGCTGTCATCAATGAGTAGAAGGGTAGTTGGTGTTGCAGCATGGGGGTAATATTCTCTCTGGTTTTGTCCCGGATCTGTCTAGACCCCACAATAAACAGCTATTATCACAACTGCAAACCTAGATAAACACTACATCTTTACCATAATATTATTAATATACCCCCCAAAACCGAAGCACCACTGGTATTCCTATCCATACAATTACTTGGAAATGTACCTAAGCAAATCTCAGTACATCTCTTTGTTTTTAAAATACTTATGAGGCATACCCAATGGTAGAAATCACTGATGTGTATTGTTTGTGCTATTTCAAATGAAAATGTAATTAAGACATAAAATGCAAAAGGTATAATTCTCCTGAATATACACACGGTATACTATACTGTAATCCTGTTCAACCATACATTTTTGTTTTGTTTTCAAAACATTGACAGAACCCTGCTATTTCTAAATCGCTAATATGCTAACAAAATAATACATAGTTGAAACGGGAGGAATTTGAAGGAATAAATATCAGACCCAATCATGCAGAAACTGGCATCTGAGCAGTCATACAGAAAACCAGTACGATATAAATAATCCGTGTGCCGGTCACTATAGCGTGCATGGGTGGTATTTTGCTGGTTCGGTATATTGGTATTTTTATTGGTATATGTGTATATATATATATATATATATATATATATATATATATATATAGCAACTGTACTAATGTTAATCACTATTCAGTTGCATCTGACAGGGTGTCTTGATTCATCCAAATGCATGCAAAATAATTTGCATAATATTGGATATTTCTTGAAATAATGCCCAATACTATCGTCTCTTCCAAAGAAAAAAAAATGTTTGATGTGGTGTGAAAAAAAAGCAGACATCTGTTCCCCATACACTGGTGTGTGAGCAGCACCGCTTGGATAATATTACCATGCTACCTCAGTTGCCATAGCAATAACAAACCAATGAATGAACCACATCAGATAGGAGTGAGGTGAGTGTGAAATTGATTCAGTTGTACACGGGAATATGAGGGAGTGAATTTTGTCAGGATGCAATTTCTGGTAGGAAATACCATTTCTGTTAATCTTATCCGTATTGTGCATGCTTATTTTCATAAATGCTCACAACATATTCATCCATTTTTATGTGTTTTATCAAACCTTTGCTTGCATTTTAATTGGAATACAAAACTGCAAATCCCTTTTCCGCATCATCAATCCAGATTAGGTTTCTGTTTATCCTACGTGTAAAAATGATGCCAGATTTCTCTGTGTGCAGCCAACATAACAATTTGCACAGATATATAAATCCAACATTTTAAATGTTCTGTTAAATTGATGAGCATGCTATGTATTGTTATATATGTGTTGTAAGCTATTATTGCATTATCTTTTATGTGTTTTAAATTTAAAAATAGAATCATTTTATTTGGTTTTGTGGTTTATTTATGCAGCTTTAACTCCCAAACTCACATTCTGTATTAAATATCGTAGAATTGCTTGTTCTATGGATGGTTGACATATTGTTACACAGAGCAAAGATTCCATTTACTGGTGTGTGCCTTACTATGGTTTTAATTGTATATTTAACCGGGCATATTAATCAGACAATTGGCTTATTTCTTTTTGCAACTCAGTAGCTCAACTCACATGGCAGTTAAGTATAAAACCAATATGCTAGATGATAGTATTGAGTTTTCTGTTGGTTTTCATTTTGTGTGGCTTTGTTAATACATATGTTTATGTTCTTCTCTCGAGGTACAGTATGTGAATGTCAGTAGTCACCTACTGACCACCATGTAAATTCTGGCCACTATTTAATGTCTGATGCAGGCTCTTGATTTGTTTTGTAGTTTGTAGCCGGTATTGAATAGAAACTTGTTCTCATACAGGGAGTCATTCACAAAAAAGCCTGTTTTTTTTTTTGTAAGATATGTGTGTTTGGTTCCCTAGAGTCTTCAAATGCCTTAGGGAAATTATGTTAATATGTAATAAATCATTAGGATTTTTGTATGAAAATATAAGCCCTTAAAAAAATATTATATTGCTTTATACGCCTGGAAAAATAGCTGTTTAATCACATGGGCCTTAAGTGACTAAAATAAAGAAAAAGAGAATGCCTACATTTAAATGGTAAGAGAGCTGTACACTGTGCAATTGGGGAGATGCAGAAGCATTTCACAGAGGATAAAAAGAGTGCAACTGTTACATTGTATTTGTGTTTCAACATACACATCAAAAAAGATTACTAAAACAAAGTGTTCAAATATTTTATTGAAGAAGAGGAGAGGCTTTATAAGAAATATGGATAGTATGACAAGTTTATTCTGTTACCCAAGTTGCCACAGAATATGTGGCTTTGTTATAAATAGTAATAAATAAGATAGATTTCACAAACGTATAAGTCCGTGCCTACAAGGCCCGAACTGGCCATCTGGTACTCCGGACAAATGCCCAGTGGGCTGTTGGTCGACGGTGCTTCATATTCACCTGATCTGCAGCTCCAGTGGCAGATATGGTACAGAAATTTGCTTCCCCCAGCTGGAAATGCCAGGCTGCATGCTATGTGAGCATAAAAACGTCACGTGGCATATTCTGTGTTAATTGTACTGTTAGACCATACTGTTATAAATGCCATAGTGTTCAATGACCTGATAATATCCCTGGGATTATATTTTATTTCTCTGGCTAGTCACGAAAAATTGACAGGCCAACTTAATTCTTCTTGCAGGGGAAGCTCACCTTGCTACACTAAACCCTGTGAGTTCCAAAGAAAAGTAATACATCTTCCTTGATATGCTCATCTCTCAGGACGCTCACAGCAACCTGACAGCTCAGAGCTGGGTCATTTCACATAGCAGTGTCCTTGTGGCCTCTAGAAAAATGTTTCAGGTCAACCAAGTTGAACGCACCCTAAGTTTAAGGTTTTCTGAATACATCGAAATATTTTTTATATATAGATCGATCGATCTGCCTATCTATCTATTCTGTTTTCCATTTTATATTATGGTTTAAGGCATGAGCAGTGTTTCCAAGAAATGCTTAATCTTGGGAATGCACTACTCCTCAGTTGGTGTTCAGACATGTTTGTGTCTTATTGAATGTCCTTAGATGCATGCACACACCATTAAGTGTTGATTGGACTATTATCAGCACCATTAGCTTAATGGCACAGTTTGTAAGTTGCACATATAATACATGCAAAGCCTATTTAAAATTATCCTTCTTAATAGCTGAGTATCTGAAAATAAGGGCTTATGTTCTCAGTATATCTTATGTAACATTTGGGCCATTGATAGTAAAGAGTACAGGTATTAAATGAATGCTAATGGATTTTACTGAATGTAAATACATGCAGGTATTTCGTATTTCAATGGGAGGTAGCAAATGAGACTTTAGTCCTCTTTTCTCCACCTCTGACTGTTTTATATGAAAGTAATTGATTCCAATGTGCTTTAAAATTATATATACATATTGTGATCATGCACCCACACAGGGTACCAAACAGCACGGTCCTCTAGGGTATTAACGCCACATTTCAGTTAGGTAATCAACCACGATTTATTTGTAGTCCACGTATGCAGCTATATACAGAATTTCATAGCACACAAAATTCCCTACAAACAAAAGCCTAGCTCGTCCGAGCGCTTACTAACATATAACTCCCCTCACTACTCAGAGTCTAAAACTAAACAAAATGTAATCCCACTAACCTTTTTGATGGTCTCTCTTGTGCAAAGCAAGCCCTGCTGCTTCCAAACAAACTCTCTCTCTTCCTCTGTCCAACAGGTCAGGTTATATTGCAGCCATTGCAGCTAATTACCTGCAGCTGAACAGTGCATTGGAGTCAGCTTAAACTCCTGGCCTGGATCCTGTGTCAGTCCAGGTGCATGTAAACTGCGGGGCGGAGCACCAGCCTGCCCTATATGTCATATAAAACCCTGCAAAATCGAGGGGGAATGTATACCCCTTCCACAACAACACCCCGCACCTTGTTACAATATATACCGTATTGGCCCGAATATAGGCCGCACTTTTTTCCCCCACTTTAAGACTTTAAAGTGGGGGTGCGGCCTATATTCGGGGTCTAGCGCCCGACGCCCGGGACATGCAGTCCCGGGCGCCGGGCAGGCAGCGGGGTCAGGATACAGATCCCCCGCAGCGGTGCAGGGGACCTGTATCCTACTGTCTGATACGCTCAGACAGCCTCCCCTGCCGGCACTTTCCACGGGGGGAGTACCGGCACGGGAGGTTGTCTAAGCGCATCGCGTGGACGTTCACCGGCAGAGGCGATGCGCCGCTGCCGGTGAACGTCCGCACTATGCATTTTACATCCCCCCCCCCCGACTTACCAGAGCAGACTCCCGGTGTCTTGCAGGGCCGGCGGAAGACATCAATGCACATCGCGTATACAACTTCCGGTGCCGGCACTTCCGCTGAGGGAGTTGTATACACGATGTGCATAGATGTCCCCCTCCAGCCCCGCAAGACACCCGGGAGTCTGCTCTGGTAAGTCGGGGGGGGGGGGACAGAGTGGCAGCATATCTCGGGGGGGGACAGAGTGGCAGCATAGGTTGGGGGGGGACAGAGTGCCAGCATATCTCGGGGGGGGGACAGAGTGGCAGCATATCTCGGGGGGGGGACAGAGTGCCAGCATATCTCGGGGGGGGAGGGACAGAGTGGCAGCATATCTCGGGGGGGACACAGAGTGGCAGCATATCTCGGGGGGAGAGGACAGAGTGGCAGGATGTTTTTTTCTTTAAAAAAGCACCAAACTTTTAGGGTGCGGCCTATATACGGGGGCGGCCTATATCCGAGCCAATACGGTATATATATATATATATATATTTAATTAGTTTGGATTGAAATGTCCCTTTAATGGTTAACATCTAGATTTCATGATGGCAGAGAGTGTAGCACCACACACACACACACACATATATATATATATATATATATATATATATATATATATATACATACATACACACTATATAAACAAACATATTGGGATACCTGACCATTATACCAACAGGGACTTTTATGACATCACATTCTAAATACATAGATATTAGTAGACTTGGGCGCCGGCCAACTCCTCGTGTTCGCGTTCATCTTCACGGGGAAAAAAATCTTCGTGTTCGTTTTTTGCCGTTTTGTTAGAAGGGGTTAATACGGGGTTAACGCGGTACACACTACACAGCAGCTTTGGTGCCAGGATTTTAAATGTCTGTACTTGATTGGTTGATGGCATCCCCTATATCATATGAGTTAATCATGACACCCCTCACACAGAGACTCTAGGTAAAAGTCAGCAAGTTTCTATGTATCTACGTAACTAAAACTTACAAAGGCTATATTCAAGAGAAGAACTAATAATGCTGAAATAACTGCAAGTCAAAGCCTCAGTTTCCCTAGGCCACTGACGTGAGATTCAAAGACTACCAGGGCTTTAGAACTTCTACTGCATGAATTACGAAGCTATGTGTGACTGCTTCCACCCTCAGACAGATTAGGTGAAAATACCATAATGGCAACCGATAACAAATTTAACTTGCGTTTTTCCCAAACTATTATCATTCTGAAGAGGACACTATCTAGTTGCTTGCAATACTAGTAGTCACCAAGTAGGTAGTTAATGCTGAGTAACAGTTATGGATGTGTAGAAGTTTGGTGTTTAGATTACAGAAATGACCCTCTCATTAATATATATATAGTATTTATCCTACCTAAGATACTATATTTATTATCTTACTTACTAAACATTTTTACTAGACAAAGTAAATACAAGTATACAGTATAGATGGAAACTATGTAGATCATCCATTCTTTTTGAAATGCAATTCTCATAGTACACATCAACCAAAAAATAGCTCAGGATAGGGTTGTAAAGCTGGAGATGTAGCATTTGCCTGCTGGAAAAGAGGGCTAATACCATTTAGCCTGAGGTGGGGTCCATCTGAGTGGACCAATAATAAAGCAGCTTAAAAAATATTTTGCAGAAAACGTGTTTAATGTGTGCTATTCTCTTCTATCCCAAACGCATTTACAGAATGTATGGAAGTTCATAGTAGGAGCACACAAAGCATACACTGAGTGAGTAAACGCTGCATAAAGTCCATGTTACTGGTTTATAATCTGTATAGGGAATTGCAAATAAAAAACACCACAAGAGCAGTCAAGGGAGCAATACACACTTTTTTAGCTATCCTCTGCTCTCTTGCCATCTGTACAGTAAAGTCTGGTATTATACATGTTTTATTGAAATTTTATGTGCTAGAGGCTTTATAGGTGATGCCCCAGCGATTCCCAGTGTCGACTGATTGAATGGTCAGCAAGACACCGATTGTCTAATCATGCACAACAATTGCTAATTCCTTAGTGATGGATACAATTCTATATTTGCTCTATATGGGTGTTTTTTTAAAAATAAAATAATATAATATAAAATATATAAAATATAATATAATTTTATTTTGATAGGAGTATTTCGTCTGACCAGCTGAATCACATTATTTCTATCTGTTTACTGTGTTTTGTTATTGAAGCTTATAATTCAAATTTGTTTTGTCTTTATAATAAAGTCATTAAGTGCCCAATTATTTAGCATTTGCCAATACCCAATGAAACAGTTATTTTATGTAGGCTAGAATGAAAGATTAAGTCATGGAATTCATTTTCAAGCAGTGAAATTAATTGTCTGCAGAGACAAGAGTACATGCCCCTTGTTGTGAAGATAACAGAAAGACATTAAAAATGTGTCATTCCACTTTCATAACTTGAGAATTAAATTGATAAAGTGGGATAAGATCCAAATTGAATCATGACTTACATGTCTGTGTTTGACAGATTATCCTTTTCCACATTTACCAGTCTCTTCAATTCCCAAATACATATTTGGATCACTGCTTTCTAATAGAACTTAGTGGAACCTGTTTAAAATGTGATGTCAAATACTCTTTGTTCTGGAACTCAATAGTTTGTATAATTCTTGATATCTTCATTCTGACCACCAAATACATCTTTCACTTACAGATTATATGATGGATGTTTGCATGGATGGGTAGATAGATGTAAGTTTTTGTACTTTGAAACATTGATCATTTGCTTTTTAGCCATCTATCTGTATACAATGTAGCAAAAGTTAAGCAGATGCTGTTTACCTCAACCCAAGGTCATTGGTTATTTCAGTGAATTGAACAGAATCAAGACTTCATATGGTAAGCAGATGACTGTCCACAAAAAGGTTCAGCTGTAAAATGGCAGAATAAGCAGTGGATATTAGGAATGACTGGGAAGACAACTGAAAATTTAGGATGTATCTTCATGAAATAATAAGTAAAAGTCATTATTAATCGACATCATTTAAAAAATACAGTTATAGCTATAGTATGATGCATGGAACACCATAAGTGGTATTACATGGATGAATACATAACATTGAAAAAGAAAATAAGTTTTAAGTCCACTATACATTAATCACTATAAGCATATCTTTATTGTGGAATGAAGATAGCTGCAAAATCATGAATGTTTATGAATGAATGTCCAGTGACTGACTCTTCCACACAGATGTTCAGATGTTCAGATGTTCAGATGTTCAGCTGCGGCAAGAATGTGCTTCCAGCACAGACAGTATTAAGACCGCTGATAAGTATGTGTTGCCACAAGAAGGAGACACAATCTCATAGTTTATGTTAATTTGTTAACACCTTCACATATGTTTAATTAGTGAACTGTAACATGTTTTATTTGGTGAAAGTGACAGATCAGCTTTAATTAAATCAAATTGTAGTTAATCCTGGGGTTTAATTTTAGGGTTTAGGTGATATATGCCAAATATGTTTTTGTGCTGGGGAAACCTAAAATGACAAGATGAAAACTAAGTTGTTACACTGATTTACTGTTCACCGTGTACTTGGGAGTGGGGACGGGTGCATAAAACAGCCGCACTAAGTCAAACTGCATCAAAAAAATGACCACTGCAAAACTCCAACAGGATAAGCAGGTTTTAAAGTTATAGAAATTTAGGCTTGCAACTCCATTATACTCCAACTCCATTATAAATCTCCCAGTTGTATTGCCTAGTCTTTTTGCATGCCAATCTAGGATACTTATATTCTATATTTTAGACCCACCATTGAAGTGCTTTACAATTGTGCTTTAAAAAGGATGCATTTTAGTTTGTTTAGTTTGCTGTGTAAAAGGTGCCGGATTGCTGGCCGCTTTAAAATCATTAAGCAGCCGGTGGAGGGGGACTTAAAACTTGCTGTGCCGGTTTCCTGGTGGGCCAGTCCAGTCCTGCAGTGACACAAAGAAAGGTCCTTAAAGATATGGTTTGACTTGTTTAGTATGGAAGAACTTGCGAGGCCTCTACACAGCCCTGACCTTAACCTAATTGAACACCTTTGGGATAGTGCCTGATCAGTGCCTGGTGTCACAAATGCTACTTTGGCTGAATGGGCACAAATTCCCACAGACACACTCCAAAATCATGTTTAAAGCCTTCCCTGAAGGGTGGAAGCTTTCATAGCCACAAAGTAGGGGCCAACTCCATACTAATACCTATGGTTTTAGAAAGGGATGTCCAACAAACTCATATAAGTGTGATGGTCAGGTGTCATATAGTGTACATTTATATACAAAAGCACATGTGAGGTGTATGTTACAAAGTAGGTTCTTAGACTTCTGTATGTACAACACAAATGAAACCCATAAAAAAACACTTAGCAAAATATTAACAAAAGTCCAATGTTTCTACTTTTTTTCTGGTTTGAGCAAGAGATTTTCACACAGATGCAAGAATGAGAGAGAGGCCCCAATATAAGGTTTCTATTCAAACTGGCCTTATTATCCCATAAAATGGAATTTTCTATTGAAAAGCAAAATAAAAAACTTTCCTTGTATGTCAGAATAGACAATTGTAAATAGGGAAACTTTAGTTATTTAAATATTTAAGCATTCTACCAACTGACCATACCTCTCATCACATTAAGAAATACCCCTCAAGAATAAGCATGAGAGGGGGAGGGGGTATTTGGAAATATTCCACCTAGGAATAAAGATTCCCCTTATTGAGATAGATATAAAATCTCCACAGCCTGTGGAATCAGTATGATGGTGTCAGCCTTTGTCAAGAGAGGAAACATAGGCCACATGCACTCATAGGCCAGGGACAGGGAGGTAAGGAAACAAAAATATAAATCGAGGAATGCTGGGGGAGAGTATGAGTATGAGAGTATGATGTTGGATATAGAGATGGAGAGGGATGATTTTAGTGTAATACAGGGTGTTAATGAAAGGGGATGAAAATCATTGTGGGGAACCGTATGATGATGGTAATGGTGGTGGTGGGAATTATGAACATGGTCGTTGGTGGATCTTGCTTATATGAATTATGATGTGTGATGATGATCAGGGGCAGTTCTACCCAGAATGCAGGGTTTGCAAGTTATGCAGTTGATCCCTGTTTCCATGTGGTTTTCTCATTTGATCTATACCAGCAATGTAGAGTTTGCATGTGTTATTCAGTTGATCTATGTTTCCATATAGTTCATATTTGATCTATACCCACAATGCAGGGTTTTCATGTGTTATTTAGTTGATCTCTGTTTCCATTTGAACTATGCCCGCAATACAGGGGTTGCACATGTTATTCAGTTGATCTCTGTTACCATGTATTTCTCATTTTGACAGCAGCAGCATGTGAGCTAGCGCTGCCCTGCTACTGTGGGGTGCAGGGCACCTTCCTTGATGCTCTCCTGCCAATGCCCATACCTGGGAACTCTCAAGGTTTGACCCTGAGTCTCAAGGTTTTGCCTCCAATCTTAGCAAAGGTGAAGGGGCAAAATCACAGTCAGGAGCTCATACTCTACATTGATCTGATAAAATCTAATACTCCTAATTAGTATTTTTGCTACCAATGAACCCATCTGTACCCATGGTAAGGCTGACCCTACTTCTGAGCCATTTGCTCTGCTTGCCTGCCGGACTCAGAGCAGCTAGCACGCCCTTACTCTCCCTTACATATACACTTATACATACATATTGTACATATTGATGAAATCTGGAGCGGTATACCCCACATTGAATAACAAGATCAGAGCAGCATCCAACTGGTAAGTCAGTACTGCAATGCAAATCAACAGACTGAGGCTCAGCACTTCAAGTTGTGAGGTGTTTTAATGTCCACATGCAAACAGTGGCAACGTTTCAACCCCTGAAACGTTGACACTGTTTGCATATGGACATTAAAACACCTCTCAACTTGAAGTGCTGAGCCTCTGTCTGTTTATTTGTTAAAGGGTCCTGTTGGAGCCTGGCTCGTGCACCTGTTGGTTTTTTGATGCTGCTAACCACTTCTATTATGTCAGTACTGCAATGCAGACCACCCCGTTAAAAAGTTTGACCAATCATGTGTTTTGGTCTGTATAAACCAAATATTTAAAAGTTGTACTGGCCCTTGCTTATCCCCCAGCAATTGATCCTTGCCTCTATTACTGACCTTATCCCAGGTCCCTGCCATGGCACTTGCTGACAAATTTGCATATTTTGACTTAGAAATATTTTTGGACTTTTTACAATGCGGTCTAGAAAAATATTTTAAACATTAAAAGGCTATCAGGACTGTTATAAAATTAATTATTGATTAACAAATGTTTTGCACATGTTAACCTCTTTAGAAAATCTGTTCAGCAAATCACTGTACATTTTTAGCTATTTTTTTTAGGAGAACTACAAGTATATTTGCCTGTTTATTTGCCACAGTGATAGTACATCTTAGATATGATTAATTTGTTCTTCAAATATACTTTAACAACTCATGGTTTGTCCATATTCTGAACAAAAAGAAATGTGGGTTGGGATCACTCGCACATATGCCAAAGAATATGGGGTAGTATTCAGTTATTTCCAGGGCTGGTTTTTATTCCCAGTCGGGCCCTGTAGCTGGTTGTTAGAGGAGGGGGTTATCCAGGTCATTGTTGAATGAGGATGCTGTTAATGGGCCACTCAGATTATTTGGGCCCTTGGTAGCGTCCCCTACTAGGCTTGTTGTACTGACAACCTAGAGCATTACTATAGGGGTTGTTGGGGTTAGTTAACCATGCTTTGACCCGTAACAGAAACTGGTTAATCTGCAACCCCCAGTCCCTGGTGTGTACCTTAAGCCAAAGATCTGTCACTCCAAGGCGCAGATCCTTCTTCTTTGCTCCCATGTGGGAAACTTTTCAGCGATTGACAACATATCCTGGTACTGAGAATGAGTGACCTACCTCAGACTCACATATTCAAACAATATGTTCTATTTAAATTTAAATGTTTTAATATGTTTCCTAAGTATCGGACGTATCATACAAATTTAACAAAAGTATTGAAACGTAACGACACATTCTTTGCTATCCTCTTTGGAATACATATTGCAGGAGATTCCAATTGGAAGCATTAAATCATCAAATATCTGGAACTTACAAATGGTCTGTCGAGCAGCTGATATGCATACCATTGTCACACAACAACTGGTTGTGCCTAAAATAATCCTTAATAACCGCAGCTAGGAATCTAGACACATTTGGTTGAGGGAAGCGATCACTTGTAAAACGTAACACCCCTTTTTATCTGCAACTTCATAGAATCAAGCAACCAATCTTACTTTGCTGCCTTGTGAGCACCATTGGAAAGCTATTAACAAGCAAGACTGTGAGAACCGCAGTGCTGCAGAAGCACCAGCAACAGCAGCAGCATCCAAACACCTCTGATCTGAATGAATCAGGCTGCACGCTATAGTTAAATTTTCCTACCCACAATGATGTAGGATTAAAAGCTCTGCATATAAAATATGCTTCACCAGCACGTGCAGCGGCTATGGTTGAAGACACACAGAGGTCTAGCTGTAACTTCAGCAGGCAGGTGAAAATGAATAGAAAAGCTGTTTGGTATCTTTCTTGGAATATAAGCTTCAATAAATAATGCATTCAGGGGTGAACTGGATACCTGATTGTAGGAGCTAAATAATGCACATCTATACACAAGAGTTCTAACAGCAAAGAATGCAGACAACTGTTCCAAGGCTATTGCAGCAGATTAAAGAATGTCTCACTATCATTTCATCAAATGTTGTAAGTACCAATCCACATTTGTTAGTGCTGTTTTTTTTTATTCAAGGGTTTTTTGGGGGGATAGATGTTCTGTGTTAAAGAGGCTGGCACAGCATGATTGCTGACATGGTCTGTGCAGTATACAACTGGCAACATCATACGGTACATGTCATATACTGTGTGTTCTAATGAATGTAGTGAAACATACACAACGTGCCTTGTGCAACGTGCACAACGTGCCTGGCTATAAGGACACACGTATAAATCAGAATTTATTTAATCAGGCTTGTTGTTCAATAAACTAATCTTCCATGTGATTGCAGGGTACGGTTCTGAATTTTAAAATTATAGTGCATGCCAAATATATGTGTGTGTGTGTATATATATATATATATGTATATATATATATATATATATATATATATATATATATATACACATTTCACTAAATCATTCATGTGTATTGAAAAATGAATAAGAGTTAATGAAAATTAATTGCTCGTGTCCATTGAAAATTTGTGAATAATGTGTGGTCTCTTTTGTCTTGAATATTTGGTTTCAAGGTCATTTATTGCATACTGCAATTCGTACATTTTTTTTATAGCAAATACATCTTGATGATTCAAGACTTGTGTTATGTGGCTTTGGGGATCCATAGGTAGAGTTCATTGATCTTCCAGCTAAAACAGTTCTTCCATAATCCTATTATTATGTCAGCTTTCATGTTATTGAGTGTCTTTCAGGCTTAGTTACATAATTTAAATGCATTTTAATCCTGGGTTAAAATAAGACTCATATTTCTCCTTAAATTATACTACTGAACTGTGAATCTGCTAATAAACCATGTCATTACATATGGTTAAATGTTAAATATTGTGAGCTATGCTAGTGTAGAATGGGATTATGTGAATCTGCTTCATTATTTTATATAGATCGTTTTTTTTTTTTGTATTTCATATTTTTGCAGTCGGAAAATAGAAAAAACACAATATTAGCAGATAAGGACCAAACATGTCTGTGCTGCTCATTTTATCGACCAGAGAACATCTTTCCAATTTATGTTTTGGGCTTTCTAAAAAAAAATAGTTCATCTGAGCCACTTCCACTGAAAGACAATGCCATCTAGTTAGCACTCTATAGAAAAGTAATTTGGAGAATGGCATATTGGCTACATTTCACAAGCTCAAATAAAAAGTATGCTATTAAGTATTTAGAATTAGCCTAAATGGTGTAAGAGTATTTATTCGTTATTTATATATCAACCATTTAGTATAACCCTTACAATGATGAAAACTTACCTTTATTGAACTTACCTGGAGAGTTTTTTTTCCAGTAGAGAGATGAGGCTCATTAAAAATCATGTTTATCACTGTTAGCTGAAAATCTTTTTTTCAACCTGTAATACAAGATCATTTTTTAGAAAACATTTAGGAATTTACTAATCATTGACTATGCGTGTGCCTTCTGGTCCTGGGACAAGCAAAGCTAAGTGGCATCTCTGGCCCACCCATTACTAATAAACATACTCACTCTAAACACACGCACTATATTACATGCACACACTTACATTTTCTGGAGCCTATCATCGTCGTTGCTTGCACACTGTGTGCCATTAGCCCTTGTTCTCCTGTCTCTGCAAGTGAACCCAACCAAATTTGGACATGAGATGCATTTTACTGATGTACCTTTCATCTCACTCACCTGCTTTACGTTGAAATCACATGAATAATAAGAATACTTCTTATGGGCACAAGTGGATATGGCAGACTGGATGCGCCTCCATTGATGTCCCACTCTGATCTCACCTACATAAAATCAAAAATGTCACCACCCCTGTGAGGCTGTCAAGGAGCTGTCTGTAGTATTTGTGTTCAGATGTGCCCACAAAGTATTTGTGTGATATTTGTGTTCAAATATACCCACAAGGAGTTTCCTATAGTGTTTATATTTATAGGTGCCTTGGATATAAGTCTGATCCATCTGGGTCCTTATGGGCTTTCATACATCAGTATGTTAAAGCCCCAAACCATTGTTTCTTTTGTGCATCAGTGTATTTAATAAATCCTTTCACCCTAGAACATTCTGGCCTAGGATTACTAGTGTGTCAAATTACTGATCACCACTGCTCAGTGGACCAATTTTGAGGTCTTAAGTTTCCTTTCTGACCGGCACATTTACACATTGGTAGTCTTTGCTTAGCTGGCACAACCTCTGTAGTGTTCCTTGCCCTGTGTTATGTGTTCTACTGCGTGGAACATCGTATAGTCAGTACAGAAGACTCCGCAAGTGGAGGTCTTGTCTAAGGTAGGTGATTGGACCCTTCCCTAGGTGAGGCCTAGGGAAGCGCCTCACATAACTATACCACTGCTTGGAGATATGCCACACCAATCATACATTACATTTAAAGAATGCCAGTAGATTCTGTAGCACTATTACAACAAGTGAAGAGTAAATATTAACAATAACATAAAAACTGACAATATTTAATATAACATTAAGACCCAACTGGTGCAGAAGAAAGAGAGTTTCTATTTTGTTACAATAATAATGGGCTGTGACCTCGAAAGCATTGTTTTGTCACACTTTGCTTTGAAGATACACTTCCTTTACTTCTAATAACTTGTGTTCTGGTTTAGTGAATAACAGATTACCTTTTCTGGTGGAGCTTTACCCAATGCGTTATTATCCCAACTAACTCATATTCAACAAAGACAAAAATACTGAAAAGGCTTTTTGACAGAATTGACAAAAAAGTGAATTATACATGAATGAGTCATCGTCAATCAAGCATGTTTCTGAGCATTCATTGAAATTTGGTAAATCATCATTATTGTAGGACATTCTGAATATGCAATCAAGTGTTAAGAAAAAAAATATATATTTAGAATTTTGTTGATTCGAGCACGCATTTGGCAAAATCTATTTTTTTTTTGGTAATAAAGCCCCTGAGAATACTTTTCAGGGTTATCTGAAGAGTGATGTTTTATTGTAGAGGAGAGCAATTATATTTCATGATTTATATTCAAGTCATGACAAAACACTTCTGAACAGAAGTGCTGAGCACTGGTTTTATCACACATCTGTCTCTTGTCATGAGCTAGAATCGTGCTGTCATTTTTTTTTAATTTACAAGTGTTGACAAATCTTGTAATAATCTTGTCGTGCATGATTTACATAGTTATATTTTGATAGAAAGTGGTGTTATCAGCAGGTAAAAATGGCACTTTATTTTATCGAAATGTACATAATTTCACAAATGTAAAACAGAATTGCTATGATACTATTACATAACAAGAACCGATTGGGTATTTTTTAAATTGCAACAAAATCCCTCTTGATTAGGGTATAGCATAATACACATAGAATATTCTGTCCCCAGTGATAAATATAATGCACATTTAATTTAACTTTCCCCCGACGATTTGGTGTTTGACTATTATGGCAATTATAAACACACAAGTGTTATATTAGTATAATGCATTTTTTTAATGACAAGACTCCTAATTGAAAGTTGCTAGCTAGAGATCATAAACATGAAAGAATGGTCATATCATTAGAAAATGTCAAGAACCCCTCAAAATAATGTTCCCTGTTAACAAGTCTTCTACATTATCCACTGATAAAGTTAAGGTTAACTGTAAAAGTAGAGAAAGAGGTTCTTTACAGTAAGAGCAATACAAATTTCTAATTTACTACCCACAGACATTTTTATTTTTATCAAAAAGTATTGTGACAGTGTAAACCCCAGGGAGATGCTTATTTTGGCATTTGGGTACAGGTGCTATCCAGAATGTAAATATGGGTCCCTGAGGTGGAGCAATTAGAGAGCAGGGTGGGCCAATGCTCCGTTCCCCCATTCTGTGGAAGTTCCATGCCGGGTTTTCCAGGAGGCTAGAAGTCTGCAGGATCCGGTCCGGGATTCCTATGGGGGCCAGCATCAGGCACAGGTGCTGGGGATTAAAAACCCCTGGTGCCTGATACTCAAGAGAGACTGTTGGGGGAAGAGGAAGTTCCCCTGTGCTCCCAGGGCAAGGAGAGACCCCGAAGAAGACAATCCCTGAGCCAAGTGAGGCAATACCTGCCTGGACCTGTGTGTGCTGTCTGGGGGAGGTTTTCCAGAGCCTGGCGTAGTTGGGTCTGGCTGGGAGGTTGAGGTAGTGGGTGATTAGGCTGGTCAGTCTGGGCCAGCATCGTACAGTTAGAGAGGGCTCCAATTGGGAGCTAGTTTTCTTTTTATGATTTGGGTTTTGGGGTATAAGCAATTAAAAATAAAGCGCTGTTTTGTTACAAGCTGGTGTTCCCGACTCTGATTGCCCTAGAGGACTGTGCTTAGAACCCCTAAATGAGGCATGTATGGCCCTTGTACTACAGGGTTTGTCACAGTATATCCAAGGATATAGGTAATTAGTTAGAAGACTGTTATTAGTTATAGCTTGTTTATCCAGTGAGCAGACTGCTTTTTTGAAGTCAAGAATTATGTTTCCCCTTATTTGGGGCACAATTAGAAGTTATTTGATGTGAATTTTTGAGAGCTTGCAGTCAAGTTGTGTTTCAGTCCCTTGACTTCTATATACACATGAAAAATCTGTAAAGTAATCTGTAAAGTAACAAAACACATGGATTACCTATTAAATTATTTGATCTGACTGCCAAATGGGAGAAAAGGGTTCAATGAGAACATTCCACTGGTTAGTGAATTATCTATAGGTGTCAAAATAGGTGCAAACAAGTGGAAAAATTCACCCTTAAGGCTAATTTTATTTTCTCACACATTAACACACAGTTAAGTCAAATCATCAGATGAAAATGTGAACTCAAAATGCAGAAGCATTTTTGTGTTCTTTAGAATTACAGTATTATATATAGCAATATAGTTTAGCAAACATTGAATACATTTCCTTCCAATAAACCTCTTTTATCTAAAGACCTGGAGGCTGCCATTGTATCAAGTCATGTGATCTTTTGGGTAACTGCTCCAAAAGATCATACTGAGCTGACTGTTCATGACAATGCTGAGGATGTTCTTAGATAACATTATTAGTCAGTGGGTTTTTCTGGGGTCAGCTAGAACAGACACATGACTGGTATGAGGCTCATTAAAAGGTCTTTGTATACCGATTTGTACGAATTTTAAAGACATTTGCCTTCATTAATATGTATGAATGTCCAGAAAAAAAGGAGGGATCCCAATGAAACAAATAAAAACAAAGCACAGTGCTCTGAATTTTGCATTTTGCTGCTTTTTTGCTCCATAAGAACAGCCTCTCCACTATTCCCCCAAGAGGGAGAGAGGGTGTGCATGTAGGCTCCGCACTTTTGGAAGTGCTCCAGGAGTCCTGGTTAACGGAGCTGATACCAGGGAGAAGTGGAAGAAGAAAGACAGAAAAGCAAGAATAGGCAAGAAGAGAAGCAGAACTTCAGAAAAGGAGATGGGGACACGGAAGCAGTCGGTGGAGAAGGTTGGGAGACCGTGAGAGAGAGAGAGTGTGGGACAGTAAATGAGGATGAGTGATAATAAAGTTTGTTTCCAAATGGAAAAAGCCCACTGAATTGCATCCAAACCACAAGGGCAGAAAATGAAACTTAGATTGTCCAAAAATAAATAGACCAAAAACGTAAGAAAAATTAATCTGAATCATTTTAGTCCATTTCCACAAGTCTACTTTAAAAACAAATTATCCACAAACTAGGGTAGTTTCCAAACAGACAAATATGCTTTTGAAAACACATTTTATTGTGTCAAAAACAAATTAGTGGGAGTTTTTTATTAACTCCTTCAGACCTGGGGGACCAAAGCATATTTTGTCATTTTCACCATATGTTGGTTAAACCATGGTTCCCCTTTTCCATATTTGATGAACCTGCACAAATTATACATTATTATAAATTATAAGTAGGGCCTTATGTCGATAAACAGCCTGATATAGCAGCAGAGGGATTCCTAATCTGTACATTCCTAATGGGCTTCTTGTCACAAGTTTTATGGATATACAGGTATAGGGGACTCAACGGGTTAATTAAGAACTTAACACTTTCTTTTATTGAACTGTATAAACGCAAATATGAATATATATATATATATATATATATATATTTATAATCGAGCGTATAATATGTATGTTTATATAACTTTGGCAATCTTTTCAGATTAAATTATATATAAGAAAATAATGTATACTGACACGTAATACTGGTACAAAATCATCATTACTGAGCTGAAATAATTGGCAACTTTTCTTGAAAGCCCTATTTTGCATAATTACTTTGCCACATTTAAAAAGCAATTACTCTCTTTAAAAGCATATGTACAGTAAAAAAAAAAAAAAAAAAGGACAAGTGCCCTTTGGTTTCTGAGCTAAAAGGCTGCACTTAATGTTTGTCAGTAATATACCACAAAGACATCTTCTAATACTGTTAACTATTTTTTTCCTTTTTAAAGAGGCCACAGATCATGGCATTATTCATGCTATCTGCCAAAAAAACTCAATGAAGTTACAACTCAATGCTAGTTGCATTTAGTTGACCATTATATTAAATAAATGTGCCTTAGAAATTAATGTTTGCCTGTCTAGAAGAAGATGTATGGCTTCTACTGCTTCCATAGTCAGCATGACACTTTGGCCTCAATTCAATGACACGTCCAATCCTTAATTGATGTTAATGGTACAGTAAAATGCATGGTTTACAATTCAACTCTTCTACTAAACCCCGAATAGTGATCATGGATTTTAGACTGACCACAATACAAGCTACATACAAATATAAAAACAGGTTCTTCTAAGCGTTTAGATGGGATGCTTATCTAACCTGTGCACATTTTGCACATTTTCCCATGTAAATTTTAGACCATGAAAAACTTAAGACACATCTAAAGAAATTTAACATATTGCATAAAGCTGAAATACCATTCATAGAGAAGGAAAACCACAGTATCCCAGGAACATACGGTATATTTAATTTTATGCAAGGCCTTGTAGTTGAATTAAAGCTCACGTGCCCTCCACCGGAGCAAAATTTAGTAGAAACATTAACCCTCTAGCTATAAATAATTAACAAACAAATAAATAAAAGAACAGGGGTCCCTGAGACGGGGGGGGGTTAAAATGTGTAAAATTACCCTAAGCCTTATTTCATTCCCTTCCTGGTGTGATGGGTGATTCAAAAAAAAAAATGTAATGCCCTTTGGGAAGATCTGTGCCATTCCTGATCACTGGGGTATCTTTCTTGGTAGCAGCAAAGAAAGTGTGATTTAGAGAGTTGTGAATGGAGCTAAAGGATTTAGTTTAAGTGTGACTGGTATGGTTAAAAAAAGAGTTCATCTGACATTCAGTTAACTGCTTCGTTTCTGAAATGTTTCAATAGAAATTTTCTTTGATGCTGAGAGTTAGCATACTATGGGCCACTGTCTGCAGCAACGTATTTACCTTGGGTGCTGCCCTAGACCTGAACCAAGGAAACACAACCAGCCACACACTTTTTTCTGATGCAAGACTTATGTCTTAATCAGTCCTTGATCTTATCTTAGCTTTATGCCTATGAGGTCTTACCTTGGCACTCCATCTGTTAAATCTTGCAGTACCTTGTGCTGCGTCCTATGGATGCTGGACCAAGTGGGAAGATCAGAGATCTCCTTTGTAATCAACTCATTGAGCAGTGCCAAAGTGATGGGGCAGCTCACCCAATAGTTTTTTTTCCTTGTGGTAACAACCTACTCTGTTGTTGATTATTATTTGATCTTATTAGACACACAGTAGTCTAGATTTTATATTAGCTGATTGTCTCTCCATTTTAGCAGTTAGCAATATTTTTGAATTTGTGCCCTGGATGTTGAATTGGTAATTTTTAAGAATTTTTTTAGCAAAAGTATGTATTTTAGACATGTCATTGAATCAAGCGCTTTATTTGTACTGGTCAGTTGACAGATTAGATACTGTTAAATATAATAAAGAATAGGTTGGATTCAGTGTTGGGGATAAATCTATCACAAGTAATTAAGTTTCATCATTTGGCTCAGAATCTGAGAAAACAAAGACAAAGCAGGCGATAAAAGGCCGCAGAGTTGATTGAACACAATGCCAATGTATTTTAAGGGAAACCAACTGCAAAAAAAAATGAAACAGCTTACCGAAATTGTTAGCTTAAACTTGTCTTCTTCTGAGATCTTGATGACTGGATGGAGTGCCTGAGAGTACCAGTAGGAGTAGCACCTTGTTGTGGTCATGGCCTGTTTTATGCAACATTATGCTAACATTTAACCCCTTAAGGACCAATGACGTGCCAGGCACATCACAGAAGAACCGTCACTTAACGACCAATGGCATTAAACAAGCTTAAAAAGCGGTGTTGCTGTAATGCCGATGATGCTGAGTGACAAAATATGACATCATATCCTAGCCGTGAGACAGAGGCTTCACATTCCCAACACAGGACTTTGAGATTAAGAAATGGGGAGGTAGATAGTGAGAAAGGAGAGAGTCCTTCGGATGCAATCTGGATGCCTGGGGTGTGAATCTATGAGATCTATGCCTGTTATGTGGGTCAGTTAATACTGTGCATTTTGCACTTGATCACACTTTGTTTATACCACAACAATTTAATTTATTGATCTGTGATGAATCAGTGTTCATTTTCTTAATTATGCATTGTGATAGGCCATCCTTTTGTAGTTTCTTCTGCATTCAAGGTGTAGTTGGTTCTTTCATATATTTAAATTGGACTTTCATAATGTATAATTATGGAACCTACAACTACTTGGTGTAAAAATTAGGGAAGCTTGTACAATGCCCCAGCTCATATAATTAAAAAGTGATATTAATATAATGATGAGATATTGGGAGTTACATTGTACCACTGTCAATATCTGGCTCAGTATATATTGATGGGAGTTATTCTGTACCACCCTCAGTGTCAAAATGTGAATAAGTCACTGGGTTTAGGGAAATGTGTTTTATTATTATTTTTGTAACTCTCTGCATTTCTATCATCATGAACTCCCTTGTTATTTATCTATTTTCTTCAAAATCCTGTAAAAATATACTGGGGGTCACAATTTTTGTTCTTGCAAATGGAGCTAGCTAAGGCTTTGCCCCTCTGTCTGTGACTTCTTTTAAGTCTGACCACCGGATGTTACTGACACATACTAATGATATTCCATACTCGGTCAAGCAGCCCTTTTCAGTAATGCTGAATCATAGGTTGCTACTAAAACCCTAGAGTCCAAACATTCTTACTCTGAACCTATGATTATACAGTATATTTTAATACCGTATTTTCCGGCGTATAATACGACTGGGCGTATAAGACAACCCCCAACTTTCCCAGTTAAAATATAGAGTTTGGGCTGTACTCACCGTATACCCCTCTACCCAGTATACAACAACCAGCCAATCACGGCAAGCAATGTACCTTACCGGTCATTGGCTGGTTGTTGTATACAAAGCCTGTTTGGATTGGGTGGGTCAGCTCTCCCTAACATATGCCTGTCCACACACACATGTATAGACATACACTGCCCTCACACACCCTTTCCTTTACACACATATACACGTACACACCAGCTTACAAATACACATATACACATACACTTCCCTTACACACACCTGTCCAGGCCCGGACTGGCCATCGGGCGGCCCAGGGCTGGATTGACGTAGGGGCTGATGGAGGTGCAGCTCCAGGCCTTTACCTTAAAATAGGCTCAGTCAGGACCGGACTGACTGGGCCTATGCGGCCGCATTAACGCAGGGCATAAGGGGCACCTGCCCCTTAAGCCCGCAGCAACTGCGACCGGGTCCACCACTCTAGGGGGCCGGGCAGCCCTCACCAGGGCCAGCCTTAGGGGTGTGCGGCCGCACAAGGCTTAAGTTAAAACATCGGGGTATGGCAGTATTTTAAAATAATTGTATTCCTATGACTGTCATGAATCCCTAAGAAGAAGTTCTACATTTGTAGTTTGATTAATGTGTTCCAAAGCTTCAACCGGCAATTTTATGTACTCAAGCAAAATTGGTTTCCTGAATGTTTTGTTGGCTGGGAAGATGAGATATGTTATAGTTAATGAAACTTTGATAAATACCTATACCAATCTTAAATTTTATACTATACAAATGTGTGGCCTCCAATAAAATATTTATTTTGTTCCTAAAATGAATCAGTAATAAATGCAGTGACTTATGACCTAGATAGAGAACTGGTTAATGTCTTGTAGCTTCCATGGGCATTAGAATTTAGGGAACCATTTCATATAATATCTATCTGTCCTATTCAAAAAGTTTTTGTTCTATGTACAGTATCTTTAATACATTTCCTCTACCACTATTAAAATTCTATAACATATGTGACTTGGGCCCGCTGCGAGCCATGTGTATTAAAATAATATGAGGAGGGCTAAAACCAGTACTGCTGAGACACAGCTGGAATTTAATGAAGGATACTGGGGCCACACCACTTTTAGTGCCACACTACTATACTTCCTACATCATTACTTTACGTACTATTTTAAAGCTAATGACTTGTCCCGTGGGGCAGGAATATTGTTTCTTTCACACACACTTTGGGGAATTGACATCATAGGCAATGCCAAGGTGAAGGCCAGAGCCCTATGTTGGCTTTAAAATTTTCAGCAAAAATGTTTCCTATTTTGTTCTTAAGAGAGGAAGGAGACAGAAAAAAGACATGAAAGACAAGTGAAAGGAGAGATGAAACAATATAAAATAAGAGATAAAAAGTGAAAGAAGATGAAAGAGAAAGACGAGAAGAGAGAAAGAAAAGGAGTGAAAAAGAGAAGAGGAGATAAGAGAAGAGATGGAAGAGAGGCAGAAAAGAGGCTAGAGAAGATACAGTATATATATATATATATATATATATATATATATATATACATATATTCAAAATATATACACATACAGGTACATGTGAAAGATCCAGAAGGGCATAGCGGATGACAACAAAGGTTCCAGTGCAGTTCCACCTTTGGTGTGGCCCAGTAGTTACTTTGTTCCTGATCTAACTTATAGGACATTCACAAGTTTATATTTATTTCAAATACACAAACTGTGAGATTTTACCTCTTAGAGATTACTAGAGAGTCATACTGTTACATATATAAGAAATTGTGTCATAGCAAAGTAACTGGTCGAGGTGTGAAAACACAGAGTGATGTACACTAAAACATTTAATTGTCTTTATTATAATTATTACTACAATGCAACTTACACTATGAATAATTTAGGATAATTAATTATATTCCGTATATGCAGGACTGTGAATCGGTTAAGCAAAGAAATATTCTAATAGATTTAATAGACTTTGTGTTTTCTAGATTTGTGGTTTAATTTATTGCTTGGACCATAAGCAAGTTCCTAATGTTTCTATCAAGGGCAAGGACCATTTTTTTGAGATATGTGGATGTGAATTTGCAAATAAATCAAATGATAGCATTTATACCCAACAGTGACACTAATAAATTCTAATTTGGTGACAAATCTTTGACGTATTTATGTCATTTTGTAGTCCTCAGAATACTTTATTTCTAAATACTGTATAATCCTGACACGGAGCAAATCCATCACTGATAAACAGTAGTTGGCAAATTGTTATCTACATTAAATCTCTCCCCCAGCAGGGGCATTTTTCTTTATCTGCTTTTCTGTGTTATTTCTTAAAAGCTCAGATGTCCCTACTTATACAAATTTCATTACAGCAATAAAAGGTAAATAAGCATAATAAAATAGCATGCATGTAATCACGTACATATATCACAATATAATAACAGATCCTTCTATGAAGCTGTAGGACTGTAATGTTGGCATTGCGACAGAATGCTTTTATTACAGCAGAGGGAATCTGCACATTTGGAGGTAAATTATATGGTGATTGGATAGTAGATTTTGTTCATGCAATGTTAATTTATTGAAAGTACATGTTATTTGCAGTAGCAAGTCCTCTATATCATAAATACAACTTGCTGCTTTTATCTTCTCACATAGGGCACGACTGTGTCTTTTATATATTGTTTAAGCATCATAATTTTACACCGATAAATTCTCTTTTAAAAGGTACATAGCCAGCAATTAAAAAGTTTCGGTTGTGAATCAGGCATTTACAAACTGTTTTATGCTGGTTGATTCCCAGTATAAAGCAGAATGACCCATCTCAATGCATTCACCTTGAACGTGATCCTGAAAGTATTATCTTATAATGATATATTATGTTTTAAACTTACACCTTGTAACTAGGTTCTCACTTTAATAATGGTTTTCACGTTTTAAGGCACCTGTTTGTTAAGGATTTCATTCTAAAACACTATTATTTTCTTTTTCATGGCGGATACAATAATAATATACAGAAGCAACATTTTTCAAACTTATTTAAAAAATGAAAAATAAAAAACTTTGTTGTTCTTCTCCCTCTCTCGTTTAAGGCTGTTTCCAGCTTTGTAATGTTTTTCGATCACATGACATGGAAATTGACCAGTGTTTGCTGGAGTCCCTTCCTTTGGGCCAACGCCAGCGACTGGTGAAGCGTATGCGCTGCGATCAGATCAAGGCATACTACGATCGCGAGAAAGCTTTGCAGAAGCAGGATGCATACAAAAAAAGGAGCAGGCAAAGAAAACACCATAAAGTCAATTTTCAGCTTTCCGACAGGATACAAGATGCAATCATCCACCATGATGACAAAGAAGGTAAGACTCTTTATCTGAATGTAGGGTGCAGCTAGGTAAATCTGAGTGAATGATGGATGTACATTAATTGAGTTAATTACCTCTGAAAGCTGGCTAACTTAGATTGATTATTGTCCTACTAAACACATTTTCTGACGTAATTATTTTTGAAATTTTGATATTTATTGAAAACCATTTTGGCAATTATAATGAAAACAGAAAACAAAGCCCCTTTTTTTGCTTCGTTGTCAGGTGAATGTATAATATTGTATAACATTGCAATATGTCGTGTTTACTTTCCAAGGGGAAGTCCCATAGAAACATTCATATTTTTCTCCGGGCCTTAAATACGGTATAGAAAAAAGTAGGTTAGTATTGACAAAAGCCAGGCTTATCTAATTATTTCTTCCAAACAGGCACATCAAAAAATAAAATCCAAAGCCAAACAAAATTGTTGCTCTTCTGAGCACTAACCATGGAGAAATCCTAATCCTTACTGTAGTTGGAGGGCTTGTCTGTCGATATTGGCAAAGTATTCAGGCACAGCTCGGAACAGAGACAATTTTGACAGCTCTTCCCTGTATGTTTCTGACAAAGGGGTCCCCGAACTAGGTCTTGCACCTTTGAACTTTGTCCTCTCGGACAGCCTGCAGCAGACCTGTGTGATTTCTTCTGCCTCGTTCAAGAGCATAAATAACTGTCCTCCCCTATTAATTAGTAGGTGCTGGAGAGCAGTGATATATCCTGACCTGGGCCAACTTGGGCTGCATGTCCAGTAGGGGAGTAAATTATCTGCTGTAAAATCAGGGGGCAGATTTCCTCAGTGTATTGCTGCCCAATGGGCCTTTTTCAGAGGAGATCTCTGATCTCTCCATCTGGCACATTTAAACTATAGAGGCTGTGCCGAGTCGGTGAGTAAAATTAGAGCGTGTTGGAACTCCTGGACTCACTGCTGCTGGTAAGCAAAATTAGTGTTTGTTGGAAAGATAACTTGAAAGCATTTTCCTGGTATTAGAATGTATTATTAATTAGGGTAGCCTGCAGGATGTCTGATAACATTTCACAGATGTTGTTTGGCCCCCATCCAATCCTTATGTTTGCCTTTATTTCTTTCCTTTGCATACATTTCATTGCCATCCTTAAAATCGTCAGAGAGCAAAGAACTAGCTTGGGGTGGATAGACTATCCCAAGATTGGGGAGAAGGGTGCAGGAAGGCATTATCCACCACATTGAAGTAGCATAGTAAATCATATCATGCATAAATTATCAGTATATTAACAAATGTTAGGTTATTGTCATAATATTAACAAGTTATTAAACAACAGGGATGATATTCATTTAAGGCACTTTTAAGATGTGTTGGCATTAGGGCTTTTAAAATATACTGTAGTGGTCGAAAGAGACCCCATACCCTTTGGTTTCAGTATATACCTTGTGGCACATTCTGACTTGGCAGAGCGATCATAGCTGGAAGGGGTAGATGTACATCTCTGTGCTGCCTGTATGATGGGAAGCCAGTAGCATTATATGGTAATAAAATTCGTCTACTCCTGGTTTTCACATAACAGATACAAAAAATAAAATCAGATTTATTAATTTCTAAGACGTATGTATAAACTGATTACAATTCTTATAAATACTGCGTACCGTAATTCTGCATATAGGTATATTTGGAGAGAAGAATTGTGTGGATCATTATACTTGTGGAGAAAGATTATTGCTTACCTGTCAGCGTAAATCTTATGAATGATCATTCAGGTGATGCTATTTAGTGTGATCATATACACACTGTATTGCAGATTATATTTGTCAATTGTAGCCTTGAATTTCCCTTGGAAGCTATATTTTTGATTTATAGTTCATACATTTGTTTCCAGGACATTTGGAGAGGTGGCACAGATGAAATGTGATGAAACATAGAGTATAAACTGGAAACAACCAAGAAGATCTAAGTTGTGTTCTTGCAGAAGAAAACACAGCGTTGGCATAGATGTGGCAAATGTTTAGAATATTTGGCCAGGATGCTTCAAATAAACTATTATTTAGTGACTGAATTTGTTAATGCCAATTTTCTTCATGGGGTGGGGGTTTAGTCAGAGCTGATCTAGCTAAATTATAACAACGCAAAAGCATTAGGAATTATAGCATGTTCAGCATCTATTGTGAAACATTTTTTTGAAATGTTACATACATATCAAGGTTAAACATAGCCATGCAAGGTTAGAATCTTTGTTAATTGTTCAGTGGAGGATAATTTATAATGAGCAGGTAACCAGGGTGAGTAGCTTGTGATTTGCTTGGGGTTACTGATAGGGCTTTGCCAGTTGTTTCAATTATTGTGCACAAAATAAAAATAAAAAAACTGGTACTAAACATTATATGTCTCCATATAGGAACTGTGTATGCCAAAACCTAAAATTTTTGATACTTTTTGGAAATAAAAATATTATTAGTTGTCGATTATTGATATGATCACTTAATGGTACAAAGCACAGGTCTTGATTGTACGTATTTTGACTTTGTTATGTGAAGCATGAAGTTTAAAGTGCAGAGTGTATCATAATAATACACACCAACGAAGTAACCCTTGTTTTTGTTGATTTGTAGTATTACAGTTACTTAAAGATGGAGTTGATCCTCATACACTTGTGAATTCTGGGGGCTGCCTGCTACATCTGGTAGGTACTCTCCAGAGCAAATACTGCTTTAATGCAATTGAATGAATTTGTGCCCTTTTCTTTAAACAATGAACTAGTGTTATACTTTCCTGGTCATTGTCTTAAAGAAATGGCCTTAAAGCTGCCTGATCTAAATACCGTCATAAGGGATATAGAGAGTTATATAGGAGTTTGGACTGTCATTTTTTAGAACGGTATCTCACGCTTAAGATAACATCATAATACTGATTTGAACAGAATGACAAAATGGTTTGGATTTTGTTTTTAGCTGAGCAGACATTGCCTGATCCAAAATGTTGTTCAGGAAATAGAGATTAATATTTGATTTAGCAGACTTAATTACAAAAGTGTTTTCTAATGATCAATTAGTCTTTTAAACTCAAAGTTTTATTATCGAATACAATGTGCCATTGAAATGCAGGAGTGATGGTTGCTCATAAAAGACCTTGGGGCAGATCACTCTATTCAGCCACTCTAAGAGTGAATGTACACAGCTCTAAAAGTCACTATTTAGATAATGCAGATAGGTAAAGCCAAAGTCTTCTTGCCTTGAGGATCATCTAACCAAGGATCAGCCCTAGACCAATCTATGTTAGTTTAGTGGACTGCAGTGAGAAAATAACTTTTAAATCAGTTACACAGATATTCTTTATCCTTGACCATTCCCTGCATCTTTTTCAGTGTGCACGATACGACAATGTTTTTGCTGCGGAAATATTAATTGACAGAGGAGTAAATGTAAACCACCAAGATGAAGAACATTGGACACCAATGCATGTAGCTTGTGCTTGTGACAATCCAGATATTGTCCTTCTCCTTCTTCTCGTAAGTATCAAATTATTTGTTACAAAATCAAATTGAAAATATTTCTCAATGTTATAATGAAGACATGGATACATCTGTTTTCAGAAATAGACTATGGCTGAGAGATGCAGATACATGAAGTAGATACATATACAGTATTTTGATGTGTAAGAGGTGCCAGGAACATATAGGGAAAAGAAAAAGTGTTGGTGCGCTAAGCTAGTCTCAGGCTCAAATAATACAAATGTGTAATAAGAGGCCTACCAAACAGGTGTAAGCATGCTGCAAGAAACAGTGTATTGGCTGTACAATGTATACAAGAAACAAAAACTGTCTGCGCTTCTCACCCTAATAAAGTTGGCAACAAATATATAAACAATATAAATGAGAGGTTTTGGTTATATGAATTGGCCAAAGCATAATTAAGCTCACCCGCCACGTCAAGGCACACTCTCAATAGGGTGAGATCCTACTCTCACCTCCTACATAGTGGGCACACAAAGCAGTTTATACTGCTACCAAAACCTTATTAATGTGTTGGGGAGGTGCAATTAAACCTCCTCCCCATTAACCCCCATTAACCCCTGGACAGCAAGCCTGAGACTAGCTTAGCGCACCGACACTTTTTCTTTTCCCTGTTTGCACATATTTGAGGTTGTTGGCTCCTCATCAGTCTGGTTGCAGCTTGCTGTCCAGGGGTTAATAGGGAGGAGGTTTAATTGCACCTCCCCCAACACATTAATAAGGTTTTGGTAGCAGTATAAACTGCTTTGTGTGCCCACTATGTAGGAGGTGAGAGTAGGTTCTCACCCTATTGAGAGTGTGCCTTGACGTGGCGGGTGAGCTTAATTATGCTTTGGCCAATTCATATAACCAAAACCTCTCATTTATATTATGTTTATATATTTGTTGCCAACTTTATTAGGGTAAGAAGCGCAGAAAGTTTTTGTTTCTTGTGCCAGGAACATATGTTTCTAACTATGAGACCGAACTCTTAGATGGTGTTTCTGGAATGCTACTATGTTAAACAAATGATCCAATAAGAGTAAAAGTATTCAAATATTGCCCATGTATCAAAGGTGCTCTTATTAGACAGAGTATGTCACTGTAAGATATCAGGGTGTGCATGTGTTAGTGTATGGTGTATATGAAAGAGTACATGGTGTTAGCAGGTGTATGTGTGCATTGTAAAGAATAGATAGATGAGGACCCCTTGGGGCAGAATAGGATGATGGCTGCAAGTAGCTGTCAAAGCCAAAATGCTGGAGATAGAGAGCATAGTCAAACATAGCCAGGTCAGAACCAGTAGTACATGACCAAGGCAAATCAGCAGACAGGAGATGGGATCAAGGCAAGCGAGGTCAAAACTGTACCGTATTTGCTCGATTATAAGACGAGGTTTTTTCCAGAGCAAATGCTCTGAAAAATACCCCTCGTCTTATAATCGGGGTCGTCTTCTAATCAGACCCCAAAAAAATGGCTGGGGCCATGCTGCTTACCGGTCGCGAGCAGCGTCTCTTCCGTTAGAAGCAGGAGGACAGGAAGCTTGTAGCTTCCTCACAGAACTCTATCTCCCCCTCCCTCCTCTGGGGGCGGGGCCAGAGAAGTTGCTGGTACAGCCGGTCCCCTGCAGAAGTCTTCGAGTGAGAGATCTGCAGTTCAGGTAAGGGGGTGGGGGAGGGTTTTTGGGTAAGTATGTGTGATTAATGTGTGAAGTATGTGTGATTAATGGAATGAATGAGTATTTAAATGTTTGTGAATGTGTGTTTGTGTGTGATAGCATGGATGTGTAAGGGGGGTGGGGGTTGTAGCATGGCATAGGGAGGCTGTAATCCCACTACTATCATCCCCAGGTTCCAGCATGTACTGGCTGCCTTGGCTTGATAGGAGTGTGATTGCTGTTAGCAGCAATCAAACTCCTATCAAGCCAAGGCAGCCAGTACATGCTGGGTTAAAAGGCATATCATGGGGCTGAGTGGCATATAGGGGGTTAAAATGCATTTCTGGACCTCCAGAAATGCATTTTAACCCCCTATATGCCACTCAGCCCCATGATATGCATATATACCTCCAGAAATGCATTTTAACCCCCTATATGCCACTCAGCCCCATGATATGCCTTTTAACCCCCTATATGCCAGAGTGGCATATAGGGGTATAAGGCATATCATGGGGCAGAGTGGCAAATAGGGGGGGTATAAAGCATTTCTGGGGGCAGAGTGGCATAACTGGGGGGGGCAGGTTGGCAAATAAAAGGAAATTTAAAAAATATATTTACATGAATTAATATTTACTGGTAAAACTTTTTTTCCTATAGGGTCGTCTTATATTCAGGCTTTTTGTTTTTTTCCTAAATTAATATTTTGATTTTGGGGGGTCGTCTTATAATCGGGGTCGTCTTATAATCGAGCAAATACGGTAATTAAAATTACCAAAATAACACAGGGATGCTATAGCAATGTTGCACCAACCAAGGGTGACGTACAAACGCAGGTCCTTGGTTAATATAGTCCATAAAGGCTGAAATTAAGGGGTCATTCTAGAGCATATGACGTCATATGCATGCACCTGGTTTGTCTCGTGGGTGTACGAGCAGACGTGCAGTGTGCATTACAGGGGGTGGAGAAGAAATACTGCACCTATGTGCCACCAACTCAAGGCTCCCCCTGCCATGTAGTAAAAGTACCCTAACTGATATTGTTAAAATGAAAAAGCACGCATGGTTAGTATGGTTAACTTTCTCCTCTATCTTTCCAAGAACCTAGAATCCACAGTAGCCAAATTCTGTTGTCTTGTTAATATCATCTGTCATCAATTGGTTCTGTGTGCTTTGTACAACAAGTGAGTCTATTTAAAATGCATAAAAGCTGTGATTCCTGAAATATGTAATATTTTAGTAATTAGTACATTAAAATGCAGGAAATAAATTCCAAAAATAGTAGAAGTGAGGGTTTTTTCAGGTACACAATATCATCAAAGTTGTTTTTTTTGGTCTTACATTTGATTTGCTTGTGGGGCAGGTCAGTTTGGGATTTATTCATTATGAAGTTCAGGTAGCAGTTCAGGTAGCAGAGAAAATAGGATGAATATTTTTTAAGAAAGCAAACACAAAAACCTTTCTTGTACCAATAAATCTTTCTGTTTAGAAAATTGCTCCTTTTCCCGCATGGTTGTTCTTTCTTCCTATTGTTCCTACGTTTAATTATGTTAATCAATTTCCCAATTATAATTTGTTTGCCGACTGATTCACAGACTAAATTGCTAGAGGTCTGCAAGCTTCTTGTTTGACATACAATGTTAGTAACAATATTGTACATCGGCGCAGGATAGAAAAATACAAATCCTGAAGAATTGTGGCACAATTAAAATGTATTTGAAAACAAATATTGAATCAAAATTGGATTCTGGTGTGGAGTTTGTTTAACGGATGTCTTTGAGTTTGTGTGCTAGCAAACGTGTGTGAGTACGAATGTGTATGTGTAAGTGGTATGAGATGACGTGTGTGTTAGTAAATTCGTACAAGTATGTGTAAGCATGTGTATGTGTTAGCCCCAGTCTGTACATATATGTGCCAATGTGTATGTTGGGGGGGGCAAGAGGCTGATGGGGCCACTTGGCTTTACTTACTCCGGGCCAGAAGGTGTCAGCCCTCCCCTGCCCCCAAATGCATTTCAAATACTTTCAAATATTGGCTATAAAACAACACACTGTAGATGTCAAGTTGCATTTTTTTAGGAAAATGGTCTATGTATTACTTATTTAGGATGAAAGGATTAAAACATGAAGTGATTATTTAATTCTGCAGTAGCGGCGTACCAGACTGCGACATGACTTGAGAGATATCTTTATCATTGTCAAGCCTCTGTGGAATGTGTTTATGTGTTTGGAATTGGTTCTCTCCTCTCTTAACCCAAAGCATTTTTCCCAGTGAGTGCACATCTGATATCAGTAATTGCATAGCCCCAAGGCCACGCTTCTTCATACAGTGTAGCTAATGGGTAGCATTGGATGCCGAATGTTAATGTGGGCTGCTGGCAATGTTTGCTGTAAACTTTTGTAAAAGTTGAAATAGAAACAAAAGGCAAGTCATCCTGAAAGTCATTGACTTGTGAAGTTATTACCAGCTCTAAATTGTATAAAATTATATAATAAAAGCTGCCACTCTTTCATGGGCATAATTTACAGAATTTAAAATAAACAGTAATGTAATGGCAATCTGATCTGTTCATTTGTAAGGTCAAGAATGTGCAATCTAACCTGTAAAGTAACAATTAATATTTCTCTCTCTTTGTATATTTTAATGCAATTTGTAATTTATTCAAATTAGTAGAAACGGAAAAAAAATCAATGACGTATTAAGACGTTGATAAGAACATTGTTACAGGGCCCTTCAATACAGAATTTATATGCTTTTCGGTTTTATTATTATTTACTTCAACATTCAAGGTGGGAAATTGAACCTTTTTATACAAAATTAACATTGGCACTTCAGCAGATCTGATCCCTGCCTATATTACAGGCATTGATCACTGGAACCATGAGATCAGCTGCTAGTTTAGTTAGTTAGTTAAAGAAAAAATGTCGGTGCGCTAAGCTAGTCACAGGCTCAAATAATACAAATGTGTAATACGAGGCCTACCAAACAGGTGTAAGCATGCTGCAAGAAACAGAGGTTGTTGGCTCCTCATCAGTCTGGTTGCAGCTTGCTGTCCAGGGGTTAATAGGGAGGAGGTTTAATTGCACCTCCCCCAACACATTAATAAGGTTTTGGTAGCAGTATAAACTGCTTTGTGTGCCCACTATGTAGGAGGTGAGAGTAGGTTCTCGCCCTATTGAGAGTGTGCCTTGACGTGGCGGGTGAGCTTAATTATGCTTTGGCCAATTCATATAACCAAAACCTCTCATTTATATTATGTTTATATATTTGTTGCCAACTTTATTAGGGTAAGAAGCGCAGACAGTTTTTGTTTTTAGTTAGTTAGTTAGCCAACAAGAGCCATTGTCTGATTGTTTCCAGCATGCAGAAATCGAACATTGTAATGTAACTGTATTTGTAATTGTATAAAAATCTCCTTATATAAATAGTCTAATTAAACCAAATAGGAACCAAATCATCTTTCAGGAGGACATTGTTACATACTATCACATGGTTGTTCTAAACTTCTATCAAACTAAAATCTTTAGTAAACTAACGAATTGGTAGTGCAAATTAAGTTTGGTAACCATGGATTGAGACATTTATTGAGAAATAACCATTTTGATCCGAAACAGCATACGCGGTACATCTAGCATTATTGCAAGTACGTAAAAGACCAATCATTCTTAATAATGCTTTGCCATCGGCAGCAAATTACTTTTTAATCCATTGTAAATATATCTTTGGATAACCAAGATTGTATGTCATTTAATTCACATTACTTAAAAAAAATGCATCTAAAGTGCATATTCTGTAGACATAAAATACAGAAGCTATACAGTCCATCATCATACATTTTCATAACATGCCACATTTTATAACAAGTTTGATTTGGCCTCTTTTGTTAAACAATGCATTGTGCTCACAAATCAGAAAATATAGAAATTTGCATGATTTCAGTGTAGTTAAGCCACTCAAAGAATATATTTTCTGCGCAGAAAGAATTATAATCAGGATCGCAGCCACTTTTGTCCATAGAAAGCACTCTGATGCTAAAAGCCATTTTAAAAGCTGTTGGTCCTCTAAAAATATTTTAGCATGTTAATCAAATAAACCTCGGTAGGTTTTACTTGATTAAAGTCTTAAATTCAGCAAAGCATATAAGACAGCACCCCAGTTCTACTTCCATGTTCAAGTCCACTGCATTTCATTTGTATGCACATTTATGCTATCTGAATGCTGGTGTCCTCACACGCAATCACACATGCAGGGTAATGAATCCCCAAGCTGCTTGCTTTTTTCTATTTGCATCTGCCCAGTTTGCCCACAGTGAAGTGATGTTTTTGCTTGTGCTAGTGTGAAGTCTTAATCTGTGAATGCAAGCTTGCTGCTTACCAGTTTGTACATTATGCAGTGCAGGTCTGGGCACCTTTTTAAAAAAAAAAAAAAAAAAAAATACACTAGAAAGGGCAGAGGCAGGTTGTACAAGTAATAAAGAGAATATAAGAAAGGCTATAGAAGGTGCATTTTATTTACAGTAGAAAAAAGGGGTCATAGCGATAACATTATAGCATACAAGCAAACAAGCATGGTACAATACAAGCAAACTCCCTTTAAACACCTACTCCCTCTACCACCATACTCATACATTCATTCTCCTGCTCCTCCTCTCCCTCTCGCAGGCTCCACTAACCCTATGCTCATTCCTGAAACTCCAACACCATACACTGACACACAAACTCACAATAACAATGACACCCTGACACACATGCTTACATCAAATAATAACACACTCTCTAACACTGCTAACTCTATTCATTTACACAATCTAACACCATACCATAGCAGACACACACATGTTCACAAACATTAGCACTGTGGAGCAACACTTGCTAACACCATACACTCATGCACACGTATGCTAACTCATACACCAATACACACACTCTAACACTACATGTGGATATATACACTCATGCTAATGCCATACAGTAACACACACAAACTGATTCTTAACATATATATAATTATATATAAATATATATATATTGTGTTATGTGTGTGTGTATATATAGTGTTAGAGTCAGTGTGTATATTATATTTAAAATATACACTTAATATACATACTGACTCTAACACATACTTACACACAGACATACTAACATACACACAATAACATACCTACACCGGCAGTAACAAATTTACACACACTACTGTACTTCACACGTATACTTACATAGGCCTGCAGCACCAGCCTATCGGTATGTCTGGAGGGGAGTGTTGGTGGAGCCTCTGAAGGCCTCCTTTACGCCCTGCGGCCAAACAAGGGGGCCTGGCCTCTTGAAGGCGCACCCCTAATGGCGGCCCTAATCCATTAAGACTTTAGAAATGATATTTTCACCCAAAGTAGTGAAAAGGGTTCTGTACAGTAAGAGGCACAATTACACATTGTTTCAATGTACTGTTATTGCCTTCCTCTAGATCAGCAGCAAGGTTGAACTTAATGGACTTGCATCTATGTCACTATGTATTATGAGTCCCCGAATCATAGCTTGCTCAGCTGAAGTTCAAGGTCGATTAGCAAGTCTGAATAAAGAGCAGTGTAGTCTTCAGGGAATGGATCAGTATAGCTGCATTACGTTACATAGCCCAACCAATCTACATGATGGCAAATAAAATAGTTCTGACGATTTTTAAAATATCTTATTTGATAATTATGGGCATTATGGTTACTATATGTTCATTTTTCATACAGGACAGATGGTTTGCTATAAAATGGAGATATTGTTTAAAGAATACAGGTGTTCTTTCTGGGGAGCTTTTTTGTGCTGTGGCACTTGCTAGTTCCTTTTCATCAGATGTAAGGCAGGTGGAAATAGAAATAATTTGACTATCCTTTTGATGTGTGTTTTTAAAATTAGCTATTAATAAGATCACATTGTCCATCCCAAACTAATATCACAGAAATGATTTATGTACCAATCACGGGGAGAACAAAAAAAAGATTTGGGAAACTTTGAAGAATATTTAAGTGAAAGGAAAGTAATCTCCCGGGAACCATAAATTTACTTAAGGTGATGCAATGTCTTCATCCCCCTGCCTTTACATTGTGGGTTACCTACAAGCTGAGAAGGCCAGTTGCCCCAGGAGCTGCACGACGAGGGGCATGCTTCAGCCACCAGGTGGCAGTGCCCTTGTGTCACCTTCTGCTATAAGAAATGGGTATGACATCAGAACAGATTTTAAAGTAAAATTTAAAATAACTATTAAAATACTTTCTATACAATATTTTTTTTTTTTTTTTTTTGCTTTTAGTCAGGGGCCAATGTTCTGCTGCAAGATGTGAATGGAAACATAGCCCTTGACTATGCCACAGAAGGAACAGAATCCAGCTGTATACTTTTAACCTATCTAGAAGAAAATGGTATGTAACGACAATGTATAGTTTTACCTTTTTGCATTGGTTAACTTGACATAAACAAGGATTTGTTAGCATAACATATCCAAGAATCTCCAGTGCACATGTCCTCATTAATGGCTTGTTATAAATTATGTTTGCATCTACTCATTGCTGACATATACATAGAGTCTACACAAGATTATCATGAACCAATTTAATAAATGGCTTCCAAGCCATTACAATTTTAAGGAAAAGGTCATATGCGGAGCTTCATTAATTTAATAATTTAGAACCTACTAATGCCTACCTTTAGACTTGTAGCATTTAGGTTAGTAATTGTATTAACTCACAGTTCGCATTATTCCAGTAGTTTACTTATATTTAACTTTTCTAAATTTAAAGCTTAATACTTTTTGAAACACATTTTAAATTATTCCTTAATCCTTCAGTTTTTTCTTTACAATTTTTTTTCCTAGGAATCGATCTGCCCTCTTTACAGCAGATGAGGACGCAGAGAGCAAAGGTCATGTTATCTGATGTTAAACAGCTGATAGCTTCCAATGGAAGCGTTAATGAAAGAAATGACGAAGGAGTCACTCTTGTGAGTTTTTTAAATTCAATAATATTATTAACATTTATTTTTTGATCTTTCTTACCCATTGAATTATTTTACCACCTGTTTCTTTGCACAGTTCCAACAGCTGCTTTTATATTACTCTTGGCAGTTGTTGGGTGTTACATGACAGTGACAAGTCTCTAACATTATTGTTGTGTTGGATATACAGCTACACATAGCATGTGCGTGTGGCTACAAAGATGTGGTCTATGAACTCTTAGAACACGGTGCTGACCCAGATTCTATTGACAATCTCTACTGGACCCCGCTTCATTTAGCTGCAAAATATGGACAGGTAAACTACTGACTTTTTTCCTTAATTTATTATTTACATATTTTACTTGCTTTGAGCCCATAATATTGAAATACTGAAATGATTACACATATTGCGAGAAAAAAAATTGTTCTTAATTTTTAGATATGAGTAAAGTAGATAAATTAAGCCTACCAAAGACTAGCAAAGTGAAACAGATACTAGTTATCAAACAGCTTTTGTAGTAAAAGGTCTGTGACAGACGGTTCAAACAAATGTATCCTGCCACTTTGCAAATGCTTCTGTAGATTAATTATTTTTCTTCTGTGGAAAATGACAGCAGAGCGTGAGTGTAAAAAGAAAATGTAGGCATCCATTTGTGCAGACCCATTAGGGAATTGTGATAATAGGTAATAATATATTGCTAATGTACCAAATAGCAAAGGTTCAAACTTTTCTAAATTTTCACTGCCTTTTACATGACATTCTTTTTGTATTGCTATTTTATCTTGTAATGACAGTTTGTATATTGTCTCATTTTGATTAGATTGAAATATATAATTTAGCAGAAAGACCTGATTGTCTAGTATTTTTTTTATATTTCGAAGGTTAAAGGTACAATTTAATGTTCATTACAGCCCAAGCAACAAAGAAGGCTACAGACGAAGTATTACTAAGCATTCTATAACAAAAAAAACCTTACCTTCTTAAAACCTTACAGCTCCAGCGCTGTAGAGTACCATCCACGCTGATGTCTGTGATTTGCACCAGTTTTGGCTGGTTGATGACAATCACTGGCAGGGAAATTAAAAATCAATGGGGTACTTTCTGCACACGCAATGTTTCATCACCTTGAAACCTTTGAGTGAGCCTGAGCTGGCTGATGGCAAGTATACTGCGCAAGCACAATGGCAAGCAGTACATGCCTTTGGCCAAACACATCTTCTGCAAGCCAAGGAGCTGGGAAGCAGGCGACTGCATAGGGGGACTTCAGATGAATTTATCTATTCATTATTATACATCTGTAAATAGTATGAATTGTGTGATAATTTTATGTACATTTACAAATGTTTACCTTTTCTATTTCTAAAAGACAAACCTGGTGAAAATGCTCTTGCTTCATCAAGCAAACCCCAACATTCTAAACTGCAATGAGGATAAACCCTCAGGTTGGTAGGATTACATTAATTCCAGTGTCTACGCAGCGTTTTCTTTTTTCTTTTTAACTCCCCACAATGTCCACCTTATCATTCCTTATTGCATTTATCTACATGAAGGAGGGAATTGACAGCTTTAGAAACAACCTCTGTCTACTATAAATTTCTAACACTAAGCTAAGCAATTCATGATACTATTAGCTTATTGAGAAGGGCCCCAGGTTTTGTTCTTGATATTATGTTAGTAAAAGATTAACAAAGACAGCATAGTGATAAATGCCCCATCCCCCTGGCTGCCCTGATTTTAAGATTTTGCAGGGCCACCAGAATTGTTTTTGTTTTGTTTATATGTATTCACTTTCAGTTCTACCATAGCCACCATGCTCTCTAAGAGACAAGGATTTTGTCTACTAGTTTTACTAATGGTTAAACTATGAATGGATACTTTTTCCGGTCACTCATATGTGTGTCTTGGACAGGGCTACATATGGAGGATGTTGTAGGCTGCCTGTGCACAAATAATAATTCTCGAATTCCATTCCACCAAGGGAAACCTTGCCACTTTTTAATAACAAGTTAAGTTTATGTTTATGTGCTTTTAGCTGTTTCAATTTCCCATCTAGTAGAGTGGGAATTTAATGTTTATTTCAGTTAAGGTATTATAAAAGGTAATGTTGGGTATGTCAAGATTTAGGAGATAGCTTTTCCAACTTCTGTTGTTCCCATACGATTCCAAGTTCAACCTTCTTAAGAGTTATAAATGGCTTAGTAAATGAAAGGATACATGGAAATTACTCTAATACATAAACGAAAAGATCTCTTTCTATTTAGAATATTTATCTGTTCACCTTTTATTATAGATATTGCTGCAACAGAAACTATTCAAGACATTTTACTAAAAGCTGAAGCTCTGTCAGAGGAAAGAAAGAAAAGTCTTACATCTTTATCTACTGTGCTCCAAGTGGAACCATATGAAGAGATCTTGCAAGATATTCCACTAGTTGCTAATAAGCTGTAAGTGATCATGTATTACTAAGCAGAATATAATGTATTTATAGTGCATTATATTGCATTTATTTATATAGAACCAGCCGATTCCCTAGCACTGTTACAACAGCGGCAGTAGAATATTTTAAAATCACAAACAATAACAAACTGGTACAGAAAAGAGGGCTCTGCTCTTGCAAGCTTACAGTGTAGTCAGTGGTTGAGGGGGAAGTGAAACAGTAGGAGAGGGCTGCTTGGATGAGGGTGAGTTGGTAGAGTCATGATGATCTGTAGAGGTTGTGGGTCATTCAGATGGCTTGATTATAATGCTGGCTGAAAGTATTAGGAACCAGGCCATCACCATTGTGCACCCTTCCAGAGACAGATTATGATATCCACCTCTAGAGGAGCCGGCTCGGTTGGGAGGATGAAAGATCTCCCTCTAACCGACTTAAATTCAGTCAAGTCTTTTAATGCAAACCTCCGATCCTGCTCCCTTACAATGCATGCCGGCAACTGATGCTGTGCGTCGAGATTTGACATCGTATCCCGGCGCACAACACTAAAGCCGCGCCCACCGCACTGGAAGGACACAGAATAAGAAGAGCCAAAAGGAAGAACGAAGAGGAGTAGGTGGATGAGAAAAAGTGACAGTGATGGAGGAAAGGTAGGGAGACATTCAGAGAAAAAGAGAGAGAGGGAGGGAGAGAGAAAGCATTAGTAATTGTGTGAGAGTGATGGGAGTTATACTGTACTATTGTCAATGTCTTGTTCAGTGTATAGTGGTGGAAATTATGCTGTACTACCATCAGTGCCTGGTGAATATGTGGTGATCATAACTCCCATCACTTTATACTGACCCAGAGATTACATTATATGAATGTATACAGCACCAGCAGATTCCGTAGCCCTGTTACATTTAGCCAGTAAAATAAAAAATCACATAACAAGCCAACACAAAAGGGCTCTTGCGGGCTTACAATCTAGTTGACAGTGGTACAGCATAATGATAGCAGTTAGGAAGAAAGGTTGTATGCTTCCTGAAAAAAGTTAATTAATTAATATGGGCATATCCTTTGTGATACATAAAGGATCACATTGGTCTAAACAGTCTCACTTGCAAACAATAGATTGTACATTAGATGTAAGCTATGAGTGCAGTATGTATATGACATAAAATATTATATATATATATACCCAGACACCGGAGAATCCTCTTGGGAAAAATGGAAGAATTGGGAGGCATGTATATATATATACCGTATTTGCTCGATTATAAGACGAGGTTTTTTCCAGAGCAAATGCTCTGAAAAATACCCCTCGTCTTATAATCGGGGTCGTCTTCTCAGACCCCCCAAAAAATGTCTGCTGGGGCCATGCTGCTTACCGGTCGCGAGCAGCGTCTCTTCTGTTAGAAGCAGGAGGACAGGAAGCTTGCAGCGTCCTCACAGAGCTCTATCTCCCCCTCCCTCCTCTGGGGGCGGGGCCAGAGAAGTTGCTCTACAGCCGGTCCCCTTCAGAAGTCTTCGAGTGAGAGATCTGCAGTTCAGGTAAGGGGGTGGGGGAGGGTTTTTGGGTAAGTATGTGTGATTAATGTGTGTTTAATGTGTGAAGTATGTGTGATTAATGGAATGAATGAGTATTTAAATGTGTTTGTGTGTGATAGCATGGATGTGTAAGGGGGGTGGGGGTTGTAGCATGGCATAGGGAGGCTGTAATCCCACTACTATCATCCCCAGGTTCCAGCATGTACTGGCTGCCTTGGCTTGATAGGAGTGTGATTGCTGTTAGCAGTTTGATATATATATCAAACTGCTAACAGCAATCACACTCCTATCAAGCCAAGGCAGCCAGTACATGCTGGGTTAAAAGGCATATCATGGGGCTGAGTGGCATATAGGGGGTTAAAATGCATTTCTGGACCTCCAGAAATGCATTTTAACCCCCTATATGCCACTCAGCCCCATGATATGCCTATATACCTCCAGAAATGCATTTTAACCCCCTATATGCCACTCAGCCCCATGATATGCCTTTTAACCCCCTATATGCCAGAGTGGCATATAGGGGTATAAGGCATATCATGGGGCAGAGTGGCAAATAGGGGGGTATAAAGCATTTCTGGGGGCAGAGTGGCATAACTGGGGGGGGCAGGTTGGCAAATAAAAGGAAATTTAAAAAATATATTTTTCTCAATCATAGCTTTTATTAAACATGAAAAAATAATTTACATGAATTAATATTTACTGGTAAAACTTTTTTCCTATAGGGTCGTCTTATATTCAGGCTTTTTGTTTTTTTCCTAAATTAATATTTTGATTTTGGGGGGTCGTCTTATAATCGGGGTCGTCTTATAATCGAGCAAATACGGTATATATATATATATATATATATATATATATATATACACACACAAATCCACAAGGCTTGCACTCACTTTTCTGCATCAATTAATTTCACCTGCCCGGGTGCGATGCCTGGCGGCAACATATGTATTCACATTGACAAAACCCTGAAACTAAGTGCCACTTCCACACATCTTAGATATGGTACTATGGTACTATGGTAATAAGGCTTAAGAGCACTGATTTATTTACATATGAAAAACCCCAAAACTAAATCATAAAAATAAGGATCCCACTAGAGCCGTCTCTGTCTATACTTTACTGACTCAAGCTGACCAAGCCTAAAGACTCACTAACCTGAACTTTCCTGCCAGACCCAGGTAAGCCAGCTTATCCTCCCCCAGATACAACACATAGGTCTAGGCAGTAATGCCACACTTGGCTTAGGTCCTCTCCTTATCTTGAGAACACAGGGGGACTTTCTCTCCACTTAATAATCTCCCTGATTGTGAGGCTTCAAGGTTTTAAATATCCATGTCCTGTACTAGTTGGAGGCGTCATGAAAATCCCAGACTTTTCACTCTGAAGAATGGAACATTAGCCCACCATGCACAAAATCATCCACAAGATCAACACAAAATATCTCCCCCTTCACGGAAGCACTGCAATTTTGGTGAACTTCCTCCAAAATCCCAGCAATTTCTGTGACCTCCTCTCCCCCAATTGAATGATCAGGGGAGAGAACATCAGCGGAAGCACCACCATTTTGGAGGAAGTTCGCCCCAGGTTATGTCCACAGAGATGCTGACGAACATAGAAGAGAGAAGATAAAAGAGAGAAAATGAAGAATAAGAAGATGCAGAAGTTGAAGCAGATGCGAAAGTGGTCAGCAGAGAAGGTAGGGATACACGTAGACCAGGGGTATCCTGGGCCACTTCATCAGAATTGTATACGTGTGAGGGCCGCACTCATTTTTCACTGTAATTTTTAGCCTTTATTAAGATATGCTATGTTTCCATACATTATTATTGTATACCTGCAAATACGGGATTTGTATGTCTGATTCTATGCCTCCAGAGTTCACATGTGAACAATAATAATAACAATATATATATATATATATATATATATATATATATATATATATATATCTATATATATATATATATATATATATATATATATATATATATATATATATATAGATATATATATATATATATATATATATATATATATATATATGATCGCTAACAGCAATCACACTCCTATCATGCCAAGTCAGCTAGTACATGCTGGAATCTGGGTATGCCTGGGCATGATAGGAGTGTGATTTCTGTTAACAATCATATATATATATATATATATATATATATATAATATATTAATATTGTTATTGAATTTTTTTGTCCTATTTTGCTGTGTTACTTACTTTAAATAAAAGTGTGAGATTTTTTTATGGTGGGGGGTCATATTTGGTTTCGAACAGGTAAATGCTGGATTTTTAGTCCAGAATTTTCGTTTCTGTGCATCCCTAAGCCAGACAATGAAGTGTACCCCCATCAATGTCTGCCTCAGTATATAGTGATAGGTGTAATGCTGTACCACCGTCAATGTCTGCCTCAGTATATAATGATAACAGTAATGCTGTAGCACCTTCAATGTCTGCGCTAGTATATAACGATAGAAGCTATGCAGTTTTAAAGTGTGTGTGGGGGGGTGCCACATACAGGATCCGCCCCAGGTGCCAAATACTCTAGGTACGCCCCTGCATATATCAATCATTTTAAAATATCCCATTATACCATTATATCAGTAAAAAATATATTTCTGTCTTATATGAATCTAAATAGTAAGGCCTGACTGAGACACCTGACAAGAGATGGATCACTGACTCACCTAGAGGCACTTTAACAAGTGGTTGCGTGCTCCTTTCCTACTTAAATATCATCAAATATGACATCTAATTTCTCACAAGTTTCTCACAATGCCATTCAGGACTGATGAATTTTAAGAACCTGAGACTTAGAGAGAGGAAAGAGGTGGCAGAGAGAGTGAAGGGGGGGGATGTCCAAGACAGGTAAATACATTAGTGCAAAATACTATATATTATTCAGCTATCATTCTTTGGTGGAATCTGACAGATTGTGGCAAGCTTTATGAGGGAAGAAGGAGATGAGGATATTTCAGCATCCTTTTGTAAAATAGATGCTTACTTTTAAACAATACAGTCATGGAAATTGAATCAAATGAGTTAATCAATAGAGTCAGCATCAATTAAAACTGTCTTTAAAATGGAAGATATTCTGTGTGACAGGTAACGTATTTATTTGTGTTGTAGTTCAACACCCTGTGTATATTTTATTTAACTTTAAAACTTCTTGCAACAGAACTTTAAATTAAGTATTGATTTACCTTTCTTGTAAAATCTACTCTCATGAATATTCCGTTTATGTCTGCTTTGCAGGAAGTGGACTGAATTACAATAACTTTTCATTTAAAAAAAGTTAAATCCATCTTCACTAATAATTGCCTCTCTTTCACAGAAACTTTGATTGCTTTCCTCTTCCATTTTGATGTATTTATTCGTATATCTTGTTTTACAGACGTCCTCTGGCTTTACCGATATCAAAGCAGGATAGTTTACTGGAGAAAGACACAATGTTCAAAGATTCAGGAAAAATGTTACACAAGTACTATTCCCAAGAAAATGGATCTGAAAAATTAATTGTTAGTAGCACAACCAAATTAGAACAGGTAATGGAAAGAACATTTTGATGTTACTGAGAACATAATGCTGTTATCTCTGAAGACTATTCCCAGAGTGGCCCTTTCTAGTTTATAAACCACCTCTGTCAACTTCAAATTGACAATATTGAGTCTGACAATATTACATTATTAACTCTTGTAGCTCAATACTGAATATACGTACTAACAGTAGGGATTGTGCTATGTTTTTAGAGTGCCCTAAATGAAAATATCTATGGGCCTATCTCTAACCTAAGTGATGGAATTGAATTAATATTTTTGTGTGTATGCATACAAATACACTATAGTGATTTCAAAAGTAATGTTATAAAAATCTTGCTTACCTCTAATCCATAAACAGATCTTGCTCCCAATGGTAGCCTTAGGTAACTGCTTAAGCTGGCCATAGATTTGTGCCACCTACGAGTAATAGCTTAAATAGATATAATGCCAAAAAAAGTCAAACCATGGCTACTTCTTTGTTCCTTTTGTCATCTTTTAGTGTAAGGATCTGTGCTTCCTTATGTAATCCTATGCATGAATAACATCATGCACAACCATTTTACGTAAACGTCTGAGTGCCAAAGAAAAAGTAACTTGTATTACTAAAAAATCAATACACTTTAGTAAATAATACAATTACCATATCCACTGTCTCATAATTGACGAATGGTGGACTGCTTATTATTTTTTCCCAAATACTTATAGAATGTACAAGGAAGAGCTTGTTTGTGCACCCAGTAATAATTAAACAACTGGTATTTATGCCTTTATAATCATTTAGTAAATATTTTATAGGAGATTAGAACTTTAACTGTAAAATAAATTATAGTATTTTTTAGCTCATTGTAGAACTGAAGCAAGGTTGTTGCTGTCTTGTATTTGCTGACTTGAAAGCACACCCCATCTATTATATTCCCTTTAATGCATATAATAGCTGAGTAGACCCTTTAAATTTCCATGTCATCCCCATATGTATTCTCTCTGTGGGAAATTTTGGTCACCACATTCGGAGAATCGCACTGCAATCCCGAATCTGCAGCTTCTCCTAAGAACAAGTGCTATCATTTTATTTTTTTAACAAGTTAGTAAATACATATTTAAGTAATTACAATGTACTTTAATATGCATTCCTTGTTGGAAGACATGTACTGTTTCTTTAACAGTTAATAACTTAACGACAACAAAACGGTAACAGGGAGTTAAACGATCATTAAACATACAAATCAAAGCTGAAACTATGTGAACTTGATAGAGGTCTCTAACAAATCCTAGTTAAAGCTTTTCTGTAATTAGAGTTTTAAAAACATGTAGTTAGAACAACTGACAAAAGAAATGAGTTTTTCTTAGTGAGACTCCATTAATCAAAAGGCTCCTGCTGCGTAAGAGATTTCAGGCTGTAATTTTGCAGCACTTGGTTGTATTGTCAATCATCTTTCAGTTTGCCCGTGTTTCAGTGAATATTTTCTTCAAAATAATGCAAATACGAATCTCATAATAAAAGCAATTTGGCACTTTTTTTTTCTTATAGCACATAAAATAAAATATGGATGTTCTTTCATTTTCTTTATTTTTTTCCCCTCCAGATCAAATTAATGCCTGCAGCTGCAAATGATGACTTGGCCACACTGAGCGAGCTCACAGACAGCAGCCTGTTGTATGAGATCCAAAAACGTTTTAATAATAATCAAATATACGTAAGTCAATTATATATATTGAAGTGGTCAAAATTAAGGAACCTGTTACTGTCTGAAAATCAGCTTTGGTGTTATGAAAAAAAAAAAGATTAAATGTACCTCTGCCCTATTTATCCTTCCAAATATGCAGATTAAATACTTACCTTTTATACACGGATAAGTACCTAAATATGAATAACTGGCGATAGAGGTTATATTACTAAAACCTGGTGTGGTAGCTATAAACAAGAGAAATTAGAATAGAAATAGGATAGGGTACTTGCTTTCTTTTGTGTATTGCTAAATACTTACCTTCTTACAATTATTTCTATGTAAGCCAATATAAAGTTCCAGTCACAATCCCTGAGTTTGTACCATAGACAGAAAATTAGTTGAAAGTGAGAGAAGGTGAGATAATTAACAAAAATAATAGGACACATCATGAAGATAGTAGTAGGGGACTTAGGGGTACCTTAATAAAATAGTGTTTTTACATGAAGGCCGATAGATTCATGGAGCAGCCAGGTGCTGGAAGGTAATACTGAAGAGGAGAAGTTATCATTAACAAACACACAGCTACTCTGAATAAGGAATAGGAACAAGAATGGTATGCTTTTCAGAAGGTGGATTCGAAGATAAAATGGACCAGTCCTCTGCTGTCAAAATCCAATGTTTCTGTGCTTGTGCATGGTGGTGATAGCGTTTACATGCAATTTGCTTTTATCAAACTTATTATATATATATATATATATATATATATATATAATCCCTTTTTACAGATATGGATTTACGTGTACATTGTGCTACTCAAGTTTTATGGTCAATATTATTGGCACCCTTGAATATTTAGTACATAATGTACAACATCCTCTGAACAAAATGTGCAGTGAAACAGCTTTGGTCTATTTTAATACAGAATTGCATAGGATAACACAATAAAGAACAAAGAAATTGGAGGAAAAGGAATAACAATGAACACATTGCTATGGCATGATTACTTGCATGCCTTTGAAGAACTCAAGTTGGTTTGAAAAGAAGAACTAGAATGTCATTGCTGTGAAATTAGACTTATCAATGCTCGAGGCTTGAAATGAATCAATGATAGTTTAATGCTGAAAAAGACCACTTTTATTTCCTGCTCCCTTTTCGCAATAGTGACGGTAAGAGAGCTGTCGGAGACCACCAGAAACAATATCACTAAACATAAGAATATTAAAGGGTACAAGGTCATCTCTAAAGACTTTGGCATCCCAACAGTTCGCTATGTTATAAAGTAGGTAGCTGGTTATGAGACTTCGTGGGACATAATTGAGGAAAATTGATCAAAAGGTGTCTTCAAAGGGAATCATGAAATTGGAGAATTACCAAGTTATTTTGGAACAAAATGCATTGCCCAGTCTCATATAACTAGGTATGAGTCAAAGATCATGGGTCATCCAGCAGGACAGTGATTCAAAGCACACAATGAGTCCTCACCTCAAACTTACCGAAAACCTTTGGGGGAAAAACTACAATCTTTCACCGGGAAAAGGAATACTGCAATATTCCTAAATAAAATGCAAATGAGGAGTAGAAGAAACTGCCAGCCGACAGGTACAACCTTAAAGACGCCTACAAGAAACATTTTGGAGCTGCCATTATTGCAGCAAATATCAGGGAAGGGTGCCATTAATGCGTTCCAGGTCATATTTTATGTTTTCCAGGTCATATTTTATGTTTCTTCTGTGAAATACATTTGGATCCAATACCTTTGGACATCTCATTAATATATTCTGATGATACATTATTTCTGAAGATATTGGACATGATGCATTAAATATTTGTGGGTCCCAATAACATTGACCATAAATGTATATTTTTATCCAGCTAGATATGCATTAGATTACCTCTGCAAAGGTACGACTCATTTCAGCAGGAAATGGAACGTGTCCTGTAAAAACTGTATAAACAATAAGCATACTATAATATTAGATACAGGATGTAAAGACAAATGAGAAAAACTAATTTAGAACTTTGTAGATAAGGATTGGACAGAGTACAAAGTAATCTATGGAATGTCAGTGTTGAAGCTGTGTTGCCAGCCCCTGAATGTAGACTGTCTGGCTACGCTTCTCGTTTCTCATTCTGTACCGTGCCTCTGGACCTGGCTCTGTACCTACTCCCACTTCTTGTGTGATTTGTGGCTTGTAAGATTGTGTTGTGGAAGGGTGTGTGTTCCCTCCAACTGGACTCCACCATTAGACTGTGTCCTTGTCTGGGAACCTAATAGGTAGTTCAAATTAGCATTTATATTTGTGACTGCATATGTTGATAAATGCCATGTATCAATTTGCACATGTATGTGTCTGCATGTAAGTGTGTAAGAGAACACACAAATGTAATTGTATGCTGAGTGTCAGTTTTCATAATTGTGTCAGTATATGTGTAAGTTTTAGTATGTGTTGAGTGTTTAAATGAATGTAAATGTAAGTAAGCGTAGCCATGCGTACATCTGGCTTTCTTGGGGCAGTCATAGAAAAAGAGAATTTGACAGCAGATAAAAACCATTTGGTCCATCTAGTCTGCCACATGTAGTCATGTCTGATTTTTAAGGCATTGTCCCGCTGTCCTGGGTAGCCATGGGGATTACGGCCCGGATGGAGAGATCCTCTTATCTCTCGCAACCACGGCCAGGGAGGAGAAAAAGGAATGGAGGTCTGTGCTACTCCCAGACAGACCACCATTGAAGCTTCCACTTTGCCTTCTTGCAAAATATGGAATCTTGTTCCTGAAACCCAATAAATATCTGTATTTTGTGTTTTTGAATTATATTATCTTGCTCAGCCTCCTACTTAGTGATTGATGTGCCTGTCAGTTACAATAAAGAAAACAGAACAATAAAGTACGGAATCATTCTGGTTTCATTTCTCCCAGTTGCTAATAAAATCATGCCAGTAACTGTATGAATTTCTTCATTTCTCAAACACAAAAGAACTTGACAGGAAATTAAGAAACATAACACAACTTATGTTGATAAATTTAATTTATAAAGTAACGTAATTATTATACTGGTAATATTTTTTTTGTTAAGATCCGCTCAACATAATTCCCACTATTTAAATATATATGTTTTTAAAGCATTTGGTTGGCTCTGTTAAAATAAACAGAAAGACGGGGCTAGTTGACAACCTTTCTTTACTTAAAGACGAAAACATTTCAGTGAACACAGTAGCGTGCACTCATAGCCCAAAGCAAATCAAAGAACACTGAATATAATCGTATAACACTGGACAAGAGCAAAAGTCACAGAAGAAAAGCAGAGATTTTTACATTTTTGTTATAGTACATTGCCTGAGTGCATTTTATCCAAAGAGCCTCATGAGGCCATTCACAGAACGTCAAGTAAATAACATGGAGGAAACAACACAGAAGCTATTATTGTATCATATTCTTCATACTGATGAGATCATGGCCACATAAGTATTTTTATTAATATTAAATTAGATGCCATACATTTGTACATTTAAAGTTAAGCAAAACCTGGTAAACATTTTGACTAATTAAGTCACATAAGTGTTCTAAAGGTATTCTAAAGTATTAAAAACACTTTTAATCACAAAGCTGTGATTAAAACCCAAGGTCTCTTCTAGTAATGAGTTTCAGAATAATGATTTATTCATGTAATAGTAATAGTAAATGGATATTCATTTTTATTTTAGACTTATATTGGTAACATTTTGCTGCTTGTCAACCCATACAAGGAACTTCCAATCTACTCTTCACTGGTAAGTTTGCCATTTGATACACATGCTAATGTAATGTATTTTGGTGCTTATTGTCATTTTTGTCATTAACAATAACAATTAACTGTAATAAATATATAATTCGTAAGAAGTGCATTTTAAGTGTATTATTGCTTTTCATAGATTGTTTTTAATCTACCCCAATAGTTATGTACTACATTTTGGGTAAGAATGCTTGGTGACTTCATAATCTTTATGCAAGTAGAACAATTCATGGAAATAAACAAAACAAAAATATTGCATGCTATTTTAGATCCGGGTATGTTTCTCCTTTAGAATGGCTGAGTTGGCCATTCAAACTCCTTAGTGAAAAGTACAACATGAGAAAAGTCATCTAAAGCTTATTTATGACTCAGTGTTAATTAGACTTGGGTGCTGACGAGGTCTTTGTTTTTGGGAAAAACAAAATCTTTGTATTCTACAAATATTCGTCCATTCCTGTGTTTGTTTCGGGCGAATATTCGTATACGTTCTTCATATTCATTTTTCTCTTCGTTTCGGTTTTCTAGCCTATCTTAACTCTTCTGTAATATAGTAGGGATTAATACAGGAATCCTCAAGTGAGAAAAAAGCTAGTAGTGTGAGAAAAACAGATCTCTAGTACTCTAACCCGAATTGGCGTCTGAATTTAGAGGGCCATTAGAGCGAGTCTATTGGTCGCCAGTCACGCTGTCTGGTTCATACTCTCTCTCAATGTCTCCCTACCTTCTGAGGGTGGAGCCTCAGCGCACAACACAGGGACAGCCTCTCCCCCATTCCTCCAAATTGGGGTAGAGGGTGTGCGTCGTGGCTCCTCTTTGTTGCGGAACTGCTACACCAGGCCAGGACAATGCTGTAGAGAGCCAGGACAAGCAGGTCAATGGAGAAGACATAAGAAAAAGAGAACAAGAAGTGGAGTGAAGGTGTGAGAGACAGCATGTGAGAGGATAAGAGTGAAAAGCAACCCAATAATATGCAGACAAAGATTCTGAGCTCTCTCTGTTTATTTTTTGTTGGAGCCCCTCCTCATTTTCGGACATTTGAAATCTGAATGCATAAGTCTACTGTAGACAATCCGCCTCAAACTTAATTTCCTATAAGATTGATACATTTTATTTTGCTAACATAGAAAATGATATAAGATCACCTAAGTCAATGTTGTGCTTATTCCATACATATCATAGACATACCTAATTTATCTTTTTTTTATCAATATTAGAGGGTTCAAACGTTAGCATTACCCAAATGAAAGGGTAAATCCAACTGGTGAAACTGGACATAGCTAGCATATACTAAAAATCTGTGAGCTGCAGTTACGTTCATGGATACTGGGAGCTTAGTTTAACTTGATTTTGCATGCCCTCGGTTATAACTAACATTTAGGTACACATAATACATTAAAACACATTGTAATCTTGCTTGTGGTTTTTCCAGGTCACTCAATTATATCAAAACCTCTCTGGACGCCTGTGCTCTTCACTTCCCCCACACATTTTCGCTTGCGCTGAGAGAGCTTACCATATGGTTTTTCGAGAGAAACTACCTCAGTGCTTTATCTTAAGGTACAGATTCTTGGCTATTAACATATTTCATTTCCCTCTGCTCCAGACAAAATTGTCTCCAGAATTACCAGTCAAAATAATGAACTAATTTTAAAAGTTATTAGATAAGAAAGGATTAACAATGAATAATGTTCTGTTTGTAGACGTTTTTTTTTTTTTACATGTGATACGAATAATTCATCTGAGAGACCATTGCACTTACATATTAAATAACGCTAACCCATTTCTATAACGTCACAATGGTTGTTTGCTAAGCGCATCAAAAGACTCACTAACATTGAACCCATTAGTATGGTGGCGAGGAGATCATGTACTATATTATGAATTTCAGTATGTATAGAGTAAAAAAAAGGTTTACAGTTTTGAAGCTGTTACCAGCTGAATCGTTAGTCTCGAAACTGTTCTCCTCATCTCTCTACTGATGATTTATATTTCACTGTTTTAAGAATTTAATAGGAATGGATAAACTACTTCAGAAGGTTCCATGTCATCAGCATTAGCCTAAACCTTTTATTGAATGGCCGGTTAAATAACCATAGCAATTTATATTTCGACATTTTTGTGTGTCACAATGTACACAATGTATTCATCATAAACCCGATATGGCACATCACAATCATTTGCATGATGAATGTATTCACAATGGAGGGACTTCTTTAATGTTTCCAGATATAAATGCTTCCAGCTTCCACATGGAAATCCTATGTAGTGCTTGGATTTATTACTCATATCCTTCATAGAAACTAGCAAAAATAAAGGTCACATTGATAATTCCATGAGCATGTAGAATTCATTAGCTGCACTATGATCCATTAAAAAACTAATTGAGACATTTAATCACAAACCACAGTGCAATTATCGCCTTATAGTTTCTTTTAAAGAGAGATAAAACTCGGCTTCATATTTTTTGGTTGAAAAAAAAATTATATTTGTATGAAGAGATAATATGAAACCGAGAGTGAAAACTAAAAAAAAATATGGTATATATTTTATTAGTTTTCACTCTCGGTTTCATATTAACTCTTCACAGAAATGTGATTTTTCTTTTAGAGAAGTTTTGTTTGCTTGATATACAGTGCTTTGAAGTTCATGGTATCCAACAAACTTTTCAGACATTGATATATAACTGTAGAACCTGCAGGCATATTGTAACAATATTGTAACAATGATATGTTGGTTTATTGAACCAAATTTGTTTTTATTATTATTATTTACTGATTTTTTTAACACCATCATATTCTGCAGCACGGCAGAACAAATAGTGCAAAACATAACAATTTGGTGGGGAGTTCACAAAAATCTACAACCTTAGCCCTATGTGAATTTTTTATACTAAAGAAGCATCAGAAATACATTTATTGCATATATAAGGGGAGAAAACACTTTATCAATTGTGATGACAGATAGTATGGGTGTCATGAAGAAGCAAAGAACATTGACAATTGCTATGTATCGCCACCTAGTGTTCAATGTTCAACATGCAGTTATGATACAAAACAATAATAAAAAAAACTATTATTTATTGTTTTATATAGTGCCATCATATTCTGTAGCAATGTACAATGGGTAAACAGGACATCATATTTGTTAAGCTGTTATAATGTCTTAGCTTGCTTTGTTCCCTTTTAAATTAACTAGCACCTTTATTTGACTGCTGTTTTACTTTACTTAAGATGTGTATTTCATCTTAATACCATAACTTTAAACCTATTTTTCTCTAGTGGTGAAAGTGGCTCTGGAAAGACTGAAGCCTGCAAGCATATAATTAAACATTTGGCCTTAAGATGTGCATCCAGTAAAATCTCACTTTATTCAAAGATTAAACATGTAAGTTCAACTACTCTGAAAAAAGGTCAGTAGGATTAGTGAAGGACTGAACTTGGCGATTTCACAAATGACATATTACTGTTATTATGTGGGAGTGGTGTAATGATAAAACAGCATCATTGAGTAACATAATAATAAAAATAATAAAATGTTTCTTTTCCTCAGAAGCCAAAAAGACATGATCTGCTGTTTCTATTACCAGTATTACTTGCATTGACAATTTTTAGTGTATTCCTAGAATCAAGTTACATTTGTTTGGTTTAAATATGTACAATTGGCACTTTTGATGTAATAGCTAAACTAACTTGCAATATTTTTTTCACCTCCGTTATGTTACAGGTAACCAACATTTTAGAAGCTTTCGGGCATGCCAAAACAACACTTAATCATTCCTCTAGTCGATTCATACAGTTTCTTGAGCTGCAGTTTTGTGAAAGAAAAGCATCTTTATCAGGAGGTAGGAACTTGAATGGCCATAATATATATATATATATATATATATATATATATATATATAAATGTATTATAAAGAGGGATAGGCAATTTCCAAAATGATGCAGGAGATATCCAGAAAGAAATCAGAGCAAGTATGAATACATGGTCAAATGGATTAATGTCCATCAGTCACCCTGCGGTCAAATGCTATTTTCTATCGGTCGCTTTTCCTTGCTCACAAGAGAACTTGTCTTGCCTGTCAAGACTGACAACGTAAGCTGCCTGTAAAGTATGATATAATAATGTATACATTCCAGCCTGACATTTTTCATATGGACAGCCATCCTTTACAAAGGTTTGATAGAAAGACTTAAAGCAAAATGTATTAACCCTTTCCTGTAAGCTATGTAGTATGCACCTGATTTATAAGTTTCATCATGCTAATATAACTTCTCATATGTAGCTCTAGGAATATAATAACAATTGGTTCATAATTATGTCACTGAAATTAAATTCAAGTATGAATGGTCTTAATATGCAGATGCCCTCTGGGGTGCATTACTACACCATTCAATGTAATATCCATTAGCAAACAATGATTTATGAATCCCCTTGGTGTTTGAAGGGTTAATGAATAAATGGAGACTGACACAGAAATCTAGAAAACAAATGACATGTCTAATCAGTGCATGGTGTTGTGCCACTGGCAGCTCTTTATTTCTAGTACACCACCAAGGCAGGTTTGTTTCATATAGAGACTTGTATAAACTACAAGAAATAATTCATGATGAGCTTCCTTGGAGTTGAATACCCTCTGTTTGCCACTTGAGGGCAGAGTAACACAAATAAAGGTGGATAGCATTTTTTTTAAATTCTACAACCTTAAAATACATGTTTAATATATCCAAACCAAGTATATGCCTCAAAATACAAATATATATGTATATTTGTAAAATAATTGTCAGTAGAATATTTGAAATTCTAAATGCCTAAAAAATGGTTTATTTGCATTCAAAAACTATAAAACATTTTTACACTTATTTCCTATTATTATTGTCTTGTGGTACTTGCTTGATCATTTAAGAAGTACAACAAGAAATGTTAATATTTTGAGCACAATGAATATATCCTTTATAAGAAATGAGAAAATATGGAATAGTATGGAATATGGAAGTTATGGAATAATAAAAAAAGGGTATATAGTATGCACTAGACTTGTGCATTTGTATTTGTATGAATTGCAAAGTTAATGACATTTATACGAATCTCCAAAACGAGGCTAGACCCCCACAAAACGGATGAAAACGAAGCAAAAAAAGTGTATTTTCATCTAATTCGCAGACTTACTATCAAACTCTCTGAACGTATCACTACTTTCTCTGCTGATCACTTCCTCTTCCGTGTCTCGCAGCTTTGCTTCTGTGTCTTGCATCTTGTTCATCATCTTGTTCTTCTCTCTCCTTTTTCTGGCCACGTCTCTGCGGACATAACCTCCCAGCGAACTTCCACCAAAATTAGAGGACCGAGGTAGAGGACGTAGCCAGAAGCTTCGCCATTTGGCCCTAAGATACCCCTGTGTAAACGTCCGCCAAAATAGAGGAGCTTCTGGTGACATCCCCTCCCCGGATTGGAGAATCGGGGGAGAGAACATCACCGGATGCACTGCCATTTTGCGCTACGATAACCTTGTGTGAACTTCTGACAAAATGCTGGAGCTTTTGATGATGTCCTTTCTCCTGATTAGAGAATCGGAGAGAGGACATCACAGGAAGCACTGCCATTTTGCGCTACGATAATCTTGTGTGAACTTCCTCCAAAATGGCAGAGCATCTGGTGACTTCTCGACTGATAGGAGGATTGGGGTGAGGACATCACCGGATGCACTGCCATTTTGCGCTACGATAACCTTGTGTGAACTTCCACCAAAATGCTGGAGCTTCTGATGACGTCCTCTCTCCTGATTGGAGAATTGGGAGATGCTGTCACAGGAAGCTCTGTCATTTTGCGCTACGATAATCTTGTGTGAACTTCCTCCAAAATGGCAGAGCATCTGGTGACTTCTCGACTGATAGGAGGATTGGAGAGGAGAGGAGAGAACAGAAAGTGACCAAAATGCAGATGGTTACTCACTGTTCCTTCAGTGATCTTTATTTTATCCTATATTATCAGAAGGGGTCCTCTTCTGATATGCCTGAAAAAGCATCTCTCACTGCATTGCTATCTATGCGCATCTGCCTGTGATCCGCATTTGGTAGCAACAGACAATGTGGGGAATCTCAAAAATCTACATTATGAGGCAAACGTAATGTAAATAATAATGGTTCTTTAATATACAACAATGTCCTTCCTTAACTACTACCTACCTGCTATTGTCTGGACAGTGTCAACATATGTGTATGCAAATAAAAAACTTTATAATTATATTGGTTTGGCAAAATGGAAAATATTTTAAAGTTAATATAGGGCGGAGGGAATGGATCCATTTCATAAGGTATGATTTTCAGGAACAAAAAAAAACCAATATATTCATACCAGGGAGTCCTAACCCTTTAATAGTCCATCAAAAAGATTCTATGTAGTGGCTTGCAAGTGATGATAACTAAATCGTTCTAATAATGGACCTTATGAAACCATAACCATATAGATTTTTTTAATAAATGTATTCCTTTCATGTACAATTAACTTGCAAATAAGAATATTTGGGTTTTTAATGGCTCCTAATTTTTAAATTGTCTTCAAATGAAAAAAGGAACAAATACTAAATATCTATTTCCATTTCAGCCAGATTTTATACCTATATGCTGGAAAAATCCCGTCTCCTTAGTCACGCTCCAGGACAGAGCAACTTCCTTGTGTTTTACTACATGATGGATGGTCTATCTTCAGAAGAAAAGTATAACTTATTCCTCAGGACCACTTCTCAACACAGGTAAAACAGATAATTACATTATACTACCTGCCTTCCAATAAATATGTAAACATATTAAATTATTTTAATGCATGTTTCCCCTTTTTTGTTTATTAAGAAAGGTTTGAAAATAAATTAAAACATTAAAATAACAGAATACTGAAAATCTCATACATTTTGATGGTGTCTGCATTATTACCTACATACAGAGGGTCCTAATATTTCTTCACGGTATTACATATATATACAACATACCCTTACATAAGATGTTATTGTTCTTTTAACTTTCATTGAAAATTTACATAAAGGGAAGAAAAACAAAAAAATTATGTATTACAAGTCAGTTATATCCTCGGAAGCTTTTATCTTTATCAGGGGTGTCCAAGTTTTTTCTGCAGTGGGCCACTTCATCAGAAATGTATGTGTTCGTGGGCCGCACTCATTTTTCACTGAGAGAAAATATGGCCTTTAAGCTTTATAATGCATATTAATACAGAGTTAATTTGGCGATAATGAAAAAAGCGGTGGAAAAGTTTTTTGATCGAGTTTTATATGTCATTCTATCAATACTAAATTACTTAAACAGTAACACAAAGTCTATAAACCATTTAAAACAAGTTTAGCCAAATAAAACTGCACAAGGCTGGAGGACACTGTGGGTACAAGATGGATTTAAGATGGCTGACGCACACTGGAGGCAGGGCTGGATTAAGAGCATCATGGGCCTGGAGTTGTTGATTTTGGTGGCCATTTTATGGTAATAAATATAATAGACAGAATCTTAACTCCTCGACATCAGTGTGTACTGGATAAAGATGACATCAGTGCTCGGCAGATATAATCTTTGTGATGGGATTGGGAGTAATCAGTACACTTAAAAAAAGTAATCATACACGGGACACCTGAAGTCGCAATTTAGTACCACTGATCCTTTTTGACAAAATATGCAGATTGAAATAGAGTAAATAACACAAAACCTTTACTTTTCAATTTATTCCTACAGTAAGTAAAGTGCCAGGAAATAGACAACCAAATACACACACACCATTTTTTCCCGAAGTTCAAAGCAGCCGTCGTACAGCTGTAAGACCGCCTCCGGCCGCTTTGAATGTGGTCTGCCAGCCCACAGACTGGCTCACACGGGCCACACCTCGAAGTCCAGAGGGCTGTATTTGGCCCGCGGGCCGCGCGTTGGACGCCCCTGATCTATATCATAATGGAGTAGGTTCTTTTAACTGGAATTGCACTCCCTTTGATATGTAAAATTTTAATTTTAAGTAATAAAAACTCCTACATTATACTTCATCACATATTCATTAACTTTTTAGTAAGCATTTTGTGATTTTCAGGTTCTTTTTCAAAATACTGGAAAAATAACTTACATTTCATTTTATGGGCCATCATTTTATAGCAGAGATTTTTCATTTCCCAGTAGCTCAAGCCCTAGAATTACTTTGCTGTGCCAAATCGATTGAGTATAATATGACACAATACTATTTTATCATAAGTGAGTTTCCGGTGAGTTCTAGTGAAGTAGAATATTTCATCAATGAATTAGCTTTACACTATAGGACCCATTCCAGAGAATTTATTTAAAAAAATGGGCCATGTGACCCTTTCATGATGCATAGGTATCAGCAACAAGAAGAAATTCAGTCCATCTCATCTCATTTATTAAATGAGTAAAGCTATATGTGACCGTATTCTGGCATAACAGATGCAACAAATATTTCTCAGAAATAATGATTTATTCATGTGACACCAAAGCAGACATTGACAGACAGGGTAGTACTGGGTATGGCTAGGAGGCAAGGGCATTTTAAGGCCATTGGCCACCAATGTGTTTTATACTTGTGCCGCTTGCAGCCACAAATACCCAGACAGATGGCTGGACTATGTATTCTTCAACCAACCAAACAGTGGCATAAAAATGCTTCTGACTTACATACATATTTGTTAAATAATGCATTTGCAATGCTGTTTGGCAAGCTCGCTTTCGGACTGATTAGTAACATTATTTTGAGATACAATTGAATACTACAAGTTAATACTATAAAATGACCTGTAATGTAAATGAAACTATTTTATTTCTGATGAAAGATGAAAAATGATACATTCGTCTGTGAACTTTGTGCTTATATTAACGACAAGTGGTTTGTTTTGTCTGTGCCCAGTTTCTGTTTTCATATCAAACATTTCTAGCTACAAGGTAATGCAAGGTAATACTGTAATACTAAGTATATTGTTCATCTGACCTTGCAATTGTTCCACCGTAAAAAAATGACAAATGTTGTTGCTAGAACGCTGTGTTTTTTTATTATTATTTTTTAACCAAGTAACAAGCAAATTGATCTAAATCCGCTGTACTCACTGGCTGATGGGATTTATGCTCAGATAAGCATAAACAATACATGTCACATGGACAGCTCTGCGTTTAGTGAACAATCCCTTATATCTCTGCAGAAAGAATAAGTCATATCATAATAACAATAATCTAATAACAAAACATGGTGTTCCTTTATCATATATATGTATAAGCAATAATTAAAATGCTGATTACCAAAATGAAGCCTCACCAGCATTAAACAAGCGGGGTTGACCATCACTCAATGACCATCACTAATGAAAGAATATTGGATATAGAACTTGGGGACATATTGAATGCCTGAATGGAGAATGTTCAAACTTCCGTTCAGGCATTCTCTGACAGTATTATGAGTGCTGGCGATGTCAGAAACAACAGTCTTAGTAAAATAGTTCCTAAAATGTCTATCCAGACCCTGTTGGCTCCTGATGAGCCTCCCCACTGCAGGCTGATGTAGTACTGTGATCAGTGTAATATTTGCATATGGATGTTGGCATATACCATATCTGTTTTAGTTGAAGCAGTTGGAGTTTGGTAGTCTCTATGTGAGCATTAGTTACTTACACATCTTTGTTTTGTTGTTTTTTTAAAAAAATGTATAAATGATTAAACAGACCCCAGTGATGCTGTCTTGTTCAAAGAGAATTCCCTCAGGTCCATAAGGAATCTAAAGGGATCTACTGTATTCGATTCTAAGACGACCCTGATTATAAGACGACCCCCCAAATCTGAATATTAATTTAGGAAAAAAGAAAAAGCCTGAATATAAGACGACCCTATAGGAAAAAAGTTTTACCAGTAAATGTTAATTCATGTAAACTATTTTTTTTTAATAAAAGCTATGATTGAGAAAAATATTTTGGTTTTATTTCCTTCTATTTTCCAACCTGCCCCCCCAGTTACGCACATCTGCCCCAGAAATGCCTTATACCCCCTATATGCCACTGTGCCCCATGATATGCCTTTTGACCCCCTATGTGCCACTCTTTCCCATCAGTAGCATCTCTTGCAAGAAGTCCTAAGTAAAATTACACCAAAAAAATATCTAAACCTTTTTTGACATAGTATTCAATTCATACTATCTGTCCTTGAAATTAATAATGTTAGTTGTGTGGTACAATAATAAAAAAGGGGAATTGTGATTAAACAAATGTATAGTAAACATGTGTATCATGTCATATATACAGTAAACGCCAGGCATTCTATATGGTATTATTTTTATACACAGGCAAGCTATATGCTGTAATGTCATATTTCATATTTGTTAAAGCTTACTATTAGTAGATCTGTTATGTCATGTTTGTTTTTGCAAATTGCCATTACTGTCTCTATGACTAGTAAAACATTGACTGTTCATATTTCATCCACAATATTCACTTCTATGACAGGCCGTTAAACAGCTAGTGTGTGCATTCTTTTAAAAAATTGCTGTTTAGATTTTTGAGATTTCGCCTTGTATCTTTTTTGTAACAATATGTTGGCAGCTGCTTTGTTAACGTATTTCTAAGAAATAATGTGAGTAATGTATTCTCCCGAAAAAGCCAGTAAGCTGTTTACTGTGTGCTGTTAAAACCATAAAGAGCATTACTCCTTTGTTTACTGTACTACACCTTAGTCTAGAACAAATGTTGACATTATAACATTTGGGCAGATGGTCACAAATTTAGTGGAAAATAGTTAATAATTAGTACCACAATGACTGGGGAATCCAAGAGAATAAACTGATATTGCCAAGTGCAAATTAAACATTTTTCATTCATTAGTATCGCTGCAAAATTCCAGCATTTAGGTGTGTGGTTTTGCCAGAATAAATGAGACTGAACATTAATTTCATTATTTCCCTTCTAGGTCACAAAAATACAAAATATTATATATGTTTTATAGTATAGTAAATAGGTCTACTGTATATGGACCTGAGGGTCATAGCATGTTGACCAAACAGTTCTTTTTAGGGACAGAATGACAAAAGATTCAAAATGCTTGTATTCAGGGAGTTTTGGTGTGTTATGCTGATTTTGGATTAAGTAGGTTTTTAGGTTAAAATGCACAATATGACCAAAAGTATATGGACACCTGACTATCACACCTATGTGAGCTTGTTGGGCATCCCAATCCAAAACTATGAGCATTAATATAGCTTTGACATCCTTTGTGCAGCTATAACAGCCTCCAGTAAGGCTGTCCACAAGATTTTAAACAACATCCCAAAGGTGTTCAGTGTGGGGTTAAGGTCAGGGCTCTGTGCAGGCCACTGGAGTCTCTCCACACTAAATTTATCAAACCATGTCTTTACAGCACACAGTGATGCTGGAACAGAAAAGGACCTTCCTCAAACTGGGGTCACAAAGTTGGAAGCACACAATTGTGTAAAATGCTTTGTATGCTGTAGCATTAACATTATCCTTCACTAGAACTAAGAGGCCTAGCCCAAATCCTCAAAAAAAACGTAGATTATTGTCCCTCCTCCTCCAAACCTTACAGTAGTATTCTGATGAGTAGCATTCTCCTGGCATCCACCAAACCCAGATTTGTCCACCAGATAGCAAAGCGTGACACATCAATCCAGAGAACATGTTCTAGTGGTGATGTGCTATACACAACTTCAACTGATTCTTAGCATTGCACGTAGTGACATCTGGCTTGTGTGGCTTAGGGTGACAAGAATGCATTGCAGGACTTAAAGTTCCCTTGCGGGACTGTCCCGGGCAATCCAGGACATGTGGTCACCCTAGTGCCTAGTGCAGCTGCTCAGCCATGGAAGCCCATTTCATGAAGTTCCCAATGAATGACGTTTGTTCTGATGTTGCTTCCAGATGCAGTTTAGAACGTCGTTGTGAGTGATGCTACAGAGGACAGGAGCTTTTTACACACTACATTATTCAGCAGTTCTAGACCCACTCTGTGAGTGTGCGTGGTCTATCGATTCATGGCTGAGCTGCTTTTTGTTATTTGCTTTTCACTGGCCTTGTTTACTTGTTGCTCCTACCTCCCTTTGAAGGCTTTATTTGTTCCCATTTGTTTAGAGGATCAAGATGAATGGGAAGGGCGTGGCCACATATTCCTTGGGGGAGTGTGGAGTGTGGTCCCAGAAAAAGAAGGTTAAGGATCTGGTGATCTATTGTGGCTTTTCTTGAGTTTTCACTTTGGTTTATCGTACTCTGTGGGTATAACATTTTAAAAATGTACTTTACTGATGTAGAATAAGCAGCCTTGTAGTCATGGGCGTAGGAACCCCTAAAAATCTGGGGGGACAGCATTTTCCCCTATCTGATCCCCACTTTCTCCCCATCTCTCATACTATCTAAGCCCTCTCACACTATCTACCCCCTCTCCCCCTTCTCACACTTTCTTACTATCTACCCCCTTCTCACACTTTCTTACTATCTACCCCTTCTCACACTATCTACCCCCTCCCTACCCTCCCTTCTAACACTATCGACCCTCTCCCTTAAGGATCTGGTGATCTATTGTGGCTTTTCTTGAGTTTTCACTTTGGTTTATCGTACTCTGTGGGTATAACATTTTAAAAATGTACTTTACTGATGTAGAATAAGCAGCCTTGTAGTCATGGGCGTAGGAACCCCTAAAAATCTGGGGGGGACAGCATTTTCCCCTATCTGATCCCCACTTTCTCCCCATCTCTCACACTATCTAAGCCCTCTCACACTATCTACCCCCTCTCCCCCTTCTCACACTTTCTTACTATCTACCCCTTCTCACACTTTCTTACTATCTACCCCTTCTCACACTATCTACCCCCTCCCTTCTCACACTATCTACCCCCTCCCTACCCTCCCTTCTAACACTATCGACCCTCTCCCTTAAGGATCTGGTGATCTATTGTGGCTTTTCTTGAGTTTTCACTTTGGTTTATCGTACTCTGTGGGTATAACATTTTAAAAATGTACTTTACTGATGTAGAATAAGCAGCCTTGTAGTCATGGGCGTAGGAACCCCTAAAAATCTGGGGGGACAGCATTTTCCCCTATCTGATCCCCACTTTCTCCCCATCTCTCACACTATCTAAGCCCTCTCACACTATCTACCCCCTCTCCCCTTCTCACACTTTCTTACTATCTACCCCCTTCTCACACTTTCTTACTATCTACCCCTTCTCACACTATCTACCCCCTCCCTTCTCACACTATCTACCCCCTCCCTACCCTCCCTTCTAACACTATCGACCCTCTCCCTTAAGGATCTGGTGATCTATTGTGGCTTTTCTTGAGTTTTCACTTTGATTTATCGTACTCTGTGGGTATAACATTTTAAAAATGTACTTTACTGATGTAGAATAAGCAGCCTTGTAGTCATGGGCGTAGGAACCCCTAAAAATCTGGGGGGACAGCATTTTCCCCTATCTGATCCCCACTTTCTCCATCATCTCTCACACTATCTAAGCCCTCTCACACTATCTACCCCCTCTCCCCTTCTCACACTTTCTTACTATCTACCCCTTCTCACACTTTCTTACTATCTACCCCTTCTCACACTATCTACCCCCTCCCTTCTCACACTATCTACCCCCTCCCTACCCTCCCTTCTAACACTATCGACCCTCTCCCTACTCCCCTTCTCACTAGCTACCCTCTCCCTACGGCCCCTTCTCACTAGCTACCCTCTCCCTACCCCCCTTCTCACTAGCTACCCTCCCCCTACCACCCCTTATAGTTCACTTACCCTACAGTCCTGTGGTGGGAGCACGAGGCCTCTGCCTCACTGCTCTGCCGCGACACACGCGGCTTCACTGCTGATCGCCGGCATATGACATCATATGCCGCCTCACGCTCCCACCACTGTAGTCAGGGCAGCGTTGAGGCAAGGGGCGGCGACGATGACAGAGGAGACAGAAGGACGCCGAGCAGTGGCTGAAAACGACCGCTCGGCACCCCTCTCTCTCCTACTGTGGCGTTTCTGTGGTCCCCCCTGCATGAGTTACTGGGGGGATCTGTCCCCCCGTCCCCCCCGGTTCCTACGCCCATGCTTGTAGCTGCCCTCCTGACAATTTAGTCATTCTTTTTAATAATAAACTTCTCTGTTTTATTTGAACTCTTGTTTCAAAATAGGTTTACTATGTATGTGTAGTATATACTTAGGCCTGTCTCTATATTAGAAATTAATCAGTTTCCAGAGTATTACTGTCAACATAATGCAACAGCCTACTGTATATCCCCATGACAGCTTGGCATGCATCCCTAAATTCCCTAATGCTTTGTAATATTGGCCTGATTGGGAACATTACTAACCACCCAAACCCCTTTATTGTTATTGATCTATTGACATTCTCTTCTCTTCTGTCATTTCTAATATATAATACAATTGCATTCTACCTGCAAAGATGCTGTCAAAAACACAAAGGATTTTCAATTAAAACACATAAACACATTGACATTCAAAAGCATGAAGAGTCTACCATATAAATATGTATTATACCAGCTATGTTGCTCATATTTTTAAGTTAGATAACAGGATTTATTTGAGAAGAACAAAAATTTTGAAGAATAGTAAGGAATACTATACTTTATATTTCAGTATGAGATCAGGTTCCAGTATAGATTAGTGCAGCGAAAAAATATGACCTTAAAGGTGAATGAAAAATAATTACTTGTTTAAATAGGACATTCTCTCTTTGGGACCCACAGCTTTCTGTCCCTCTTTCCTCAGATGATGTCCATATTTCTAGGAGCTCAGAATGTATGGAGGTTAAGAATGCATCACAGTGTTGTGCAGCACCGAAAAAGTCTTTGAAATCATTTTTATTAATAGGGTCAAGCAAGGAACATCTGGTTCAGAAAGTGCAAAGGAAAATTGCTTTTCCAGCACTTAGGTCAACTTTCAAGCATTTGTTGTAAGTTATGTACAAAAGAAGCTAAAGCTTCTTCATCATATCACTACAATACCATCGGACAAATCAATATGAACCCTCTGAATTTTAGCTATAAATAAAATATTATTGGCTCCTCCATTTTTTTTTACATTCAGCGCAGTAGAGACTAATGCATATTGCACTCTCTAAGTGCTAATGTTCTAACAATTCCGAAGGAACAATGTGTTCATATTTTAATGCCTTTTACTTTAGGTTATGAGACCACATGTGACTACAAAATCTTGATAATATGCCAGGTTTTAATAGCTATTTGCGTTTCTGTTTATACAGGTACCTGAACCAGACTATACCAGAGGAGACATCTATAACGCCGAGTACACAGAACAGAGAGAAGTTAGCTAACCTGAAACAAGCCCTAAGTGCACTGGGATTTAACAACCAAGTGAGTTATGTAAACACAGAACACAAAGGAAACAACAGTCTTTTAATATGTAACTTAAATTAGAGACATCAAGTCAAGTTTTTGACAGTAATGTACTCAGTGGAGACCTGCAATGTTCTTAAATAGGCTCTTATAAATACCTAAATTAGGAATAACTTGATGTAATAGAGAAACCAAAGCCCATAAATGATCGTTTAGGTGTAATAACTTATAGTATGTCTGTCCGAAGGCTGCATTTCTGAATTTTCAATAGATTTGTACATTTCATATGAAGGAAAAAAAAACTGTTATTCAACCACATGGCAATTATAGCGAAAACAATTACCAGCAGATGTCTTAGGTTTTCATTATTTTAAACCGTGTACCAAGATTAATTTTAATTTCTTGAACAAGACCTGTGACTGAAATGCAATAATCACTAATAAAACTGTCTATTGGTTGTGTGTGTTACCATATTTTTGACATTCCATATTACATTTTTGAAAACTCTCTTTTGTTTTGGACATTTGGGGCATTTATTGAAGTCATCAGTCAGCCAGGAGAGGGAGTACAATTTCCCATTGGGATAGGCCATCAAAATGGGACGAAGTAAATCTAAGTGCAAATCACTTTTCTTAATAAATACAGGTTGTTCTGAATAGCCTAATTAAAAAATTATTTGAGGTGATAGGTCCACTTTAAGATTTTGAAGCAAGAGCTTGTGTTAATAAATCATGAGACATACACCCAGTTGTTATACATAACAGAAGGTTCACTTTGATGAGATTGAGCACTCATATCTTGGTTAATGTTTTATAACCAAAACATGTCAGTGCATTGTTTCAGTTGATTTCTCAAAAAAAGTAGTTTGCGCAGCCAGGATGGCTCCAGTTATGATAGATTTGACAAATAAGGCTCTTAGGAACACCTAAGACATGAAATAAAAGTCAACAGACTGCACAGAAATCAAAGCAAAGCATGATGGTTCTTTGAAACTTAGCACTGATTTGTAAACTGAACCTAGACAGCAAACTGGAGTTTATGATATACAGATAACCAATGCCAAATGACATTGAACGTGATTAAGGCAGAACAAATAAGTATTGGCATAAAGATGAAAGTATGGTCGTTTAGGTCAATTTGAAAATGGGTAAAGTAGATTGCCGACTGGTTCTTAATCATACTAAGTAATGATTTTCTAAGAAAAGGTACAACCTTCCACTTATGTCCATTCAGTTCAGATGTTTGGTTAGAGTTATTTTTCATATTCAAATAACACAACATGACAAGTTACAACTAGGTTCTTCTGAAAATGCCACTATGACAAACATACAAAAGCATTTTATGTCAATAGTGCAGTACACGTTTAACGGTGAGTTATTGAAGTACCTACTGTGGTACGGAATGAGCTTTGATGTCACCAATAACCTCAGCATGCATGAGATTGTTTTAATCTGTATTTTTATTTGATACTTTCTTTGTAAATGCAAAGACTTGATAAGATAACTATGTTTCTTGTTACGTCATTAGATTTCATTTACTCCCAACCCTGGAAGTTGCCATTGTAGGTAGTCATTTGATATTTAAATACCCCACCAAAAAAGACATACTGATAGGTGTGTATGCTATGTGGCAGAGTTTATGATATCATTGTAATTAAACACATGAAGTCAGACAAGCTTACTGGGAGATTAAAGCTTGTCTATTATGGGAGTAGAAAAGTGATATTAGTTCTACAAGCCAACATTGTAACAGCTCCGCTTTGTAGAGTTACCCTGCAAACCCAAAGAAGTTAACCTTAGAGGAAACATGGTGTCATGCTTACTTTAATATTTCACACATATGAGACCCAGGTATAATTTTAAATTGAATCTCAGAAAAATAACTTTGTCTATTGTTTTAGGCAATTGAGAATCTCTTCATGATCCTCTCAGCCATTCTGCACATTGGGGACGTACGATTTACTGCCCTGACCGATGCTGAGACTGCCTTTGTGTCTGACCTGCAGCTTCTAGAGCAAGGTTAGTCCCATATGAAACAGTGACTGGACTGCGGATTCAGTTACACTTCTCACCAATAGGGGGAGACTTTGCACTAATATTGATAATAAATATTGCCATTGTATATTTTTCTGAAATATTTATTAGGATTAAATAACTTTCAGCTGTTAAGAATCATTACATATTACACCTTTTTGGACTAATACACCTATAAAACACATAAGCACAGACGCGCATCTTGGTTTTTTTAATAAAATCTAACAATTTAGAATGGAAAATATTTTCTGACGTATGTTCTAAAAATGCAGTCTTTGGTAAATTTCCTTAAAAACACCTACACTTGTATAATTACAACTTGACCTTGCCCTAACAAAAATAACCTTCACAACTTTCCAAATAGTAACATTGTTACCTAACAATTTTAGCATGTTACTGTATGAAACTGTCAAAAATGCAGCGTATAAATATAGTATTGACACCTCAGTTTACAATGTAAACAATTGTAACAATAGAAAAATAATATTTGAAACAGTTAATTTCTTTAGATAATCTAATCTTTTTCATGTGTATATTCATAAATCAAATTAACAATTTTTAAATTAAGAATATTCCTACAAAAGATACTAACCACCAGGGGCGCAACAAGAACTCACAGGGCCCTGGTGTGAAAATTGCCCCCAACAGCTGGTCTGTGCCATCATTGCCCCAAAACAACTTGTCTGTGTCCAGGAGAGGGCTGGCAGCCTACGGCCTGGTGGGCAAGTCTAGTCAAGTGGCCCATTGCGCCACCGAATCAGCCCACCATCCATGCCCATCTTTTCCTGATTTTCTAACACATGATGTAATGTGATGGGATTGGGATTTCAGAACACACATCATACACGGGATGCCTGAAGCCACCATTTAACACGACTAATCCTTTTTAATAAGCTAAGCTACAACAATAATAATAAAAAAAGTATTTTCAACACTGCTTTGTCGTTGACCCCCCTTTTAGTGTTTTTGCCCCCTTTTGTGTAATGGCCCCAGTTGCTACCCTCACGCTTGTGTATTGCCCCCAGCTAGCCCCACATTGTATATTTATGCCACTGCGCCCCCCCCCCCTTAGTATTGATTTATGTGAAATCCCTGATGGAATACAGGTGACATAGTTCAAAGTATTGTTACTCCTGATTAACTGTTAGGGGGTTAATCATTAAAGAGACTCACGGTAAGCTCATTTAAAAAGTTACCATGTACTCTTATCAGTTTCCACCTTAGCAGACGATTGACCATAAGAAATCATTCTGTTGAGCAGTAGCTTGGTGGAAAAATAAGAGTAGTAACACACAACTGGTTAGCCACTTCCTCTCTTAATACGTTTTGGCTTCTGTTGTTTGTTATCCAAGATTGCAAAGCCCTTACAAGAAATATATCTATGGCACAATAATAATAATATGCATTTTACTCGAAAGCATACAATCAAGCATATACTACACATGTGTAGAATGCCAGAGAGCAGAGAACAACATCCATATCATTTATAAATTTTCATATGTAAAATATATATCCATATATATATCCATCTCTTTACGTCTTATTCCAGTTGCTGGAATGTTGCAAGTATCAGCAGATGAGCTATCCATGGCATTAATGTCAGATGTTCAGTACTTTAAAGGTATGTATTAAGATGCTACACATAATCCAGCACTGGAAAGATATCTGTCATTGAGAGGTGTCTACAATCTTTGTATTACACTATAGTCAGACATCAAGAAACACTCACAATGTTTATAAGGTACTAGATGTTGAGAATCACCCATAATCTCAATAAGGCACAAGCACCCACAAGTATTATTTATTATTATTATTATATTTTATTTATATAGCGCCAACAATTTACGCAGTAAAATTAATACAATACATATATTCAAGGGGTCTGACAAGACGAGAATTGACAGACTAAGACAAACCGATACACTAGGTGGAGAGAGCCCTACTCGCAAGTTTACAATCTAGAGGGAATGGGGTGACAAACATAAGCCACAGAGAAAGGGTGAGAGGTAATGTGGTGGTTGTATCAATGACAAGGAGCTTCTAGCAGCTAAGATGGTGCGGCTTCTCTGAAGAAGTGGGTTTTGAGATATTTCTTGGATGTTGGGAGGGAGGGTGAATGCTGAAGGTTCAGTAGAAGTAGATTCCAGAGATATGGGGCAGCTCGAGTGAAATCTTGTAGACGGGAAAAGGAACAATATTTTTTATAAGGTACCAGATGCTAAAAAGCTCCAAGAATCTTTATAAGGTAGCCAGTGTTAAGAAGCACCTACAATGTTTGTAAGATACTAGATGTTGAGAAGCATCTACAACCTATATAAGATACTAGAAGTTGAGAAGCATCCTTAATCTTTGTAAGATGTAGAGCAGCACCCACTCTTTATAAGAGTTTCCTTCCCCACAAAGTAAGTAAATAAAACTGCTGTATGTCTATAGCATGAGCAAAACAAACATGTGAAAAAATACTGAATTTTGAATAATCCCTTGAATATATTATGACGATTAATATTCTCCATGTTATTATCTAGGGGATATGATTACTCGCAGGCATTCTGTGGAGACAGCGGAATTTTACCGAGATCTTCTAGCAAAGTCACTGTACAGCCGTTTATTTAGTTTTCTAGTAAACAATGCCAATTTCTACCTCCAGAATCAAACTGATCAAAGCAGGTAATATAATTATTGTTAATTATTTTAACAGGTTAATAAGAGATACGTTGAAAGTTGTACCGTAAATTAGCCTCTTAAATGTTTCTGTTGTTTCTAGAAAATGAAACATTTTAGGAGTGAATAAAAGGAGAGCTCTATTTAAATGCATTTACTGAAGAATGATGTTTCACCTATTCTGCTAACGTGACTAAACATGACATCACCAGTACTGTTGAATTCTTAAACTTTTACCAGTAATAATTCTGTAATATTGTACAATTTTGTATTACTTTACAATTTTGGCTGGGAAAACGTAATTGTCATGTGACACAAAAGCAGGCACTGATAGGTTGTTACCATACGAACCAAAAATGATTTCAGTGTTGACAGCTCTGCTGAGTTACATTTGTTTAGCAGAAAATACTAGCCACGTTTGTCTAGTGAAACAGCACCTTTAAGGTATTTAATGTTAACATAAAAAAACACCTTATGGGCTATAATGCTAGAACCCACTTGTATAACCTGCATAAGCCCAGTCTCCCCCAAGCCCACCAAAACACATCTCACTTGAATGACGCTATCAACTAGTAAATATAGAAAATTAAAAATATTATTTCAAATATGAGTGTGACTAAAGCAATATGATGTGCATTTTCCGAAAATCTAATTATTGACAATTGTGGAACATCAGTTCAGTTAATTATTTATGCAATTCTGATTTTAATACAATACATAATAAGAATTATAATGATACACATCAGTCTTTATTTCCTGAAGGATAATTTGTTACATTCCCAATTATGCACTTTCCACAGTATCGTTTTTTAGGACTCCAGCCACTGTGATGTATAAATGGCTTGATCAAGGTCATGCACACAATTATCTATGTAACTAGTCCACATTAATCTTATTTCTTTGTGTCTCCCAGATACAGTACTTTCCTTCTAGAAAGCTATTGTGCGTCCAAATGAAGCCCAACTCCACATGTCTATATAAAGTCATAATAATAAAGACAGTAATCCAATCTTCATATAAGTCAATAATTCAGAATTTCAGATGGTTAAACATTGATCTTTTTCACTTTCCTCATTTGAAGTAGAATTCCAACATACAACTTAGGAAAACTGCACATTGCAATATGTTTTGTATCAGAGCATTGCATGTGTTCCTTTTTTATAGGTGTAAAAAAAAATGAGACTTATGCATTATTTACCTGCTTCTCATATACTTTTATACACGGCTCACACATATGCTGTAGCGGTTATATATATTGTATGAGAGCTGAGCTCCCACTGATGCTGGCTGAGGAGGATAGAAAGTGGAAAGAGAATAGGTTTCCCCAATTGTTTTTTTTTGCTTATATATGTTGTTGGATTTAACATTTGAACATAACTCAAAATCATATATATATATATATATATATATATATATATATATATATATATATATATATATTATATTTCTAGTGGAATAACGCCAAATGCTGCTCCTCAACATTTTGACATAAGATACGCTGGTCAGCATATAAATACATGAGTCATTTTAAATTTAATTTACTACAACCATATGCCGCAACATTATATTCTACATTTAAACTGCCCCTTAATAGTGCACACTTTTTATAAACTGCAAATCTGATTGTTATGCTAAACTATGCTAATATATGCCACACAATTCTACATAATTAGAAATATTTTAACCAAATTAGTCCGAAGTATTTTTTCTTCATTATTATTTTATAAGGTGAAATGGTATTCTTACATACCTTTTTTTACCTTTTTTTATAGGTGTAAAAAAATGAGACTTATGCATTATTTACCTGCTTCTCATATACTTTTATACACGGCTCACACATATGCTGTAGCGGTTATATATATTGTATGAGTGCTGAGCTCCCGCTGAAGCTGGCTGAGGAGGATAGAAAGTGGAAAGAGAATAGGTTTCCCTAAGTAAGGTGTAACCTGATGATATGGCTTGACCTACCTCTATTTAAAAAAAAAAAAAGATCCAATTTTTTTTTTTTTTGCTAATATATGTTGTTGGATTTAACATTTGAATATTTACTATGGTTCTCAATGGGGCATAACTCGAAATCATATATATATATATATATATATATATATATATATATATATATATATATATATATATATATATATATATAGTATTTCTAGTGGAATAACACCAAATGCTGCTCCTCAACATTTTGACATTAGATATACTGGTCAGCATATAAATACATGAGTCATTTTAAATTTAATTTACTACAACCATATGCCGCAACATTATATTCTACATTTAAACTGCCCCTTAATAGTGCACACTTTTTATAAACTGCAAATCTGATTGTTATGCTAAACTATGCTAATATATGCCACACAATTCTACGTAATTAGAAATATTTTAACCAAATTAGTCCTAAGTATTTTTTCTTCATTATTATTTTATAAGGTGAAATGGTATTTACCATAATCATATAATCATATGCAGTTGTATATTTCATACCTTCTTACATACCTTTTTTACCTTTGTATAAATTATAGAAATGGATCATGGAGTCCATTAAATTTTAATTCATGAGAGGCGCTAGAATATGTTATAGACCTTTTTGTAGGGTGGGTGAATGTCATTGACTAGCTAACACTCTCCTAAGACATATGTATATAGACATAAATTATGTATTTTGTTTTTATTACGTATCACTGAAAACTTGAATTTTGTAGGAAACACGTTTTTTATTTAAGAAAAAAAGGTTTGAGATTTGATGGAAGAAAACTAGTGCTTTCATAAAAGATTATACTTATTACATGTGAAATGTCCCTGTTGGTTTAGATGAGGAAAGCACTTCCATTAGGAAACACAATGTGATTTACAGATAAGAATTCTTTCTGATGGATAGCAGTCTACTTGCATTATTTCCATTATTTTGAGTGATTCGACTCAAAATTCAAGTCACATTTTTCCAAACTGAAATATGGGTAATCTTCAAAATATATTTTCATTTAGTAATAGAGAACCACCGTAAATTTCTGACCTAATATGACTTTGTATTGAATATTCTACCATTTATGTTTTGAATATTTTTTTTCGAATGAAGTTATCAGATAATCTCTGTTGGTGAATTCATTGTGAGATAGCAAAAGACATCTACGAATTGACATACACACATTTACAAATGAAAATGTCACTCATATATTTAATAGGCAAATACACCATCATTCTTTCTTTATTTTAACCACTATATATTTTTATTGCTTTATTTCTCATTTAAACATGTGCCTATGTGCTGTATTCTGCATATTTAAAAATATTGTCATCTTCTAAAATCTATCAAGGGATAATTGATTAAATGTTATGTGTTGGATAAAGTGAGCATCCAGAAACTTGGAATGATTTATCAGATTTGCAGACCTCTACTTTCCAAAAACTCTTTATTTCTGTAATGAAAAGGTACTACTTTAGGAATGTGAATAAAAAAGAAATCAATGCGTTATGAATGGCCAACCCCATTGAGCTTCTGTCGCAAGAAGGGCTACGCATTAACTATGTATTATGGAGTTCCAGTCCTTCCTAAAGGTGAAACTTGCTGGGGCTGGCACTTCATAGCGCATAGTTATATTAGAAAGTTGAAACTTCACGTTGAAACACATATGTGAAAGACTGCCTTTTTTCTAGAATGTAGAATACTTTATTTTTTGTCCTGATGAGAAATATTAGGTCATGACCTGAAGATTGTAAAAAGTGAAATCAAGATAGTGGTACGCTACAATTACAGAGATACAACAACCTTATTTGTATTAGAGTGCTAGAAAAGGTTGAATATCTTATTAGTTCCCAGAAACAGGGAGTGATGATAGAATGACCTTTGGGGTTACATGTTTTTTTTTTAAATATTTTCTTGAGCGGTATGGTTTTTTATAGGTCAGAAGGGCAGAAGGGGACTCTAGCAAGTGACAGAAGAAAAAAGACTGAGGGGTGAAAATAAAAATTGAATTGAAGTGATAAAAAAGTGAATTAGAATGAAAACAAAAAGCTAGAGCATTACTTAGAGGGACATGGTTTACATAATATTGTCTTTTTTTACTAGATCAAAAAATAACCTATTTAAGATACATGTAGTTACCGGTAAGTCCACTGCATGTGACCAAGAAAAAAGGTTATTAGTAAACCCCTGACGACTCATCAATGTAAATTATTAAATTGACACTTGACTTCAGAAGTTCACTTTCTTTTGGGGAGGTTTTCTGATTAAAACTGAAATCCAAACTTACATCCACCAATCTGTTGATTTGTACTTTCCGTTTCTTTTGATATTGTAGCTGCTCGCCTCTTACAATAGGCATATTAGATATTTTTGGATTTGAAGATTTTCAGAAAAATTCTTTTGAACAGGTATGTTTCTGACATAAAGCTGGAACAGTTATTGTCATTTTACCTTTACCTTTACTTTAATGTCTGCATACGGACTCAACATACACAAGAGTTGGGGATCTTGTATATATTTAGGTGGACATTGCTCATGTTAAAAGGTCTCATGTGAAATAACAATGACATATAGTCAATACAGACATTGTTTCACACAAAATAACAAAAGAAAGGATAGGCTTTATGAATATTTCCAGACATGTAGACAATCATCCCTGGTGTCTCTCAAGAGGTTCTTGCTATATAGCTCAGAAGCTAAAATTTGGCATTTAGTGAATCAACATATATAACACTTACTAGCTCAATGAGCTTTATATATTTGTCTGTGCTTTTGATTTTAGTGTTACTTTGGCAGATGTTTAACAGATATTTAGATGAAATGTTTATATGACAACAAAATAGTTAAACCATAGTGAATGCATTATTTTTGCATAACTGACTTTTTCTGTACCTATAATTACATAAAAATATTTTTATCAACAGCTATGTATTAATTTGACCAATGAAAAGATCCACCAGTATATCAATGAAGTGTTATTTCTACAAGAGCAGACAGAATGTGCACAAGAAGGAGTTTCCATGGAAACCATCTATTGCCCTGGCAACCACACAACAGTGCTGGATTTCTTTTTCCAGGTACTTTCAATTCATAATATACAATTTTAAATTGGGTGTAGTTTATATAGCATAGTATTTTACTGTTATTACAAATAGTGTATATATATATTTTTAGTTATTATACTGCATAACAGTGTAGATTGCTTCACGTATTACATTATTCACTGAAATTCAAATCTCAAAAATGTTCATATTTACATAAAAAATAGAAAATCTAAATAGAACGAACATAGCAATCAAATGCATTTAAGGATGAACATTTCTAGGTAAAGGAAAATAAACAAGGAATAGATTAAACAGCCCCTTGATGAAATGAATCCATTAATGTCAATATGTTATTTCCTAAACTGAATGTTAATATTCCCAGAGGCATTTGGCTTTAGCTTTGGTACAACTCTAATAATAGTCTTAGCTGTGAATATAAAATAGGGCCTCTGGCTGTGTATTGGCTTCGTGCCATAAGATCTCACTATCGTACATAATGGAAACTCAGTCTTATCTCTCTCTAAACTGTTTGTATTGATACCAGGTTTCATCCAAAATGTTTGGTAAGGCCTCGAATGCTTGGGCCTAAAGCATCCATACAGATATCAGTAGACTACAGATATCAGTATACCTTTACTGTTTACTGTTTACACCAGACACAAATATGTGGACGAGGGCTTGGCCACAGCTTTTTTGAACACATATCCACCCCTAGGGCAATTTTAGCACATCAGGCAGTTACACCCAACAAATACACCAAGAGATCCAAACTAGTATGCCATAGGGCCCTACTTGCTCAGTCTCTCCCAATTTTCACAGTTGTGAATACCATATAGTGCTCTTAGGCGCTGGCAAGGTGACCAAAAACTGCAGCTGTTACTAAACAGGATATCAATCTGTATTCTTCACAAGAAATTGAGTAACCACTGCCAGCTGATGGCGAAGTTAGCACTTCAAGCAGGTACACCCATCATATTCACCAAGTTGCATTGGCCACCACTGGCTTATTCTCTCCCAATTTCTGCTCTTGCGGATACCAATTTATCTGCTTACCAATCCATTCAGGGCAGGAAGGTGAGAAAGTTCAAGATCTTCTCCCAGCTTGATCCTGTTTGAAAATGGAGTATGGAAGTGCCACCTAAGCTTATATACCTGCTTAATACTAAGTTGTTAACATGAACAATGAAAGAGAAGCATACAAAGCACTTCTGCATTGGCCAGCAGTCATATCCCCATTCCCAATTGGTTCAGGGGTCTCTATTCTATTTTTTGGGAAATTGTCCTTGTGGCATACTATTTACTTATTATTTCCTATTGCTGAGTCACGGAAGGTGATCACCTCTATCAAAAAATTGTTACCTGATGCCACTGTTACTGTTGATTTACCAGCAGGCTCGACCGCTTAAAAATGAATAACATGTAGAGTCTAACATTTGCTAGATAGGCCTACACCAGCATCTTAATCAAAGTCCAATGTGCCTCTTTTTTCAGAAATTTCCAGAGTATGTTTGTGGAGATATGAGTTTTAAAATACATTTTCAATGTTTATTTTTGTCAATTATAGATTATTTTATTATATTTGTAATATTAATTGTATTTTTATTGTTCAGAAACCGCAAGGTTTTATGTCTGTCCTCAATGAGGAAAGCCAGTCCATCCATCCAATGGAACATAATCTTTCTAAACGGCTTCAATCACTTCTGGATACATCAAATACGAATACTGTATACATGTCTGCAAAAGATGGAAATGGCAATGTCCAACCAAAGGAACTAGGTCCTGTCTTCACAGTTATGCATTATGCGGGAAGGGTAAGCTGGAATTATTGAGCTCTTGGCGAGATGTGTAAAACCACATGGAATTTTTATACAATTTGTTAACATTTGCTAATGGTGTGATAACACTGTATAATTATTACTGGAATTTCTCTTTCCCATTAATGTTTTCCATTACATTGTTGGAGAAAATTGACATGTATATTTAGATGTGGCTAGTTCGTGAAAAAACTACATATAAATACACATAATTGTTTTTTCCATAGAGAATAACCAAATTAACTTATCAGTGCAGGTTTATGTTTTACTTTGATTTAATTTGTGCATGGTTGGTCACACAGGTAGGAATCTGTAATGCTATAAATTATAGCACAGAACAGGTCTTAAGATTTCCCGCAATTAGTTAATAATTTACATAAAGCATGACAGAAATTCCACAAACTCAGGAGAATTCTCTTCTATGTAGCTTGCATTTTAAGTGATTTAAGTAAGTTAGTTACTAGAAACCAACATGAAAGCCATTAGGCACAAGTAAGGAAATTCTAAAAAAAAATTCATGTGAGATAGATTTAATAAATGCAATAATATATATATAAAAGTTGTAGTGTAATCATAAAATTACAATTTTTTAAACATCTATCATTAACATCATATAACAAATATATACCATTCAAGTCATATTATGCAAAGCAAAAAAAAATCTACAAATATTGTTAGATTAAAATTGACTTACTTATATAACATGTAGAAGGTTGACATTAGCCATTTTAGTAAGGAAAATTGACAATTTATCCTGTCGGAAAACAACACACTTAATTTCTTCCAAGATTATAGGTATATTTGCAACATACAGGTGATTTGACAGTGTAGACTGTTTATAACATAGGGATTTTAATCTTAAAACATAAATGGGCAAGTAGCTATAACTATTGTTGCTGTAAGAGATTCTATAAATAAAATGCCATTCCAAGTAACTTACATAATTAAGTCAGGCTAATGCAAAGCAACTGGGAACGTCACATGTTCTTAGAACTTGTGTAAGGTTCTGTTACTTAATACTTCCCACTTGTGAAGGTAAATTCCATTCATGTAACCTTATACTGATCCTTGTAATTGCCTTTGCCTCCAGGTTAAGCAAAATTGCTTAAGTAATTTTAAATGTCTCTTGGAATAAATTTAAGAAGTTCTTTAACAACGTATGCCTTAATTCCTTGTAGCATTCTTCTATAATTAAATCAATGGCATGAGTCCTGTGCTGGAGGTGAATTGAAAGTGATATCAGAAGAATATGGTGTGGAGCTAGCAACTAATGAGCATTGCTGTTAATTGTGTTGATAATGCGGGAAACAACAATGCATCTCTAACTCAAGATTTATGTTTATTGTAACACAATCAAATGTGTTGTAACAAAAGAGAGAATGATGGAGATAAATGTCCCTCTTTAAGATATTCACCTACATCACTCACAGAGAATATTATGTCAAATCTATTTTGAAGATATTGATTCTGTGTTTTGTATCTTTCAATATGTTATAATTTATTCCCTTCTTATGCTTAAAGAAGCATCCTATTTAAATTTTTCTGGTGGCTTCTTTCAGTGATTCCAATGTGTTGATTCTAATCTGATGGCTCAGCATTGACCAATCTACTGAACATGCTGGCATGCAAGATAAGGGGCAAGCTTAGAGTTCTAACATATTTGTGTATGTGGAAGCAATGACAAGTGCTGTTGCATCATGATACACAAGGCAGCATTGTCACCAATGTTTTTATGCATTTTATAAATTGACATTAATTCACATGTGCTCAGACTTTTTATATCCTCTGTCTCATATAGACAGGGCTTAGGGCTTAGCACATGATTGGTCCCCCATGCACCTTCCACCAGCTCTGCCCTTCACTCCGCCTTAAGATCCTCCTATAAGCAAACCTAGGGTTAGTGGGGTGCAATATTTCTTCAAGGCACCCTATAACAAAGCATGCATACATACTAACACACAAACTTGCTTTAACACGTGGAGCTTCCCTGCGGCCAAGCAGAGGGGCACGGTACGCTAGTCTCTCCTTGAGAGAGTAGGACTGTTGGGCCTGGTACATTAGTACTGCTTGTACCCCCCCTGATGGCAGCCCTCCATATAGAGACATGTACTATATTAGCATACAGTTGATCATAGCTTTCTCTATCACTGTCCCCTTTTCCAACATATATATTATGGAGGTTTATTCACTAAAGAGGAAAATTGCAGGAAAGTATCTTCATCACACTGCCTCCACTTTGCATCGTGAATGTCCAGCCCAAAATGAGCTATTACTCCAAGAAGAGTTTGGATGGTCTTGTATAAATCAGTGAGATTTCTTGAACGTCCCCATTCTTGCTGATATATATTGTCATGGGTTACCATTTACAACACTGAGTGAAACCACAACTCTGTTGCAAAATGTTTGTGAATACATCCAGCGATATATTTACCTTTGGTGCTTCCCTAGGCCTGACCCAGAGCAGTGACCCAGCTGCACCCTCTGCAGCCACTGTCCCTACTCCTGATCAGGAGTATTTGGCACCCGGGGCGCCAAATTAATGTTGGCAAGAATATTTATTTCACAAATATTTAACTGTATGTCAAGTGAAAATAGAAATCTGGAAAAATAAATAAATTATTGATTTAAATAAATAAAATGTATTTAGTAACAGATATGGTACAGCGTAATTCCCACCACTATACACTGAGCCAGACATTGACTTACTGCAGCATAACCCCTATTACTATATACTAAGCCAGACGTTGATGTAGTAGGCCTCTGCCCCTAAAACAGCCTGCCTGTGGCACCGCTACCCCTTTAGCAGTCCGCCCTTGTCACTGCTGCCCCTTTTTTGCAGCCTAACTGTGCCACCTCTGCCTATTTAGCAGCCTAACCGTGCCACCACTGCCCCTGAAGCAGTCTGCCTGTGCCACCACTGGCCCTGAAGCAGCCTGCATGTGCCATCTCTGCCTATTTAGCAGTCTAACCATGCCACCGCTGTCCCTGGAGCAGTCTGTGCCACTGCTGCCCCTGAAGCAGCCTGCGGGTGCCATCACTGCCCCTGAAGCTGCCTGCCTGTGCCAAGTCTGCCCCTGAAACAGCCTGCCTGTGCCAAGTCTGCCCCTGAAACAGTCTGTCTGTGTCAACTTTGCCCCTGAAACAGCCTGTCTGTGCCAACTTTGCACCTGAAGCGGCCTGCCTGTGCCAACTCTGCCCACTTAGCAATCTGCATGAGCCTCCCCTGCCTCTTTAGCAGCCTGTCTGTGCCACTTTTGCCCCCCCTGTTACTGTGACTTTGCCACTTCTGCCACCCCTAATCAGCCTGCCTGTGCCACTTCTGAACCCTAATCAGCTTGCCTGTGCCACCTCTGCCCCCCTAATTAGCCTGCCGATGCCACCTCTGCCCTCTAATCACCCTGCCTGTGCCACGTCTTCCCCCCCTAAACAGCCTGCCTGTGCCATTTCTGCCCCTAAACAATAACATACTCAGTACTAACTTCATTCATTCAATCACCCACTCAACCATTCACTGTCACGCAACCCCCTTACCTCTCTTGCAGATTTCACTGGTCCGGGGGGGGGGGGGGCGGCCGAGCCTAACGGTGGCCCGCAGCTTACTGCTGTGGCTCCCATATATTGTATGAGCAAAAACTACATCCCCACCAATATCCCACTATATCCCATTCCTTCCCCCCTGCGCGGGAAAAGAGTTTCCTCATATAGTGCACAGTAAGCTGCGGGCCAGCGTTAGGTGACCGTCAGGCCCCCGGGCGCCCCCTTGATGAGTGGCACCCAGGGCAGACCGCCCCCCTTTAGGTAGGCTACTGCTTCTGATGTAATATTCCAGCACTTTATTAAGGCCTTTTGCACCTGGGAACAGCAGGCTATGCCATAGTGTAAATGGGACGATTGGGGAGATTAGAGTTCTCCCTTGTAACAGGCCCATTGAGCAGCTGAGCACCAGGGATAATGATATCCCACCAGGAAAGTCTGCCTCGTTTAAGCAGCTAACACCCCCATTCCACAATAAAACACTGAATATAACCACAAAAATTGGATCGCAACCCAACCATACTGTTTTTCAAGTGCTCATGAAAATTACTTGTGTGCATACATATGTTTTACCATTTTTGTCTTTTTTCTTCCAGGTAACTTATGACATTTCTGGGGCTATTGAAAAAAATAAAGATGCACTATCCCAGAATCTTCTGTTTGTCATGAAAAGTAAGCTTTTCATAAATCAGTAATTTCAGTCAATGATTATAACAGGAAAATAATGTTGTTCATTACTAGACACCTCAGTGTAACATAATGTGCTATTATTGAATTGTTGACTCATAAATCTGAGCCAATCAATAGTTATTAATATTTTCATATATTTTAGTCATGTTTTATTAAACATCAATTTGTATTGCAGTGTATAAAAAAAATATATCATATTACTTCCTTTCTTATGTTTATGCAAATACGAGTGTTTATTAAACAGGGTTTCTGGGTTTCATGAGAAACAAAGATCATTATCAGTTAAGATCCCATTAATCAATATGAACCATTGTATCCAAAGTGAATATTATTATTTATAGCACCATCAAATTCCATAGCGCTGACATTGGGTATATAAATAAGAATAGATATTTGCAAACGGTAACAGAGACTGTATTTATTAAAAAATAATAGTGTAAGATACAACTTGGGGTAAAATCAACAAAGCTTAAGGAATGATTTGTTTTGCATTGTATCATATAACGTTTAGCAGCCGAAAATAATTTCTTTAAATTGGAGTAATATGGAGAGAAGATGATGTTGGAGGTGGGTGGTGATGAGGGGGGCATGTATGTGGCAGTAATAAGCTGACATGTGGTGTGGAGGGAGGTGACAAAAGTTATGGGAAAGAGGTTTAGCACTGGGGGGATACCTATTTTTTGTAGGTTACATTTAGTGATGAGGGGTTTTTGGATAGTGTGGTAAGCCGAGGGTGTGTTGGATAGTGTTTTATACATATAGGGGAGGCATTTTGAGGTAAGAGGCTGTGGGCAGTGTTGTGTGGGGGATGTGCTTCAGAGTGAGGAGCTGCCAGATAGTGTTGTGTATGTGGAGAAAAGTAAAATATAAAACAAAGGACAGAGAGAAAACAAAAGTGAGAAATAAAAAAGACAGGCGGTAATACACCATTAAATATTACTATATCATAACATCCTTGCATTGTTTGTTGAGGATAGTGACATCATAAATAACCAATTACCCCATCCAGTCTGGATTTCTTTAATCACTCTTTACCTATTACATCTTAAATATAGTTTCATGTGTATCCCACACTTTATTGAATTCCTTTAACATGCTTATAACTTTCGCAGCAAGTGAAAATCTAGTGATCAGCCAGATGTTTCAGTCTAAACTGACTCAAACAGGATCCCTTATTCCTCCATACCCTCCATTCAGACTCAGAGGACCCAAAGCAGCCTTACTTTTTAAAAAGACTTCATCAACTCCAAATGGTGAAACCAAAAAAATACTGGAACTCAGTAAGGTAAGGCATAAAACTATATGAAAACTATACATAACACTGTGTATTAGAAAGAAAATATTTTCAATCATACCTAATTTCTCTCAGGTAAAGATGTGCTATTTTCAAATAAAAAGAATAAAAAAGGTGCTTCTTATAAGTCTTTTAACCAGCAGTTTTGGGTATGCTTTCATTCTTTTGAATACTTATTACCTACCTCACTCCCAATTATTGCACAATCCTGGGTTTATTCACTAAAAGTTGAGTGAATACAAGTTGGCAAGACTTGGGCAGAAATGTATAGAGGATTAGTATTATGAAGGGCTTTATATTTTAGTAGAAGGATATTAATTTGATGTATGGGTTTGGGAACCAGTAGAGAATAGATTGGAAAGACAGAGGAATACCAACCAGAAGAGTGGTGCAACAGTCTGTGGGATGTGCTGGATCCATGTCTGACCCATGGAGGCCCCACTTCCCAATTTACAGAATTAAAGGATCTGCTGCTAACATCTTGGTGTTAGATACCACAGAACACCTTTAGAGGTCTAGTGGAGTCCATTCCTCAACAGGTCAAGGCTGTTTTGGCGGCAAAGGGGGTACCAACACAATATTATGCAGGTGGTCATAATGTTATGGCTAATCAGTGTATTCCCAGAATCAAATTCTGGTCTAGGCCTAGGGCAGCAGACTTAGGGGGTTAGGGGTGGTAGTCCCTTTGCCACAAAACTGACAGACCATCTGAACTGGATGATCAGGTTCTCCGGGGCACTACTCCTCAAAAAGCCAGTCTCGGTAATTCAACTGCCCTATTTACACTATTGATGTCCGTGCCTAACTGGAACAACCTCTATAGCACGCGGCATCCGGCGCTGGCCATCATTTCAAGGTTGAGTGCCATACGTATACGTTTTGATATGAGGGAGAGTATAGTGGTGGCAGAAGTGAGCCTTGGGGGTGGCTGTGGGTGCTGTACCCAACTTAAGTATATACTTATATACACAACTCTGTACTGTATTTCTACAGTGATATCTAATTGTTTTCAGGTAATGTTTCTCGTCATCTGAATTTTTGCAGCCAGAATTATATCCAATTACTTTTAATTTTGGTTGTTGCATTGTAGATTTTGATTCAATTTTCTTCTGCAACTCAAATATCCCTAGGGATATGTTTTCATTTATGAATTGGACTAATCACAAGACATAGCATATCCTTCCTGTGACTGAAAGAAACAATATCTGTTCACAGTACATGAAAAAATTGTGTTTGGCCACAGCACAAAGACAACTGTTAGGAATTTAAACATTTTAATGTTTTTTTTTTTACAGTTATTAAAAAAGAAAGGATCTTCTTCATTTCTTCAGAAGCTAGAACGAGGCAGCCCCACCACTGTGTCTATGCAACTCAGGGTTAGTCTATTTCTTGTTTTTAAATGATTTTGAATTGAAATTGTTCACACTGCCTAAATACATTGAATGGATTTTTCTTTTCAGACAACCTAGTAAGAATATTTTTGTGTTTTATCTGCAGAAATCACTCACTGAGCTCACAGGAAAGATTCAGAACAGTACACCGCATCTGATGCATTGTATCAAACCAAACAATTGTAAGCTTGCAGAAACTTTTGATAATTTCTACGTGTCTGCACAGTTACAGTACATTGGAGTACTTGAAATGGTGAAAATAATACGAGATGGATATCCTGTGCGCCTTACTTTTCCTGACTTCTTGACGAGGTACACTTCATGTTTATTATAATTTTGCTATTTTAATTCCTGAAAAGTGTAGCAATTAGTGTCCTACAATATCTAGCCCATAGCACCTAGTTATACTAATTATTGTTATAGTTGCGTATCAGTTTAGTTACCTCTTGTCATGATTACTGGTTCGGTACACTATATTTTATTTTCTTCGCAAAGTATTTTATTAGTTAAAATTATATTATATTTGTTAATAGTGTGTTTAGTAAGAAGCAGCCATTTTATATACGCTTCATCAAAGGCCACACGTAAATTGTACATATTATTTATCTGGTTTTAAAAGTTAAATGGCTGCATTGTAAACATATCCAATATGCAATACATTAACATTTGTTTTATGTTGTTGAGATATATAAACTAGTATATTTAGGAAATTATTACTATTATGATAATTTAATTGAGTGTTGGTGAGGTCTAACCAGAGATCTGTAATGTGTCAGAACCACCTCAATCTATCTGCTAATAATGCCTCTGGATATTCAGCTCACCACCCTGCTTGCTGTTTCCATTGCTTTATCACATTGATTGCTAACCTTTAAGTCCCCAGAAATAATAAATTCCCCATTTTGTTGTCATTTAATATTAGTATATAACTTACTGAAATGAAAAAATAACTTTTGGTAGGTACCTTTCAAAAGATCATTTTTTATAGACTGTATATCAAAGGTAAGAGATGTGTTTAATGCATCTCAGGTGGTACTTACTTTACATTACATTTGTTTATATAGCACCAGCAGATTCAGTAGTGCTGTAAAAGTGAATATTGAAAATATTTAATAAAGACAATTTAAAATGACAATAACATAAGCAGTAGCATCTCTAAGGGGGAGCAGGTGGGGCAGTTCGCCCCGGCTGCCACTTGTCAGGGGGTGCCCAGGGGACCGGGAGCTGCCCGAGCAGATGTCTACAAGAGAGTGAATAGGAGAATGCATGAATGAATGAATGAGTGAGTGTTTAGGGGCAGAAATGGGACAGACAGGCTGTTTGAGGGGCAGAGGTGGCACAGGCAGACGGTTAATGGGGCAGAGGTGGCACAGGCCGGTTGCTAAAGGGGCAGAGGTGACACAGGCAGGCTGTTTCAGGGGCAGAGGTGGCACAGGTAGGATTCTAAAGGAGCAGCGGTGGCAAAGGCAGGCTGCTTTAGGTGCAGGGGCCTACCACATCAATGTCTGGCTCAGTGTATAGTGATAGGAGTTATGCTGTGCCATAACTGTCCAGTAAATGTTTTACACTTATTTAATATATATAATCATTTGTTTATGAGTGTTTAGGGGCAGAAATGGGACAGTCAAGCTGCTCAAGGGGCAGAGGTGGCACAGGCAGGCTGTTTTAGGGGCAGATGCCTACCAGGTCAATGTCTGGCTTAGTGTACAGTGAAGTAAGTAAACTCCAGCGCAGAGTCCACTGAACACATACAATAGTGAGATAGAAAAATTGTCAGAAAATAGCAAAATGAAGCAGGATCTGTATCTAGAGCATGTTATAAAGAGCAATAATAAATACTAATAAACAATAACTATAATTTATTACTGATGTGCTAATGTTATATTATAAATTATGTGGTGTATAATATAAACACTACAGATAGACTAAGTTCAAGTAATAAAGTGCAATCACTACAATAATGTACACACTGTGGGTAGACTTAAAAATACATTAACATTATAAAGTGCAAAATTTGCAATACTATATGTGCAAACTATGATTTGATATGTGTGCAAAACAACAGGGTATGTGTGTTAAAAAGTGCAGTAGTGAATAAAAATAAACCCACTGAATAAATGAATAAATGGATAAAAATGCAGTCACAAATAGTTTTCCTGAACAAGCATAATCATCAGTCTAGGAACAGCTGTTCATAGGTGGTAAGAGCAGCGGAACCCACACACACATACAGGACAGACAGTTGTTGGCCACCATAAAAGAGTAACTTTGTGTCTATGTAGTAAATGTTGCTCCACAAGCTTCGATTGCAAGTAGCCCAAGAAGAGCTGCAGTGTACAGTGATTTGGGTTATGGTGCATTACCGTCAATGTCTAGCTCAGTGTATAGTGATGAGAGTTACACTGTACCACCATCAATGTCTGGCTCAGTATATAGTGATAGGAATTATGATGTACCATATCTGTTCAGTAAATGTTATTTATTTAAACTTATTTAATTAATAAGTTAATAATTTATTTTTTTCAGATCTATTTCTATTTTTTTTCCAGTTGAACAACAGTTTACAAATTTGTGAAATAAATATTATTGGCAACATTGTTTATTTTGTGTGAGGTTGTGCCACATCCGCCCCGTGTACCAAATATTCTATGTACGCCCATACCAACATAAGTTAAAACATGCTAGCACAAAAGGAGAAGAGGATTCTTCTCTTCGGTAGTTTTCAATCAGTTAGCCATAAACACATACTCATAATTGTTCAAAGAAAAAACATTTTTCCTGGAAAGACTGGGAAAATTCTAAAGAACTCAATAGTTGTTAAAGTGTATTACACACAGGTGGATTGTCCAGTTAAGATTTAACCATAAAAAAGTATTTTGTAAATTATCTAAAATATGTTTTATGTAATAAGACTCCAATCTGTGTTATTTCTCAAAATGCCCTTAGGTCAAGATAGATCAGGGTCAAAGGTTGTGCAGCCTAATTTCCCTGACATTTCCTGGAAACCATAATTTTTGGTTACATACCCAAATCAGGTCCTGTACTCACGCAACCTTGGAGCCTAGTGAGTTTATACACTAATTATGACTTCTCCTCATGTTTCAGTGGGGAGAAACATAAAGCCGCATCTTGCCAATGCACTCCATAAGGGATACCTGGTTAAGTTTAGTGATGTTATGAATAGACCCTATAATGAATGGACTCCATTGTTTTTACCTTTTGATACTCAACGTGAGTTTTGATAGTTTGCATATGACTAGTTCTAATGTGCTTGTTTTTATTTTACCTCCATGGCTGTGTAAATGTACCAGAACCTGGCAGCTTCTCAAATAAAAAAACACTCAAATGCGGTCTATGTTCCAAATAAATACTTAACTGTATTAAACATTCCAGTGCTATAACTTTGCTTTGCCACACTAAGAATATTACACAGTAATTACTCTTTCAGTATTTATTTTACAAAAATACACAGTGTTTATGTGTGAATCACAGCACCATTTGGTGTTCCTAGTCTGTGATCTATAGGTAATGGCTCTATAGTTAAATTTTAGAAAATAAATAAGCCTCACTGTAGTTTATTATGCTCTAAGCATATGATCATATTTATAATTTCAATATTTCCACAAGACAAGGTCAGCAGGGATCACTTTTCACAAGACCTTGTACAGAACCAGTTACTAAAGCCCACAGATGACACAGCCAACGTTTTCTGTGTTACTTTCCTGGGTTTTGAGAAATTATGGCAGGAATGCATATTTGGGTGCCAGCCATATAAGTTCAATTAAGGTCAGTAGACATTTACGGCACATTAAAATGTTTGATACTATCAGTAAAAAATATATGAAATACATGGTATACAGAGTCATTTGTCTAGAAGTAAATGCTATTTTTATTAGCCAAATGTCTTCTGCATAAAACACTAGAAATGAAAAACACAAGTACAGAGAGACCATGACAGTTATTGTGAAATATAACGCAGCCTGCCAAAGTAGGATTTTTTTGCAGTTTGTTTCAGGGATAGAAGTGATGCATACAATCATTTGAAGACATTTGAGGATACTGTGCAATTCTTGTATTAATTTAATAAATGCATTTATTGTGAGTATCATTAGAACCCTGGCCCACTTAACCTTAGTTTGCTGTCCACAACTATGATGTAAGTGCTGCTTTGCATGAGTGCAGTCTGTAAGACATGTTATGTTCTACAACCACAACCCAAAGGTCAGAATTTATATAACCTGTAGTCTGGGGTGATAGGTAGTAAGCAGACACTGGGATCATGGTGCTTATATGTTAAAACGAGGATGTTCAACACACGTAATAGGAAGGCTTAGCAGTCAAGAACAATTAAATAAATTGAACACTGAAGCCATGCTCCACAAAATTAAAGAATGGGTAGTAGAATCTCTGATGCCATATGAAAGTTTAATGGGACTTTATGAGTTTCAGTGAAAAATCAACATTTCAGTCTCTCACATGGGACTTTTATTAAGACAGAGAACGCACAGTGAATATAAAATATAGAGGAATACCTACTCACCCAGAAGTGGGTGTTATATATCAATATGTATAAAATCACAATTGTATGGCTACTGTGACCATTTCTATATTTTTTAAGTATCCTGTGCTTCTCTTTTCTCTGTGTTCCCATACTTTATCCAATTACTTTTTTTTAACTGCCTCCTTATGTTTATCTGACCTTTCAAGTACCTGGTACCCATACCACCATCTAAGCGGGGCTCCATAAAATGAACAGGCAAACCATATTTTACATCTCAATCAAAAGAGTTCTTTGAAGAAGAATGCTTTTAGTTGTTTAAACTGTTGCCAAATAGAATATGCACCTCATACCTGTAAGTTTATATGACTGTTGTTTTATGTGTTTTCCCTCTCAATAAATTAGTATTTATTTTAGATTAGTAGTGTGTGAACTGGCACTACCCTTCCATCTGCAAGGGCCTTTGTACAGTAAATCAACAAAATACTTGATTTTAAAATATGCAAGGTAGATGTGTATAATTACATCTCACTAGTATGGGGTCTTTCATTCAGGGTCTTTTGAATAGACCACTTTTGCTCGCTATGGCTCTGAAATCAGTGAATAGCAAGAACATTAAAATCATCTATAAATTGTAGAGGTTATAATGAAAAACTTTCTTTTTCTGTGTGTGGCCTGTGAACACAGGTATGATGCACTTATTGCCGTCTTGCAGTACATTCTGGGAACAATCACATTCAGGTTTGATGATGGCCATATTGACAGAAGTCTTAAGTAAAAACATCAATCATCTATAAATCCACTATTGATTTTGATGGCACTATGTTTTTTATGACCTTTCTAATTATACAAAATTGTGCTTTAGTCAATACTTTCAGAGCACAGAATGATTTTGATGTAATTATGGATATAACAAAACACTAAAACCAGAACTGTTGGCAGCCGTGTAAGGATGAGTAAGGGGCCTCAGTACAAGATTGTGAGATTGCAAAAAGCAAGTTTTAATGGATTAAATAAAGTAAATGAAAGTCTGGTTTGGGACAGAAAACTAGCAGACCAATAGAAGTTATAAAATATTTAAATGCACCCCATTTGCAGCATCACATTTTCTTGCCCTTGGAAAACACGTGTAATTTTTATTCTGATTTAAGGTACAAGCATTTGACTGAAATTGTAACATGGAAAAAACAAAAAGTGTCCCCTGAAGAGAAATGTCGTCGTGTTCTAGAGCAGTGCAAGCAGCAAGGATGGCAGGTTTGTGAATATCAATGTCCATACATATAAAAGAAAAAGATATTCTGCATTTACACTAAAACATACAAACGTTAAATATAATGGCAGATAAGGTACGTTTGGCCTGTCTAGCCTGCCCGTTATTCCTGCGGTAAAGAATCAATCCTTATTGTTTCCTTGGTCTTGTCTTATACTCAGGAGAACCTTCTGACTATCCCATGAATATTTAAATTCCCTCCCTGTATTAAACACAACCACTTTTGCATGGCTCTTGTTCCACCTATCTATCACCCTCTCTGTAGAGAAAACCTTCCTTACTTCCTTATGTTTAGAAATATCTCACAGTTCATCTCCTATGATCTTTGTGTTTAACTTTACAAGCTTGAACTGAGGGGCCCAAGGGCAGTATGCCTCAACCCTATTTTTTGTGATTTTTACATAAAAAAACCTCTTTACATCTCTTTGCACGTGTATCTCCCCAGCCTCCTCTTTTTGAACCACCCTTACATTTACTCTCTGGGCAAAGACTCTTTTATGGTGGTTAAGTGAAGGTAGTGGAAATCATTCACATCTCCATCACACAAACCTACATTTTTTTTGTAGTTATTACGAGGAAGTAAATCATAGATTTGGGTTGAAAGTAATACTGACCTGAATTCTTAAGACAACAATTTGGTATTGAAAAAAGCCATCAAACAATATGACAAACCACGAAGCCAACCCATAAATAAACAACTTTTACTTGTGGTGTTTACTACAGATAGGAGCTCGAAAAGTGTTTTTGAGGTACTGGCAAGCTGATCAACTCAATGACACATGTCTTCATCTTCAGAGGAAAATCATACTGTGCCAGAAAGGTAACAAACTTGTATTGAGTAAAGCTACTTGTAATTCATGTACTGAACATGGTAGTAATGGTTACTTAGCCACTACTATAAAGTACTTATGGATGGAAACCTGGCTTGTAATGGTAATATTTATAAAGGACAGATTTGGTGCAAACATCTACATGAAGAACATTTCAATGGTTTACAAGATGTTTACCCCACATTCAACGCTATTTTGGCAATACAAATCAATATAATTATGGACAGGGGCATAACTAGAAGCCTCAGGGCCCCGGTGCAAGAATAGGTTAAGGCCCCCCTGCCCCCAACCCAATCTACCCCCTCTCCCTCCCTTCTCACTATCTACTCTCTCCCTACCCCCCTTCTCACTATCTACCCTCTCCCTACCCTCCCATTCTCACTATCTACCCTCTCCCTACCCTCCCATTCTCACTATCTACCCTCTCCCTACCCCCTTCCCACTATCTACCCTCTCCCTACCCCCCTTATCACTATCTACCCTTTCCATACCCTCCCATTCTTACTATCTACCCTCTCCGGGCTCTCCCCCTTCTCACTATCTACCCTCTCCCTACCCCCTTCCCACTATCTACCCTCTCCCTACCCCCCTTCCCACTATCTACCCTCTCCCTACCCCCTTCTCACTATCTACCCTCTTCCTACCCCCTTCTCACTATCTACCCTCTCCCTACCCCCCTTCTCACTATCTACCTTCTCCCTACCCCCCTTCTCACTATATACCCTCTCCCTACCCCCTTCTCACTATCTACCCTCTCCCTACCCCCCTTCTCACTATCTACCCTCTCCCTACCCCCCTTCTCACTATCTACCCTCTCCCTACCCCCCTTTGTAGGTCACTTACCGTGCACACAAGCTGAGGATCACTATGTGCAATGCCAAGCATCGGCTGAAGGGGTGGAAACGTTCTCTGGAGTGATAAATCATGTATTTTGAACTAATCTCGGTTTGCCAGGGAAACACTGCCTACCATAATGCATAATGTCTACTGTAAAGTTTGATGAAGGAGGAATAATGGCCTAACACTTGAAAATCTGTTGGCCATTGTTACCACTCATTTTTGATTCCAGTATTATCAGAAGGAACTTCATACTATTTCATCTTATTGTCAAGAAACACAAAATCCAGTGTATTTTTTGCATTTACACATTTACTGATCATTTCCTCTCATGTTTTCTTCTGTTTCCTAATTTTTGCTAATCTAATAGTCATAAGGAGATTTTTAGCACGCAAGCACTTGCACCAGAAGATAAATATGAAACAGAATGAGATTACCTATGTGAAAGAATTTCTTGAAAGTATAGAAACTATGGGACAAAAGGCATACCACTCTTTGGCTATCCAGAATGCATCTGATGTTGCTCGAGAGAAAGACGGAACACAAAGCGAGGGAGAGTCTCCATTCAATACCATAGACTCATCATCTAAGAAAGAAAATGCTGTCAAAAGGTAACTAGAATCCTACACATCTCATTGTTTGCTACCTTAGTCTGTTGTGTATTTTGCTAGCACTACTTAAATAATATTATACTCATCAGGTGTATAAGTGTAGTCATAGAATCTCAAATTTAGATACATATGTGATGATGTGCAAATAATAAAATATGCTTACCCTTATTATTAAAAATTAGTGCAAGGGACTCTTAGTTTTATGGTCCCCTATGTAAGCTGTAACTTGCTCTGTTGGGGGTAGCAATGAAATATCTGTCTTTATTGTGTGACAAGGGCTGAGGTGTAGACAAGATGAAGAGCAGCTGATATCTTCAAAACCTTCCAGCTATATTCACAGAGAAAATAGTACTGAAAGTGGACACGTCATCCAAAAAAGTGTGGATGGCATATGTTAGTGAAATCGCCAGCAAATATTTCTGTAATAATGTATATGTACATTGTACCCAAGTTCTTGGGTATTTCCAATATGGCTGCCTGGGAGCTGTGTTCTGTTTGATTCCACACTATGTTTTTATGCTAACAAAGCATGAGGCTGCGGGTATCCATCTGGCAGCCACAGGCTGCTGAAACTGATCTGCCCCTGGAGTAACGGTATCACTAAGTATGTGGGCCTACCATCCGCCGGCACATTGGGCATCTGCACGGTATTCCAGATAGCCAGTCCAGGCGTTCATCTACCAGAACTGAAATAGTCATATTTCTCTTGTTAATTATATGAATGTGGAGCCTTCTTAAAAATCAACCCAACAAATCACAAAAATAGGGTATATTTCTAAAAATAACAACAAGGCTATTTTTTTTATCTATATTAATTTAATCGCACCACAACCATATTGATTTTAAAATTTAAGCTGCAAAGCCAGTCTGCTATATTTCAAAGAATGCCAAGATTTCTTAGAAAAAAGGATTTATAATTCGAGCACAGATTTTGCAGTTTAACATACATGGCCCCAGACTGTCACATACCTGGCCCGGCAGCTGCCGAGAAGAAGGGGGAGACCTTCCACCGTGCCGCGGCAACCGCAGCCACCACGGAGAAGAGGGAGACCCCCCACCGTACCGCAGCAGCTGCAACCGCCGCGGAAAAGAGGGAGACCTCCCGCCTCTACACGGCAGCCGCCGCGGAAGAGGGGGAGACCTCCCGCCTTGCCGCAGGAGCCGCAACCGCCGCGGAGAAGAGGGAGACCTCCCGCCTCTCCGAGACAGCCTCAGCCGCCGCGAGGGAGGGGAAGACCTCGCGGCTCCACGCGTCGGTCGTCCTGTGTTGGAGCCAGGTCCGGTCCTGCTGCGTGCACGCGGTCCGCTGCACGCCACCTAGTGGCGCCAGCCGGTACTACGGCTCCTTTTAGAGTTTTACGTTCTGCCAATCCCAAGATGGCCGCGAACCGGAAGTGACGTAACGGCACTTTGAATTTTTGGCGGGAATTCTGTAATTGATGCCTGGACTTCCTCTGCCTATTTAAGAGCCTCAGAAACACTCAGCCTTGCCTTCTGATGGTTGTACCTATCTTGTATAGTGTCATCCCAGTACGCGTTCCTGTTATTGATTCCTGGCATCTGACTCCGGCTTACATTACGACTATTCTGACTTCTGGCTTCCTGACCTAGGCTTACCCTGCAACGATCCTGACTTCTGGCTTCCTGACCTCGGCTTACCCTGCAACGATCCTGACTTCTGGCTTCCTGACCCTGGCTTGCTCATTGGCTATTCTATACTGGACTCTGGTGTTCTGTCTTTGGGACTTGCACACGCTGTTCTACCTGATTACAGGTTCTACCTTACGCTGTGCGTGACAGAATCAGAAGGCCACCATGAGACCTGCATCGGTAGGACAGCAGAGCTCCACGGAGGATCGTTTGGATGGGATGGATCACCGTCTGGATCAGTTTGCCCAAGCTCTCCAGACGTTATTGCAACGCACCGACCCAGCGCTACAAGGTCCTCCGTCAATTGCGGTCCATCCACCTCCGCCTGCAACTGTTCATTCTGTACCTGCTCATCTACCTCCTCCTCAACGTTACGGTGGTGAGCCTGCAGCATGCCGAGGATTCCTGAATCAATGTGAGATTCATTTTGAACTTTCGCCTTACGCCTTTCCTACTGAACGGGCTAAGGTGGGCTATGTGATTTCCTTGCTCACCGACAAGGCTCTGGCATGGGCCTCTCCACTATGGGAGAGAAATGCTCCTCCAGTTCGGTCCTACTCGGAGTTTGTCTCGACACTGCGCGCAGTATTTGACGTTCCTGGGAGGAGGAGTACGGCATCCGCATCACTGTTCTCCATCCGTCAAGGTTCTCGTTCTCTCCAGGAGTATTCCATTGAATGCCGTACCCTGATGGCAGAGGTCGACTGGACTAACGAGGCACTAGTCGCCGCATTCCTTAATGGACTATCCGAATCCCTGAAGGATGAGATTGCGGCTAGAGACCTTCCTACGGACCTGGACGCAGTGATTCAGTACGTCTCCCAGGTGGATTTGCGTCTTCGCGAAAGACAAACTCAACGAGAAAGACTAAGACGACAGGAGAGGGGAGCGAGGGACACCGTGCGTCAATTTTTTCAAGTTCCGTCCCCATCCACTATGCCTGACTCCGCGGAGGAACCCATGCAGCTGGGGGCAGCTAGACTCACCGAAAAGGAGAAGAGCAGGAGAAGAAGGGAGGGGCTATGCCTGTATTGTGGCCTTTCGGGACATTTCCTGAAGAACTGTTCAAAGAGGCCGGGAAACGCTCGCACCTAGGTAGGCTGAGGGGACCTACTGTAGGTGTGATTCGACCATCCCCTGAGACCAAAATCACCCGTATGACTGTTCCAGTTCGAATAGTCTGGGCTAGGGGCTCCGTGGATACCGTGGCTTTTCTGGATTCCGGCGCCGCCGGCAACTTTATTGACTCTGAATTTTGTAAACGGTTCCTGGTTCCCACCCTTCCCTTACCCAACCCGTTATCTGTGGAGGCTATCGACGGGAGACCGCTCCTTCAGGAGCACATCACTCTTCACACATCACCTCTTACCCTCTTGGTGGGAGTGGTTCACAGCGAATCAGTACAGTTATTGGTCATCAGCTCTCCCTCTGTGCCGATCATTTTGGGGTATCCATGGTTGCGCAATCACAACCCTACGATTGATTGGTTTACGAACCAGATTACGGCTTGGAGTAGCACTTGTATGGACCACTGCCTCTCACCTGTAAAGACTGTTCCTGTGACACTAAGCTCCATTGAAACCTCAATGTTGCCAGATCAGTATCGTTGTTTTGCGGATGTGTTCAACAAGAAGGAGGCGGAGAAATTACCCCCACACCGACCATATGACTGTCCCATTGACCTGCTCCCTGGTACCATGCCACCCAGGGGTCGGACCTATCCACTTTCGGTCCCAGAGACTAAAGCCATGGAGGAGTATATTGAGGAGAATCTTCGTCGAGGATTTATTCGCCGCTCCACGTCACCCGCTGGAGCAGGGTTTTTCTTTGTTAAAAAGAAGGATGGGGGACTTCGTCCTTGCATTGATTACAGAGGATTAAACAGAATCACCAGACGCAACACGTACCCCATTCCGTTAATTTCCGAGCTCTTTCACAGACTGCGCGGAGCTACAATCTATACTAAGCTGGATCTGCGGGGTGCTTATAACCTTGTTCGAATTCGCGAGGACGATGAATGGAAGACGGCATTTAACACACGTTCGGGACATTACGAGTATACGGTTATGCCGTTCGGGCTATGCAATGCTCCAGCTGTCTTCCAGGAGTTCATTAACGATTGCCTCAGGGATTTTCTGCAACAGTTCGTCGTAGTCTATCTCGATGACATCTTGATTTACTCCTCAGACCTCTCCACCCATCGCACACAGGTCACTCAAGTATTAGACCGTTTACGGCAACACGGGCTCTACGCCAAGCTGGAGAAGTGCGAGTTCGAGGTTCGCCAGGTGCTATTCTTAGGATACGTCATTACCCCGGAGGGGTTTGAGATGGACCCTGCTAAAGTACGTGCTATCAGGGATTGGCCGCAACCTGTGGGTCTGAAACCACTACAACGTTTTTTGGGGTTTGCTAACTACTACAGATGTTTTATCAGAGACTATTCTAAGATCGCGGCGCCCCTAACGGCTCTCACTAAGAAGGGGGCCGACACGATGGTATGGCCGCTGGCTGCTGTTTCCGCGTTCAATCAGTTGAGGGAGAGGTTTACCACAGCTCCGGTGCTCCGACATCCGGATCCCCGACTACCTTTCGTCCTGGAGGTAGATGCATCAGAGACTGGGGTAGGGGCTATTCTCTCTCAACGAGCCTCTTACAGTGGGCCACTACACCCGTGTGGTTACTTTTCTAGAAGATTTTCTCCTGCGGAGAGAAACTATGATATCGGCAACAAGGAACTTTTGGCTGTCATTTTGGCCTTAGAGGAATGGCGACATCTTCTGGAGGGTGTACAGGTTCCAACCTTGATCCTGACGGACCATAAGAACTTACAATATATAGAGTCCGCAAAATGTCTGAACCCTCGACAGGCCAGGTGGTCTCTGTTCCTGTCCCGGTTTCCCTTCATTTTGACCTACCGTCCGGGCTCCAAGAATGCCAAAGCCGACGCTCTCTCGCGGATGCACACCTGTCCTGATGAGGAGAATCACGAACCCGAGAATATCGTACCAGCAACCAAGGTCTTAGCTGCCACCCACCTTACCTGTCTTACTCCTCTCATGGATCATATTGCCAGATTGCAGTCACAAGCTCCGGGATCTCTACCTACGGGCAAGCTGTTCGTGCCGGTTCGTTTCAGGTCTCGAGTTCTCCGTTTATCCCATGGCTCCAGAACGGCAGGACACCCGGGGGTTGCACGCACAAGGGATCTCGTTTCCAGAACTTTTTGGTGGCCAGGTTGGGCCAAAGACGTTGTTTCGTTTGTCCGATCCTGTACCAAGTGCGCAGCTAACAAGTCCTCCAGGAGAGCGCCTGCCGGGATGCTCCATTCTCTGCCACTCCCCTCAGCACCATGGACACACATTGCGATGGATTTCATTGTCGACTTACCGAACTCCAGAGGGCATACAGTCATACTCATGGTGGTGGATCGTTTTTCCAAGATGGCTCACATGATTCCATTGAAGAAATTACCTTCTGCTGCTACATTGGCTGATGTCTTTATACGCGAGATCGTCCGGCTCCATGGACTACCTACCGAGATTGTTTCCGACCGAGGCTCACAGTTCATAGCACGCTTCTGGCGTGAATTCACCAAAGCCTTGGGCATTACTCTGGCCTTCTCGTCCGCGTATCATCCCCAATCTAACGGGGCAGCTGAAAGGGCTAACCAGCATCTGGAGCAGTATCTACGCCTGTTCATTAACAATCACCAGGACAACTGGGTGGATCTACTACCCTTTGCTGAATTTGCCCGTAACAATTCCGTACAAGAATCTACAGGGGTATCCTCGTTCTACTGCCTATACGGTTTACATCCTCAGCCTTTCCCTGGGGCATTTCCCGTCTCTACGGTTCCGGCCTTACAAGAAAGGCTGGTTGCCATCCGGGCTACTTGGTCGTCTGTACAGGAGACACTACGACTCGCGGGCAGGCGACAAGAACGTCAAGCAAATAAGAAACGTTCTCACGCCCCTGCTTATTTGCCTGGAGAGAGGGTTTGGTTATCTACCAGATATCTCAAGCTAAGGGTACCATCCATGAAGTTGGCTCCACGTTTCATTGGTCCCTTTCCTGTAATTCGCCGGGTCAATCCGGTAGCGTATGAACTTTTGTTACCTCGAACCCTTCGGATTCCTCGAGTTTTCCACGTCTCCCTTCTGAAACCTCTGGTATGCAATCGCTTTACTACCATAAGACCACCACCGGCGGGCACCTCTGCAACAGATTCCCTTCGGCGTTGTCCTCAGATGATTCTGGCTACTCGCAGGCAGCAGGGGAGTGTGCAGTATTTGATTCACTGGAGAGGTCTTGGTCCAGAGAGTCGTTCCTGGGTACCCGCGGCTCGTCTCAACGCTCCTCGTCTGGTACGGGTCTTCCTCGCCAGGAGACGGGTTGGCCTTGCCAAGGGTCGTCCGGTGGCCGCCCCTTCGAGGGGGGGTACTGTCACATACCTGGCCCGGCAGCTGCCGAGAAGAAGGGGGAGACCTTCCACCGTGCCGCGGCAACCGCAGCCACCACGGAGAAGAGGGAGACCCCCCACCGTACCGCAGCAGCTGCAACCGCCGCGGAAAAGAGGGAGACCTCCCGCCTCTACACGGCAGGCGCCGCGGAAGAGGGGGAGACCTCCCGCCTTGCCGCAGGAGCCGCAACCGCCGCGGAGAAGAGGGAGACCTCCCGCCTCTCCGAGACAGCCTCAGCCGCCGCGAGGGAGGGGAAGACCTCGCGGCTCCACGCGTCGGTCGTCCTGTGTTGGAGCCAGGTCCGGTCCTGCTGCGTGCACGCGGTCCGCAGCCGGTACTACGGCTCCTTTTAGAGTTTTACGTTCTGCCAATCCCAAGATGGCCGCGAACCGGAAGTGACGTAACGGCACTTTGAATTTTTGGCGGGAATTCTGTAATTGATGCCTGGACTTCCTCTGCCTATTTAAGAGCCTCAGAAACACTCAGCCTTGCCTTCTGATGGTTGTACCTATCTTGTATAGTGTCATCCCAGTACGCGTTCCTGTTATTGATTCCTGGCATCTGACTCCGGCTTACATTACGATTATTCTGACTTCTGGCTTCCTGACCTCGGCTTACCCTGCAACGATCCTGACTTCTGGCTTCCTGACCTCGGCTTACCCTGCAACGATCCTGACTTCTGGCTTCCTGACCCTGGCTTGCTCATTGGCTATTCTATACTGGACTCTGGTGTTCTGTCTTTGGGACTTGCACACGCTGTTCTACCTGATTACAGGTTCTACCTTACGCTGTGCGTGACACAGACATAATTAATTTAGACCATCCTTTCCACTATGACTTTAATAGTTTTAGTTGTTTTTTTTTCAGTATAGGATGAATACAGTATGAAACAATTCTTCTTTGCTATGAGAGCTCTCCTAAGTTACCCTCGGAAAATAATTAGTAAAGAAAAAATCTAATGCATTTCATTCAATTTAAAGTAAATCCAATTAAAGCTTTTCTACAAAAAGAATCCACTTTCACAGCTTCCTTGTAAAGCGCTTTATGCTGAAGGATCTTGTTTTAGTTTTAAATGGTGGGTTACTAAGGCAGCATGGTCATTTCTTTATATTTCAAACAAGGTTTAAACGTCTTAGAATAACCTTAGATGTCCTTTGTGTAACTGTAAGTCAATGCTATACAAAATTGGAAGTAGTCTGTAACTTTTTCTGACTGTATATGATTAAACTCCAGTTTACACATTTATTTTATTTTTTTAAATCATAAGTATCGTCTGGTTGCTAACATTTTAGCAGTAAACTAAGCACAGAAAGATATAGGTGTTCAATGCAAAATGTGTGAATGTATGTTTGTGTTTAGATTACATTATTATATTCATATTATTTTATACATATTTATATGACAATTACACTTTCACTTGGTCATATCTTCTCTTGTTTCAAGAAATTAATTGTAATCTAACAAAATGGCCACCCTTTTTATTGTGTGACAAAGGGTATAATAGCAAACTTTGCAATCTTTGAAGATGAAAAAAAAAATCTGAAAATATATACTTCACAACAGTAGACAATTTTTGTGAGTTGTCAGGGAATTTCAAATTTATGAAATAATCAACTGTTCGATCGCTAATATAGTTTATCGGTTCAGGCACATAAAATGTTGAATACAATATTCTTGATAAAGTACCAGGCAGATGGTGGAATTATATACATTTATTGTTTTATTTTTTGTGTAATTTATTGGTAAATGGGAACGAAGAGGGAGCTGTACTTCACACGTAACCATGAGAAATTTGCCTGTATTTTTTCATTTAGAAACAAGCCTATGGCATAAATACAGAATACATTGTTATACTGTATAATTCATACGGTTGAATTATTATTCACAATGTATCCATTATTAATGTATTTGTTTATGTTTATTAAGCATGTTTGATATATGTCTCCTTGCCACTTATACTGATTTATACCATGAGTGTAATCATCACTGCATTCATATAAATATTTTATAACCACATAAGCATATATCATCACTACACCTTACCGAACTTGATTATTTTAAGTCTATATTATTAAAAAATATTTACTTATTTACATTTCAAAAAGCAGCAAAAATTGCCTTGATAAAGCACTAACCAGTTCCCCACCCTCATCAACAAAAACAAAAGTGTCCCTCTTAGGTCATTTGAAATGTTAAGCGGTATTGTCTTTTTTTCCCTTATATTTAATATTCAAATCTGTTGATGATGAAAGCAATTTCTAAAGGGTCAATAAGTCTACAGAGGGGGTTTGTAGCTGCTGAGTAATTCTCTTTTCGGCACTCTTTCTCTTACTGGTGGGCATCTGTTGGTATTTAAACATTTGTAGAAGTGAGCATATTGCGGAACGTGTCAAGCCCTATTTTTATTGTTTAAGTCAGCATGCGCTTGCAGTTACATGTACTGAAGAACTGCTGATATATTTTGCATGTTGGTGTTGGCAGATTGTTGTATGGAGCACTAATTTGTATTTGTGAGTGCTTTTTCAATACAAAGGTTTTGACTAATTTTCAATTTGTGTGTTGGTACTGTACAGTTCTAGTTCTAGAAGCCTGAAAAGGTGTGCATTTGGAGATACTCTGATATTGTCTACCATTAGCCCTGTGTCACCCCGAGTAATTGAACTTCTCAGCTGTAAATATTTATCCACTGTCAGCTAACTTGTACCAAGAGCCAAGATTCAATCTACTTGATATAATGGTTTCTGTTTTCATTTGCAAAGCCTGAGGAGAAATCTAATCTTACAAAATGCAATCACCGATAATCTAACTTGTTATATCATAATACCATTTGTTAAAAAAAGTGATCTAAGTATACACTAATAAGTTGTCCCTTAACAAATCATTTTTCATGTCTTTCATGTCCTGGCAATATGTTATTTTCTAAGCATGCACTGTTCATGCTTTAGTAAACACCAACTAGATGTGGTCCAATCAATGGCATTTCCATTAAAAGCAAATGTGTAGACAAAAAATGGAAAAAACAAATACAGTTTTGTTCTATGGATTATTACATTAGAAGGGAATGTATTTCATGCATGAAAACATTTATGTACTTTGCTTCAAATGTAACATTTTTGTTTTAGTTTAATCGTTTTAGATTATGACCTCCTGTTCTAACATGTCTCCTCCTTTGAAATACACTTCTCTTCTGTACTTTATTAAACTCCTTTAACAGTAGGATAATGTCAGTATCATTTGCATTTGATTTAAATCAGAATTTCATTTATAATTTGGGTTCATTCACGTACCATGCAATCTTTAATTGTCATTCTGTCTATTAATTTTTCAAAAGGCGGCATACAGTGTTTGGTATCTAAATGTTATCAGTATTCACTGCAGGTACTAGCATCACTTATCCATAGGTAACCAAGATCCAATAACTTATAACTAATCACTCATTCAAAACTATAGAACTTACACTGTTGTGGAAAATCTTCATTTTACAGCAAGGCCATGTTCAAATGAGATCTTTCGTCAAGTGGTATTTTCTGCATATGGTTCATAATCATTGTATAACTGTTATGGGTTTTATTCTCTGTCTTTCAGAACTGAAGAAATATGTCCAAAATCCTCTGAAAAATGTCTTGTGGCCAGCCGGTCAACCGGTCACTTTTTTTCTAGTTCAGTTCCGGTTCCCTTAAGTACTTGTAGCTCCGTACATTCTATAGAAGCTTCATCCATTAGATCCCTGTCTTTGCACTCAGTATTGAGTATGGAGGAAAGCTGTAACCTTCAGTCACCTCGGAAACAACCTCCACCAAAACCAAAACGAAATCCAACCACAAGATTGAGTGCTTCATATGAAGCTGTCAGTGCTTGCCTTGTAGCGGCATCCACGGATGTGGATAATGAAGGTTAGTCTCATAAATGGCAACTTTGTGGCAAATTTGCACTTATTTTTGATAAAAAAAAACATAGAACAGTTAATTCAAATATCGTTACCAAACATCTTTAACACTTCTCTTCCTGCCTTATAGGTAACAAGAGCAATATACGTTAAAAAATGGATCATATTGTGTCTAACAATATGTTTATTCTATGTGCAGGCTGATTATTGTCTTAAGCTCCGGATTTTCAGGGCTTCTATGGGAGTAGAATATGGTTTTTACAGGTCCAGAATTATATTCTAAGTTTCCCTATTCTCCAGAATCCCCCAAATGCATGTGTCCCTTCCCCCGTCTCTAGCTATTTTCTGTCCAGGAGAAATGTTTGGCCAAACACATCTCCTCTAACGTGACATACTTACCGCCAGTCAGCTCCAGCTCAGCAAACTCTGCAGGTGGGGTCAGTTCATACACCTGCTTGTGAATGTGTGTAAGTCCTCCCATTAATTTTTTGAAGAATGCATATTAAACAACTCACAGAGTACTTGAATATGCATTATTCTTTAGTGGGGCTGTCAGGGATAGCGAACTCTCCCGTAAATTATGTTTTTTAGATTTAATAAAATTAAACTTATTTTCACGCTATAGGTTTCCATGTTATTCACAAGTAGGCCATTAATCGCATAGAGATTATTCAGTTCTAGGTTTTGGGTTCAGGTACTAACAGTACTTTTCATACATTTTCATACAGGGTGATGTGTCAAGCTGTTACAGGTTTATATATAAAAATGAATTAATCATATCAGTGCTAATAAATGTATAAATCATGTTCCTGCCAAAATATGGCACAACCACAATAAAATAAGGTCATAGGTTAAAGTGAAATATGTCAAGTTGAAACTTCCATAAAACATAAAACAAACAGTCATTGACTAATTGCATGAAACTTAATAAGTACTTCCTCTACTACTCTCTAATGCCACAACCAATTGCAAATCCTATATAGATTGACAACATAAATGAAACAAATACTCCTTTTCTCAGTCAACACTTGGGACTGAAATAGGAGATGTTTAAGGTCTTTGGGATAACAGTGGTGCCTTTAGTTTCCTATAAAAATGAAGGCAACAATTTGTCCTTCAAAGACATTGTTTAGAACGTTGCAAAAATATTATTTTTATTCGTCAACACCAGTTGAACCACCTATTGCAATTTGTTGTAATATATTTTTCATTTTTTAAGCTTTATCAAGACCAAGACCCCATAGTGATGATTACAGCACAATGAAAAAAATCCCACCACCAAAGCCAAAACGTAGTCCTAACACTAAGTTGAGTGGTTCCTACGAAGAGATACCTGCACAAAAATCAGGAGACATAAGGACCGTCATTAAAAAAGGATATCGGGATATTGTAACCATAAAAAGGGCTGCCTCGGCAGATGGACCTCACCACGGGATTTTAACTTTGTGCATGTACCACAAAAGTGAAAATGAGCCAGTATACATAGAAATGGTTGGCGATGCAAAGAGGAGCTGTTCTACTGAACTTCAAAGCCCAGAACAAGGAGAAGCTGTTTATGAAGAAATGAAATATTGTAATCCTGATCAAACTACTAGTAATCCCATATTGTCAGGAGCCTCACTGCATAACATGAATTTAGTAAAAGCTGAGGACAATGATGTAAGAAAAAAGGTGGAAGTAAATCACAAAGACACTTATGACATACCAGCTCCATTTCCAAATCTCCTTACCCATCGACCACCTCTGTTGGTTTTTCCTCCAACCTCAGTCACCTGCTCGCCTGCCTCTGATGAATCCCCCTTAACCCCCCTTGAAGTAATAAAACTCCCTGTTCTCGAAACAAATATAAATTACTCTATGCAACCAGAATCGTCAACTCCAATATCACCTTCATGTTCCAAACATAAAGGAGAACATGATAGACCATCTTCACCAGCACTAACTGTGTTTAGCGTGTCAAGCAAAATGTCACCTCCTTGTACGCCACCTGTCCCACCTTCTTCAGCTACATATCAGTTTGCCACAAATTTTAACTTTCCGACAGAGAACACATATGCGTTGTTAGCTAATACTGGCAAAAAGACAACTAACCTGGATTCATTAAAAGGACTGTCAAAACCAAAGCCAAGTGCAACTGAAGAATCTGCTAGTGCATTGCCCAAACAGCCTTTGTCTTCTCCAGTGAAAATTGCGAGGGCAGTACAGATTAAATCCCATTTAATTTCCCCCTCTTTGTTAACAAACAGTTTTGCCAATTCTAGCCAATTGACAAGTCCTCTAGATGAACTGACAACATTATTCAATTCGGGAAAGAGTCTTCTCCGAAAATCTGCAGCGGGAAGAAGAATTAGGGAACTAGAGGGTAATGTATACCTTTTACTATTTTTACATTGGATAATTGTTACTTTTACTTTGCAGCTCTTATTTGGAATGTGCTATATTAAGCTCATTGGTTACAGTTTAAATTTAGAATTAGTGTGGCTTTGCATTTCAACTCTATCAATGAACTATGCATTAAAAAAGGCTGGTCCCAAAAGCATCTTCTGTTGTGCTGGATAATGGATAGTCAAATCAGCAATAATGAATTGTATTATTAGCTTCTCTCACAAAACAAGGTGACGTGTATTCTAGGTTGTATCCAGGAAAGCTAATCACAATTATATAATATTCTTTTTAATTACCTTTACTAGTTTTAGATTGCAGTTAATTTCTGCATTATCACCTGGAAATTCTAACATTAGTGAATAAACTCTTTTGTATAGTATATTTTCATAATTTTGCCTTAATAATTAAAAATCAAGTAACAAAACCTTTTTTACCCCTAGGTATTGAAATAAATATGAACCTGAGTAGCGTGGATGATTCTGCAACATCAGATACTCAAGATAATAATGCAAACAATCAGGAAAACCCATCATCTAATTCTCTGTCCACTTGTGCTGCATTTGAGAATGGAAATTCTGTAACTGGTAGGTCCTCGCTTGAAATAAAATACGGTAGATTATACATTACCTGGTACTTGCTCTAAATAATTTATTATATTTACAAACAGTTACAAACAGTGTCTGAAACAAAGTTAAAATACATGTTTATTTTTTAATTATAGCAATGCGTTCAAACAAGTGAGAACAAATGGCCTTTCTTGCATTCAGGGATGCCCTGGCACTTTAAGGCCAGCGGCTGCCTATTGGCACAAGTGCAGCTTATGTCTGGATATGACAGGCTGTATGTTACTTCTTTATGCTCACGTAGCATGCAGCTGGGCATATCCATCGTGCGGCTGCACACTGCACCACCTTATCCTCCTCTTACATAAAAGAATGGGTGAGCATGGGGTATGTTGGCCCAGCATGCCAGATGGCCTGCTTGCATTGCATTTTGTACAAATCACAATTGTCAGTTAAATTAACCGTATGATTTCTAGTAGTTAGGACACATTTTAACTTATAGGAGGCGCAGCTAATTTCCATAGTTTCATAGTGACAACCGTATAAACATCTTACATTTTAGGGAAAAGAAAAAATGTTGGTGCGCTAACCTAGTCTCAAATAATACAAATGTGTAATATGAGGCCTACCAAACAGTGTGAGCATGCTGCAAATACAGTGTATTGGCTGTACAGTATATACAAAAAAACAAAAACTGTCTGCGCTTCTCACCCTAATAAAGTTGGCAACAAATATATAAACATAATATAAATGAGAGGTTTTGGTTATATGAATTGGACAAAGCATAATTAAGATCACCCGCCACGTCAAGGCACACTCTCAATAGGGTGAGAACCTACTCTCACCTCCTACATAGTGGGCACACTATAACCAAAACCTCTCATTTATATTATGTTTATATATTTGTTGCCAACTTTGTTAGCGTGAGAAGCGCAGACAGTTTTTGTTTTTTGTATACACTGTACAGCCAACACATTGTTTTTGCAGCATGCTCACACTGTTTGGTAGGCCTGATTGGGACCATGAGGCATTTGGGGGTAATACCAAGTATAGCAGAAGCCATATATAGGCATACCGCGCTTTAAGGACATTCACTTTAAAGACACTGGTGAGTAAGGACATAGTTGCAGTACAACCATTCCTGTTTACATGCGCTCGATTTGTGAGAACAGATATCTAACACCATGATGGCAGCACGTCACTTTGTTTTTCCAGTGCTTTTTGTGTCGTTTAAGTGTCTTTTGCGCATTTCTCCTTTTGTGGTGGAAATTACCTGATGATTGCAGTGCATGGATTGATAAGTGAAAAAAGGTAGGGCTATTACACAGGCAGTTAATATGAACACACATAAGACATGCCATCAATAGAAGGAAAAAAGGGCCATGGTATCTTGAGATTACAATCTATTAGGGGGTTGAGGGGGAATGGGACAGAATGTGAGGATTGACTGATTATAGCAAAAGTAACATGCACTTGTAATTGGTCTAGAGATCTGGAGAGACAGATAGTTTCTTATTGCAGTGGGGTTAATGGAAGAAGAGGGGAGGAGGAGTGAGAGAAGGAGAAAAGGAAGGGGAAAAAAAGGAACGTGACCAGATTAGTTTGGCAGTTCACCCACACAACAAACCTTGGTGCATCAGGCAACAAAGGGTCGATATATGCCTGCATCAGGATGTTGCAGTGGGGGAGGGGGCATTTTTCTCAGGAAATATATATATATGATATTAAACAGTTGTTCTTTAATATTTCAACGCATTTATGATCCCACTCATATTTTATTTATATCTTATCTTGCTTCTTTATTTAACTTAGTGATCTATGCGCACGCCATAATGTTTTGTTATTTTTGTATCTTTATACATAATCCATGTTCTTTGGGTGGAAATGTCATTGTAAAACACAACCTGCCATTTAGCCATTCTTACACATCATATGTAATGATGTAGATGTCCCAGAACACGAGCAGTCACATAGATCAAAGACTGGGGTGATTGCTGTATCAATATTTAAAGAACAAACTATTTATCCTGATATAAATGTCAAAAACATTCCTGGATGAAAGAAGGAAAAGGACAATTGTAGGTTATGTTATATTTGACAATTCACACTATTGACATGAAAATTAGTAATGTCGCAGATGATATTTCATTGGCTTTTGATTACGTGAAAGTTTTAACATACGTGGTTGTGATATCACATTGTTTACACAAGTGCATTCAAAGGAAACTTTTTTCTGAATTTAATCGCCAATTTAATTTATGTTTCCAAACGGCACTGGCTGTTTCTTGGTTATTTATCTCTGTTGACGTACTTCAATGAACTTTTGAGCACATGGAAACTTTCTTCTTTGATAAGGCATCTTATCTACTTGCCCTTAATAGAAAGAGGCAGATGAATCACCGATGCCATGGCCCCAGATCAAGGCTTTTCATTGATATGAGCCCTTGCATTGTAATCACTGCAAATGTTATTATGAACTCTTAGGATATTCCAATGCCAGGTTGTATAACATAGTGATGTGTTTAGTATATTTTATGATTTTTTTAAAAAAATCTTCTTTATCCAGTTCAATGTCATGCCACATATTGAAAAACACAAACCATTCATATTTAGTTTATTTGATTTTCATCAAATGCAGGAACTGAAGAGTTAAACAAGGTTCATAACCAAGCAGGAATTCTAATAAAAAGGAACATTAGAAAAAAATATAGTATTGTGCCATGAATTGTTTTATCAAATTACAAGCATTTGTTTGCACATTATACAAGTTGTTGTATAGGTACTGTGTAATTAAACTAATTCAAAGTAGCTTTTATATCTTAGAGAATTTAAAAAATAAAATATGTTATTTGAGCCTATTTATTTTTCAGGATGATGTGTACCAGTAGTTGACATTGATTGCCACAGCTGAAATTACCATACCTTGCCCTGTATATTTACTTTGCATTTCCATCTCACAAAATTCTTACATACACCAGTGAAGGTCATATGCCTGCACTCAGGGGTATTGAGGTACAGAAATATTTTCTTGGAACTGTGTTTGGATGTCTTGGAAATCTATAATTATCAGACTGTCTGCAGACGTAAGAAGACACATATATCCAACAATATAGATTATGTATACGAATACCTGGAACTTTATTTTTACCCTGTGATTGATGAGTGATTGGTATTTAGTTACTAATGAATATAAAAATAACTTCATCAGAACCCTTAAAGGGAGACAGTTGCCTCCACGGCTTTTAGCATTACAAAATGTATTAAAACAACAGGTATAATATACTTTTTGTTTATTAGTCAGTGTTTTGGGTTAGCTTGGAGATTTTAAGACAGCTGCTCCTATGGAATGACAATCTTCGGAGGGGCACTGACAGACTTAAGGCTGGCAGAAAACTTGTACAACACACACACACATACACATATACAGTATCTCACAAAAGTGAGTACACCCCTGACATTTTTGTAAATATTTTATTATATCTTTTCACGTGACAACACTGAAGAGATGACACTCTGCTACAATGTAAAGTAGTGAGTGTACAGTGTAAATGTGCTGTTCCCTTGTCATTTTTAGTTTTTTTAAAGTTACTATTTTTAAGATCCAACCAATCTTTCCGTTATCAAAAAAGTTAAAAAGCAATAAAAAGAGTATGAGGTCCTTGCTCTGTTGCTCCACCTGGGTCTACGCATGCCCTGTATACACAAATGGTGAATTTGTAATATATATATATATATATATATATATATATATATATATATATATATATATATATATATATATATGGACCATTCCCAACCCCATTTAAAAAATTCTGAAGCTGCTAAGGGGTCTGATGTAATGAAATAGAATGCAGCCATCCGCTGTACTCCTAAACCTAGTTGTGCCAACTAATTTAAAACTGTAGTGTTCAGCCATATGTCAAGCATGTGTGTGCTGTTGGGTTTAAAATGGCAGGGCTCATGTTTTGTCCCAGTCAGGTCATGACTACAGCTTATCTTTGGCATTTAGGTGGCTGAGGAAATATTTATTGATTAGCCACATTTTGATAAAGCTTGCGCCGTATAACAATAAAAGCTCTGAAAGCTGATGAAAACCGGTCAGATTTGTCAGCTTCCCATATATATCTATTATTAATGACTCTACTGGCATACTAATGCACACAAAGGCATATCATTGTACTAAAATTAACACATTTTACTTTATAATCATTTAATCTTTCGGTGTATGGTGTTCAGAAAAGCTATACAATTCACAGCACATTAAATGAATGGAAGGTTGTGTATGTCATGTCTACCATAAACCAGAGCACTCACCGCGGAAGTTCTTCTCCTGGAGGAGTGCGCTGAGAAGCAACCCCCAGGTATTCGATGATCCCAACAGTGAGGAGGCCCCGGAGTAGGTAGCTATGGAGAGGTAGATAGTCTCTGGGTATAGCTGGAGAGATCCACACAAAATAGGGAAAGCGGAGATAATTGGTCAGAGCACAATTCGCTAAATGAGGCGGTACAAAAGTGCAGGGAATGGCGGAGAGCAAAACCAAAACGCAGAAGGTGGGTCAAATTCAAAGCGGGTAGTCAGACGATCCAGATCATACACGTGGAGGAATGAACACAGCCAAAACACAGATCAGAGGGTAGTCAGGACAAGCCAAAGGTCAGATTCACCATAGAACGCTACTGAACAGGTTAACAGCAAAAGACCACACCAGGGTACAGGTAACAGGGCTTCTGGATTTTTAAATTTGGCGCCGGTAGCCACCACGCCCCCAACGCTGACGTCACGCGCGCCCCCTACCTGCCAAAACAAGGCAGCTGCTGCTAAAACTAGCTGCAGTAGCCATGCCGAGCACTCGGCCGACGCTTCCTCCTGACCTCGCCACGAGGTAAGTGTAGCGGCGAACCGCGAGCCGGATGGACGGACACAGGACGACGGGGGACAGCGGATCTGCAGGAGCGGGTGACAGTGTAGATGTAAATAAATATTTCACTAATGGTAGAAATTTATTTCGGCCCAAATGTCCAATTTGCATTAGTGAATCAGCTTAAACCTACAGTTAGATAGATAAATACAATATATTAAAATAAACTTGTTATTTTGGTCAACGGAAGCTAATTCTGAGGTTGTTTTGAGGATACAAGTCAATGTATTCTGTAAAACAAATACGCTTTGGTGATTTGAAGAGATCAGTTTTTCTTGACAGTAGACTCCTAGTACAGATGAAATAGAAAATACCTGGAATATGCAGAGCCATCAAACTGTAATAACAAGGCAAATTGAGTGTTATTAATAAAAGTGTTACCTTTGATTTCATCTTCTTCTAGATGTAACTGTTGAAGACATGAACAGCCGATTCCTTAGCAGCAACTCAGCCAGCTCTTCAACGTCAAGGAACAAGGAAAGCCATAGCAGCCAGGTAAATATGGTATTTAAGTGAAAATTGTATTGCCTCATACAATGAATGTACGCTCAAGAAATACTTTCTTCTTATTATTTATGGTAGAAACTAGTGACCAAAAAAAGTGCATTCAACATATTTTTTCGCTAACTGAAACCTTAACAACGTTATCTACAAAACAATACTGTTTTATACATTGTGAATCTATTGAACACACAGTGGCCAGTACAGTCTCATTGTTTTAGAACATTGTTTTTTAGAGATAGAACTGGGAAATGTATGACTGTTACTTTCAAATACACCAGGTGAATTCTCTACACAAAGCCACTTGTAAAGACTGAGTTATTAAGAACTAGAACTCTACATTAACATAGTGGTATTAAACATGCCAAATCAGTTTACTGAAAGTGAGTAGCTGTTCACAATTCCAATTAACACCTATGGTCCTGGTATATAGCAGTGGTGTGATAGCTTCAAACTATCCACAGGATACAGCTGACTGTATAATAGCCTTTATGAAAATAAAAGAATATTATATTAATAAAAAGTAGACTTGGGCACCAGGGGGCTCTTCGTGTTCGTCTTCGAGCTCGTCTTCGGGAAAAAAAAATCTTTGTATTCCGCGAATATTCGCCTGGTCCTGTCTTCTCTTCGGGCAGATATTCGTGGACATTTTCGTGTTCGTTTTTTCTTTGTTTTTTCTGGTTAAGGGGTTAATACGGTGTTAACGCGTACCGCAGCAGCTCTGGCACCAGGAGTTTAAATGTCCGTATGAGCAACTCTATTGGTCGTCAGCAGGGGGCTCGTCTGCCAATGGTTGATGGCAGACGAGCCCCCTGCTGGCGACCAATAGGGTCGCTCGTACAGACTGTTAAACTCCTGGTGCCGTAACTTATCCGGCAGATACCATTGGTCTCTGTTGGTCGCTCGTACAGACTTTTAGGCTCCGGTTGCCGTAACTTGTCCGGCAGATGCCATTGGTCTCCCTGTTCTATCAGTTAAATGTCCGTACGAACGACCAATAAAGTCGCTTGTACGGACATTTCGCTGATAGAACAGGGAGACCAGTGGGATCTGCAGGGTAAGTTGCAGCATTGGGGTTTTAAAAGTCTGTACGAGGGACTCTGTTGGTCGCTCGTACAGACTGTTAAACTCCTGGTGCCGTAACTTGTCCGGCAGATACCATTGGTCTCCCTGTTCTATCATTTATTAACTGATAGAACAGGGAGACCAGTGGGATCTCCCGGGTAAGTTGCAGCATTGGGGTTTTAAAAGTCTGCACGAGCGACCAACAGAACCTATTGGTCGCCAGCAGGGGGCTCGTCTGCCATCAACCATTGGCAGACGAGCCCCCTGCTGACGACCAATAGAGTTGGTCATACGTACATTTAAACTCCTGGCGCCAGAGCTGCTGCGGTACGCGTTAACCCCGTATTAACCCCTTAACCGGAAAAAAACGAAGAAAAACCGAACAAGAAGAATGTCCACGAATATCTGCCCGAAGAGAAGACAGGAACAGGCGAATATTCGCGGAATACAAAGATTTTTTTTCACGAAGACGAGCACGAAGACAAACATGAAGAGCCCCCTGGTGCCCAAGTCTAATAAAAAGTATATTAACTTTAAAACTGTGTTTCTATACTTCTGTGTTCATAAAGACATATAAGCAAAAAATATTCCTGTCTAAATCTAAACTGATTTAGTCAACTGAAAAAAAGAGTACTTTATATAAAATAATACCTTTTTATTGGACTAACATTCCGGTTGAAGTTTTTGAAAGTATCAGCTTCCTTGTATGAAGTCAAAAGCAATACTCTATTCAGTTTAGCAATGACTATCATCTATTGCTTGTGTTATATTTTTATTTCTTGTTATTTTGGATATATTCCATACCTGCCTCCAACATGATTCATCGGTGAAGTTTGCTTTGTAAAGATTCCTCTTACGCAGCAGTTATTGTATGTCTGAACATACATCTCTACAGCTTGTAGCCATGCTGTTCATCAAGTATATAAAGTCAAGGCAGAAATAATATAGATAACCCCTTAAAATATTCACGGTAATATTCCCAGTGACATATGAGGAATGCATGTGTGTGCATTTACAAATAGTCACTTTACATTACATGACATTTATTTATAAAGCGCCGGCAGATTCCGCAGCGCTGTTACAGTCAGTAGAACAATTTCACATACAAAATCACATACAATAACAAACTGGTGCAAAGGAGAAGAGGGCTCTGCTCTTGGGAGCTTACAATCTTGTCAGTGGTTGAGGGGGAAGTGAGACAATAGGAGAGGACTGCTTGGATGGGGATGAGTTGATCTGGTTCTGATGGTGTTGTAGCCACTTGACACTTACATACATAACTTCACTCGTTTACTCTATTTATTTTATTTTGTTATATATTTTAATTGGTATCACAAAGTTTTTAAAACCCCTGTTCCACTGGCCTGTTCCTTTAGATAAATTATTAAGAATGTTATCTCTTTATGATTTCAAATTAGTATATATGTGTGCAAACTTGGGTACAATAACGTAGTAAATGATTTTATCCTGAATATCTGCATTTCTCCTTATACTTATATTATAGTAGATCGTCTAACTCTAAATGATGCAGGCTAGACTCCTAATTTTAATACATTTTGTGAAATACATTAATAAGTCCTTGTACTGGAAAAAAGGAGGGAGCCACAACAAAACAAATGAAAACAAAGGAGAGAGCTCAGAATTTTCATTCAAACCCTACCTTCTCCAATAACCTCTTCCGTGTCTCCCCTTCTATGTCTTGGCCTCAGTGTCTGTCTCCGCTTCCCTGCAGCCAACATTTTTTTTTCTAATTAGACTTATTATGGATATACTCCTCTTTTATTCGACCAAATACAAAGTATATTTTCTGTTCCTGCAGTATCATTTTTTAAAATCACTTTAAAAACCTGGTAAGCTTATTGTAATTTGGTATTATCAACAGACACAGTACAATGTGCAATTTCACTGAATATGTTTAAACATTTTATTGTGAACCGAGTCTAGCTTTTAAATTACAGCTAGGTGATTATGCATATTTTTTTTAAAAAAAAATTCTAGATTTCTCCTAAATACATAGATAATCCTTGTGATTTTAAGTATGATAAAGTATATTTAGAGATGATGTGCTGTTAAGTAAAGCTATTGACAAGTGTATGTTTCTGCCCTGCAAAAAAGCCGGGTACAACTAATTTATAACATTAATGATGGAGACAGGAGAGGGGGAGATTACCAATATATATTGTCAGGCACCTGTTTTATAGCTCCAAATAACTCTCCATGGAGTAATTTGTCTGATATTAAATTTATACCTGCTTAATTAAGGAAGCAGAATGTACTATAATTATGTTGTCTTAGCAAGATTGGGAACATATGGTTTGTTTAATTCGAACATTAAACATTATGAATGTCTTTCACTGTGTGTTCTTTTTTTCAGCATGTTAACTCTCAGATGTTTCAACTTAAATGTCAAAATGGGACTGAATGATTAACGGAAAAGGCTGTTTTTCACCTTTTGAATACCAGAATAGGTTGATTGTATATCATCATAACTGATTACCAGGCCTGGAGCTCAGTGTTTTTTATCTCTGGGTGAGGAGTAGAAGTTGGCCCTCCTGACTACCCATCTAGATCTTAGCAACTGCAGATTTGTTGAGGCTATTTCACTCCTATTCGTGGCTAGCCTCACCTCCTTAATGTAGCCATGTCCTCTTGCTTCTAGGAATTTCCCTGGCCTTTTTTAAATTGTTCTGTTGAAATCTACTCAATTTTTCTTCATTTATGACATATTCATATTCTTTATGATTCGTTATGGTTTTGTGTAACCTCCCAACACAGAGGCTGCCATAACAGCTGAGGTGGAGAAATGCCTAGCAATAGTATGCCATGGTAAACATCAGGTTCTAACTTAATATATGTAATAGTTAAAAGATAAAGTGTAGTTATTCAGCAATCTTTATCTATAGTTTTGCTTTGTTCTGTTAAAAACACATCCCATGCACTCTCTAAGGAGGAAGCTGATCCAACAAAGATGTGAAAAGGGCAATGGAAAATGATTCTCCCAACAAAAACAAAACATGCAATTCTAAATATCCCCTGCTTAGTGAATGCCCTCTCTCTCAATTTAAAATATATATATATTTTCTAAGCTCTCCTTCTATGAGCTGACTTGTTGGGCAGGTGAAGGTTGCTCATCCCTATGTCTCTTGAGAAAGGTGAGAGAGGTTGTAACTCTTCCTTCTCCCTGAGAACTGGGATATGGCATCATTGATAGATACAGTTGAGGCCAAAAGTTTACATACACCAATGTTCACATCAGAGGTTGTAAGAAATCCTTTTCATGCTTTCACTCTTTCCTATATATAGATATATATATATATATATATATATATATATATATATATATATATATATATATATGTACAGTATTTGCTCGATTATGAGATGACGCTGATTATAAGACGGCCCCCAAAAATGTAATATTAATTTAGGAAAAAAGCCTGAATAGAAGACTACCATATAGGAAAAAAGTTTTACTAGTAAATATTAATTCACATGTAAACTATTTTTTCATATTTAATAAAAACTATGATTGAGAAAAATGCATTTCTTGTTTTTATTTCCTTTTATTTGCCAACCTGCCCCCAGTTATGCCCATCTAACCCCAGTTATGCACATCTGCCCCCTAGATATGCCACTCTGCCCCCCCCCCAGACTTGTCAATGCATCCCCAGACTTGCCCCCATGCCCCAGACTCCTCGCACTTCTGCCGGGACTTCTATAACGGAACGCTGGAAAGGTCATGTCAGGTCATGAAGAATTCCACCGGCTGCCAGAGAGGAGGATCCAGGTCCCCTCCAGTGCTGCGGGGGATCTGGATCTTAGTCTTATAGGCAGACTTTTATTTGAGGTCTGATTATTCTGAAAAAACCTTGTCTTATATTCGAACAAATACTGTATATATATATATATATATATATATATATATATATATATATATATATATATATACACACACACACACATTAGGCCTGAATAAAACATGAGGTAACTGTAAGGGTCCTTTTTGGAATGCCACTATATCATATGAATGGTCAAACAGGACTAGTGATGTTCATATATTGCCAATATATGGTAGAACCTATACCCTAACTATTAATGTTAGTGTAGGGGTATAATGCTTAAAAGGGCAAGGTCTCTTTCTTCTCCATCTTTTCAAAAATACAGAGCCTACAGAACCCAAGCGCCATCATCTCACTACCATCTTCTTCAATTAGTGCTGTATGTGTACTACTTTGGCATAACAAATAAACCTATTTAGGTTAGTTGTGGTTTCGATTGCTCTTTGGTCACAGAAATGTTTAGATATTTACACAAAACAAATATCTATCAGCTGATTACAGACAGAATTATTTCAACTTTAATTTGCTATACCAGAATTTCAATCGGTCGAAATTTTACATACACTAAGTTGTTTTTATAGAAGATTCCAGAAAGTTGTGAAAACTTAAACTTTTTAATACACGTAGGTGTATATAAACTTTTGGCCTCAACAGTAAGTGGAACAGTCTACCAGCAGAAGTTATAGAGGCTCATATAGTGAGGGAATTTAACCATGCATGGGGTAGGCATATGGCTAAGACAAGAACAAGGACAGATAAATGTTTGAGTATTTACATCAGGAAAATGGTTCTCGTTTGCCGTCAAATTCTATGTTTATATGTCTATATCATAACCCAGCCTTTGTACCATTTTCTTCCTTCCTTTGAGGAAAAAAACTGGTTTATTAAAAAAAAGAACAATAAATTACTATGTATCGTACATCTGCAGGTTATTCATCATCTAAGGTTATCAGAAAATGAAAGTGCTGCATTACAAGAACTAATGGATTGGAGGCGGAAACTTTGTGAAGAGAGTCAAGATGAATGGCAGAATGGCTTAACCCAAACTGAGCACAAAAACACAGCTCCCACTCATACCTCATAGGATGAAACTGCCAGCTTCTAATACAACACATAATATCTTCTCTTCTAATGAAGACTTTGTAAATTTGTCAATATGGACATTACCAATACAAGAGAAGCTGCTCTATATGTCATGAAACGATTTTCTTCTTCCAATTTTTTTACATACCATAATGTAGGAAAAGAGAAGGCATGAGTACTAGTTTATTGTCTCTGTGACAACATGTGTGTGATTTATGTTTTTAAAGATGTTGATAGACTCTATCTATTCAATTTCACATTTCTAAGCTATCTGTTTCAAATATTCCAATGCTGTCAATCATTCCTGAGATGCTATCATTCACTCCTGAGAAAAAAAAGACATGGTTATTCAGAACGGTAGCGATTTAACCTATATCAGAGGAAGGATGTTTGTGTATACAGCAAGTTATATAGTCGTCACTAAATATCCATGCTGTACAGATTTCAATAATGTAGGATATATATATATATATATATATATATATGTATATATATATATGCACCATGCATGTGTGTCTTTGCATTCTTTATAATTTTAGTATATGTCTGTGGAAATGCAAAAAAATCCATGTTTACTGCCACAATTTTATAACTATTCAAGTGGTGCTGTTTTCCTTCTTAAGATTCAGGTAATAAATAATGTACTACAAGTTGTCTCTTGTTTGGTGTGTTCACATAGTCTTCACTCTGCTGCAGTCTCAATCCCCAAAATAATCAATCCCCACTTTGGTGCTGGCTGACCATAGTTTGTACATAGTGCGTCCTTAAAAGTGTGATAGGGGCAATAGATATCCTGATCTTTATATGATGCATTATTAGAGAACATGGTGAATGTCCATTCCATCGTTATTGAGATCTTATTGAGGTTTCCCTAAAATGCAATAGACGCATGGTAATAAAGCCAATAGGAACTGCAGAACTGACTGTAAATCAATGACACAAAGATTCAACACAACAATCAGTGCAACCTGATTTATGGAAAAATATAGACATAGCCATCTTTAGACATAAAGCAGCCGCGGGCAAGTAGTGTAACCGTAGTGTGCATGTCTACACTAAGTACAGAGCAGGTGGCATCTGACAAACTAAAATAATTGAGGGATCATTCAAAAGCCCTAGTTGATGATCTGTGCCAGTACAGAAGTACCACCATATAATCTTTCAAGGTAATCTTTATGCAGGTTGTGACAGTAAGGCTAGATATGGGTGTTGTAAAAAGATGGTAGCTATGAACCTGTAGTTCATCAAATAACATTCTAAGGTATCGAGCTTACATAGGCATCTCTTTTAAGGTATGCTCATGAAGCTCATCTGCAGGAGAGGTCCTAACCTGTGGACAGACCAACAATCAAGTGAGTGAAAGCTTCCTGTTAAATATCGAAAATGTCGGATACAAGAAACACACATATTTGAGTCTATAATAGTTTTATTTGACCAAGAAGTAATCTCCAACTTCCCAGTTTCCCTGCAAAACCACAGGCGTCACAACCACGCCTTTTAAAATATGGTATTTTTGAATCCTGGGTTAAATTAGGTACAAAATGTGTCACTATGCCTCTCCAAAATAAGGCAAGTGTAAGTGGAGCTTCATCACGTAATTCACAATGACAAGGCAATCTGATACATTTAGAGCGAGGATTTCAGAGCGGTATCTGGCTTCTTGGCAAGTAGCTGAAAAAGCACAGCAGCCATATTAATTGGTCCATCTCCTGAAAGTCTTCTAACAAGATCCTAACGTTAACAGCCAGCAGTTATTGGGTAATGCCGTGTGTAAGTAGTCATATTCCATACCGAAACACACCCAAATGTAGGGTTTAGTGCATTAACACTGTATACACATTATTAAACTCATTTATCTGTTCTCATTTGTGCCAAATACTGCCTTGTCTATATATTGTGAATTAGCATCAACAACAACTACGGTATTCAAAACAGCATTAGTTTGCAGAAACATGTTATTTTATTTATTGTTACATTAATTCAGTCTCCACTGACTGAAAAATCAATAACTTTCCTGGAAGGAATGTGTACTTTTTAATGGTATTTGATAAAAGATTATAACCCTGTAATAAATATTGATTGGTCTATTAAATGTGAAGTGTTTACAAGCAATATTATTTTTAGGAGTGAGAACATTTGAAATGCTTTTTGTCTCCTATTTACTATAATCACTGCCTGGAGGAATAATTAATTATAAGTAATCAGAATCTTGGTTTCCTGTGAAGGTCACATTGCCAGTTATTCTACACACAATGGGGCTTGATTTAATGGACTAAAAAAACATGCTGAAAGAAATGCGTTGGACTAAACAGAATGTAGAGAGTCCTCTGGCTTTTGGGTAAGTTGCAGATGTTCCCTGTAACCATGTCTAATGTTCTAAAGGTAATGAATCCTATTTTCTCATGGGTTGGATATTGTTCCTCTTCAATGGAGAGTGACCAAATTTCCCATTCAACTGGGGATACAACAACTGTGCTGAATTAAAGTCAATGCTGCCAATGCTGAATTAAAGTCACTTCTTCTCTTTATTTTACTCTCACATACTATTAGATTGAGAACTATCTAATGTTTAATTAAAAATGTATTAAGAAAATGTATTGTTTTTTGGTTTCTAGATAAGACTAGGTGCCTCTGATGATATATACTGTACATGGAAGGCTGTTTAGCAGAAGAATAGGCCACCACTGGGTCATCAGATATGAGGACCAACCTCCCATGGAAACAAAAGAAAATACATGAGGGGGTTCTAAAAGGTTGAATATGGGGTTTGTGTGTGTCAGTTTGGCTGAGAGTAAATTGTGTCAATGAGGGTGGATCAAAAGTGAATCTTTGACACCAATGTTTCTTGTGGCGCCAATGCCAAGGAGAATGCCTGAATGGATGCTGGTAATCCTGGCTGCTGCTGATGGTCAGACTCCAGGCTGTCATTAGACAGAAATCTATGGAAAAACCTCAGGAAGTATTATTACGTCCTAGTGATTGGTGCAGCAACATCAGGACTTAATAGTATGTCTTAAGGCCATGAAGAAAATAACGTATATCAATTCAGGGTTGCTAAAGGTAAGCAGCCACCAAAAATGTCAAAACAGGAAAGGGCAATCCAGGCAGCAATCAAACATAAACAATAAGGCAGTACAGGGTCACTCCAGGCGGTGATCAGGCATAAATTATGACCAGGTGCAATCAATAGAATTGTCCATGATCAAGAAACTAAGCAGACAGGTCAAAATACAGATCAAGTCACAGCAAGAAGCACAGGATACCCCCCCCCTGACAGTCAGGAAGGGTGGCCCTTGTGGTCAATAGTTCATGGTGTCCTGCTATAGGAAGTTGGGGCAACATTGTTGTAAGGAGTGAAAGGGGAGGACTGAAAGGGTCTTACCTTGTGAGAGGGCTTAAGTCATTGCTCGCACTCTTGATAAGCAGCCCACCCAACCCCCTATGTATCTTGTTCATGTGATATACCTTCCTTTGCTGGGAAGTCGTGGCCAGTCCTTTTTCATTGGAATACCCGGTGTCCAGAGAAGGCTTGGGGAGTTCTGTGGAGGCTGATGGTACCCAGAACGAGAGCTCTTGGTAATGTGTTGAGGTATCTGCCTGTCGGTAAACCCGACAGCTGTCAGGATGTTTATGGCTATGGTCGACCCCACAATGTTGTGTTGTGTATTTTTGGGGGGTGGTTAAGCGCAGGGCTAGGTTTTTAGGTTCTGATGGCTATGGGCCTAAGCAGTCACGTTTCACAAGGGATATTAACCACACATTTAGATCCACGATGGAAAATGCCAGGATTGATGTGGTTAGATGACGTTGCAGTCATACAGCATAGCGTCGTGTGTCCTGCAATGCCTGCACAGTGAGTTGTGACTCACTTCCCCATGGTATACACATGCGGTGGGTTTTCAGTACATACCAAGAAAGACAATATCTATATAAAAATAAATGGAAAAAGCAAAATGAAACATCTACCAATGTTATCAGTTACTGAAAAGACATTAATAGGCATGTGTCACAGCGCATAATGGAGTACTTGAGAAAACATGTTAACAGCTCTTATCAGACAAAGATGAAATAACATTTTATTAAAGTAATGTATATACCAGATTAAAAGCAGTGAATGTTCTGTATAACCCTAGATAATTCCCTTATATAGACTCCTTGGAGTAGCAGCTGTACTCTTGTAAATCATTGATACTTAATGAGACGAGGGTGTTTAAGGGCAACTGTGCTGTAAGTATAGCAGAGAGGAAAAATGTTCGTAACATAGAAAACATATATTATACAATAGAAAAGCATAATTTTTTTAATTTTCCAATAAGACACTCTTATCTGTGTAACTAATTTTCTTATTTTTATTAAACTCGGTTTTTATTGGGACAATAACATATGATTACATAAATTAGTATTGCTTTGTATCTACAAGACAATAAATTTGGGTATAGATATTCTCTTGGGTCTTTACATTTTATGTGAAAATTGGGGAAGGGGGACCTCTAGGAACAGAGAGGGCAACGAAAAAAAGGGATGATAGAAATGAACAATGGCTAAATGAAAAGAGACCAAAGGACCTAGGGCTCCCAGTATGGCTTATGTTTTAATCTGCTCACCCCAATTTAAGACAGTTCACTCAATCAGAGCTCTTCCAAAGCTTCAGTATCTTTGACGATACATCACTTGCACTGAGAGAGCAGAGTGAGACTTGCGTTAATCGTTGACCGATCTTAATAGTTTTACCTCTTGAACTAGACTCTGTCTGCTTACACGTTTACGCTATTGTCATATAGCCTTTTTGACAAACTATTATCACCTCTTGGTGATGACAGTGATACTGCAGTGTGATCAGATGGGTCTTCATCCTTTGTTAGTCCTAATGGATTAGGAAGTGTGACCATGCAGTATCCTGGTAAACATACGTTTTGCCTGTTTGCACATCATCAGTGATTTTCCATCATCTGCCTCACAGCCCTCAGGCTGATAGGATTGAGGTTATTTCAGACTGAAATTTCTTTATTCAAGCAAGCTATAAGGCAAATATTCAGAAAATGATAATGGGCCCCTTTGAAACACAATTGACTGTTTCTATTATCATAGCTATTATGAGAGTACACTTTTTGTCTGCAGCACTATAATGAACCTAGGTACACCTACAAGAACTGCTGAAACTTTAAACACTCAGTTATCCCTCTCAAAATGCTTAATCATTTAATAGTTCTAATGGTTTCTCTAGATAAGTAGATAGTTGACAAATGATTGCAACCAAGAACTCAACTTTAGTTTGCAGGATTTGTACCTGAGCCATCGATGGCTCTATCTTGGAAGGAACACTATTATGTTGATTTAGGAGGTTTGCCTGGCCTCCTTTTAATTCTGATAGCATTGCCCCCATCGAAGCATGTCCACAAGGCCTACTTTCAGCAAAGAATGTAAATCACTTTAATCTCTCCCTTGGTGGCAGGTGCTGCTTCAGCCCTCCATTCCAAAGTACCACTTAAGCTGCTAGTTTTGGTGTGTTTGCTAAAATCTTCATCCAGCAAGTCATGGGAATGTGAGGATCCGCGCACATATGGTGTGGAAATGTGCATCACTGAGGCCTGAGAAGTAAGTATTAATATCTGTTATATTCTAAAAGGTTAGCTTGATGATCTTCTTGTGCTTAGTCCCTATCCTCTGAAGACATATTTGGGTTTCTTTCATAAACAGCACAAGGTTGTTCCAAATAAAACCTTAAAAAGTAATTTTCTGTTATCTGGGGCCATTAAAAAAACGTATTTATTATTCAAAACAATTTATCTATGCAACAATACAGACACAACTTTCAGTGCTTCCAATAGTGACTCAAATACGTCCTTGTGTCTGATGTGCTGCCTCTACATGAATTCGACAAAATATGACTCCAAATGATGACATATTGTTCCTCGGGTGTTGTTTGTTGCTCCATCAATCCAATCCCCACATTTGCTCGAAGCTCTGTGTGTGGACATCAGCCTTATCCAATTCCTCAGTCTTCTAGGCACGCCAACTATCTGAGTAAATGATAGAGTCCGCTTCGATATTTTCCAAAATTGTTGTCATTAAGGTTGCTGCACTGCGGTCGGTAACACCAACAAAGAAGCACTTGCGGGTCTCCCGACAAATTCCACCCAATACCCACTGCTGAGGAAACACTCGGCCGGCATTGTTCTTACGATTAGTAAACAAGCTCTCATCCATTTCGAAAATTAATCTTCTGCTTTGTTAGTTAGATGAGGTAGTTAGCGCAGGCTTCTCATAAGTAGTTGTGAGACAGTTGTGTTCCTATTCATACCCAGTTCATCCTCGCACCACTTGATCAACGTCAATTCTTTGGCCCAGCAATAGAAGAAATAAACGGCTGTCACAAAGAGTAGATGTGAACCAATGCATACTCCGAACACTAGAGGCTACTGGTGCATGGCATGCTCCTTCACAGTCAGCGAACATTTTACAATCTGCTACCACCAAGAGGGAACCCCTATAGGGTAAGTTTATTTATTGTAACCCCCTCATCCCTCTTAACAAGAAATCAGGTGAGGGGGGTATACTTGAGCACTTTTTTCCATAGTAACATGCACCCCTGTTTCATTTATTTAAATGTTATTTATGGATTGTAATTTAATGATTTAATTATCTATTTCTTCTTCTTGTACACAACTTTGCTTGGACCAACTAGAACAGACACAAAGGTTGCTTAATGGCAGATGCACATGTTTATTATAATTGCTTTTCTTCTCCGGTGATCCTTAACCCATGGGCATAGGAACCCCTAAAACCCTTAATCCTGAACCTGAGTCTTACACATACACTGCCTTTACACACCCCTGTCTTTGCACACACATATGCACATACACATAAGCTTACATCAGCGTACACACAACTACCTACACTGCTCTTACACACACCTGCCCATACACACACACAAGCTTACAAACACACACATATATTTATATATACACATACACTGGCCTTACACCCCTTTCTCCCCATATCTTACCTTTCCCATCCTCCATCCTGTTGTGGGAGCATGGGGTCTGTCATTTTAGACCTCTGCTTTAGTGCTCTTGATGCAGAGCGTGGGGTATGACATCATATCCCCACACTCGGCATCAATTCCTGGTGTGTAGTGACTAGGGATCACGGAAGCCAAAGTCTGAGGTGACAGACATTGCGCTCCCTAATGTTGGGGGGATTAGAGGGGGTTTTTGATGTCCCCAACCAGTCCTGCATGCTGCAGCTACTGATCGGGCGCCTATGCGTGCCCTCGCAGCTGTGCCCGAGGTGAGTGCCTCTCTCACTTCGCCCTTCCTACAGCCCTGCTAATTTATCTGGGGGGGATTTCTCGATTATCCGTCACCCCCCTCATGATTTCCTGGGGGATTCGTCTCCCCCCGTCCCCCCCGGTCCCTTTGCCCATGCTTTAACCACTGGAAAAAGGATAAATTAATTAACATTGCGATATAAAGTTTTCAACTTTCCTCTAAAAACTACTATCACTAGGTGAATTTATAAATAGATACTGTAATGCACACTATCACTGCAGTTGCTCACAAAACTATATAGAATGAAACATGCATGCATTTTTTCTGAATGATCATAGTTACTCTTTTGCTATAATGTTATATTTTGGATTGTATTATAACAGATGTTTTCAAGAAGTGCAATTTAGCCCCTATATTATTAGCAAGAAAAAAATGAAGACAAGCACTTAGTCCAAATCAGTTACAGAGTACTTAAAAAAAATATGTAGTCTATTTGTGTTCCTGGAAACCTAAGAATTGAACAAAAAAAATATTGACGTTGTTTACCATATTAGAAATATAGAATAGATCTGTTCTATATATTTAAGTGTTATATTATAATTTTATATTATATTATATTTAAGTAAACAACAATCTTCTACCTTCTTCATCTACTTTTTTCACATGATTGATAAAAGTAATTTAGCATTAGTTGTTCTACAGAATGAAAGTGGAAATTCAGTGTACCAAAAATTTGAACTTAATCCATTGCGCAATGTAGAATTACAAATATCCACAAATTCAAAAGGCTTTATTCAAAATCTAAAATACAAACAACCAAATTAAATGTGTTTCTTGTTTGCCAAAATCTTCAGTTCTATTTCATTTGCTTTAGCATTAAACAAATATGTAGCTACAACCTCTTCTTTTATTCATCATTTATTTTTTTTATTTTTTAGTACAGAGAAACTTATCTCTCTCTTACTCCACTGTTGTCTTTTCTGCTAATCCCTTTGTTTGTTTTTTATTATATCCTACATATAAGTGAAATAGACATATGTGCTTCTCACTAATCTGATTTCTTTCTCATTTGCCTAATTTTACTTACCTCCCCCATACACGACCCACACCATCAGTTATTCCTTATTTTCAACCTAGGGTTGAGGAATATTGAGTGATAAAAAAAGCATTATCTGCTAATTTACATATGTTTTATCCTATTAGTGTGTTTTTCACTATGGCAATTAAATCACCAAACTCCTGTCTCACTGTATTGGGTTACCACGCTAAATGTTTGCTGGATGTCATAATATATTTTGAACACCCAATACAGTGACACGGCTTCAGTTATGCAAAATAACTTCTAGTGAAAAACATTCTTTTTTTTTTAAATTGGAAAAAAAAAAGAAAAAAAAATACGCAATGTAGACAAACATTACTTGCAATCTTACATTCTGTTCTTTGTCTTAGAAGAAAATAGAAACATAAAGTACTGCTTTGTCAGTCCTTGCTATAAATATCTTAGAAAATTTCCATTCATATGAGTACAAGAAAATATTTTGTTCCCAGTAATAACTAAAGTGTTTAGATGTTTATGTGATATTGGGCTTCACAAAATTTTCCAAACGAGCATGCAAAAAGTTCAAAACTTTCCGTCTCTTCTGAGAACAGTCTGTATTATATTACAATACCAAGAAATATATAGATTTTTTGAGCATTCCTGCTTAATAGAATGTGATTAAATTTAGAGCTGAAACATGATTATGTCTTTTTATTCTTCCGCATTCTTACGAAAATTATTTCAGACCTGAAAACTGAAGAACTGCAAATGTAATATTATCTTATATTAAGGCTCTTGTTGCTCAGTTGCATTGTATAGGTCTCCTACGTATAAGTACCCTGACCAGTCCTGGTTACAAATTAAACTGGCAAACTACTGCCACCCCATATGCATTTATATTGATATATAACATATTACAGTCAAGTATTTATATAAACCAACCAACCCAGTAAAATTAATTTGTGACATAAGATTGCATATTGAAATAATAATTTTAAAAATCTGTAGATAAAATGTCTGTTTTCATTTACTATATTAACTAAAACAGCATGTGTTACATTTTCTTTTATCTGTTTAATATGGCTCTTCCCTGCCATGGGATATATACAGTAATTTATTAGAAGAGCTGTAAACCCCCTGTTTTCCCGGAATGCTCATTCGGGGATTCCCTAATGTAGGAGACTACATTAGGGATATCAAGCATTATCATAAATGAATATGTATAGGACATTTTAGTTTCTTGTTAAGTGTTTCATATTTGAATATATGCTGTGCTATATATATACAGTGCTGTGAAAAAGTATTTGCCCTGATTCTTAATTTTTTCTTTTTTTTTGCATATTTGACACACTTAAATGTTTCAGAATTTTGATATCAGACAGAGATAAATGCAACTTTTAAATGATGATTTCATGTAAAGACAGAAAAAAGCTATCCACTCCTACCTGACCCTGACGCAAAAGTAATTGCCCCTTAGTTATTAAATCAACCAATTAAACATATTTATTGAAAAGCGCACCCTGGCATGATTATGGTCAACCCTGTTGAATCTAAACATCAATTAAATATCTTGCAAAGTGAAGTATGCTAAAATGTCTCAAAAAGCAGTGCGTGATGTGGTCATCTAAAGAATTTCAAGATCACATGAGAAACAAAGTCATTGGTATTTATCAGTCCGGAAAAGGTTACAATGATATTTCTGAAGATCTGGGACTCCAGCAAACCACAGTGAGGGCCATTATCTATAAATGGAGAACACTTGTACAGTGCTTAACGTACCCAGGAGTAGCTGCCCTACCAAAGTTCCTTCAAGAGTACACAGACAACTCACCCAGGAGGTCACAAAAGAACCCAGACTAACATGTAAAGAACTGAAGGCCTCGTTTACCTCAGTCTTAGATCAGTGTTCAGAATTCCACAATGAAAGGCAGATAATGCAAAAAAATGCCGCCATGGGAAAGGCTTGTCTCAAATTTGCCAAGAAAACATCATTATGACCCCCAAGGCGTTTGGGATAATATTCTGTGGGCTGATGAGTCAAAAGTAGAACGTTTTTGGGTCCTATTACATCTGGTGTAAAGCTTACACAACATTCCACAATAAGAACATAGCGTCAAATACAGTGGTAGTGTAATGGCCTGGACCTGCTGCTTCAGGACCTGGGTGACTTGCTATATTCAAAAGAATTCTGATTTCTACCAGAAAAACCTGAAGGAGTATGTCTAGCCATTAGTTTGTGACTTAAAGCTGTAGCGGGACAATGATCCGAAGCACACAAGCAAGTCCACCTCTGAATGGCTTGAAAGAAACAAAATGAAGGTTTTGGAGTAGCTTTGAATCCGATTGAGAATCAGCACGACCTAAAAAAGGCAGAAGCTCACTAGCCTTTTTTAATGCACAATGAACTTGGTACTTTAAAACTGCATCTCACAGCAGTACAGCATGTTCAATGTTTTGGTACTATTTATTGGTACAATTCCTTCTGGAATTCTATTTTGTTTGTTAACTTGTCTAGCAAAAAGAAGTATATTCCTGGAACCATTCATATATTCATGGAAGTCACTTATCACTTAGGTCCTTGTTATCAAAGCCATCTTTAGGTATGCCTAAGAGCTATATTTAACTAGAGCAAGTTTCCTTTGTCAGCTAATGTTCATGCTTTTAAAATCTAGAGAAAATTAATCTGGTAATTGGCCAGAATTTTTTTTCTGTTAGGATTAATTTAAATGGTTGATGATGCCAGAAGAATGATAAATGCCTGTTAAGTATTTAGATGATAATCAAATAAATCCGGTGCTCACTAAAATAATAGCATTTCTTTTGTGTTGATATTAATTAACTGTACCTAATATTAAGCTAATAATATATACTTTGTTGGGTTATTAACTACCATTAGGAAATTTAATTAATCAAATACATAATTATAAATATAAAATATTTTGCTCCAGCACAGTTAAGTAAATTAATTAACCTTATATTTCTTAATATAAAAATCAGACATTATAAACAAAAAATATCCCATGTGTAGTGTATTTGTTTTGTTATGTAGGCTGGCTAAGTGATATTTAAAAGCCCACTTACCGTATTGGCTCGAATATAGGCCGCACTTTTTCCCCCCACTTTAAATCTTTAAAGTGGGGGTGCGGCCTATATTCGGGGTCTAGCGCCCGACGCCCGGGACATGCAGTTCCGGGCGCCTGGCAGGTAGCAGGATTAGGATACAGATCCCCCGCAGCGGTGCAGGGAATCTGCATCCTACTCCCCGATACGCTCAGACAGCCTCCCCTTCCGGCACTTCCCACGGGGGGAGTGCTGGCACGGGAAGTTGTCTAAGCGCATCGTGCAGACGTTTACCGGGCTGCGACGATGAGCGTGAACGACCTCCGCTGCTAGCACCTCTGCTCGGTGTGCTTTAACAATCTCCCTTGCCGGGAATTCCCACGGGGAGAGTCCCGGCAAGGGAGATTGGTAAAGCACATCGTGCAGACGTGCCGGCAGCGGAGGTCGTTTACGCGCATCGCCACAGCCGGTTAACGTCTACACGATGCGCTTAGACAATCTCCCATGCTGGTGGAAGTGCCGGCACCGGAAGTTGTCTACGCGTATTACGTAGAGTGGCAGCGTATCTCAGGGGGGGAGGGCAGAGTGGCAGCGTATCTCGGAGGGGGCAGAGTGGCAGTATATATATCGGGTGGAGGGCAGAGTGGCAGCATATCTCGGGGGCAGAGTGGCAGCAGATCTATTCTACGTTTTTTTTTAACTAAGAAAAATTTTTCCTTAGAAAAGCACCTAACTCTTAGGGTGCGGCCTATATTCGGGTGCGGCCTATATCCGAGCCAATACGGTATATAACTCATAAACCCAGTACCGTGTTCATCTTCGTCACCACCCTAGGCTCGTAGTAGGGGGGTGCTACCAGTCACCTCTTCCTCTATGGCATCAAAATAAAAGTTGCTGTGCATCTTTAGGAAACCTCTTGTGTTCCAGCACAGAGTCAGACATCTGTTCAACACTCTTGACTAGTGTTCAGGCGTATCCCCTGGAGGTATGATTGTGTTAGGTAAAAGTAATGGCTTATATTTAAATTGCTAATGTAAATATTTTTTTTTTAATACATTTTAATGTATACACCTATTGTTTGCTGTTTTATCTACATTATAGGATATCAGGAAAGGGAAGACAGACAGAAAATAGTGTGATCCCAAAGAAGGACTTGTGAGGCATACTGTGAAACAGTGGATGGTCCTGTTAACATGGGATTATTTTGGTTATATGCCTGATATTTTTGGTTAGCATACCAAAGTCAACTACCTTTCCCCTGCTAAAATGGTTATATAAACCATGTCCGGTCCCAATAAAGTGTTCTCTTGCATCCTGACTGGTGGAATGGTTCCTTGGAAGACACCTTTTCACCGGAGAAGCACCTTTGTTTTGAGAACCAGAGTGGCTACCCATTATGCAGCCAGCTTTCGCTACAATGAAGGTGGCAGTGATGGCTAGGGATGTCCCGCTAGCCCCTGGTTCCAGTTACATACCGACATATCTCTATATGACAGATTTGTTATGGTTAAAGGTAGGTAAAGTCTTGGTTATCAGAAGGGTAAGAAATGTCTACATGATCCATTGGTCTCTTTTGATAAGAAATTATCGGTTACTATGTTTATCTAAACAGTACTGTGCAAATGTTTTAGGCAGGTATGAAAAAATTTAAGAATTCTTCAAAAAGTAAGAATTCTTCACAAAATAGACATGTTAACAGTTTAAGCAAACAGAAGAATAATCTAAATCAAATCAATATTTGGTCTGACCATCATTTGCCTTCAAATTACTTCTTTTAGGTACACTTGTTTGTTCCAAACATCTCATAAAACTAAGCTCACGTCTGTAGATTTAGGTGACCTCAGTTGTTTCTCTTTCCATACAATCCCAGCATAGCAATAATTCTTTGTTCTTCTTTATGCTGGCAATATTTCTTAATGACTTTGGCTGTATGTTTGGGATTTTTGTCATGCTGAAGAATACATTTGGGGCTGATCAGGTGACTCCCTGTTGGTATTGCAAGATGGATACGTATCTGCCTCTACTTCTCAGAGCTGAATTCTGACCAATTCCCCAACTCCATTTGCAGAAATAGCCCCAAACTTGCAAGGACCCTCCACCATGCTTCACCTTTGCTGCAAACACTCAATCTTTTTAAACAAACAAACTGCCTTATGCTACAGCCAAATATTTCAAATTTTGACTCATCCATACAGAGCACCTGCTGCCATTTCCTACACCACACTTCTTCTGTCAACAGTCAACAGTTTTTACCATTCTGTACTTTATATATGTAGACAGCAGATAAAACACAGCATTACTGACTTTTCTGGTGACAAATTCTCTACGTAACACATTTTCTTCTAGTAGGAAAAATGTTTTATTTTTGTAATTATTTATTTTACCCAAAGCCCAAAACAAAGTTACTGTAAATTAAAGATACATAAAATGTACCTTATTATGTCTGCCACTTTGTTTTGCTATCTAACTCATTCTTTATTAAACACCTTTATGAGGAAGTTTATGGCTCTTGACAATTTAGCTATAAAAGAGGTTGCCATAGTAAATATATTTACTGGGTCTAATTAGTTTCCAAAGAAAAAGCAAAATACTTTTCATTAATTAGCTCCGAAAGATTAAATTAATTAAGGCATAAAATGTCTTCTATAATTATCAACGTGTCTACACGATTATAAAATAATGTGTTTTTTTGCATTTGTGTGCCATGAAAACATGTTAAAAACTCCCCATTTACATGACATTATCATTCCACATTGATCAATTTGCAGTAATTAAATGTAAAGTAAATAAATTGAGCTAAAAACCACCATGAGAAAAACATCAAGGACTATGCAGACAAAATATATGCAAATAAAGAAAGCCCAGGGCGCTGAATATTCTTAGAAAGCTAAAAATGAGATGTTTTAGTTGCTTTGCAAACTATTTCATTAGTAAGACTTTGCAGATCAAAGCAATACGCCTTCCTTATTAGCGTAAGGAACCAAAAATATGAAAATTTAACCTTATTAGCCCTTTTTATTAATTCATATTATTGCCAGCATAATTACAATTTTAATATTTATTTTTTTTGGAGAAAAATTGCCTAACATTACTACATTCACAGGCAGACTAATAACAAATTCCTTTCTAATATTGAAAAACTAATTCTTATGTAAATACTGTAGGAAAACATTACAACAAAGATTATAGCTTCTTATAAGGTAAAATGCTATTTATTACAGTTGCCCATTAGATTTTCCAGTGTATATGTAATTGAACACAGCTAATCTGCCATTTCGGTGGTGTGAACTGGCACTGATTCATGCAGCGAGACAGATTCAAAAGCCTACTGCATTTTCAGACAGATAATAGGACTAATATGCTGGCACACTGACAAGGGGCATAGGAGGGCACACTGTTAAATAAGTATTTCTGAAACACTACCCAGACAGAATAACCCTTCACCGAATGTTCCAGCCAACAAAGCTCTCTGATAACAGACAGATATGTAATATTAATACCCACATGATTACATACACCAGTTCCTGGCATTAGGGGAAAATTGGAGATTTCCTTCAAATAAATCTAATCAACCAGTGATGTGATCAAAAAATTTCTAACCTTTTAAGTAATACATTTATTTTCCCCCAGTATTTATTTTGTAAAAGTTACAAGATATATAACATTTTCCTTATTAACTTTGTTCTTGTATATTAAAAGAGGCCATGCTGATTTTTCAACAATAGTGAGCTGCAAGTATAAAATTCCAGTATACCTAGGAATCAAGATCTTGTTAATATATATTGTGCAAGCAGAGCTCTCTTTGCTTAATGAATCCGTTTGCCTTAGTCTGTCAATTCAAGTTTTGTCATACCCCTTGAATACATATATTGTAAGAAGGTCTGCGTAAATGATTGGAGCTATATAAATATAATAATAATGAAATTCTGATGATGAAGTGAATCATCCAATGTCCAATAATCATCTAGATCCGGGATATACAAGAAGGTAATCAACCATATTAGACATATCTGGAGAGTGCAAAAAAGCCCCAAAGAAACAGACATAGGACCAAATGTATCGCTATCAAAATTCATACACCACAAATTAAGTATACACAATACAAGAAACAGAGAGTGATAAGGCTTAAGCATAATCAAAAGCAAATCTCATCCCTTGGCAACATTATTTGGGGACCAAATAGATCATCGGTAAGTGTTCTGGTTGGCAAAGTATGTACCATCTTATACCTACCCAAAAATGCATTAGCTTCATCAGTAGCAAAGAAAGGTAAGAAAGGTACACTTTATATTATATTAGCAACTCCTGAAGTTGAATTGAGTGGTATTCCTTGGGCCTTATTTAGGACCACAGTATATATATATATTGTAGGGGACAGCTCACGCATGGGGCGGCAATGACAGTTTCACACAGGTTTCCAACGTAAAAGCGCGTTTATTTAGATGTTGTAGTCACAGAGCACCTTGTAAACAAAACAAACTATAAGCCTGTCCGGCTCTAACTAAACAGCAGGATACCTCTCTAGCAGCCTAAGGTCTGACGCAAAGCAAAGTAACCAGTTTTGTATGGGGTAAAGCTTCATACCTGGTGAGCTGCAGCGCTGGCTGTAGCTGCTCCTTCATTCAGTTTCTCCCTTCACCTGCAAACTTAACAGCCCTCTCTTTTAAGGCTTCCTCCCCAGTAACGAGCTTAGGAAGCCTCACCTGAGAGCACCTGGGTTTGCTACCATGCCTGGCAGAGGTAACCAGGTGAGATATATATATACCATCAACCACGCTCCCATACACTTTACCACATATCCCCCCCGTCGACTCCAGACCAGAGGTCTGGACAGCGTCAGCAACCATACAGTACACCCTGGACAACGCATCCGCATTCCCATGTAACTTCCCTGGTCTATGCTCCACTGTAAATCTAAAATTTTGCAAGGAGAGAAACCATCTGGTCACTCTTGCATTCCTCTCCTTATTCTGTTTCATCCATGCCAGAGGAGCATGGTCAATCACCAACACGAATTCCCTGCCCAGGAGATAATATCTCAGGGACTCCAACGCCCACTTGATGGCGAGACACTCCCTTTCCACTATGGCATAATTTTCCTCGGCTGGGGTCAGTTTCCTACTCAAGTACAGCACTGGGTGTTCTTCCCCATTAACCACTTGTGACAAAACTGCCCCCAAACCTCTAGCAGACGCGTCTGTCTGAACCAGAAATGGTTTCCTAAAATCAGGGGAAACGAGCACTGGCTGGTCACACAGGACAGACTTCAGACTCTGAAAAGCCCTTTCTGCCTCGGGGTTCCACTTTACCATCACTGACTTACCACCCTTTGTTAAGTCTGTCAATGGTGTGGCCATGGAGGCAAAATTGGGCACGAACCGACGGTAGTACCCGGTTATGCCAAGGAAAGCCCTCACTTGTTTCTTTGTTACTGGCCTAGGCCAGTTCTGTATCGCCTCAATCTTATTGATCTGGGGTTTAACCAGCCCCCTACCAATGATATAACCCAGGTATCTTGCTTCCTCCAGACCCACTGCACATTTTTCAGGGTTTATGGTTAGGCCTGCATCACTAATGGAGTCTAACACGCCCTGTACCTTACCGAGGTGACTTTTCCAGTCAGATGAAAAAATTACCACATCGTCCAGGTAAGCAGCGGCATAATCACGATGTGGTCTCAAAATCAGATCCATCAGCCTCTGAAAGGTAGCAGGGGCCCCATGTAACCCGAATGGCATCACAACATACTGGAACAGGCCCTCTGGAGTGGAAAAGGCAGTCTTCTCTTTAGCCTCCTCAGTTAACGGTATCTGCCAATAGCCCTTTGTAAGGTCAAGTGTTGTAATGTACCTTGCCTTCCCAAGCCTCTCAACCAGTTCATCCACTCGGGGCATGGGGTACGCATCAAACTTTGAGACCTCATTTAATCTCCTGAAGTCATTACAGAACCTCCACGTCCCGTTGGGCTTTGGGATTAGCACTATGGGGCTTGACCACTCACTAGTAGATTCCTCAATAACACCTAATTCAAGCATGCGCCTGACCTCCGTGGATACCGCCTCTCTACGGGCTTCTGGTATCCTGTATGGCTTCAGGTTCACTTTACTGTGAGGCTCAGTTTTAATATGGTGTTTTATGAGGTGGGTACGGCCAGGTAGGTCCGAAAACTTTCGTCTGTTTTCCTGCAGGAACTCCCTCACCTCCTGCTTCTGGGGCACTGACAGTGCCTCTCCTATGGTTACTGGGGGAACTGGTTGCCCCACTTCTTTGACCCCTGCCTGGGTCGCCCCCAAAGACTCCCGCTCTTTCCACGGCTTGATCAGGTTTACGTGGTAAACCTGGAAGGGTTTTCTCCTGCCCGGTTGATGGACCTTGTAGTTCACCTCACTCATCTTCTCTACAACCTCATAGGGACCCTGCCACTTGGCTAAAAACTTACTTTCAACGGTGGGCACTAAAACCAGGACCCTGTCCCCAGGATTAAAGGCCCTCAACCTGGCAGATCTGTTATAAATTCTGCTCTGGGCCTCCTGCGCTCTTTGCAGATGCGTTTTAACTATAGGCATCACCGTCGCTATTCGCTCCTGCATCTGAGCCACATGTTCAATAACACTCTTATATGGGGTGGCCTCGGTCTCCCAAGTTTCTTTGGCAATATCTAACAAACCCCGTGGATGTCGGCCATACACTAACTCAAAGGGGGAAAACCCTGTAGACGCTTGGGGCACCTCCCGGATAGAGAACATGAGGTAGGGTAATAGACAGTCCCAATCCCGACCATCCCTTTCTACCACCTTTTTTAGCATATGCTTTAGGGTTTTGTTAAACCTCTCCACTAACCCGTCTGTTTGAGGGTGGTACACTGAGGTACGGAGGTGAGTGATTTTAAACAACTTACACAGGTCTTTCATGACCCGTGACATAAAGGGCGTACCCTGGTCAGTAAGAATTTCTTTAGGGATCCCCGTGCGAGAGAACATGTAAAACAACTCCCTAGCAATATTTTTGGAGGCCATGTTTCTTAAGGGTACCGCCTCTGGGTACCGGGTAGCATAATCCAAGACAACCAAAATGTATTGGTGTCCCCTAGCAGATTTGACAATGGGCCCTACCAAATCCATGGCAACTCTCTCAAATGGTACTTCAATGATGGGAAGTGGCACCAAGGGGCTACGGAAGTGTGGTTTTGGGGCACTCTTCTGGCATGTGGGGCATGACTCACAATACCTTTTTACTTCTTCATATACCCCAGGCCAATAAAACCTTTGGAGGACCCTCTCTTGTGTTTTATTAGTCCCCAAGTGCCCCCCAAACACATGGTTATGGGCTATGTCCAGCACCAGGTGTCGGTATGGTTTTGGCACCAGAAGCTGTTCCACAATTTCCTTGTTAACTTTGGTGACCCGGTACACTAGATCCCCATTCATGGCAAAATGCGGAAATTTCTGGTCAGCTTCGGGTTCCTGTGGTACCCCATTTACTACCGTGACATTTGCCCGTGCAGTTCCCAGAGTGGGGTCTCTCACTTGCTCGGTCCCGAAGTTACCCCGAGACATTTCTAAATCTAAGACCTGTTGGCCGGGTAGGGAAGTTTCTTCTTCTTCCTCCCCAGCTAACACCTGCAAGGGGAAAGAATCTTCACTATACATTTCAGGTGGGCCTAGATCCTTTTCATCATGCCCCTTACTGGTATCATTGTTCCCAATGGCCGTCTCACCTGACCCATTATTTACAGGGAGGGTTACAGACTCTGCCGGAGTTTGTTCCCCAGCTGCAGAAACGTTCCCCCTTCTCCACAACTCCCAGAACAAGGGGAAATCACGGCCTAAAATAACCGCATGCATAAGTCTTTTTACAACTCCGACTTCGTAGGTCACAGTTCCAGATGGGGTCACCAACTTAATGGGGGCCACAGGGTAAGCTACAATATCCCCGTGGATGCATAGCACTCTTATGTGCTTGTTCGGCACGTAGTCCATAGTCACAAGGCCAGCCCGAACCAAAGTCACCAGGCTACCCGAGTCCAAAAGTGCCTTCACGGAGCAGTCACCTATCTTCACCATACAAAAATGCGGCTCAGTCTCTGATTCTGGAATGGCTGCACAAACAGGTTCTGCAAACAGGGACTGACGCCGACTAGCGTCACACACCATGGGCTCTGAGTTAAGAGGGCAATAGGCGGCTATGTGTCCCCACTCATGGCACCTCCAGCACTGGGGGGTCCCTGGCCTCCTTAGTAGGGAGCCCTTTCTAGGATTGTGGGGTCCCAGGGGTTCAGGATCAGTCTTTTGCCCTTGCCCAAACTCTAGAGCCCTGCTCTCTCTCACATTTTTCCATACACCTCCAGCTGGAACTCTCTTACCCAAAGATGTCGCGGGTCTGACAGTCTTGGAAGGTGTTGGTGCCGCAGGGACCTCACGGAGGAAGTCCTCGGTTGCTATGAACCTTTCCACCATGTTGACAAGCTGCTCAGCAGTTCTGGGGTCTCCATGCCCAACCCACCGTTGTAGCTCCGCCGGGAGGGCGCGGAGGTAGTGGTCCACTACCACCTTTTCCACAATCTGGGCTGGTGTAGTGGATTCTGGTTCCAGCCACTTGCGTACAAGATGAATCAGATCATACATCTGGGACCTGGCAGGCTTGTCCATGGTGTATTTCCAACAGTGGACTCTCTTGGCCCGAACAGCGGGCGTAACACCCAGGCGAGCAAGGATCTCCATTTTTAGTTTTGTAAAGTCCCGGACATCCTGCTCCCCGAGGTCATAGTAGGCCTTTTGCGGTTCACCAGTCAGGAAGGGTGCAATCACTTCTGCCCACTCTGCAACTGGCAGTCTCTCTCTCTCCGCCACTCTCTCAAATACGGTGAGGTATGCCTCAACGTCGTCGTCGGGTGTCATTTTTTGTAAGCCCCGCTGAACGGCCCTCCTCACGTTAACAGTCTCAAGGGGGCTTGCCTCCACTTGTTGGGACTGAGCCACAACAGTCTCTCTGAGCGCAGCAATCTGCTCCATTAACAGGCGATTCGTTTCCTGTTGTTGGGCCATAGTCTGCTGTTGCGCATGTTGCTGGGCGTGAAAAGCCTCTGCATGAAACTTCCGTTGCTGTTCCAAGGCCTGCTCATGTCTCAGGTTAGCCTGTATCAGCTGCTTTATCACTTCCTCCATTGTGCCGGATGGGCCTTACAGTGCTGCAGCCTTCACTCAGGACATATGCTTCCGGCCCTTTAAATGTCCACAAAATTCAGATGCTGTGTTTTGTCCTGCCGTTGCTCCTAGCACCACTGTGCCCGCATTCTCCACCAATTGTAGGGGACAGCTCACGCATGGGGTGGCAATGACAGTTTCACACAGGTTTCCAACGTAAAAGCGCGTTTATTTAGATGTTGTAGTCACAGAGCACCTTGTAAACAAAACAAACTATAAGCCTGTCCGGCTCTAACTAAACAGCAGGATACCTCTCTAGCAGCCTAAGGTCTGACGCAAAGCAAAGTAACCAGTTTTGTATGGGGTAAAGCTTCATACCTGGTGAGCTGCAGCGCTGGCTGTAGCTGCTCCTTCATTCAGTTTCTCCCTTCACCTGCAAACTTAACAGCCCTCTCTTTTAAGGCTTCCTCCCCAGTAACGAGCTTAGGAAGCCTCACCTGAGAGCACCTGGGTTTGCTACCATGCCTGGCAGAGGTAACCAGGTGAGATATATATATACCATCAACCACGCTCCCATACACTTTACCACAATATATATATATATATATATATATATATATATATATATATTCAGAGGTCTGGTAAGGGGTTGGGTTGGATTTATACCCTGGCCTCTTGGTTTGATTTGAGGATATTGGGCAACTACGAAAAGCCTTTTAATCTACATTTCCTCATGTAGTTGCCGGGTTTTCTAGAGTAAAAAACAAGTAAGACCATGTTTACATCACATCTGGATCCTTTCTGTTTTTGTAGTAGAGATTTTCTATGCAGTCGCAGTCAGAGAGTGTTCATTCAGCACATTCTGACAAAAGTGTTTTTTACCCCACAAATCTCCTGGCAAAGGGCTGCCAGCTCTCCACTGATTACAGTACTCTACTTATTATAATCTGAATATGTTAACTTTCATTAATCATCTCTTTGTATTCTAATTTCTCTCTTGCGGTAACCTGCAGGTTTAAATTTGACTATTACTTTTCTTCTTCCTCTGGGAGAGAAAAAAAGCAATATTGACCATTTATTTTACTCTACAATTTATTTTAAACATAGACAGTTAATCTTCCACTGCAATAGACAAGCAGCGGAAATATCCACTTACATGTTAAAACACAAACCACGTAACTCAATCACAGTCATTAGTCATTTGAAAATATAGAGCCATGGAGCTATAGCACTTTAAGTTGTAAGTTTTTTGGAGGAAAGTTGCCGGAAAATTACAAAGTGCTTCAATGTGCGTTGGTGGGGCCATGTCATGTGACAATGTCAAGTGACATATTTGTTCCTTACTATACAGTGTATGTTTAGATAGTATTGTCAGCAACCGCCACAAATTGTGTTCCTTCTATATTCCTGCAAGCACTGTTTCCAATTAGTTAAAAAATGAGCTGTGTAAGTCAATAAACTAAACATATAAATTCAAAACCATGCAAAATGTTTATCATAACCAGAAGTTCTTTCAGCAGACATGACAAATTTTACATTGCAAATATAAATTATAACTGATGACAAATACAGATTGAGTGTGCCAACAGGTCACTCTTGATATCATGTTGCAATTAATTGGATAGTCAATATTAAGTATGTAAATGGTGTATGCTTGGTGAGAAACTACATGAGCTAAATGGATGACTTGTCTCTAATAATAAGGTCATAACTAGAATAGCACATGCAGTATCTAATATCAGCATTCAGTGTGAGCCATTCATTGTCACAGCAGTATGGGTTACATTGTCATATTCTGATATTACAAAAAAAAAACACATTTATTACATTTGGTATTTTAATAATAACTTCTCCTTTTTAATACTTGTATCACATTTTGTTCCATTTACTATTGTAGCAATGAGTTTTCACAAAATCCAGTGTTTTTGATGGATGTGTAGTGACTCTTTGTATGCATTTACATCTTTATCTTGGCTCAATCAACCAGACAAAAACTTGCTTTGTGGTAAGCAATAGATTTTTCAGCCTTAAAGAGAAACTCTCATCAGTTCTATTTCTCACATAACATATTATTTTACATAGGACCATAAATCCATTTGTATTATCCTAATCTTCTACACAAACACACATGGGTCTATTCACTAAGAAGCTGAGTGGTCAGTTGAGTGGTAAGGGTTAAGGGGACTCAACTGAGGTTATGTGGTCTTGGCTGCTAACCCTCAAAAATCAAGATTCACTAATTTGCTACTTGCGTGCGAGGGTATGTGAGGACCCGAGAATGTCCTAGAATACAGATACATATATAACAAATAGTACATGTTTTACGTAAGAAACATGGGGTTCTCATGATCCCCTATTAACAAAAAAGGGAGGTGATACAATTGACCCACCTCTTCTCCCACCCCATTGGCTGGAAATGGGGTAATTAGATCAATAAGTTATAGCCCCTCCTCACCCCCATCCTAAGGGATGAGAGTTAAACATGATAAAAATGCCCTATGAGAAGCACGGACCCAAAGCTGTGCCTCCATGGCAACCTCATGTTTAGATAGACCTTGTTCTCTAATAGAAACCCACCGCCAGTCAATTAATCCCTTGAAGGATGAAATGCTTACACAGCAAACACAATACTTTACATTTGCGATATAATAGTATTTTGCTTTGTTTCTCTGTAGCATTTCTCGTGACATCTGTTTTTGGATGACTACTAAAACATATTCCCTGAACACATTTCCAATAGTATAGGATCCTACAGTTCCAGTTTGAATGTTCATCACACTTAAAGCAAGTCTTTGATACTAGACACCAATATCAAAGACTTACTGTGAGTGTGATGAACATTCATATTCTCATTAAGTCTTTGATATTGGACACCAGTATTGAACTAGCTTCATATGTCTCTTTTTCCAACAGCTGATATTGACAAAACACGTGACTTCCTGTTATTGAGCTCCATGAAAATGAGCTCAGGATTTTCATTTCATCATTATTACAGTTTTTCTATTTAGCCTTACACATGGTACAAAGACGTCCTCTTAAACATGTGCAGATGATCATTTGGAGCTTTCATTTAATGTTTAGAACTGTATTTATTATTCTGTTTAATTTACTGTATAAAATATTTTATGGTTAGCTTCCTTAAAACCAATACTATGGCTATGTATAATGAGCAGTTCTGACTCAAAGAGAGACTAAAAAAGTTTAAATTATATACACTAGAAAAACAGCGTCTTAGAGGGGATATGATAACGAGGATCCACATAGACATGCATTACAAGTTAGAACTAGCATCTTTTCCAGTTTTTCTCAAGACATAAGAGAAACAAACCAGACTATAAAATAACCAGTGATATTTTTTGGGACTTATTATTAATCATGCATATATATATATATATATATATATATATATATATATATAATATATATTAGTATCTTTTATTTATATAGAGGCAGCAATTTATGTAGCACTTCTTATAATAGAAAGGGTATAACAAATCTGAAACTCTGAAAATGACAGACTAAGACTAGCTGATAAATTAGGTAAAGAAGGCCCTGCTCGCAAGCTTGCCATCTAGATAATCTAACATAAAAAATATGGAACCCTTGAAGTTATAGGTTATTCCAAATGTTTGAATTAAATAAGTAAATTAATAAATTAAACCCTATCTCCTTACCATAGCAAAGGACATGAATTTAGATGTCTTAATGTATTATGGGGTAGTAGAGGCATTATTAAACACTAAAAACTCTCCTTTTATTTCTCCTTTTTTTCTCCCTCTTCTCCCTGCCTCTTCCCTTTCTCCTTTATCTCTCCCCGTTGTCTTAGATTCCCCTTTCTTAACATCTATTCACTTTTTTTCTTTATAACATCTCTTGCATTTCTCTTTATTGCTCCTCCTATTTCTCTGTATATCTCCTCTATATCTTTCTTTTTATCTGTCTCTCTCCTCAGGGCCGGCCCGACAATGGAGTCGAGTGGGGCAACCGCTCCAGGCGGCACTTTTGAAGGGGCGGCACTTTGCCGCCCCCAAGCCCTTTTTTTTTTTTTAAAGCGAAAGAGAGAGAAAGGGGCGCCGAGTGGTTTTCGCCTACCAAGCTGTCAGTACCCGCTCGGCTACCCTCTCTCTCTCCTCTGCGGCGAGTCTCCCTGTTCGGTCTCGGTGCCGGCTTGTAATGCTGAGTGCCGGAAGATTACCTCATTTCCGGCGCTCAGCATTACAAGCCGGCACCGAGACCGAACAGGGAGACTCGCCGCAGGACTGCTGAAAGGTAAGTACAAGGGGGGGGTAAGGGTAGATAATAGGGAGGGAGGGAGAGGAAGGGTAGATAATAGGGAGGGAGGGAGGGAGAGGAAGGGTAGATAATAGGGAGGGAGGGAGGGAGAGGAAGGGTAGATAATGGTGGGGGGGAGGAACGGAGGGAGAGGAAGGGTAGATAAGGGGGAGGGGGCGGCATTTTAAAATTCGCCCCAGGCGGCATTTTGCCTTGGGCCGGCCCTGTCTCTCCTTTCTCCCCATCAGTGATGGGGTGGGTCTTATCAAACAGACCTCTGTCTCAGTGTTCCGTCACTTTACAGTAGTGCTCATCACAAGAAGCGGTACACTTCATGAGGGAGCAGAGAAGCAGAGGTCTGTATTAATAGACCTCGCTCTCCCTTTATTAAGGACTTGTTAGAGGGAGATCTTTGAGCCCCCCTAACTGGCCCTGCTCCTCTAACAGCAGGCAGTCCATGTCTGGAGAGAGCTGGCAGGGTTCCAGAGAGAGAGAGAAGCCTCAAAGGAGGCATGCTCTGGGGTTTTGGGGTTGCACAGGTTGCACACTACAAAGGCCCCGGGGAAACAGCAGCCACCAGGGTGCGGCTCTAGCAGAGTGCAGTGTGCCCTAAATGGATCTGAGCTTAAGGCCAGCACCCTCCTATCCTATAGGCGGGTATCATTGGTTCCTTACCTCTTCTGTTACCCCCGTGTTACTGTGACTTTCTACAATAAAATAGTCACTTTCAGCATCCTCGCTGTGGGTATTGGTGATGCTTTTGGACCCTCTTTGTCTCCTGCAATGCTACTGCCTGCTTTCTTCTGAATTTTTCTTTATGACGTTATATGGCTCAGATGCTGACAGCTGAAGGTTACATTACCTAGCAGTATGTTAAGTGGATATCAGCTGGCACAGAAAGGGTTATATGTGTTTTTTTGAGTGTCGGTACTGAATATCATTTTAACCACCTTTTGATAGAGAATCTAATTTATAGATATATTTAGTCTTAGTAGATAATACAAATCTGATCTTATCACTTTCAGAAAGATTTAAAGGAGCATTTTCAAGACCCATACTTTTCCAATATTTTGGATTTGTATTATGGTATTTTTTAAAATGGCCTTTTCTTTATAATATTACTCAGATGACAACGGAAATTCTCTAGATCTCTGGCCCACATAATATAAACTATAATGGACATGTTAGAGCATATCACACAAATGCCATGCAACAGGAAAAATACTTATTGATGTTAAAAATATTACTAGATCTTTGGGTCATAATTATTATCATACCTGGGAACTTCTGGGCTCTGGCTACCGTCGGTGGGAGGTCCCACTGATGCCGGTGGGCGATCACGCTGACGTAGTGGGATACACCCCCATTTAAAAGAAAAATTGGCGGGGAGCGGGGTGTGTCAAGACCCCGTGAACTGGAGAACCAGAGAAGCAGTCAAGCCCGGAGAGTTCCTAGGTATTATTAATATGCTATCAGATTTTATATGGGAATATGTAGAGCATCTAGTATGCCAGCAGTGAAAAGTTACTCTCTTATTATTGCTAGTTGAATTCTCTAAAGACAACTCACTAGTTTAAAGAAATTACTTTTAATTTACTTGAGGCCAAGATATTCTTAAGATTCATTCTATTAGGTAAAATGAGTTATCAGTTCTGTTTGTTCTTCAAGCCCATTCATATGCTTTATTAATCTCATAATAATAACCTTTATCCTTAAATATGTGATTTAATATGTGTGATTCATATTATGGTGTGCCTCTCCATATTTAGTTATTTATAATAACCTCCCACTCTCCTTATCATAGTATAGGGCGTAATTTAATGTATTACCGCATGGAAAAAGGTCACAATGAACTTTGCCATCGCTAACGGCCTTTCCAATTCTATCTTCTGATATCATCTCCTGTTAGTTTATCCCATGTCACATGTACAAAAACCAACATAAATTTAAATAACTTATTTGGTTAAACCCACAACTGTTAGAAATGTATATGTATGATTTTTGAAAGTAGACATATTTAGGTTAAATGCAATAACAAATGCAGAGTATTTCAAGATATTTTATATATTTAAGCCTGACATTTTTTGAACCAGATTACAGAGAGTAGGATGAGCCTGGGTGGCAATGGGTTCTCACTATGTCTCCGGTAAAGTCCTATGGTGAGTAGAGATTGTTTTAGTACAGGCTATCGTATATAATTAATAACATTAAATCATGGGACCAAAAATCACGGCCCACTCTGTTTCCATTTTGATTGTCCCATATTTAGAAGAACTGATCTTCAGGAAAGTTGCCCAGAGATTCCATCATTCTCTTTGAATACTGCCCAAAATACTTCAAGTTAAAGGTTATCTTTAATTCTGTGTCAAAAGTGTTGCTTTGATGTCTTCATGCGCTATGAAAAATAAAGGAACAGTTGCCACAATAAGTCTGTCTATTCTGTGAGAATCATTTGGTCAGGGAGTTCATTTCAATCAATCGTTAATGGCAGGAAATTACATTGTAGATCTTTACAGGTCAAGGTCAAGGTCAAGTTTTGGATAAAGTGAGACCTGAGATGTGGATTTTACACACCCAGCTTCATGCCACTATATTGATTTTTCCACTGTGCTTAATAGGAGGATAGTTTCTAATAGATTATACATCTGATGTCTGTACTGAGTATGTATTGGGACTGACCCCAGTGTGTGGAAACGAAGAAAAGTGTAATACAGCAAAAGCACCATTGTATATACAGATTTGCGTGATAAGTGTGAGCCAACCTGGCATACTTTACACAAACACACACATAAACATAAACTGATATACAATTGTTCATGACTAACAAATGACAAAAAAAGAGGGTGAGAAGAAAGAGTACCTGGAAGAAGGTGGATTATGAGAACCAATCAGTGTTTCAATTTGACTGGACACCGTCATTGCATGAGGCATTGTGATTGGGCAGTTTGAAAACAACACAATATATACAGTATATGTATGTATGTATGTATATATATATATATATATATATATATATATATGAGGATATATATATACATATATATATATATATATATATATATATATATCCATATTCATAGCATTCATTGATACTAGACTGATGAGTGCTTTAGATTATTGGTGGAGAGGCAAAAAGCTGAGCATTGTTATTTTAATTTGCACACACCTACCCGGAATCCCTTGCAGCGGTGGCAGCACAATCCCGAGAACAGGGGGTCTCTGGCCCTGTCTGGTGGTTGTAGAATAGTGAGGTTATTGTTCAATAATGCATCTGCTACCCCCTTTATTTTAAGTGGAAGGGTTTTCCATCACATTTACCCCACCACAACTTACATTGTGTGTGCTTCAAAAATAGACATATTAATAATTTATTTTTTGCTTTCAATATTATGCAGTGAGTTAACAGAGGAAAAAGTTAAATCAATCACCCATGAGTGTGTGTGCTCTTATATAGATTGTAAAATATTTCCACTGTACCTTATTGTAACAGTGCTGCGGAATCTGCTAAAGCTTCATAAATAACTGTAAAGGATAATAGTTCAGTACAAATTATTTTCTTGATTGTCAATAAAAACTGTTTCTCAAAAACGAAAAGAACAGCCTCCATAGTGTAAAAGTTTAAAACGATAAAGAATATTTCTTAAAGTGAAAAAACACACAAAAAATGCATTTAAGCCTAAATGCATGAAGGTCACACTCTCATGCCTCTTTTAGTCAATGAGTTGTCCTGTTCCTTCAGAGCTTCAAGATAGACGTCTCTGTCTCGGTTTGAGCTGGCAAGACAAGCCGTGAGGAATTTGGGTATCCCACTGAAGTTTAAACAAAAATATAAAATGAACGATACAAAGTATAAAAGTTACTTTTCAGCGTTTCAGCGGGACTTCAGGGGCAGTTAATAGTTTTTGTTTTATAGAAAGAGTCTTGTTCGATGGACAATCCGTAAGAGACTTTCTAAACTCATCAAGATTGTTACACATTTTAAACATAGGATACGTTGTTTTTAAAGCATACAAGTTCCTTAATCAACGTAATCCTCTGATCAGGCATCATATCGCTACAATGATCTTCAAAATCAAAGTTAACCCTTACCAATAACAATCTTGTAGTGAAACATAGGGCTATTTGGTGTATTTATTAACCAAAATATATTAGAATACTTTTTTATCTTTAAATTCACCTGCGTCCTTATATATATATATATATATATATATATAAATATATATATATATATGTATATAGATAAAATGTTATATTGTTATTAATAAGCAATTAGAATTTTGTACAGTAGAGAATTGTTTAACTCACATATGACCTGAAAAAATAACAAAATCCACATAATCTAAAACTACGCAGTATTACGTTTAATTTTTTTTTGTATACAATAAATAATACAGTAAACAAAAAACCAAAAGTGCAGCGCAGAATGGGTTGAATACACCAATGATAATAACAATAATAATAGTGTAGGTTAATATAAGATCATTTTCAGCACCATCTTCTCATCAATGATGTGAATGGACAAATCTACTGCTCCATTAATATATAATGCAAGCATTGTTGTCCTCCTGGACCTGGAAATACTGTTTATGTCTGTGACTCATGAAGACCTATTTTCCACCTTAACTGAGTCTGTAAGATTCTAGCCAGAATCCAAGCTATAAGTCATTATCAGGCGTCATTCCAGGAAAAATCTACTGCATTTGACGGCGGGCGTGTATTTGCAAATATTCAGTTTAAACACGATAAAATAGGTACCAAAACAATAATATTCAACCCATTGATGCTGCCAAATTCTTGATGCCGTGGGATGAACACTTACAGAAACCTTTATATGCCTTCAGTTTTGGTCCTATTTAATTACATGCATACAACTATTATTTGCCTTGGCAGGAACATGTAGGTTTAAGGAGAATAAGTATTGTTTATATTCTTTAACCATGCTGAGCATGAATGCCAGTATATATGCCAGTAAAATGGCAACAATGGATTAAACACTAAACTTCTATACTTTCATTTATTTCCATATCTTTTCCATGCTCTCCAAACTGGAAACCCAGAATAAGAAGATAAATCGGTAAAATGCTAACTTTATATGTTTTTAAATAGTGGAGGTGACGGAACATTTTTAAGGTAATGTTTACTATGTAACCGACACAAAAAATTGTGGAATCGCACTATTTATTCAACGTCTATACCTACAGCATTGCTCAAGGAAAATGAGGTTATATGGTTAACTGATGGAACACAGATCAGTCTGAAAATCCACCAGTGAATTCACATGCAATTTCTGTGCTTTCACAGAGAATAGCCACATCGAATCCTGTAAGTATGATCCGGGTGTATTACGCACAAAATAGTGTACACATGAACACCGTGCATTAGTGGATCGCTAATTACAAAGATTACATTTTGATGTTTACCAAGCTTATCGAGTGCGCCTAAATCGGTGCAATTGTTTAAACTATTTTGCTGTTTGGGAAGGCACATTTTATAAGCGGTTTTTGCACCCTAGAACGTATGCATTTATAATAGTTTGCCTGGGTTGTGCATGCCCTAGATTCACATAGATAGCAAGGTAACCCACATAACGGTTTTCTCTCAGAGTAAATAGATAGATGATGACACAATGCTGTGCTGATGTATTTATTCTGCACTCCTTTTTAATGATAACTGAGCACCCCAGTGGTTTTTTTCATTGGAAGGCCGCAGCTGGAATCTATGCTTGCATACAGGTGACCTAATTCAATGTATATTTACTTCCTAACAAGATGGAGTATTTAGTCTAAGGTGATGCACATACACAATAAGCTTCTTGGACCACAGGGTGTCTTGTCTCTCTTACTGAAAAGCTTTAATAAGGATCCTTAGGATCTTTGTGATAAGCTATTAAATAGTTAATGTTCAAAGACTCTTATGATCAGTTCATGTATTGACTTGGTATTAACATACACTCTGTCATTCAGGGCTATGCTATTTCAATCTTCACTATTATAGCCTGAATGTGGCATCTTCCTCATGACAAGAACTTAGTAAAGAAAATGTTCTGCCCCTCGGTTAACTCTTTGGTGGTCTATTGGTACTCTCTACCAAGGAGCCAATAGTTGATAACAATTAGCCTTGGGCACCGGCCAACTCTTCGTGTTCGTCTTCGTGGGGAAAAAAATCTTCGGATTCCACTAATATTCGCCCGTTCCAATGTTCGGTTTGGGTGAATATTCATGCCTACAACTAGGAGCACCCATGTTTGGGTCTATTTACTAAATACCTTAGTGGTCTGTCAAGGAAAAGATTAAGTAAGTTGCAGAGCATGCATGCCAACTGTGCTGTATCATAGCTGTGCTTAATTTAATATGAGTAAAACAAAAAATATGCATTTTTGGGGGGGAGATTGTAACTACATGTAAGTATTGAAATACCGTAGGATAGAAAGGTATATTAGGTACACAGCAGCATCTTTGGAGGTTATCCAAACCTGAGGCAGGATAACAGTACATATGAGTTGTGTATGCTCTGTTTTTTTATCTATAAGATAACTATATTAACAACCCGATGTATTTAATTTATTTTGTATGAAGATCTTTAACACTCTGGTCAAATGAATAGATTTTTCTAACATCTTAAAAATTACATTTACACAGGTCAAGGAGTCCTGTTGTGCTGGGGAAAATTAGTTTGCAGAAAAAGGACTTTTGTAGTCATTAGAAGGGAGAAAGTAAAAATGGAAGTAATCAGTGAGGAACTCATGCATAATTAGACAATGCTGATGGATAAGGAGGAGCTGAAGTAATGTTGAGGGAGTGGAGGAGCCAATTATTCTGTTTTGTTGACAGGAAAGGAGAGAAAAGGACATGTAGATTTCATGACTATCCAGATGCCTAGTATAGCAAATGAACATGTTTATTAGAATTTTCTTTGAAGAATATATTTGATGCATTTAGTGTTCATTGAGGCCCTTACTTCTTGATACTCCTTAAATGCATCATATTTAAGCTGGACCTCCAACTGGGTGAGCAGTACCAGAAGCAGGCTTAATGTGAGCCTTAGACATCACCAAGTCTGTGTAAAATACACAGGAGTCAGGTCTAGTCCATGACCTTGCTATTGTACCCTGAGATTGCAGTAAAAACACTGATGGGTTTATTTACTAAATGGGAATTGACTGGCTAAATTGAGTTGAGTGGCTTAAGTAGGCATTATGAAGGACCTTTTCCGGTGAGTTTCTCCAACATGAAGGGCTGGAATAGCTGTTTAAACTATATACAGTTAAATCAATAACATCTCTTTAGTCACCTTATTGATTAAACAACGCATTATGCAGGGAAAACCAACTTGTCTTATTGGCTTATCATTTAGTTGGGTCTACCTTTGTCATTAATTAAACTGGTTATATTTGTATGTTGTTTTGTTTCTATATTTTTCTATATAGTTCAGTTTAACAGATACTTACTCTGCAACACTGAGCTACACGTCTGGTCGTGGCTCCCTCAAGGAAATCCAATCACCTCCAGTGTTCCTAATAGTTATTTGTTGCTTGGATATATTAGCCTCCTTCAAATGGTGGCATAAAATATTATGACTAGTCACAGTCACTGATACAATCACCACACTACCTCTGCCCTTTCTCTGTTCCTTATGTTTGTCTCAAGATTGTAAGCTTGCGAGCAGAACTCTCTCCACCTAATGAGTCGGTTTGTCATAGTCTGTCAATTCTAGTCTTGTCATATCCCTTGAATATATGTATTGCATGAAGCGCTGCGTAAATTGTTGGCACAATATAAAAAAAAGATGTGTACACTTAATCATTGACTGCATTACTTGATAAACATGCATATTGAAAAATGCATCCAACCCATCCCTCATTTGAAAAAATGATAAGCAGCCATTAATCAAAGTATAACAAAATTAATTTATACAATTCACTCTAGAAACTACATGAAGCAAACATTATATCTATCCATATGGGTTTGTTTGTTTTTAGATTTAGCTAAACCATAATTAACCTATTTATATATATACCGGTGTATATATATATATATATATATAGATATAGATATATAGATATAGATATATATCTATATATCTATATCTATATATCTATATATATATATATATATAAAAGTATGACTGCCCACCTAGGAGTTGTACCAGTGGTGATCAGCTGAGATCAGTCGAAAGTAAGCATGTTACCTCCACTTTGTCCCGCCATAGGCTGTGTGACAGTGGGCTTGCACTCCATATTTAAGCACACTGGAAAGCACACTGAGCGAAGCAACACCCTCCCCCGTCTATTAGCATCGTGTTTGATTGCAATATTTTGGGGGGTTTTGTGTATTTCTTTTGTCTCTTTCCATTGTCACAGCTGTGGTGTGTTTTTCCACAATACCCTTCTACTCAATGAAATATAAGAAGTTGGATGTCTAGGAAAGCCTTTGCATACTCTCCAGAGGCTTTAGCTTATTGAGGTCATTATGAGTCCACAGCCATTTACCACTGACATATTGTTTGTTTTAAGTATTACTTTATTATTTGGTATTAACACATCCCCCAATTTCAAGATTAAAAAGAAAAGACGAGAAAAAAACTCTAAAATTTACACGAACCTCCTTTTTGTGATTAATATTTGATAAAAACCCACTTTGCCTGACAGCATTATATTTTTAGCAGAATGCCTAGCTACAACATCTAGTGACTGAATTTCACACGCTGCCTGGAAAATGGCAATTTCTTGAGACACTATAATCTAAATGATAAAAAAAGCAAAATTTCATGACAATTGCTACATAACAACATGCCGCAGTGGTGTTATTTACATTCTTGGTGACATTTCGAATTTCTTCCCGGATTATTACACACCTTTGGCATGGCTTTGTTAAGCAATATTTGTGTGTCAGTGGGGACTGTCATCATAAAAAACGAATAATCATATTTCATATTCTACTGCATTTGTCTACTGTTATCATTGTCTTTATTTTCTATATTCCTGGCCAGATGTTCTTTGTTACACAATGTATAATTAAGCAATATCTTTAATTACAGTTAAAACATTGATATTATTTTTGCAAAGCAGTTAACTAATTTACAGGAACATTATTACGCACAAATAAATATGGGTCACACGAATCTACGTAATGTCTTTTAAATTTCCCTCTGACACAGAAGTACTGTGATCTAGACATTTCCTATTAGTGTGTAGGCAAACATCTCATGCTATTTGAAGGCCCTAATATAAAGTAGAAGGACAGTGTAGGGATGCGTGTTAGCTTAATATAATTCTTCATTTTGGTTTCTCTGTGAGGACTGTGCAATTTAGTGGCACAGGGAAACCCCTCTGTTAATATCATAATGACATCACAAGGGCTTCCCCTGTTTCAAAAGGCCTGTTTGCGTCTGATAAGACCCCATATGGGATCTCTGGTTATGGTGCACTGCTCTTGAGAAAAGCAAATATATATATATATAAAAGGGAAAAAAATATTTAAAATAAATAACTAAAATGGTTAGTCATATGAGCCCATACTCCTTCTCCACAAAAATTTTAAAAAAACCCTATTAAAAATAGTCCTTCACTATATTTTTTGGTTACAAAATGTACATATTCTAATTTTGCCCCATAGCTTACCCAAAACATACCAAACCTAGGCATGTAGGGCATTTGTGTTTGCTTCTGCAGGTGGACATACCCTGGGTAAGAAACCCGAAGCAGCATTACTAACTTTGTTTGAAAAGCAGATTTGTTTTCTGCTCGTTTTGGATGAAGTTGGTAGGGAAATGTGTGCACACTATGGAAGTATATGCTCACCCCATAACTGAGAACATTTTAAGAAAATAGACATTTGAAATGTACCCAAACTCAGGGCAGTGAATATATTTCGGGTTTTTATCATTTTGCACTAGTTGTGTACAATTGTAAAACTCCAAAACGTGTTTTTTTTCATACTGAATGATGAATTGTATAGATGAATATAGTTTAAAAAGGAAGCCCTTCATGTCCTAAAAAAAAATTGTGGGTGCACTAAATTAGAAATTAGAATTGAAGAAGGACATAGCAGAAATTAAAAATGCCGTTGTCCACAAGTGTAAAAATACCTTCATCCTGAAGGGGTTAAAGCATATTATAGTTGAGTGTCTTCTTTAAATGTAAGTGGCATTCCCATTGCAAATGCATTAAGTCGCGCCATGCTATATTACATACTTATTGCCAGTGAACAACAGCGCTGGCTCGGCAAGTGTTCTGGGTGCGAGGTACTAGCAAACCCCCATGCACATGTGCAATGAAGCAGCAAAGCAATTTCCCACATTGTTGTTCTGTTGCAGCACTGGAGATGCATCTTCACCCTAAGGGGGGTAATTTATTTGATTACAATTGAGGGGGGGCAGTTTTAAACGATGCATGTTAAACTACAAAGTACTTTAATATGTATTCTTTCCTTCAGAGGGCTGCTGGAACACTGGAGTACATGAATTAAAGAACACCAGCTGAGAAGAAGTATGAGATGTGAAACTATCTCCAGTCAGACAGGTTACACAAGTAATACAGGTGAAATACCCACCTTGTTTACGGCAATCCATATTAAAATATCATGAATGCTGAATTCCTCATCTTTGTCTATGATTTTTTGTTTTTACTTAAGGTATACGCTTACATTTCTGTTTCACTAATGACATCACAAGATTTCTCCACAGTTTAGTGGTGACTTAACTTGAGATGCAAAACAATTTTATTTTGAACTGTGTATGTTTACCATCAATGAAACTGATTGCAAGTTTTTCGAGTTAGAGTGCATTTTTAAAGTGCTGAACTTTTTCACGGTATGCAACAAATACCTTAAGTCTGTTTTGTTTCAGAAAGGATGGTAAAATCTCAGCTTTTCGTGTGGTTGTCAACCTCTTTTGCATTCCATCTGTATATCTCTTCATAATTGTTATCTGTTTTTCTCATTTTGTTCCTTAATGTATTATGCTTTTAATGTTTTATCATTTTCAAGCGTGGCCACCAACTCACTTTGAGGTTGTCACTTCTCTGAGCAGTCCCATTCTTGCAGAGTTCTCCAGAGTTCTGGTATGAAATGCAAGTCGCAGGCTAGACATCTTGGTCCACCAGAACAGGCTTGTGGCTGTACACGTGGCCCCCACAACAAGTCAGTCTAGGGTGTTAAGGGTATGCTTTCCTTTCTGTAATTCTTGTTCATATTTCCAGGTTCTGACCAAACCTAAGGGTTGAGTACCCCACCTACTGCACAGGTGCCTCTTTAATGATATCCGAATAAGGCTTTAGAGCCAATGAGAGTCTCATTGGGTTAAAATGCCATGCAGACCCACTGTTTCAGCTCTTTGGTTAGCAGGACTTGCCAAACTTAGAATATATGGCCACATAGTGTGATGGAATCCCCATTTTTTATGCTTTTGAATAGAATTTGCTGGGTGTGCACAAATCCCTTGCATTGTGTACGTTATAGATGTGCACCAGAAAAATGTCCTTTGGAAACCACTGCCATAGACCTTATTATCACTGCAAAAAATACTGTGAAATGTATAGCCATGCACTCCACTTTTAAAAACGCTCCAGGTGTGTAGTAAACCATGGATGCTATGCTAATGCTATAGTGTTAATGGGCCGGTTGGGGAGATCAGGGTTCTCCATTTTCATCAACCATTTAAGCAGTCATTCCAATCACCCAGTAAGACTCCTTGTTAGGCGACAAAGGGGCTGCTGTCCCCTTGGACCTGCTGCTTTAAACTCTATGGAAGACAACTAGAGCTGAGTGAAAAGTGACAACACCGGATATCTGTGAATATTTTCACTATTTTCTGCCTTTTTTATGGACAGTCCTGTCAGAACTCCTGCAACGGAGGTGCAGTAACACACACACACACTTGGACACTGTCTGCGCCAAAGCTGTCCTGGCTTATGGGCCACAGTGTTTCCTCGCAGCTACCATTTGGGCAAGTTGCAAGGATTGGAATAATTTGTACAATAACATGATGCCTGCATATATTAAAAATATATACATTTTAATATACATTTATAGCATTGTATGATTTCTACAGTTGTAACTATGTGTATTTGTACTTATCCCTTTTTCAAAACAATTAAGTGATAATTTGCTTGCATGATTTGTAGTTTATAATAGTTGTAAACATACCATAGAATGTATTTACTAAAGCAAGAGCTGTGGTTTCAGCTACCTGAATAAAAGGCCATCCCAGTATAATGCAGAGTTTAATCAGAGAGGTGACGTTTAAGTATACTCTATACAGGGCCATCAGAGTTATCCTTGGAGCAGAAGCTCACTGGGGTTGGCCCTTCGTATTTTAAAGTGAAGACTGTAATGAATAAACCTCTTTTTATTGTCTCCAGGATCACATCAACCTGCTGCCTATAAGAGCTGTGTAGGCTGAATCTTATCAGACCAGCTGTAGACGAGATGAGCAAACATAGGATTAATGCCAGATCAAGTGTTGGAGGCTAACTGTTGGGTTTAAAGACATGCTATGTAAAACACAAAGAACGTGGTCAGTCTTTTTAGAACTTCTTTGGTAGAAATGGAAATTACTTGTCCTTCAGAATTCATAATAAAGCCAACAAGTCAAAACACGAATTATCATACCTCCACTTGCAAACTCCAACATATTGTTAGTAAAGTAGACATTATTATACCAGACATACCAACCAGACATGTTGCATAATTAGTAAAGGGATGACTGATTGCATATGGAGGGTGCTTTATATATTAGTCATATTTTAATAGGCAATTGAAACATACCTGACAAGAGGGTCATCTAAGAATACCACAACATGCTGATGGTAGAGGAAGAGTTTCAATATCTTCTCCATTTTTGTATTTTAAGAATCCTGAGAATGCTGTTACGTTTCTAAGAAATATTATAATATGTCATTATATCCTTTACACCATGATTAGTTTGAGCATTTATATGTGGAGGGTACTTGAGCCTGCTTGATTAACTCTTGTTTCAGCATGAAGTAGAGATAACAGTTACTGGAAATAGAGCTGCTGAAAATCCATTAGTAACATGAATTAGGCTTTTGGAGCAAAATAAACCCCATTAATTTGATTAAGTGTTGTAAATATGAATGTGCTGAAAATTCATATTATTGTTTATTTAAATTACAAATCCTACATTTTATAATTCATCTTATGTAATGGTGTTTTTAAGTTGTTTATTATTGTGAGGAAACCTTCTTTCCCTGATTTAAAACAAGTCAGGGAGGTCAACAGTGTCAAGGCTTTATAAAGGCCCAAGATGATAAGTAAAGTGAAGTGACCTTTTGTTTTAGTGGTGAGGAAATCATTAGTTGGAAACCAAATTAGGAAGGCTCAAGCAGGGAGGAAGAAAGTGGGATAGGCAATTGTAGGTTAAGTGTTCAAGGACCTTAGAAGCCATGGGGAGAAGAGAGACTGGATAGTAGATAGATGAGGGTTATATCTTGTTAGATCTTGGGAATGTTTCTTCGGAAATGGGATGGATTTAAGCAAGCTTGAATATGGATGAGAACATGTCACTAGAAAGTCAGTGGTTTAATAGAGGGGGTTAGGTAGGTGCAAGAGCAAAGGAAAGAGCAGATAGGAGATTTGAGGGAGTTTGGTCAAGGTTGTCGTTATGCGGGAGGAGAAGAGGATATCAGGAATTTTGTTGGAGGTGTTAGCAAGGTCTTTGACAGATATAGAGATTATAGTGTTATTTTACATGAATATAGGATCCTGGTACAGTTAACTTCACATCTGATTCCTTATAACAGCCTTATACATCATTGTTGCTCTACATACACTTTATACACTATTAATAAAGATTTCTACATGATCGAAGAATTCCATTCATCACTTGAGGAGGTATTAGTAACCTCCACCTTCATAACATTATTTAAAGGGGAGCTATCACATTATCCCTATAAGCCTATATTTTACACCTACATACAACAAATCAATCATGTTTTCTTTCATAATTGCAAAATATATCGTACAAAACGATAAATCTAACAATACAATGACATATGCAGTGAAAGTTTCTACAAAACATCACTTGTAACATCTTCTTTCTTTCATAATTTATTTATATAAAAAGTAACTCTAAAAAATGTACAGTTCTATTGTAAATGAGTAAGATCCTGCTGCCACATCACAAAATCTTGGCTCGCAACTGTGACTGCATAGTTAAAAATGATCCCTATTATTAGCGGCTCATACACAGTCTACTAAAATGATGCAGGTAGAACTCAGGGAGTGTGTAACGACTTTCAACTGACATAACAAAGGAATCTCCATTGAGGGATAATGGGAAATGTATTTATGTTGTATTTCACAAAGGTCATTGGAGTTTGGCTGAGTTTTGACTCTTTTAGTTTTGTCACATGCTTCAGCTAGCTTGTCCATCTCTAGTCCCTCAAATGCGTAATTCCAAAATATAATAGTATAAAAAAATTACAGATACACCTTAATTCTATGAGAAATAATGCAATGGTGGGCATCTGCCCAAGAAGCTTGACATTGTTCTATATATATATATATATATATATATATATATATATATATATATATATATATATATATATATATACGGTATATATAGTGATTCCAGTTGACTCCCAAGCAACTAGTATACTGATATGTCTTAAGGGAATAACTTACACATAGCAGTTGCACACATTTGAAGAACATCAACAATAATCATGTGAGGACATTTCTGTCTGGAAGTCACACCTATACAAAGATCAAACCTTTCCCATTAACCATAAATCATATGTTTTTTCCGCCTATTTTGGGAGGTTCTGCTCACAGTAGATCAAAAGGTTAAACCAAAGTTAACATAAGTGGTAAATTGAACCTGTTATTTTAGTAGCAAATCAAATAGTTCTAAAAGTACCAATCTCATTTCCCCCAGATCATTATGAACTGCACAGACTAAAATATAATTTTAATGATGTTGGATATCTTTTTCTTCAGTTACCTCTTTGGCGTGGGTGACGGGAAGCTTCTTTGGCTTTGTGATTGTTTATGATATAATTATGAATGTGTTTTGTACACAATAGTATTGCCAAGCAATGGAACTGTGTGTTCAGCCAACTTTGTATTGTGTCTGCGTTCTTACAATGACATACTTTAACTATTTTCATTTTAACTTATGTTCTGATGTATGATTTTGCACAATTCCCATTGTGTTTAATAGGAACAGTCTGTAAAGAAGATGTAGAACAGAAGATCCCCAAGAATGAGTGCGATTTCAGAAACAGAGGACATGGGCATGACTGGGTAATGTATAAGAAAGGGCCATTATAAATAAGACAAACTTAATGAATAAAAACAAATCAATGTGCAGTTATATGTGCCAAATATATACTTTACCACAACAATGGTATGATAGTTTCCAAATGTAAGTGTGATATTCTAAAACATTTTTAAACTACAGTGACTCAATATGCATAGTTTTATGCAGCTTCAGGACCACCATCAGAAATGTTTGACCCAGTAGCAACTTAGAGATGGGTCCCCCACCAAGTCATACAACAATGCATTGTTATTTAAGATAGCAAGGGAAATAGGTGGCGATTGGGCCCTATACAGCTTTACTGGCTGTGCCCACCTAATGGCGTCCCTATGCTACATTCATTACATACATTTGGAAGATTTTGTTATTTTTGTAATTGAGATACCAATATTTTCTTGTTAATTTCTAAACTTCTACAGCCTTTATTTAAAACCTAATCCAGAGTCAAGGCATTGTTCATTTATTAATACTGCCCATAGCAGAGTGCTTCATCTGGGATATATTTTGTCTAAAAGTAAGGACTATGTTACCTCGGTAAAGCCAGTTCAGTTACAGTTAGTCACAAAACTCCTATATATCAATTAAGTCCCTGTCCCACCCTTCAAGGGCTGTATTTTGGCAGAAGCCCAATCCACCGTTTGTGGTTCTCATATGCAAAAGTGCCTTTTTTCACAGAAATAATACCGCCATATTTGACAATGCATTGATGCAGGCACAGACAAGTGCTGAATGACAGAACATGTAGAGGAAGCATTTCCCCCTCAACAACTGGCCCATCTGCCATCATACATGGCAGACAAAGCGTCAGGACTCAGTTTGTTTTTTCCTATGTCACCAGTCTGATTCTGGAAATGTATCAGCTCGGGCTGAGCCTGAGAACCAATCTAGTAGCTGTATATGTGGCTGTTGAACCACTTGCAGAAGTATAGGAAGCTCATCAGGACAATGGGGAGAATCATCCGGATGAAAAGGTTGAGCATCCACCTAGATCTGTTTCTATGAGCATGTAGGAGGTCCTGTTTGCCAGTTGGTTCTTGTTACTGAGAACTTGTGTGGTCAGTCTAGTAAACACAGAAACAACAAAGCAAGAGATCAGTGCACACCCAGTAAATTCTATTTAAAAGCACCCATATTAGGGATTCCATTACACAGAAAGGGCTTTAATTGCATGAGAGTCTCAGTGGGTTAAAATGCCATGCAGTCCCATTGATTCAGCTCCTTAGTAAGGAATATAGCAATGTAACGTTAGATAGATAGCAATACATGGCCATATAGTGTGACGGAATCCCCAATATTTATGCCTCAGATAGGTACCCCCAGTCTGTCACGGAAGCCTCACAGCAACAGCAGCAGCAATAACTACCTGCTGTCTTGCTGGCTCCCACGTGACGTTAAGGGGGGGGGGCATGGACGTGAAAAGGGTTAATAATAAAAAAAACCCAGCCCACAGGCTCGATTGCCATTCCCCCTGCAGGGCCTAGAGCAACTACACCTTAAACCAAACCTGTTCACCCCACGGCCCCCAATCTTTATTCACTGCCACCACCAAGTTCTATTTAAGGTTTTAAAAATATCTAAGGAGGCTTCGGTAACCCCCTGAACTCCTCAAACTATAGAAAAATCCAATTTAGTTAAAAAAGACTTCCGAATTATAAAAAATGGTAATGAGATAACTCTGGCTATACCTGGAAGCTATGAGTTCAAATTTAGAGCACAAAGACAGAACTGATTAATTGAGATTTAATTTGTCAAAAATAGTGCTTTACAAAAATAATGGTAAAAGAGACATATAAAACAGTATACAAATAAACAGGTACAAAACACAGAAAACATACATAAGACAAAAGTTAAATAACCTGTGGGGATTTATTGATGTTATAAATAGTATTTGCTGGGTGTGTATTGATCTCTTGGTTTGTAGTATTTACATGTTGGTCATGTCAGCAGCACCTCAGAATCTGAATTCCTTCAGAATCTGAAGGATGTGCTTCCCTTTCTGTATTTTTTTGTGCATAGTTAATGGGAACACAATTTTAAGTCTCATCTGGGGTCACATGTCCCCACGTCACAAACCAAATCAAATTTTGACTAATATGTTAGTTGTGTGCAAATGTCTGCAATATTAATTCTTGTGAGTTTCAGGAGAGGTGACGAGGAAGGAAACTTTTATAAGACTTGCACAGCCCCCCATAGTGTTAATGAGCCAATTGGGGAGATCAGTGTTCTCCTGTTTAACCATTGAGTAGTGGTGTTGAAGAGAGCTTGAGCTCATATTATGTGCCCCCCCCTGGCCCTGTCACCCTAGGCCTAGGTCAGAATATGTCACTACATCTACCACTTCTAGTCTCCCCCCCAAATCCAAAACCAGTTACTGTTGCCAGTAAGAAATCGCAACTAACCAACTGAAGCAGCCACAGTCACTCCTGACTGACTGCTGGGTTGGCTAATCAAGTCACTCCTGATTGTTTTTTGTTTATATCCTTCTCCCAGGTGACTGGCTCTGGTATTATTGGTAGTTGTCCAAGTAAGCCTATAGACTGTTTATTTGTACATTGTGAGTTATGTATTTTTATTATTAAATGATTGATTTGCACTACTAGTTGCATCCATTTTTTATTTTTCTACCTAGTCATGTCTGACTCCACTGTCCAATAGATGCAAAGCCCCAGCTGCATCTATGTGCCTAAAAACTTAGCCAAAGGGCAAAGGGAGCTGTCCAAGATGAATGCCCCACCAGCTTTGCTGAAGGTCATCTCTGTAGGGTGCATTTTGGTATAACCAGGAGATTTTTTCTTCAGTGATCATTATTTAATTCAAAAGAAGTGTGAGCCCTTTACAAACTACAGCAGTAGTTTTAAATTCCAATTCTTGCAGGATTAATACCTTTGTAAATTATTGTATTTTTTCTTGACTAAAATTTTTCAAGTCATAGTTATTTCCAGTTTATACTGATTAAAAAACACTAATAAATGTCAACCTCTATCAACATTGGAAAAGTCTTTATCATAGCATTACGGTATGTGCAGAGCTGGAAATCGAGGCACTTGTTTAATAATTTAAGCATGCACGTGTATTTATTTCACTCTCAAGCATAAAAGTAAACAGATCCAGACAGGAAATAGGAGATAGATGTTACAAACAAGAGCACTCTAAAGTAACAACATATCCCTTTTTTCTTCATAATAGGTTTGTGTTGCTGCATGTTGTCTAGAGTAAGCTGGTCTCTTGAGATATCCGACAGGAAACCATACGCACTTAAACCCTAGAAACCAGAGAATAAACATAAACATATAAGGTAACATAGTGCTTTGTAGGTTTAAAATAATGAAATTAACACACCTGAATGTTAGGCCTTATGGTACATAGGATGAAATAATAAAATGTGCTTCCATGGCTAATATTATAGATAGATAGATAGATAGATAGATAGATAGATAGATAGATAGATAGATAGATAGATAGATAGAAAAAAAGCTATTTTGAACCTTCAGCAGTAAAAGAAATAGGACAATACAAATCCACAAATACATATTTGCAATTATGGTACATACTTTTTTTTATTAATGTACGGTATTTGCTCAATTATAAGATGACCCCCCAAAATTTGAATATTAATTTAGGAAAAAAAGAAAAAGCCTGAATATAAGACTACCCTATAGGAAAAAAGTTTTACTAGTAAATATTAATTCACATGTAAACTATTTTTGATATTTAATAAAAACTATGGTTGAAAAAAAAGATTTTTTTTATTTTAATTTCCTTTTATTTGCCACTCTGCCCCAGTTATGCACATATGCCCCCAGAAATGCCTTATACCCCCTATATGCCACTCTGCCTCCCTAATAAGCCACTGTGCCCCAGATATGTCTTTTAACCCCCTATTTGCCACTCCCACCCAGGTATGCCTTATACCCTCTATATGCCACTCTGCCTCCCTGATATACCTTTTAACCCCCTATATGCCACTCTGCCTCCAGAAAACCATTGAACCCCACACCCATGCCACCCCTAGCCCCTCTGAGTTACCAGTGCATCCCTTTACTTGTGACCCGTGCTTCAGACTCTCTGGTGTCTAGTGGGGCAGTCGGTGGAGGTCTGTGCGATGCAGACCTCCGCTGCTGGTGGCCAATAATTCCGCCGGGGCTTCTATGACGGAGCGCTGGGATCACGAGACCTTCCGGTGCTCCACCATAGAAGCCCTGGCGGAAGTGCCGATGTGCACAGACAACCTTCGGTGCTTCCGGCACTTCCGCCAGGGCTTCTATGGTGGAGCACCGGAAGGTCTCGTGATCCCAGCACTCCGTCATAGAAGCACCCAGAGGACGTGTCGGCAACAGCAGAGGCTGCCAGAGAGAAGGATCCAGGTCCCCTGCAGCGCTGCGGGGGATCTGGGTCTTAGTCTTGTAATCAGACCTCTATTTGAAAAAAACCTTGTCTTATAATCAAGCAAATACGGTATTAATAATTGTACAGCCTACGCTGTAAAGGGCATGTGTTGCTTTGTTAGGAACACCTTGTCATCAGTACATTCCTTCCAGATATAAGGATATGTCTCTGAAAATAATGACCAGCCTTATACTATAGGTCTAATAGATGGATTTCAAATGCCTCTAGGCATAAGGAAACATAGCTAAGAATAATTTGGCTATATAGTCTGCATTGTTTTCTTGATATAAAGACCCAGACCTTAATCAGTCTTTGGTCTCATGTTAGATTCAGGATAGCTTTATGCCCCATCCCATGTATGTTAAAATTCCCTCACTGTTTAGAGGGAAGGTCAAATGAAGCTAATGAAGCAAAATGGTATTGATTTTTAAAAACTTAGAAAAGCGATGGAGATGGTGAATATTCCAGTACTTTAGTTCTAGGTGATCCTCCCTCCGACAGCAATCATGGACATGGTAATGGGTACTGAAATCACTGTTTGGCTATGACCTTTAAAAGCCATGCTAAGTATGGCAACCTGCTTGCTGCATTCCCAAAATGGTATTTTATTGGCTATTTAACAGCTGATATTTGAAGTGACCTAGAATTGGCTTAAAACTCCCTACTGTTTTGTGACTACAATTTAGTAGTTGGATACCTAAACTGGAGCCAGTATTTTTGGGAAGCCAGTATTTTTGGGACGTGTCAATGACAAGGCTAGAGAGTAACAAATGTTGTAGGCCCCACACCATAGTACACTTATACATCAATGACTCCCACAAGCAATGTCACAGGCACCATTGAGTAAGACATACAATAAAATACTGTTAACTAAAAAGTCGAATTCTCAGTTGACTTAAGGTCTAATTTTATAGATACTGTCCTCTTGTTTGACACTGTCCTCTTGTTTGAAACCTGGTTTCTAGCCGCCAGTATAAGGGTGAAGGAAATGGATAGAGCAGAAAACTAATTAATATGCTAGTTTTGCCACAGGTAAATAGTACTTTGCTTTTAAACTAAATATGTCCAGAAAAGTGCCCACTATAGATGGTTTTGGTAACAAAATTCAGCTACATTTGGTTTAACTAAAATTTACTATTAAATGACAGTAATTTAATCATACAGATTTAGTTAGTATTATTTTCAGTAGTCATTTCTAAAAGATATTCTGGAATATATGAGTATTACTAAGCGTAGGAACTTCACTTTCAGATAATTACATACCACATCACCCAAATATACAAATATTTGGCACATAGAGAAAGTCTAAATACAGACAAGGGGATTAACACATGCACAGCGAGCCATTCCAGTGGATTAGAGTCTTAGTCAATTATTTTAAAAACGTGGGATGCTTGCAACTTTTTTTCAGGCAATTATAGGAATGTTCAAAACAAAATGTGAATAATTTGTTTTGCAAACCACCATTCTGATCACATTATTGATCAAGTTCCATCCTACAATAGCTACTCTGGTTGTACTTTATAGGAACCAGTTAGGAATTCCAGGTGGTTCATTTTAATACGCAATAAAGGAGAATTTGTGGTAAGATTTTTTTCTCCTTCATTCCATTATTATTCATATTAATCTATATGTCATGCTGAATTAGGCTACTTTGGAACAGTAGCAGGGTAAGAAATATATAACCACATATGGAGACCAAGTGTCCAATATTTTCATTTGACATAGGTCTTTTAAAAAACATGATCAGACTTGATTTGTGGTATATATTTTGTGGAAGCACATCTATTTGTTCTGTGCATAACCTGATTAATAAAGCTTGAAATCTCATTGAGTACCAGAAGTAATTTGATGATATTGCTAGCTACCTATGAACTGCCCTTTTACTAGAGGGAACTATAACCTTCCCACTTCAAAATCACTTGACGTACAGAGCACACGTGCCGATAAAATTTACAAATATTCATCGTTTCTTTCCCTTTCTAATACTAACATTATTGTAGCATCACATGAATTAAGAATGAGGCGTTTAAAGCATTCCAAGCAGGGGTATCCAAAAACTGTAGCCTGCTTTTTCCATCGAGGAGTGAAATTGTGCACCTCTGGTCTAATGGTTAAGTGTATGCTTTCAACATCTCATGTTGCCACCTTAACGTATACTTAATTATCTGTTAGGTTCTTAAATATATTGAAACATGAAAGGTGCATACAAGTTGCCAATAATAATAGACCTCTGCCAATGAAATGTGGCTAATTCTCATTAGTATAGAAGGTATGGTGCTTATTTAGTAGTTTGCACGTTAAATTCTTATTTCACTTCTTCCTGTTTTGATTTACTTTCACTATATCCCTCAAACTCCAAGAATTCTGCTCTTACATGGTTATAGAAACCGGTGGACATATAACATGGTTATATGCAGCTACAGTAAGTGTATATGATACTGACAGGTTGTAACCTTATTATCCTACATACCTAAGACATTAAAGAATGATGGGGCATAATGTGCGCTATTCTGTATAAATACAGAAGGGGATATAACCCATACACCACATATGCAAATAATGTTTTGTGCCAAGTGTTTTTATAATAGAAGAGTCAAAGGTCCTGTGCCTTCATGAAGGAAGCTGCTAATCTTCCAGGACTCTATTACAAATTGTAATATTAACCATAAAAGGAGAAAGGAACTTCATTGAAGGTCTGCTGTGTGCATGCAGAGCAATGATAAGTGTCATGTTTGCCATAAAAGGTAGCACTGTTGTGCATGTGAAATTGTTTTACAACAACCAGCTATATCTATTTTATTTTTCCTTGTTTTCTTGCATATTGCATCTGATATTATATTTATTATACTTGAAAGAGTACCACTGTGGTTATCGTGTCAGATAGCTAATTTACTTTGTGTTGCTAAGAACCAGGGCCAACCCAACTGTACAGATATGTGGCTGCCTAGCCACTGAGCTGGTAAGGAGTGCCACCCTGTTCTTCGCAAACAGGTGCATGCACAGGGTATATCATTTCACAAGGAAGCTAGAAAAAAAGAGTATTCCTCTTGTTCACATGCTATATGATATTGCCTGTTTGGTGCATTTTCCAGTTCTTTTCTAGGTATTTTAAAAGTTCCCAAACTGGTGGTAATTTTAGTGTTTGCAGCTATACATGTCATCAATGAACCTGGCTTTTGTAACTAACTGCCAACAAAGGTTTTGTCTTAGTTTTTAAAAGGAACCCTATCTGTTACCCCAAGAGTTTCAGTATCATTTGCTTAGATATCCAAGGTTATTACTGATGAGTCTTCTCTGTTAGCTAGCATCATTAACATCCACATAAGCTACCCAATGTCGTGTATATAAAACTATTTTCATGCCTACCATCATTAGATCTGGCACATGCTATATAAACTAAAGCCAGTCGGCTAAAAAGTTGGATAAAAGGAGACATCAATGTTTGTATTAGTGATTTTGAATTAATTAGAATTCATTTCCTGAATCTTGCATATTCAGTCCTAATAATATGACTGCACTTCTTGTTATTGCAATAATGTTTGCCCTTTTAGACTATTTTACTGTATTTTATTTGATAGATTGCAGTGGTATTATGTAGTATGTTTCTTTATTGCTTTTGTTTTGTATTTCCAAAAACAAGCTTGCATGTGGCAGACATCCAAACAGTTGATGCATGCTCTTTGCACGTGTCTATGGTCCCTGATTGACCTTATGTCTCGTCTCCTAGTGCTAGATCTGGACATTGTCCTAAATCATATTATACAGGGTAACAAAGTCTAAAAAAAAACTGTACACAATTGTTTTAGACTTTGCTACATTTGGCAACCTATCTCTCTGATATGTCATCATTTCCTTCATGTGCGTGATTACTGCCAGGAGCGCTTTACATATCATGCATTTTAACTGATAAAGTTTAGCTGATAGGTAAACTAAAAGAAAAACACACCTTAACCTTTCTCATACATTCTGCCAGTTTGTCCTTAAAATGTTTGTGTGTGTGTTTATATATATATATATATATATATATATATATATATATATATATATATATATATATCCATAATAACTCAGTAATATGATTCTACTATTCTACAATTTTACACTTTAAAAGAAAACACCAAAAGAAAGCATTTAAACAAAGAATTGATATGAGAGAATGTTGTGCACCTTTGTTCCGAAACAGCTTGGCTATGCCATCTGATCCCCTAAACAGCACATCTGTGCCATTTTTCCCCTAGTCAGCTTGTCTGTGCCCCCAAGCAGCATGTCTGTGCCATCTTTGTGTCCAAACAGCTTGTGTGTGCCATATCTGCCCCCGAAACAGTCTGCCTGGGCCATTTCTTCCCCTAAAAAGCAGACCTGTGTCACCGCTGCCCCTTAAACAGCCTTAAACAGGGAGCCTTGGTGACAAAATAGAGTTTCCACATGCACTGGGCGAGCAACGCAGCAGTAAACTGTGGGCTCTTGTTAGGCAGCGGTTGGGTCGCGTAGAAATCAGCGCAGTCCCAGTGCTGCTCAGCTGGCCCACTGGGAAATGTCCTTGTTTTTTTAGTAGGCCAGTCCAGACCTGTACAAATATACTCATGTTCCACACAGTCTATAAAGCAATTTACCAAAACACAATTAACTGGTTTCATGCTTGTAGTAATAGCATACCTGTAACCTTCATTTGGACACTGCTAGACAAAAAGATGGCTTCCACTTGCAACTTTTATTTTATTTGCTTTCCAAATACAGGACAGTGTACAGTGGGACAGGGGTTGTGGTAACAATGGGGCAATGTCCTGGTGGCAAGCGCCCCCAATTGTTGCTTACTTGTTGAAGTGTAATTTATATATGTGTTTATGCAGATGTGTATGCAGATGTATGTATGTATTTTTGTGGGGATATCTCTGTGTGAATACATATGGTTGGCCCTATTAAGCATATGTATGTATGCAAATATGAGCATCATGTCTTTGTGTGTATAAATATATATATATATATATATATATATATATATATATATGACGGTCTGTTAGCTGTTAAAATTTGCATGACAAATGTATGAGTTCCTTGCTTTTTTGACAATAGACGGTAAGCCCTAGAAGTCCTATTATGGCTACAACCGCATAAAAGTAAACCTAACACATGGGACGGAAAAAAACTAATAATAGACCACATAAAAAACATTTTGGGAAAAATTTAAAGGCAGGTTTAGGAAAAGGAATTAGTAAGGGCTGTCCAATTAAGCTTCTGAAAGTTACTCTTATGGATTTAGATCTGAGAACATAACATTTATACAAGACATAATGATGCATGATCAAATAAAGATATTTCCACAGTTGGCTCATAATATCTATTACCATCAAGGGAATTTTTCAATATTTGGGATTAAAAGATCCTATTGGAAAATCTGATCTGCAATGAAATTTTAGGGAATATTGAAGTAGATGTAGTTCTTAAAGAATTTAAAATCTGTAGAATTCTATATAGTAGGTTACTTATAGCCTCAAATAAAACAGATAAGGAGGTCTCAGATAGAGCTATTAAAAAATAGGAGAATGATTTTAAGGCAAAGATCCCGCCACAAGAATGATTGCAATGTTATGATAAATATAAAAAAATATACATTGTCTAAATTTAAAGGAACTTCAATATACAATAATGCAAAGATGGTACATAGTCCATCTACTTGTTGAAGATGTAGTTCCTAAATTGGAACACTTATACATGTGTTATGTGAAGAACAGTCTTTTCTAGTTTAAATGATATATGTAAGAAAACAAAAGATATTTCTCCTAAGGTGGCCCTTATACATTTAGGATGGCCTAAATTAGATAAGATTGACAGATATCTGATAACTCACATATTAATAGCTGCAAAAATGTTATAACAAGATTGTGGAAAAAGCAGGATATCCCCAACTGGAATATATTAAAAAAATCAAATGCCATTCCAACTGGAAATGGAAAAGGGCTGGAATATAACATGTGATTAAGGTTGGGATAAATGAATAAAAATAGAAGAATTTGTAATAGTCATGGGTTTAAAGAATGTTTATAGAATAGATTTTGGTTTTTAATCAATATTGTTATTGAATAGATATATGCTTGTCCTTCTCCTGTATAAACACACATGGGCTTATTGTTGATTTGTTATGTTTGATGATATATATTTGTATTTTTTTATCTGAATAGGTTTGTTTTGAAATTGAAATATTCAAAAAATTTGTCAAATTTAAATTGTCTTTTCTAAATATTTTAACGGTCTCTTATTGTAACACCACTATGGAATCTGTTCATCAACTTGCATTAACATGACTCTACAGAGAGCCCCATTATAAATAATGGGAAGGATCGGTATGACTGGGGGAGCTGGGAATATCAGAGGGAGACCAAAAAGGGGCTAGAATTGCCAGGTACGTGGAAGGAGGCAATCATGGAGCATGTGGATAAAACAGAGACGGCCTTTTCCCTCATGCAAGGAATAGGCATTAGGCTAGCCTGAATATAAGATGAGATGAAGGACTAATTAAAGTATGATTCTAGACAAGATTTGCCAAATCAACAGTCAGATTCTATGTTACTAAATAAGTCCCAACTACTTCTAAATAAATAAAGTATTGCAAGGAAATGAACATTATTATTTTATGAAATTAAACATCACTTTCAAAGGCCCATTATATCTACTGCTGTGTTACACTAAAATTGCTGGTTATCCATGTGTCACAAGTATAGTTCCAGTTTGAGCAGGGAAAAATGCAAACATGTTTATCCATGCGTTCATTCTATTACAAAAAATACTTTTATCTGATGACGTTTTTTGCATATAGTATTTGTCTAGAAATGCATCTTTAATCAATTATCAGCCTTAGGGTTATCTATATATTGTGTACAAATGTACACAAATAATAAAATAGTAATGGGTGTTTGAAAGGAAGTCATTAATTTTACATGATTTTAAGTACTGTTTTTCAAAACTGTGATGAACTCTTTCATTTTGTTTTTCTATTAAGTTTATGATTGACTTTTAGACTTTGTTCGCTTAATGAACTTGTTTGTGATGAACTTTCAATAGCAAAGTAGGTAATCTAAAAACTTGCACAAACACTATTATCTATACAAATATGACAAAACAATGGAACTGTGTAAGTGATCAGGTGGTTCAGTTGCTGCAGTTGAAATGATCTAGTTACACAAATACTGCACTTTGTCCTAACTAAATCAGGTCCAAGATATATAGAAGCTAGCTGCTATATCTAATGATCAGTTGAAACAACGTTGCATTGGCCATGGTGAGAGGTTTAAGCAAATGAGTGAGAGCAATTAATGGTCCGATACTCCTAAGAGTCATAATTTCAGATCACGAAATGTGTTGGAGGTAATACGGCACTGACCATTGAGTGTACGTAATACTTTTGCTGAAGGAGTAACAATCATTGTGTGAGATGAGTCAGTGATGTTCATACAGTATTATTGTCAGTGGAAATTGTTTATATAAGTTACTTCTTGTCAGGTCCTGGCAGTGAGGCAGAGGCTGATGATGTAACTGTAAAGGCAGTGACATGTATGTAAGCAGTATGTTGCAGTATGTTACATACGTGAAATACGTATATCAAATGTGTGTGGAAGGCTACTGGGAAGATGAGACGTATGTTTGGGAGATCATAGAACTATGGTAGACCTGTAGCGAATACCAGTATGGATAGCATGTCTGTTTTTGACCGTCCTGGTGGACAGTTAAAGTTGTATATGGGGTTATATATAAAATGTGATTCTAAAATGGTCGCATCAGCCCAGCTGCCCCTCACCACTCACCTCCAAGGCCAACATCTCTGCTTGTCAGGGACTTACCTGCAGTACCTACGATCCATGCTGCCAGTCATAGCTGATATTCTCTTCCATGAGCTGACATGCGTGCAACATCTTTCCAATTGCACTCTTGCATTTAGCATTTCTAAAGTTCTCGCACATGACGCATCTACGTCTAACACAGATCTCCATAGTGTAACTGGATCAGTTACAAATTAGATCTCCCCAATTTGCCCAATGGGTAGCAAAGCTCTGGGTATCTTCCGCAGCAACACTCAGGAAAAGCCAGAACACAACACTTGTTGCAGGTGACTACACCAGTGGCATCTGCTGTAGAATTAACCAAGTAGCCAGAATTCTGCGCCATGTTGCAGAATGACAGCCACATTTCATTACAAGGCAGAGTAACTAAATAGACTTATCCATAATCATCTGGCAGAAATTGTTCCATGATACCCTTTCCCTTTCTGTATTATTCATCCTTATCATTTCCTTTAGATTGTCGGTTCAAGAGAGCATTGCTGTCATATCCTATTGTATCTGAGTGTTTATACTTGCATTTTGATTCCTATTACACAACAATGCACAGTTAGTGGGTACAAAATATCTTATTTATAATGATATTTGCAAAAAAAAACATTGTGTTGTAGTCTCTGAAATCCCCCAAGTTTGCTATCTGGAGCATAAATATATTATTAAACATAGTCCAAATGCCAATGTTAAATTAATCAATAAAACAATGTTATTTACATAATACTAAGAAATTGCATGGGGATGCAAATTAAATATCAAATGTTCGTGTGCATTTCCCAGAGAAAAAAAATATGAATATTGCCATTTAGAACGATTATTTATGAACTGCTTGAAGAGCATGTTTATTGATACTGGCAACCCTAGGTATAGATATAAATTGCGTTATGTTGCAGGGGAATTATACTCACTACACTATGAAGGGCCACACTATGGCAGGTTTTTTAGGAAGAAAGACTTCCTATAGGTAGCCCTATATAATGCATAATTCAATGGGTAAGGATAATTTTAAGAAATATCACTGATTTAACATAAATTATATAGGGCTCAGTAAAGTTTTTTTCTGCAGCAAACACTTACTAGTGTTGGTCCTTCATAATATGAATTTAATAAAGTCAATAAAGTACCTGGTCCTCAAGATAGGCCTTAATTTAATTGATTTGCCCATAATTAGTTTTGACTGTAGTTATGTGTGGTTTGCAATTCAACTACTCCTTGACTAGAAATTGTGGATTCCAGACTGCAGTCACTAAAAAAAGATAATTTGGACATGTACATTACACACTATAGGAAATATCTTCACATTCGCCAAGCTATAGGCTGCTAGGACTCACATAGATCTATTTATTATAACAGCACTATCATTTCCTTTAGGATGTTCTCTTATCCAAACAAATATCTTTGCGTTCAGAAATACAAAAAGGAGGTGTAAATAAAGTTGGCTAAATCAAATATTCCTCAATAAAATGAATATTTATTAATAATTCGCTTAAAAACCTCATGAAATCTTAACATAAAGTACTAAATCCAATTTAAACCACAACCTTCAGATCTATGTTCTGCAGTATAGTAATTATAAAACAGAAAATAAATGGAAATACCACTAGTATAAATAATAAATATTTATTACAATGGAGAATTCTCATGGCTTTTAACCGCCTCCCCAGGGGTGCGAAGAACAACAATACCACCATGAGTCCCTAGAAGTATTCATGACCGCTTAGGTCCAGAGTCCTAATTCCCAACCCCTTCACCCATCCACAATAAAAAACAACAGGAGCCATCAATGTGGTTAAGGGTGTTGGCCAAAGCTTTATTAACTCCCCATGCCAGTACAACCATAACATAATAACATTACACACTAATAAATAACAACTCACTAGCTGTTAGACCTAAGCCCAAAGTCCACTTCCAAAACCATTAACACCAAGAGTTCTGGCCCAGCAGGCACCAGTAAACGCCCGCAGGGCCCACCTCTCCAAGCCCATATGGGCCTCTGTGACAATAAAGAACATTAAAACAATAAAGAACACATGCACAAGTCATATAGAAAATAGCAACATTGAGGTAGGGTGGGAAGTGCCTGTCCTTAAGCCCTCGGGGCGGGAAAGCGGTAGTAGTCACCTTTTCAACTGGTCTGCCTGAACTTATGACCTGGGCCAGCAGTCATATTCCCCCTTTCCTAAAGTCCTCTGAAACATAAATGCTATTATGTTATTTTTTAAACACTACCTATATTGGTTGCTATAAAAGCTACAAGAAAAATATTATTTTAGCCCAAGGCTAAACATACATTAAAATATCAGTATCATTGCTTGAATGAGCTTCTGCTGTGGCAATGAGCAGCATAAATGTGCTTTAATGTTAGGATGTGATGCAGTGACTTAGAATTGGAAGCAGCACACACTTGGTAAATGTGTACATGTATTTGTGAAGTTAGTAGTATTTGTGCCCTGGTAATTTAATGTCTTATATATGGGTATGATTTTGGCATGTGATTTTAGAAGGGTCATTAACTCAAGCCTTAAAAGCTTACATAGTATGATGGAGTTAGCTTGAAAAGTCTTCAATAAATATATTTTAGTGGTCGCTTGGATAAATACAGAAAAAAAAACATTTCTTCTTTGTTTCTCTATAGAACATCTACAGTATATAGCCTTGAGGTTCAGTGATGTTTAAATATGTTGGCAGTTTAATGCCACCAGTTGGCGGGGTTTTATTCAGAATAAAGAATAACTCTTGGGATATCATCTTGCTGAGGTGTATAATGAGTACTGGGATATTTTTATACCACTTGGGAAAGTGATAGTTTAAGAAAATTATAAGTGCTTAAGCAAGATATTATTTAATTTAAATATATTAATATATTAAGTGGAATAGCATGAAAATTCATTAAATGCTTTTAAATAATTAATGGTTTTTCTGATGAAATTGTAATTCCTTACAAAAAACTACTATTGCAGACTATATGTCCACTTTAAATAAATAGGATGTTTTAAATACATATGTTGAGTCTTTTTTTCTTCTACGTATAGCAAAAATACTATGTCGTTTACTGCATTGCTTGTAAAGTATTTATCTGTAAAGGCATACCTTCCTTTACATAATAATGAGACAAATGATCTTGTGAAATGACCATGTGGAAAACATATTATTATTTGCTAAAATATTTTTATAGTTAGCATTTCCTCCCATCTGCTGTCCAGGCAAGCATAATGGTGACATTTTACTCTATCTCTCATGAGAACAATACAGTTTCAGGCCTGGATCACTTTTAGGTAAGTTTGAATTGCATTGCGACATACCTTATGTATCAGAAGAAATGACAGGAGTAATACAGTGGCAGAATAGAAAAATATCCAGAAAAAAAATCTGGTGTCCTAAAAATGCAAGGTGCAATTTTGGCACAAAAAAAAGACTAGGTGATCTAATTAGTCTATTGATCTATTTTTGTTATCTTAACTATAGCATTGCCAAATGTCCCTAAAGCTATATCACATCATACATTTGTTAGTGTTGTTATATACGTATATATTAGTAAAAAAAAATACAAAATATATACTTAAAATATACAAAAAATATTTCCCATGCAAGTAATATTACAGAAAGCATGCTGCAAATTTGACTTTCTTTAATTTAAAACACACAGTCGCAGTGAGAGATAAGTATTAAACACCTGTGCCGCCACATCATAATGCACAATTTATGACGCAGTGCTAGGGAGATGGATAATGAGTAGAGCTAATATTAGAAAAATGGGTTAACTTTTGTACTCTGGACACTGTTCTAGAATAAGTTTGTGTTTGGTGCACATTAAAAATAACCCATCTTAATTTGAAAGGTCAACCTTCCACACTGACTTTGAATCTGTAGTGCCCTTCTTCATCTTTTAAGTCAAGGCTGCCTTCCTCCACCTTTTGTCACACACATGCTCCTGGCGGATCTTAAACCATAGTCTCATAGCTTGCATCCAGGTCTCCTGGATAACCCACCACTGGCATAGTTGTGGCTGAAGACAACAGAAGCTGTGCCCAGCATACTACAAATCATTTGCTGCATCAAAGAATGACCATGTCTGGCACCTGGTGCTTGTTGAGTGGATATTTAAACCACGCTTGTGCTGTCTGTTTCAACTTTGAATCAGGGACTAACTTCACATGCCCTATCTGCTTTGTGGGTTTGCCTATTGAATGGGAACCAACAATGTTAGAGTTGGCTATTAGAGCAATAACTTGGCAACAACAAATGTATCATGATACACAAAAATCATTTCGATACTGTCATCACACGATAACAATTTAGCTTCAAAACAGTCCACAGAAAGATACATGTAAACGTAGCAAAGTCAATCTCTTGTACTTCCAGTGTGTGATATGGGAACAAAGTGAAGGCAGCTTGTATTTTTCCAGATCACTTCCTTTTCCTAAATAAAATAAAGCTGTTGTGGTAATTATGACCACTCAAAACTAAAAAGGTTTTGCCTTGAAGCCAGCTATTTTCAGCAAAATGGCATCATCCAGACTGATCTGTCATTGCACCATCTGGAGCTGATTATACTGTGATGGATCCCATTCTGCTTACTAAGGAGATCTCACCCCAATGTAGCACATTTTATTATCATTTGGTATTACAGAGATGCAGTACAAATTAAGCTATTTAACTGTTAAGTATCAATCTTTATTGGACAGTTTACTAAACCCCCAGTCTTATCATTTTGACTAGAGGTTTTAAAAATGTAAAATAATAGCAATTCCTAGAGTATTTAAGGGTGTGTGTTGGGGAGGAGAGGGAGAAACAATATTGAGCTGCCCTCATTTCTTTCTGCTATTAAATTGCAAAGTTATGTATAGAAAAATATAAAGGCTGCATTCATATTCTTGGAGGAACATACCAGATATTTATTTTCTCTGAATCAGAGCCTAAAAAAATTGGTGCTTTGTGTGTATATCACTAATATTCCTTATTTTTGTTACCTCCAGCACCTTGTACCTGTAAGGAAAATGTATAACTTATAGGTTCTACTTATATTACACTATAGCTTATGAGTAACATAGGTATCTGTGTTACGCAATGGAACTCAAGACCCAAATATTATATAAATCCATGTGAATAATCAGATAATATCCTTTTTCCCAGCTATTTAACTGGCATTTTTATCTGTCGTAAACCAGATTTACATAAAATTCTTTCTGTGAATAAATATATCTGATTTTGTCAATAGTGTGACTATTGCAGTTGCCCCTAGATGCTATGCATATTATATAAAATGTTATGTTTGCATGGTTATGACAAATAGTGACCTCAAATTAAAATGAATACATAAAAACATTCTGAAATAGAATTTGAGTCATGAAATCCTTGTAGCAGTATTATTCTTTGAGGTGCCAGGAAAAATGCTGAAGGTCCCAAAACACTCAGCACACTGTATTGCTTTACAGAACCCAACACTGCATTCTTTGTTCTGTTCAATTTCTAATCTCTTTCTGCCAAAACACAGAATGTGCTTTTCTAATGGGGCACGCAGCAAACATTCTACAGGTTTTCCCAAAAGTCTCCAGCGGGATTCACTCTCTGGGTATCCCCCACAGCACTAAACATATGTAATCCAAATAACAAAGAGGCGAAGATTACATTTCATATTCAGCTTCGCATAAACCGATTGCTTGCTGTCATCAGCCCCAATTCTTTATTTTGTGTGTATAGTGTGATAATTGGCAAGTGTTTTTTGTGTGGACATCCACTCGTTAATTGTCCCATAATGCATATAGAGCACATATATAACTCCTGTTATGATAGATTCAATTCCGTCTTAGTTCCAAATGTATTAATAATAAAGAAAAAGCACCATTTTACTTCTGAGAACTGACTACAGAATTAGTGCGGGCAAGCAGAACATGTGGGTCATTTGAAAGCAGAAAATATTTTTCATACAAAAGGGCGTCTTTAAAATATATCGGGAATTCTTTCTCAATAATGTTTTTTGGTTTTGCTCAGACTTTGATCTACATCTGTCAAGTCCTTTGTTTTCCAGAATTATTTGATTACATGATAAAAATGATCATGAAATGCAATGTCATTTTGCTTTTTTCATTCCAGTTTTCCACGTTTTTTAATTATTGTACATGGACAAACACTTAAGCTATTTGCAGTTGCTAATTTCTTTGCAGTGTCTCTTGATACTGGATTGATTACAGCCTCTCATTTATCATACACCCAGATTATTTTTCTTATCTTAAGTTTGTCTATTGTCTAGACTATTTGTTGTAGTGATCTCTTCCTTCTTCTTTCTTGTTCCTACTACTAATTCAATATGTTTAACTGGTTTTCGATTTTTGACTTCTCCTCCAACCCTTTTGTGTTTTTTTATTTTCCCGCCTGTTTATCACAATGTCAATTTTTTTTATCTTTTTCTTTCCAAAAATGCGCAAACCAACTTTTTCTTCTTTTTTATTAGCATATACACTTTTGACCCTGAATAAGATATATGTGGATCATTTGGCCGAGGGTAATTTCTTCACACCTACAGTTTTTGCAGTTTTAACTGATGGAAGGAAATTGGGTCTTTTTGATTGCAAAACCATGTTATTGTTAAAACATTACACTAAAAAGTAGCAAAATGTGCAGTTTAAGCAACGTTAGATAACAATATGCTAAATTACAAACTCAACAGACATTTGCTGTAGTAGCTTTTCATGTAACTGAAATGATTTATCACTACATAGTTACATAGTTACATAGTTATATAGGCTGGAAAAAGACATGCGTCCATCAAGTTCAGCCTTTCCTATATCTGTTAATTTGTTGCTGTTGATCCAAAAGAAGGCAAAAAAACCCAGTTTGGCTCTTTCCAATTTTGCACTAACCAGGGAAAAATTCCTTCTTGACCCCAAAATGGCAGTCAGATTTCTCCTTGGATCAATAAGCTGTTTCCCCAAGACTCCGATAAAACTACCTCTGCAGGCAGAGAATTCCACATCCTTATTGTCCTTACTGTAAAAAACCCTTTCGTCTGCCTCAGACCAGACGGCATTGTGTACCACCACAGCAGGATATTGGACCACATGGAAAAGACAAACCAGACCAGGACAAGCCAGGTCAGGATATTAGAGAGCAACAAGATGAGGAGTGCAGCGAGGTCAGGACAAGCTGGGTCAGGATACAGGGGGGGGGAGTCAAGATACACCAGGTTAAAACCTAGGAAACTGGACAGAATAATACTGGAGCAGATCTCTCTAGAGTCAGGACAGAGACGGGGTTGGAGGTGGGACAGGGCATGACCACCCACCTCCCTTACCCATCCGGCCATCATGCAATGCTCAGCTGAAATGTGTCACAAGGTTACTACATGATTTGCTACAAGGGCTGCTAATGATTTGTTTAGTGTGAAACCCGTCTAGCACTTAGCCTTCTTTCTTGTTTTCTGGTTGCTATCCTCTGCTGTTATTTAGAGACACAATACATTTTGTTTATTTTATCAACTGAATATCCTCATTGTGTTCGAGTATGACCTGGCATTCTTTAATGCATTGTTCATTACTGGATCGTGGAGCAGATCCCATGGCATTACATCAATGGGATAATAACAAAAGCAGAAACTAACCATAAACAAAAATTAACACAGGACATAATAGTTATAAAAAGCAACTATATGGTAAAGTGTCCATTTAGGACAATTGATACAAACATTGTTTCATGATGCCTGCTCTGCAACTGGACTATGCAATAAAAAAAATCTATCATGAAATATGCTTCAAGTGACCCTTTGGTCCTGGGGTTTTATATGGGTTAATATATTTTTATCAGTCTGTAAAATTACAGCTTTTTGGGGGGGTTTCTCTTAATGTTTTATTCTAGTGGTGATTTATTCCAGTTTAAACGCCACTGAGGAGACAGAAGGAAGACTCTAATAAAAACTAATTATAACCCCTCTGTCCACCATAAAAGTTTTACAAATGGCATTACAACTGTGAAGATAATCAGAATTACTGAACCGTCCCTGAAGGGCCAGTATGCCTTATGCTTGTACTGAAAGTGTGGTTGTTTACTGCCTAAGAGTCTAGCTGGAAGTGGAAAGCCCTGTTCTTAGGTTATCACCTACTTAGCACAAAATGGAGACCAAACGCTTTAGCTAAATCCACTGCTGCTTTGTCTCTGAGGCATCAAAACACATGCAAAATAAAAACATTAATATTTAATAAGCCTCCAGGCAGAAGAGTGACCAGCATATATGCACTTACTTGCATTACCCTGCAATGACTAAGAAAGTTTTAATTTATTAGATGGTGACTCTGGTGCCAAATCTTTCACGTATTTCCTCAAAAGGTGAGGAGAGTATTTCAATATGGGAGCAAATTATTTTTGTATATGTTGTAAACAACCCAAATAGGTGGTTATGGTTTTGCAGACATAGTGGAAAGGTTGGCACTTCCTAAATAAATAATGAGGAAATTATTATTTAAAAAGCAACATTTTAAAATTTTTGTTTGTGTAAGAATTTTCTATAAATCATCAATTAATCAGGGAGTTAAAACACACACTACTCTAAAAAATAAACACTGTGCATGTGTTAAGAGATAGTGGAGTCTTTAGTCAACGTGACACTTTTTATTGGACTAATATTGAAAATATTAAAAAGGTTCTGGACATTAGAGGTCTCTTCTTCATATAGAAACCTCAGAAGTGATCTCTAAGGTCTCAAAAGCTTATGTGATTACATATTTTACTACACTGGCTCAAACGGTATCACCTTCAACTAAAGACATCATTGTCTTTTGGACCTATACAGCTACACTATATCATATGTTGTCTGTAGCATCACTAACTATAGTTCAAAACTGCCTCTGGAAGCAACATCAGCACAAACTATGTGTGTCGGAAACCTCATGAAACTCCATAGATCACAATGCGCTATGCCAAGTGTCATTTGGTCATTTGGTGTAAAGGACACCACCACTGGAAACATGTTCTTTGGAGTGATGAATCACACTTTACTATCTCAAAGTCTGACAAATCTGGGTTTGGTGGATGCCAGGAGAATGCCTCCTACTGGAATGCATAGTGCCTACAGTAAAGTTTGGTGGAGGAGGGATAGTGGTCTATGGCTGTTTTTCAGGGTTTGGGCCCCTTAGCTTCAGTGAAGGGTAATGTTAATGCTACAACATACACACCCATTTCAGATAATTGTATGCTTCCAACTTTGGGGCACCTGTTTGGAGAAGGTCCTTTCTTGTTCCAGCATGAGTGTGTTGCGGTCCACAAAGTAACGTCCATAAAGACATGATTTGACAGGTCTCGTGTAGAGGAACTCGAATGGCCTGCACAGAGCCCCTTGGATTAGAACGCCTATTGAGAGCCAGACCTTCTAGTCCAACATCCCTGTCTGACCTTAGCTGAATGACCACAAGTTCACACAGACACACTTGCAAATCTTGTGAATTCCCAGAAGAGTGGAGGCTGTTATAGCTGCTGTTATAGCTCCATATTAATTCCCATGGCCGATGCCTACAGATTCAAATTACATATAGATCTAACGTACAAATAGTTAAGGTGCCCATTTGCCCTCTAAAATATATAAATAAAAATGGTGTAAAAGGTTAATATTAACCTTTTCTATGGGACAAGTAGAACACAAGTAGAATTGGTAACAATTAGACATAACCATCTGCCTACAGGTGTCACTATAAAACAAAGCAGAACTCTAGGCAGCTGAATCCAATCCCCGCTTTTATTGTAGGATTAACTACAAGAAAATATAGATCACTGCTTAAATCAAGGGTCCTCTGTGTGATCAAATAACTTTACAAACCCCGTCTTGTGAATTATGTGCAAAGGGACAGATAGATAAGAAAAGCCTTATTACCTGTGCCTAAATGTCTGGTTTCATCAGAGTGGTAAGCTGTTCTATCTTCACTGAAATTATGAGTGATACCAAAAGAAACTGTCTCTGTTTGTGCTTTATGTGTATTTATGCATATATTAAAGTTTGTATAGATCTTTCTCTCTAGCTCGACATCATAACTGTATTTTAAAAAACAAAGGGTGCTTAGTTAACCTTGCTAACCTTAGCTTGTACTTTCACCTCTTAATAGCTTTGATGTGCCCAATTATTGACTGATCCTGAACAGTCCTCCATTCTTATTGTAAAGATACCAAAGCTAACTAACTTCCATGGAACGGGAAGTGTAATATAATATGATGAAAATAGGCTAATGTTGACTGTCTTATGCAAAAGTGGCTGGTCTTACTAAGAAACTCTTGGTTGTCCTGTGGATCCTTTTTCTGCCCTTCCCATCCTAGACTATCTAAAAGGCTTCCATGATCAATGTCCATGCTGAACCTGTGGCACAAATGCAAAAGCCCTGGGAATATCTGAATGTGTATGTAGGCGTGCATTCACGGAACACCACTAACAAGTTGTAAGGATGAAACCCTCAGGTGGATAACCTGTTTTTTTTTCGTGGAAAAATGCTCAAATTCCATGGAGCCAGGAACACTAAAATGAGCATTACTAATAAAAAACAGATGCCATTACTGACCTCTGGCACTTTAAAGCCAGCAGTCAATAAATTACATCTGTGTGGCCACCTACTGAATACATGTAGCTAAATGACAATAAAGGGACATAGGAGGCCTGCCAGAAGCAGAGTCGCCTTTTGTCTGTCATAGTATTAATAATTAATACTGCAGAAAAGTACCAGAAAAATGTGCTAAAATCAATTCTCTAACAATGTTGAGGACGGTGCTGCGTATTCCAGATATCAGGTTATTCCAATCACTTTTTTGAAATAAAAAATATTTTTTTCCCCAGAAATGTATTCTCTAGAGATACATTTAATGGTTGCATGACTGAGAAATTGTCGATTTTGTGGGCCTGGATTCCCAACATCATAACCTCCAACCAAATAAACATATGGACACGAACTATCTGGGTAAAAAATGGCCACAGATTTAGTATGTATGGGAAAGAAATCCACCAACAAATTGTTAACATGATAAGGTCATTTTTAGAATTGCCACCAAAGGTAATACAGTGCCTACATTCCCTGTTTTCCAGTCACCCATTGACACCCCCCTTCCCCCCCTAATTAACTCCAACAACAAAACCAATAAGAAAGAGCATAAGGAGATGCACCTTTCCCAACCAAACCAAAAACACACTATTTTCCTATTAACCAATGATTATTCAACCCACTGCTGTGACACTGACGAGAAAAAAAAATTAGTTCACCATACTAATAACAGGAAAGGAGGGAAATTCAGGTAAGAAAAACTGGTTAAAAGTGGCAGTTACAAAATGAAGGGACGCATTTATACAGGACCTTCCAAAGTCCCTTACCCTATGTCCCTTAGCCCCATTATCCTAAGCCCACCTCCTCACTCAGTCAAGGCCCCATTCCCTTAGCTGCGCTGTTCCATGGGCTACATTAATCCTATATCCATTGAATCAATGTGTCTAAACGTGGCTTTGTGGCAGGACAACCAGATTTTTCCTTTAATCCGAATGCCTATAGGAAAAAAATTACTGCCCTACAGAGTATATATTTTAGAATGATCCTTGATTAAATAAGCAATCTCAAACCCCTTCATTGTGGACCACAAACACAACAGGTTTTCAGAATGATACACAGGCATGTATCACGTTGTGTGATTGAAAATAAACACTTTAGATATTCAAGTTGTGGGCCATTGAGAACAGAGATTGATCCTGAATTAAGCAGAACTGTGGACACCTAGATATGATAAGCTGCTACGCTTAGCTGAATTTGGTTTAAGCTGCCTTATATAAATTGGGCACCACTTTTGGACTAACATTGTTCATTTAATCACGGTTTCTTATGTAGAAACATTATTTTGTAGTCAGCATTTTCTTTCTGGCATTTATTAGCTCTTTGTGGATTCCAAATCTAAACAGGCTGCGCACAGATTAGAAATAAAAACTATATCTTTATTCATTCATGTTTTTCTGTAGCTGTGTATAGACGAAAAAGTTACATGATGTAATACAAAATGTAAGAAACCCTTTTATTTGATGGTTTCTACTTCTGAGAATACCATTACATAAGTTATGGTGGGTAAAAGGTGATGGAAACCCTTCTATTTAAATTTAAGGGGTAGTAGAAGTATTATTAAATACTCATCTACAGACACCAGACAAGCCAGAAGGCTTGATTTTCCCTCAGAAATCTCATGGTGCTGTCACAACTTATGTAATGGTATTTCTTAGCTACCCCAAGCCTCAACTATTAAGCCAGTATCACAACCTCATGCTGACGAGTCCCATGAAGGACGAAACAGCTGTCCATGAGTGCTGATCTGGCTATTGCACCTCTTACCCGAGTTTTGTCTAAAGGCTGTCTTGTACAGCGGGCAATTACTTTCAAGGGATCCATGTATAAAGTGGATATAGAGGCAAAGGTGATAATTGTTAACCTTATTTGCATGCACCTACCCAGAATCCCTTGCGGTTGTGGCAGCACCATGAGATTTCGGAGGGAAGAACAAGCCTTCTGGCTTGTCTGGTGTCTGTAGATGAGTGTTTAATAATGCTTCTACTACTTCTGAGAATGTAATCACATTCATTACATGTATTTATATAGCACCAGCAGATTCCATAGCTTCATGTTTCTATGTATGTAGGGCGATAAACTGTTCAGAGTTTACAATCTAAGTAGTGCATGGGACTATTATAATGTAGATTAAACAAATATTGCAAGGGTTTAGCTGCACCACTGCCTTTCTTATATCACTGTTCTTAACAGCAATCTGTGTCATTTTATTTTAGGATTTATCAAATTGTTGTCACTAAGCAAGTGTCGGGATTTTATAATTACCTACAATCAGCCGTTAAAATCAAACTTTCGCAGGAAGGAAGTTATGTTTGACATGCCTTGCAGCACATCTTATTACCAGAGCATCAGATGCACAGACAATTGTTCAGGAAATCCGGTCACGAGGGAATATTCTTGGAAATGAACTGTACTAAGTGGATAGTTGCTGGAGCTTTTCTTCTTGTTGTAAAGATAATTAGGAGTCAACACACTTTAAAAAAGAATAGTTTAACAATGTGACCAATATAAAGCGTTTACAAAAAAAAAAAAGTATATACACATTGAGCAGACATGTAGGGAAAGAAAATATTTTCTGATGCGCTTTATTTTAACCCCAGAAAAGTTAAGAAAATATTGAGGAAAATATAGAAAACATTTTCTTGACCTATACATATGCTTTCAGCGCTACTAGCATGATGTAAAGTTATGCTAGCTACTGTACATACAGAATAATGTAGCTTTGTAACCATCATTTTTTGCATATAGTGGGGATCAGATGGTAGGCATGTCCTAAAATAGAAGCATTAACAAAAGCAGTACATGTGTGCAGTTCCTACATTGACATCAAACCGCCTGGGATAACAACGGCCACTGAACACTAAAAGGGGCCTGTACCCATCTGCTGGATGTAGTGCACAAAGTTGGTAGAACAATCACTTCTAAAAGGGATCTACAACACACAGAATCATAACCATTCCTGGGAAAGTAGTTTTAGACCGTCTTAGGTCAGCCGCAATATTCCAGTGGATGTCACTTTGAAGAACCACTTCGTAAACATGGCCTCGTGTGACTCCATTACAACTACTAATATCTATTTACGGGAGACCTCAATCACCATTATTAATTGCAGTCCTTGTTTATATTCCTGGTTCTACTGTTTACAAACCCTTTATCCCTACCGCTCCTACTTTTGTAACACGTGTTACAAGATGAACATTATAACCATCATTATATCCAACATTTTTTTAGGTATGCTTCTCAACTGAATATATACACAGAAAACTTCATAGCCTTTTATTGGCAACCAGCCCAGAGTTCAGTTAGTGGATATGGGTAGTAGTAGGTTTAGCTGTATCCCTTGGGAATGGTCCAGGATCCTTAAGTTCCCCTGCCAAATCGAACTAAAATGCTCTCAAGCCAAGTGGGAGCCATCCATCCTAGTGACTGGCTTTTGTATACATCTGCTGCAGGGCTCAAACTCTGCTTAATTCCCCAAGGGCTTTGGAGGCCTGCAATGCATTTCTGTGCAATAAAAATGGGAAATTAAATGGAGTCTGCCGTCGTGTCCTCAGTTAAACTTTTGCAAAGTGCTTTTAAGCATATGTGACTCTCTAGCAACTCGAACAATAGCGTTATTAAAATGAAATGATTCCCGTCTTAAACCGCTTAGATTTATGTTAGATTTTGTCCCTATACATATAAAACATTGTCAACATACAGAATACAATGTTTACTCAGATGCGGAAGTAAATAAAGTGCTTAAAAGGATATAAAAACTGCACATAAATAGTCTAACTATTTGACCAATTGTCTAATTGAACTGAAAGAATAACCCCTGCACGTAAGATATTGCGACATCAGTGGTAAATGTTTAAGTCTAGTAAGTTACACAGACTAGATTGTTTTGTATATTTGTGAACTTTGTGTATATATATATATATATATATATATATATATATATGATCAGGAAATATACAAGGCATGACATGTAAATATTTTGTCCATAAAAAGTGGAAATTTAAATATCTGCAATAAAAATAAATAAATAAAAGTGAATTTAATTGAATGGTACACTTTTATCCCATTCAATTGATATCTAATTTAAGGATGTTATCATGATATTCATTACACAAAAAACCCTTTACGGTTTATAAGGAAAATTGAACCATCCCCTAAAAATGAGACCAATCAAGTCACACTCCAATATGTGTTTGTGGATGTGAGCTGATCCCCTGTTGTACGCAACGGTTATACTAGCAATCTATTGCTGGCTTGTGCTGTGATGTCTACCCACTGACCTTGATAAGAGTCCTACAAAGTTTATATGAAATAAGTACATTTCTCTGGTCTTTGTGAAAGCATCTATTTTACATGTTTAACCCATTGGTAAAAGACATGGCATGCTTCTGGTTTAACCGGCAAGCTTTATTATGCCTTTCAGAGTTTCTTATCATCAGAGCCTCTCGAGCAGACAATGGATCAGGGAGACGATCACAATGGAATTTTTTGCCGTGAAATTCTAAGCAGATATATGCTTAAAACTGCTTTTGTTGGATAGCGCATTATTGTTTAGGTTTGTTTAAAAAGAAATTAAAATGTTCTTTTCTTCCCCTTTTTTAGGCGTTATTGCAGAAGCACACTGCTTTATTAATTTTCCCACTGAAAATAATGCTGTTTAACATTAAAATATTCTGTTAAGATTTTTGAACATATACCAGACCATTACATAGCTGAGCCTTCACTTTATTAAAATAGCTATGCTGATCTATGTTAGCTGAACTATCCGGGGGGGGGGGGGCATAGGAATGTAATGACAGATAATTAGGCCAAGTTAATAATAGTGAACTATGTTTTTTAAACTAATGATGTAAATGTATTTTTGTTTATAAGCACCCTGATAGTAGTTGGGTATGGACTGCCCTAAGGTGGCAGGTCCAATGGTGGCAGTCCCTGGATAAATGTCCCTGGATAAACCTCAGTGCTTTATCCAGGCCAAAAGTAACTGCAATATGCTGTACACTATTTCTTATATCTACTAATTATGAAAGTTCAACCAAATTTGGCAGTTAACTTTGTTCTATACTTAAAATATTAAAATATGTCCCTTTATATACTGTACATAAAAAATATTACCCCCCCCAAGTACTCAAGATATTCTCTAGCATGCAGTTCATAGTAGTAGGCATAAAGTTTCCTCTACAATTGAGCGCAAGCAATACATTAAATACTTAACATTCAAACAGAGCTTAGAAATACACAGGAATAGGAGGTTGGTTAAAATAATCACCATAACAAAATGAAACACTAAATTCAAGTTCTCAGTATAAATAATTACACCTTCCAAGTGTCCTTCTTTAAGAGCAACAGTTGGGAATAACACATCTTCAGCTGCCTGCGCCCACATGGTCTACTCGATGCCATGCAGCTTCAGCAATGGTCAAGGTTTCCAGGAGGGGGTCTAACTAGCCATGCACAGAAAGTTTACTGAATTTCAATCAGTGGCTTCCATCAACCAATTGGTGACTACTGATAATGGGCTATAGAGGGGGCATTGCACAGAATCTTTTCCTAGAGTGTCTTCATTTCGTTTTTGCCCAGGTTTAGGAAATGCATATTAAAATACTTATTTGATGATAAGGCTATATGGGACACTAGACTGTAATGGGTCAAGTATTTCCCACAAGTGCAAGTTCATAGATAAGACCAGGCATGCTGATGTTTTTCTCCATACAAAGTTATCATTTTTTTGTCAACTTCCATCTGTTATTGTCCTTTAACACCTTTAAAGTGGGCATTACTTCTGTAATTGTTTAGTAAAGATATTCATTGCGCAATGCTCAAACTGTCCAGGTCGATGTCCTCACATGGCCGTTTTTACTTTTAAGTTAATCTATACTTCAGATGTTCTTATTCTTTGAACCTTCCCTCAAAGGGTCTAGAATAAATGGTTGTAATTTGATCATCGCATTATTGATCTGCTAATGTAGGTTTGCCATGACCTGAAAGCACCTACCCTTTTTTCTCAACTATCATTCAGTAACTTGATATATATTTTTATACATTGGCTGCTCTTGCATTCCACTACTGATTGTTCTCATCTCACAAATTTACTTTCTCATGAAGTTGTATAGCGTTTTGTGAGCTAATCATTTTCTATTGTATTTTCATGACACAAAAACAAATATAGATTAAAATATGATTAAAATAGATCTATTAAGTAAAGTTGGGCAAAGAAGGGAAACAGTACAGGTGTAATTATTGTAAACAGAAATTACCGCATTTAATCTTCAACTTTATTTGAGTCATTTTTTAGAATTCTGCAAGTAGAATGGTTTGGCCAAAGCTAATAAGAAAAAGGCCCCTCTAGATTGTGAGCTCGTTTGAGCAGGGCCCTCTTCACCTGTTGTTTCTGTAAGTCTAATTGTTATGTTACATACTACTTGTCATGTACTGCTTACCCATTGTACAGCGCTACAGAATATGATGGCTCTATATAAAACAAGAAAATAATAGTAATAATAACTCTTGTTAAAATCAGCAGTATAGGTTTTTTTTCATTTTCTTTTAACATTTTGAACTGATACTTTACAACTAGATGACAGCATAGCGAGGTATACATAACTTAATGGCATCTGCTCTGATGAATTCATGTTAACCCCCTGCACAGTTGCATATGTAATTTATCTCTTACTATGTGTCTCCTAGTCCATGCTAAGTTGTGTCTGTTACAGGTTCCTTATTCGGCCAAGTCAGTAGTATTTTGTAACCAGCATTCAGTTTAGAGATTTTGTTTTAGATGCCCACATTCAGGCATATAGTCACAGACCCAGACGATGACACCAGAGGTATGATAATTCTGCTTTCTAACCAATCTTTTCAGCCAAATACAACCCTAGCTCTCATTCCTTTATTTTAAAGACCAACATCCTGCGTGGCATGAAATTACATTATCCTGCAAAATCTCATTATGTTTTCAGTGCTATGTTAACCTCGTCATGTTTTAATAAAAATAATAATTTTTTCTTCCATTACTTAATTTAGCGTGGCAACTAAATTATTATTTTTAATTATTAAATAAAGCATAATCTCCATTTTCCTTGGGTACAGCTATCACTGATCCTCCTTCTTTATGTCATATTCTCATCTACTTCTCACCAGATGGTTCAGACCATTCCACTTGGTCAAGCATTTGCCTGAATGTAACTGTATGCATTGTATTGCCCACAAAATATACCATTTATCTTCTTAGCATATTTTCTACCAAAATGAATTGCCTTTGTCATATTTCCACACATTTCCACATGGTTTCTATGTTTTTCCTACTTTCCAATAAAGAGGAGGTGATTTGTCACCTTATCTATGTCACAGTCACCCTCTGAGTTTCAAGGACAGTACCTAATGCTGCCCTCCAGCATTTAATTAAGTTTTATCTCAGATCCTTCCCAACAAGGTTCTCCAACCAAAAGATATTTTTGTCGCAGACACTTAAAATGTAGCATGAAACCAGCGCCATTTATATACAAAAAATATTACATCAAATGTTTCATATTTGTATTATCACTTGAGCAACAACTTAAAATTCCTTTCTTTTTTATTATCATTTCTTTAAAACACCATTGCAATATTTTGTTAGCTATTGCCCCTTTTATCAAGCACGATCTCAGATCCTGGTTTTTGTTGGTGCACAATATCAAAATATATTTTAATACAAAAAAAATTAAAACATTTTTATATATGAAGAGATTTGAAATGCATGCAATTATAGTTTTCTATTTTAGGTATTTTCATATAATTGTTTAGCACATTATTATTTTCTTTTCACACTTACCACAAAAGGCACCTGAGTTGACCTTGATCCTGGGAAAGGCTGTCTGTTGCCAAACAGAAATTGTTAAACAAAGAAATCCCTACAAATGAAATCCTCAAAGGTACATAGTGATACTGATGATAATATAATGTTTATACGGCTCAACTATAAAATACTACTGGCAGTTTTTTTTCAATCAATGCTTTTATGCACAATGTGGTTTCTATGTTAGATATTTTTGATCCTATATGATTAATATTTAACATTCTCATTTAGTATTTGGCAAGACTTTCCTGCCCTGGCTTGCTATTCTAGAAAAAAAAAAGTGCTTTGGGAATATGTTTCTTAGTTGGATCAATTATTATTTTTTTGCTTTTAATTTAAGTCGCTGTTATGTGAGGTATAAAGGAGCCAAATGAGGACATAATTACATTGTCAAAGTCAATAACAGCATAGAGTCCCTATGAATTCTAGCTGTGATCAGCACTGTTACACAGGAACTGCTGTAGAGCTCATCAGCCACGGAATCCATTTGGCTCCATTTAGGGACTGAGTACCGGAAGGTAGTTATTGTGCTAGATTAGTTTCCTGTATGTAGAAAATTGGCAGCAGAGGTAAAATAAAGAATAGATTTATTAGCTAGCAAGGTCAGCAAACACTTGTCGTGAAGCTTGACCTGGAATATTCTTACAACACAACCATTTTACTATTTCTTTGTGAAAAAGAAATATTATCCTAATTTATATTGCACCAACGTATTTTTAAGTGCTGCACAATGTCCAATATCAAGTACATGCAAACATTGTGTTGTAAATTCAAAGGACATAATACGTCTACTGTATATCTGTTTAATCATCCATTTAAGCCATGTCTATTTTAATCCCTTTGTTACCAAAGTTTTTTGGTACCGTAGAGTCCAGTGATTTTTTTGTCATTTTTTTAAATCTTATTTTTTTTTTGTTTCATGCTTTTTTTATGGTTTTCATTCCAATCGTGAACAATAATCAGAGTGGTACATTTGTAAAATAGATTATACATACATGGAAGGGTACCAAGTGAGTCCATATTTGGGAGGGTGACTGTGTCCCTGTGGTTGAACATTCTTGAGTAAGGATAAGCCCCCATCAGAGCATCCATACTTGCCATAAAGACTATAGCTATTTCTGGCCCCATTATATGTGTCTTCCATACATCAAGGAGGAATAGACACTGTCCCCAGTAATGATTGCCTATAGTACCACAATGTATATTGCAATGTCTTTCTCTTCGCCTGTTGCAAAGTGGGCTCTAGAGTTTGAATATATTTACTTCAGATTTTTAAAAACTTGTGGGTCAATTTTTTTTCGGCAAAGAACACACTATACTTCCCAAACGGGTAATGTAGTTTGCTCCTGAACAATGCTATACATGGTGCTTATGTGTCTGGCATGTAGAATTGTTTTACGAGCTGCTGATAAAAGCCTTTCGGCTATTTTACCTGTGGTGGCTAGATGAATACCAAACAGGCCTGATGGGTTGAATGTCAGGCCACACATCTTTTTTGTTTCCCCAAAGCCTTTAACTTCCCTCCAAAATCTCTGTATGACTGGGCTTCCACAGATCCACATTTCAGGGAACCTTCATCTGACCTCCTCCTGATTCTAGCTAGTTGTTTTGGAGACTGATATACGCAGTGGGCTATTTTTAGGGCCATTTCTACATATGAGATTCATTTTACGGACTTTACAGATGCTTTGACTATATCCTCACTTTCTAACTGTGAGATTTTCCTTTACCAGTAAGCGACGACTGGTAAGTCATCTGTGGTTTGGTTAGATCATCTTGCATACTTATTGATTGTGTGCCATTTTTATATTGTAAATCATAGTTACCCAAACATTATTCCAGTCTTGAGGGTGTCCATCTAAAACCCTTTATTTTGTAAGTATCATATTGGCCTGTCCAAAGAATCTTGCAATGGTGTCAAGTCTCCCCTCCCTCCAGGCCACCAATGGTGACATTGCCTCAGCTGATTGGAATACTGGATTGTATATCAAGGGTAAATGGATTGAATATTTCCAATGTTATTGATGCCTAAACCGTCTTTCAAGATATAATTGCAAAATACAGTAAGGGATTATCCCTCACTTGATCCCGTAATTGCATGTAGGTGTGTGTGTACAAGGTAGAGCTATCGTGGGAAACATTTATGCTTCTAAACCCTTGGAGCAAAATTAACATTTTGTGTGTTGTACATCAACATACTTCAGGATTATCAGCAGTGTTTGGAGGAAGAACAAGATCTTGGGAATCTCTAGGTGTGCCCTGCCCGTGAAGGCACGACATAAAGATTTCATAAAGTCTTCAGTCCCCTCAAAATGTTTTCAATAATTTGGGTGATATATAGTTTGGCGAAGGTAAAATATTTTTTTTGGTAGTTGAAGTAGTTTATGTACATGGGTGCCCAGTGTAAATCAAAGCATGGAAAGCTTGGAGGCCTCAGGGACTTGCCTAAGTAGAGGGCATACCTGGGAACTTCTGAGCTCCGGCTACCCGGAGCCTTCCATTGCGGGACACGGCCAGGACTGCCCACTGACGTCAGGCGGTGGTCCTGTGACATCAGTGGGAGTTCCCACTGACATCAGTGGGAGGTCCCCTGATGTAAGTGGGAGGTCCCCTGATGTCAGTGACCCCCATTTAAAAGGAAAATGGGCAGGGAGTGGGCGTATCAAGACCACGCTCCCGCAACCCGGAGGATTCAGATTTTGAACCGGAGAAGCAGTGCTTCACCTGGCAATCTCTGGATCAAACCCGGAGAGTTCCCTGGTAGAGGGCCTCAAATTTATTTAGGTTTATAGTGAAGGACAACAGGGTTTTGCGTATGGCTGGGAGAGATAGTGCCTGCTGCAAGATGTATAAAAGCACATTGTCTGCAAAAGCAGAGATTTATACCTCCCTCCTACTAATTTTAATGTGTGTAAGTGTGAGGGGGTTATCAAAGATCCCAACAGGGTCTGGATGCACCGTTCTGAGTATCTATGCCTCTCTCGAATCCTTCCAGAAAGTGTCAGCAGTGAAACCTAACGGAGATTCAAACATTAAGGGTGGACCAGTACCGTTTTATTTCCGAGATGTCAAAGAGGTCTTTAGATTCCAATCTCCCTGGCCTAAGGTCATCCTAACGCCGTTTTTTATGGACGTAATAATACATCCATGGCTAAACAAGTATGTAAACAAACTTACTGAATTGCACACATCCTTGCATAGAAAGCCATAACGTACGTCTTTCATTTACATTACATGTGTCACTAGAAAGTCACAATTCCAAACTTATCTGAATTTTTTGGCTCACACAACTTACTTTCATTTTATATTGTAACAGCAGGAAAGCCCTTGGCTAAAACAATACTTTTTCTTTCCAAAAGAATTGCAGAACGTAGAATGCATGAGATTGCACAAAATCCTAAAACACGTTTTGTGTGTGTCTATGGTTTAGGCAGTCGCAATTGAAACAGCAGGTTAACACAAGGTGATGAATTCATATTTTTCAGAAGTTGCGTTGCTTTATTTAAACATCACGCAATATAGGGACAAGACTAAACAACAGAACTTAATGGCTGTAAAGGAAGATTAGCTACGACTATATGTATATATATAGTATATATGTGTATAGTATATACACAGTTAGAAACACAGCACACTTAATGCCCTCATAACAATTACTTTCTTTATAAGATGCTGTAGTAAACTCTTTCAGCTCAAGCAGCACTTTCCATAGCAATGGAATCAAGTGGTGGAATCAAGACACCTCGCAGCCACTTTGAGCTAATAAACTAATTTCAATGTTTTCCCTCTGCAGAAGAGAGGCCGTTAATCTCCAGTTACTGATGAACTACCCTTCCAATCACCCTGAGACATTATTATGTCTATAGACACTAATGGCCATTAGTGTAATTCTTTAACATTTCAGATCCCAAACACACCTAAATACAAACTGTTATTAATGCAGTTTTGCTTTTTAAGGATTGCAGAAGAATGGGCCACTTCCTGATCCCAATTCATCTTTATACTAAAATGTCAATCGTGGAATTGTCCTCTTCAAATAATTGCAGAAGAATGATAACTGAATGTTAAGTCCAAACCTTAACATATATGGTTATATATAAAATAAAATGATTGGTGCTCAGAGAGAAAAACACACTAAAAGTCCAAGATTTACTTTAGGCATATTGAGAGGTAGCACCTAAGCATGTTACATGTTAGGCCTTACTTCTGTAGGTGCGTAACTTAACACACGAAACTCTTTGTGGGTTTTTCCATCTGGTGCATTGATGTTGATTTTGTACATATGAATAAATGTAAATATTTAGAAATACGTATCTTTAAGTCCCATTATACTGGCCTTGTATTCAAGATGCCATACCAGACCTTAAAATGTTTATCTGCTGTCAAATTATATGGTTCTGTGTTTAAATTAATCAATTATATTAATATATCTTTAAGTTTTTGGAAGCATGAATGCCACAAACAGAAAAGCTATGTTGCATTAATGGTAGTGGAGAGCGTTTTAAACAGAGGCGCAATCAGATATCTTGAGGTCCAAGAATCGTGCTCCTGTTGAGAGATATAGAAAACTTGAGAAAGCCAGGGTTTTTCAGAGTAACAGAATATCAGCTGGGTTTTATTCTCTTGATCACTTAAAATAACACCGCACACATTTGCTTTAGGTCTACAACTTCAATAATCCACAGTCAGATGGACTGTAACTTCCATCATCCTGCGACAACAGCTAAAGGGATAAACAATAGCTTATCGTATTGAATTTTAGCCTCATTTTGTGTGCCCTCTGAACCGCAGTCTTTATGTTGCTTAATAATTAATTGTGTTTTTTTGTTTTTTTTAACATGAGCACAAATGCATGTTTATATGCTAGCGTTCAAATATCAGGCTAAAGAAAATTATTTGAACATTCGGAAAGCTGGACCATCATTTATTCACCAGCTCCACACAATATCTCCCTGTCAAAAAGGTAAATAGTTTCAGCGAAATACAAACTGAAATCAATATGAAGTAAAGCTGTTAGACGTAGCTCCCATGTCAGACATAAGCAAGGCACATCTTTAGCAGATTTGCCATAAGGATCTGTGTGTTCTGCTTATTACTGTTTCATTCAAATTGATCACTTTGGCAGGCAGTCTCCTTTCTCCTAGTAAAACCTTCTATATATCAACTAAAGCAGAATAAACCCTGCCGTAAATTTAACAAAACATTCTATTTCAGTAAGAAAAAGCCTTTGATATATTACACAGTGGCTCAGTATCAAATAGCAATCACACTTTTAGTACAAAATACCTGGTCTCTCTTTTTTAATAGTTTTGTTACACTCCATGAAATTTATGAGGATTTGGCTGTTTTTGCGACTCAAAAAGTGTGAAATCTCTCTATTTTCCCCGGGTCGCCAATGTAATGCACAGATTGGACATGCACACCATCTGGTGCTGCTCCTGGGACTCTTATAAATAAGTTTTTGGCTATGAGTGATGAGATTGTTTGAAGCAATAAACTCCTGCTTCACCAGAACTGTACATTGTAGGTGCAGGCCGATATACGAAAGCAGGTACGGACTGACTGACGGGGCCCTTACTTGTGCGGCAGATCGAGTGCTACAATATGCCTCCACCGGCTGTATATACCTGGCTGTACGCTATGTGAGCAAAAAAAACGTAATATGTGGCCATGCATGTTCACCGGCCAGCCTTAAAGTGCCAGAGCCGTCTACGAAACTACTGTTTTCTGCCATTTTTAAAATATAGGCAATTGTTTTGACCCACCTCTATTGCCCATCGTATCAATTTACATTGCCAATTTATTTTTTGTCGATACTCCTAGAAACTTTGCTCTCTCTAATCTTCAGGCAATTACTCCCATGCCTAATTGCCACCCTCTCTCATCGTATTAGTCTAAAATGCTTTGTGATTTGACTGTAGATTATCTTCCCTAAAGCTGTACCAAGCCTCAGATTGCTTGCATCGTACATTGCTTGTGCTGTATTTTGCTTGCAACTGAACTTGCTTTTACAATGGCTGTACGCGTGGTCCCCTGGGATGCAGTTTCCCAGATCAGTTGCTTACTACTATGTTGTGATGATGTGTATGTACTGAGCCAGGAGGGACAAGAATAGTTGTTTTGCTTCTGAACAGGAGACTGCACTTCCCTGAATCAGATGATGAAACATGATGAAATTTGTAAATACAAATGTTATCATAACAGAGACGCAAAAGAGAACTAAGATTATGAACAAAATGTCCTCATACCGCTTATTTATGGTTGTCTCTAGGGGTGTACATATTATTTTAAATATTTGGTAAATAGGACAAACATTATTCTCGCGGGCTTGGGAAAATAGAACCCGTGCAATTTTTTCCTTTGTATTGCATAACCTCCAACTAGTAACAAAATGATATAATTTACATCATAATGGACACATTTTTAACACAAAGTAAATCTTTCTGCACTTTCATTTAAAAACTGACTCTCGAAAATTAATTAAAACTTGGTGTACCCTATAATCTATGAAAGAAATTTGACATGTTGCTTGACATCTGGTGTTTCAAACCAGCTGTTCATATATAAACGCCAATCCAGACGCATGAAGTACCAGTCTAGCACTTATTATATTTCCAACCAAGCCTGCAGTCTGCTTAATTGTTAATTTCACCTTTTCGCCCGTTACATGAAGCACAAAATGTCTTAAGCTCCCTTATCATCTAACAAAGAAAACCTAAAACACTATTTGTGACTTTAAATTAAAAGTTTGCCCCCTAGTGTTTTGTGGTTTTTCTTTGTAAATTGTTATTGATTTTTGGGCTCCAAGCAGTTCTGACTTCTGCAATAACAATAGTTATTTCCGAGGACAAGCCAATCCACCTCTCCTATCTACACTGGAAAGCTGTGTTTTTTTCCATTATACATCCTAAATATGTTGTATTCCTATTTTAGTCACATTTTAAAAATCTCGGTAATCATCAACCATTTAATGGTGTAAAATAGGATAATGTACATGTGTAAAGATGGTGTGACACCAGCTATTCCGTCTTTTCCAGATGACTGACTTTAAGTTAAGGTTTAATGCTTATTTGAATAGTAAATAAACAAAAAATATATATTTTTTTATTATTTTAAACAAAATATGTAGCAAAATTGTTATGCTACATATTAATAGGGAATGGTAGGATTACAGCGGAAAGTGATGATATCAATAAAAAACAGCGTCAAGCCTAATTGCAACAATAGGCGCAAGCTACTGTATAGCTTGGTGACATTTTATTAAGGTCATAACATCATCAAGGAGGCAAAAATGTTATTGAGACCCCATGGTGTAACATAGGATTGTATGGGATTGCCCTATCCAAATTGTGAACTCTACCCTATAGAGATCCCTGAATAAATCAAGATCGTGTAGTACTTGCCTGTGTGACTGTTTTGGAAATAAATGACACTTTTCGTAATGCGTAGTAGGCTACATTGGGTGCACACACCAACATTTTTGCATATGCGTCACTAATGCTACACCCATACCTTAGATACAAAAGTCAAAAAATGTCTACAGCATTTGGCCTGCTTCGTATTTGGTGTTCATTTGAAAGAATTCTACTTAATTGCCACCAGTTCTGGCCTCTGGAAACAGGAGTAAACCAAACCAGACAAGTAAAGAGAGACAAGGAAAAGTCACGATAGCGTCTTCTAAACAGAAACTAATAGTAGGTGCCTTGACCTTGGATTTAAAGGCAAACTGTACTTATTGCACGGAAAGTGTTATGAAACATTAGTCATTATTCCCACCCTACCAATCATGAGCAAAAGGGTATGTACTTCTACAGACACTCAGAATGTAAAACATTAGGCTCCTACACATATTACATTTACAGATTTACTAAGAATTTCATTCTAAAAATAGTCAGTTCAGGTGCCTACAACTTGTTTGATCACAATATATAGGAATAATGAAGACACGTTTGACACTGATTTTTTTTCCAAGTCACACTTATACCCTTCACGGGCTGCTAATCAGTGCATTTAAAGGGGTACCGTACAGTATTTAGGGTATATATAACTAATTGCAGAGATTGCACTGGGCATGTGTGAAATGCATATATGAACTAGAAAACTGGCTGATATGGCAACCTTAATCGGGACCAATGTTAAACATCCATTGTGCAAGGATGGTGACTATTGCTGAACATTTAAAAGAGTGAAACTCAGCCATTATTGATACAATATAAATGAGCGCTTTATTTTCCAGTTTATGGAGACACGTAATGTCTCTTTACACAATGTGACTTTAACAATATCCATGTGCACTTTTTATCGTTATTATTTCAAAAACACACATGGTGACACCTGGCTCCAGCAGCACGCTTAATTGTTTGTTGAGGCCGGATTACCAGTGGCAGTCAGGTGGAAGTCAATGGGACATTGTGTGCAGCCCTGTTCTGAGCTGAAACCCCTTAGTGCACAAATTCCGCCGAGCAGCAGAAGGGGAAAAAGAACAACAGTGTTACCACTAATGAGAGCTGAGTAAACAAATACAGACAAAGGCAGGTGAAATGAGGTTGCATGCAGGGTCAGCTGGGAATAATTATCTCCACTAGCACACTAGCTGTTTGAACTCTACATCAGAAACTGTCTGGGCACACAGCGTGACACAAACAGCTAAATATCTGCATTTCATATCATGGTTTACATTTTAGATTCTGTTCTATAATGGAGTTAAAAGTCCACTATTTCATGTTTCATTATATTTATTTTGCTCGCTTAGTAGGAAACGCAAACCTACATGTGAATGATTACTGAAATAATGATTTTCATGATATGTGAACCGTTAAGGCTATATAGTACTTGCTAGAAATTGATTGGTTTTCCCAAAAAACCTGCAAGATACAGTAGAATGTTTTGAGGATCTACAGATAATGGAGGTTGTGTAGGCGGACCTCGTACACTACCATTAGTGGCAAAACAGACCTATGAGTCTCAAAATGGCGGCTCTGCGGATGGCTTTGACAATCCCATGAGGCTAGAAAAATAAGCACCTAACACAACTAATTATTAAACAAGCACCAATGGAAACCCCGTTGCAAACAGGTTAAAAGAGAAAGATTTCTAGGTGGCTGCTCACACAATTAAAGACCCATGATGAAAAAAGAAAAAGTCACATGATTTAGGTATGTGCAATACATTTTTGCAAAGTTTGTGTAACCTGGCTACTTTTATCTCCATGGTACTAAGTGGAATGTTGCTCTTGGTTTTGGGTAGGTTGGTGCCATAAAACTAAGATGTAATGGAAAAATATTACAGACGTATGAAGTATTCACACATACTAAAGATTCTGAAACATCCAAGCAAGAACAAACATTATTCAGGGTGCTAGCAACATAAACATTGTGTCCAAACATAGAAACATGGAATTTGACTGCAGATAATAACCATTTGCCCCATCTAGTCTGCCCATTTTCCCTGAGACTCGAACCATGACCAGTTATCGGTGTGATCTTAGATTCGGGTCTTATGGGAAATGTCTATCCCATGCATGTTTAAATTCCTTCACTGTATTAAATGCAAAGTAAACAATATTATTGCATGCATTCTACATTATATATATATATATATATATATATATATATATATATATATATATATATATATATACAAAAATGTCAACAAGCACATGGAATCAAAGCAATACAGGGAAGGCAAAGAGAGTACAATGCCAAATGACAAATATAAGACCAACAAAATTTTTAACAGTATTTGTATTCTTCGTAACTACTATGTATAGATGTGTGTGTTTTTTTGTTTTACAATATCACCCAAACTCTTGAGAGATTAGGGATTTCAACTGACCCACCACTTGCACTTGGAACACATGACATAAGTAGTCCAGCACCAGTAAGACTCTAGTTTATTCCAGTATGTTTAGCATCATATTTCACTAGTCACAATGGATTAAAGGACAAACTAAAGAAAAAAAAAACTGGTAGGCCATTGGAAATTGGTAGATTTTAATGTTAAATTTAATTTGTTTTCTGGTTGGCTAAAGGACAACCACAGATTTGCTGATTTATAGCTTCTTTTTAAACCCATTCGATAAAATTTACTGATAAATATTGAGTGGATTCCCAGCATTATTTTAAATGGGGGTTCAGCCTTTCTAAAGCTATGCACTCTGTATTCTGTAAGCACCATAGGCGCTGTTATTGCTCACAGTAGCAAAATGCCACCTTCATGACTAGCATTTGTTACAAAGCAAACAATGTTACTTACGAGGGTTAAAATTTAACACAACCAAACATTGTGCCCGCTGTAAAAATGCATTGCGTTTTACAGTTCTTGTCTGTATGCATCAGTGGAAATTAAGTACAGAAAAGGAAACATGTATGCAAAAACAACATTTTAAAAAAAATGGCTAAAAAGGTGTCTCTTATCAATACTAAAAGTTGAATATCTGAGCCTAATGTGAAATAAACTTTTGAAGTTGGAAAAACATTTTTTGTGAAAGAACATTTTGTAACACTTACAGATTTGATTTTCTTTCCAATTTAGTATAGTTTTTTTTAAATCTATTTTTCAATAGTAATGATTATGTTTTATGTATTTCTATGGTTTTAAAAGAAGGCACTACCCTGAATAAAATAATGTAAAATAAGTTCATAAGTTCATAAGTCATCCATTCTGGACCGGAATCTAGCAATATATTGGATTGCATAACTTCTGACTAAAAGTAAGCCATCTGGCCATAATTAATGATGGATAATTGATGAATTCATTGATCAGCGTCTATCCATTTTCTTAACCTTTCACCTCTTAAGATAGCCATCTGCTGTTGACCACTAGAGCACCAGAGTGCCTTATACATTTATATTTCTGCTTTGGACCAGCTATGGGATCCAAAATGTTTGATCTCTTTGTGGACATTTTTTTTGTTTGTGATACATGGTCTCTTATCACCCTTGTCAATGACCCTCCTTTTATTTTTATTCTTCTTCTTCTTCTTATTATTATTATTATTATTATTATTATTCATAATTAATTCATAAAGCCCCAAAATACTCCACAGCACTGTACAATAGGTAAACAACACTTCACAAGTAGTGCATAACATATTAATTTTCACTTACAGAAATAAAATATAAGGAGGGCCATGCTCAAATAAAATAACATTCTAAAGTACACACATTTTATACTTTTTTTTTTCTAAAATATGCCATACTGCATGTCTATCTATAATGTTCCTTCAAAGTTTTGTCCATAACAGCTGTTCCTCTCATGCCATATTACCAGGACTGCATGTATTATACCATGGTTACGGATACTCCTTGCTAATTTTTTGTGTACCTACTAAATACAGAGATCATAAATATATACAATACCCCCACTAATATTGGTACCCTTGGTAAATATGTGCAAATAATGCTGTGAAAAATGATTCTGCTCTCAATGAAACAATTGCAAAAACAAGACAGGTTTATAAAATCATATATGTGTGGCACAATTATTGGCACCCGTAGGAATTCATATGAGAAACACATAGTTGAAGTATATTCCCAGGGATAATTTACATTTTTAGTACCTGGGTAGGTAGGGACAGGACATTCTTCAACCATGACTTGCTGTTTCATAGGGGTATACATATTAGGTAACACATAGGCCAAATTCCATTAGTCATTCATCACAATGGGTAAGTCCAAGGAATAAAGTTGTGATGTGCGGCAAAAGGTTGTTGAGCTTCACAAAATGGGAAGTGTATATAATGCAAAAGCATTAAAATGTCCATTTCTACCATCAGGGCAATAATTAAGAAGTTTCAATCAACTGGAAACGTTATGAGTCAACCAGGAAGATTGTGTCTATATTGTCTTAACACACTCTGAACAGGATGGTTTAAGTGGTCCAAAAATCTTCAAGGATCACAGCTTAAGAATTGCAGAAGTCAGTTGTGTCTTGGAGTCAAGAAGTCTCCATAACTACAATCCAACGAAACCTACATCACCACAAGTTGTTTGAAAGGGTTTCAAGAAAAAAGCCTCTTCTCTCTTATTCGACAACAAACGCTACCCTGTTCAGTTGGCCAGACACTACTGGAACTTCAAATAGGATCTGGTTCTATGGTCAGATGAAACCAAAACATAGCTTTTTGGCAATAAACACTAGAGGTGGGTCTGTCGCACACAGAGAAGTAGCCATATGTAAAAGTACCTAATGTCCACGGTTAAATATGGTAGTGGGCCTTTAATGTTTTTCTGCCGGAGCACCTGGACACTTTGTTAGGATACATAGCATCGTAGGCTCTATCAAATATCAACTGATATTTAATGAACACCTGACTGCCTCCGCCAGTAAGCTAAAAATGGGCCATGATCTCCCAGCAGGGCAATGATCCAAAACATTAATCAAAATCAACCCAAATTGGTTTACTGACCACAAAATCAAGGTCCTACCCATAGCTATCCAAGTCCCCTGCCTTGTACCCTATAGAAAACCTGTGGGATGAACTAAATAGTCCACCACAGATGACCTCGGAATTTGAAGGATCTGGAAAGTTTTTTTTATGGAGGAATGATCTCAGATCCCATGCCATGTATTCTCCAACCTCACGAGCTGTTATCTTGGCAATTGTTTGATATTCATGAGAGCAGAGTATGTATGTGTATTATTTCCGTATCTTCTTGTTGTTCATCTTCTCTCTTTCATCTTCTTTCACTTATTTTTTCTCTTCTATCTTTGTCTGCATCTCCGTGGACGTAACCTGGTGCAAACTTTCGGTGACTCCCTCTCGCCTTATCCTCCAATTAGGGGGGAGTACATCACTGATAGGGCAGCCACTTTGGTGAATGTTCACCTTAGTGCAAAATGGCGGTGCTTTCGGTAACGTTCTCTTACTCAATTTGAGGATCGATCATAACCTGGAGTGAACATGCTGAGGTGAATCGTGGCGCTTTGTTGACGTCCTCTGCCCTGATTGGAGGATCAACGGTTACACCAAATATTGATTTGTTTTAGATTTCTCTTTTGTGCACTCACTTTGCATTTTGTTAAATGATAAAAATAAACTATTAATGTCTATTTTTGAAAGCATTCATACTTTACAAGATGTTTTCACACATGCCTACACATGCAATATGTAAAATTTATATGTGTCCTGAAAAACATGGCTGATGTGGTCACCCTAGTAGGCACCCCTACCAATGTTTCTTCCTATTCTAGCTTTGGGAGGCACAGTAATCAGCTGAGATTGCTGGAGCCTCAAGGGCAAAATCAGAAGTATGTGACATTTACCAGCGCATGATGTCAGAACATATCTCACAGTCCTCCCCCCAAGCATAGGACACAGGATCACAGGGGGTGCAAAGCATTCAGCATGCTGCAAAATTATCGCTTATATTTAAGCATACAGGGCCAGTGGCATGATTTTTCAATTTTAATTTGAAGCTATTTGATTTCCTAGATTGGCTTTCTGGGAAAAAAAGGAGAAATGCAATTTAACTTTTAATAAAATCCACAATGGAAGCCAATTAGTTTAACTCATCTGCCTCTAGCTTTGATCTCTAGCAGTGATATGGTAGGTACATGTGTGGCTAGTGCAACAATATATAGAAATATATGAGACCAATGAAAAGACAAAACATATTTTTTAAAGACACACAAATAATTCATTAAGGAGCATCTGCTAGAATCAGCAGGCTCCGTCACTCTTCTTTGTGTTGCGTAAACGGCTTTATTGTAAAGCTGAGGACACTGAGCAAAGTCAAACAATAACCACAGAAAGTGCAGCAAAGATTAAAGGACCCACTGATCTCAATATAAAGGCACGCTTCCTTGGTTACTTTGCCCTCAAGCACTATTTTTTTTGTCCTTTGCCCTTTATTGTCTTAAGGAGTCAGACTGATTTAGCCTGTGGGTCCTAAAGGATGCAAAATGTTTACACGTTTGTTTTTTTTCAAATGATTTTCCTTATTTTACTCTCAGTCCAAATAATAGTGTTTAGTTAATATTTTGATACTTGTGTGGCATTGATGACCGTCTTTTCAAATATTGGTTATCACGAAAGTAAAAGATATGTTAAAATGTTTAAATATGTTCATATTTAATTATATATATATATTATATTTATATTAATATATTATGAATTAATTTCAACCAACCTGCCATTAGGATGACCACATTTGAAAACTGTCACTCTGAGAGGTCTCATTGGATGTGGCTTCAGTAGGCAAATGTCAATCAAGCCCTGACAAATTGTTTATATATAGTACACGTACTAATGGCAAAGTGCCCTTTTATGTGTATTTTCCATGTTTTTTATTGTGTTTGTATTCTGTGGCTTTATATTAGCAAAGTAATGTTCTAAATAACCTTGAAAACATCATCAGATATCTGTGATCTTCCAGGCTCTGGCTACCCATAGCCTTTGCTCTTCGGGCAGAAATATTGACATATGTGGGTGGGCTAACCAAATGGTTGGGAATGGCCCAAAACGCCTTAAATTTATATAGGTATGGAAGAGAAAACTGCTGTGGATTGATGAGGCTAAACGCCACTCCCGTGACTGGGAGCTTAAGTGAAAATGTATTCCACACACCTTCAGTTAAACTCTCAGGGTCCATTGAAAGTGTTAAACGGGTGCTTGAAGCTTTTAACAACACTCCACCTTTACGGTGACGTCACAGATAAAGGCAGCTAAAGAGATATAAGCTAAAGAGATCCACTGTAGCGGATCAGCTTACAGAGTCCTGGTAGTATTGAGCGCATAAGTTGTAGATGCACTTACTTCACAACTTGACTTTGTGTTCATAGAAAACTCCTTTTAAATCCTGTGCTAGCCATAAAAATGCTACATTTCTAATAAAGAAATAGATATGATGTTTGTACCTGTGACAGGGGGAAAGCTTGATCCTCTGGCCTAAAGGTTGAGGCAGCTTGAAACCTGCCTCTGAGCCCCCTGAGAACTCCAGCTTCCACTGTCCATGCTCCATTGCCATCATATGCCAGTGGGGTATGCTAGACACCTTCATGTGGATGCAGCTACTAAAACTACGGTCGCACTTGGACGCTTCTGCTGCACCATTTTCTTTTCTTACTTGCCCTAGCTTTTAGCTGGAAAACGGAATGAATACCTCCCCTTGAATAGCTCAGTGGTTCGCCTCTTTGGATAAAGGCCAAGAAGATCCACCTCAGGCCTTTGACCAGGGAGGTAAAGAAGGGGGGTAAGAAGAGGTTGCATAATCAGGTAGTGCAACCTCAGAAGATGGAGATTTGGGATCAAGTAATCTATTGTGGCTCCTCCTGGGAACCTGTTTAACCCCATATTTTATTTATAAAGAGCCAGCAGCTGTTTGAGAGGCCCCTCTCTGCATGAATACCCTCCAGTTTTGAATCCAAATGGTTGTGCATTTTAAACATGTCTTTTGCACTTATGTGAAATTGATAACTTTGTAGTATACTATAGGTATGTATTGTTATATTGTGGAGCAGTTCTACACAATAGTAGTCTAGCGATATGATAACGGGCACTTTTTGTCTGTTAATTATTCCTAATAATACTAATTAGTGTTTAGTGTACTTATTCCCCGCAAGCCAGGGAGCTGGGGGTGAGGTTCGGCTGAATTCCTCCATGCCAGGGGATAAACATGTTAACTTAAGGGACACTCAGCTATCATTAAAGTGTATATAATGGCTGATGTGTCTTTTTAGCTTTCTGTTGTGTAGAGGTTTCTTGTGGATCTGTAGTCTTGATGATCTGGAATGTCTATGTAAAAATCTATCCATTTAAGCAGTGCTCATACTCTGCACATCTCATCACATCTCTTAGACATTGGCTTCAATGTAGCTTTTTAGCAGTCCCAGTCTAGAATCTATAACTGCATTTTTGGATTTAGTTTAGTCTCAAGCCACACGTTTACTACCACCTTAAAACCAACTATTATTCAATAATTTAGGAGAGGAACATATCATGAATTTCCGTCGTAGGGCATTCAACAGATGTCCCTGAGCATCCTCATGTCCTACATTTTAAAGGGGTAGACTGGACCACTATATTGTCATAAGGAACTAAGAGGAGGTTGGTTTAAAGAAGTGTCAGGTATCAGTATGAGTAATAGTTAGCACACTCATCTAAAAGTATAGTTGGAGAACTTTACAAGTTCCAATGCTCAATAATATTAAGCATTTAATAAATGCACTAACATGCCAATACTTGAAGACAACATGCCAATACTTGAAGACAAGTCAGTTTTGATGTTTATGAAATTTAAAATATACATAGTAGGAGGGCACAGACATCTATAAGTGTTTTTCCAAGATGGGGCATAGTCAAGGTCAAAGTGATATCTCTCCATTTTTATTTTCTGTGCATATTCTGAATACCTTTATATCAGGTATTTGTTTGAGAGGAAAAACAAAAAAGCTCTTCAGTGTGAATCATTAAGGTGCAACAGACTAGGTTTTGCAGGCATAAGATAGTTAATTACCCCCACATGCAGAGAAGTCTCTCTGTTTTTATAGCTTGTGGAATGTATTATATCTCAATTTTGACTCTCAGGGGGATAACGAGTAATTAACAATTAAATATGATTTCTGGAAAAAGGTTAATTATGGTTCTAGAATTTCAACACACCTCCCCTTCTGACTCCACGTGACTCAGGTGATCTTTGCACATTATAATGTAATCTCCTTTACACAATGCCTTTGCATGTCACTTAGCTCTATACGCTGCATTATGGGGGCTAGGTTGTCTCTTATTTGCAAAGGTTAATGACTATTAGCTCTGGAGGGCATAGTGGGGTTGTAATTCCATTGCAAAGAGTGAATTAGTTTAGATTATTACGTGACATCTCTTTATTTCAGGATAATGGCATAAACCCATGAAAAACTCACCTGAGATCTTCTGTGCACCATACAACGTAGAATTTTATTGGTCACGAGTTACATGTAGGATCCATTTTTGGTTTCTCCCATACATTGTACAATATGACACTATACAGAGTAATAAAATGTAGTTTATAGTATGTGATATAAAATCTCCTTCTCTTTACACATTACACTATGAGCTGTGACACATGATCAGACCAACTTATCATAAGGTAAAAATACCTTAGATTATGTTTAATAATTGCAGAGCTGGTTAAACATCTGAACCAATTATTATCACCAAGATTCTTATTTTCCTTTGTCAACATATTACTTTTGCATCTATTTCTCAGAAGTAGAAATCATGTCAAAATACCATAACCAAATGAATATTGAATGAGCACCGAAGGTTAAGAAGAACCTTTTCATGTATGCTAATAGATCATGTATATTTTATGTCTGTTTGATTCAAAGCCTGTGTATAATGTACTCCCCTATTTCTTTTGAAGTTGCTTTTTAATTGAGAAGTAAGGAGGTAGAAAAGGAAAATAATGTTAACAATAACAACAAAACCATGTGTAATGTTTCATACCACCTTTTGAGGAGCCTTTGTTGTAGAGGAAAATCACTGATAATTCAAACTTTGTTTTTACAATAGATGTGACTTGCATATTCACTATGTTACAGTCACAAAGGGAAGGTTTCTTCACAATTTTATATTGTAAAGGCCATGCTTAATAGCTTATGTGCACAGCATATACACTCACTTGCCACTTTATTAGATACACCTTGCTAGTGCGGGGTTGGACTCACTTTTGCCTTCAGAACCGCCTTCATTCTTCATGGCATACTTTCTACAAGGTACTGGAAACATTCCTCAGAAATCTTGGTCCATATGGACATGATGGCATCACGCAGTTGCCCATTCCACCACATCCCAAAGGTGCTCTATTGGATTGAGATCTGGTGATTGTGGAGGCCATTGGAGTACAGTGAACTCGTTGTCATGTTCAAGAAACCAGTTTGAGATGATGTGAGCTTTGTGGTATGGTGCATTATCCTGCTGCAAGTAGCCATCAGATCGGTACACTGTGGCCATAAAGGGATGGACATGGTCAGCAACAATACTCAGGTAGGCTGTCGCATAAATGATGATCAATTGGTACTAAGAGGTCCAAAGTGTACCAAGAAAATGTCCCCGACAACATTACACCACCAGCCTGAACTGTTGATACAAGGCAGGATGGATCCATGCTTTCATGTTGTTTACGTTTTTAAGGAATTTTCATCCACACAACTGCCGCTCGCTGGATATTTTCTCTTTTTCGGACCATTCTCTGTAAACCCTAGAGATGGTTGTGCGTGAAAATTCCAGTAGATCAGCAGCCCCAATGAGTTTATATAATAATACATTAATAATTTTGACTTTCATGGTGTGCCTGTTTGGGGGAAGATTTAATAAGATGCACAGATAACGTAATGATTTATAGGATGCAATTGTACAAGTGGGCCTACATCACTTAAAGAAATATTTACTGGTTTGCAATAACTAGATGTGCGCTGCTCTTGAGACTGACCAACACGTCTAGTACAATGTAAAATGTATTTATCTCTGAAGAGAATCATTCATTTGTGTACCTGCAGTAGTTTAAGACTTTAAATGCTTAAGGTATCTGGACAGATTGGTTTGTCATTTGTCTGTTAGATAAGCTAAAGTCAAACAGTCAAAGCCCATTGTGCCTTGGAGGTAATCATGTTACGTTATCCTGTTCACTGTCTATCACGAAGCATGGTTTGGACTTGATGTGAACAAAAGAGGAGGGTAACATTTTAACACAGTATTACTTTTGTTGTCTTGGAACCTGGTATACATTATTTTTAACCTGTATTTTTGTTCTATACAATTGAATCAGTTAAAGCTGTACCGTAGAGCCCACACCAAAGGCTGTATTTTAAAATATGGTACTTTGTAAGTACTTGGGAAAACTGATATATTTATGCTTTATATCAGTGGTGTAAGGGTCTTGTTACTCTTATACATACTTGCATAAACTTAACTATGATCATATTGATAGTCTCAAAAAATTTTGATTTTGTTTTGATTTGCTAAGAAAAACCATAAACCTCGTGTTTAGCTCCAATGAGCAAATTACACACACTATTTTGAAAGAATAGAACAGGGATTTGACCAGAAGAACATTGCCCTTTCCTATGTTGATTTTATCAAAAAAGTGTTGAATCGTCCTATTCAAACAGGGTTTGTGACTTTGTTCTGTGACATCTCCTGAGTGTTTAAACAAAGACGTTCTTCAAACGAGGCTCCTAAATCTGAATGTTCCATGTTGTTTGGAAGGTGATTTTTAGTCATAAATTGGCTTCTTCTTATTAACACAATTGTAAAGTTTTAATGTGTATCTGTCGACTCTGTGATCATTGTGAAGAAAAAAGAATCGCATTGCAATACTGCATACTGGTAGGGCCACATCATACAATGTCCTTGGTCCATCAGATGCAGAATATGTGACACATCTATATGTAAGCTCCTTTGAGCAGGGCCCTCCTCACCTGTTGTTTCTGTACGTCATATTGTTATGTTACATACTACTTGTTATGTCCTGTCTAACCGTTGTACAGTGCTGCGGAATTGATGGCACTATATAAAACATTAAATAATAATAATACGTAAAATATACCAGTCAAGGGGGCTAACATAACTAAGACAATACCACTGATGTAATAGTGTAAGGTTGAGACACTATTGTACCATGTGTACACATTTTGTAACATCTGAAAGACTTCAAGCAGAGGATTATCCAGGATAGGCCGCTGCACATAACCAGGAATCAGAAGAAGGGAGCATGTAGTCTTGGAGAACATTATTAGAAGACCAGCCTTGGGCAGCAGAACAACATTGCCTCTGGATATCGTCGTGATATGAATACATATATATTATTAACATTGAAGTTCTGATTGTCCCCATGTAGAATACGCCATGCAGCATGATTTTTCTCCATGTTGAGCATGTTACTGGAGCAGTCAATAGAGCTTCAATGAGATTCTTCACGGCCTGATAGTGGGACAGGAGAGTTTGCAGGTGTGGTTTCAACTCCCTAGATTTACTAAGCATTATAAAAAGGACCATCCCTTGCTTATTGCTCTACAAGGGCTGAGTTTGAATAAACCCTAAAGTGAGACCATGACAGCCTTATCCCTTGAGAGGGGTTGAGCTTACCATTGAGAGAGTATTTGATAGCATAAAAAATGCCATTTTGTATCTTAAATCATGATTTAATAAATTCAGCCCCATAGGATAAACATTAATTTATCTGTCGTCAAAACGTTTATTTGCTGTAACCCATTAGAAAAAGAATCCCTTGTGCAACTTTTACTTTTCTTGGATCTGGGCATGTAGTAGAAATGGCACATTTAATTCACTTCATTAATTACTTAAATTAAACGAACTGATGTGAACCTACACACAGGATCATCACAGCTGTTGTTTATACTTTAAAAAAAAACCTCTGATGTGATTACCTATGTGGCATAGTGTTAAATGCCGGCAGATGCGTGATTATAGCACATGGAACATTATCCCAAAATAATCAGAATCTTAATCACCGTAACCAAAAATCTTTAATTAAATTATGTTCTCCAAGATTTAGACAGAAAGCAGGCTTGATACACCATTTCCTATCATAAATAATTTATTGCATATGGCTATTGAGACAGCATCCAAGATCAATAAAGACTAAATACAATGCACTATTCTAGTTCAATTCGTGTTCCGTCTCCAGCAGCATCACATTGACCGTGTTATATATACACACCTCATGTACATAGGAAGACACTGCAAGATAAGTTAAGTCTCTTGTCATAACCACATTAGCAATAAATATATTTAACATTTTGATATTTTAAAACAATATGTACCCAGTAAAGAAAAGAAAACACTGTTTCATGACTGTTAAGATTACAATAGCAAAATATCTTAAATTTTGGGGGATCTCAGGGAAACATGTACAAAGCTTAAATATACATTGTGATGCTTCTGCAAAAAAACCTGTACATTTTGGTTGTATTTTGTAAACTAAATTTCAGATGTAAATATTGCATATGCCTGATGTGAAAATGTACAGCATGGATCTATATTTTAGTGTTTTGATTTGAATAGAATTCTATTAATAACATGACTATGGAATAATGTTACAGGAATTTGATTTTGTCAGATATATAGGTTCATATTTTCAGTATAAATTATTGTAGTCAGCAGGTAACAAGGTTCAGTGCCGTCATAGTTCTTACATAGCAAATATTCATTATACTTCATTTGGAGATTAAGCCAAAAATATATTTCAAAGTTCTGAAGTTCTTTACATCATATTTTATATATATTACTACAATATGCATGTTTTTCTAACAAGACCAAACTTTCAGTGGCCTATATGAAGCAAATAGTTCCCTTGCACACAAATATTCAACTACAAAAAGATAAATAGAAAAGAAAAAAAAAAAAGAAATATGAATTTACATTCATTTTTGTCTGATAATACAATCCATATTCATAAGACTTTCATTAGTGTAAGCAGGAAGACATGGTGTTGTTATTAGATATACGCATTTGTAAAATTCATAGGTCAAACCTATTCATAGGACGAAACTATTTTTGTTTATTCTTTCCTCTCTGGCCTTTGTATAAAAGTGCTCTCTGTATAGCCACAAGGACATTGTAAAGTTATAGGAAAACCATGGAAGTCTAAAGTGTGTATTAATTATCCTGCTCTAATCAGAGGCGAAGCATCTGAACATTTTTAAGCAGGATGTTCTCCCATTATGAGACCCAGGTATGGGTGTTTTATTTTATTATTATTATTTACAAAAACAGAACGATAAATAAAATTATGGTGTCTACTGCATTTGTTTGTTTGTTTTTTAACAAACTTATGATTCAAATCTCACCTTTACTTTGTTTCAAATACTGCATAACCAAAAGTCCATATAGCACAACAAGTGTATAATCTTATTATTTTTACCATTTAAAAATAATGCATCTCAAACAGGAATGTAGCATATGTTGTGACATTACAGCTACTGCCGTGGTCTACTGCGATCTTTTAAATATGACATGTTTGTTCAGCCAGGAAGAACCACGCCAATGGCCAGCCAGTTCAGTTCATAACTGTAATGGCACATTAAAATAAAACTGGGAACTCTATTATGCAGCGCACACATGGAGATTTTTTGGTTACGTGTTATGCGGCTAATTTTGTGGGGTTTTTTTATTATTATTATTATTTTTTTTTTTTAAATAGGTACCTTTAAAAAAAATAAAAAACATTTAAAGTACATTAAATTATCTGTGTCTACAAATACAAAATATTTTCTTGATAAAAGTGTACATATATTTTGAGTTATGTCGGTGATGCACATCACATTTAGTCTGCAATATGCATGTGTGTTTTATAAAGCTGCTAGTTACATTTTTGAGGCTCTTGCAGCACTTGGTTTAGCTGTGCAGTGCATGCAGCTTTCAAGAGAAAAAAAAAAGTTGCAATTGTTTTTTTTTTTCCTTTTTTGGTCCAATTTTTGAAAAAAAAAAAAAAAAAATGTACACCATCGTATGACCTTTTTAATGGAGCTGACTTTTATTTGATGCCTTAGGGTGACTATCTTTTTAGTAAACTTTGCAGCTAGCATCCGACAAAGCAGCAATGTCCTATTTTCAGGTTTAATAAGGCTGGAGATGATCTCCAGTAACTCGATTGCACGGTTACATTAAAACACACATCAGTCCATTGAATGCCAGGAGGTCTTCATTATCCCTCTGATGTCTCAAGAATAAAACACCATCTTGTCTTGCTTCATGTTGTTCACTGAGGTAGGACGAAGTGTACGTTAAGACGAAAATCTTTTAGGATGTCACTGCTTCATAAAAGTCTCCATGAATCTCCCAGCCAACAGTAGAATAAATTAAGGTTGGTGAAGGACATTGTCTTTTGTTATTTATGGACTTGAAAGAGTAAACCGGTTTCAAGTCGCGTGTCGCAATAGTAGAAAAATAATGCCAAACTGCACTGAGACAGGTTTCTGTCATGGTAGGACTCTTCATTGCCAGGTTCACCACAGTCTATACCTGAGCAGGAACCGTTCAAACCGCGTGAGCGAGAAGAATGAGACTTTAGCAGCATCTGGTCAAGAATGTAGGCCCAGGGTTCTTTTCTTTCTTTCTGTTGACATTCTAATTACCTCATTCATTCTGTAAGAGAAGGAAAAAGATCTCCTTAGTAAAAAAGCAATATTAGATAATACTTTCCTTAAGATGTATTTCCTAAAGGCAACATTGAACCAAACACTACTTGCTTCACTCTTACAGGAAAGAAAAAATAGGTATGGCTACCCTTTAATGGAAACGCTTTTTGGTCAGTCTTGGAGAAAAAAAGGACAGATGTACTCTTCAACAGTTAAACAAGTATTTGGTCTACATTTCTAGATGTGTCTGGTTTCATCTAATTATTCCAGGTGCTTACACAAGAGACTACGTATAGTTAGTCTTCCAGTGGAAAAGTAAAGACAAAAGAACATATAACCTTTTGAATACAATTAACATTGTACTGCATTGGGTTAAGGGTCATGCAACTCCACAGAAGCCTGCAGAGCATGCTGGTCTATTTACAGCGAGAAGGTTAGGATGACATGTTTGCAGCTTATGCTGAAAGGCATAATCCGGGTAGGGCAGTATTCCAAGCTTTTGTTTGTTTACAATGACAGAGAAGAGAGGCAGCTGTGCATTAATAGAAAAACATCCCAAAACAGTTCAAAATGTAGCACTATGGGAACATACAAAGGGGGAAAAGGTTTCTACTGAGAAAATATTTACTGAGCAAAAAATAACATTGATGTATTCCTTTCTACACATCCCAAACAAATACAATCTCCAAGAGGCAATGCTGTAAAAAAAAAAATATATATATATATACTCCCATGATTCCCGGTCACACTCTTGCTGCCAATGGCTGGCTGAGAATCGCGGATAGCAACCTGTATATTGATTTATAAGTAACCGAGGCTGAACTGTGCCTACTACAAATAACCAATATTATCCTTCCAATATCAGAGTAAAAGTATGGTCAAAGCAAGCATCTCGTGAAGACCAACCTCTCGTGGTAAATGCTTTATCTGCAGTATGCCAAAGTAGGAACAAAGCGCAAATGCTTCACTTCGATTAATGAATATCTACGATTAACAGAATCTATAGAGTATACTATTTTGATTGCCAAGTGGCAGCGTTGTTTTGCATGGAATGGGTTAAGGTGTTTCCCTCAGGTCTGAACACTAGCCTTTCCCTGTAACCCATCTGTCACACAAGATGAAGATAGGGAAACTCCAGCTTCCTCTTAGCTAAATGTGGATTTACCAAAGGAGTTTCTTATCCTCCTGCTGTCTATTTACATTACCTCCTATGGTGGCCCTCAAGTCAATCAGATATAAAGTTTACATCATTAGCACAGCTAATGACGTGGGGAAGGTCTTCAGCATCATCAGTCGAACGAATGCTGTGGCCTTTTGCAATGTGTACATACGCAGATTCCCACAAACAAAGACGAGCCAAGGAGGACTACATACGCAGATGGGTTCACGGACAGGAACTGTGCCATAATGCAAACGTGGACTTAATCTCCAGCAATAGACTCACACCCTTTAAAAACAAACGGCAAATACATTTAAAAAGGAAGCTATTGGTTTTAAAAAGAGCTGTTTAAAAGCACAGAATCCACAGTTGCATTTTTAATATTCCTAGTAATGATTTAGTTTAGAAGAAGAAAAAAAAAAAAAGAAATTAGATTTGACTATATTCGTGGTAATCATTTGTCTTGTCTATGGAGCCACTGCACAGACAGAGACATACTTTTGTTCTGATTCTTGTGGATAAAGTAACGTTTAATTAACACTTTTCCACTAACCGAGCACATGAAGAATGCTTTGACATTCACTGTCAGAACAGCATAGAAAACAGCCTTGGTCATAAATTCCATGGCTGTTAAAATACATAAGATTTTAAGATATACCAGCACAGGCCTGACTTTACTATCCTATCCGACTTTCATTTCCTAGCCAAACGCTGTGAGTATAATAATGCAACCAAATGCAAATACATCTGGAGAACAGTAAGCCATTTTCCGTGGTTATCCAAAAACCATAGAGGTGGCTAATGAATGGGTTTTTATGAGCAAGGTGCTTTTCAATACACCAAGATTGTAGACGTTAAGTTCATTTGAGGAGGATGCTCCTCACTTTTTGTTCCTGTCCAAAGTCTTACATCTTGATTGACGTTCTACACAGAACGGGTAAATCCTTGCTTGGCAATACATCTCACAAACCTGGACAGCACATTGCCACCAACGCTTTCTGTGAGCTTTACTTAATGTTTGAACATCATGTCAGGATGAAATTTATAGTTGTGTGATATAGCAGTAGCTGGTTGACAAACCCGGATTACTCTACAAGGATGACATCATATTCCGCTTACAGTGTGGTGCAAAGTCCAAGGCTGCAAAACGTGTCTAACACTTTTCTATGTTTCAAACATAGAAGTTGTAAAACTATGGAAAACTTTCTGTTAAAACACCGGACGCTGGGAATTTAATCAGTTCCTGTTTGTGAATGCTAAAATAAAAGTGAAATTCCAGTTTTTGGCAGCTATCCCACTATCAAGTATCACCAGAGAATTCTGTACGAAATGGAAATTATTTGTTTTTAATGGACTGCCAATTTCCTATAAAAAAAAATTAGATTTTTTTTTTTTTAGACCCCATCCCACAGTTACTGCACTGATTTATGGTGTGTTAATATAATACCAGTAAAGTGCGATCAACACGGGGTATATTTAGCTTCATGAGGTCTGTTTGGATCAGTTTAAAATATGTGAACCATACCAGTAAACATCATTATCCAGAGTTCCTGTTTGTTTGCTTTAGGTGCAAACGGAACATACCGGATGAGACATGTAAACGGAAGCTTTTCATTTACACAAGGAACAGGTGCAGAACGGGATGTAGAAGATACCCTGTAGTAACCTGCAAAGTACATAACGCTGTCGTCTGGCTCTGGTGCTCTCTTCACAGACCCTGTAAGATAACCAATCTCACACGCAAAGGAAACAAGCTGGGAACTAATCTTATTGAAAAGGTGACTCACCACCTAGTATTACCCACACAGTTCAAGTAAATTAATACCAAAAAAAAACCATACGAGCGCTATTGTGGTTGGAAATAAGCCACCTCATATGGACTAAACTGGCCATAGGGCAAAGCTGGTAAATGGCTACAGATTGTATGGTGCAAAAAGTTTGCAGGCTATTCGAACATTTCAACTCGTCTATACTGAGCATTACAAAAGGTCAACCTCAATGAGCTTCTCCTTTGAGACCTTCTAGACCTCTCACCGAACTATGCCCTTCTTTATGCATAGTGAAGTCAATGAGTTTAAATGTTCAACTCCCTAGCAAACTCTGTGTTTCGTGAACTCAGTCCACAAGCCTATCTCTAGCATGAAACTAATAAGAGCATGCCCTATTTGTCTTTACTACCTGCATTCCACGTGACAGTGACATTCCACGTTAAGAATATACAGGAAGTAAAGTAGTAACAATATGTCCTCAAAGAAGTTTTTTTTTTTTTAATGGGACTGGTAAATTGCAGTAAACTTTCCCTGTTAATACTGGTATCAGCCAGTTTGAAATTACACTAAAGCCCCCATCTTTGACCCTTTCCATTAAAACAAGCCGCTCAACAATGCTTAATCCAATGCGTCACATAATCCTCCTTAATACTTCAAAAACTCTGGGTGATTTTTTTTTTATTTAGCAAGAACATCTTGGCTTTCTTCAAGGAACTTTGAGTTCTATTACGATACCAATGAAATCCCAAAAATATATTTGGCACTGCTAGAGGACAAACCGTACTATGAGCTATAGATTAAGATGTGACCTACAATGTCATCACCATTGATTGACTGGTCATTGACCATCCGTTCGGCAGCACGCTTACGTATATTATATATATATATATATATATATATATATATATATATATACACATATACATACACACACATATACACGTAATGTATCATCGCAAAGGCAAAGGAGTCCTAGGTATATTGAGCCACTTGAACTGGCTGAATTGCAGTAGTCTGGTGTTTTTTTATGCATAATGCAATCATTAGACCATAGTTTTCCAGCTAGGGGTTTACAGCAAGGATGCCTTTCTGGGTTACAGTATTCAGCCTAAAAATCCTGCATAATTAACGTATCTGAATCTTGAACTGGATATATGAGTAAGATTATAGAGTACATACAACAACGTAAAAGTCAGCAGAATGTGAGCTAACTACAGTAGCTAGAACTGCATTTTAAGACACAGGACCCCCACATCCACCCAGTGTTTTTTATAGCAAGAGGATTACATGCTTTTAACCCTTTGAGACCAACGGGTGAAATTGGTAATGCAGCGTTCAGCCCTCAGATAGTTAAACCCTTTGAACCTGTTCAACAGGATCACACATTCCAGTCTAAAGGCATAGCTCTATCTACACATTCCCTTGACAAGAACTTTGGCCAAAGCCAAAAAAAAAAAAAATTAGGCTTTAGTTAAAATTGCATATTCTATTGCATCTGCTACATGATTAAAACAGACCTTGACACATGCTACAAAAATAGAAAGATAAGCCTCCCATGCAGTCAATGTGTGTTTATAATTAACAGGTAATACTTCTTTGGTTTTAAGTATATATAGTCAAGAGAAGAAAAAAAGAAAAGAAAAAAAACATTGAAGTATTATATAAATGCATCAACAATTTTCCAAGGTTAGGTTGAGTCAAATTTAATTCTAAGACGTGCTCTAAACTCAATTCCATTGTCGCCATTGTCTATCCAAAAGCAACAAAAAATTAGCCATTCCCTAGTTGAAGAAAACAAATCTTTTTGCCTATTTTGTACCGGGGCCGGGGGGCAGATGGCATGCAATCATTAGCCTATTGTCAACAGCAGCGCTGGGGTAGACTACTAGTGTGTCTTGCTTGTTGTGGCAGCTGCATGGCCTTGAAGCTGCCATCTGCCGAGGAAGGAAGTGTTCTTCTAAAAGACAAGGAGGAGGCTTATCAACAATCAACGTAGCACACGCCTTTCTTCATTGATAAATATTTCCTACCATGATCACATATAAATGTGGTATGGAGCAAACTTCTTCTCTGTGTAACCTAGAGCCCCTAATTGGGTTGAATATACAGAATTATAAGGGGAATTGGTAATGTGGCCATGGCAAAGGTCAGTGGAGCTATCTGAACCTTTGCTTTGTTCCTGTATCCGTTTCAGCAGCGAGAGGCATCTACAACTACCTGACAATAACACAGTGGGTTAACATTAGGCTCTTAACCCTTTGATCACCCAAGCAGAATGAAAGACGAAACAGAGTAACGCCAAAAAACGAGCCATAAAAAATACAAATCTGGGTCATAGTCAGAATTAACTTTTAAATTTAACTGATTCTGACCATGTGATCATAATGCTATAAATAAATCAGCCCCCCCCCCCCGATATGAAACACTAGAGCTGACATGCTATTGTTTTTAAGTTACTGGTGTACAAATAAAAAGGCCACACGCCGTGTAGCCCCTTGTTACTTGGCCTGCTGATGTATTATATTACACATCTGAGTCACGGCTCTTGTTTACAACGAACAGAGGGAGAGACACACAAAAGGGAGGTATACAATACGTTTCCTCTGAAATCCATACATGGGGCTCAGTCACACACACACTGACGCTGCAAAACACTGTTACAAAAGGCTTTTTTCTATCCTGTCTGGGAGAGATGTGCCCATTTGTCATGGTTGCTTATCATATCCAAGTATTTAAAAAAAAGCAGACTCATAAATCTTAATTTAGATTAATCTAAATATGAATCATCAATCTGTCAGCCTCTGTATAATATATTGTGGGTAAATGCTTTTACACGGCTGTAAAATTATTATAGAACTCCACGAAGGCGTTATTCTGTTTGTTCCGATTTGTACTTAAAATAACGAGCCCTTCTGAACACCGTGGTCCTTACATCTGCTCATACATAATGACTTGCATTGCAAAGCGGCACCTTCGGCCTCCTAATAAAACAGATTAGCTTGCTTCATTCAGACATGCACTGACCTTGAATACAATTTTGGCACTGTGCACATGCTGAGTTTCAACACCCACTCTAATCCGGAACTCATAGGCAAAGCCCGGGGTCTTTTAAGGGCAGCAGTCTCCTTCAACTCGGTGAGAGCTATTTATAATATCCCAGGGTTGTATTATACAGCAGTTTTAGTTAACTGTGAAGGCTTTTAGTGCTCTGTTTTGCTCCCAAAAACTCCAGCTGATATAATGTGTCTTTAAAATGCTTGATTTTTTGGTTTGAATGTTGATTTCTACCCCTAGTGAGAACCTCGAACTGAAAAAGCAGTTCATATGGATACAATGAAAAATAAGTATGTTAATTGACCTTCTGTACTGGCTGTTAACCATATGGCGGTGTTACATGGAGTCTTTGAAGTCCATACTTGCTTCATACAGCTCATGTAGTAGCCTCTTTGAAAGGCTGTTCATGTCGGGGCCAGCCTGCATTCCTAGCAAGTCAGCTTGGAGCATCTGCTTGTCAAATGCTAAATGAAAGTTATGAATCATACAGTGTAAAAATGTTTTCCACTTTCAGCATTTTCGCGCTTGAGAAATGCCATAAGCACGTTCGCATTCTTTCAAGGAACACCCAGAACTTTTACAGAACTCCAGCAACGGATCTCCAACCGAACAAGTCGGATTAAGTTTTATTACTTTGACTAGCGTCCGTATAATAACCAAAGATGGGCACAATATCTAAAATTATGCAATCACATGTTGTTCAACGAGATACTAACATCAAGACTTACCAATAGCCCACCAGTAAACATTAAGCTATGTGGCACAGCTTCTTACGAGCAGGCATAATTTACTTTCCAAATGTTCTTCAAGCTGTTTATATATGCAGAACGAGTGAATAAAACCCTCTATTGCTATCTTGAAAGTAAATCAGAAGCAATCGTCAAAGTAAGCACTTCCTGTGCCCTAAGCGACAACTGTTCCTGGTTTGCTTTAGAACAAACACGCCATTCAGCACAGACTAAAACTATTTTTCTTAAACGATTCAACAAATCTACCGAGTGACTATTGCAATTTAACAAAAAAAAAAAAATCTTTATGGTGCTTCAGGAAATATTAGATATTTAACTCTGGTGAACGTTTTGTACCAATAATTGCTTAACAACAAGGTCGAACAGCAAAGTGATTGTTGGGATCAAAAATGCTGCATTTAGAAAACCTGCCCAAGCAGTAGGTTCTAAGCGGTAATTTTGCAGTCTTTTAGAAAACTCTCACTATGTTCAGGCACTGTTTATTTAACATTTTGAGAGGAGGATAGACAGAAGACGTCGCAAACGCTGTGCCTCATTCTGCAAGCAGACAAATATCAATAATGTTTCTCCCTAATAAAAGAACACTATGTCTTGAAGGATTTTTTTTAAGAAAAATATTTATGCTAGTTGTGAGATATGGTGCGATGGGAATTTGGTTTTGTCCACTCCTGACATCACAGGTCCAACCCCAGGCCCCAAAGATTATGAGCAGAAGGATGGCAGAATAGGAACTCTGTATCAGAAAGCAATCTAGTCAATGTAGAAATGTTATACAAAAAAAAATGACTGTCCTGGACTGGTTTCAAGAACATTAGGTTATAATAAACTCTAAAACATGGTGAAATATCAAAGTATGATAACTACACTTATTAAATCTGTAATGAACAGTGCTATGAATGGTTTTCCTTATAGCTCCAAGGCACCAGGGGACTCCTTATTGGCTGCGGTTTCATCATGGTTCCTACAACTATCATAGTTGGAAAGCTTTAATTAACATGTAATGCTACAAAGAACACATACATATGCACCTTGGCCACCCAAGGGCATTTCGATGACTTGATTAATATGCACATAAAAAAAAAAAAACGCAATGCGGTTGGCAACCTAACGTTTTAGTGAGAGATACCGAAGCTCTGTGTTAAAGTGAATTTTTAAACACCCTCGCTTTAAATTCATTTTTATAGGTATGCTACTCAAAGTTGTATTACTCGGTTGATAGTACCTAATATAATAATCTCCATCTATTTTTCAGAATTTAAACAAAAAAAAACCCATGCTATGAAAAGAAAAGTATGCATTAATTCTCCATAAAAAAAAAACGAAAAAAAAAAAAAAACAGTGTACATTTCAGACTGACACAAGACGCCATGTAGACATACCAGAATCATCCTGCTTTAACAGGAGTGCGCTGGCTAAACCAGAGAGAGTAAGTTATCACTAATGTTAAGTAACCGATGCACTTGTGTAAGGCTGAAAATAACTAAGTCACATGCACAGATTATCATATGCACCCGAAGCTCCTGGCTGAATGAACTCACTGACAGAATCAGCAGGCTATTCCCTGGATTAAATCAACCAGAGCCAGAGCATGGTGCTAAGTACTTAAGGGGTTAAATAGCACATAAAACTATATGCTAGTTTATACTCTATGAGTATATGAGTTGGGACACACACACACACACACACACACACACACACACACACACACACATCTATGCTGTTCTAGATACTAATGAGAACTGATACTTTAACGTGAACCGGTATCAATGAAATGGGACACCCCGTACTATGTGTTTTTAGATTATTGTTATCAAGGAACAGAAATGAATTGTGCTTAATCAATAGGTGGTTCCATACCGTGAGTCTGTAAACAATACCAATCTTTTGTTGTAGGTTTTGTTTTCAAACCACCTAAAATAACATCACGCAGGTCCAAGGCGGCACCAGGTTGTACAGGATGAAAAACCGAGGGTAGGAACTCAAAAGGTGGTCATGCTTATCAAGGCAAAACCAAAGCTGTTGTGGTTTAGGTCCACACAGTATTAATGTAATTCACACTTGCTGGTATCTGAAGGGGTTAAGCATATTTTCCTGGGGTTTTTTTGCCCTGATTTGTCCATTTCTAAAGAATGCACGGCCTGAAACTCGTTCCAATATAAAGGTGCTATATAAGGGCATGTGGCTGAAATTATCTGATTCAAGATACCAATCTCCTTCCGAATGCCTAAAGGGGCAAAGGATATGGGATTATTGTGCCCAGTACAAAATGTTACAGGGCAAGATGCGAACACAAATTTATAACAAACTGTAGCAAAGACGCTATGAGCCAAATCAGCTGAGTTCACATTTCTTGGCAACGTTTCAACGCAGTTCAAGTGTGTCAGACTGCCATTTGTCATTAATTTGAATCTATGCTTTGTGTTTTCCAAATCCCTTGTAAATAATAAAACATCTATAAAAGATTCTAGTTTGTTGAAGCCCCCGTAATTCCATCTATTCACTTTCCCCCTTAACTATGCAGATGTTAAAGGAGTATGAAAAGGTAATATAACTGAGGTCTGACTGATTTTCTTCTCACAGAGTTTAAATGGTTCTATTACATCATATGTATAACCTAGACCTTGTGGTAAGTAAACCCAGTTAATGATTATGAAGGACCAAGCTCAGCAAGCTTCTGCTGCATGAAGAGCAAGATCCCCTATATTATGCACAGTTCAATCAGCAAGATGAGACTCCGTAATGATGATGATTGCTAGTGTTGGACCTTCAACATGAAAAGTAAGGCAAGTTAAACCAGATTTTTTCTGCAAACTCTCACTTTAGTGAAATCCGGTCGCTCTCTGGCTGAAAGTCCTTACTGCAAGCCAAGACATTACCTTCAGAGATTCTAGACAGAACTGGGGATGCCAGGCACCATGAGGATTATGTGCATAGGTTCTTGTCATTGAAACAAAGTCTTTCAAAGTATGTGTACAGTTGTCTCCCAGATGTTTTACCATACCAACAATCTACCATTAGATAATAACCAAGTATGATGAGAGTTAGACTTGAAACAAACATCTGGGGCACCATCTGGCCACCTCTCACTTTCACACGTCAATGGTGACCATGACTTCAGGGCTACGTCTCAGCGTACACTTACAGCAACAGCTAATATAAACCCAGATTTCAGTTTCAGCACTAAAGTATTAACTGTTCAAGCTAGTAAATATCAATACACATGCAATTGTTTCTTTTACTTTTTACTGATGCTTTAAGATACAATTTATAGCACAAAAAGGCTGCATTGATGGCTTGCACTAAGGCTTTTTGTTCTTGGTCACTAAGTTTTAACAAATCAATTTGACGCACATGACATAATTATGATTAATGAAGACAAGCATCATCGTTTATTTTTAAAGCACTGACATATCGTTTAGTGTCCTGCAAAGCAATCAATCATTTATGTTACTAACTTTTATTGTTCGAATGCTTTTACCACAAAAAAAGTTAGCCAATAATTGATTGAAAAGTCCATTCGCTGCACATACTTGCAGAAGGTCAAACAGTGGTGGTCTTGCCCAAAAAAGAACGGGTGTCAAAAAAAAAAATAAAAAAAAAAAAAAAAATATTATGCAGAATGACATATCCCCTTGGTGTGACTATATTCCCCCTTTAAATGTTGTTACAAAAAAAAAAACCATTATTTTAGTTAACATCATCTCGTTCAAGGAGGCCCTACCCTGTACCACATGTTCCACCATTTGAAATAGCCAGAAAGGGACTATTCTTTATAAATACATCCCTTCTGTTTATTTGCACATAATTGTGGCTTTTAGGGTTGTAGAACACTGTGGCACACTCAGATCTTGCAAACATTACGAGGGATATTTGCAGAGAAAAGAAGGTGGACTTGGGACAAGGCAACGGAAATCCCACACTGCTTGTTTTGGTTCTTCCCATATAACCACAAGTGGTTATTTAGCACATGTCTAAAAGATGGACATTGACTAGTCCACCTGCGGTGATCTTCACACTGAAGATTGTAAGGCCCGATGACAATAAACTTAATTCCAGGATCCTGTTGAGCATGGTCACAGTCTACTGCAACCAATAACTCTCAACATCAAATGCCAACTGTACATATGATTCCTATCCATAGCCTTTCAAGTCATCATAAAACTTTAAGAAGATTGCAAGCAGTCACACACACACATTCAGGCAAGGAGTAATCTATAGAGTCTAGAATGGTTTGCATAAGAATTGGAGTAAGTAGTCTGTTCAAAATGCATTCCACGTGGACAGGTGTTGCTTCTTAGTCACCATTTATTGTTATCCATATACATCAAATGCCTACAGGAGGTAATACAGGCAGTTAACCTCCAACAGAGTACTTACAGAGGCTTTTTAACTACTTTAAACAAGGATTTGTCTGGCTCGTGTTCCTGGAAAACTGTGACAAGGTATTGCAATTCTAATGGCAGCCTCATGAAATAAACTACATTGGAAATCTACCGCAAGCAAGGAAGGACCACCTCAGATATGATGGATCATACGTAATCACCATATCTCATCAGACTTGGAAAGTAGCCCGACTCCTATTGCATAAACAGAAGAGAGCAAAACATAAAAGACATTTTATTTTTGTTAAGATAAACAATTCTGATCTCCTCCCCATTCACAGCTAATCCTTAAAAGACTGAGTTGATCTCCTCAATAGTAGACCAAGGGAATCATAACAATTGAAAGCATTGCTGGCAAAACGTAAGAGGAAAAAAAAAAAACTTCTATACTGCAGAAAGAAAGCATTCATAAAACCCTTTGAAATGTGGGAACAATTAACAGGGTCATAATAAGATTGAAACTGGATGATTGTGCTAACTGGTTATCCGCACCTTAACATGCCCTAATCATATTCTGTTTATTTAACCTTTTAAATGCACATCCTCAAACAAAAGGGGATTATAGCACTTTCCGAGTCTACATGGAACTTACTCCAAATACATGAATTGCCTTATGTGTAACACAGCTTCATAAAAAGATTAAAAAAAAGTCCTCAACATGATGTGTTTGCCAAAGAACTTACAGGAACTGTTAAATGCACGCTGCATATTATTTCCACTGCTACTTGGACAAAGGGGACCTTATTTAACGTCGTCGCCTCCGGTCACAACTGCACTGGCTTTCCCAATCAGCTGTAATTATACAGCGATTAAAGCCGTGGCATGTGGTCTATAATGCATCTGTACATTCTAGCATATATTGTCACAAATACAATTCAGTTTGTGTATCAAACCCACACACACATTATATATATATATATATATATATATATATATATTTTAACACAAGTGATATGTTTGCACATGTAATGTAAACAATGCACTTAAATGCCATGTGTACAGATTTCTATGAGCAGAGGTGAGCGACCTCTGTGTCCTGTTATCCTATCAAAGCCAGTGATAAGGTTTGGGGCGAATGTTCTCTGCCCCCTTCTGGCTCAGGAAAAGAAAACGCTAAAAGTATGTGTTATTTTGTTATCTTTATAAGCATTCCACTTGATTTGTGGCGTACAGTAATAAAGTACAGCCAGTTTCAATGATAGCCTGTGTGATTGCTTTGACTATTAGAATTGAACACCTACCTGTAATGTACCCGTATGATAACTCTCCATATATTACTCACTGTGTATGCAAGCAGGTTGCATAACATGACAAAAATAGGTATCAAATATATGTAATACAGTGTTGCACAAAACAGAAAGAAGTGTGCATGCTAGATCACTGCTGCCCATGCAGGCCAGCAAAAGGTTTTGTTATATTCGTACTCACCTCTAACAGTGGTGGCACCCTTCATCCTATGGCCAAGGAAGTCAATGGTAGGATAAGATCCAATGTCCAGACTGGCAAGGCCCAAGGCAGGTAAGTGTCCTCTGGATGAGGCTTGTGTTAGGAGCAGCAGACTTCTCTCCTCAGGTGATAACTCAATGGCAATGTAGTTCAGACCATTCTGGAAGCCAGCTGAGGTCTCCCGGCACATAGGACTGCCACATTCAGCAGTCTCTGAAGTCTCTCCAGGCCTCAGTGACACATTCTCCACTGAAGCTGAGCTATGCCTCTTTGGACTATGTGCAAAGGAAGGAGATACAGGGGTCACTTGAGTGGTGGATGAGAAGGTCTCTGAACTGTGACGGCGACGGCCCCCTTGTGGATCTGCCCGTATGAGTTTAGCTCCCCGATTTGGGTCTGGAGGAGGACTGTGCAGACTAAATGCAGTAGGTATCTGTTCCATAAGCAAAGTCAAGTGCTGTACACCAGAACCAGAGTTTGCTCTAGGTAATGGTGCTGCCGACAGTGAAGATGCATTAGAAGGTGAGTCTGACTGTATCTTTCTGGGGCTCATTTCTGTGTAGTCTGAATTTGGATGTAATACAGAAGAAACTTTTGGCTTTGGAGATGGTGGCCCAAAGTCTAAGTTCATGTAGTCAGAGATTGGGGAGCGCTGGGTTTCCGAACTGGAAGAGGATGAAGCTGGACTGCTAGCAGTGGACAGTGGGACACAGTCTGATAAAGCAGTTGGTGTTTGTAAGGGTAGGGAATCTTGAGATCTTGTATCTCCAAAATAAATGTTAATATATTCCCCACCAGGAGGACTGGGTGGTTCTGGAGGGTGCTCACTCATGCTCGGTAAGATGCGCAAAGCAAGGCGTGAAGGTCGAGCAGCTCTACCGTGTGGCGATGAAGAAGCCGGGGACCTCATCATTACATAAGGTTCGGCCTCAGTAGTGCTTGGTAGCTGTAGTGATAATGTGTTATTAGCCTGGCAACAACAATTGTTTTTAGGCTGCATGAAGAAATAATCAGGGGGTGTTAAGGAAGTTAGTGGTTCAGCAGGGGATAGTCTGTTATGCACAGGTACTGGTCGTTCTTTGGGACCACACCACATCTTCATATAGCCATCTGGGGAATCTTCCTGAGAAGCATCAACAGATTCAGAACAACAGGTTCGAGGTTGCAGGATCTGCTGAGGAGCAGACACGCTGGCCGGGCTCATGGGCACATAATCTGTTGAAGAAGAAACTGTACCTGCCCTGTGGGCCATTGGCATGTACCCATCGTCCTTGTGCTGCCCGATCTTTACATCAGCATAGTCCTCTGGGTAGGGCTGGTACGTGGTTATCTTTGGAGAGGAGGGCTGAAGAGCTGGGCTTCCTTTGTAGGTGGCACGAATCAGGGTAGCCTCATCAAGAGAAGCAGAGGAGACTTGAGGAATTGCCACTCTTTGCCTTCCTGGTGTGGTCAGGGAGTATGTCCTCTTTCTCGGACACTTTTCAACACCAGAACCTTCAAGTCGACGTGCAACACACGAGCAGCTTCCTGGTAACTGTCTATCCATAGACATGTAACCATTCAGTTCCCCTGGGTGAGGTGGAGTGCCAGAAATAGAATCTGGGGTACCACTACGACAGCTCAGATATGCACGTGTCTGCTCTCCTGGGCTAGAGCTGTACTCATCCAAAGACATGAAACCTGTATCGCTGGGTGACCCAGAAGTAGAAGCATTGCAGCTAGATGGCCGTGGGGGAATTAATGGGTCAGAGGCAGAACCATGCCCACTACTACTGCCAGATGATAAGCTGATTGGACTGGCAGCAGTTGGTGGTGAGCGGGGAACAGGCATAGACATAGAACGGCTGTGTTGCAGGGGTCCTGGAGCTGGAACCAGTTTAATATGCCGTCCTCCCCAGCTGAGTGTGTGGGAACGGCTCAGAGGTGCACGTAACATGCTGGGGCTTAAGGGACTGCCTAAGGCTGCCTTGTTACTTAAATTATCACCCTCACTGGCAGTGCGGTTTCGTGAAGCAGAATTTGAGGCAGCACTAGTGGAGGACGACAGTGGAGTGTCTGTTCGTGTTCTCCGAGTAAGGCCAGTCTGGCTGGGTGGCAACTGATTGAGATGATGGCGCCTGCCGGGCACACTGATTGGGTTGGAACTAGAAGATTGGCTTTTACTTCTTGGTCTGAACTCTGACAGTTCCCTCATAGCTTTCATGGCTTCCAAAATGGTCTCGTGGATGCTTTGGGCCACCACGGTATCGTCGACCTGCATCCAGATCTCCCCGGGTCCAGTGGAAGCTGAACGACCGACCTCTACAAAAAAGTAGTTATCCGAATGGCCACAGCGTCGTATGTTCATTAACTGCAGCGTCACAGAAGGGGCATCGCTGTTAAGACGCACAAAGCTGATGCTGCGAGCAGACAAGCACAGTCTGTACACTCCAATCATACTCCGGATATGCCCCAGACCCCTAGGTTTTAGGTTTACTTGCCATATCTCTTTGTAAGCTGCATTGGCGGGGGTTATCAGTCCGTAGTTGGGGTCCTCTGTAAATGCCAGATGATGACTGCAACTATTGCTGCAGCTCCCGTTGCTGGGACAGCAGCATCCCCCGGTACCTGAACACACAGTCCCATCTTTTTCTCCTCTGCCCGTGCTGAGCAAGTCAGTGAGTGCTCGATACCAGCTTTCTTGCTCCTGCTCGCTATCTGCTGCCACAGCAAAATATTCATCCCTGGTGTAGAGAGCAATTAGGTACTTGTTCTTAGCATCTGCTCGCTTGTTGATGTTAAGACAGCTGTCTAGAGATATCACCCTCTTGGCTGCCGTCGATTTGCTCCTCCACTTCTTTTCATTCTCGTAATATTCTAGCCTGGCTGCAGGACAGCCTTCTCCAGGCTCCCGCAGCACAAAAAATCGTTTGTGGCCGTGTTTCTGTTTGCGTAGGTAACCGCATTTCTTTACATTGCTGCTGTTGTTATTGTTGTTGTTATTGTGGTTGTTTACATTAGATCCAGAGGGGAGAACCTGCTGCCCAGTAGTGGGGGGGCTGGCCATCCTCTTCTCACCTCCCAAAGTGGTGCCCCCCACCCCTCCTTGAATAGAGAGTTGCAATTGTGGGACACTAGAAAAATAAATTGGTGATTTTTTTCTTCCCCACCTATCCTTGTAAAAGAATAATAATAAAATAAAAAAATAACACGCACGCTTATGCAATGCGTAGTAGAATCCAAGTGGAAATTCCTGGGTGTCACAATTCCAGAGCACAATATGAATTCAGTACGGATTCTAGAGCTTCCCTCCTTCCCCAACTGCAAGGTGCATCGATACAGTAGAGTCTATATGAGATAGCGTTGCAGCGAAGGAGTCTTTTAAGGTAGAGCCGTTCTCCCACCGAAGAGCTGTATACACAAGCTGCAGCTGCGCAAGAGCGAAATCTTTCCCCAAAAAATATATATGAGGTGACAGACCTTGCAATGCTGCTTCCTCCAAAGAAACGGTCCAGCTGTAATAAATATACTGTACGTCCCGGGTGTTGTTTACTCCTCATAAGAATAGAAATAAATAGGTCCCGAGTGTGTGGCGTCTGGCCATGCTCCGCTCATCAGCTGCTATGCCCGCCGCAGGTACCGTACACTCAGGGACTCCTCTCTCGCTCGCGTCGGTAACCGTTTCACCAGTAAATAGCACATCGCATCCAGTGACTGAACTAAAGAAGCAAAACAACATGTGACGTACTAAGTTACCGACAGTAAAAAAAAAAAAAAACACACACACACATACACACGCATTGGCACGGGGGGAGGGCTAATGAGAAGGGGGCGCGTCTGCCTAGTAGGCGGCTGCGATTGGGTAGCAGAGAAAAAGAGGCGGTGGCCCTGCGCTGTATGGGGGGGTGAAGGGGGCGGGACGTCACGGTGCAGACAGGCGGCGCTCACGCAGTGGATCCCCTCCCTCCCAGATGACTACCTCCTACCCACCCCCCAACGGAGCTGTCAAGGTCCAGCTCGCGCGAACATTTCACGGGGCTTCTGCGCGTGTGTTTTTAGTCTCCTGTCTCAGGCGCCCTGTCATTGAAACAGCTGTTGTACTATAACTCCCATCAGGACGGCTGATAGGAATAGGTTTCCTAGATTAGAAAAATCTAATTTTAGATCATGCGATGATGCATAGAGCAGGGATAACACGTTGAAATGTTTTCTTCTTGTAGGGGGTAGTCCTTGATGCGTAGATACGTTGAGGCACCTCCCAGCAGAAGCAGTATAGCAGAGGCTAATACAGTGAGGGACAAGCATAAAGCTATCCTGAATCTAAGACGTGACTAAGTACTGATGAAGGTCTGAGTCTACAATGGGCTCTGGTCTGCTGTTAAATTCTATGTTTCAATTCTGCGACTCCACGTTGCTTACGTATCAGCATTGCAGTTGCAGTAGTATGTCCTGTCGCCTGTAATCACAAGACTAGCCTGCGTGGAAAAAAAATCACAGGGGCGGAAAGACCTTGCTTGTCAGTGTTGTGCCCCCTGCCCAGCAGATAAAGGGTTATTAACAGCAGCTGACATCCTTTGGGTGCGCAGGTTGCACATTCCTTGTCTGACTCGCTTGGCGCACAAACTGTTAATCAGGAATGTCTGATGTGTGTCTCCGCAGGCGGTCAGCACTTCTGGAGCTGCTGCTGCTGCTGCTGTGGATTTCAAAGGAAGCAGAACAGATGATTTCTGCTTACGCAACGCAGGACGCAGCTGGTGGATCGTCATCTGCCCGCAGTCCCCTATGGCAAAGGACCCTCTCCGTCTCTCGTAATGTCATAACGCTGGCTACTGTGCGTACTGGTCCGTTTGTTTACAAGCCGTCGGAATGTCTAAAGTCCGTATAGGTTGCCTTGATCATTCCAGGACCCTCTTTACCTAACGTATCGCTTTGCCTTAGTCTGTAAATTCTAGTTAAATACATACACTACAACTGAAACCCATTCTATCCCATATACCCGCCATCCCGGTGGCGTCAAATGTACGCAAGCGCTCGTCATGTCATTTTGGATGAGATCAGGGGAATTCTGCGTAAGAATGTGTCCGTTTATATGACTAGGCTGCCGTAGGATATTCACACGTTCCCCTAGCCTCCAAAGTACTGTACAAATATGCAATGGGATGTCAGATCGTAAATATATTTGTCATTCTGGGTGTGTGCGTACACTTTCTGCAGTGATTCATGTTTATACTGCAGAATAGATGTTTGCTCTGTTCGGACTTTGAATGGTTAAATTTTCCTCTTCTCCTAGGGATTTCTCTCCTCCTCTTAGGCAGCCCCTCCTCCGCGATCAGTTAAAAGGTAAGGGGAGCCTGCTGTACATTGTCATTAATCAAGGCTTGTTTTGTACCATCCTTTTACTCGGCAATACCACCCAGAGAGTAAAAGGACTGCTGGTATATTTCATCATCGAATTACTGTACATGTTGTTTTAATGGTAACCATGATCCGGGCTCGCATTAGCTGACATGGCATTGCGGTGCTGCAGGCATTCAGCTCTCCAAATATAAGCTTGCGATCAGGACCCTCTTTACCTAATGTATCCGTAGGACTTAGTCTGCCGGTTCTAGGTTTCTCATACCCTTGGAATATGGGTACGGCAAGGAGGGCTGCGTCAGTTGCTATAAAAATAAGATTTGCTATTCGCTAATGTCTCTGCAATTCAAGGGTTAAGCTTAAGCAATATTATATAAGGATTATTTTGATATGCAATGGGAGAAACTGAAGTCTCTAAACAAATGCCGAGGGGAGGCTCCCAGCTTGTTTACCAGGATCAAAAATGAGTCATACTCCTCCATGTAGATCTGTAATACTATGCACACCACCTCAAGGCAAGGAAGGGGGTTTTCTGGGTGTAATAATTTAGTGATAAGAATACATGGGCTAAGTTGCTGTTGACACATTATATATAGTGTTATTGTGCAGAGCACATTATTATTTTGTGTGTGTATGTATATATATATGTGTGTGTATGTGTATATATGAGTGTGTGTATGTGTATATATGAGTGTGAGCATATGTGTGTGTGTATGTATATATATATATATGAGTGTATGTGTATATATGAGTGTGTGCATGCATATTTGTGTATGTGTATATATGAGTGTGTGTATACGTGTGTATATATATATATATATATATATATATATACATACATATACATATATATATATAAATAACACGTTCATCTACAAGCTTTCTGTGTCATTCATATGTTTTATTCTAGTCATGGAAGTGACAAGGGAAGAATATGACACGCTAACCACTCATAATTCATAACTCGCACTAGGGGGTAATACATCAGCTGGTATTCCTCATTGAATGTTATTAACATTCATTTCTGTTTGTTTTCTCTTATTCTTCTAGGGACTCCTACTGAAGTCATCTGTTTTGAATGAGCGTGGTTTCCATAGTGCATCAAGGAGGACAGGCTTGGCTTTCATCTCCCACACACGGCAAACAATCATTCTGTTCCCTGTTAAGGCTCAGAACAGCATCAGCCCTCATCATCAAAACAAGCAACCCTGCCTTTTGCGTAGTAGATGAGTACGTATCGCCCACCCCCTCGAGAAACCCACAAGCGAAGGAGTGGGCTAGAATTCGTACCCACTCCTTATATGGCAGCGGTTACACGCAGGTCTCCGTACAAGGTTACTCTCTAATACACTGTATGGTTATGGAACGGTGTATTGAGTCAACTACCCAGAAGAGCTTGCACTTCACTGTGACCTCTAACAGCTGGCAAAGAACCGCTGTTGGAAATCCTAAAATAAGGGGGGGGGGGGAAGTATTTTTTTTCCACGACGTTTCTAAGCTCCAGAATGTTAATCTCTGTACGCAGGAATGTCGGCCTGTCACTTAGTTCCTGCTGGATTACGAAACAGTAGTATTGTCAGGTCTTTACGGGGCCATCCAGACATCATTTAGCTCCTATACCTACTATGAACATCATGAAACCACTTCCACACAAGACACATTGCATCTTTTAAAGTATACTAAAACGGTAGGTGACTATAATCGCTCTGGTGTTGTCATACGTGTTGATGTGCATCACAAACGATCGGTTCCTTAATCCTTTGAATGGAAATCTGCCTTTGTGGTCTAATATAATGCTGTCTTTCCAATTTTATGGTTATTTTCTGCAGAAGACAGGGTTATGAGTCCTAGATACCCTTCATCTTTGGTGAGATACAACGAGGGTTTAAGAATGATTGTACAATGCTACTTAAAGGCCACCCAGTTCTTATACTGTAATACTGTACCCTTAAAATCTGGAATAAAGTCCCAATTATCCACCCCACAAACCAACCAGTACACAGACAACTACATTTTGCGCAGTCGCTGTGTAATCCAAAATTCTCTTTCCATCGTGTCCAAGGAGGAAGCTGCGATGGCCCACGTCACCCTTAATGGCAGGACCAAAACAGCACTCACACCAGACATCATCCACCATTCCTGGCACTCAGGGCAAAGGTAGGACCTTCTGCAGAAAACTTCCATTCCCACAACAGTACTGACTTCCACACAAATACTGCTAGACCCAAGTCAAAACTACATTCAAACACATATATAAATATATATATATATATATATATACAGATTGTGCAGAAACATATTTACCTCTGGCGCTACCTTAGGCCTGACCCAGAGCAGCACCCTCAGCCGCCCACTCCATGTCACCATCCTCGGACGGGGAGCCAGGATATGATGTCATATCCCGGTGCTCCTCGTGAACGGACTCTGTAAGAGGCCTTTTCCAACGTGGCACAGGCCTTCAAAGTGTGAATGTTCTGGTTGGGGAGATCAGAGATTTCTCTTGTAACTGGCTCCATGGACAGCGGCCAAGAGGGCAGTCTGCTTGCCTTGTTGACTGCAGCCTGGAGTAACATTGTGATATCTGTATAATTATATAATGTAATGCAGATATCTCAGCAGGAAGAAAAATAAGTGAGAAAGATAATTCTTCCATGGAAAGTATTCAAATCCAAGTTTCATTGACAAATCCCGTAGTCTTAAAATATAATATATTTTTTAAATTTTAGTGAATTTTGTTTTCTTCACATTTCCAAATTTCTTTTCTTTTTTTGTTGTTTACAAAACTAGGATTTCTTTTACATCACATAGTGTTCTTCAGTTTGTCACAGACTCGGCTCATCTTTAATGTAAATGTCACCTTTGTGTACTCAACGCAGTCTTTGACACTGACAGTTGTTCATGTGAAATTGTATACCAGCTGGTGCCAGAAGTGTTGGAATGGTACGGCTTCCGATGGGAGCCTAGGCTGCCATTAAAAAAACCACATACCAAGCAGATTGTGTGTTACCATTAATAATAGCCTTGGCAGCACTAAACCTTATTTACTAGGATGGCCATGACTTCCTAACTAGTAGCCCTTTGCTCTTAACGTAACCCTAAAACATTTGTTAATAGATGAGCCCTGCAGAAACCCAGCACACTATTGTTTGTTGTCGCCTTTGTATCGAGAATTGTGTTAAGGCCTTTTTTTCAGCACCTAGCCCATTGAAGAGCTTGGAAATGAGATGTAATTGATTTGAAAGCCAGAGCATGGTTGTTTTTTTTAGTGCTAATGAGGAGGGCATACGAGGACATTATTGAGTAAGCCAGTTGTTTTTATTAATTTTATTAAAAGATCTTCACGACTACTGAGCATAAAACTCAAACTTTGTTTCAACTGTCACAGCACAGTTTCAACTGTCTTTGATTATATATATATATATATATATATGTGTGTGTGTGTGTCAAAGCTTATGGGTTTTAATTATATTTCCTTCTCAGAAGACAAATAGGCAATACAAAATGTAATGACTCTGTCTATCTAGGATTTCTACACTATGTTTTGAAGAGCGTCATCAGAGGGAGTTTTTGAAGATGTAATGTATAAAAACTGGGCTTTGATCACGTTATGTAATATGTGACTATTTATAAAGAAGAACATTGTGGTATTGTGTCTAAACCAACCAGTGTTCCTCCTGATTGCTTCATGATTAGCAGTTTGCCCCAGAATAGGGCTTCTACACATCCACTGTAGGGTAATGCTTTTTACAGTATTCTGTGAGTACTTTAATATGCATTTTTCCCAAAACAAAAATTACAAAATAAAACACTTATCTGACAAGAACTTCTTCCTCCATGATCTGGAATTTCTTGCCACTGATTGGCTGCTGGAAGCTGTCAATAATTGGCAGAAAAGTGCTTCTATTGAAATCAATGGGAGAACTTTCCACACATGGGAACAGTCCCAAGCACGCAGCCATCTCCTAGCCCAGGGGCGCCCAACCTGCGGCCCTCCAGCTGCTGCAGGACTACATCTCCCATAAGGCTCTTTCAGCTGGCTGAGGAGGATGGGAGATGTAGTCCTGCCGCAGGTTGGACACCCCTGCCCTAGCCAGTGCTAGAGCCGACCGGAGGCAAGTAAATCACATCCAGGGAGATATGTTCAGCGTTTAGCTAGTGGTGTGGAAAGGGGCAAATGCATATGCATTAAAGGGCAAATAATGGCCGGAGTGTCACTTAAAGGTCCATTTTGTATATTCACAATGATTTGGAGCTACCCTGGAGGAACCGGATTAAACATGAATGTATAGTTTGTTTTACTGGGGTGCATCGTCTTATATTATGTTAGAGTATTTGTTGTCTTACATGTTGTACAAGCAATATCCAGAATAAGGAAGGTATGAAAACATCCTAGATCAGAGAACAACACACCCTATACTTCAAAACAAGCCAAATCGGCGTTACAGCTTCGTAATCGTTAAGATATTTTTTTTCCGCATCTTACTCTTGGCTTGTTTTTTTTTTTTTTCTTTTGAACTGTTTGGCAGGTGTAGAACCTCTGTCTTGTTCGGGCATGCATGTTAAGTCAATTTAAACAAATATCATCAGAAAATCACAGAAGCAAAAGAACCTCGCCCCTCTCATTCATAAAATACACTGTTCTATAATGAATTTCAAAAAAAAAAAATGACATTTGTGATGATTGGTAAATGTAAGGCTTCAGCGCTCCTATACAATTTGCAATTATTCTCACAGTACCGAGTTGTGCTAGTAAAATAATATTACACATACATGTATGCAGTTATACATTTTAGAGCTGATTTTGCAGTTATTTATATGAAAAAGTGATTGCTTATAGGTTTTTTTTTTTTTTACTTTGATGGTCCAGTTCGCTGGTAGAAGAACAAATTGAATTTCTATTATTTTGTTACTAGATTCCTTAAGAATAACATTCCCATAACAGTCATTAAAATTTAATGTTAAAATTTTATTAAAAACTGGTGGTGTATTTATAAAAATACTTTGTGATGTATTAAGGTAATCCTGTTACTTTCCTGCCCCGTTGCTATGACATCCAGAGCAAGCCATTTTGGATTAAACTATTCAAAAATAAACCACCTGTGCTGGAAAACAGTAAGCATGATTTGTAAACAGGTAGAAGTTTTTTTTTATTTTTTTTTGCTTTAAATAAATAAAAAAAAACCCCAATAAGACTAACTTGAATTAGAAGCTGCAGCTAAGCTGTCACATGATACTTGAAGTGTCCCTTTCACTGGCACATCCAAGCTGGGTGCACATTATTGACAACAGGAATATATGTAATGTTTGGTAATTCTGTCACATATCATTATTCTACAAGTGCTATTTTAGGGGCTTCTATGAAGGAGCGCCGGCGTGGCTTGACCTTCTGGTGCTCTGTCATAAAAGCCCTGGCGGAAGTGCCAGGCAGCAGCAGAGGTTGTCTACGCGCATCGCACAGACATCCACCTGCTGCCCCCGCTAGACACCAGGTAAGTCTGGAATACGAGGGGCAAGTCTGGGGATGCATTGGTATATCTGGAGGGCAGAGTTGCATATCTGGGGGGTATAAGGCATATCTAGGGGGCGGAGTGGCATATCTAGGGGGTAGAGTGGCAAGCCTGGGACCAGATGTGCATAACTGGGGGGCAGGTTGGCAAATAAAAGGAAATAAAAACAAGAAATGCATTTTTCTCAATCAAGGTTTTAATAACATGAAAAAATAGTTTACATGTGAACTAATGTTTACTAGTAAAACGTTTTTCTATAGTTTAGTCTTATATTCAGGCTTTTTCTTTTTTTGTAAATAAATATTAAAATTTTGGGTAATTGTCTTATAATTGAGACAATACGGTATATAAGCAATTTAGCTAGAACACTACTTGGATAACATTTTGTTCTCTACCTAAAGATTAGTTCACCATTATCGAAATGACATCACCGCTGGGCCATAGCTAGAGCTGTAATTGAAGCAAAAATATATTGTGACAGAGGATAATATGTAGTTGGGCCATCCAGTCTGCACATTTTGAAACCTCATAGTCTCACTTATTTGTTTTTCAGGATAGCTTTATGCACATACCAAGCATTCTTGAACTCTTTTACTATGTAAGCAATTACTGTTTCTTCTGGAAGGCTATTCCAGTTATATGCAGTATTGTTGCAAGTTAACCCCTGGTCTTCTAAATCACGCCTTCTTCTTTTATAATGTCTTTTTTGAAAAGTCATTGGGTAATGGAGTTATTCATGCTGCTTCCTCTCATGTACGAAACAATTCCATTTGATCTCCCACCTGTCTTGAGAGGAGGTCCAACTAATCTGCATTACAATGGTATTTCTGAAAATAATAAAAATATATATATATATATATACCTTCCTCCTTTGAACATACAAACAACAGATGCCTTTGGGATTAGGTGAAAAATATCTTGTAAAAAAAATGTTTTATTCATTATGGCAAGTGTCTTCTATAAATATAATTAAATGCATGCTAAGTAAATGAATAAGATTAGGTTACAAAATATAAATGCCTTAATGACTCGGAGGGAGGTTTAATGTGGATTCAAACACAGCCTAATGAACAGTACATTCCGTTTTCAGAACATTTGCATATATCTGTTCAATAATTGAGTTAATTATAATGTAGTTCTCGTTAAAATTTTGACTTTCCAAGCCTACTATAAATTACTTTACTGTTTTGGAACCAAATCAGGTAGTTTCCCATAAGTTTATTTAGCAGCCACTGGTATGAATATCTATTTCAAAATTCTGTCCGCGGATATTGTTTTTATGGAGCTCCCACATGTGATTCTCTCACAAGCAACAGAAATTGTAGAGGAAACATGGAGTAGATGACCGCAGATGTTTCAAAGATTAAAGTATCTTCATAAATAGTCAAGGTGACTTGGATTCCAGCCACGATATGTTCTGCAGACATAGACAAGTACTGACACATTGTGTTGTCCATTTTGCTTAAGGATACAAACAATAAACTCAACAGTGGATAAGAATTATTCGGCCCATCTAGTCGGCCCATTTTTTCGGATGTAGAGACTCAGACCATAACCAGCTCTTGGTCTTGTCTTCCACAAATATAAAGTATTCACCAGGATGAATATGAATGCATCCAAAACTTTTCGATGGGGTGAAAAGGTCTATATTTTTTAGTTCACAATCTGCATTCAGGTTTCTCCAGTCAGGCATCTGTGATGTCCTTCAACTGCTAATTTCGTCTGTCTAGGGTCATCCAGCTGGACAAGACCCGTCTTGACACTTATCCTGTTAATAACTATGTCTCTTTATTTCCATGGACCGTCCCTGAGCTGCTAGTAATGGGGTATTTTATTTAAATACACAATGATTATAATTCTTATATTATTTTAAATAACCCTCTGCAGTAAAATAAACCATTTACGTATAAACAGAATCACAACACATTCACTTTTGATGCATTTATTCAATTATTAGCCTAAGAAGAGAGTCTCGCTTCATGCTTCTGTTAGTCGGACAGCCTCCAGATGGGAAGGCAGTTGTATTATTATATTGACATTATTATTATTACTTGCTGCTATAAAATATGACAACTTGCATTCAGAACTAATGTTAAAATGATTATCTTATGACATTACCTTTCAGAAACTCCGCAGTAGACATAGTTTTCTATGTCTCTATTATTTAATAGGTTATACAATTCTTTTTGATACGTTTACCATTAAGTATATACTTATTAAGCATAATGTGCAGTTTTCTATTTGTATTTATAGCTGTCACAACGTAACTGGAGGAGAATCCCAGTAGGAAGGCCAGATGTTAACCCAGACAAAGTCCTCAACAAAGTACAGAAAGATCCGGCAGCGGGTAGTCGAATAACAGGATTAGGTCTGGTCAGGCAGCAAACAGGAAAAGTCAAAATCAGACGGAGGTCTAGAGCCAAAGAAATCATTGGACAATAAATAGCAAGTAATCAGATGATAATCCAAAGAACTCAGCACTTTGGTACTAATTTCAATGGAGAAGGGTTAGCATCAAAAAAGTCACATTATGGTGTATGTGCATCATTAGCATATCTTACAGCTGCAGAACTGCAATCGCAGATCAACATTTTGATGTGGATGTTTTGGGTTCTGTTGCCAGCGTGAACAATAGTTAAATCACGAGCAGGAGCCACCCCGCATGAACATACTAGAGGGACTAGGAATGGTGAGCTAAACGACGTGCAATGTTGTAAGCGTCCTTAAAGAAGTGGGTGTTGTGGGATTTTTTGAAGGACCGAAGGCAGGAGGAAAGACAAATAGTCCGGGGGAGGGCATTCCAGAGGATAGGGCAGCCCTGAGAAATCTTGCAAGCGTGCATGAGAGCTAGAAATCAGAGGAGAGGACAGAAGGAGATGATCAGATGAGCGGAGAGACCGATTAGGAGTTTAATAAGAGATGAGTGATGAGATGTAAGTAAGGGAGACGCTGTGAAGGGCACTCCACCTATGATGTTGATAAGCGCACCTTGGACCCTTACCTGTACTATTGATTTTTCACCCTATTCTTAATCCTGGCCTTATGGTGAGTGGTGAAAGGGTATTTTTTTAATTTCCAGCTATGTGGCTGGGAAAAGGAATGGCATATCATCATTCACAAAGCGCTATTGTTTTTTTTTTTTCAGTGCATGGGTTGTTTGATTTCAGAATGAGTTAAGTGCCGAGGGCCACCAAATGCTACAGTGAAAGTGGGTCACTGAAGCATCTGCTTTAGTGGAGGGAGTGGGTTGTGTCACCACTGCCCCTTGAAGAAGATCCAGCCTAGGCTTTGGTCTGAGAGGTAAGGAGGAGGCTCAGCCTTTTTCGCTAAGATCAAGTGAGTACCTGATCATTTTGGATCACCAGCAACGTTTTTATTCACATTGGATGTACAGTAGACGACCGAAAGAGCTCAAGTACCTCGGGCTTCCAAAAACCAAAAAAAAAGCTGTGGGTTTTCGATTCAAAGTAAATAAAACCTTGAATTAAAAATATGCTGCATGTAAAGGTTGTTCTTTTCTGATAATGAACCATTATCAGTGGTTTCATAGGTAAGTAATCCCTCTTCACTCAGTCTTTCAGGGTCCTAAAAGACAGTGTTTTTAAAGATGCAACTTATTTTTTGCTAAATCCGTAAAACTATAGTAATACACGTGTTGATCCATTATAATACCTCTAAGCATTTTTTCAAGCTGGGGAACGAATGGTTGCATCTGTTTCCTAGTATTAAACAAAGGATAACGATACTTGGAAAAAGTTGAACTTGATAGGTATCATAGTTTCTCATTTTGAAGAGGTATTGAACTTAACCCTTATGGGAAAGATCTGATATTCTTTTCAGCTTGAGATTTTCTTTCTAAAGGACTATGATCTTGTCCTTTCATGATACAATTATTGACTTGGGATTGGCAGCTCAATACCAGCCTTTCATGTCTCTGTTGGACTGTACATGCGGTGAAGTAGCCTGTAGCATAGCCTCACCACAACTCTACCTGTGTATACCCTACGTCAGCAAGACCAGAGAAGACTACCTTGGCACTGATCCTCGGATATTTCCTGTTTATATCTAGTATGCAAAAAAATATACTCAATTTGCCGGAAAAAAAATGACAAATCTCTGCTTGTTTTTTTCCATTCGGGTTTATTTCAGGACATTATTCCATTTTTGTTTTGATCTGCTTCAATTTCAATTCCAGAAGTAGATTGAGCAAATGTGACATGAATTTACAATGAGATTGTCGTAAACCCACTGTGATACTATGCTGGTTCTTCAATAATGAACTTCAAATTGCATAAAATATATATACTTTTGGTAGAGTTATATTAAACAATGATTTTGAAGGTGTTTAAGAAATATATTATTGGATTATACATACAGGTACATTCTTTAGATTTCTTATGTTGTCCCGTAAATGAAATTTGCCACTATATGTACAGCATGTGTGTTAATAAATTATACTGCATTTCATGTACATTGTCGTATTCATCTATGTGCAGTTTTTTTCCATATGCATTGTTAGGTTAAGGTTGATTGTTCAAAGAACGGTGACGTCTATTTTATTGCATATATCAAAACAATTCTTCTCTTACTTATGTGGAATCATATTTTCCTGATAAAATTCATATGTGAGGCAGTAAACAAGATGCAGTAAAAGGGACGAGGGCACATAGGGTAAGAGAGCTGCAGTTTTCCGCTGGGATGCTCTGGCTTGAAGAATTGTATTTTTGTGTGTTTACTTGCTATTCTCCCGCAAGTGACTCTAGCGTAACAAGGTTTTTAGGAAGGATTTATACCCTGACTGGTTCCTATGCGCTTCTTAGTAACTGGAAAATTCTTACATTTGTAAAATGATCAGCAGGCTTTTTTATAGCGGTACATTAGATATATATTTGTTTTTTAGCATTCTGTTAGTGGAAGATCATGGAGAAGAACATGAGGACCAAAATTCTATAAGGGAACCCCTAGACTACCTCTTTGACATTTTAACCCCTCAATGACAAAGCTCGTACATGTACGTGCTCAAAATGCATTGTTTTCAATGGGTTTAGGGACCGCCCATTGTCCTTAAGGGGTTAAATATATATTTTAAAAATATTAGTAATCACCCACAAATAGGGATAGGCTGTTTTTCTTTTAAGTACTTGGAAACAGACCCTTTTCCCTCCTATTCACCGTTTGACAATCCACTTACACATATTAACACATAATTTGTACAGAATGCACTGCTCATTCATCGGTCATGATAACGACAAACAGATTCAGTAGATACAAGTGTAAATACTGTCACCGTGTACCTACAAGGCTTAATGTCAGGTGCTGTTAAATTGTGTTGTAGGACAATGACATCATCTTCCTGGATGATATTTTGTAGGATCACATAGTGACCTGTACTCATACCATGGGACTCCTTGGGTCATTGGAGCCTTGGTGCAGGATTTATTTGACCGATGATGAGCGCATATTAAAGTACATCCTAATGTATTTTTACATGTTCAAAAAACCATACCTGCCTGCTTATAAAAAAATTGTCTCCCTTCTCCCTGTCTTGCACCAGAATTGGCTCCATTAACAGGGCCAGATCATTTACTGACTGATGGGTGCTTTTAGGAAACAGCTGTTCTGTTAGAGTTCATCACATTTCACAAGAACAAATATGTCCAGTATCAATCTTCATATTTTCATGTCATCAGTTTCCATATTTCATGGGTAATAATGACTTGTTATGTTGAAGGAATCTCAATCTTCAGTTACTTGGTTATACGTTTCACAATTCACAACATTTACAGCATTTTGCTCCTATCACATAATTCTAAATGTAATGATCATTGATATTTCCTTCTAACAAAAGACATCCACTTGTTCTAAAAACACTAGCGTTAACTAGAACTGGTAAACTATTGTGTAATTTGGTGACATTACATGTTTCCCACTAAGCATATAAGATTACAGAATCACGCAAGCTTAGCGTCATGGCTTTTACTGAGCATCCCCCCAAACAACCATGCATATTAAAGTACTATGTAAGTACTTTAATATGTATTCTTCAACCTGAAAACAATAATAAATTAACCTAAGGAGAAGCTGAAGCTCCAATGAAATCAACTGGAGCACGTTCTGTGTATGCACACAGGGGGTCTCATAAGAGCCCTCTGGAACACTTGTATGAGCCAACTTTGGAGCTGGCTGGCAGCGAATATACCATATGGGTACAGTCACCAAACACATCTGCTACAAGCCAAGCAGGGAAAGAGGCAAAAAGGGGGGGGGGTTCTACACAATCCCTCCATGTGTTTGCGGGAGGGGTGCCCACTCGGCTATCATAAGTATTAAAGTGCATATGATGGCTAGAGTGTTCCCTTAAGGGTCAGTTGTCTTTATTGTCTAAGTCATTTGGCATTATGCTTAGGCACCTATTCCTGGCTCTTGAGACAAAAAGTCTCCAGCTTGGTAACTATAACAGGTACTTTCTTTCACGGTAAATGTCAAGCCCTTCAAGTGATGTTTGCGGTGAACTCAAATACTCACATTTTTGTTTATCTACAATCCATTTTCTTTGGGAAAACAATTCCCTTGTGTCTGCGTTTCATTGTTTTTCGTTTTTATCTGGAAAATATTACTTTAGATTTTCTGATGACTGAATAACCCATAAGAGAGAAAACACAGGCTAGGCTGTTCTGTCAACAACAATTTCGTACCAAAACAAAGTCATAAAGGAAAAAAAATCTTTAGTGCATTTCAGTAAACAGAAATGATGCTGTAATTATGTTTATTTTTTCAGTTCACTGGTTCAAACGTTATTTCCATATGTTAAAATGAAATAAAAGAGGTATGTGCATGATTACAGAAGAAAGATGACCTTCTTTTATGGAAAAAAACAAAAACAAATAATGCCTATTTTCCAAACCAGCCTTGCGCTTTCTAAACTTTCTACGGTGTTCTCCTCCCAATACAGGTGGAAAGAAAGAAGAAAATGGTAAATATGATATATTTATTGGTTAAATGAATTACAAACAATTGCACGCTTTCTAGACTACCTAGATCTCTTCTTCAGGCACAGTATATAATCGAAGATGAAGTTGTTCATAATGTAAAGGTATAAACTTCACCATATTTGCTCTTTCTTTCTACAGCTAACGCAGTGGGACGCTACTGGTAGAACACGAGGTCATCATCTAAAACTGGAGGGGCAGAGGCTTAGATTTAATGTAAGGAAGTTTCACGTTTACTGAAGTAAGGGAGTTTCAACATAAAGCTATCTTGAATCTAAGACATTACCAAGGGCAGGTTTAGGTCTGAATCATTACAACAGGAAAATGGGCAGATCAGATGGGCTGAATGGACCTTATCTCCTGCCAATACCTAAAAAAAAAAATATAAGAGAGATAAGCCTTTCCCTGATATAATGTGAAGTCAAAAACCTTTTGATATTATTCACTTCAACCATACCATTTAAGCTCTAGTGTGTCAACCAATCTTGGCTTAAAAGAAGAGTAGCCAAGAAAAGTGGTCATAATTGGGGCTTGGTTACAATGGCACATTTGTATCCTCAAATGAATAGCTTTATTCGGTGTATAAGGTCGAGGCTGATATTGTATTTGAGGTGAGCTTAACCAAAATCAATTCGTTTGGTTTCATTTCTGACACAATTTAGTTATACGTTAAAACAACAAAATACATTCCTGTTTAATTGCTGTCCCTCAGTGGTCATTGTATTACTCTAATCTACGGAATGAGCTGAAAGAAGAAGGAAATGGCGGCATTTACCTCATAATTCTTTTAAACATAGTTCAATGACACAACTGCTAAAAATATTCTGTGGACCCAAAGAAAGGTTCGTAAGCTGCTTACGTTCCCAGAGAATAGACCAAAGCAGTGACTGTGTTTATGGTAACTGAAAGACCTTCTCTGTCACATTCACATCTATGACTGTGTTCATGCCCTGTGGCCATATGCATTGTTATGCTTTTGTTTCCCCTATTACTAAAGGCTTTCTCAAGCCGTAGTACATTGACTTGGGATGGGGTCTTTGCTTCAAACAGCTCAGTAATTAAAGTGTTTGTCTCTGGAATTAACATATTACAACAATCACTTTTTTCTACATTAATTTTTTCCATTATTTTTCTATAAGTGAATAAGTTCACTCACAAATGATAAAATTGAATTAAAACAATTATTAGTTGGTTATGGTACGCAATCAAAAATGTATCGTTTTTTTTTATATATATCCTAAATCTTATGTGTGAAATTATAAAATGCGTTTCTCCAAAATCTCAGTATCCCAGTAAAATGCGCAAATATTCTAAAATGCATTTGCATTAAAAAAAAAAAATGATGGCATGGCATATCAAGAGAAGGGAGCGATAAATTACCCTTTAACATCTGGCAGCTTTTTGTATGTAAATCATTGCAATCATTGCCAGAGATTTTAGATACCCATCCCCCCCCACCCTTTGGAATCACATTCAGTAGCTGACGCGCATGGTTGAAATAAGTATTATTCATTTGTCATCTGGTATCTCCCCAACCACAACCAAAAGCCTAAAATCAACTGCCTGTAAAAATAAGAGGTTGGATCAGTGGTAATGAAGAAATATATTACACGCAGCATAACACCAATGCCAAAGTTGCATCAGAAGCAAGAAAAAAATATGTTGATTTACCCTGTCAATCTTAAACTTGAATATCTCTTGTGGAGAGCCCATGTTTGTGAAAATGTCAGCAATTTAATATAAATTGCAATGAATACAGCTAACTGGGGAATATAACACACGGTCCTAGCGTACGTTGCTTAATGTAGACCGTGTAGCTTTTTAGAACTTTGGCCCAGAAACGTTCTTTATAAATATTGTTCATTGTTTTCAAAACATTTTCTGTTTATGGTTTTTTTTTAAAGAAAATTTAGAGCACGGTTTGGATGGTTAAGGGAAGGCTTGTGTTTAGGGTAAGGTTATTGTTGACTTTTAAGAACACTAATACTAATGTAAGGAGAAGTGTATTGGTAGGTCTTCCAATCTTCGGTGAATGGGTCTATGCTTCCATAAATCAATTTACTACGGGGCTTCTTAACTTAAACAATGCTTATTTTTATGTCCAATAAAGATACCCGTTCTAACCAAGATGGGCCACACACATGGTCTATAGACATTACACTAAAAGCAGTTGCCCCCAGTGCACTTACTAGCCCAGGTCTTGATAAAAGTAAATGCAGGGGCTGCTCTATGTTTTAAGGGGCGCTAATCTATAATACAAATGATTATATAAGTAAAGTGAAAACTGGTTTCATGATAAATTCTAATCACCTATAAACTGGAACACATTGTACATAGATACCATGTTAATCCAGGGAGTAATCCATTTGTTATTTAAGGCTCAATTAGAGTTCCCTTGTTTCTTTATTCATAAATTGAGTAACCAGGAAAAAACCCGTACCTGTTTAGCTTATATGTCTTGTTAAGAAAAATTTGGAAATGGCTTCATTTGTCTAAGGTGGATCAAGCAGCAGGAGACAAAGAGATGTACGAGGGGTGTACTTCAAGGGCTTATGTCCTTTTCTTGCCTTAATTACTATGTAGAGCAGGTGATTACTGCCTGGCTCTGCGTTGCCTTTCATCTTCCTGATGAGATCACATTGTAATGCTGGGAATTCAGAAAACACTGAATAATTGACAAATATTTGTCATGTGCATGCTTACGTTACTGTTGTAAGTTATACGGGGAAAGTGCACTTTCCCTTAACATTTGAGCTTTGTTTATAGCCAAAATAAGAGTCTTAATGTAAACAGAGCTTTTTTTTGCAATAGGGCTTCAAAGCTTGAATATTCTGCTGGCAATGGTTTTTAAGAGTTATGGCAATCCAACCATTCAGGTGACTTTAATCAATTTAAAATGATAAGAAGAAAAAACATTTAAAAGGAGATTCTTTTACATTAGTTTTTATTTCTGGATTTCAAATCAGAGGCTATGGATTAATTTAGTGATGAAATACATATTAAACATTGCTTTGTAATGAATGCGTCCCATAGTTTTTCATCTTGATATAATAAACGCACGTGCAATGCCGACTTCTACTTGAAAATAATAAACACTAATAGTAATCTTACTGGCCTATAATTACAGCAGCTGCTTGTTGGCCCAAACCAGAAGAGACAATGGTGGCATTTATAGGGGTCTGTTGAGTCAGTGGCGTTATCTAAAAGCTACTTATAACCAGTTCAGTGTATGAGATTGGAAGACAAACTCTTTTTACTCTTTTTCACATATATAGAAGGTTACATATACCGTTTTTTTCCCCTAGCATTAGAACACATTGTCCAAAATGTGCTGTAACATGAGATATCCATCGTTCCTGACCTTGATAGACCTGGTATTATTGTCGCCGTAATGGAAAATATAGCTTAGCTTAGCATTTAACAAGAGGGCTTCAGACAACAAATTAGTACATAGGGTACATGAATAAATCTAAAGACGTTGGCAAAAATGAGTTTTGAAAAATGCTGAAAGCATGGAATTTGACACATATGTATATATGCATCAAAATGCTTATGTAACTGATCATGCAGCCTCTGACACCCCACCTTGTGTCCAACACCAGTGATGTTTAGATTGAGATTTGTAGGTCAAAGGAGCTGGTCTATTGGCAGTCCTACCGAGCAAAGGGAGATCTGCTCTAGCACACAGTCCACAGTATTGCGCACAGGACCTAGAGGTTTTTGACTGACAGTCCATTTGCAGCCACCCCCAACCCCCAATAGTCACCGTTCAGCGTCCTGGATTATTGGCTAATCATACCAGCTGTGTGCATGTGCCCTTCAGATATGTTCCTTCATTAATATCCTGGGTATGGACAATAACTCCGAATTTTTATTTGCTTGAATAAAAAAAACCATACTTTCTATGGTTGTGCAATACATCTTCCCTTCTGTTTTTTTTTCTTTTGTCCACATACTGATCTTAAGTGAAGCAGAGACAATCAACAAAAGGGGTAGAGAACAAAGAAAGGTCCCACCTCTACTATGGGATATAGGCTTATATAGAACACTAGAACCTGCATAATATATATCAGACATTATGTACAACTAACATCTAAGCAACATCCAACATCTGTGAGCAGCTTCTTTGCATTATTCGACTTGTCATTCTTTTTGACCCTCACACTTGGTTGGTTGTCTATATTACGTGACTATTGTGTAATCAAAACTTCCCATTTGCCGTATCATTTTGTTTGTAATGGTTCTGATATCTACATTCTCTGGCATGTTGTAACATATTATTTTACTGGAAAATTTTCTCCATCACACTCTTTCCATATCAATGGCAAAATATGATGTGAATGGTTTATTCATTATTCTGCGTTGCTTTGATGTCTCTCTTTTCTCCCATCCCCCATTTTCCAATGATGTTTATGAATGGCCAGTGCTTCCATATTGTATGTTTGGGTTTTTCATTTTCACGGCTTGTCATGCTAGATTAGAGACCTCCCTCTGATAGATGACATTATTTATGATCAGCACACTCTCTTTTTAAGCATTTAGACATAAATCCCGTTGCCTTTTCCAAAACGAAAAGACTAAGTGCATCCAGAAATTAGAATTTGAATTTTTTAATGAGCCACCCACAGTAAAGCCGCGTATTGTTATAATTGCATTTTTACAACATTGCAATAAATCAGATACTATGAATTTTTGGAAATACATGTGATTTTTGTTATTATGGGAAGGGTATGTTATTCTACATGCACTACAGGGGTTTGTATTTATACATTAGTTAGTTGTAAATTTACAAAAAAGGTTAGTTGGAAAGGTTTTCCTCTAGTGGAAAAACCCAATGGATTGGATGACCCAAGGGCAAGATGACTAATTACATAATTATATTTTATTTCGAAGCAGATTCCATAGCGCTATTGAAAATTAACAAGATTAAAATTGACAAAACACATTTACACCAATTTTTTTATTACTAGTGTCAGATTAAAAATGTTTTCAAAAATATTGTGCTGTTGTTCTTTTAAACACCTCTAGTTTTTGCATAATATAATGTTTCGAGGCAGCTGCGTATTAGCCATTTGTATGTGTTCTAGGTCTGTTATCTTAGCCCAATCTACTAACCTGACTCCTTATCATGCTTCCTGCAGTAAACAAAAAGACTAATCACTAGTCTGGGAAGGGACCGACTTCATTATCGTTGCCACAAAGAATCAGCTTAGTGTGGCATTGTGAGGAGCAGGGAAATTCACCCATAACATCACATTACTGACATCAATGGCAGCCTTTAAGTCTGCAGATGCAGATCATTTATTGCAACAAAATGAGATAAAACCAAGTTTTTGACAATGCTAACCTACATTACTGTATACAGCATTGTGTTTAATGCTTAAAGAAAATCCATGGGACTTCCCCTTTAATACATATTGGTGAAGAAGGAGAACAAGGTCCTGTTTACAGTCTGTTAAGGCTAGGGAGATTTTTGGCCACTAGGAGCAAATTTTTGCTTCATTTTTGACTTGCTTTTGCATATATATATATATATATATATATATATATATATATATAAAGCTGAACAATGTTTAACGGTTTAAATGAGAAAAACATTTGATTTGTGATTAAATTTGCTCTTTCCACGGCCCACGATCCATTGCACTAGTGTAAGTTGGTTTCTCAGAACACGCACTGCTGCCTGTACAGCATGTCCTGCTCTGGTTTATTGTCAAGCGTGTTTAAAAGACTGACACATGACACTGACATTTAAATAATTCATCTGAGTGCAGTCACCCAATTCCTGGCTCTCATGGGTAGAAAACCTTGGTGAAGACATCCTGTCAAATCCTGTCACTGTTTCCAAATGCTGGGTACTCTGTATGCCTTCTACTTCCCTCCCGATCATTCAGCCTAATAAATGAGCTCATTGCATTCTTGGCGATGGCCAGTATATCTAGGGACTCTAGCATGTCTAGTAATAATTTCCAGCCTCTCTTTTGGACAACCGTTGTGCATATGATTAGGTGCCACAGACGGGGTGGGACACCATTACATGATTTATGTGATGCAGTAAAACTTATGTTTTTTAGACAGACTGGGAGCCATAAAAAAGGCCCATTGGTCTGATATGTCTGGATCAAATCTGGCCACAACCAGTTGTGACCAACTAGGGCGATTATACAGCTGTTTTCCTACCCTGGTGATTCCATTGTCATGGCCGATTATTATAGGGTACCTTAACCATTTGATTACGGTTGGGGAAGTGACAGTTCCCATCTTGGATTGCAATCTAATAGTTAAGAGAACTACTAGATTATACTCTTATTTACACCAAGTACATAGTCATCAACATTGTCTTCCTCGACCATGGGACAAAGGGAGTGGGGCCACGCACTCTGCCTCATCCTGCAGCATCGAGCTCTAGGCTACCCGGTACAGAGAATGGGTAGTTAGGAGTTTGTTTACAAGTGTTTATGCCGTGTGTGTCTTAGACATATACAGTAAAAACGCAGAGGTGCCTGTCCACAGTGTAATGCACTGTGCATACACAATCATTTTATTCCAGGACAGACCCTATTTTGGCAGGACAGGACCCAAAAAATGGGACTGTCCTGGGAAATTTGGGACTGTTGGTAGATATGCCAGTAGATAATTCATTGTTAAAGTGTATGTTGCAGCCCTTTTTTATATACTATATATATATACAATATATATATATATATATATATATATATATATATATATATATATATATATACACACACACAATACACACAAGATAAAATTTAGAAGCAAACATAACTATGATCTGTGTGCATAGCCCCCACCCCCACCCAAGATTTATAATAATTTGTTTACAGAGAAATTTTATAGCTTTATAACACAAGGGGATTCATGAAACATTTGCAAAACTGCAACTGCAGCAATGATTTGTGACAAAGTTTTCAGGAATTCGACAATCAGGATGGGATTTCTGCCCCGCGACACTTTTATGTATCATGAGGTGCCAATCAGTTTATTAGGATTCCATTAAAAAAATTAGAAATCAAATTGCAATATATTCAAAACACATGCTTTTTTTCAAATTATGTGATTTAAGACATGTTGTATATTGACATGTTGTATATTTTGAAATGGAGTTTTTAGGGGAGTTTAAATAGGCATTTTCATTATCACAAGAAATCAATCAAACAGAATATCCACTAAAGGTTACAATCAATTCTCCAAACTCTTTGGAGAAGCCTTTTCTCCCATAGAGTAAAACCATTCACATGGCGTATATGTCAGAAATGATAAAAATCCTTAATTCCTAATTAATCTAATATGGCCAGAAAATAGATTCAATGAATCACTTTTGTGTTCTTTTTTTCACATAAGCCCGTTGGAGACAGGTTTTTAAACTGAGAATGATTACTTTTGGGCAAGACTAATGTCAAAGATCAAAGTTTGGAGGAGACGTTCCGGTACAGAATTTTAAAAGAAGAATTGCGATTGTTACAGTTGTATAGAAATGTTCATATTACCCGTGTGTACATCTTGTATTGTTGTGTGTTCTGTGGTAAGTCTATATCCCAAAGTTTTATATCTAGAATAAAACATGATTTATTGTTGGAGTATTTTGATATGTAAATGGGAGACAAGCAGCTGTCATGAAGTACTCCTGTGTGACCTTCGAAGAGCCTATGAATAGGTACTTGACAGACAACATATGAGTCATGCTTTGGACAAAAACAATTTGAGGAGCCAGTGTCTCTGTCCTTGACAAAGAGCCTTTGTTAATTTTTTTGTAGGCAAGTGTGAGAATTTTTTGTAGCAAATTGAGATATTTCACAGGTTTTTGAATTTAGTGACCCTCCAAATAAAGAGAAAGATGTAATTTTTGTTAAAAAAAGCTGATGCAGTTTAGTTGCATTAAACCTTGACGTTTTAAAATTAGCTGGGTTCATGTATATCTAGGTTATGTAATAAACAGCTGTTCCGTGTACATTTACTGCCAACTTTAATAATCATTAACACTGAGTGCCAGTTAGGTAAATTAGCAAGTCACATTGACAATGACACTATTAGGAAGTGCCATTAACGTAAGGCTATGGATCTTGACATTATTATTTTTTTATTCCTTAAGGGATAATTTACTAGTTGTCATCTCACAAAATTCTATTATATCCAAATTACTTAATAAAGTATAACGAAGAGAGAAATACATTTATTTGGTACTTCACATTAGACGATTAATACTTTCTTTACTCAATGTCATTTGCAATGTGCTGGAGCCAGTTGGGCACTGCAATTACAATGTATTTTCTGTAACTGGTGCGTAATGGATTAATAACTGGTATAGGCTGTTTGTTCTTTGAGTCTGCCTGTGAGTGGACTTGCTGTGGGTACTGCACAGAAGAATGCAAATCCAGAAACTACACTCACTGGCCACTTTATTAGGTACACCTTGCTAGTACCAGTTTGCCTTCAGAACCGCCTTCATTCTTCATGGCATACTTTCTGCAAGGTGCTGGAAACATTCCTCAGAGATTTTGGTCCATATGGACATGATGGCATCACGCAGTTGCTGCAGAATAGTCGGCTGCACATCCATGATGCGAATCTCCAGTTCCATCATATGCCAAAGGTCCTCTATTGGATTGAGATCTGGTGATTGTGGAGGCCATTGGAGTACAGCAAACTTATTGTCATGTTCAAGAAACCAGTTCGAGATGATGTGAGCTTTGTGACATGGTGCATTATCCTGCTGCAAGTAGCCATCAGAAGATGGGTACACTGTGATCATAAAGGGATGGACATGGTCAGCAACAATACTCAGGTAGGCTGTTGTGTTTAAATGATGCTCAATTGGTACTAAGTGGCCCAAAGTTTGCCAAGCCCATCTGCTTCATGGCTCGACGTGTTGTGCATTCATAGATGATATTCTGCATACCTTGGTTGTAACGAGTGGTTATTTGAGCTACTGTTCTATCATCTCAAACCAGTCTGCCCATTCTCCTCTGACCTCTGACATCAACAAGGCATTTTTGTCCACGCCACTGCCGCTCACTGAAAATTTCTCTCTTTTTTCTGACCATTCTCTGTAAGCCCTAGAGATGGTTGTGCGTGAAAATCCCAGTAGATCAGTGGTTTCTGAAATACCCAGACCAGCCCGTCTGGCACCAACAACCAAGCCACGTTCAAAGTCACTTAAATCCCCTTTTTCTCCATTCTGATGCTTGGTTTAAACTTCAGCAAGTTGTCTTGACTACTGTCACTAGCGGCTGGTCAGGAAGTGGATCCATGCTGCAGTACTTAGGAATGGCGGCCCCAAGCGGTGATGAGAAGCTACGCAAGACAGAGCAATGGAGACTCCAGGTAGAAGAACCGGTAACCAGGGGTCCCCAATAATACACGAACACGAAGATAAATTCAGGGAACAGGCAAACGGATAGTCGGGGTCATGAGCAAAGGTCAGGGCAGAATAGATGTGATTAAATGTGATTTTCTCAAATGGATTTAATGATGAATATAATTTATCTTGTTTTTTAGAAGTCCGTTGATTCATCTGTCCCTCCTTTCATTGTTGCCTCTGTCCTGCATCCGCTTCTACCTGGCAAGGCACAATACAACATTTCCTCTTTTTCTTGTATTTCAATGAATTAATAAATGTTTTCCAAAAATAAATGGATTTTTAATAAATATTTGCAGATATCCCTTGCCTAAGTGACTAGTTTTCAAAAAATGTCCTCACACATATCAATATGTTAAGAAACCTAATATTTGCCCCCTCTTTATCTGGAGATTTTTTTAACATTATTGAACTAGGTTTACATTTCAAGCTTTTATATTTGCTGAAACATATTCCACATTAAACAGAGGTAATAGACAGCTTCCCATGTTGTTATATTTAATGGGTTAATGTCAATGATTGTATATTATAGCGTATGTACTGTATGATTGTATTTAAAATATAAGGGTCAATGTGGTAACTGCCTATCTAGCTATAGATTTATTTAGATGACCACTTAAAATTGAGTGGCTTTTTCTATTAAAAACAATCATTTAGATATCTACGGAATATTGAGGAACAAGAGTCACCATGGGAATTCTTAATTTTATTTCCTTTTAGATCTGAAATAATTTAGTTAACTGACATGTCTCAGTTATTTCAAAATTATTTTATTACCAATTTCTTTTGAATTGGTAATTGTTTCTTAGGGGAATTTTTTTAAATTACCTTTGACCCTGGAAAAGACGGGGCTCCTTTAGTGTTTTCACACGCAGGCAATCCCAAGAGCAGTTCCAACTGCATAAACGGCTGGTATGTTCATTTCTACATTTGCCTGCAAAATATTTTTTTTTCGGATGTCTAAAACGTTGGCAGGATAAAAAAATATTATTATTTATTTATATATTATATATATTGTTATTTTGGTCTGGCCAAGGGCAGCATGGAAGGCAAATGCATCTCTGATTTCATTGGCAGAAGTAAATATGGTGTAATTATACAAAAAAGGCTGGAAATGAAATACCAATAATAAAATTAAACACAGACTATTCAGGGTTTTTTTCCCCCAGAAATCTATTGCAATAGAGTTTGTTAGAATAAAGTAAAATTATGATTTTATGTGTAATGGATTATGTCTGAACAATTCACTAACTGGCTATACCAATGGACATCTCGATGCACAGAACAGAATGTAAAAGAACAGAATGTTTTATGATAATCATGGGGATCAGTACAGTAATGGTGCAGGGTGAACTTTGAATAAAATTTTCTTTTCTTTACTACAGTAATGCTAAATCATCTTACAAATCTGCTTTGGTAATGCTTTACTTTTCCCCCAACTTTATATTATGTCCACCCTTTGCAATAACTTTGTAAGTAGTCTACACCATTGTGATCCAGCAACGGTACTGGTTTCCTTTACTTGCTCCACCTAGTGGTTGCACCATGTGTAGCCGTCGGTTATGACATCATATGAGAGCGTTGCGCTCAGTGGAGGGGAGTTAACCAACAAGTATCAAGGAAAAACAGATTCTCTGCTTCCTTAGCAGTCTTGTTAGTAGATGGCCTGCCCTTCTTACTGTTCCATTCTAGGCCTAAACACATCCCTCATCAATTCTATCTTAATTTTTGAGCGCAAGCCTGAGTGTGTTTTATTGCACATGTACTATAAAATATGATTATGATGAGTTCTCTATTGTATTAAGCTGTGCACTTAGACTAAGATGTTGCATATAAAGGGTAGTATGTAGGTAGTATTTTTTCCAAGTTTCACTGGCTTTTCCAGTTTGTTTGTTGTATGCTTATCATATTTGAATTAGAACTAAATGAAATTAACAACACTGGAATGTGTTATACAATTATTATTTATTGTTTTATATAGTGCCATCAAATTCAATAGCGCTGTACAATGCAACCTTTTAACATGAGATTTGGTAGATTAGTTGAGATGAGATCAAATAGAGTTGGAGCAACTGATTATTCATGTAAGTAGCTAGAACAGATACCTGATATAACCATAAGAATATGTCATTTCTCATCTTTTTCCATGATCTGATTGCTGGAAGCCATCAACCAGACAGATGCTGCAATGCACAGGTAGCTTTCTAAAGACTGGGAAAAGGATATAGCTTATGGAATAAATCATAAGCTCTCTGAGACCAGTATATAATTCCGTTATACCTGTATGTATTATATATGTATAAATCTGACAGCAGATTAATTCATTATGTACGTATGTAGCATATAGAAATTCATTATTTTGCTCTGTGTATCTTACCTGTATTTACTTCATACAATTTACACTAGCTGGTAGTCAGCTGAATGCTCCTTGGCAGCTGATCTGACAGGTAGATGGACACGGACTGCCCTGACCCATATCAAGTTATAAAACACGGCGACCTGTAGTCTTGTATTGTTACAGAAAAGGATGGATATTATGCCAAGCATCTGGCTTTCTCTCAGTAACGTGCTGACTCTTGTCATGTCACTATGTAATAATCCTAATATATGGTGACTTCACAGTAAATCACTTAAATTATGTGAGTATTACATTCAAATGTAGTTGAACAGGAATCAACTAAAGGTGTTTTATCAGTACATCAAACATAAGTGATCCTTGATTGTGTGCCTATAAGACGTGTAGGCTTTCCACGGCTACTTTTTGAAAATTATAGATAAGAAAATGTACAGCAAAGCAAAAAGTATTATAAATTGGTTAAAGGGGAACTACTGTCTGACCCAATCAGCAACACATGGCTACAATTGGGCAAGGATATATTAAAGGAGAGGGGTAATAAGGCAGATAATGGGAACATGAAGCTAGGGCGGCTTTTTCCCATTGGGTAATGAAGGTTTTGAATAAGTATATAATTATTACTTTAATATGTAAACACAATTAAAATGTTTTATACAAAATATAGATCTGTAATATGAATGATTTAGGCAAAGTGATATCCACTTTAAAATATTCTTAGAACTAACTAACATAAGCGCTCTTAGGTACAATAAAATTCCTTTTTGTTTAATATTTTATGAAATCAAAGCATGAATATATATATATATATATATATATATATAGTATATGGTATTTATAATAAGAGATCAAAAACATTCTATTTATGTGATAAAGGAAAACTTTAGATTTTAATTTTTTTTATTTTTTCTGATAATAGAACTGAGCTCCCTTTATGTGAAATAAAATCATATTACAAAGGGGAAGCCCTGGAGAAAACAGCATTTATAGTGCATGGCACTATAGAAAATTACCATAAGACTAGGTAATATATTTCTCATGAAAAGGATGGCCAGTGTTTTGCGTGTTTTTTTTAATAAAGAATGGCATATAGTGCTGAAGGGATTAACTCTGCCACCAAGAAGCAAATTTTACCTTAGAGGAACAACATGGGAAATATATCACTGGAAACAACCCTGTCCTGATCTATTTTTTTTTAATTAAATGTCAAATTTTGCTACCTTCACATTTTCTTAGGAAAAGGTTAGTTCTAGTTATAAGATGTAACACAAAGAAAAGGGAATCGGTGAGCTTTGAACCACAAGGGAAAAAAAAATCTTAAAGGTTTTTGTGTTCTTATTCACAAGTTTCATATAGATATTCTTGATGGAGAATTTTGTGTTTAGTGGTTATTACGGTAATTCTGACATACTGTTATGTACATGTTCCCCATGTACATAAGGAGGTGGGGGAGATTTAAAATATGAACACTGTGACATATAAATCCTAAACTAGTTTTCTACCAGACATTCTATGGCCTAGGTCAGCATGCCTTCCCTTTAATACTGTTGTAGGATCTTATGTTATGACATGTCAATAAAAAGGCAGATTTATGGAATTAAAAATTATAATTGCATAAATGTATATTTTTATACATGCACCTGTTCGGAATTAAATTAGCGTAGAAGAGATGTAGACACATCTTGGTTTCTGCCCTTTTTACACATTTCAGTGCATCCGAGTGAAATTTGCATTTTACATTGGTCTGTATTTATTTAATGTTCTCTACTACTTTGTTGACACGATTAAAATCAAATGGAAGTTGCGTGCATTGATTTATATACGTTGATTTATATATTTGCCAAATTTCCCTCTTTTCCTTATAAACTAAATTTCTCAGTCTGTAAAAAACATCTTTAAAATGGGGGTTCAAATGAAAATAACGTTTGTAATAAACTCAGCTTTTTGTATGCCCACAAATCTTCTTACCCTTAAATTGATTGTTATATACTTATTGAATCTATTAAAAAAATCAAATGATCCTCTTGGCAAATGTTGCTTTATCTAAATGCTGATTTTCCATATGTAAATATTAAGATTGCCGGAATTATACTCCAGAAAACAAAATCCAGAACACATACCTGGCTTTGTAGTATTAAGATACTAATGGGTTTAAAAAAAGCATAATAAAGGACAAAACCATGAACAATGAACCCCTTATAGTAGGTTATAGGTTAATGTCCTGTATATGTCCTGATAACTCTGATCCAAAGGTTGGTTCTGTGGATTTTCTGATCTCTTCCCTTTTGATCATTAACGATGATGACATTAATTCCGGGTTGCTTTGCACTTACTTGCCTTAGTAACATAAGATACAAGGTATTTTAAATGGTCTTGTCAGCCATAATAGGAGTACTTGCTATGATTGCGCTTTAAGATTATTCTCCTCAAGCTAATACATACAAATTGCTTCTTTATAGTTAACAGCTCAGATTGAAATGGAACGCTGGAATAATGTGCACTTGTATCTTTCTGCTACATTGACCTCCCACATGTATAATTACATTCAATATAACAGCACCTAATTGCAGTTTCCACAAAAAGGTTATATTTGAAGGGTGCCCACTATAGCATTATCTTGTAAAACATTTGATTTTAATGAACTCTTTATGCTAAGAAGACACGATTGTTCTAAAATAGTAAAATAAAAGTGGCGGTCATTGAGTGTTGTGTATGTTTACGAGCTTCCCGTTATGTTCATGATAAGTCTAAAAAAACAACTTTCCTATTCAGTGACTTTCCAAGAATCAAGAGATGCCTGATTACATTAGCACATTACTCACAAAATGAGCCCCCATATATCATTGCTTCACTTTTATGTTGACTGTCCTATTCGGACATCCCGAAATAAATTTGCCAATTACACATTTGTTATGGTGATTGAGCATCTTCTTAATAGTACTTTAATGGTTTTATTATTGTAGTGAGTGTGTTGTGTGCATTAAAGGGACAGCATAATAAACAAAGAATGTTTATTAAAGTACAAAGTGAGTACTTTAATATGCATTCTTTAAAAAAGGAAAATAAATAAATAAAAATAATAAGACGTACCTATCGTGCCCCAGAAGATGTGTTCATCCAAACACATCTTCTACACAGAAAATAGCTAGAAAGTTGACAATGCAATATATTCCACTAGTCCAGAGCACATAGATATCACATGTATGTGGTAGGTAAACTTTGCATAATAGGCCCCTAATTCATTAAAGTTTATAGTGCTTTCAGCATTTTTTACAGTTGAACAAGGAACGTGCACACCATGCTTTTCTATGTGATCTACTGCAAGCACAAATGTAATGGGAACAAAGAATTGTTGTTTTTTTCTGTACCTTTTCAGAAGTCAGGCAAATTGTGAGATGGATGGTGCACACTGGGCTACCTAGAATGGGTATGAAACATGTGTGATATGTGAGCATCACTCAATAACAAGAGACCACCAAATAATGAGTGTGAAAAGTGATTTCCACCTTTTTACTGTTTAGCCAGGGATGCACACCACAAGAATTAGGGGGCTACCCCTGAACTACCCCTAAACTGCCGCAAACTAAATATTCCTGTAAACCTTAAGATACCTCATTTAACTTTTATCTTGCACATGGGATGTTTTTTGCCAAAGTTATTTTCCCGGGCCTGTAGTTATTTACATTTTATTATTTAATCATGGATTATTGATTGTTCTCACTGATAAATGTCAGTGGGCTAAACATATAACTTACAAGTGATCTGATCTAACATTTTACATATTTTTGATTTAATTTTACAATATTCATTTTTAGTTTTTAACATTTTGAACCCTAAATCTGATCACTAAGTTGTGTCCTTTTAGGTCATGGATGATTGATCGGACTAAATAACCAGTGATCTAATCTTATCATGCCTACCATTATACACTAACTGTAACCTAACTATAACCTTACCACTTAACATCTTCACTATCCACTAACAGTACTCCAACACTACCCTTTACTTCCTTAACTCTGACCCCTAGATGAAATCACTAAACTGTTTCATCAGGTATTTGACTCTCCTTCTCCATAACCATACCAAAGAAATCTCCAGGTTTCTCCCAGAGAGTGCTGCTTCTCTGTTTCTCCGGGTCATAACATCTGGGTGCAGAAGCGAGGTCTAGGCATGCCCAGTCCCTATTTTCTTCCCACGACTATAGAAATTTAGGGTAGCAGTGTCCTTGTATGTGGATATGTGCGTCCACATAGACGGATGGCACTGCACACATATCCGGATAGTCGCACTATTGTGTGACCTATGCATTGGGCTCACCCAGCTATATTAACTGATAATGCATTCTATGTTTCAGTTACATGTGAATATGCATTGTCAAATAAGGAATATATTTATTTATTCTGACTTTATATATTCAGTAAGCAAAAAGCATACCGCAAAAAAAGATATTTGCATCTTTGTGTCCTTATAAAGTCAATTGAAATCCAATAGCAGATTTATATTTACATTTAAACCTTTTAAGTACAAGCAACAAACCTAAATATGCAAAGTGCACGTTATATATCATATAATCATGTGGCTTTAAACATGTGGGTACAAGACAAATATCTTCTTTTTATGTTGTTTTGCATGTTATGTACAAAAAAGGTACACAGAATTTCTCAGACATTTTGATAGAAATTCATTTTGAACTAACAAGTATGTTATTCAGCAGTGTCAAAAGAGCTATTCAGTCTCAAGATTTCCATTTTCCCTAAGTTGTTTAATACTAGCGCTATCCTGCAAATTTTCATCTATTTTGGAATTCCCCATACTTGTCAGTTTTAGCAAACGTTCCTTTGTCTTGGAATCAAAATAAGAGCAGTAAAGAATTTTGGCCTGGGTATTCATTTCAAGAAGTAATTTTATCTAACAAAAATAATTGTACTTAATAAGTGACATATTTCCCCAAGTATCTTGAAGTCTTATGATTTTTAAAATATGCATTCTTCTCCCTCGACCTGCAATCTTTTATGTAAGATTGCCAAATTATATGGCATCTCTCTTTACATAAAAGCCTGTCAGCATGGGAATTGTCAAAGAGCAATAATTTTTTAAATGTAGGTCCAATCATAGTACACTACGATTGGACAGTCTTCTGGCCAGAATTCCAGTTCTAAGCTGCTGATCACATATTGAACTGTGGTTTGGTGGTAGCGTTCATGTGTGGAGGTTAGTGTGACAGAAAAAGAGTCTGCGAGAGGTCTAAAAATGGTAGTCTGTGGCAGTCGTTAGGAATCAGGCACACAGAAGGAGACTAGAGAGAGAGAAAATTCTTTGCATGTCATTTTAATGGAAGGCATATTCTCTAGTACGGCGATGGCGAACCAATGGCACGTGTGCCACAAAGGGCACTCCAAGGCCTCTGTTGTGGCATGTGGCCAGGTTGCTGACTGACTGGTTGATTATTCATATTGGCCCTAAATAAAGGGAGTGCAAGGTCTGTTTATACAGACCTCTGCTTCACTGCAAGATGAAATACAAAAGCCAGATAACCACTCATGGAGAGCTATTTATCCTTAATGGGACCTATCAGCATGAGGTTAGACACTGGCTTAGTGCTTGAGGCTTAGAGCAATACGTGAAGACAAGAACAGCAAGCCTCTGGGCTTGTCTGGTGGTTACAGATTGGTGTTTATTAATGCCTCTTCTACCCCCTTAATTTTAGGTGGAGGGGTGATGGAAACCCCCACCACAACTTATCTTATGTGTGCTTCACATATTACTCTTAGCTTATTTTCTTTTTTTAATCTGCAGGCATTGTACAAGAGGTTTATTGGAGCTGCTTGTCTAGAGTGCCATTTTTGGGGTAGTGAAAGATGACAATTAATGTTGTCAGCATTTTGACTTTGCCTTACACTCACTCAGCCCAAGGTCAAAAGGATATTGGGATGGAGTGAAATATATATCTCTGGTACCTGCAATAATCACAGAGTTGGATTTTAATATTCCTTATATACTTTATTTAAAACAAGATTACAAAACCAAATAGTATTCATACCATTGTGACTTATGTCACAGAAGAGTAAAACCATAGAAATCACAAGCATACATTATTTTTCTAGTAATTTTTCAAGAAAACCATGCCATTTAACATCCGTCCATATGCTTATTCCAGATCCTTGACTGAGCAATGCCATTTCATTACTGAAATATGTAACACAAGCGCTATAATTTATACATTAAACATATGCAAATATAAAGCTCTGGTGATGAGGGCTTGTGTGAATATTTAAGGAAAATATATTCACTATTATTTGTAAGCTGATATATCCTACTTCAAAGGAAAATGTATGTGCGAACTGAATGTAAATTGCTCTAATTTTATTTAACACACACAACTAGCATGGGGCTGTGACAACATGATACGGGAAACCACAGTTTATGTATTGCAAAAGTTCAGAGAAATGCTTAGAAATTCACAGCATTGCCCTCTAGGAAACATTCCACTCTCCCAATTAGTATAATTTGAGCCGTGCAGTGAATTAAATGTACATTTTACATTACATCAATCTCATACTCATAGGGTTAAAATTAAATGAGGAACAGTTTGCAATAAGTGTAGTATCTTCCAAAAACTTGGATACTTAGAATCGGAACACATTTTATCCCATGGGAGGTGGAGCCAACCTCTGTATTTTTGCTATAGTTACATTTAGGTTACAGCCATACAAACCGATTTGTCTCACGCTGTCTTTTTAGTTATACTTTTTACTTACTTTGATTGTGGGCATGAGGTATTATACCGTTGAGCGTGTGGCATCTGTATTTTCATAGCCTCTGATCCATGAATGCCAATGGGGATCACAGCTCTCTACTTAGATTTCAAGTTGCATCAATGGTTACCGTAATGGTAAGCAGCCATATTGGCTGCCAGCTCCATGGACCTGATAAATGCTTCAATGTAGAGATCAGACTTTTTTTAAAATTTGAATTTACAAGGACCTAACAGTAGCTTCTCTTCTCCTCAGAAAGTTCCTCACGTAATCATGATGCACATAACTTTTATGGAAGGCTTGTGTGTAATCTTGTGTAAGACGGTAGGGAAGGGAAGGCTTAGCTGTCACTGTAGGGGTAAATAGAATGTGGGTCCATCTATTAAAGTGGAGGTTGTTTCTACCAATTAAGACCTAACACTAGTACTGCCTAGCATCCTAGTAGGTGCCACTCCTCTTCACTATAAACCCCACTTCACAAATAAGAAATTGGTATTACACCTAACCACTAAGTAGCTTTAGGGTTTGCTGTCCTTGGGCTCCCCATTGACATTGCCTCCAATGCCTATGTCACACCCGTGGCTCATTGGCTTCAGGCCTGCCCATGCCACACATGTGGCTCATTGGTTTGAATCCTGCTTATACCACACCTTTGGCTCGTTGGGTACATGTCTTCCTCTGCCTCACCTGCGGCTTGCTAGGTGATCATGGTCCTATATATTCTTGGGCATGCTCCTAGCTTCTGGCCCTACTTGCATCCAGAGGCTTTAGGTATTTCTGCTCATGAACTTGGATTTGACCCTTGGCGTGGATTTTAACACTTATGCCTACCAGTATACCTTTATATGCTGCGTGTTTGCAATAGTAATAACATATTTAGTCCTTAACTGCATCAGTGAGTGTCATATGTGTGTCAAAACATACAGCTGTTTTATCTAATGGTTTTGAGAATAAACTGAATGGTCCAAAGAAACACTTTGCACGGTCATTCCACGTAGGAATGTTGTCCATTACCTAATATATGCATTTGCACACTTACACTTATACACACATTCTCATGCTAACATATTCACCATTACACACGGTCATACATATACACACTCATACTAACACACATTCACTCTAACACACTCAGGTTGGACAAGCTCAACTTTGGACTGGACCATGTGATTTTTGTGGTCTCCAGCCTGATTGAAAAATCCAATAAATTAAATTGTATTAAATAGTTTAACGGGGCCCACATTGAAAAGTGCAGAAATACTGATGTACGTAGCAAGATTGCCTTTTGATAATAAAAATTTTAATGCTGCACTTACATAAATTAAAATAATACCCTCTTGTACTTTACCTCTAACCATTCCTCCAAACAGTCCCTGATTTCATGATGCAGTCCCAATTACCTGGGTAAATGCCTGCTTTTTCATGGGAAGCATGGGCCAGTTGGGGAGTTCCTTTGATCTCCTCTGACTGACCCAGGTAGATGAAAAAGCAATGGAGGTCTGTGCTTTTGTAGCACAGATCTCCCCTGCAGCTCCCACATGCCTCCTCATGACACTCATGTTGCGAGGTTTCTATTCAGGTAAGGTGGTCAGGTGGCCATGTCCCTATCCTCCCCACTTCTGGGACCAGCCCCCACTTCCATGACTGGTGACGCTTACCAGACACAGGTGTCCTGATTTTCCCGACACCTGATATGTTGGACAGTATGAGTAATTGTAAATACACCAGGACAAAAGTTCCTTTTGGCTATATTCAGTAGAATTAGATCAGGTAAACTAAGAGTACCAGAAAAGTTGGCTAATAATTGACATTACTCTGTCCAAGTTCAACAAAGGGAAATACCTTTTAACTGCCAAAAAATCAGGGTTGGTCAGAAATGAATTGATAAAGAAAACTCATATATTCAAATTGTTCTTTGTAAATATTTTCCAGCAAGAAGAATCATTACTGGAATTAATTATGTGGTTAAAAAACAAGAACTACTTAGATTATGAATCAGTTATTTCTAAAGATCTACAGGAACTGAAAAATATTTTGATTTAAATCCAAAGTAAAACCACTGAGTGTTAACAAAGCCAGAAAATATTATTATGATTGTAATTTCCAAGAAGAACCAGACTCTGGTTGGTACCACATGTTTATTTACACTGACATTATATTTTGGAATATTCTGTACACTGCCTACATGTATGCATTCAGACCTGAACAAACCTTTATAGAATGTAGCCAGGAAACAGTGCATTCATACAGACAGACAGACTGTAAACTCTTAGGTATCCTTGTGCATGATTATGTGTTTTACTCAAGTCTGTTTTGGAGTCACAAATAGACTACACTCCCCTGTGGTTGGCTTGACCCTCTGTAGCCAATGAGGGCCATGCCTGGGCCACTTTCTGAAGCAGAGCCTAAACTTGCCCCATAATGATAAGTAAAGGTGCACTACGGAGGGTGCAGGGCACCCAGGCACTTCAGTAACCCAAGTTCCCAGCGCGGTTAGGTAACACACATTACGAGGGAGGGTTGGAGGGGGCAGGAACGAGAATAAGAGAGAGCAGTGCAAGATACACTGATGATGCAAGAAGGAACTAGAGGGATAGCAGAGTGTGCGTGTGTATGTATTGTATATGGATGTTGTGACGGAACCCTCCATCACTGGGACCACTGGAGAGGCCTGACTGCCAGCCTCCTCCCTATTGACTATGTGCCCTGGGTTTGTAAAGACTTCTGTGGCTACCCCCAGCAGTATATCATCCCATCACTGGCTGAGGGGATTATCTCCAGCAGACAGCCAGAATCTGTAACAGGGACCCTTACGAAAAATTACTGCAGTTTTTTGGACATGAAAAAACTGCAATACTGCACATTTACTGCACTTGTACGTCATTATATTGCAAACCTACAGTTGTACTTCAATGCACTGCAGCTTTATTGCATTTGTACTTCCTTACAAAAATAACTGCAGTAAAACTGCAGTACAGTGAAGTACAAATGCAGTAATACAGCAGTAAAAGTGCAGTATTGCAGTTTTTTCATGTCCAAAAAAACTGCAGTATTACTTCAGAAAAAACTGCAGTAATTTTTCGTAAGGGGAGTGACCACCATTGTTTCAGTTTATTATCAGATCCCCCCACCCCATGGTGCATTAATGTGTTGTATGAGTCCTCCACTACAGACATTTACCCCGGCCATCCCTGGAACTGGTTTTGGCCAGCAATAGATAGTGGAGGTTGGGCAATTAAGGGGGCGGTTTGTGTCCCAATGTCTTATTTTATGCTAATGTGTGTTTTGCTGGATATATCCAGTGCTGTGTGTGAGAAATAAATCAGTCTTCGTTTGGTTTTACCCTACACTGAGTCTCGGCTAGTGACTGGGGAACCGGGGAAAGTGTGTTGTCCCAGGCTAAGGGAGCACAAGACAGCGGAGGTAGTCGGTCGGACTAGCCAGCTCCGTGACAGATATGTAGTGTTAAAGTGACTTTGTGCATGGTGTTAGTGTATGGTGTTGGAGAGTGTGTATATGTTAATGCAAATATATGGTGTTTGAGCTAGCGAATGTATGCATTTTTGAGTAGATAATGTAGTGTATGCCAGGATCCCACCCTGCCTGCCTGGATTATGTAATATCAATGCTTACTGTATGGGCCTTTACACTGAAGTGTATTCAGCTTTTGCTGTTTCTCTACTTCCTGGCCCTGTGCTGTTCCGTGTTGGATTCTTCCTGTTTTGACCCTGCTTGTCCTGACCTTGCTCTTGGCTCCTGAATTGGCTCTTACTCGTTATCTCCTGGTACTCACCTGGCTTGCCTGACCACATCTGCCCTGTCCAAAGGCTTTCCAGCCGTGTGCCCTGTCCGAGGGCTTTGTGGTTGTATTGCCAGTCAAGACCTAATCCTGTGTTCTACTTACTTGTCTTGTCAGCTTACTACATATTTGTCCAGCCTCTTGTGTCTTTACTTGCCTGTCTGTACCTACCTACCTACCAGTCATCGTGGGGTACAGACAGAGCCCTTGGTATCCGCTGCAACTGGGCTCCTACCCAACCTGCTTGCCAGAGTCCTGACAGTGTGTTACTTTATGGTGTTAGCATGTGTGTAAGCTATATGGTGTTAGTGAATGTTGTTAGAGTGAACAAGTGTTACAGCGAGTCTGCATGTGTGAATTAGTCACAAAGGTGGTGTCGCCAAAGATACTTCTATGATCGCACCCAGGCCCTACTAACCCTAGACTTACCCTTGATGGTAAGGTCTTTGTGGTTGGGAGCACTCGTAATAATGACATGTGCATTTTACAATAAAATATGATTAAAAATCATATTATGTTTATCATAGTAAGTGCGTCTTGTGCATTTCATTTCTGTGTCTAATGGTTTATCTTGCTTGACCATGCAACCAGAAAGACCTAATCCAGAATATGCAGTGTGTATTTGTATTGTCATTGACATAGTAATACAATTTGCTTAGTGAGGTTGCCTGAGCAGTCCTAATGAAATCAATGGCGTGGATAATAATGAATATAACGTTGTCTAATTACAGTTGGATTAAGTAAGTATTGTATGGTTAGTGAGTTAGGTACACTAGCTTAACAAGATAATTGCCATGATTTTTCTTCTGATATATTGATTCTCACTGTAGAATGTAATAAGTATTGAATGTGTAATATTTATTTTTATTATAGGAGAAGTGAGATTTACACTAACAATTACCCAAGGTTTATAATCAGCCTACTTTCTGTTGATACGATGACAGTATGACAGTTTTTTGTCAATGTGGAACATAAAGAAACAGTTAAATGTATTACTGATAGCAGAGCCAGACCACCAATCTGATTCATTAGCAGATGCTTGGTGGGCCAGTGGCCTGTAGGGCAGCGTACTTACCAATAATACTACTCCGGTGGCAGATCAATCACAAGTGACTTGAACAGTCACAAAATACACGTTCCTGGAAATGCAATCAAAAAAGAAGTACCGCACACTTCAGTATGCAATTAAGGTGCACTAATGCTACCAATATTTATTATTATGTACTCCAAACAAAAAAGGAGTGTGTGCCCCTTTATCAATATTCTGACCTCTGGCCGTGGCCCTCAGAAACTTATCAGCAAAAAGAACCTCCCCTACGTCTGCTTCTATTATCCTTAATGGCCATCACTTGGAACTAGTGTTTGCTTACGGGAGAAAGTTAACCTTTGCCATGCTGGTTAGCAAGTCAGACAGAGGCAAGCACAATAGAAAATTAACTAGTGATAAGAGTCTCCGTCACAGGCTGGATCTCTGTCTCTGCATTTGCACATCCCTCAAGAATCAACTTCATTGTTGAAAGCCTTCTTGTATTTTTTAGATACATTTGTATCAAATTGTGAAACAAAAATTAGTAATAATGTGATTACTTGATTATATATGCACCATATAAACGACACTATTCTGCATTGCATTGCAATACAGGCACATACTAAAACTAAAGGGTAAATTAGCCAGCTTTTTAACAGTATATTCAAACTGTCTACGTTTTTCCATGCCTACATTTTGATTCTCTAGAAAATATTACTAAAATATTTTATTTTTAATGTGAAGCCTACTGAACTGCTTAGGGACAGAGGCTTCCATTGGGTTTCATTGTAGCATTTTTCGCAGTCATACTGCAGATTCTATATGTTAAAGATTCAATTTCAGACATTTCATGACCTTATTGCATGGAATTAAATATGTTAAAAAGCACTCCAGCAAGGAGGACACAGATAGACCTAGATAGATAGCTAGATAGATAGATAGATAGATAGATAGATAGATAGATAGATAGATAGATAGATACATCAAAGTACTTAAACGATATTGAGTGCTGTGAGAAGTGAAGAAATGAAATATATATCTTAAGAGTGCCTACTGGAGGAGAACATTTGAACACTGTGTACTGTGTACTGGTACAGAGTTTTAGGAATACTGCTATGGGGATGATGTACCGCTTATTAATCCTAAATCCTAATGTCTCTCATTTCATTCATGATGAACACAATAATACTTTACTTAAGTGGCATGAAATACAAGTGTTTGAGGTATCGTTACTTGGCCAGACTCTGGAAAATTCTTGATCCTTATGTGCTCTGGACTTGTTTTTTTCCTTATTTTGCCAGCACATAATTACATGACCTCTATTCTTTTAGTCCCTGGTACTGTCAGGCAACTCAAAACACACTCTCACTAATACAACTAGCTCCATTTACCAAAACACATGGTTACTGAACTTGGAATCACTCCATTTGTGTGTACAAAGAAGTACACTGATGATTCTGGGTAGCAGGTGTCACGGTCCCGGATCCCGTTACCAGACGACAGTTACCCGAGATGGAACGCGGTTAGCGTTCCTGCCGCCGGCACGGGAGGCAGAAGGATGGGTCTGGGGGTCCCACTACGGGTGAGCAAAGAGCTACCCGTCAACGCAGGAATCCCCAGAGGAAGAAAATTACCTGTTCTCCTGTCGCTGGGGACTCTGGGCAGCAGCTGGAGCCGCAGATTTGATGGACGGCTGGAGGTCCGGGCATGGCGTAGGAGGCGGGGTCCAGAGCAGGCGCCAGATTAAAAAATCCGGAAAAGCTTCTCCCTAGCACACTGTTGCGGTCCATTACAGTGTATTGTTGCCTGCCTGACTACTCTCTGCTTAGTGATTCTGCACCTCTGCCTGTATCATGCGGCTCGTCTGACTTCCTGCATTGTGTTTTGACCCCTGGCTTGTACGACTACCCTTTTTGTGTACCGACCCAGCTGTCCTGACCATCCTGCTCAAGTTGAAACCTTCCGTGCTATGCTGCCTGTGTGTATCCTGCCTGAAGCTGTACCTATACCTTGCTACATTAACTCAGTACCTATATAACCTGCCTGCACTAAGGCCTCCTTGCTGTTGGGATCATCTAAATCCTGGATTATTTCTACTAAGGGCTCCTCTCTTGGTAGCGGTATTCTGGGCAGAAGAACGTCCGCTGTGAGTGCCTCAAGTGTGGGCGGACGTGACAGCAGAGATATTTGCAGAGACAAACTATGATCAATGATGGCAGAAAGAATGGTTTGATTTGCAGGGGTCAGTGATTATCCTCTGTTTTGACCAAGGCTTTGTACTGTCTTGCCCTTTTGGACTTCTTGTTTATCTCGCTGCTTACCTGTTCGTGAAGCCTGGCCCAGATGCCTTGTCACATTGCCTCTTTGGTACCCATTCTCAGTTGGTTGTTTGTTTAGTTACAGACCCTGGCCTGGACTTTGCACTTGTCTTACTCTGTGGTACTGAAACTCCTGCTTTCCAGCCTCTGCTATGGAGAGCATCCTATCTTCCCTGCACACAGACTCATAAGCCAAATAGTTATTGTTTATGTTGTCAGTATGTGGACCAGACTACAGTTAAAAACAATAACACCAGAAAGTCAATGTTTTGAAATGATTGCAGTTAATACAAAACAGAAATAGAGCAAACGTATTTATATTCTACAATACACAATTACTTCATAACAAACCACAGCAAAGTTGTAATTGTGTTGCCATATTTAAACAAGTTAGAGGACAGTTATCCAGTCTCATGTTTGCAAAGACCTGAAAGAACTGATCAACAAAGAGTATAAAAGAAGCATATTAATCAGGTACACACCCAAGCTTCATAATAAATATAGTAATATTTATCATTGTCAGTATATCCTTTTAACTGTACAAACAGTATTCTTGTTGGACATTCCACACAACCAGAATAATAGAGTATTCCAGTTTTATATATACCGTAGATTTTATCCACAGGGTAGGAAGTCAGGTTGCCTTTATCACATTTGATGCACTATCCAACTCACTGCCATATCACTGTAAATGTAATTTATGTGAATAGAGGAGCTTATCTTCTTTTTATGTACCGGTGAAGAGATATTCAAGAACTCTCATTGATTAACAATGTGTCATACAGAGCCTATATAATTCTTTTTGAAGCTCACTCTAAAATGCATCTTCAAATTAGTGGATTTAAACCGCAATTCCCCAGCAAACTGTGGCCTTAGTGAATAGAGTCATTTTGCAATTTGGCTACACTTCTTTTAGGATTTGGGATTTTTTTTTTTTTTGTTAAACATTAAATGCTTTTTTGTGCGCTTTTATGTTCTCTCTATATTATGTATCTGTGTATGTATGTATGTATGTATGCCACACCATGATGATCATACAAACTGAAAGAAAAAAATGTGATATTGTGCGCTTTGGTTGTATTTCTGATAAACAAAAATAAAAATAATATCTGAGTGACATGCTTTCATCAATATTCCAGATATGTGGTGATCAAAATATGAAAAAAACAAATAAAACAGGGAATATAGCGTAGTAGTCTTTTTAAATGTGTCAGGAACTTACCGTTCACGTGTGTCCTTGCCCGGCGGTGGCGCAGTTGGGCAGGCAGGGAGGCGCTACATAGTGGTGACGGAAGTCACCATGAATATGGTATAAAGGGGGAAGGAGGGCTTATGGGAGGAGTCAGACTTTGGCGGGCTATTTAAACCTGCAGCCCTGTACATTCATTACGTGATTGTTCTGGTTACCTGCTATATCCCTTTACCTTATTGCTGGACACTTGTTTTTTGGATTCTACGGACTTTGACCTTGGCTTGATTACATAGACTTTGCTGATTCTCTCTACCCCTGACCACGGATTGCTTTACTGTACTGCTTTTTGCCTATTCCTTTTTCCTCAGTGAATAAACCATTGCTGTCGCATTATCTACTGGTTTCGTGTCTACTGCTTCACCTGGTGTCTTTCTGCGCTGTGCTCCAACTTTGAAATTGTTGAACTTTGTATGTCTCCAACAAGATCACCAAGCTCAGGTTCCATGCTTCCTATCATGGTGGTGCGCTGCGTACGATTGCTATGTTTTAGCTTATGTTTTTCTGTTTTTTGGTCACCACATATCTGCAATATTGATTAAAGCAAACCACTCAATGGTTGTATTTATTTTTATTTATCAGAAATACCACCACAATATATTTTTTTTCTGTCAGTTTTTATTTGATTTTTATATGTATTTATTGTTTGTGTGATTGAGGGAAACACACAGGTATTCTGTGCTGCTCGTGATATATTCATGATGATCATACAGTTGATAAAAACTGAAAGAAATGTGAGTTCTTCTTAGATATGCCAGGCCATTTACAAGGTCAGCGGTAGTCCCAGCATATGACAAGGACTGTAGCCAACGCTACAAGAACAGGCATAATTTTTAATCTAAATTTGCTGAGACGGCAACATTTTTAATCAAACTCACTAAGTAATACCTTAGCACTGCATGTAGAGAAAAACTATATTAATGATATATTTGACTTGGATCAAATATGATTATGCCAGCAGGTTCCCAATGACTCTCTAATGGAGGTGAAAGAATATTTGAAGTTGTTTCCACTTGCATCATTGATGACAGTTTATCCACATAGAATCAAAAAGCACATGTTCAACATTCATATTCATAAAAAAGCAAAATAGTCATTTCAACTATTCAAGGTCAACACTAGGGTTATGTGACTTCTGCACTCTACTGTATAAATGGCTTAAAGGTATGGATTATAATGATAACTGCATTCCTCTTCTGCTTACAAGCCTCTTCCATGGTTGCCCTTTTAGTGTTCACAGTAGGATTGTGAATTTCTGTGTGAAATCTAGAGATTATGGTTCCTTAACTGATAGCAATGGCTAGGAACCTAAGATATAAGTGATATTCCCCAACAAGGACCTTTATGATGTTTATAATATTATATATTAATGAATTAGATACACACACACACACACACATGTATCAGCAGCAGAAAAAGGGACATAACATAAACAATAACAAAACCATACAGTTACTGGCTACCCAATCCCTCAATACCTCTTCCAAACAACCTCCACCCTTTCCTACAGCATCTCTATAAAGAGCTCTATATGTGGCTTTAGGCGGCACTACCGCCTTAATTGTAAATGGCATTTCACTAGGGTGCCAGAAAAGGAATCACCGGACTCATATCAACAAATTCAATGCCAAATCTAGGAATGTTTAAAACCAATTTACAATATATTAAAACAAATCTCAATTATTTTACACCTCTAAATTTTAGTTGAAAATTTGCACCTTGTCTGTGATGGCAGAATAGCAATATGTGGGGAATGGAGAACATGACTTAGTGGTTAAATTCTCCCTGTGAGGAAATTAATTCATAATCTTTTTTTTTTCACATTTCTCTCTGTGATAAGTGGAAGTGGATAGGTGGAATGTGACATGGATGTTTTTCATTCTATTATTTCCCAAATTTCCAATAATCACAATTAGCACTGCATATGGCCTATTTTCACCACTCTGGCGCAAAGGTCTATGATTCATTCCTCCAAAATATTTTCCACAGTGATTAATGATTTCTGTGAAGTGACATTATCAGAGCAATATAGGTTTTAATTTTTTTCAACAATTTAAGTTTAGGTTAAGCAGCATGGAAAACATGGTTTACTGCCAACAAATTAGGGTATTGTCCAAATTAGGTGAATTTGCACAATAAAAATATTAATTGTTAATACATTTTAGAACCTATGCATATTGATTTTTCTTCTAGTATTCATTAACAATCCTGTCTTTCTGATACATTTCTTTACAAGGAAATATTTTACTGTTAAAGGGAAGGGGAAAGATTGGCCCCTAATAATGCATAGTTAATTGTGTGGGATGATTTTCAAGAGATCACTCTACATTTGCTCTGCGTTACAAATGGTGAACTCTGCTCTTTTTAAAGGAGAAATTCACCAGGGTTGGTTCTTCATAACAAACATTGAAGTTGGTGGATTGAAATGTTCACATCTCCAACTTCTGGTTTGGTGAATACATCTCAAAATTTGTGGAAATATACAGACCATTTGAGGAGTGAAGTCTAGTCAAAATAGTTATTAATCGTTTGTGTGGCTCTGATGGAAGTACACTCGTAGCTCTAAGAATCTCCAAATATAAATAACTGCAACCAATTCTTGAAAACATATGCCTTTTCATGAATTGTGTGGGAATACTGGTTCGATAGAATACATTCAAAAGGGTGATATATGAAACTGGGTATACAAGATGTGGTTTACCTAATGAATGGTTTTATAGGAGATGTTAAGGCAGTGCAGGGGTAAATAAATAATCCCTCTGCAGTGAGAAAATAGTCTAATTTACTATGACATGATGAGTTTCTTTAGCAACAGTTTTGAAAGGGGTTGTGACATGTTGAAACAAGATAGTGTGGAGAGTCCAGCTTGTTTATAATCTAAATAATCTCAGGTTAGCCCCATAACTGTGTTATGCATATCTGGGAACTCCCTTGGGTTTGACCCAGAGTCTCCGGGTGATGCTCTGCTTCCCCAGATGTGCGGGTCAGTTTCCTCTTTCTCTGGGAAGGGGAGCTGTGTTTGACCTTGCCCACTTCCCGCCCACTTCCCCTCCCACACCTGCTGACATAAGAATGTCTGAGGCTAGCTCCGTCCCTATGCGCAGCTAGCCCTGCCCCTTTACATAGTTAACTCCACCCACACACTAAGCCACTCCCCCAGAAGAGGGAGAGCTCCAGATAGCTTAACCTGGAAACTTCTCAGGCATTGTCATATGTATTCACCAATAAGAATTAATGAACTTTTCCGTACCCTAAAAGTTTTGTCAGCAAAAACAGAGGAAGAGGCATATAGAGAGGAGAGTCTGGTTTGTTTCTGCTCTGACTGTTCTATTCTAGGAACCAAACCATCATCCATGCGCAATGTTTTGTGTGAAAGTATCCTGTGCAAACAAGAATGAATATTAATAATTATATTTTCCTCTGCAGAATATAAACATACAGTAGACAAAAATGAACTATCAGTATAGCTGAAATGCTACTATGCTATCTCTGAGTCATAAATGACAGTTTTATTATCATTATTGGGAAAAAAAACAGCCTAGGTGTATAGTTCCCATTATCTAATAAATGTTATAGTACATCAAGAGTTAATAGGAAATGTCAATTTACATATGCACACTCCTTAAAATATTTCAATTTATTTATATAATAGTATATTTTTACTTGATGTCTTTATTTAATAAGAAGTTGAAGTAGAACAATGGGGATAGTGCAATATCTTTTCAAGACCTGGGCAGTAGGACTGCACCACATTTATCAAAGCCACATTTTATGATATCTTTCTTTTACCTGAATAGTGTTACCGACTCCTCTCTCTCCATGATTCCCAATGGTACGTGGTCCTCCTTATTAAAAATATTTCACTACATGTACCTTTACAGCGCCCATAATCATGGCAGTGGTTGAATAGCTTTGCAATATTTATATGGCTATTGTTTAACTCTTAGATGGCATTGATAGTTGCCTTATGGCACACTTTCTTCCTGTTTAGGTTGTCTCTTTGGGAGTTTATATACTACTCCTTGTGTAGACCCTGGCTAGGTACCTATAACGCTCCGTCATGTACAGTTTGAGTACACACGACCTAAAGTGCTTTGAAAATAAATGAAAGCAGAGCTGGAGCCAAGCCAGCTGAGACTCCTGTTCTCTGGGTTTTCAACCACTATGGACACTTACAATAAACTTTTTTTACCGTTTCTTGGAGTCCAAATAAGCCCTGGCTCAGCTTGTACCACACAACATCCTACTCACTCGTCTGTAATGGTAAGAACCTTTTCCCCCATAAAATACTGTTATTGGCAAAAAAAAAAACCCACAGAACTCACACTACCATTGTACAGCACTATGGCATATGATGATGCTATATAAAAAAAAATAATAATCATTATCAGCACTTCTAAAAAACATATAGGTTGCCATCACCTATCCATTAACCAGAGGACCTTCTTTGTGCATAAACTTATCTACCGGTGATAAAGGTAAATTTAAACCTTTAATAATTAATTTAATGAAAAACGAGAATCATTTTTTTATGTTTGGTTCCTCCATACGTCCGCTGTTCCGGCCACTTCCAGACGGCTTTATTCTGTATTTTTTTTGCTGATAGCACACTTCCATGATAAAAAGAACAAGCATTTCTTTCCATCTGCTAATACACATTCTTCACTTCACACAATTAAATTGTGCAAATAAGATATACACGACAAAGCTCCACTGTAAAGCCTGATGTCCAGACAAATACGACAGTGTTCATTGTATCACTTGGCTGACACATTTCTGATATACACTAAGGTTATCTCCAGTTAGGGAATTCAGTGCCGTGTGTCAGACTGTTGGTGATGCAAAGCAGAGCAAATATGTTAAAACACTAAAACATAGAGCTTTTTTAAAAAAATGTCTAGTAAATAAAGACAACCTGTGTCCTTTAAAAGGAAATTCTGCATATCTGCCAATACAATAAATATATGTCACAAAACACCAGCAACAATGGATGCTAACCACTATTAATTCCTGGAGAATTTTCCCAGTACCTAACAATCAATAAATGGGTTAAAAAAACAAACACACTGCATTATTTATCACACCCTAATAACTTGATGCATTCTATTGCCGACAGTAAGGGCACCGGTGGTGTCGACAACTCAATCACTGTTGGAATGTATATTAAAGTTCAGCTGAACCAAGCCGTGAAGCAGGGAGGCTGGAAAAAGCACCAAAGGTATACAAAGGACTGTTGGCACCTGGGACAGGGACTGCACTGATGTTGTCACATCCCCATTTGGAAGCCAAATGGGGGCCAGGCGCTTTGCCAACAGGTGGCTCAAGAGCACCCCTCACCAAGAGCCACACTCATAAGTCTGTAATTTATCAAGCAATGCTTTTCTCTTCGGTGACAATGTGGTGACAAATGCATGAATTTATATGACTAGGGCACACAGCCACAGGGAAATCAGCGTGCTTGCAAAAAAAAAAATATATAATGATAATAATAATTAAATGCTAGTGTCGCAGACATTAGTTACAGTCTTTGGTTCATAAATAAAGGCTGTTGTTTTGATTCAAGTCTGGACTTTTTGTACTTAGGTCTCTGCAATTTAATTATTTTTAAAGATAACAAGCTGTACCAACAGGTTCCTCTAATCCAAAACAGATTTAAAAGCATGGTGTTAGTCTACATTAGCTAAATCACAGAAGGGCCAACTGCGGTAAACAAGCAGCATTTATAGTTTGGTGCTTTACCTTAATATCCCCCTTGCTATGTAGAAGTCTGGTAACCTTCAGCCCCTGAGGCAACCCCAAACAGATGGCAAAGAGTACATTGATCCATAAAAAAAGGGACAACATGCTTAATGAGCAATATTCAGACCCATCAAACATGTGAATCACCATAGGATTGGAGCACAAAAAGGATACAGTCAGTGAGTTTATGCATACCCCAGTGGTCTTGTGTGGAACTGCAAGTTATGCACAAACAACACAAATACAGATATAAATTATACTTTAGGAGCTGTATGTGAAATATGAGAAGCTGTATTTATCAGTGCCTCATATTACGTATTATCCAAATAATGCCTGAAATGTGGAATATATTTAGACTAATGTACAGAGACTTGGTATTGTTTATTGAACATTCATGTGTTACGTATATTATGTTTTCATTTTTTTCCATTTTCTGAAAAGATAGGAAACCATCTGCAGTGCCATTTCTCTATTCAGCTATTATTTACCTGTGTTTGGTGAATACACAGAGCAAAGCGCAGTTTGTTTTCTATGGTACCAGAGCTCCATTGAGAAAAGGAGAAAATAGGCCAATTCTTTTTCAATAAGCAATGATTACAGTAATGCAAGGATAGATCATTTTGTTTACAACATTTCTTCTTTTGTATATAGTGTGTTTATGTTTATATTAAAAATCCCAGAAAATAGCAGACCCGTGTCATTACTCATTGCCGATTGCACAAAACTACCTATAAATATCTGCAAACCGATCTCATCAGATATCAGCGAACACGGCTTCTCTTTCTGAAGAACTGCAAACAAAATTGTTTGAACAAAACCATGTGCTCCACATTTTATGATTTCCATTTTAATGTTTAGTTGTCATCCACGGAACTAATATCTAAATAAACATTGCATTACATCATCCAGCCTGTCCGGTGAAGAAACAAAACTTGCTTTTAACCAACCGATAATTAAAGATGTTGTACCACTAGGGTAGATTTTTGGGGTAGTGTTTTTGGCACTTATCAGCCACAAGACAAACTGCTAGGGCTAAGTTTTCTCCCCAGCTCATTCCATACTATTTTATAAATACACAAGTACTCACAAAGATACCGATCAATAATTTTACTTCAGTTTACTTTGTTGGATTGCCACGTATCCATGGCATACAAAATACAAATAACAGAAAAAAGTATGTGTTTATTGTGATCATTGTTCAATCATTACAAAACAATATGTATTTGACTGTGGGGGCTGACGATAAGATTTTCTATCCAATTGGGAAGCACAATGTAATATAATTTATTTTTAGAACTGTGTTTTGACGACTGCTCCCTCTCTGGTCTATCAAGTATTACATGTTAGCAGTGAGAATCTGATAAGAGTCTCAGCGTAATAATCAATAATATATCTCCATCTTGTGCATTCATATAATATAAATCTATTAATACCTCTAGATTGTACCTTTTTGAGTAGGGCCCTCTTTACCTAACGTATCGGGTTGTCTTAGTCTGTCAATTCTAGTTTTGTCAGACCCTTTGAATAGATGTATTGTAAGAACCCCTGCGTAATATGTCGGTGTGATATAATTAAAAAAGTAATAATAATACAAAATGACTTCAAGTCACACACTGTTATTGCCACTCATGCGGCCATATGTCTTTTAATTCTCAATCCGGTCCTATTGATTTTATCAAGAAGTGTGTAATGTTACATTCCTGGATAGGAAAGAGAATACCTGGAAAATTCTGTTACTGCCACCAATGAGCTGATTCAACACAGGATGGGAATAAAGTGATTCCAGACAATGCCGCACAGACAATCATTAGGAAACAATATGTTTTTGATTGTGGACGCCAATGATTTTCATTACAGTGCGTTGTTCTGGAACCTGGGACATGTGGTCACCCTTGATCAGGGTTTGTGTTAGTTTCATCTTATTTCTATGGGAAAGATAGGAACATGATTTCAGAAGTTATAGCAGGGTAAGAAACTTTACTGAAACTGGGACATTTCCTAGTGCTATAGATAGACTACATAGACTATATTTTTCAGGTGTTTAGTCTTCTCTAGTGTGTAAATGTTCATTAGTTTCTTGTATTCTTTACCAAAGGTTCCCGGATCAGTGCCATCCCTCATCTCTCTTTGACTGAAGGTTTAAATCACAGCCACCAACCACCCTCGGGCTGCATATTGGACTCCCCTGCTCTACATCAATTAAGCAGGCAATTGAATTTGGAACATTAGTACATTAGTCTGATTTAATGTTTCACTTTATTCAGAATGTGGTGTTGCAGAATCCCTTTTCTCTTTCTTTTACATATGTGATGCCGTTTGGATGTAATCTAGTCTTTCACACTCCACCAAAAGTGATCTCTGTTAACTCATCTGAGTTGGGCTAAAAGAACTGGACCCAATTGCTAACCTAATGCAACTCGATTCTATGTGACTAGACCCTATAAATAATTCATTGGAAACAGTGAACCTAATTAAGGTTTATAAACGCACATGTCCCTTTTGAAAGTATCCAGGCCCATTTTCACCGTAAAGTTGTAGAACAAAATGTATATACTGGACACAGCAGGGGCGGACTGTCCCATCAGGCACTTGAGCACAGACCGCCAGTGACGTACCTAGGAGGGGCTGTCCAACCTGGAGACGCTTGTCTTTGTCTGCGACTCCGTCTGCAATATTCTGGCCTTCCGCAAAAAAGTGGGGCCACAGAGCAAACCACAGGAGACGGGGAGAGTCTCCGACTTTTTGCGGAAGTACACTGAATTGTTATAATACTCCCTCTCTCTTAATGCCACATCTTGATCTTGTGTCAGAGAGAAAGAGGAGAGATATAAAAAGATCATTTGTTTTCATTTTTGCATGCTTTATTGCATTTTAAACAGTAGAAAAAGGTAAAATCAGTGAAAAATTATCTGAAAGCAAAGCCCTATCTGTCCTCAATAAAAACCTACCTTATAACCCCCACTCCTGCACCTCCTTTACATGAATGTGTGTATGAGTGAGTGGCAGAGTGGCCTTTTCTCTTTTTTTCCACCCCCCCCATAAAATCCTAAATTTGGGGGGTACCATTAAAATCGGCAAATACTGTAATTTTGTGTCCTTTTCATTACTGACATGGAGCTGACATCTGTTTTCCTATGTATCGTCTATAATTTTTTTATAGCTGCCCCAATAATTATTCTGTCTAATTTATATAACTGGGTTTACTATGCAAAAACCAATAAGTTGCACTTAGACACACTCTATTTCCTGGCATTAAACTGCATCATAAAGTTGAAGTTACAATCCAATATATACCAATTCTCTCAGTGCGTCAGTAACTGACCATTGAAGAAAATTCAATTACCAGTGCTGTGACATAAAAATTTAATGACAGTATGTTTTACATTGGTATAATTTTATCAATATCTTTCCTTGCTTTTAATTTTTTTAATATGCTATGTTAAGATTTGCATTTCAAATATGCTTGGTCTCAAGAATCTTAGAAACTATAAAAAGGAAAAAAAAAAAAAAAAAGAAAAGAAAGGAAAAAAAAACATGGTTCGATAACTTTTGCTTACTCACTATAGCTAATTGTTTAAGGATACCATGAAAAGGAGAATCGGTTGTGATTTTATAGGAAGAAAGCACTTTACATGTCCTGATCAGCAATTTGTCAAAATGGCTGATGTGGCCACCCTAAGGGTAACTTGCCTTCACAATAAAACCATACTATAACATTAATTGTGTACAAGAAATTCAAGCAAGCATGCACTTGGCAGGGACCCTCGCAGGAACCCCTCCAGCAGAACAGACTCCAGGCAGCTAAAGGTGACTTACACTACAATGACTATTTTGTTGAATTCTGGCTATTACAGGGACTGTACAAATTTAAGAATAGCATTAAAATTAACAATACACAATATTAACAATAATATGAAGAAATGTAAAAGATATTGGTAAAGATGGAGATGAGCCTTACTGTTGCGAGTTTACAAGCTACTAGGAGGTTCTAGCCCAAGTACTAAAAAAGATCAATGAGGAAAAGTGCTGATCTCATGGGTTAAAAGCATTGTTCTGCACAGGCAGCTGTATTGCTACACTAGTATACTTTAGTTTTGCTGATTCCATTGGAAACATATGCGGCAACCCCCACGAATTCCATTGAATCATTTAAGAGGCTGTAAAGGAAAAGTAATAAAATTGAGATCACAAAACCATGCTGGTACCTAACATGGTGCCAAGAAGCTGAATGGATTGGAATCTAACGTAGCATAATTCACCAGACCATACAGTTTGCCGATAGGAGTTTCTAATCTCTGGGGTTCCCTATAGAATAGGCAATAGCTTCCAGTGTTTCTGTGAATGTGATACCCCCAGCATGGTAGCACAGTTAGGGGCATTGTGAGTTCTTCTGATGAATCCCCTACATCCCTATTGCATAAAATAATCTGAGATATGGAAAAAAATATGTGTTCATCTAAGAGGGAGAGAGTGAATGGCCATACGAACTATAACAAACACATACGTTCTCTACTGTAAATGTATACAGTCTCAAGATAGTAAGCTTGCGAGCAGGGCTCTCTCCATCTAATGTATCGGTTTGTCTTGGTCTGTTAATTCTAGTCTTGTCATACCCCTTGAATTATGTATTGTATGAAGCTCTGCGTAAATAGTTGGTGCTATATCAGTAAAAGATAAAAATAATAAGACAGTGTATATAGCAATAATAGCTCATTATGTATTATATTAAAGCAAGTCAACAGCACATATTGGCGCAGTTACATTTTGACAGTTAAAATGAAGTATTAAGTATGGTACTTTAGAATATACCATCTGTGTTAATTTGGAAAATGAAAGCATAAGGTTGTTGATGAGGCTAGTTTATTAGGCTTATCTAAAATTTCACAGATAAAAGCTTCTAAGGGATTCAATCTGCTATAGGCTACACGAATTCTGAAACACATAAATATGCTGGTAAAAAGATTCAGCTGTCTTTGTGCTCTTCTGTATGTGGATGATAGATCCAGTATCACACAAAAGCGAGTACACCCCTCACGTTTTTGTAAATATTTTATTATATCTTTTCATGTGACAACACTGAAGAAATGACACTCTGCTACAATGTAAAGTTATTTTGAGAGGACAGCAAATTTACACTGTTATACAGGCTGTACACTCACTACTTTACATTGTAGCAGAGTGTCATTTCTTCAGTCACATGAAAAGATATCATGGCCTACACCCACCTATTTAAGCAATTAAATGAGTTGTTATCTTTGGGAACATTTGCAGAAGGTCCATCCACAATTTCTCCCAGATTATACATTGTGTTACTCAGATAAGAAACACACCCCTTTCATTTGGACACCACAAGCCCAACCATCAAGCAAAGGCTCACTACTGTACCCATATTAGCTATGCCCGACTTTCAACATCCTTTATTTGTAAAGGTAGTTGCCTCATGGTGGGTGCAGTCCTTTCACAATGCCAAGTGGAGAAGGACACATTACTGCCAGGATCCTACTTTTTTCAAGAGACTGTCCTCTGCAGTATCAAATTGCAGCATTGGTGACTGCAAGTTACTCACCATAAAGAAGGTGCTCAAACAACTGCTGGAGAGAGCACAATATCAAGTCATGATCTACACGGACCACTGTAACCCTGTTACTGTATTTCCCATTAGCCTCACCCTGATGTTCTGCGCCTTATTCACGATCACCCTACAGCCCAGGATGGAGGTGTCAAAAAACTCTAGATTCATTGTTCTTTTTGGTGGCTAAACATGGAAAAGGAAATAAAATAATAATAAAAAATATATATATATATATCCAATCTTGTGATGTTTGTGCCCAAGCCAAAGAGACAAATACCAGGCCAGCAGATTTGTTACAACCCTTGTCACCCCCATCACTATCCTGGGAGAATATATGAGGGATTTTATAGTAGATATACCTATGTCCGCAACCATAACACAATCATGGTGATGGTTGACAGACTCACGAAGATGACCCACTTTATTCCTTAATAACAGACAGAAAGTGTTCTCCTGACCAATGCCTGCTAAGTTAATCAAGAAATCTTATGTTAGTTAAGTTGTAATTGGAAGAGGTGTTTCAAGCATGGCTTGGGATGAGCCTGGCCTTCGACCCTTGGGACATGGAATGCTTAAAATCAGGAGTCCCTTCTCCAGGGTATAATGCTAGCTGGTGCAGTTTTAAACAGGTTCTTGCTCAAGTATTCTGTTATGGTTAAAAAGTTTTTAGTTGGTGGGTGATTAGGTAAGTGGGGGGGCAGTTGGGCGCTGCTCAGGGCAAGGCCTAGTGCAGCACTCAGCAAAAACACGCCACTGTACCTATTCCATCCCTTACAAAAAATTACTGCAGTTTTTCTGCAGTTTTTTGGACATGAAAAAACTGCAATACTGTACTTTTACTGCAGTATTACTGCACATTTACTGCAGTTTTACTGCATTTGTACTTCACTGTACTGCATTATTACTGCACATTTACTGCGCTTTTTTTTTTACTGCAATTATACTGCATTGTACTTCAATGTACTGCAGCTTTATTGCAATTGTACTTCCGTACAAAAATAACTGCAGTACAACTGCAGTACAGTGAAGTACAAATGCAGTAAAACTGCAGTAAATGTGCAGTAATACTGCAGTAAAAGTGCAGTATTGCAGTTTTTTCATGTCCAAAAAACTGCAGTATTACTTCAGAAAAAATGCAGTAATTTTTTCGTAAGGGATACACTAGATTAGTCTGTAACATGGCTGCTGAAATGTATTATTCATTACATTAGAGCCTGGGAATTAATCAATAAAGAACTTAATAAGAACATGGAAACTGTGGCAGTTTAAGAGGTATCTTAATCCCATTCTTTTGGCAAAAAGTGCAAAGTCATATTTGGGTGAAGGGCTGTGCTAGATGAGTCTCTGCCCTTGCGAAAATGTGAACAATCAGGTTAAATGCACAAAATACATGTTACAAAATACCTGAGAGTGAAGGTGTCTTGAGCAATAGTCCAAATCTTTTCCAGTTAGTGTTTACAAAATTACACGTGTGCAGACCTACTAAACCTGCTCTAATTGCACTGCACTTGCGTGAACTACTAAAGCATACTGTGGATTTTTACTGCATTGTAATAAACTATTACATTTTCGATTCGAGAAATACTGTGATTTTTGCTTAAAAAGGAGATATTTCATGAATCTGCTTTTAATCTACGATGTTTTTTTCTCTCATCAAAAGAGAAGAAATACCTTTTCATCTAGATTGCTATAATTTGGCTTTACTCAGTATTCTCTAGAACAAATATTTCGACATTTGTAACTTAAAAAAAAAATGATGTATGCTGCTGTTGCCTACCAATGCAACACAATGGGTACATGTCAGTAAAAGAGAAAATGAAAAATTTCATATGGGATACCATGTGGATACTTTCTTATTCACTAATGTTAATATTCAGACTAATTGATAGGCAAATATTTCAATTGCTTTATTAAAAAAAGAGTTTTTTCTTACTTTTGTGAATCAAGAACCTTTACAGATCCTTGATAATTGACCTTCACATATCTAACTCTACTATTCACTAAGACTTGATATACGTTTGATTTGGTATAAAATAAAATCAATCCATTTCAAAACAACATAAGAAACAAATTGTAGGTATCCACATTTCTTAATGGATTAATGGTGAAATCTTAGGCACACACACAAAGTTAAACAAATGAATCACAGTGGACATTTTTTCCACTCTACGGTGCCAACAATTTTTATAATAAACACCTTGGGATTGAAGATACAGTTTGGATTGAAAATGGATTTTGTTTTTGAAGTGTTCTATTCCAGGAGCAAACAAAGAATTTTGTGGGAATTTCTACAAAATTGGAGTACTTCATGAAAGTGCTGAGAAATGGGGTGCACCATGGGGACAGCCTCTCCCCATTCCTCCAATCGCGTGTGTAAGTATAGGCTCTTCCTTTTTGCAGAATCATTCTGGGAAACCTGGTTGAAAAGCGGATCAAGGGGAGAAGCAGATGACGAAAGAAGACAGAAGAACAAGAAGAGCCAAGAGAAGAAGCGGAGCTGTGGAAAAGGTAGACATGGATGAGGTCAGCGGAGACGGTGGGGAGACAATCAGAGAGTGTGAATGAGTGTGAAAGAGCATGAGAGTGAATAAGAGTGTGGGAGAGAGTGAATAATGTTTGAGCATTGCCGCTCCCTTCGGACCAGAGCGCGGACAGAAGGGGCCGCCTTGCTCCCATAGCGCGCTGCATGTTCATGGGGAACCTGGTGCTAAATCATTTGTAGATGACCTGATTCTGGGTTTTGTGCAAAACAGAGCATTGTACCCTATAGCAGCAGCACTATAGAATATGCTAGTGCTTTATCAAAAATTGTAATGTACAGTCACTCTGTTTTTCTTTATACAACTGTATTATTCTTAAATTAGTTTAACTCGGACAAAAGAAAATAAGGTGAAAGTTGCTGCCTTCCAGAAATATACCTTTTTGACTTTCGAGCCTCATACCAACATTTTTTTTTCCGACGAACCCAAAATAACCCTTGAAGGAAAAGAAAAAGAAAAACAACACGCAGATACAGATCATTCTTGTTACACCTGTCATATGATGACAACAGGAAAGCATTACTGTTAATAGACGTATTTAGCAGCATCCATCACATCTTGCCTATATAAATTTGTCATCATGTTCTCTGCAGAGAATTACAAGTATGTTGTTTCAATCTCAAGAACAGCACGTCCAGTAACATACAGACCATGTACAAGAAATAAACATGTCCTAAATAATAACCGGGGAAATTCTTCCTAATCCTTGTGTTATAAATATGTAGGACTGCAGAAAGGTAATCAGCAGTCTAATGGGTGATCAGCTGTTTGACCTCAAGAAAAAAATCCGATGTGAGAAAACAGTGGCAGGAATATGCATTAAAATATCATTTACACACAATACACACAGGGAAAGAATTATAATGAGTAGAATATGTTGATATGAGATGCCATCTGTCGGACTATCACAGCGGGGTAAAAGTACATGACATCCTTGTCCTTTTTCCACCACCTAATGTGTCAGTCCAGGGCTATGACCTTCCTGTTTAATTTTAATAAAATTAACTTCAAAGCAAAAAAAAAAACCACAGGAACTTGATTCATGCACATGAGTGAAAATATAATGATTTCTCTCGTGACCTCACAGTGCTTTTCACTGTGATTTTATTTTTTTAATCACAGAGTTAATTAAAAAACGTCATAAGGTGTTTTCATCCATTTTTTTATATTTATTCATATTTTTAGATTTCTCCTCAAGTACGGCAACTTTTTATGATATGTACATAGCTATCTGAACTTTATATTGTTCGTATTTTTTTGTTTTACGTTATGCTGGATAGATAAAAGATGGAAAACAAGAAGTGGATAAAAGATGTTAGTACTGTCTGCAGTTAGGGGTTTATTCTCGTCAACACAAGTTGTAGGTGAGCTGAGATGAAACATTTCTCATCAACAACTTAGCTCTCCATTTTAAAGGGCTGAACCCTGGAGAGTTTGTCTATTAGAAGATAATGCATTGTTAGATTCATTGTTTCATCTCACCTCAAATCACCCACAGTACAGCTCCTTGGAGTGTTTGTGACGGCTGCTACAGTTGTATCGATGTAAGCGTGCCAACTGTCTGTGAATTTGTGTAGCCACACTCTGCAGTGACTGAGTGAGCTTGTGAGTGTCAAAGTGAGTGAGAATTGCCATTTGTTGTGTGCATCCAAGCATTATTCATCAATTTGCATAAAATTCACAAAAAACCCAGATAAACTAAATAATGAAAAAGCATTATGACCCAACCACAACATAAACCCCCTATTCCCATAAATACTCACTAGTGCCAACTCATTAGTTAGCACTATCTGAACTGTAATGGTCCATCTGTTATTACTCCTTTTTGTGTTGTACTCCAAAGCATCAAAAACGCACAGATAAATGGGATTTGACAGCACAGAAGACCAATTCAATCAATTCAGTCTGTCCGTTTCCCCCTGCTGTAGAAAGGTAGAAAAGTGCAATATTGTCTACATTGATACCTAACTGCTTTAAGCAAACCAGAAATACATGATTTTTATGTAATACACAAAAGTTCTAACTAGAATTATTTTCATTTTATTTTGTGCTATTGTTTGCTCGCGTTTCATTTTGTAATATAATCTAAATCACCGTTACCGTTTAGTTATTTGGCTTAAGATGCATTTAGTCGGTTTGTCAGACTACATAGTTGTCAGCAATGTAACTATAAAAATGATTTGTGGGTTATGGACTCTTTCAACTCAACATCTATCAAAAGTGCATGCTTCATCTCACATGAGCATATGTGTTCATATCAGAAGAACCCATTCATCCACTAATGCTCATACGAAGTGCCTGAAGACCTACGCTTTTGGGCCCGGAAATCACTGACATGGACTTCTTAAGAGATACATTTCAAAATCTGTCAAATTCCGTACATGTTTATTAGTGCATCTAGGAAAAAAAATGTCATGTGATTGTTTGGTTCATTAGACCAATGGATTCTACCTCAGGCATTCCTTATGCAAAATAAGTCAATTTATTAGCATTGCATGCGGACATTTAAAGTGATAATGTTCAACCCCAAAGGGGCGCGCACACATCTGTTGTAGCAGGAACATTCACTATAACACAAGGCGATAGGTTTGGAATGATATATTAGTCTGTGCATTACATTTCAAAAGGTGTTGCGGTGCCTGTTGATGGGATGTGAGCTGATGTAGAACATTGATCATGGACAAACTGCTTTGGTAAAGGAAAGACCAGCATAGAGGAAAACAATGCTCTGGAAAAACAGAGTTCACATAATGTCAGTTTTAATGATTGGCAGATAAAGAGTAATATGGTATACAAGCAGACGTCAGTAACAGCATTTCAAGCATAGTTTATAAGTGCTTGAACTGAACATGCAGAACATACCCAGGAACTGAGATAAGAACAAATCAAAATATTTTTTTGCTCTGTGGGTCTCATTACAATATTCCTTGATTTGTTAGGACACTGTAAGTTACCTTAGATGCACCGACAATGGGGAGGAAACTCTGGTTTGGTAATCAAACCACCCATGGCCATAGTCAATTCTGATTTAATTTGCTGCTCAAATGCCCAATACGTACATACAACAAAGCAAGAAATCACTGCACACCCAGCAAATACTATATAAAAGCACCTGTAGCATAAATATTGGCGATTCCGCCACACTATTTGGCCATATATTGCATTGCCACTTTGTTGCTGGCCACTATGTCAAAATACCTATCTAATGTTACTTGGCTATGTTGATCCCCAAAGAGCTGAATCAGCGGGACTGCACTGCATTTTAACCCACTGAGACTCTCCTGCAATTTAAAGCCGCCTGTGGACACTATTATTGAGTAGCACCAGTAGGTGGGTTACTTAATCATAACCATAACAAAGGGAGAACGTATAAGTACTACATATTACAGACTAAACCCTTTCAAAAAAGCACCCACATGATATTCAGCTCTTTTTTTCCCTAAACTAGTTTCTGTCCAACAATGGGCTCAAATTGTCAAGCTCATGAACTTGAGTAAATATAGTGATAATTATTAGTTACATGACTTGAAAATGTCGCTTAGTCTTATCGAGAATTGTTTCTAGAAACACAAAGTTTTTTATTTAACTTTAGGTCATGTGGTTTGGTTTTATATTTAAAGCCGTTCAGCTTTCTTTTTCATATTAATAAAATGATGCTTATATCATTATAATAGGAACCTCATTAGACACTTCCTGTATTGGAAGTAAAAATGGTGAATGATAACATAACTTTAACCAGTAAGGCATATTTTATATTTAAACATAAATTCTAGGGAATAGTCACTCTGGGACTGATACAGCATGCATGCACTACTTGGCTACCCATCGTTCAACCCTTCCATTGCACAGGACTAGCTCAAAGGAGAAGCAGGGTCTTTGAATGCACAACTTTATAGCTGGTCCAATCAAGAGATTGGCATGGTTTTGTTGTCCAGACTCCAGTCCACCAGGCTCCTTACTCCTGTGACCTGTGAATCCTGAGCGAGTAACAGTGTTGATATTCTTATTTTTTTTCTACAAATTTTGGTTCTGTCACCTAGATCTGTTAAAGACAAAGACTCTTTCCTTTTTTTTTAACCGTGTTCCGTGTGGCTCTGCAATTGTGCACTCACCGAGTGAGTAATCTTATTTTAACAACATATTACTCACACACAGGTTCAAATTTCCCCCAAACTGCTTTGCTTTGAAAATCTTGGGCCCCTATTTTATATTTCTTATTTGCGCATGTTTTATTTGGGTCATTTTGACTGCGTTGACCCCCTAGACCAGGGGTGTCCAAGTTTTTTCTGCAGTGGGCCACTTCATCAGAATTGTATACGTGCGCGGGCCGCACTCATTTTTCCCTGTGACAAAAAATATGTCGTTTAATAAAATATGCAGATTAAAATAAAGTAAAATGACACAAAACCTTTACTCTTCCTCTCACTGATTTCTGGGCCTAGAAAGTTTTGCGACTATAAATTCAGGATTCCCTAGATTTATTCTAGGGATGAACTAAAATGAAAATTCTGGACCAAAACATTCAGGGTTCACTTAGCCAAAACCAAAAATGACCCCCACCTTTAAAAATAATAATAAAAACTCACATTTTTAATAAAAGTAGGTAACACACAACTGGACAAAATTAGCAATATGACTTGGCAACCAGTAAATGCTGGCAACCCAGGCAACCAGTAAATGCTGGTACCTAGGCATGATGGGACTGTGCTCGCTGTGATTGCTGTTAGCAATCACACTCCTATCATGCCAAGTCAGCCAGTACATGCTGGTACAGGGTGGCTGTAAGTGATGTGCAGACCCCATACTGCTGGCAGCATCACTACACAAGGGGGGCAGCTAGCTAGGTTTCAGCATGTACTGGCTGACTTGGCATGATAGGCGTGTGATTGCTAACAGTAGTCACAGTCCCATCATGCCTAGGTTCCAGCACTTACACATCCATCCAGTAAATGCTGGAACCTAGGCATGATGGGACTGTGATTGCTGTTAGCAATAACACTCCTATCATGCCAAGTCAGCCAATACACGCTGGTACAGGGTGGCTGTAAGTGATGTGCAGACCCCATACTGCTGGCAGCATCAATACACAAGGGGGGCACCTAGCCAGGTTTCAGCATGTACTGGCTGACTTGGCATGATAGGAGTGTGATTGCTAACAGCAATCACAGTCCCATCATGCCTAGGTTCCAGCACTTACACATCCATCCAGTAAATACTGGAACCTAGGCATTATGGGACTGTGATTGCTGTTAGCAATCACACTCCTATCATGCCAAGTCAGCCAGTACATGCTGGTACAGGGTGGCTGTAAGTGCAGACCCCATACTGCTGGCAGCATCAATACACAAGGGGGGCAGCTGGCCAGGTTTCAGCATGTACTGGCTGACTTGGCATGATAGGAGTGTGATTGCTAACAGCAATCACAGTTCCATCATGCCTAGGTTCCAGCACTTACACATCCATGCTATCACACACACACACACTCATTTATTCATATAATCATTCATTCACAGATTCATTTCCTCAATCACACACACTCATTCAAACCCCCTTCCCACCCCCTTACTTGCACTGCAGCTCCTCGATGCCGCTCACAGACTTCAGCAGGGGGCGAGGCCTCCCTCTGCCTTCTCTGCTAAAGCACAGAGGAAGTAGGATGTCACGTGAACTCCGCTTCCTCTGTGCAGTCCAGAAGACCCTCCCACAAGTAAGTAGCAGGGCTTGAGGTGCGGCTCGCGTAAGATCGGTTGCCCTGGCTGCCGATCTTACGCGGGCCGCACCTCGAGGTCTCGCGGGCCGCATTTGGCCCGCGGGCCGCATGTTGGACGCCCCTGCCCTAGACAGAATATTTCCAGCCTACTCCTGGGCTGGAGGACGAGGTGGACGAGACACATTGTCATCATACTTGTTGTCAAAGCCGAGATCTATTTAATGTCTGCAGATAGTTACATTCCAGATTTATCTTTTGATCAATTTGTGCTGCATAATGTTATTTATTTCATTTGTTGTTTCCCAGGATACTATCACTGTGTCATTTTCGGAGGCAGACTGACACACAGCCAAGGAGCAATCACGAAGCATAGTGACGAGTTATACCAATGACCCACACAGGAGACGCGAATAATAATAACAATGATGAGTCTGTAAAAGAAAGAAACAAGTGCTTGATGCTTTCATGGTACGTCATGTACTCCTTGAACAAAGAGGAGGCGTAAAATGTTAAATTACAAACCTACATCTGACTGTAACATTGTGTCCTTAATTATTCAGATAGCAGCCTTTCTCCCCAAGTGCTGCCTCCAACGATGCAATCTTTTCGTCTGTTACCTTGCTTACCTTGAAACAGCAAAGCATCATCTTGTTTGTCACTCAGCCCTTTATACAATTTATTTTATGCCAGGTAACATCCTTTTATGGTGTTTTGTCGAAAACAGAAATAGAACAGCGTTTTTACATCGTTTTCTGCTGCATGGAAAGGAAAAGTCTGTGTTTTATTATCATACATATTTTTTGCCTAATTATGATTTTACACCTAGAGATAGCTAAATATGTGCATAATTATACAAGCATAGAAAGCAAACTCTAGCTTGACGTTAAAGTATTGTAAATCCATAATTTGGGGGGGGGAGCAAGCATGTGTCTAGTTATATATTCTCTTAAAAGTATCTTCAATGTCTAGGTCAATGACGTGAATGAACAAAGTAGAGGTTGTGCAGTACTCAATGACAAAGCTTGGCCTGGTTCCAGGGGGCCACTGCTACAAAACTGGGGGGCAGATCCCCTTATGGATGATCAGGCCCCTGGTGTGCTGCTACTCAATGGATCTGTTACAGAGGAGATATCTGATCTCCCCAACTGGCCCATTTATACTATGGAAGCTTAGCACAGTTCCCTGAAGATGCCGCCAGCAGAGGGGTCACCTTGGGCAACTGCCCTGGGTCAGGGCAACGCTCAGGGTAAATACATCCCTGGCAGTACCCACTACTCCTTGCCCATGAAATGGAATGAACAGGTATGTAAAAACCGTTCCCAAAATCATACATATTTAAAGCAGCCTACCTTGGTCAATCTTTTGCACCTTTTTTTATCACCAGGTGTTTAACATTATTGAACTTATACACAAATGTTTAAGTACACACAACCGCCTGTCTATCTAGCAATATCAATCAATACCCTCAACGCCCTATCTTTCTATGAAAAAGGCCATAAATAAAAAAAAAAAAAACAGAAAACACCCAGATGCAATAGTATCCTTTTAATTTGTTTGCCTAACATCATTGTTTGCAGAGAACAATCTAAAAAAAATTATTACTTTCTTTTCTCGTATTTATTAATATTTTCTATGCAGGTTATTATTGTGCTTTGCTAAATTGTAGCTACACTTGAGGAGATGATTAATTCTACTATCATTTCTTTATTCTCGTGCATATTTGTAATAAATGTACAATACCTATGAGATTGATAGTCACATATATAAAGTTCCTTCACATTAGTTTTTCTAGGAAATGAATGTAGATCTAATGTTGTGCCTGTGCTATATTCCCCAATCCATTAGACATTCTTAATGAAAATGAGGGTAAACAAAGCAAAACACGATTCGGTGACAATAGTGCCAATAGTCTGGCCACATGAAGTATAGCAATAAAGATTTAATGTGTCGTTGAGGTTTTTAATATCCAAAAGTAAATGATGTCTTGTTGGAGTAGTTATGAATGTAAATAAGCTAGATGTATTAAATAGCAATATGAGGACATCATAGCAGGTGTCTCAAGGATATACAATATAAGATGTGCAAATGCATCTGAAAAGGCAAGCATGATAATGGGTTGCATTGAAAAACAGAGTTAATAATGCACTTTTTATTTGAATAATAATCCCTCCACTCAATGGATTAGGCAAATCAAGATCATTACTGCCCCTTTACATACAAACGTTAAATTGATCATACATAATGCCCTAATTGCCGGAAGATAGGGGTGATTTGACAGAGCTATAGTATACTATACACTACAGTATACTTTGTATGACATACATTTTAAGACGTTGACGCCCCGGGGAGGGGCCAGACATGGCCTTTGATGCCGATATCGGTCTCGCTGAATGCCTTGACATTGAGGCATTACAGCAACACCAGTTGGGTGAAGAAAGCGACCGTAGATCGCTTTCTACACCCGTTTAAAGTCATGACGGTCCAATTAATGGACTGTCAATTGTAGTCAAGGGGTTAAGGATATTAGCAATTTCAGTATTCAAGACTAAACTCAGGTGCTGTCAAGCTCAAGCCAAGTTATGATTACAGCTCTGGAATAGAAAGCATTTCATGTCTTGTTCAACTTTGGCATGGAACCGGTTAAATCAATGGGTTGCTTTGGTTGCATAGGAGAAAGTTCACTTTCCCTCACTTTTTGGTCCATTTGTACAATTGTACAATTTGTGCAGCTGACAGGTTGCTAATTGATCAAAAATCATGCATGCTTTTCTGGTTATAGAATCGTTGTTTGTTTGTAGAAAACACATTTCTTTTTTGAGTACCTCCGGTGTTGGTCATGTCATTTGGATGAGGCTACAGAAGGTGTATGGCAGTAACCAGGGCACCCAGCAGGGTCACATAATGCATGTTACATGACCCTAGGGTGCAAGCTGCACTGAAGATAAGGATCCACAGGAGTTAAAAAAGGATTGAAGGGAGTGTATATGTATGTTTAAGGGTATGGGTTTAGAGTGTGTATGTATTAGTTTATATGTGTATAGTATTAAGGCCACTGTGTGTGCTGGTGCATGCTGTGAGTCAGCATATAGTATTAGAGTGTGTATGTTAGTGTAAGAGTGAGTATGTGTGTCAGCACATAGTGTTACAGTGCCAGGGCTAAGCATAGGTTTAGTATCTCCTGGGAGAGGGTGTGTGTGTGTGTTAGTATATGTTACTACAATGAGTGTGTGTTACAGCAAGTTTGTGTGGTAGCATGTGTGTGTTAGTGATGAGGATGTGCCTCTAACCCGGTCTAGTGCATGGTGGTCATGGAAGTCCCAGCAGCAAGTGAATATACAGTGGGTGGGGAATGATCACTGGGAATCCTAATCTGAGGGGCCATCTAGAGCAGTGTTACTTAAACTTTTTTTCCTGTGACCCAGTCCAATTATATCACATACATTTACTAATCTATGTTTGGGTTTACAGATGAAGGCTGGCTACTTCTGGCAGATGAACGCAAGCCCAATGAACTGACCCAGTATAATATAGTGCATTTTTTTATTAAAATATATGTAAATGTATGTGCCTTGGTGTTCTTTATTATTTTTTATGGGGAAGGGCAAATTTACATTTGTTTCTGCAGTAAATATTTTTTTAGCCTGTTTCATCTTCATTGTTCACAGGGTTATACAAAATGTTACTGAAACATTGATTAAAGCTTCTGTATTTAAAGCAGCACCCCTGGGAAGGACACAAGGCACTCTCACTTCTAATCCTTGTCCCGTACCATGCAAGAAAATCAAAAGCTGTGAATTAGTCTTAGCTCATGCTGACATCACCCCATGTACCAAAACATGATAGTACCACAGAGATAATTATGCAAGATGTCAACTTTTTATTTTCCCTTAATAAAAAAAATAATGAATAAATGTCCCTACCAGGAGCCACGATCCAAAAGCTCAAGATTTTCTTTCGGCAGCATTCTGCTCTCAAACCTACTTGAGAGGTGAAGGGGTCAACAATTCACAAAATATGAAGAAGAAATAAAGCTGGTGTAAGTGGCATAGGGACACTCAAAGACTGATTAGTCAGTGATGCCAGGGTATCAAAGTGTAAGCATCAACATGCCTTTCAGAAGTTTCATAGGCAGAAACATGACCTTGACTTGATGAGTTTAAATTAGATTGCATTAAGCTCTGATCTGTCACACAAGGAAACGCAATTTCATGTTTTCTTCTTTCTTTTACCGAAACCACAGATTTTTATCACCTGCTGAAGTAAAGCAGTTGCTCTTAGTGTACAAGCTTTATGACATTTGAATTCCATATTTCTGAAAGAATTATTCCTGCAAAATACTATGGGAAATATTGGGGTAATATTTGTGTATGGTACAAATGTTAATAAAAAGCACTTTACAAATCTTTATAAAAAATAATGAGCATAACATAAAATGTCACCCAAGACACAGTCTCGTAAACTATGCCATTAGCCTCTTACCAGTAGCTTGGCAATTTCTTAATAATGCTGCTCCTTAAGTGTCCTAGAGGTTGTTTTATCATTTCCTCAAAGCTGTAGTCACATAAAATGGCGTTAGAGATGTAAGCTACTCTTGGTATTTTTTGTCGTCAATGCTATTTAAGTATTGGCTACTTTGCTCTACGGAGAGTTTAGCACTCTCTTTATAGAGGGTGGTGTACGCAACATCCACAAACACAAATAGGATGTATTACTCAGGGACATTATTTTTCCAGAGTAAGAATAGCTCCACAGAAAAAAAACAGGCACAAAAATAACGGCACTTGGGAGGTGAAAATGTAATGCTGGGATTTACAGCTTTCTCCAAACGTGTATACACTTGGCTGCATAACTTTCGAGGAGTGGAGTGCTGATATTTTGGTAGCCATTTTTTGTGTGGATGTGTTTTGAAAGCTGTGCATCTCTATGTGCGCACTTGCCTCGGATTATATGCTGGAATACACCATCTATAACTGAATTGGGACCTGATGACTAAGATGGGACAGCGTGGGTTGTGGTTTCTCTCATTCTTGTATTGATTCAATCGGCCAGAATGAGATTGCATGGGACAAGAGACTCCATGACTGTGCCTGTTACTCAGTTACTCTCTTTTCTCTCTTTTATGTCATATGCCTCCCGGATACAATTAAGCATTCTCTTCAAAATGATCAGAAAAGAAAGTGAACATCCTCCAGAAGCGTTAAGCTTTTTTTGGAAGGCATACCTACACCTGCCTTGATCTGTGATAAACCAGTTTGTTCTTGTGATCAAATCTCTTTTATTTTTAGTTGTTGTTTTTATATATTTAAGAACATTAAAAATACAATTAAAGATACATTGAAGGTTACATTTTTCCACAATTTGCCAATTTCGAATCCATTTGAACCCTATTTGGTTAGTTTAATTAGCTTATATTTATTTTTCTTATGAAAGAAGATATTATGGAAAAAGTACACAAAGGGACATAGCTTTACCTGGAAAAAGCATTCAAGTGCTGACAGATTTATGAAATGCAATAAGCAGGTATGAATATTATGGAAATCTGAGCAGATATATATCCCTCAGCTATAGCAACTCTAACTCCTTAAAGGACTTTGTTTTGGATGGCATTAATTCAATTACATTGAGCTGTAAACATTCAAATGATGCATCATATAGTGAGATTTTTTTAATATTATATATATATATATATATATATATATATATATATATATATATACACATTAATATTATTTCCATGCATACATAGTGTATGCTGCAGCCTATTTCTCTTTTTTCTGCAATATTTCTGTGTTAAACAAAAACCTGCACATACATTTACATTAGAATTGTGTCACTGGGAAACAAGGTAAATTAAGGACTTCTACATTCATATGTGTTTGTAGAACTACAAAAACGTTTACCAACCAGATAAAAAAAATCACAAATCATAAGGAGAAAGGTTATATTAGGTTTTATTAAGAAACCTGTGTACAGTCTGATTTTCTTTGTAAAAGCCAGTAATGTTTCTATTTATCTGCTGTATTTTTTAATTGATATTTCCTAATAATATGAAAATGGATTAACAATTTATTCAAGCAGCTTTATTATTTTGTTTTATTTGTATTAATATTTACTGTATTATTAAGTGAAATATGTAGTTTGATTTACACTGAGTAGCTGGTTTACTCATAAAGATATAAATGAATTGTACAATAAGGTTATGCTTTTCATGTTTAACCTTTTATATGTGACAGTGATACTGTTATCAACCAACAAGAAAAGAAAAAAAAGGAAAATATGATAAATCAGAAAATATTGCTATGTTTGCTCTATGGAAAAAGCATTAACAGCTATATTTTTGATTACCCAACAAAGGTTAAATAATGTCAAACTAATAATAAAACTGATCTCATGTAATAAATATGCACATTTAAAAAATATATTAGACATTCATTGAATGATGTAATAATCATGCAGCGTATAATATTTTTTTTGTAAATCAATATAAATTATTTAGTTATATCAGCTTGAAAATTCATGTTGAATTCATGCTGGAATCAAAAATGAAATAAGAAGAAAAATATAGATTTCTCACCTACCCTCCCCCAAAAATGTGGACGGTTTCTCTTTTTTTCCAGCTATTTGTAGTTACTATAGCAACCTTTGTTACCCCCCCCCCCCCGGATCTGAGCTGTGAATATTTGAAAGCAGTAAAAAAAATAAAAAAAATAAATGAAGCTCTAAAAATATGTCAACTTTTTTTAGGCAGCACATATTATAAAAATGTACCTTTTTGTTGTATCATGATGAGGTGTTACTAACAACCTATATTAATAATACAATTATAAAAAAAACCTTTGCATAGTCAAAATGTCACAAGAATTTACTTAAAAAGGGGAATTTCCAATGCGTTACTACATCGTTGATTACTTATTACCAGAATAAACAAATACATTTTCTTTACATTGTCAGAAAATAATTTCTAATCAAATGTCATACAAAACAGATGTATGTTTATTACAATGTAATAAGCCTTCGTGACCCCCCGATTGCCATGCTTAGCATAAGAAATTGAAAAAATTCCATCTCAATGCACTTTAGAGACAGTAGGTTCCAGTTTTCTAGGATCCTACACTCTTGTTTAGCGAGATGTTGAGTTTGTCCATCACACTATTCCTCACGTTCATTCCGGATTGGAGCAGCCTTTCAAATATAGGAGGACAGTGCTTGTTGCTATACTGTCTTTTTAAAGTGGTGGTTGTTGTCTGGTACAAGGTTGTTTCCTGACCAATTTGGCTCGCTCAGGGAGTTATAAAGCGGGAATTTGTGGCCATCTCCTTCTCATTGAATAATCCGGTGCCTGGAAAAACTTTGGGGAGACGGGTTCTGTGGAGGTGGATGGTACCAGAACAAGAGCTCTTGGTTGTGTTCGGTGTATCTGCCTGTTGTGACCCCTGGCAGCTGCCAGTTGGTTTATGGTTGTATTGAGCTGATTGTGAGCGATAAAGCTGTGGCCCTTACCCACAAATGTGTGTTATGTTGTTACTGAGTAAGGGTTAATGGGGGGGGGTTGGATGGTGCAATGATAAAGGCTAAAGGCCCTAAGCTGTCATAGATTATGTAAATAAATGGACTTTGCTAGGTTTATGACAGCATAAATTAATAGGAATACCAATAATAATGTGTTTTCCCAAGTATCGCTTTCCAACAGAAGTGCAGTATGACAATAAGGGATCTGTTATTCACAAAGAAGTTATAAGAGGAAAGAACATTAGGAACAGCATGATGCTCGGACGTTGCGGTTTGCTTAGTGTGATGTCTGCAGTTAATAGATTAGAAAATAAAGTGTTTACACCTGAGTTAATCCTGTATTTCTACATAATCTCATGCTGTACACTATATAATATGGGTTGTTTCAGCTCAAGTGTGCTGATGGTGCATTAAGTTTTAAGCTTTCTGAACATAAGCCACCCTAAACAAACAAATATTGAGCACAAATGTTATGATGTGACTATTCAGTTTAAAATACCTTAAAAATAAGTTAAATGTAGCTGTCATGTTTAATGAAGGATTTATGAATTCACTATTTCTGTGAGATTTTTATACTGCATAACATTTACTGTCTGGCTTGACAGATGGTGTGGTCTGGTTTTTTTTCTCTCCAATAAGTTAACTACCTTCTTAAAATGCAGAATTTAGGAAGAGAAGCATGTGAACCTTTCATTTTTAATACAAGATTTTTTAGGGCAACCTGTGACAAAAGGAAATTCTCATGATTATAGATTCAAGGTAATAAATAGCATTTTAAGCTTAAAGGTAAATGGTCACCTTTGAGATAAAAATGCCAAATCCAGAACCGAAACCCATTCATCACTGAAATTACTATTATCTATAGTTATTGTTGCCCTTTCATTGAGATTTATATTTGCAACTTCTACCATTCATTTGAGTAATAGCAATGATTTTTCATGTACATTTTCTCTGATGTCAAAGTGAGGATTGCAGTCCTGGAGTGTGCGGTCGCTGACCGAATAAGTGCAGCTGCTTGCTGCGTTTGGATTAAAAGACGTAACATGTGTCTATCCAGCCAGCTACCGGATCCACTTCAGTTGACAGCTGTTGGCCTTAAAGTGACATGCCCAGTGAGACCCTGACATCATTTATACATCACTTCGCTTTTTTCAAATATATTATTTATTATATAACATATGTAATGGTGTTTATGATATGTACAGTATGTGTAAGAAACCCACAATACATACACGCCTCCCGGAGCAGTGACTTCCTGTTCAGAGGGTTTGGATAATTATTCTTCATATTAAATATCTCTCTTTGGTGGCAGTTGATTCTTACAGGTTGTGTAAGCACTGAAGGACGAGAAGATGAGATAGCTCCAAGACAGGAAATTAATTCATACACTAGTTACACACTAGGATAAAATATTTTTTTTCAAAAATGCACATATTCATAATTTTACCTGTGAAATTGTTTCCTTAGCTAATCCATATAAAAAATAAAAAGCCGCAATTGTCCTAAATGAAAGTTGACAATCAGGAGTATTTCCTGCATCCTTTAAAAATATTTCATTTTCCATGCAACCATTTTTACCATCAAGTTCTTCCAGAGTTTGTGGCATTTTTTACAATGTCTCCGCTGCAAGATAGCAACCTAATATATTCAACAGAGTCCCCTGGGTTTTCTGGAGCTGCAGTAAATAAATAAATAATCCACTCTTGGTCTATTTTGCTAGAAATGGAAAAATCATATAGAATATGGGCTTGCCTGATAGTTACAGTTTGCCTAATAAAATAACTGCATTGGTTCAGTAAAAACATACAATTTTATGGCAGGAGCTGTTAGACCAATCTAGCCTAATTAAGTTAGCATTTTCTTATGTTCAAATGTTTCAACAATTGAAAAAAAGCATTCGTACATTTAGTGCAACAATTTAAAATAGTTTTGTAGTATGAACTAGACTTGGGTGCCGGCCAACCGTTCGTGTTCGTCTTTGTGTTCGTCTTCGTGGGGAAAAAATCTTCGTATTCCATGAATATTTGTCCGTTCCTGTGTTCGGTTTGTGAATATTCGTGTACATTCTTCGTGTTCGTTTTTTTCTTCGTTTTTTTGTAGAAGAGGCTAATACAGGGTTAACGCAGTCCTCATTACGCAGCAGCTTGGGCGCCAGGATTTTAAAGGTCGATATGAGCAACTCTATTGGTCACCTGCAGGGGCATCCTCTGCCATCAACCAATGAAGTTCACCTGCACTTCATTGGTTGATGGCAGACGAGCCCCCTGCTGGCAACCAATAGAGTTGCTCGTATAGACTTTTAAAATCCTGGTGCCGAAACTTGGCTGGGGGAGGCCACTGGTCTCCCCGCTCCAAGAGTTAAAGGTCTGTCTGAACCACCAATAGAGTGCAATTGGTTGATGCCAGAGGAGGACCATGCAGGCGACCAATGGAATCATTTGCGCGGCCCTTTAACTCCTGACAGCGAACCTATAGAGTAGCTCGCACAATAGAGTCGCTTGCACAACCTTTTAACTCCTGACGGGGAACTTGGCCTGGGAAGACCATTGGTCTCACCGTTCCAAGGGTTAAAGGTCTTTAACTCCTGATGGCGAACCTATGGATTTCCACTCCCGTTACCTACGCAGCATCGCAGGGGTTAACGGGAGCGGAAATCCGTGGGATCGCCGTCTGGAGGTAAAGGGCCATAAGAACAACTTTATTGATCCCCGCAGGGGTCTCCTCTAGCATCAACTAATTGGTTGATGCCAGAGGAGGCCCCTGCAGGTGACCAATTTTCTTAAGCACTAATCCTATGAAAATATTGGATTTGTTTAATACCTGTTTCTGAGTGATCCACTATATCATACACTCTTGGATGACTAATACAGAAGGACCAGTGAGTCAAAAAGACACTACTAATGAGGGATAACCATATTTTTTATCTACAAATACTTTTACAACTTCCTTTGGTGACAGATCCTGCTGTCTCATCGCTAAGGACTAAATTGCAAACCAGCTGTGTGTGAGTGTAGGACTGTTGGATGAATATGTTCTTCATCTGGGCCAGATTTTGGAGGATGCCCATGGATACGGCAATCAGCTGCTCTTTATACAGCAGAATGAAGTGAACGTCAGAGCTCCAAGAGCAATGGATGCCCTGTTCTGGAAAAGGAAGAACAAATTCAACATACACATACAGCCTGTGGTTTAGGAGCCGCTGATTGCTTTTTCCACAACCACATGTGGATTTATTGTTATTCAGTCTTCATAGTAAATGGACTAAAACAATTTGGTGGATGTAGCCATCTGTGTAAAATAGTATTTTATTGGATTTCATTAAACCCAGTGTTTGGGTTCTCTAAGGTATCGCACTTTAATTGTCCATTTATTAGCTTTTTGTGAAGTACATGGTTAATGCACATGTCTATAATTCAAGAAACGTATATTGCTCACATTTTCGATGTATCTTTCCCCAGTAAATAACAAAACAGCATTGAGATATTGATCTATTTTTTAATCTGTTTAAAACAATGAAGTCTTATTCTACTCAACTGTAACTCAAACAAATGTGATAGTTTTGCTAGTATGTTAAGCTAAGAAACATAAGCAGATCTGACATTTCATTCTTTCCATAATAAAAATTACTACAGCAATGGTGATGAAAGTATAAAATGCAACCAAGGAATAATTAAAGACAAATGAAGGAAGTTCTATAAATAAGGATAAAGATCAAGCCAGCTGCCTAAGTAAATACTACTTCTCAGGTTTTTACAAAGAAAGATGAAGGGAAGAAGGAACAGGGAAACATGTAAATCATGTGTGTTTATAGAGAAGTTCTACTTGAATACAAATCTTAATGGTGAGGTTTGTCTTTATGCAAATAATACGAACGTCTGCAACAGGGTAGGCATTTCTGGTGGAACAAGCCGAATGGTAAGTTATTTAAGTAAATTAGAAGAATGGTCGAGAGTGTGGCAGTTGCAGTTGATAAAATAATGCATTTGGGATATAAAAATCACAAGGAGAGTGTAGCATTGGGGAACTTTCCTGACAGTGACAACAAAATAGAGGGGCTTGAAAATAATTATTTCTGAGGAATTAAAGGTAAGCAGGCAATGCCATAAAATGTAGAAAAAATCAAGCGGAGTGCTGAGATGTAAAGCTAGAGGCATTAGTAGCAGTAAGAGCTAGGTGCTTCAGCCAGATCTCTAGAAGAATATTGACATTTTGGAGCGTTCAGAAGGGGGCTTCCAAAATGGTAAATGCAGGAAACAAATTAACAGGAAAAACTAAGGTAACTCAATATGTATATCTTGCAGGAACGAGGAGAAAGAGAATATGCGATTTAAATACTTAAAAGCAATTAACAAAGTACAGGAGGGGAAAATGCTACCACAATAGGTCACAGTGTGAAACTACAGCGTCAGGGTTTAGATGTATTATAAGGAAGTTTTACTTTACTGAGCTGGCGAGATATAAACGGAACAGCTTCTCCTCTGTAGAGGCTAATACAGTGAGGGAAGTTAAACATGCATGGAATAGGCATTAAGTTATCCTGAACAAAAGACAAGATCAAGGACTGATTACGTCTTACATCAAGAAAAATGGACAGACTAGATGGGCTGAATGATTCTTAGCATTCTATTTTTTTATTTTTCAACCTTGGTGTTCCCTACTTGCCTTACATTTGGCATTGAAGTACTTAGCCTAAGATGAGTTTAGCACTGTTGTCTTATTTTAGTGATCAGGTTGTTATCTAAGAATGAGAAAAGGCCTGTGTGGTTCTACATGAGAAATAATATTAAATGCCAATATCCCCTATATATATGCATACCATGAGCCATATATAAGTCAGATTCAATTAAATGTTTAAGTAACATTTTAACGGAGCAATATGATCATGTGATAAAGGAATTGATGTTATTGACATAAGCCAATAAAATCTATGCTACAGAGATCAGACTAGTGAATGCTTTTCTTTCTTGACATTCTAAAATATGTACTGAGATTGTAAATGTTGTCACACTTCTAAGTCCAACCCTAGTCTAACATCGAAGTTAGCCAGCCTGACTCTGATTTCTAGTTAAGTGGATCTTAAGTGGGTCTACATACTGTATATTCATAACCCTGAAACTTGTTTTTCCCCGCTGAAATGACTTTGTGAGACATTAATCCAATACTATACTTCTTTGGTTCACTGCTTTGCTTGTGGGTATACTTGAGAAAATTTCGGCCCTTGCTTTATTTGTACATATCATATTTGTCCTCTTGTTATACCGGTTATACATCTATGGGATATGACATCATATCCTGGTGCTCAGCAGTGAGGTCGGCACGCACTGTTGGTTAGAGGGAGAGCAATGATCTCCCCAACAGGTCCTGCTCCTCCAGCAATCTGTGTTTTACGGCTGAAAGAGAGATAGAGTGAAAAAGATAGGAAAGAAAGAGCAGACAGGCCCCTCTTTACCTCTTTAACATAAATTGATTTATTTCAATCTATCAATTCAGGTTTATTGTCATACCCCTTTAATATATGATTTTTTGCCGCTAGATAAATTAAAGACTTCATATATATACTGTATATAAGGTTTAGACATTAATGTCTGTGTGTTGAGTTATATTTGAGGGGACAGGAAATTTACACTGTTATACAGGCTGTACACTCACTACTTTACATTGTAGCAGAGTGTCATTTCTTCAGTGTTGTCACATGAAAAGATATAATAAAATATTTACAAAAATGTGAGGGGTTGATGGTCAGCTATTGCTTTCATAGGCTTAGAACCAGATTATGCATTTGATTGAAAAATGGCCACGGGTTGTGCAAGATTGTGTATATATTCTCCCATGCACCAGAGGCCTAACTTGAATGGTTGAACTTGCTTAATAGGAGGACATGTGGACCGTAGTTGAGTACGATCAGTCCTGTTTACTCAACTAACCACTTGATCTCTAAGTGAATACGTCACAGAGAAGGACTTGGAGCTAGAGCTTTTTCTTTATACATGCCAGTAAACATTTGTTTTAGACACATATGTTCACCTTTACTTGTTTTTTTCATCCACCACACAAGAGCTTGCAGAAACCAAATTAGAACTAATCCTCTTAGGTTCTTTCCAAGAATCTTCCATGAACAGGTTGTGTATAGTAGCACTTTCTATCCTTGGAAATCCTTTCAGCATGATGGAAATGTAAACAGAATAGACAAGCTGAGATGTTTGTGTATGTGTCCAAAGATCCACCCTAATGGACTTTAGTAAGAATAGATCTAATTACTGAGGACTGCTTTGTCTACAGGTTTTCTGTAACTGCGGGTAATTTCCTTTGTAAGATTTATATTTCCTTATCACACTGCCAAAATTTCAGAACTGTTTATTTAATGTATTTGCGTTGAATGACTGTTTCTTGAGACATCATTTTATATTTAATTTATCTTTTGTAGGAGATATTTTTAATTTGTACCACAAAAACATGATTTTGTTAGCTTAAGGTTATGATGCTTCTATGCCTGGAAAGTGTTAAGTAGTATGGTATGCATTCAGATAAGAGTCACATCAACTAAATTCTATTCTTTCCTGCATTAGTATTATGGGATTAGTTATAAATTCTGAGTTACTTCTGTTAGGGAGATTAATATATTTTTACGAATCTCTGAAGACTGAGATTTTAAAGATGGGCTGTAACCTCGACAGCTTTCAGCACATTTAAATTATTATTCTTTAGTGATTTATGTAGTGCCGCCATACTCTGCAGTGCTGTACAGTGGTAAACAGACATAACAAGTAGGGCAATTGCATGGCAATGTGGATGTACAGTAACAAAATATTAGATGGGTTAAGCTACATAAAGCATAAATAATGCTTTCCACACAGCTTTGTTGTTTGTGTGTTTGCCCCCTTGTGTATTGATGCCCCAGCCAGGCCCCCCTTTAGTATTAACGTACCCCCCAACACCCTTTTATATTTCCCCATGTGTATTTGTGCCCCCAGCCAGCTCCCTTTGTGCATCTATGCCCCCACACCCTTGTGTATTGATGCCCTCACACCCTTTTGTACTGGTTAATGTAATGCCCCCCATACCCATGTATAAACAGCCACCCCCCTATTTATTGATTTATGTGATGCCCCAACCACCCTGTTTTTGTGTGCTTATAACCCTCAGCAGCCCCCTTTTTGTATAATTTAATTGTTGCCCCAAGGCAACCCCCCTTTGAATATCGGTCCCCTTTCATCTATCACCCTAAGTATTTTTTAAAAACAATACTTTCTTTGCTGGCTTCCTTCCCCGGCAGACTGCTCTTCTCCCTGTCACGAGGAATTCTTCGAAGTGAGCCTACCACCTTGAGCATCACGTCGCATCCTTAAAGGGGCGGGACGAGGAGCCTCACTGGGGGGCATGGTGCCTGCATGCCGGCCGTTTCAAAATCATTAAGCGGTTGGCTGGCCCACCGGGAAATCACGCTCACACAGGCCGCACCTTGAAGTCCGCCAGGCCACATTTGGCCCATGGGCTGCGCGTTGGAAGCCCCTGCTCTAGGGTTCACAGAGAATGGTCGAAAAAGAGAAAATATCCAGTGAGCGGCAGTTGTGTGGACGAAAATGGACAGCCTGGTTCCAGATGACAGAAAAGACACAGTAACTCAAATAGCCACTGGTTACAACCATGGCATGCAGAATACCATCTCTGAATGCACAACACGTTGAACCTTGAAGCAGATGGGCTACAGCAGCAGAAGACCACATCAGGTGCCACTCCTGTCAGCTAAAAACAGGAAACTGAGGCTACAATTCACAAAGGCTCACCAAAAGTGGACAATGGAAGACTGGAGGAACATTGCCTGGTCTGATGAGTCTCGATTCCAGATTCAAATGGCAGGGTCAGACTTTGGCATAAACAACATGAAAGCATGGATCCATCTTGCCTTGTATCAACGGTTCAGGCTGGTGGTGGTGTAATGGTGTGGGGGATATTTTCTTTGCACACTTTGGGCCCCTTAGTACCAATTGAGCATCGTTGAAACTCAAAAGCCTACTTGAGTATTGTTGCTGACGATATCTTTATGACCACAGTGTACGCATCTTCTGATGGCTACTTCCAGCCCGATAATGCACCATGTCACAAAGCTCACATAATAATATGATATCAAGCATCTCCCCACAACCCCTGCAGCCTCCCCCTTTCTGCACACCACATTATGTGACTGCACCTCCCCACACACAGCCCCATCTGGCAGCCCCACTCATTTTAGCACATAACACTATGTAGCAGCCTCTCCATGGGTGCCATTCCACAGGGCATTTGCCTAATGTCCAAGCAGTGCCTGATTCAGGTAGGTGGCACAAGTGTGGTCACTGGCTGGATATGCACTGCTGGATATTACTTTTTTATGGTCATGCAGCATGCAGCCAGGCATATCCAGCCAGTATCACATACTGCAGGAAACATTTGCTGCTGTAGGGGCAGATGAGATGACTATGGAACACTTTTGGCCAGCTCGGTGTGCCAGATGGTCATTCCAGGCCTGGCCTGAATATGATCCAAACCAGACAAATAAAAACATTAAGAAACACTACTACAACATGCATAACTCCTCTGTGTGGATTTTAAAAGTTTGAAAGGCAGGTAATGGTTGACCTCATGAAGTGTGCTACAAAAGTACTGTACTGAAACAGGTGATCGTTTTGTGTTTGCAGAATTAGCCTGTGTTGTCCTGCATGGCAATTCTGCTTGTATTCACTCAGCTGTATTTTCTCTGTCTGTGGGCAAGAGTTTAGTAATTGAATTTATTCAGCAAATGAAACCTTGTTATTCACTTTACACTTCCTCTCTTTCCAAATGCACACAAACACACACATTACTGTCATGTACCCTTCGATGCTTTTATGTTAGTGACTTTCTTATAACTCTGGAGTCATTCTGTCTATGGATTATATATTAAAGCAAACTTTATATCCTTGTAGCCAAATGAGGCAGACTGGCACCAGGATGATATTAATATCCAAATAATTCAGAACAGGATAATATGAACTATGTATTTTCACTAGGCTACCACAGACAAAACACTAATTGTTAAAATGTCTCTTTGAGAAATGTTGTTTGCTGTGATTGGCTTCAGTAACCTTTCTTATAAAACTTTACTGTCTGTACTGCCACCAAGAGGCTGTTTTTCATTTTTCTGGACATGTTTAAAGTTTGAAGTTGATTCTGGAAATAACATTTTCATTACACTTGCACTGCTCATGCCCCAGGAAGGCCCCACCGCCTCCTTTCACAATTCTCTAATCATCAAATAAATGGCAGGAAACATAAATAACAATAACACATGTTGGATTTTGAATTGGTCCCAGCTTTTATTTTCCTGTTACACAGAACATGAAATTAGCAGAATTATATACTCTGTATAAACGTATGCAATGCTTAGAACTAGTATGAAAGGCTCATCAACCAACCCTCTTAACTCCATCTGAAACCAATGGTCGTTCAAAAAAAAAAAACACAGTGGGAGGGATTAACCATTTTTATTCAATATAATGTACTTTCCTTCCAAGGGGGCATAATTCTAACCTCCATCACTTTGTTAGTCCACCTGCCCCTTTACAAACCAGACCACACTAAAATACTCTTCACAGGGACTTCTCTGCCATTGGCAAAGTGCTTGAACCTCCAGAGACTATAGGTCCATACCCACAGCATTAAGATGGACACCATCGCGACTGAACAGACCACATGGGTCACTGTCAATCTTGCCATGCTTCGCTACCAAACCACCATTATAAGCCACAAATCTCAAGATCACTCTATTAATCCTTCGCCTAGCCTTGTTAACGCCCGCTACCTACTGGACCAAACCAAAACCTGCACTGCACAAATCATTACTGCCCACATGATATGTGGTGCTAAAATTAAAAAGTATTTTTAGGTAAAACAAATATGACAATGATAAACAAAATATTATACTGAAGGAAAAAACCCAAATGTGATTGGTGTCAGATGGCGGTATGCAGAGGGCTTGGGATGTTTCAGGAAATCTACAAGAGGGAACAGAGAATAAGAGAAGGTAATAGTTAGATAAAGGTGCTGTATGAGCCCAGAGCATCAGGCGATCAAAGCAAATGAATGTTCTTTTCCAAGGTAAACATTTGCCCAAAAAAAGAAACATTTTTCCTAAAATACATATTTGGTACATATACAGGAAAACTTGCATAATAATACAACATATGGTTTAGTAAACTTGCTTGCAGAAGTCCAAATGAGGTTGAATACATTTTTGATTCTTGAAAGGGCCTCTCTTCAGATGGTGGTTTGCAGAGGGTTAGGATACTTCAGGAAAGCTTTTTGATTCTTATAAGGACCTCTTTTCAGATGCTAGTTTGCATAGGGCCTGGGATGTTTCAGAAAAGCTTTTTGCTTCCTGCAAGGGCCTCTCTTCACTGGTTTGCAGAGGGCTTGGGATGTTTCAGGAAAGCTACAACTGTCTCATTTTCCTGGGACAGTCCAGGGATTGTACCGGGAAATCACCAGTTGCCCCAACCCAGAGTTTGGCGAATGAACTTCGGTGTCTGCAACCATGCCCACTTTCTCCAGAGGGGGACTGCACTGCCAAAAATATAATGAGAAGTGAGAGAGAAAATGAAAAAGGGGAGAGATATGCAGAGATAAAGAGAAAGGGGATATATAAAGTGAAATACGAGGAGAGATGAGCGATAAAGAATAAAGGGGAGAGATAAAGTGAAAGAAGAAAGGACTTTCCGTGTGCCATTTGGGTGCTGAGGCAAGTCTTATATGTGCAATATGGATGCTGGGCAAGTCCCGTGGATGCAATCTGGGTGCTGGGCAAGTCCATTGGATGCAATCAAGGTGCTGGACAAGTCATATGTGTGCAATCTGAGTGCCAAGGCAATTACTATGTGTGCAATCTGGGTGCTGTGGAAGAAAGTATAGTAGTGTTGGCAGGAACTTGGTGATATAACCTGCACCATAATAACTACTTGGCAGAGCTAAATTATTCTAATTATGTGAGTTGGATAAAGTGGGCAAAGCTTTGGGACAGTGGATATGATATTTTTTCTAGTAAGTAATTGATAGCTGTGCTGCAAAGTCTCCCTGGAAATGTTTTTTTCCCAAATGTTAGCAACTATACTGAAGGTTAAAAATGGTCGATTAGGTCTGGGAGGGTAAAATTATGGTAAAGCACATATGTGGCAATGAGATTAGGAGGGATGGAAAGGTTCCAACATCTGTGCAAAAGAGAATGCTTATATTCTATACCAAGTAATTACATTACCTAGTAGCACCAGTGCATTCATTACCTAAAGGGATGTATAATACAGCTTTACTTAATTATTTAGATGGCAATATTTGCCACATCCAGGGATATCATTCAGAAAAGACAGGACACAACATACAATTTCATATAAAGGTATTCATTTCTTCAGCAAACAGTGTTCAATGAAAGAATACATATTCAAGTGTCCATCACAGCAGATATGATCTATGAAAGATAAGAACAGAAAATAACAAAGTGAAATAAAGTGAAATTGTGGCAGGCTTGCCATTCCTCACCTCTGAGGGTAATGCTAGGTAATAAATTGATTAGAAACCTTCCTCTGTTTGCTAATAGGCATCATTGCTCTTGTGAAAAGAGCTACCTACACCTGCATGGGTATCAAGAGCTTAATGTATGTGCTGTGTATAGCATGTAACCCTGTAATGATATATAAGAATTCCAACTAACCATTATATCCACCATATGGAATGCAAAAGGTATATATAGCAAAAGTACACATACCATTAGCTATTTAAACAACCCTCCAAAACAATTCATATACAATTCCACTTTCAATTAGATAATTAATATAATTGGGGTCAGATGTTCTAAAACAATGAAGTTTAAAAAAAAAAAATGTTTCAAACTAGCCTACTAAATTTATATATTTTGTGTTTTCAATTTTACCATTTGTTTATTTTCTTGTATGCCCTAATCGTTTCCTCTATTTTCAGAAAAATGATCCTCGGAGATTATATTTATGTCTTTATACAAATGTATATTCTGATTAAGAAGAAACTAATAATTGTACAACAAATAAAAAACATGCTAATTTAACAAGGTTAGGATACACAGAGAGATCTATATCTATATATTGTTTCGTTCCTTTTATCAGAATGTTATAAATTTGTTCCAGCTGTCATCCATTTCAGATTGTTTTAATACAGTACAGATTATGTTACTGTAGTGATTAAGGATGAATCATTGTCTTTTTAACTGAATAGACTAATCCTTTTCTAATCTTAATAAAAAAAAACACGTCCTGTTAGTTTGGTTAGATTCTAGGAATTTTTAGATGGGAATAATCTGCATTAAAAACTTAAATCTATAACATTAGGTCATGTTTATTGTCACATAATCCATATACATCATATAATCAAAAATATCTGCCATCCACCCAAACCATAAACACTAACCACATTTCTGTGTAATCATTGCAAAAAACGTGTATAAAACAAAAAGCAAGATACACAATAAAACAATTTTTATTTAAACATTACATTTATATTTTTTTGTAGGAGAAACCTCGTAATGTCACATGACATTTTGTTAGATTGATGCACTGATGCACTCTTGGAAATATCACATTACAACCAGGTCCCTGAAGATTTGGCTTTTTGGCCTCCATTTCTCCTTGAAGCGGTTCTGCTCTACAGAGAGTGAACAAGAAAACCCAGCCCTCTTGCTGACCTTCTGTCTGGGGAAGGAAGTAGTCGCAAAGACAACTGGAGACCCATTGGTCCACTGTGGCCTTACTAAGGTATTTGGCCACGGCTACCACGGTTTTAATCTACCTCAGACTTAAAAGAAAAAGCAACAAAGGTATACCATAAAGACTCAAGCTTGTATGTTTAACCGTTAAACTTACACGCGCTAACACCATACAGTAACACACACGCTAACATTCTGCACTCGTACTCACATGCTAACACTGTACAGTAATACACACACCTGAGATACATGCTGCGATACATGCTGCGATTCATGCTCATACTAATGCCATAGTGTAACATACACAACACCATATACACTACACTTTTATACACATGCACACACTATCCAACATATACACACTAATATATAAAAACACACACTCTAAATATGCACACATACACACTGAAACTGGCACTACAATACAGTAGACATAATGACTCCAGCACTATACACACACACTGACTATCACTATGCACACATACACACTGACTGACACTATAGTATACACTTGTACACACATACACACATTACTCCTCCCCCCACACCTCATAGAGACCTGCCACGCCGATGCCTTTCTTCTGCCATTCTGATTCTGGCACCCTGTGCTTTTCTGCAGGACACCCAGTGGGGGCACGTAATGTACGTTATGTAACCCTGCTAGGCACCTCAAGGCACCCTCTTCACTGCCCCCCCCCAGGAAAGCTTAGGGTGCCAGATCTACAATGGCAGCCCTGGCTAGTTTTGTTCCACAAAACTCTGGGTGCCAGGAAGTTGTTTCTAGTTGCCATGGCGACCTGGCGCCTGGGGTTTGTTGAGCCTTGATAATGGTTCCTTTGCGTAAACCTAGATTATTTTCCAGCACAGAATGTATTAAAATAAAAAGAAGTATCTGTTTAATACAATAGGCAAAGTAAGCATTAGTAAAAATTACCACATTTAAAATTTGCACTTCAAGAATGAACAAAGAGCTGTACATTAGGCTATACTAAGCTTCAATAGGTGATTCACTCCAGAGCGATACTCTGAGCAGTTTCAATGTAGGGGATGGGGGAGAGAGAGGTATTATTAGATAGATAACTAGCCCCACCCTAGAGCACAACATGTAGGTGAAGTGGGGCCAATAATCAGCCTTTTTAGGCTACTAGCTGGCTCCGAGTATGCTCATTTTTAATATTTTTTATTACTAGTGTTATTTTTGTGGAGGGATTTTGCAAGTTGCAAGCTACCTGTTGCATATGAGCTGTTAAACTTGCATCTTAAAGGTGCAGTCCCACTGCTGAATTTAATACACGACACATTTAAATGTAGCATTATAAACACCATAGCTACTTAGCTAGTACCAATAAATAAACAAATGTTTCCCAGAAATAATTCTGTAACAAAGTAAAATATTGCCTTATTCATTTTTTTTTTTACTAGGAAACCTTAATTGTTACGTTAAACAAAAACAGACACTGATAGATTCATGCCATAGAAACTGGAAATGTTGTTTTTATGTGATTAAACCTTCAGAGGAAAAAATAAAATAAAATTTGCGCTAAGGTTTATACTAACATAATAAAGAATGTATGTGTGTTCATGGGCAGTCGTGTCTAAAGGCAGTGCATGCGTATATGCGTGTTAATGGGCAGGTGTGTGTAAAGGCACGTGTATGTGTAAATGTGTGTTTATGGACAGGTGTGTATAAAGGCAGTGTGTAAGGGCAGTGTAAATAAAATAACCTCTGTCTAACAAAATAGCTGGGGGGGGGCACAATTTTCCATTCTTGCTTCAGGCGCAAAAGGAGCTAGCTACGGCTCTGCCAGACTCAACTCAGGGGTGATACACTTATTGATTGAGCTTTCCTTTGAGTATAAAAGGTGGTGGATGAGCCAACATTTACCAAGCTCTTTTTTTGGGGCAACTCCCAAAAGCAAAATTCACAGATTGTCAACCTTGTCCCGAACCACACCAGGGTATGCCAAGACAGATTTAAAATGATCAAACCTTTCACAATAGGAATCCTAAAACCCTCCTCCAACAACGACAAAGCAGCCTTGGTATCGAGACATCTAATCAGCCACAGACGCATTCTCTTTACTCTCACTGGAGTGATTCCTATTTTTGACCAATTGTGCCCACTTTATCCTGTTTTTGATTCTCAAAGCACTTGGAAAAATGATATGGCTATATGGCTGATATGGTAACCCTCACAATCTGTGCATTCAGTCTCACTGATTAAGCTCCTTGGTAAGCAATATAGCCATGAAAAATTAAACAGGACTCATTAAATTTGGGGCACTTTGACAGTGGGCTAAGCAATACATGGCCATATAGTATGAAGGCATCCCCAGTTTTTATACGTTTGATGTGGGTGTTTTTTTTAATGCTATTTGACAGGTATCTGGGGTAGCTAAATTTAGATTTCTAATCATTTTTATAATCCAATCACCAGACTATATGAACAAGTACATAACCACAAATGTTCTTTTAGAACCCTGGCTGATCTGAGACAGACATACCGGAAGTGAAAGTCAGCATGTTTAATCAATGGGATTTTCTTTTGCACTACTACATTTTGCACCTTTTGCACAAAGGTATACATAAATCCACAGTTATAACATAGCTAGTAGGTATTTGGTGCTCTAGTTTCTACTCATAAATGTAAGTAGCAAAACAGATACATTTGAAATTATATTTTATCACATATTTTTTACATGTGAATAAAATAAGTTAGTAGAATGTAATACTTACTGGGTATCCAACTATACCTGAAAGCCCTAGAGGACCAACAGGTCTTTGTTTACCTATTTTACACTATATGACAAAAAGTATGTGGAGACTTGGCCATCAAATCTATGTTGGGCATCCCATTCCATTTGCAGATGTAACAGCCTCCACTTTGCTGGGAAGGCTTTCAATGGGATATTGGAGTCTGTCTCTGAGAATGTGTGCCCATTCAGCTAAAATACCATTTGTGAGGCCAGGAACTGATACTGGATGAGAAGATCTAGCTCACAGTCAATGTTCTCATTCATCCCAAAGGTGTTCAGTGGGTTTTAGGTCAAGTCTCTCTGCAGACCACTCCAGTTCCTCCACACCAAATGGTTATGCTGGAACAGGAAAGGGCTTTCCCCACACTGGTGCCACAAATTTGGAAGCATACGATTGTCTAAAATGCTTTTGTATGCTAGAACTAAGAGGTATAGCTCAGCGACCATGAGCATGAAAGACCATGCACCTACCAGTTTTGCAAATGGAGAACTAGAGGTCAGTGAGATTGCTAACTCCTCCATCTCAAATGTGTATGTCACATTTCTGTCACACCTGTGGCCTTTCAGCTAATTTATTGCCTTTATATAAATAGTTGCTCCTAGACTCCCTTTGCTGTAACATTGTACTTCCTGGCCCTGCATCACTGTTGTCTATTGCGTAATCCAGGCGTTCTGGATACTAACCTAAATTTATCCATCAGATATCCAGATAGTGAAGCATGATTCATCACTCCAGAGAACACATTTACACTACTCCAGAGTCCATGTGCTTTTCACCACTACAGCCAACGCTTGGCATTGTTCATAGCATTCTTCAGGTTGGAAGCAGCTGTTCGGCCATTTCATGAAGCTCCCGACTCACAGTGCTTTTTGCTTCCAGAGACGGTTTGGAACTCTGTAGTGTGTGATGCTACAGAGGACAGGCTGTTTGTACACACTTCTGCACCCTGCAGCCACACTCTGATATTGTCCACAGCTTTGCGGCTGAGCTCTTGTTACTCATAGGTGCTTCTACTTCACAATAATAACACTTACAGTAGACCAGGGCAGATCAAGCGGTGCAGAAATTTCATAAGCTGACTTGTGCAAAGGTAGCATCCTATGATAGTGTCATATTAAAAGTCACTGATCTTTTCTATTGCCAATGTATATCTTTAGAGGTTACTGCCTATGTGCTTGACTGTATATACAGTATCTCACAAAAATGAGTACACCCCTCACATTTTTGTAAATATTTTCTTATATCTTTTCATGTGACAACACTGAAGAAATGACACTCTGCTACAATGTAAAGTAGTGAGTGTACAGCCTGTATAACAGTGTAAATCTGCTGTTCCCTTAAAAAGAACTTAACACACAGCCATTAATGTCTAAACCTTGGCAACAAAAGTGAGTATACCCCTAAGTGGAAATGTCCAAATTGGGCCCAATTAGCCATTTCCCCTCCCCGGTGTCATGCGACTTATTAGTGTTACAAGGTCTCAGGTGTGAATGGGGAGCAGGTGTGTTAAATTTGGTGTTATCGCTCTCACACTCTCTCATACTGGAAGTTCAACATGGCACCTTATGGCAAAGAACTCTCTGAGGATCTGAAAAAAAGAATTGTTGCTCTACATAAAGATGGCCTAGGCTATAAGATTGCCAAGACCCTGAAACTGAGCTGCAGCACGGTGGGCAAGACTATACAGCGGTTTCACAAGACAGGTTCCACTCAGAACAGGCCTCACAATGGAAGAAGAAAAAGAAGTTGAGTGCATGTGCTCAACGTCATATCCATAGGTTGTCTTTGGGAAATAGACGTATGAGTGCTGCCAGCATTGGTGCAGAGGTTGAAGGGATACGCCACACACTTTATCAAATTGATCTGCATGGCTGTCGTCCCAGAAGGAAGCCTCTTCTAAAGATGATGCACAAGAAAGCATGTCCTGTGGTCCGATGGTCAGATGGTGCCAAGCGTGTGTGGCGGCAACCAGGTGAAGAGTACAAAGACAAGTGTGTCTTGCCTACAGTCAACCATGTGTCATGGTCTGGGCCTGCATGAATGCTGCCGGCACTGGGGAGCTACAGTTAATTGAGGGAACCATGAATGCCAACATGTACTGTGACATACTGAAGCAGAGCATGATCCCCTCCCTTCGGAGACTGGGCCGCAGGGCAGTATTCCAACATGATAACAAACATACCTCCAAGACGACCACTGCCTTGCTAAAGAAGCTGAGGGTAAAGGTGATGGACTGGCCAAGCATGTCTCCAGACCTAAACCCTATTGAACATCTGTGGGACATCCTCAAATGGAAGGTGGAAACTCCAGTGGCAACCTGTGAAGCTCTGGTGAACTCCATGCCCAAGAGGGTTAAGGCAGTGTGGGAAAATAATGGTGGCCACACTATTTGTGGTCACACAAATATTGACACTTTGGGCCAAATTTGGACATTTCCACTTAGGGGTGTACTCACTTTTGTTGCCAAGGTTTAGACATGAATTGCTGTGTGTTGAGTTATTTTTAAGGGAACAGCACACGTTATACAGGCTGTACACTCACCACTTTATACTGTAGCATACATTTCTTCAGTGTTGTTACATGACAAGATATAATAAAATATTTACAAAAATGTGAGAGGTGTACTCACTTTTGTGAGATAGTGTACCTGTTAGCAATGAGTGTTGCTGAAACACCTAAACTCATATAGTGGACAAGCTCAAGTGTTGTAATGGCTGCTATGTGGCTGTCCACATTCTCAAGAGAAAATGTACCGTACTGAACCTTGGCCTTTTCTGGCTTTTTCTTCACCCTAACATAAGTGGATTTTGTTTGCCACAAAACCTGGGGCTAAACAGGATTATGTCTCTTTGTCTAAGGGATTCACTGAGATAAGATTTGAGTTTAGGTTTTTATGACATCTGCCACACCGTGTCATTGTAAAGAGTGCACTGAACTGCTAATTGTAAACAAAGCAAATGATGGGCATTGAAGCACAGTGCCTTTTCGTGTAACAACCTATAAACATCTTACTATTAAAACGGAATTAACTCAGAACAGAACATTTAGTGCCTTGTCAAATTGTGAGTTTATTTTAAATAACATCTAACGAGGAAAAGCCAAAGCTGTCAAACAGAAAGAATGAATTGCAGTAGCATAGCAACACCTTTTCAAATGCCAATATACATTGGGCCTGACCTCATCTAGTGCCTTAAAAAGCCTCTAAACTGCTCACCATGTTCTGCTTAATTCTGTTATGGTTAGGTAAAACCAACATTTTCCATCACCTAACACTGGCCGTTTGGCCCATTTAGTCTGTCCTATTGCTTATCCAGTACCCTGCATTAGCCTCTACTGCTGACAGGAGACTATTCCACTTGGTAAAGTAAATCTTCCTTACACCTCTAAGCAGGGCCGGACTGGCCCACCGGGATACCGGGAAATTTCCCGGTGGGCCGGAAGGTCCGTGGGCTGGGCGGCCATGAAGACAGCCGCTGAGCTGCCCCCCAGGCTGCCCGAAATATAATCAAAGCGGCCGCTGGGTGCTGATGCGGCCGGCCGGCATCAGCACCCAGCAGCCGTGTGCGATGGCCGTCTAGTGATGGGAGCAGCGTGAGGGGTGAAAGCTCCGCCCCCTCGCACTGACCTTTCACCCCTCACGCTGCTCCCATCACTATGCGGCCATCAGATTGCTGGGAATGTAATCTGAACGGCCGGTGCGTGCTGATGCCGCCGGCCGCCTCTGCTTTAATACTTTTTTTTTACTTTATATGGCAAGCCGATCCAGTTTACCATATAAATAAAAAAAAAAAAAGTGTTAAAGTAGCTCCGGCCGGCGGCATCAGCACGCACCGGCCGTTTAGATTACATTCCCAGCAGTCTGATGGCTGCATAGTGATGGGAGCAGCGTGAGGCGGATGCTCCGCCCCCTCGCGCTCAGACTGCTGCAGCACCGGATGTCAGGTCAGTGGCATCCTGGCTGTCAGCATAGAGGAGAACAGTGTGCAGCTACCAGGAAGTCAAGAGAAGTAGAAGGTGAGTAAAATAATGTATTTTTTGTATTGTATGTTTTTTGTATTTGTTAAAAACAAAAAAAATCGGCGTGTGTGTATGTAAGTGTGTCCCCCTATATGCCACTCTGCCTCCAGAAATGCCTTATACCCCCCTATATGCCACTCTGTCCCATGATATGCCTTTTAACCCCCTATATGCCAGAGTTGCATATATGGGTATAAGGCATTTCTGGATGCAGAGTGACATATAGGGGGTCAAAAGGCATATCTGGAGGCAGAGTGGCATAAAGGGGGTTAAAAGGTATATCATGGGGCAGAGGAGCATATAGGAGGGTATAAAGCATATCGGGGAGGCAGAGTGGCATATAGGGGGCATAAGGCTTTTCTGGAGGCAGAGTGTCCCATGATATGCCTTTTAACCCCCTTCATGCCACTCTGCCTCCAGAAATGCCTTATACCCCCTATATGCCACTCTGTCCCATGATATGCCTTTTAACCCCCTATATGGCAGAGTGGCATATAGGGGGTTAGAAGGCATATCATGGGACAGAGTGGCATATATTATTTTTTATTTAATATGGCAAGCTGGATCGGCTTGCCATATAAAGTAAACAAAAATGTCCCATGATATGCCTTTTAACCTCCTATATGGCAGAGTGGCATATAGGGGGTTAGAAGGCATATCATGGGACAGAGTGGCATATAGGAGGGTTGAGGCATATCAGGGAGGCAGAGTGGCATATAGGGGGGTATAAGGCTTTTCTGGAGGCAGAGTGCCCCATGATATGCCTTTTCACCCCCTTTATGCCACTCTGCCTCCAGAAATGCCTTATACCCCCCTATATGCCACTCTGTCCCATGATATGCCTTTTAACCCCCTATATGCCAGAGTGGCATATAGGGGTATAAGGCATTTCTGGATGCAGAGTGACATATAGGGGGTCAACAGCATATCTGGAGGCAGAGTGGCATAAAGGGAGTTAAAAGGGATGTCATGGGGCAGAGGGGCATATAGGACGGCATAAAGCATATTGGGGAGGCAGAGTGGCATATAGGGGGCATAAGGCTTTTCTGTAGGCAGAGTGCCCCATGATATGCCCTTTTAACCCCCTTTATGCCACTCTGCCTCCAGAAATGCCTTATACCCCCCTATATGCCACTCTGTCCCATGATATGCCTTTTAACCTCCTATATGGCAGAGTGGCATATAGGAGGTTAGAAGGCATATCATGGGACAGAGTGGCATATAGGGTATAAGGCATTTCTGGATGCAGAGTGACATATAGGGGGTCAAAAGGCATATCTGGAGGTGGAGTGGCAAAAAGGGTGTTAAAAGGCATATCACGGGGCAGAGGGGCATATAGGAGGGTTGAGGCATATCAGGGAGGCAGAGTGGCATATGGGGGGTATAAGGCATTTCTGGAGGCAGAGTGGCATATAGGGGATTAAAAGGCATATTATGGGGCAGAGTGGCATATAAGAGGGTATAAAGCATATCAGGGAGGCAGAGTGGCATATAGGGGGCATAAGGCTTTTCTGGAGGCAGAGTGCCCCATGATATGCCTTTTAACCCCCTTCATGCCACTCTGCCTCCATGAATGCCTTATACCCACTATATGCCACTCTGTCCCATGATATGCCTTTTAACCCCCTATATGGCAGAGTGGCATATAGGGGGTTAGAAGGCATATCATGGGACAGAGTGGCATATAGGGGGTATAAGGCATTTCTGGAGGCAGAGTGGCATATAGGGGGTTAGAAGGCATATCAGGGGGCAGAGTGGCAAGCCTGGGGGCAGAGGTGCATAACTCGGGGGTAGGTTGTCAAATGAAAGGAAATAAAAACCAAACATGTCTCAATCATAGCTTTTATTAAATATGGAAAAAAATAGTCTACATGAATTAATAAGGAAATAAAAGTTTCTTACCAGAATATCGTGAAGAATAATGTGATCAGTGTTTTGTTCCACTGAATAAAATGGAACTCTTTCATCTAAAAATGTTCGCAGTAGTAAATGTTTTGATCCCATTATGTGTAATGCATTTCATTTATTAGGGCCTTTTAACACTTTTGCTTTCTGGCATTTTAATACAAATAATGAGATAAAAAGAATGGCACATAGTGTGACTCGGGTGTGTATAAGGGGTGCGTGTGGGTATAAGAGCTTCACCGTGAGATAAACTATATGGGGCTGGTCTCCAAATTTTTCCAGGGCTGCTTTTCAGTCCCAGTCCGGCCCTGCATTAACACACACCCTGACACTAACACAACCAGACAATCAGCACTAATGCACACACAGACACTCACACTAACACAAATGCATGCTATCATACCCAGAGAGACACACATAGACAATATCATACCCAGACACACACAGTAATAACATGCCTGCACACACACTAACATAAAACAATAGAAGAATTCCGCGCGTACTCATCGAATATCATTCACTGATCTGAGGAGTAAGTATTGGGGGTTCCGCAATATTTCTATAAAAAAATTTGAGCCCATATTAAAAAGCATCTAATCTGATAGCACAATGTCTGTGGCTAGTGAATTCCACATCTTTATTGTAAAGATTGACTGCTTTAAGTGAAAATTTCTCATGAATGAATGTCGTGTTTTTTGTACAGTCATATTAATCAATAGATCATTAGAGGTCAGCTGTTATTAACCCTGTATGTATTTGTATAATGAAATCATATCCCCTCTAAGACGCCTTTTTTTTTGCTAAGTAAACAATTTCAACGTATTATTAACTAAGGAGTTCCATTCCTTTTATTAACTCAGCAGCTCCCTTTTCATAAATGACAACGTCTTATTGGCCCTTGCTGCTCCTGTCTGATGTTTAACACTGTTTATTATCTACATTTATGCCCAAGTCATTCTCGTTCAATGGCTACAAATTGTATACTGTGTACAAAGGGCAAGGTAAAGGCTTTACCTAGCTCTGCGCAGAGTATCCAGTTCCCTATAAATTGTCACCCCTGACTTTGCAGCAAAGACTGGAGCAGGCAGGAAAGCATACTTACACTACAACAGGCCCGGACTGGCCATCGGGCACACCGGGCATTTGCCGAATTGACTTAGGGGCTGATGGAGCTGCAGCTCCAGGCCCCTACCTTAAAATAGGCCCAGTCAGGACCGGACTGACTGGGCCTATGGGGCCTCATTAACGCACGGCATAAGGGGCACCTGCCCCTTAAGCCCGCCGCAACTGCGACCGGGTCCGCCACTCTAAGGAGCCAGGAAGCCCCGACCAGGGCCGGCCTTACGGGTGTGCGGCCGCACAGAATTTAAATTAAAACATCGGGGTTTTTTTTTTGTTTGTTTTTTTTTTATTTTATTTAACATCCTCCATGTTAAATAAAGTTTTTGTTAACTTTATTTAACATGGAGGATGTTAAATAAAGTTAAAAAAAAAAAAAGCCCCAATGTTTTAATTTAAGCTTTGTGCGGCCGCAGACCCCTAAGGCCGGCCCTGGTGGGGGGCTTCTCGGCCCCTTAGAGTGGCGGACCCGGTCTTTGTCGAGGCTTTATCTGTTTTATAATGTTGGTTCTTTTAAAGTTATATGAAAACTCTTTACAGAGGCCGAATCAGAAGACATTGACGTTCTCCCCAATGGAATGGCATTTATTAGCTCTGTAAGTATTATGTTCTCAAATTGCGTAATAAATAATAAATAGATACATTTGCAAAAACAAAAGGAGACTGTGTCCCCGCCCAAATCCCTGTGCGGGTGTTTACCAAGTTCAGCAGTCAGTTGAGGTAAGGGTTCACCATAACAGACACATCCACTTGCATGCTAACACTCAGAAAAAACTTTTACATTATTTTCAAAAGAACTAAATAAGTTAATTACCAAATGTAAAACAGGGGCCTGTGTCTGCCTACACCTTCTTTACCCCAATGGGTAGCTGTTGCGTAGTAGGGAAGAGATGGCATCTTTATACCTAAGGGGGTTTTGGTTACTTTTAAAGACCCATCATACTGTGGTGAGCTCTGTGTCTACCTTTGGATATTTATTTACCTACAAATCTCACCTCTTCACTAACTTATAGGCTAATACATTTGCGAGTTGTTTGTATTAAGAAATATAGATTTTGGCATTAGATAAGACCCGTTTAAGACGAGTTTCATAAAAATGATGAACTGAATAAATTATGTATGTTTGTTGATGCCACCTAGTGGTTTTCTTAAAGAACTACCTCCCTAATGAGCCAACAAAGTTTATGTTGGATTTTTACATAGATATCTCCATTGAAACTAAAAAAAAAATCATGCTAGTGGTTTTAGATGTGTGTAATCACTGCAAGAAGGTTGCGACCAACTGTGTCTAAGCTTGTCTGCTATGTAGTCTGTGGTGCCATATGGATTACACAACATGATCAGAAACCTAATTAGCATAAACATACAGCAATTACATGAGGAATTTGTACCTATTAATTGGTATTTATGCCATTAAGTATGGCATTTGGGGATAGAGGAAAGAGGGACATTTAAATCTGCATATCCTAAAGAAGGATACTTGTTAAGGGAAGACAATTCTCTCTTAGATTCTGGTGCTACATGCAACCTCATGGCATACAAAGGCTATCGCAAAATATCACATGGCTGACAACAAGGACAGCATCCGGATCTGCAGATGAAAGAAGGTTATAGGAAACAAATAACGATGACGCTCAGCACTGTATTTTAGTAGTATTTATTTTGCCAACTATGTAAATGTTTCCATCCTACTGAGGGACCTTTTTGAAGCCATGAAAAATGTGTCCAAAAAGTGCCATTTTATAATCAAACATGAAACACATAATTACACACAGTGTGTCTCTCAATTAACAATTCAGTTTGTATTTTTAAAGTGATAATCACTAATATATAATATATTGCATTACCATGGCATTCTTTGTATATTTTCCAATCATTTAAATCAAGAATAGCTCACAAATTCCTCTTGTAATCAAGAAGGTTATAGGAGCAAAAATACATAAAATATTTTTCTTTTGTCAATTATAACCTATATTACTGTATAATATAGCACATTTATTTCAAGAAAAAAAAAATTCTTCCTCTTTAAGGTAGAAAAAAAGAGCGGACTAGATAGACTGAACAATTCTTATGTGTCATGGTCCTGACATAAACGGCAGCTTTGACACGCACAGTGAAGTCTCCTTGATCTTTTCCACAGTATCTCTTATAAAGCTCTATTTTTGCAAAATAGCTCAAGATGAAACTACATTAAAGAAAAGTAAAGTCAAGTTCAAATAGTTTTAAAATGGACATACAGTACAAGCAGTGGTGTACTAAATGCTTATACCGTATTGGCTCGAATAGAGGCCGCACACGAATATAGGCCGCACCCTTAAAGTTTGGTGCTATTTTAAAGAAAAAAATATTTTTTAAGAAAAAAATACACATTAGTGGAATGGTAAAACAGTATTTTGTCTAATGAATGAACATGAATACAGTTTGTCAGCATATGTTGTATACAGACAGAAAACTAATAATTTTAAGGACCCCCCTTAATTCATAATGCACCTTACTTACAGGTATGTCCCTCTGCCCCCTGGTATGCCACTCTGCCCCAATATGCTTTATGCCCCCAAATATGCCACTCTGACTCCCCAGATATACTTTATGCCCTCTAGAAATGACCACCTACCCCCTAGAAATGGCCACCTGCCCCCCAAGATATGCCCCCTAGAAGTGCCACTCTGCCCCACCGATATCCCACTCTGCTTCCTAGAAGGCCCCCCCTCTGACTTACCAATGCACCCCCAGACTCCCTGGTGTCTAGCGGGGCCAACCGAAAGGTTATGTCACGCCGGTGCTCCACCATAAGCGGACGTTCCAGCAGCAGAGGTCATCGCGCATACGTCCACAGCTGTCCCGGGCGTCGGGTGACACGAACTGCACATCCCTGCGTAAAACCCCGAATATAGGCCGCACCCCCGCTTTAAAGACCTTAAGTGGGGGAAAAAGTGCGGCCTATATTCAGGCCAATACGGTAAATATTGTAAGGATTGGAACGGAATTTTTCACCTGCCTATATGTGACATTGCAATCTCATTATTTATAAAAAGAAATACATTTAGGAATGGTGTGTTAACTTGAGAATGACATCTTGGCCTGTACTGACACCTTGGCCTGCGTCACACCTTTGCCTAAGGAGTTAAAGGGTAATGGGTGGCTAACAGGCAAAACACCGACCCGTGACTTAAGTGATAGTTTGCCAAATTCATCATCATGACTGCATGGCAGGCAATCAGCATGCGAAAAAAATTAGAGCTATGAATGAATTCTCATAATAATAGAATTGACGTGTTTTAAAATGATTTTTGATGATTGTGACATGCACTGATAAGTACAACTACTTCCCTTCTAAATGATTAAAACTATTGGATCAGCATCTATCATCATGGATAAACTTGTGTATTTTATTTGTCTGAATACATTTTGCTCCTAGAAAAGAGGAAGGTTAGGGGAGCACAGATGCATAAGGAGATTTCAGTCTAAAAGAGAGACGGTCTACTAGAAAGTAGCATTAGATTGGGATCAGGCCCAGACTGATGCGTGGTGGGCCAGTGGCACTTATGTAATCAGGAGGCAGCTGGCCTTAAAGGGCCAGCCCTTGGTGATTTAGCTTTGTGGGATATTTCAAACATTGTAATAGGTAGAGTACATGCAACTTCAGTAAACACAGAGCAAAATAGCAGATTGAAAGACAGGAACAATTACAGATTTGCTGCATCTAACAAAGGAAATGCTAAAAACAGACTGCTATAATAGCAGTCTGTCATGTCACAGCTGCTAAATATACTCCTAGCGCTCTGTGAGTGAACAAATAGAAGCATACACCCCTTTGTTCTTACAAATATATCACAAAATGTACATGCATTATAGTTTGCACAAATGCCCTAATTATTGAAGGCTATATATATCTATATATATATATATATATATATATATATATATATATATATATTTATATAAAATATCCTGAAAAAAATACACTAAAATGTCCTTTATATGTAGCAATGGTGAACATCTTATCCATGTTTTTTTATTAATGTGCCATATAATGTGTGTTTTACAACTAAAATGATCCAATTTATAGAGTTCCCTTTTTAAGATAGATTGGAGGCTTTATTAAAGAGACAGTCTATTGCCCCAAGCAGCATCACCAAACATAAATACATATTAAAGTACTTAATAGGTACCTTCAAATGCATATTCTACCCCCTCCGCTCCCTTACTGCAGGGTAATTTGTATTTGTGCCTTATGTATTTGTGCTGGGTGGAGTGGGAGGTCATATGGGGGCCCACTTGGTGCACTCCTCCAACCGGGGTATCTGCAGCATCATCTGCCCCTCAAACGGTCACTGCCGGAGCTCGGTGCTGGAGGTAGCAATTACTTAACGGTAGGCATTGAAGGACTTCCAGAGTATATCCTGCATTACAGAGTGCATGCTTAGGGTAGATTGCACTTACCCAATGTGAAATATTCAATTCTAGAGTTTTAGAGCACAAGTTGTGATAAACATACCTGGGAACGGTCATATTTATAGGTCATATTAGACGTGTGCGTTCGGTTTTGTACAAACTTGTTTTTTTAACAAAAATTGCCTGTTTTGTGCAATCATCTAAATCTCTGCACATAAGGGCGATCTCCAACTAAACTGCTGAAAGCAAATTGCAAACGTGCAGACATTTTGTTAAGAGTCTCCCATTCGGTGCCAAGTATATCCGCCATTACAAGCTGTTTTGGCGCCATTACAAACCATTTTGGCGCTTCTTGATGAGGTAACGTGAGATAGGACTGTGTGTAGGAGGGTACATATCAATGACTGAATGGTAGAAGTAGTTTTTCCTTTATATTTTTTACTCTGTTCAATCAGCATTTACAAGTGGAAGGAACAAGTATTATAAGATATATAAGTGTGCTGACACCATTATAACTTGTTAGTAGCAGCAGTTACAGATGATGAGAGTTGGAGAGTTGCAGAGTACCCTGAAACCTGGTGGGGTCTGATAATTTGTTTTCAAATCCCTCGGCGTGCAATCTCTTACTTGCTTTGCAGAGTTTGTGCACTCCAAGGAAAACAATGTAGTGGCCTCTTCCGCCTCCCAGAGGCAGCGAGAAGTAGCAGCGTAATTTTCTTGCGCTATAAGACAATACCTGTCTTCTTGGGAGTAAGGGTGTACTCAGTTTTTCCACACATCTCCGTTTTGGCTTTATTTTGTTGAATAAATCAGGACACTGTTGTTGTTCATCTGAGGTTGTATTTACCTATTTTTTTGGCCTGCTAAGGAGCAGATGATTCTTATGTCCTGATATGTAAACAATAGAATTCAAATACTTTTTTCACACAACTGTATATTCTTTTCTCTAGACTTTCTCTAGTGCATTTGTATTCGGGCGAACATGAAAACTAACACGAAGGGTGCATTGCAACTGCACTTCATTGGTTCAAGGCAGAGGAGCTCCCTGCCGTGGACCAATAGAGTCTCTCATACAGACCTTTAACTCTTGGAGCAGGGAATCCAATGGTCTCCCCTGGCCAAGTTCCGTGTCAGGAGTTAAAGGTCTGTACGAGCGACTCTATTGGAGTTTTGCTGTCAGGAGTTAAAGGTCTGTACGAGCGACTATGGTTTCGGCACCAGGATTTTAAAAGTCTGTGCGAGCGACTCTATTGGTCGCCAGCAGGGAGCTCGTCTGCCATCAACCAATGAAGTGCAGGTGCCTTACTTATGTTTTAATATTACATTTTGAATTTGCATTTAAGCTGTTGTCTTGGGACATAGAGTGAGTGGACTGGACATGGATATAGGTAGAAAAACAAGAGCATAGTATTTCATCTGTGTGCACCACTGTTACCAGTGTGATAGCAGTGTGAATAACACACTAGAATATGGAAACATTGTCGCTCGGGATATACTTAAGGTAAATTATATGTGTACCTAGAGGCCATGAAATATAAACATGTTAATGCAGACAACTTTATGCTAAGCACTACTACCATTTTTTTCAGGAACCATTTCTTCCATTTCACATCATGATATCCTACCCTCTAGTACTTTAAATCCTTAGATCTATTTCAGTGAATTGAGTCTCCACTGCGAGTGATCACTTTTGACCGGTGAAAATGTAGTAACATTTGTTAAAAAAAATTATGTTTGGAATCATTTTTAAATAATCATTCATTAAAAAATACAGCTTTATTAAAAACTTTCATTTTTATGCTATGAACAGTAGAAAAGAAGTACACAACATGCCTCAACATTCTTAGAAAGGTGGATTGGCATTTCTTTAAAAATCTTACTAAACATATATTAAGGCACATGTGATAAAGAGCCAAGGTTAGACTTACAGATTACTATTTTTGGTGAATTAATTCCCTATATAATGGAAACACACAGGATCTTTTTCATTTTAAGTATCATAATGTGCATATGGTGAGTAGTAGAAAGGTGAAAACATTCTTTTAGAAAAACGATAAGTAAATATACTGTAAATAGTATTAAACTATATCTTTTTGTTTGGTTTTGCGCAATTTAGGACTTTATAGACATGAAAAAATAATTATGTTGTTCATGCATACCTGAGAACATCCCAGGTTAGGCCACCCAGGGCTCTCCCTTTTCTGAAGGAAGGGGTCTCACTAGTCATGAATAGAGGAGGGACTAGCCACATATACAGGGCAGGGCTAGCATCATACTGCTTTTAGCGAGTGGGGAGTGTGAGGGGGAGTGACACCACTCCAATTCCCAGAGAAAGAAGAAACTGACCCGGAGACGGGGAAATATTGACCTGGTTATGCCTGGAAACTTTCCAGGTATGGGTTTATGGATGACTGTTTGTGTGGTTATTGGACACTACAGTTTCACCGTGATTTTATAGTATTCATTTATTGGCTCTCTTCTTTTTCAGTGACTGCTGATACCACTAGGCTAAATACACACTGAATCAACCACTAATTTTATACTAATCAACCGCTAATTTTATACTAATATCTTTATACTTCATGTATCTAGTTTTTCATAAGATGATATGCTTAGCTATGGTGCAGAAAAGGTTCCATTATTGAGAATGATTCTATATAGAACGTGTATCATAGGTTACTAATATATTGAGACCCAATGGGGTTTATTCACTATGGAGGGATTTTGCATGATTTTGCAGCTTCATTGCACTGACTTCACCTTACACTATAAAGGGCCAAAACTAATAGTTTGGATGCCTATGTATAACACATACTTAAATCAGTGGGATCTCTTGAAAGTTGCCTCAGTGATTAAACAATGCATTATACAGGGCCAGCTCACCCATTCTTAGATAGAATGGGCAGGGATTGTCTTTTCTTATACATTGTGAAGGAAGTTGAATCCATCACTCTCCTGCAAACTCTGATGTTTTAGTGAACAAACCCTACTGTGATAGTGATCCTGTCAGTGAATTAAAAGTGCTAAGAAACCTTATTCAATGTAATTTCTGCTACTAAACTAACTGTTCTTCATATCCTGTCGAGTCAGGTACTGGAATGTCTGCTTAATCTGATTCATTCCAAAATCTATCCCAGAAATATATTTATTTTTATTTTTATCTGTTTGTTTGTTTTTTCCATGATTAAAATGCACCGTTCCTATAGTTTTCATTGTGGGAATGTAATGGATTTAACACGTATCCTTACAAACATAACACTAAGCAAGAATAACTAAATAGCAAATGCCAGGTAAAAACATAAGGAAACAAAAGAGTACAGCTGTTCTATTACTGATGTGTAAAGTATTCCAATATAGGATTAGCACTGGGAGACCTTATTAATCAAGAATGGGCATTATATGTAAACAGCAAGAGGGATTAGGTTGCTAAATATGATATATTATTAGCCATAAATTAAATCTCAAACTAAAGTAGCATGACAATTTTATTTTTTCCCCAACATAAAGAAAGCCTATTAATAATCTACTTATTTTGCCTTGTTCATTCAAAAAAACCTGAGTTTATATTTATTACCTACATTAATCCTGGCTGTGTTTTTACATAGCATTTGTTTGATTTTTAACCTGTTTCCTAAATAATGGGAAATTATTATTTTGTTGCCAGTAATGTATTCACACATCTTGGTTTTACTTTGTACAGGCACAGGAAATGCATACTTCAGCTTAAACAATTATACAATGATTTGAACAAATATTTATATTTCTGAGACAGTATCTAAAATTATTATACAAGAATAAGAGGAGTCAACAGCATAAGGTACTGCATTTCTCCTAGCACCTTATGAATTAGGTAATATAGCATCAGTGCATTATTTATATCTTATACGCTATGTAGTTTATTCTGAGAAAAGTGCCATTTTGCCAGAGCTGAAGCTTGTCTTGATTGGCTTTCTTCCTTGAGTGAGCAAGAACCAGTAGAGCAGAGTTAGTAATGCCAGGTCCCATAACGCACTTTACTGTTTTCTTATTTTACAATAGTGAGGTACATGGATATAGTATTTGTAGGATTTTTATGTTAAACTATTAGCACCATTGGAAATATTATTTGTCATTAAGTCCTTCTCATACAGACTTGGCAACGGCTGACATATGTGCGTAGATCTCCAGCCTTTAGTGTTGATGGGTTTGGTTTTCTGTAGAAAGAAAACACACAGTATAAAAATTTTCTTTGGTCACATGAGCTTTCATTATAAAGAAACAAAGAAATAAATAAGAACAATTCAGCCGATTTAATCTGTAGAGAATCAAACCTAAATCAGTCCTTGGTATTATCTTAACCAGGATAGCCATATGTCTGTTCCATGGGTGTTTCATTTCATGTGCTCCCTTACTGGAAGGCTGTTCCACTTATCTGCCACATTTTTAGTAAAAATCAGTGGTACACAAACAAAGTATTTATTTGTATCTATTTATACTTTGTCTATGGTAAATGGACAGTTTAAAAATGCATTTTTATTATATGTTACATAACTTCATAAGGTAACTAAATTAAAAGGTATAACTACAATAGATCCAAGATAAAACTTTACTTTTCATTAATTCAGAAAACTAAAAAGGCTGATATGCGAATACGATTACTACAAAAAATCCTCAATAAGCGTACTGCAATATTTAATATTCAATATGATAAACTGATGTTGAGGGTAAAAAAAACACACAAAAATGGTAATGAATCAATACAAACACGCATAAATACATACATTCATACATACATACATACATCACCCTAAAATCAAACACTCACGCACACAGTCCATCCAACACCACAAACTTACACATATATACATACATACACACACACTAACTGCATGCGCTTAGACATGTAAACATACACATATGCACAAATGCACACCATCTACTTAAACATGCATGAATACACATCCACTCTAACACTATACACATACACACATTCACTCTCTCTTACATTTTTAGCTCTGAAGTTCATTTGCAATGTATATCACCTACCATGAAAGTAATATCTCTGTTTTAAATAACTTTATCAGTAATATAAAATAGAAAAACAATATTTTTCTTTAACCAGTAAATAAAGTTCTGTACATTGGAGAAAAGTACGTTTTTTCCAATAAATGTATTTGGTAGACTTCGAGGTTGCCATTAAAGACCACCAAATGATAGTTTGGGTTAATTACTTATTAAACTCATCTGTTTATCTATGGAAGTCCTTTCCTTGAAAGACATTCAATGTGTCATTCTGAGTTTGCACTAAGGTAAAGTACTAGAACACATGATAAATATGCACTTGTCATACATACATGCAACTTTAGATTAAGTTAAAAACTATTTTTTTAGTAAAAGCTTATTTTTAGTATAACAAAATATTTGGGGGAATTCTCTTCTAAAAGACAAATAGATTTTTGCTAGGATCATACAAGATTTGAGGGTTGAGTTCAGAGCAAGGTGAATTCTTACCAAACACACAAACCTATACACCTTTTATACAAACACAATACCCTATGCATACATTATACTGTACATACCACTCATATTTCCCATACAACCATTATCGTGTGGGAATATAAAATACATTTTCATATTTTCTGGTTATAACCCAATTCTGGTTACAATGAAATAGTATTTATAATTGGACAAAAAAAATCTGAAATAGTAACTCACTTGAACATCTCATTTCTTTCGATTGTTGCAAGCCAGAAGCTATATGTGTTGGCATAATAATTGCAGGTTCCACGGCCGTGGCACTCTATGAATGGCACACTGCGGAAATCTTCAAGGCATGATCCCGGTGAAGCCAAAGCTTGGCCAGAACCTTCAGCACCAGCACTGGTTTGCTGAAGGGAAAATATACAAATATTTATACTTTATTGTCAAATATCTACCCTAGCTTGTCATGACTCTTGTTATATATTCTGACTCCAGTGTTGGGACAGTACAGAATTCATTAAAAGTAATTTAATTATATATTTACATATATTTATATAATTGATATAAATAATGTAATTGACCTTCTAGTCTGCTAACCAAGGAAATTATAAATTTGTGCTCCAACTATAGTTACCTCAGCCATACCCACCGTTCTGCGACTAGTAAAGCCCCTTAGACATGAGTAAAGCTAAGCCTGAGAAATAATAAATATCAATATTCAAACCATGCTCTAATGCAGTGTACTACATGATGAGCACTCACCATTACAAATGAATATCCCATCCATAGTGATATCCAGCCATCTGGGCATGGGGGTATCTGAATTGTTTGACTGTGAACTGCCATCACCATAGCTGGTGCCTCACAGACGGAACACCTATACAATTGAAGAAATAGTACTTATTCCCAACATATAACATAGGGAAACAAATAAGTGCCACTGAGCTAGATCAGAGTTAGATTACAGGTGAGTTAGTAAAGATTAATCTTTCTCTGCTTTTCTACTTTGGGTTTAATTCTAGTAAGATATACTGTGCACTTGATAGAACCTGAATAATGAAATATTAGTATATTATCATTTTAATACTATGCAGACACTGACAAAACACAAAATGGCACTACATCTCCGTAATGTAGCGCTGTCACCAAAGAAAGCTTTTTACGTGCTTTTAAAGAAAACAGAGGATGTCATTAAATTATCTATTGCTTAACTAGATTACTTAATTGGATATTTGTTTTAGGTATATTTATATTCTATGCTGAAGCAACCCTGCATCTTACATCTGCTTAGCATTGGGGTGAACGCCTTATTAAAAATCCTTATATATGTGTTTAGGATGTGCATAATAGCAATGAGATATTTTACTAGTGTAGGTTTCATTAGTCCATTATGTAATAAAAATGTAAAGCACTACATTTAGTTAATCAGGGGACTTTCTATTGGGGTAGAATGTCTTACCCCCCTACCCCCACCACAAGAGTTTGGAGAATGACCAAGAAATGACTGGTTTCACTCATTTTTAATTACAACATAGAAATCGCATTGGTCAGATACAGGGGGCAGAGCATCTCAATACCATAGCAGCCTTGGTGGGGTACCACCAAGGTTTGAAAATGTAATTATTTTTATTTAAAAGAAATACATATAACATTAGCCAGACCTGCATTTATCTTTATATTAGATTGTACTTACCTACTGATGAAAGGCTTGATTTCCTCCCCTGTGACAGGAGCCATGCTCATTGGCATCGGTTCAGGGGTGGAAAGCCAATAGGAATAGTCATTTCTTGATGCAAAGTTGCATACATTATTAATGTTACAGAACAAGAAAGGCATGGTGCTAAATTTGCGCATGCAGCTTCCAGCAGCACCTAAAAGAATATATAAGAGTTAGGAAAAAAAGTTAAATAAATTTAACTTTTATGAAATACTGCTCAATTCGTCCACGTTTATAGCTTACTCTATTCACTAATCTATGACGTGGACCACGTATTCTAGCTTATTGTTATTATTAATGTTTTAGGATATACCACTATTGGTTTGTTTCTCAGTTGTCACCTCAGGGTATAAAAATGACCCCCACCTATTGCCAAATTTATCAAAACATAAAAACTAACAAATGTTTTAGATAAATGATTGCTAGTAGGGACATTTATCAAAATACCTATTTATGTTTGTTTATAGTATGTTTGTTTTATATTCTTCCATTCATATGAGGAGGAACAACACATTATTTCTTACAGGAAATATTGAAATACTGTTTGCATATACATACAAACAGTTCTCAGTCATATTCATTTCTGCTGTTTTTATAATGAAACTACAGGGTATTAAGGAATAAAGTGTTTCTGTGGCTTTTGTAACAGCATCTTTGCTTCTTACCCAAATCCTGGCCATGAGCTCTTTCATTCCCTTGTACATAGAGGAGTGAGTAGCCCGTGTAGACGGGTTGTGTTCCTGTGGGACATGTGGGTACTTCAACTGCCTGACTGTGTCTTGTAACAAGAAAGCCATGAGCCATGGAGGGGGCTCCCGGTAAGCCAACTGGCCCCGGCAAACCTTCAGAACCTGGTGGACCAGGATATCCTCTTGGGCCTGTGTAAAGAAAATATTGGGATGGAAATGTGTACTTAATTAGACAGAAGGCAAATAGTCCCTTTAGAACATTTATTCATTTGTACAGAAATAATTCAAATAATTTATGAACCACATACAATACTCCGTTTGCCACCATGTGCCAATTTAGTTTAGCTCCAGCATTAAAGCTGGTATCAGCTCTGGAGTAAAGAGATAAGTGGCGCATATAAGTAGAGACAGGTGGATACATTCTAATTGTTAAGGCTGTGATTTCACCACTTTTGGCATCATGGCTCTCTGTCCTAGAAGACCACTCCATAAATATCACTTATTGTTCTATATCAGTGGCCAGTATCACAAGATATCTTTTCTCTATGAAAGACAGCAGAAGGAACATTCAGAGGTGACGAGAATAGATTCATTTAAATGGCTTCTTAAAAATATTTTAAGTGGATACAATGTATTAGTTAGTATTGAATACATTCACATTGATCCAATACGGGTACAACTGTTAATGGTTCTCAGAATATTATATGATTCTAAGGCTGGAGTTGAATTACCCAATATATCTGCTATACAAACGTAATCACTTTGTAGTGGATTTTAATGGTCTAGATCTATGAAATTGACCCAAACATTTTTGGTGGTTGTTCATCATGCTGCATTGGGCATCTCTCATTCAACACAGAAATGTAGTGAGTGGTAATAGGTCATTTGCTCCTGTAATTTGGGATTAAGGATTTGCGTGTGATATAATCCATTGAAGCATTACATTATGTATACAGTGGGATGTAGGGATAATTTTTAAGCACTTTGAACTATAAATGAAAGAGAACCTTTGTTGTGTGGCTTGTACTGTGTTTTGTACTTAATTGTGCTGGGGAACATAGATAAACAATTTCTCTCTATTTTTCTATGTAGTTTTTTGTAGGACCCTCTTTATGATATTATAACTAGTTTCACAATGTTTAAACTTACCAGTTGGTCCAGTGGGTCCAACCTCTCCTTTCTGTCCTGGAATGCCATCTAACCCATCTACACCTTTTGGTCCAGGCAAACCAACTGCTCCTATTTGTCCTAGAAGAAAAAGATGAGTATATGCATAGTACAAGGTTCCATAGAATGTCCGGTCATGAGAAATTTACATGGATTTATAAATTGTTCTTACCTTGATCTCCTTTGGGCCCAGGAAATCCAGGAAATCCCTTTGGACCAGATGGGCCCTGTGGTCCAGGAGCACCAGGTTCTCCTTTAAATACCTGGAATTGGCCAGCGGGACCGGGAGGGCCCTGTATACCTAAAAAAATCAAACTCCGGTGTTTTAACATTATTTGGTCCTTTTTTTATAGCATTATGTGAAACTGCAAACAATGGACTGGGTTACACATGTGACATGACGGAAGTGCACAGTGTTATGGAGAGCTTCAGTTCATCTATTACTTTGTGTTTAAATAAATTTGAATAGTGTTGTTGTAAACAGCAGTTAATCTACTAATTTTCTAGTATAAAAGAACTGACCTTTCCAGTTGCAATAGTTTATATAGCTTTCTGTACATCTTCCCGTTCCATAATTTATTTTTTGAGGGCCAAATGTTTAGATGTAATGTGGCATGTGGCATTGTTCCTACTGGATCCTATTGGCTGATTTCAAATATATAATTACAAGCAACGTACCTTGTTGTCCACGCTCCCCTCTTTCGCCGCTCTCTCCCTTCTCTCCGCTTGGACCCATTGTACCTTTTAAACCTTAAGAAAATGAAGGTAAATATGCATTATCTAGTAACATTAACATATTGCACTGGGTTTGATATTGTGTACATGCTTCAAATTAAAGAGTTTTGGAGGGGTGTGTTTTCAGGCGCTATAGTAATATCTTACAAATTATTTACAAGCTGCTCAACATTTACAATGTAGCGGCGGGTCAATCTCACATTTATCCGGATTCTCGTCACTAAGTATCAGGATATATGTGAGATTGAACCGCCGCTACATTGTATCCAACTTCCAGTTTGACTGCTACAAATAAGCTTTTCTGTGTTCATGTGAGCAACCACCACAACTTGGTGTAAACTTTTTTAACTTTTTTATGCTATTGAAATTGCAGTATCACACTATACAGTGTTTCTTTTTACCCTTTGAGCACCAAAGTGAATTGAATCCCTCAGAGTCCTTTTGGGATAATATATCAGAAGAATCTTAAGAAACCCACCAGGAATACATATACGCACATACTGAGCAGTGATAATCTGCTCTATTAAAAGTGAATGTGATACTTATTGGGGACAGCGATATAGATTATTTATATTATAAGGAAAACACTATAGTGTTTATGTTTTATTTCTTTTTTATGTGAAAATCTGTGATTCTGGTAGAGAGATTTCTGGCCCGAATTGAGAAGAAAAGTACTTCATTTATACTCCAACTAACTGCACATAAGTATACATTTTTATTATTATAAAATAATTGTTTTTTCCTTTTCATGCTTCAGATAATGCTGTAACAGAAGGGGTCTAAACTAAATAACTAAATAATATCTTATCTTATATTTTATTATTAAAGCCTCTTCCAGGGTAGAGTATTTTTATGCAAGGGTGAGGCTAGCCACATATGGGTTGGGCTAACTCCCATAGCACCTGACCCACCAGCTAAAAGGTGACATAGGAACCATTAGGGGCTCCTCCTTTCCCAATGAGAAATAGTATTGCAGAGCCAGATATGTGTGTTAGAGAATAAGGATTTAAGTAAGCTAAATTGAAATTGGATGCTCACATCATCCAGTTTTTTTTGTTAGAAAATTAGATCTTTAGATAGACATATAGAAATTAGTATTAGTAGAAGCAAGCAGCGTGTTCTAGTTTTACCTGGAAATCCTGGAATGCCTGGAGAACCTGCATCACCCTTCTGACCAGTTATACCTGGAACACCTGCATCACCCTAAAAAGTAAATAATTCTTGCGATTCCATTTTCTATTCACAATTTAGAAATAAATGATAAAGCTACTACAAATAAATGTGTATCTACCTAATATATCTAGAATTGTCAATTCACCCGGGGCAACAGTTGAGTAAATGCAAATCCAGATGGTCTACAGAGCATAGAATAAAATATTTTGGTTCTTGTTACCCAGTGAGCCATGTCATTGATGTAAAGCACCATTATGTGCATGAGTCTCCTTGGGAAAATTAGTTCTAGTGCTGGGTACATAAATAACTAATGTCTTATGATTTTCTAAAGGGGCATCATTAGATTGTATGTAAATTTCAAGATTTGGCATTTTAGTGTCACTTATTCTTGGATATATTTTTATAACTATAGGGCTAACTCTGAAGACATGTGCCAGTAGGCTTTCATCGTGTGTAGGTAACTTACTATCGATGGTACATTCTGTTAGTTGTATAAATGTGAAAATAAGCTAATACTGGCTAACAATGTAACATTTACTGAACACTTAGTGTCCAAAAACTGATGGTTACGTAATTGGTGGATCTTGCATTTGTTCTTTACTGCAGACATTGCATCATTTGGTTTATCATTCCAGTTTACATATAACTACCTAGGTTCAACCATCTAACCCTCAAGGTCCTTATTAGATGTTAAAACATAGCTCACAGGAAGTCCTTGAATTCCAACATCTCCTTTAATCCCTTGAACACCAGGAGCTCCAGGCCATCCTCTGTCTCCCTTTTCTCCTTTTTGCCCATCCTGTCCAGGTATGCCAGGGATGCCTACAGGTCCGGGAAGACCTAAAAAGAACATAAAATCCGTATTTTCAGAAGAATTTCACAATATTAAATTTCAATGTGTTTCAGACATTTCCTCAGAGAAGAGCTGGACAAATCTAAATAGACCAAATGATCCAGCTTGGTTGTTTTTAGGAGCCTGAATGGGATGCATCTTTAGAGGTCAACACAAGATATAGTAGCACAAAATATCAGACACCAGAAGTAAAATATGCCACTGGGCTTCACTCACATTGGATACTAATTGATTTAACCTTAGGTAGTCTTAAACAATGGGATTTCTTAGACTAGCCATTGTACGGAATCTAGATTTTTGGAGGACCTTTAGCAGCAAGTGTATATTTTTTCCAGCCTAGTGAAAATGGGAGAATAAAGGACAGGGAGAGATAATCTACATGCACATCATTATTCTTACCTGGGAATCCTGTCTGACCATGTTGTCCTTTTTCACCTTTAGGTCCTTCCATAGCAATTCCTTGTGGACCAGGGAAACCTGGTGGTCCTTGAATGCCCTGACTTCCAGGGAATCCTTGGTCACCTTTGATTCCAGGAACACCAGGACTTCCAGGTGAGCCAGGAAATCCAATATCACCTTTAGCACCTAAAAAATAATTTAATTTAGAGTAAACTTGGCTGTAAAAGCACAAAAATATAATAACTTGACCATAGTGTCTCAGTGACTAAGGGCCTTGGGATAAATCACTTGTGTTTAAAGTTATTATTGATGTGACTTATCGCACCTTTTGTAACATTATGTGGACTGTGTAGTTAACAATTACAATGCAGACCACCCTGCTTATTCCTTCTACCACCAGTGTAGTTCATTGTTGAAAGCAAAGTGCTACATTGAAAACATTTGTACTTTGTTTTGCATTAGTCATAAGGGGCAATAGGCTAAAGAGGTGCAATGATTTGCTCACATGATTTTTGTGAAATGAGATTGTATTGAAACAATTGAAACATCTAAAACATATAAATGGCAAAATAACTACAGCTGCTACAGTGCAGTGATAAAAGATTCTAATTGCAATCCTGTTGTTTCTTACCTTTCTCCCCAGATGCTCCTGGATATCCAGGAAGGCCTCTGCCAGGTAATCCTTAAAATTTTAAAATAGAAAACCAAAATAATTTTAAACAATTATCAGACAATTAGCAAATGCCCTCTCACTGCAAGTATAAACATGGGATATTAAAAACTAAGCTTTATTACCATTCCAAACACACAATAAAATGCCTCTTTGAAGTTTTTTGGGTTTTAGTTTAATTGATTGATTTGATTTTTTGTTTCATATGGCTGGTGAGCATCTGGTTTAAACACATCACAGATGTAAAGCTTACCCTTAACTTATAACTTTATATGTTGTGTGACAGTGTGAACCCCAGGGAGATGATTAGCATGGCATCTGAGTACAGCTGCTAGGCAGATTATACATATGGGTCCCTGGGGTGGAGCAATTGGAGAGCAGGGTTTGCCAATGCTCCATTCCCCCATTCTGTGGAAACTCCATGCCGGGTTTTCCGGGAGGCAAGAAATCTGCAGGATCCTGTCCGGGATTTCTATGAGGCCGGCGTCAGGCCCAGGTGCTGGGCATTAAAAACCCCTGGAGGCTGATACTCAGGGAGACTGTTGGGGGAAGAGGAGGTTCCCTGTGCTCCCAGGGCAAGGAGAGGCCCTGAAGAAGACAATCCCTGAGCCAAGTGAGGCAATACCTGCCTGGACGTTTTGTGTGTTGTCTGGGGGAGGTTTTCCAGAGCCTGGTGTAGTTGGGTCTGGCTGGGAGGTTGAGGTAGTGGGTGATTAGGCTGGTCAGTTTAGACCAGCATAGTTAAGTTAGAGAGGGCTCCAATTGGGAGCTAGGTTTTATTTTTATGATTTGGTTTTGGGGTTTAAGCGGTTAAAATAAAGTGCTGTTTTGTTCAAAGCTGCTGTTCCTGACTCTGATTGCCCTAGAGGACTGTGCTTAGGACCCCTAAAAGAGACATGTATGGCCCTCATGCTATAGGGTTTGTCACAGTTGTCACTATATGATTCCCAGCAATATAAACATATTAAGACATGCATCAATCAGATTTATGTTACAGTGGGTGACTTACCTGCATCACCCTTCTCACCAGGGGACCCTGGGATACCATCATAGCCACGTTCACCCTTCTCACCAATGGAACCAGGAGGGCCCTGGATACCAGGCTCACCTAAAATAAATTTATTTTATTGTTACATTTAATTTGATCAGGGAAAATGAACACATGAACTAGTGAATTTCATTTTGCAAACAGAAAAATGATATTGCAAATTATTATATCTAGAAGTAAACCAAGTAAGTTGAGAATTTGTCAATAATCATTTACTCATCATGTAAAAACTAATTCTTACCTGGTTGTCCTTTTTGCCCAGGAACTCCATCAAATCCAGAATGCCCTTTGGCACCCTTTTCTCCAGCAAGTCCTGGACTACCTAGTGAATACATTATTTAAATAATGTTAATTTCTACAATTATGTCATATAATTAAGAAGAACTTATGATATACTAAAAGAACTTACCTGTAAAACCCGGCGCCCCTGGGGAGCCAACAGAACCTGGTAAACCAGGCATTCCTGGAAGGCCCAAGTCACCTTTTTCTCCCCTTTCACCTGGCAAACCTGGATGACCCTCTCTTCCATGATCACCCTGTAGAAAAAATGTAGAAACATATAATCCTTATTCTGTTGGTGTCCACTTAAAATCCATGGGAGTTTAAAATGGCAACTTGTCAGGGGCTTGGATCATCATCTGTCACTTCATGGTCATTGGCAGCATGCATTTAAAACACAAAGTTATAGTAAAATCAAACATCTTCAAAGGGGACTTCACAACATTGCCAGTGGTTCCTGTTTTATCATTTTATAATCTAATTCCAGGACACTCCTGTATGTTTTTCTCTCCATATATGTGTATTTTGTTTCTCAGAAAACCTAACAATCCTATACTAGGGCAGTAACTTACGTTAGGTAAATGCAGCACTTGCCCCAGGTGCCACAATGTGAGGGGGATTGCTTGAGCTGCTTGGCAGCAATGCCCCAGCCCCGTCTTGTGTTTCTCAAAATTAATGTAATATCATTGCAGGGCCCAGCCTATAACTTTTATTCAGATACCTCGTTATAGCTCAATCTATTCAGACCTCCCATCACCAAGATATGTCTCCTTGGTTTACTGTTAGAATTCTGATCATCATCCCAACTGGCAGTCTGACAATCTACTTTGGGCCACTGGTGTCCCGTTTTGCAGAACATGTCATATGTATGAATTTGTTACTTTCTAAACATGTTGGCATATGTCTTTGAATAATGGAGATATGGTAATTGTGCTTTCTGTATGTTTTGCTTTGGAAAATGTAAAGATGAACATTGTTGACTTGAGGTTTTTAAACCAAACTCAAATTAGATAATATTATATTTTCTACTGATATTCACTCATATGTTTCCTCAAGAAGCGTGCGAGAAACAGTGGCTCACAGCTCTAGCCACCAGCATATAAAAAGCATCTCACAGAGTATCATTAATAAATGCCCAGCCTGAACTAAAGAAAAAAGACTTCTGTTGGACTGCGATAGACCTACTGGAAGCTTAGTATTTTGGAATAGAAGTCAAGGCTGTTTCAACCAAGCCCCAAGACCTACACCATACTCCACAGAAACACATTTATATCAAGGGTTTTTTTTTTATTAGTGACACATACTGTCAATCTGACCCTTTCTCATTGGAATTTCAGGGTAAATAGCACAGAACATTCTCTCACAATTGAGCTCACATATGCACTTCGCACCAAAGGCATCACAGTTTTTTTAACTATAGTGGCAGTGGTGGTAAAGATGAGAAAAAATGGGAAAATACAGCCAAGATGCCTCTGGACATAGACATTATTCTATGAACCGCACATGTACAGCAAAGTCATAGAGATGCTGGATGGGTTTATCAGAATGCTGTTTGTGAAGTTATTTCCCTACAATATGTACCACTGGGTGACTAATACATGGCATGATAAGTGTTAGCTGGCATAATTACCTTGAAACCTGGAGCCCCTGGGAAGCCAATACCTGGAAGTCCAACTTCACCTTTTAATCCCTTTTCGCCTTTGACACCCTCAGAACCCTTGACTCCTGGAGTCCCTGGAATGCCATGTTCCCCTTTCTGTCCAGTAGGCCCTAAGTGTAACACAAGAAAAAACAAAGTCTAAGAAAAAAACACAAAAGTCTAAAATCTGTCTAACAACCTGCAAATTTTCTTGTTGCGAGAAGCATGTTCCCGGGCAACTCATAGAACATAGAATATTACCAAATCTACTTCTGCTTCATCAAACTGCAAAATTTATTGTAGGACCAAAAATGCTTATCAAAGTGTCTTCTGTTACCTGGCAAACCCATTTCACCCATTGCTCCTTTTAGGCCTGGACTTCCTGGAGATCCTGCTAGTCCATGAAAACCTTTTTCACCTTTTGGTCCTGTAACAATGTAAGTGAATATTAGCAATAAATGGTGTCCCAGATGGAGTTTCACATATACAATTTGTTGTAAATGGCATACCTGGTTTTCCAGGCATTCCTTGTTCTCCATCTTTTCCAGGCATTCCTGGGACTCCAAAGTCACCCTGAGATCCCTTTTGCCCTTCAGTTCCAGGATATCCTGCGTATAGAAAGGAATTTGTTATTTTTGAAAGCTTTCTGTAGATATGTTTCAATGTAGTTTTAAATGTTATTGTGTAGTTAGTTTACATAATGTTCTACCTGCAGTAAAATAATTACATGCTACATTGACAAATACACTTATAAAAGTGTTTTATTAAATTCCTGGTTGATGATGTAACGCTACAGATTGTATAAATATGCATTTATGGATCCTGGTGGATGTTTTTCTTGAAGCTTACTCCATAAATGCAGTAAGACTGAATACTACATTCTAGCACAGTGATGGCGAACCTATGACACGCGTGTCAGTGGTGACACGCGTAGCCATTTGGGGTGACACGCGCAGGATTTCCTGCGATTCATCCTCGGCTCCTGCACGGCCGCCGAGGATGAAAGAATCTGTGCTGGAGGACCCGTTCTGTGCTGGAGGAAATCCTGCGCGTGTCACCCCCCCAAAAAAGGGGGGGGGTCGGGACGTGCGTTAGCGTAACTAGCGGGGGGCGGGGCGGTGGAGGAGCAGGCTCGCAAGGAGCAGGCTCGCAGACCACCGGCTCCCTTGAGTGATTTTAAGCCGGTTCAAGGATCTCCCTTGAACCCGTCTTAAAATCACTCAAGGGAGCCGGAGGTCTGTTAAAGACCTCCGATACCGCTCCCTTGCGATGCGCGCGGCAACAGCTGTTGTGCGCCGGGGTTTGTTGTTAGATCCCGGCGCACAACACTGAAGCCGCGCCCACCGCTGTCCGTGCCCTCTGAACCCCGTGCCCTCGGAAGAAGAACTGAAGAAGAAGAGGAGCGAAGAGCAGGAAAAGGAGATGTAAGGAGAAAAGAGGAAAGGTAAGAAAGCATACAGTGAGAGTGGATTGGTGTATGTGTGTGGATTGGTGTATGTGTGGGGATTGGTGTATGCATGTGGATTGGTGTATGCGTGTGGATTGGTGTATGCGTGTGGATTGGTGTATGTGTGTGGATTGGTGTATGTGTGTGGATTGGTATGTGTGTGTGGATTGGTATGTGTGTGGATTGGTGTATGTGTGTGGATTGGTGTATGTCTGTGGATTGGTGTATGTGTGTGGATTGGTATGTGTGTGGATTGGTGTATGTGTGGATTGGTGGATGTGTGTGGATTGGTATGTGTGTGTGGATTGGTATGTGTGTGTGGATTGGTATATATGTGTGGATTGGTATGTGTGTGGATTGGTATGTGTGTGGATTAGTATATACGTGTGGATTGGTATATGTGTGGATTGGTATATATGTGTGGATTGGTATGCGTGTGGATTGGTATATATGTGTGGATTGGTGTATATGTGTGGATTGGTATGTGTGTGAATTGGTGTGTATGTGTGTGGATTGGTATGTGTGTGGATTGGTATGTGTTTGTGGATTGGTATGCGTGTGGATTGGTATATATGTGTGGATTGGTGTATGTGTGTGGATTGGTATGTGTTTGTGGATTGGTATGTGTGTGGATTGGTATATGTGTGGATTGGTATGCGTGTGGATTGGTATGCGTGTGGATTGGTAAATGTGTGAGAGTGATAGGTGTTATGCTGTACCATTTCCAATGTATTTTTCATTATATAATTATGCTCTAAAGTACATCATAACTCCCATCACTCTATACTGTTCCATACAGTGGCAGAGCTGGGAGGCAGAGGCCTTACACCCCCACCGCAGGACTCCTGAAAGGTAAGTAGTTACTAAGCAGGTATGTTAAATAATTTGTTTTTGGTTTATTAAATACAATTATATATTGCAATTATACATTTTTGTAGTTTAAACTATAAATTGCGCAAAATTATGTTTTTTTGTCGAAGTGACACACCACGCGAGTTATGCTCGATTTTTTGCCGATTTTTGACACACCGCGCCAAAAAGGTTGCCCATCACTGTTCTAGCACCACCACTGGCTACCTGTTGCAGGCCACACAACATGCCTGGGAACTTCTTCACTCTGGCTACCCAGAGCCTTCCCTTGCGGGACACAGCCAGGACTGCACACTGACATAGGCGGGCGGTCCAGTGATGTCAGTGGGTAACACCCCCATTTAAAGGGAAAATGGACAGGAATGGGGCGAGGATTCGGGTCTTGACCCAAAGAACCGGAGAAGCCAGAGATCTCCGGGTGAAACCCGGAGAGTTCCCAGGTATGTCACACAATATTGACAGGAACAAAAATTACTTAAGTTACATTAATATGGAGCATTCATTAGTCCTATGCATTGGCTCATTTTGATAATGTAATGGAAAGTACTGTAGGGTACCTCTTTTCCACTAGAACTGTACAAAGAGTACAAAACTATAATCTCCCAAATAAACCAATTATATTTTTTATTTGGTGAAGTAAGCCAAAATTCAAGAACACCCATACCTCTTTCTCCTTGCTCGCCCTTATCACCCTTCATGCTTTCCATATCTATGTCTTTCATGGAACCCGGGGGGCCAGGTAATCCTTCTTCTCCCTTTTGACCTTTTAGTCCTGGAGAACCAGACAATCCGGGGAAGCCAACTGGACCAGGGTCACCTGCACAGGATAAACACCTTGATTAACCATCTGTTTTAGTTAATTGGTCTTATGTTAATGCAATTCAACTGTTGTAGTTTCAATGAGCTTATTACTATGGGTTTAATTCAACAAGTTTTTTAAACTTGAATAACTTATAAAATGCAGTTCAACATGGTACACAGAGTTTTAATGTGTCTACACTAGATATCTTCATAGAGACTATACAAAATTTAAAGACATTTAACACAGAGTAGAAGGTCAAAACCTTTACATGGGAAGATAGCTAAAATACAATATATTAGTGACAATATAACCAATTCAAAGCCAATACAGTTTTTATAACATAAAAGTTATCAGGCTATACCTGCACCACCTTAATACAAATTATTATAATTTTACTTACATTTGTAATTTTAAATATTGTATTTTACTGTTTGAAAATATTTAATTTTGGAAAAATCTCTACAAATATGAGAATATGCACCGGTAACAAGTACATGGTAATTATATGATAACCTCAAGATATCTTCAACATTGCTCCCAAACTACTGAACATAGCTGCAGGAAGCTTCGATCTACATCAGAGTTCTACCACTTAAAATTCATAGAACGTTCTACTACTTATACCTACTCTTTGCTAGGCAAACCTACTTCCCTTCCCTTCTTGTCTCATAACCCTAAACACATTTCGGCATCTTCAATTCACTAATACCCATTCATGGCCATCCCTACCATTAGCCCAGTAACCTGTGATGTTGCTACTTACAATAAAAATGACACAATAAGGCATGTAGTCTCTACAGGCTCTCCCTCCTGCAGCCCCATCTATTCAACTTTTTCTTTTCACATACCCTCAACTCTCCTTCTTCCATTACCCAAAGCAAGCTTTCTCCAGTCACAAAAAGAAGGTTTCTGCTATCTTTTTTCCTCTCATCCAAGCATTGACTCTGACCTCTCATTCATCCCTCACATATAGTATAGTTCCAGAAACTGCTGCCTACAACTTAAAATCATTGCCATTGGCATACCTTCCTTAACCATTGCTCTACTAACAACTCTCTTCTCTGTCTGCTTATACGGCTTCAGGATTCAATTTAAAATCCTGATTCTCACCTACAAAGTTTCCTCTACCTACTACTTTGCACATATTGTGAAATACACACCTATCTGGTCCCTCCACTCATATGATGATTTTTACCTATCCTCTGTCCTATACTCTACATCTCATCTTTAAATACAGTACTTTTCAAAGGTTGACTCTTTCTAATGGAATGTCCTCCCAAATCTTGTCAGACTCTACCTAGTATCTAATCCTTTAAAGTTTAAACTAGGACTTGCCCCTTAATGGTAACTTCCCTGCTTCCAACTATCACTGCCTCACCATTCCTAGTCTCACTCCTGCTGTTAGGTGTCTCCCAACATACCTTCTTACTCTTCTGACAGTCTGTCCATATGTATAGTCTTATAATTTACTGGAACCCTTTTACACTGGCATACAGTTGTGTGGGTGGAATACCTCAAATATTTGCACTCTCTCCTGCTAGCTAATACCATAGTAATTAACTGCTTACTAAACCACGCAACCGTCTACTTTAGTTAGCTGGTTTACTCTGGTGCCATTTAGCCCAACTCACCAGCCAACTGCTTTTGTGCCATATGGCAATTGTACTCCATAGTGACCAATCATCTCTGCACAGAAGAAACATTAATATAAAATGGCAAAGTCAGCTATTTATAATAAGTGACCAAGCAATCAATTTGTGCACAAGCTGGATAGCGTTTCAAAAAGTCACAAGTTTCATGTTCAGTTTTTGCTATCATGGGGTTTCAAGATAAGGTATAGTATTTTCTCATGACATTTATAATGCTAGAATAACATGCTATTTTAATTATAAGCTACAACTAATATTGGACTTGCCCTTTTCTCCTGGTTGCCCTGGATTCCCAGGTGATCCTGGTGAGCCAACAGTTCCTGGTGTTCCCATCACTCCCATTTCTCCTTTTTGTCCTGAAATTACAGAGCACTCATGCATATATATATATATATATATATATATGTATATATATATATATATAGATTAATTTAAAACATACCTTACAAATATAGATTTCAGATTATGAAGAGCGCTAAAACAATATAAGATGTAACTGAATTAAAGGGACAAGAATTTACCAGGAAGTCCTGGAAAGCCCTCTTTCCCTGGTAGGCCCGGTAGGCCAGCTGTTCCTGTCGCGCCTGTGGGCCCGGGGATGCCGCTGCTTCCTTTGTCTCCCTTTGGTCCAGGCATATCTGTCCCAGGGTAACCAGGAAAACCTCTATCTCCTTTAGTCCCACCAGGTCCTGAAATTTGTAAAGATGTATTATCAGTAGTGAGATAATATGATGTTTATTCTCTGCCATAAACATTAAAATTACTTCTAGGTAATTGAGTGGATCTAACCGCAACGATCAGAGTGAGTTGATCATCAATTAGTGATGCCTCTTAGTGATCTATAGATTCTAGAAGTAAAAGATGAGTATATGTAAACTGCAAATAATAACTACTACTTTTGTATATACATTTACCTGGTAATCCTGGTGGTCCTTGTGGCCCTTGTAGTCCTGGTTGACCTTGTGGACCCATTCCTGGGACACCAGGGGGTCCTGGTACACCAGGTGCTCCAGCAGGTCCAGGTTCACCTTATGAGAAAAGGACAATGTGTAAAAATGTGTACAATTTATAAAAAACAGTCTACAGTGTAACATTCACTATACCAGTAAAGTATCTAATTTATTAACACAAATGGTAAATCTACTAACTATCCAGAAGTTTGTGAGTATTTTGGTATAACAGGATGGGGCTATGAAACCATGTTCCCATGTGTAAACATCTCTTTGGTGAATGATCTTTTGATGGTACTGCAAAAGCCATTGTACTACTTTCAAAGAAACAGGTTGTCAGAGACAAGAATTTCCATTCTTATCACACACCACATAATATGTTTTTTTATACTGTATTATTTTTACCTTTAACTCCCAAATAGCCAGGAACACCAGGTAAACCTTGCTCTCCTGGAATACCGGGAGGTCCTTGATTTCCTTTTTCTCCAGTAAACCCAGCTGGCCCAGGTGCACCCGGTAGGCCTTTTTGCCCTGGAAGACCAAATCCTGGCTCACCCTAAATATAAGAAAAATAGAATTGTCATACAGAGAACATGAAGAGCAAACATACATTTCAAGGAACATAATAGCATAGTAGATCGGTTCTTATCTGGCGCTAAATTCTGTATTTCTATGTTACTACAGTAATGTCCGCTGCAAGAGGAGGAGATCAGGGCAGGCTCGGTTGGGGAGATCAAGGATCTCCTTCTAACTGGCTTAAAGACAATCAAGGGAGCGGGAGATCTGTTAATGCAAACCTCCGATCCTGCTCCTGTGCGATGCGTGCGGCAACTGATGCTGTACATCGGGATTTTATGTCATATCCCGGCACACAACACTGAAGCCGCGCCCACCGCCTTCCGCGCTCACTGTACTGGAAGGACACAGAAGAAGAAGAAGAGCCAAGGGGAAGAACGAAGAGGAGGAGGAAAAGTGACAGTTACAGAAAAAAGGAATACTATGCCATACATTACATGAATATGAGTATGAGTGTATGAATGAGTTAATTAATGTTTGTGAATGAATGTTTGTGAATGAGTGTGTGCATGGCATAGGGAGGCTGTAATCTAACTTCTATTATGCCCAGGTTCCAGCATGTACTGGCTGCCTGGGAATGATAGGATTGTGATTGCTGTTAGCAATCATATATACCGTATTTGCTCGATTATAAAACGACCTTGATTATAAAACGACCCCCCAAAATCTGAATATTAATTATAGGAAAAAAAGTTTTACTAGTAAATATTAATTAATGTAAACTATTTTTTCATATTTAATAAAAGCTATGATTGAGACAAATATTTTTTGTTTTTATTTCCTTTTATTTGCCAACCTGCACCCCAGTTATGCACATCTGCCCCCAGGCTTGCCACTCTGTCTCCCTGATATGCCTTATACCCCCCTACATGTCACTCTGTCCCATGATATGCCTTTTAACCCCCCTATATGCCACTCTGGCATTTCTGGAGGCAGAGTGGCATATAGGGGGGTTAAAAGGCATATCATGGGACAGAGTGGCATGTAGGGGGGTATAAGGCATATCAGGGAGACAGAGTGGCAAGCCTGGGGGCAGATGTGCATAACTGGGGTGCAGGTTGGCAAATAAAAGGAAATAAAAACAAAAAAAAGGGGGTTAAAGGCATTTCTGGAGGTCTGATTATAAGACGACCTCGATTATAAGACGAGGAGTATTTTTCAGAGCATTTGCATCGAGCAAATGCGGTATATATATATATATATATATATATATATATATTGTTACTTTTTTTTTTTTTGTCCAAGTAACACACCAAAATTGGACAGAAAAATTAAATAACAATATTACTTTATATATATATATATATATATATATATATATATATATATATATATATGATTGCTAACAGCAATCACACTCCTATCATGCCCAGGCAACCAGTACATGCTGGAATCTGGGTATGCCTGGGCATGATAGGAGTGTGATTGCTGTTAACAGTCATATATATATATATATATATATATATATATATGTATATATATATATATATATGTATATGTATATTAATATTGTTATTTAAATTTTTTTGTCCAATTTTGGTGTGTTACTTTCAATTAAAGTGTGGGTTTTTTTTCGGTTTCGGCCAAGTGAATGCTAAATTTTCGGTTTCGGTCCAGAATTTTCATTTCGGTGCATCCCTATACTAAGGCAGACACTGAGGTGGTAGGCCTACACCACATCAATGTTTGGCTTAGTACATAGTGATAGGGGTTATGCTGCATTATTGTCAATGTCTGTCTCAATGTTTATAGGGATTTTATGATAGGGATTACGCTGTACCACCCGCAATGTCTGCCTCAGTATATAATGATAACAGTCATGCTGTACCACCGTCAGTGTTTTGCCTCAGTATATAATGATAACAATGATGCTGTAACCCCGTCAATGTTTGCCTAACGATAGAAGCTATGCAGTTTTAAAGTGTGTGTGGAGGGGGGTGCCACATACAGGATCCGCCCCAGGTGCCAAATACTCTAGGTATTCCCGGTTCCCGCGCAATTTCTTGTGTGCGACGCCGCAGGATCCGATTGCAGACAAAAAAACCTTGTAATGTCTGTTTCATGATTGATTGATTGATATAAGTAGGGAGTGAATGTGTGTCATTGTGTGTGCTAGGTAGTATAAACGATTGGATGTGTTGATCTGTACAGTTGCACTGTCTTGCATGAATGGTGCAAATGGGGTATGAATGTCCAGTAAAAGCGGTTGAAGCCTTGGTGTGGCGTTACTGCTCACGTGGACTGACCACATGCTAATTCAACCAATTTGTGTGTCTGTGATCCATATAGTATAGTTGACATGGATGAGTGATCTTTGTAAAAATGGTTGAATTTACACTTTTCATTATTTTATTTAAAGATAAGTAGGCACTCAGTATCCACTTTAAACGTACAGAGAGGAACAGGTGGAGTTTACAGAGGAAGTGGCGGGTCTAATTTTAGATTAGAGGGGTGCCCGAGTTTAGTCTTGCCTAGGGCAGCACAAAGTCAAAATACACCGCTGCTGTTACATCAATACTTACCAGACCCCTAATTTAGAATTCCTTACTGCTTTGAATTTGCCTTTTGCTTATATCTAGCTTTGGACTACTTCAGATGCAGACTTAATCACATTCACACCATGGAATACTACAAAGTTAGGTAGTGAATTCCTGGGTAATACTAAGCCTGAATGGGAGATCAGGGACAATGCCCCCACTTTCTGGGAACTGTGCTTTAAACCAGCAAACAGTGTTTCGGTGCATTTTCAATTGTTGGTGCAATTCCACTTTGTTTTGTTCTTCAATTAGTGAAAAGGACCATACCTACTAAAAAGAAGGTAGTACATATCTAACACCTTGGCAACAAAAGTGAGTACACCCCTAACATGAAAGTTATGAGAATTCAAAGAATCAGACTAATATTCCTGGCTTACTTTTTGTCCGGGTGGTCCCTGTATGCCAGGTATGCCATCTAAGCCTTTTTGACCAGGAATACCATCCAGTCCTGGAGGTCCCGGCATTCCCTGGTGACCTGCAAAATCATAAACAAAAATGTTGATCATCTGATGGCTGAGCCATTCGATCTTAACATGTGGATCACAATTATGTGAAATGTTATTATATCTGATAATCCATTTTACATGGCATTGTCATTCATAAAAAACTGCGAAAATAAACACTTTACATATATATGTAGGACTACAGAGTGTGGCAACATATTTTAGATGTGTCTAGCTACTGATGTATATCCCGGCATCCCCTTAGTAGAAGAGCTTTCACAAAGTTTATCTAAGATTTTAGCTTAAAACACAACAAACTAATATACCATTACCATAGTAATACAACAGGAGAGATAAACTTTTAACCTTGTAATGCATTTACCTAGGCCAAGAGGGGGACTGGCACCTTGTGGCCTGGGGCAGGGAAAGTCAAGTGGCTTTTTTTTTAAAGTTTTGGAGGTGGCCGGGGGCCCCCTGGCCAGCCCACCCATGCCTGGGCCCATGGTTGGATGTTCCAGTCATTCTGCATATAACTCTTAGTCTTAGGTTTAGTAACTTGTTTAATAATAATGTATTAATATATTGTCTTTCACAGATGTATGCTTTTATTATTGTTCCTTAAGTCTGCACGGCCCTGGAGATGAGTTAATGCACATACATAAGTTATGTTAGGTATTTTTGCATAAGTAGGAACAAGTTGTCCACAAGTCAAGGCATTTTGTGTCCAGTTGAGCGCTACCAGCTCTGTAATTTGTACATACAATCTCAAATGGAAATACGTACCCTTTGCACCAGGAGGCCCAGGATATGAGACACCAGGTAGACCAGGTTCACCCTTTTCGCCTGGAAAACCCAGTCTTCCAGGAAGTCCAGGAGATCCCTTTTCACCTGTAAAAATTAGTGATTAAAATACATGTACATACAAAACTACAGATTTTAACCATTTAAATAGAGAAGGTAGTACCTTGGTCTCCTGGCAAACCAGGGGAGCCTGCATTTCCCATTGGCCCTGGTGTTCCTGTTTTCAAAATGACTCTTCCAGGTTCTCCCTTATTTCCTGGTAACAAAATAAGATACTTTGTGAGAAACACAGTGCAGATTACTTTTGTCTAGGCTATACATTACTGGGCTTATAAAATAATATAAAGTCATTAGTAAGGTATATGCTTAATGTATAGCCTTCCAATTATCCAAAGGATAGTACCAGCTACTACTGATATGCCAATACGAGGGTAATCATTTATGTGTGTATTTTGCAAGTGTGTGTTGTAAAGTTAAATTATAATAAGTTATTACATAAATAGGTGGTATATAACAGTATAATACTGATCTATTATACATGATTAGCTTCTAGTGAACAAATAAAATATTTACCTTGATGACCTGGAATGCCTACAAATCCAGGTACTCCTTGGTCCCCTTTTTCCCCAGGTTGACCTGCTGGCCCAACTCCTGGAAGTCCTGGGAAGCCTCGTTCACCAGATGGTCCAGGAAATCCAACATCCCCAGGAGGTCCACGTTCCCCTTTGGCCCCAAATGTTCCCTAGATATGTGTTAATGTTAATCAGTGGAATAACCAGTATATAACACTTTTGTCACCTTTAACAAACAGGCAAACATTTAAAACACAAATTGGAAACCATTCTGTATAACTATGGTTCTTACTTAAGAAGGGAAGCAAGGATTGTCATCTTTAACATAGTATAGGCCGGGAACAGGTAGAGCAGAGCAGGAATAAAATATAAAGGTGTAAAAATTAAGAACATGGATAGAATATAGGAGTCTTGCGGTAAGGGTTAAAGCACAATAACAGGAGGGTTGAAGGATAGAGAAGTGAGACAGGTACATTGACTGATCCATTTATTCTTCAGTCACCAATTAAGGTATGTGAAGATTCTGTTTTTAGGAAAGCGGATTGTAAAGTTATAAATGTTTGCATTGTCTTTGGGTTGACACAAGGTGAATACTTCTGTTAATGGAGACAGATCAAGATAACGCAACACACAATATTTGACTTAAAACAAACATACCGATACACCTTTGGGACCAGGTGGCCCATGCTGACCATCTCTCCCTGGCCTTCCCTCTCTTCCAGGAGTCCCTGGCTGTCCTGGAATTCCAGGATCTCCTTTATCTCCTTTCAGTCTTGATTCAAAATGTACTTCACCGGGTTCTCCTTTTGCTCCAGGGCTGCCCCTCAGACCTGGAATACCCTGAAGTCCCTAAAAGCAATGTACAATAAAATATTTTGAGGTACAGTACATAATCAACATACGCAAAGACAACTTTAATGTATATAAGACTTACTGGTGCTCCGGGTAGCCCATCAAAACCAGGTGGACCCCTATCTCCTTTGATTCCTGGCTGTCCAGGAAAACCTGGAAAATATTAATTATGTCTCAAATAGAGTATATTTCTGCCCATAACCCAAGAAACGTGGGTCTCCTAAATAATATGAACAAGAGATATCCAAAGACTATGGCTGATGCATGGACGTCGATATCCAAAATCTATACCTGTTGGGAAATCAGTGTTTCGCAATCTCAAAGGCTGGTTTCTATTCAGTATTCAGGTTGTGGATATTAGGAGGATGGAATTAGGAATTTGAGCAGGTGGATTTTTAGCAAACATTTAAAGTTAGAATGCCTATGGGAGAATCTGATAGGATGGGGGGGGGACTCCAGAGAATAGGTGCAGCAGGGATAAAATCTTGTAGAGGAGAATGGGAAGAAGTGACAACATTTGAAGAGGAAAGCAAGTCCTGGACAGGACATAACAAAGTGAACGGTTAGGGATGAATTTGAGAACAACAGCAAAGATATGGGGGTGCTTTAAATCTAATGCCAAAGGGTATGGGAGCTAATGGGGAAACTGGCACAGTGGGGCAGCAAATAAAGAACGATAGAACTAGAAAATAACTTTGGCAGAGTTTAGAAATGGATTGGAGTAATAAAGGGCAGAAACAATCTGATGCTACCTCGTTAGCTCAGTGTCTCCCCATATCTGTGCTCTCCCTATTGCTCTCCTGATATCCAGTTCCCGTCTCCTGCTGCTTTAACCTATTGATCACCTCCTGACCCAGATTGTGCCTTGACTACTCTTCTGCCTGCTGATTTAACCTGTTGAATACCAACACTGCTGACCCAGATCGTGTCCTGACTTCTCTTCTGCCTGCTGATTTAAACCTGTTGAATACCAAGACAGGCTTCTCGGACTCCCCTAGTCCACCTCCAGGTAGCTCCTTACAGTTGCCCCCAACTTCAACAGCTGGTCTGTACCATCATTGCCCCCAAACAAGTTGTCTGTGTTGCCAACATATGTAAACAGTAAACACACTTACACAAATTATACACACTTACTCATACTCACTAACACACTCTTCATCTTACCCCACTTACACATCCATGCTCACACACACACCTACACATCCATGCTCACACACACACAAGTACATATCCATGCCTTCATACACACACGAGTACGCATCCATGCTCACACACAAGTACACATCTATGCCCACACACAAGTAAACATCCATGCTCACACATACATAATTACACATCCATGCTCACACACCACATTATTACACATCCATGCTCACACACACACAAGTACACATCCATGCTCACACACACACACAAATACACATTGATGCTCACACACAATCAAGTACACATCCATGCTCACACACACACAATTACACATCCATCCTCACATACACACAAGTACATAGCCTGTGAGCAGCCTCGGCTTCACCGTGGGGTCCAAATAGTTTAGAAAGGGCCATACTGATCCAGGTCAGAAGGGCCCTTTCTAAACTATTTCGATTCAGTTTGAGGAGACAGGAACAGGGGGTCACAGAGGTCACACCGGGCACCCTAGAGGCACTGGCCCTGTCACCTCTGCAACAGGGCCAGTTAAGGAAAGGTAGATTATTGCATATGTGTCGTCAAACTAGAGGTGGTACTGAAATCCAAAAGAAGATATTAGAACTGGAGAGAAAAGGTGTAGACTGAAAACTGAGCTCTCAGCCACACCAATGGAGAGGGTAAAGGAGACTGAACAATTGCCAAAGAAAGGGATGCTAAAGGTATATTGAGAGAGGTAGCATTTGAGCCAGGAGGTAACTGTGTCATAGATGCCGTAAAAATAAAGGGTATGAGGAGAAGGGGTTGATCGGCAATGTCAAAGGGTGCCCCAGAAGGATGAGTAAGGAGAAGTGAACGTTAGTTCTAGTGATGAGGAGATCATTCGTAAACCCAGTAGGGCTTCTACATAGAAAACAGATTGAAATAGGGGAGACAGCATAGTAATTAGATGATGATGCACATATCCTAGAACAGATGGTGAAGAACCTTCCCTGGGGTCTAAGGAAGGTTCCCTTCAAATTAGAGAATGGGTTGGGAACAAGACAGTAAAAAGAGAAAGGTTGGGAGCAAGTACAGTGTGCAAAAACAAAAATTAAGGATGATTGGTTGGGACCTTTCCATTTTATATATAAAGAGACAACATATATATGGTATATTTTAATGATTTCACAACACACTGATAATACATTTGCTTATGAATGTTAAAAAAATAAATGCGTTAAATCTTACCTTGTTCTCCGGGAGGACCTTGGGGACCTGGATCTCCAGGAAGTCCTTGAGGAATCGTATCGCATGTTGGACAGGCATCTCCTTTGTCACCTAAAAATATTAAGAAAAGATTAATCTCTAATAGCTTGTGCCCAAAAATGTTCAGTAATTATAACACGGTGTGCAAAATACCTCATCCACTTTCTTGCCATCATTTTACATATGGGAGGCAAGTGTGATTTTAGTTATCATGGATCATCATGTAGCCCATGGAACCAGTGTAGCGAAGTGAAAGGGGCTTTGACTGGGTGAGGAGGTGGCCTTAGAATAATGGGGTTAAGGAACATTGGTTAAGGGACTTTGGAAGGTCCTGTATTAATAGGTCCCTCCATTTTGTGACTGTCACTTTTAATTAGTTTTTCTTGCCTGAATTTCCCACCCTCCCTCCCTGTTATTAGTAGGATGATTGAGGTTCTTCTCATCAGTGTCATTGTTGGTTAATAGGAAATAGTGTGTTTCTGGTTTGGTTGGTGTTGGTGGTTTCGAGCTGGTTGGTGGCTTAGAACCTGGTGTGGGAAAGGTGAATCTCAGTATGCTCTTTCCCGATTGGTTTTTATGTTGAGGTTAATGGTGCTGTTGTAACTTTGGGAAGGGGGTTGTCATTGTCAGGGGGAGGATTGTTTTTGTTTCCCAAACATATTAAAATCTGTGGCCATTTTTTATCCCAAACAGAACTACATAGAACACAAGTTTATCTTTCCTGAATTTGTTTTTTGTTATTGACAGGATTGAATCTGTCAATTTTAAGGGAATACAAGCTTAAAATTGCCAGATTTTATCCAGTCAATTACAAAAAACAATGTATATATTTTACAGGCCAGATAAATTGAACCAATCCATTCTGTTGAATTTAGAGCTAAATTGCAGACAGATTTTCACACAGCTGTAAGTGAAAATGCTTTGTGGAATATGTCTAGTTAAACACATACTTCATTATTAAACTGCATATTTTTTCAGGGGAACTTTGCAACTATATTTGTTAGGTAAATATGCAAGTATTAATTTCTGCAAGTGCAAGTAAATGTGACTATGCGAGTTGGACTTTTGTCACATGCATTCTAATTTTACCGGACAGATATCTCCTGTTGTTATATGAAGTTTTGTAAAGTGGTGTTATCACCATAACAACCAAAAGCAGACAACATTTGTTTATAATTACCCAAATGGCTGAAAAAAGGCAACCAAATGACTATTGTAAAACAACCATTGTGACCATTAATTTGTCATCAACATTTTAGTTACCAAAAACATTATTACTTTAGCTTCAGACAAAATAATGACAAGAGATTGATAACATAGTTTACTAATGTAATTTGTAACCGACCCCATTAGTTTGAGTTAGGCCTAGCACTGTCTCCCTATCACAATATGGTCTTTGATGGAAATGTACCTTTTTGTCCCCTCTCTCCTTGGAATCCCTGAAGTCCAGGCTCACCAGAAGATCCTGCGTCTCCAGGAAGTCCAGGTAAACATTCTTGAGTGGGATCTATACATTTAGTAAATGTAAACCAACACATATGGTTATATTTTAATAAATAAATTCAGTAAAAAAGTGAAAAAGAAAAACAAAAAAAAATTAGAAATGTTTAAAGACATAATTAAAAAATACGTTTCCTACAAGTAGTTTACCAATGGCAAAAAGGTTAAATGATGTGATGGGCTCAATGCCGAAAATCCCTCTTGCAGCACAATAGGTAAATTGATTTACCTGCCTTTATAAATACTACTAATGTGAATTTGATGTGTTCGGTCACAAAATACCAACATATATTTATAAACTGCTTGTGAGGTTCTTTTATGGCTTGACTTTTGGGGGGGGTTGTGCTTAAGAGACTCTTATACATAAGCCTGCAATGTAAGATCATTCAAATTACAGCACTGCATCACAGTATTTAAATAAATGTAAATATCTCTATGTATTATTTGTACAGTGCCGCTGACCTTCTTGAGCCATGTAGTCTTGAGGGATCACTAGACCTTATAATATCCCACTATGAACTCTAATTGCTACATGAAAACTGCTACAATAATAGCAAGGATTATGAGGAATCGGGGGAGGAAATCCAGAGCTACTGTTACCAAACAGTAGGAAGAAATATCTCAGCAATAAATTCAATAGGTCTGACTGATGCTTAGAGAACGTGAAAACGTCATTTCCCTGGATGGTCTCTTGATGCTGCTAAATGGAATTTGAAAGGGTTTGCCCTAGCAAGTAAATCTATTATTGCTCAAACATTCTGAAGAACGATCGATGAATCTGACTACAACAACATCCTTATAGCTTGGAAGAGGGAAGATAGAAGTGATATAATAGAAACATTTAAATACTGTGGCAGAGTTATGTATTTTTGTGAGCAGCAGGTTGCAGGTCATTATTCCTAGTATCATATGGTTAATAAATTAAGTACAGCTTCTTTAAGTTGGATGTAATTAACCTACGCTGCAAGAGTTTAAAACAGAGCCTCTGAAGGCATTTGGTTTGTGCTATAAGGGAGAGGGAGAGTCAGCCTTAAACCCTAATATAGTAGAAAATGTACTGTGTTTTGTTGAAAACGCTGGTCATCCTGCCACAGTACATATACAGGTTTAACAAAGTATACAACAGAAGTCATTTTCAGAAGAGGATAAATGTTAGAGGTCATAGTCTAAAGCTAAAGGGTCAAAAGCTTAGATTTGAACAGTATAAGATGTTTTACTTAGAGTGGTAGATAGAGTAGTAGTATGGGATAGACATATCTTGAATCTAAGACAAAACCAAGAATCATTTAAGTGAGAATCTTTAAAGTAGGAAAATAGACAGAGGGTTTCACCTAATAGTTGTTATATGCTGCCAATTGCTATGTTCCTATCCTACTTACCTATGGGGCCAGGAAGTCCAGGTAAACCTGGAAGACCAGGTTGTCCATCTCTGCCTTTTGGTCCCTCAAGAGGTAATCCTGGTAAACCACGCTCACCCTTTTCACCCCTTTCACCAGTAAGACCAGGTGCTCCAGTAGGTCCAGGGATAATCAAGCCTTTGAATAACACATTTGACATTAGTACTCAGACCTCAAAAGAACATGCATGAATAAAAGCACAGATGAATTGTTTTAGAGTTTGGGAAAAATCTGACAAAGTCAGTAGCCATGTGTGAAATACACTGTAAAAATGTAAACTGAATACAGACCTACGGTAAAATATCTCACCTTGGTACACAATTTGTTAAGACTTGTCCCTTTCTGATGGAATTCTAAAGTATATTATAGTATTTAGTGTCATTTCAGATTTATAAGATTCAATATAGAATTCTAATGTAAACATGGTGGAATGTCTAACACATTTTCTGAATCAGCAGATGTGCAAAATAGTCCATGGATTCCAAAAGTTATACCTATGCGCCTTTTTTTTTTGGATGGTAAAAGTGTATTGTACAAATTTTATTTTGTAACCATTTTAGAGTTGAGCTATGTATGCATTCTTGCCATATCTGGGATGCAAGTTGCATGTTGTGTAGATATCTGATACCTTGATCACAAATCCTCCCTACATCAAACATTATAAGGCAATGTGACCCAAATATTTTACACATTAGAAATATTTTACCTGGTGGTCCGGGATTTCCTGCAATACCTTTAATACCTTTGAATGAATGAAAAGAAAAAATTAAAAAGCGTCCTTTAAAAACTCATAAACAGTTTTGACAGCATTATAAGGTCATTGGGAGTCGTAAAGACGTGGCAGGTATTTTTCTTAATCTGTTCTGCGGTGTCTCATATAATCAGCAGATCATCAACACTAAGTTTTTGCTATCATTCTTATGATGAGATGATTTTACATATACATCAAAACCTATGTTGTATTTAAAACCGATGTTCCACCTATTCTGCTGATTTAACATATAATTAAGCTTAAATTGGGCTTGATTCCATTAACCTATGTTAACCTTAATCGGTTTCAACATCACTGATTAACACATGGCATGTGATTTAATAGCCTCCCTATAATCAGATCCCAAGTATAGAAACTAGACAACGGTACATCTGACACCTATGTATTGAAACCAATGCGAAGGGATCCCTAGAAAGTATTAAGGAGGTCTAGAAACCAGAAGGAGGTCTTAGGACTTTTAAAAGGTAAAACAAATGTTATTGTTTCCCTAGTGAGGAGTGACATGATTCTGCTGGCATAAAGCCCTGGGAAATAAGGGAAATACCCTCTAACCTACAGATTACCCACACTGTCTGCCTCCAGCAATTTGTAGAAGTCATATGGCAACCAAACAAACATGGGGGTACAAGTTTACAGTAAATAACATACCGATAAATCCCTTTTCTCCTTTGGGCCCAGGATAACCAGGTAAGCCAGGCTCTCCTTTCTCTCCAACAACTGTTTCCTGCCCATCATGTATCACCTAGACCCATACACAGCGCATAATAAGAGAAATCCAACATATTATGTTAGGATATTAAGGTCAGTTTTCAGTTCTAACATACAATATATATGTATATACTTACAATTCCAGGAGGTCCTTGTGGGCCAACATCACCTTTATCTCCCTGCAGGAAACAATAATGTGAGCATGTAGTACATAAAATACATAATAATAAATGTTATTGGATTCTGCATTTGTCAGACAGCAAGGCTCATGTCATGTCATTTATTGGGTGACAACAGGTTTCACAACACTTAACAATACCATGCAATGGGGATACAAAATAGTTAAAATACAAAGAGTATTACGCAGCACTCTGCAATTGGTACTAAGTGACATGTAAGTCTGTCCCCAAAAATGGCAATCAAACAACAATCAATGACATTGTAAATCTGTGAACCTACTAAAAGATGCAATGTCCTAGGTGGGGGGTCTGGGAACCATGTTCTGCATATGTGATAGATTTTATAGCAAATCACGTATGTGCAAATGTTGGTTAATGCATTCAACTCATCAGTAAATTACGACATAGGAGCATATATCCAATGCATCAAAACCTATGGTGGATATATGCTCCTATGTCGTAATTTAGCTTGGGTAGGCCTCCTTTTTACAAACCCAATAGTGCAATAATACTTTCTACTCACTTTTACGCCATCTTCACCGCGGAGTCCAGGAGATCCTGGTACACCTGGGAATCCCTATTAAAGAAATGAGACAAGTAATGAATATATTTTTCTACTTTTTAACTCTTATAATTATTGTTATTAGTACATCCATGATTAATTTACACAAGAAATAAGGGTTGGAGATAGCTGGTATTGATTTCCAACTGGGTCACAGCAGGCTGAAGATGCTTCTTTGGATGTTGTACTGTATAAAATAAAACAATACTTACATCATGCCCCCTTTCTCCCTGATCACCATCTTTTCCAGGTTTCCCCTTAAATAAAATGTAAGTTAATTATTATTTATTGCACATTACATAAATATTGCACTGAAAATAAGCTTGACGCATGAAGATGTAAGAGAAGCATAGAATTGAACTCCAGAAAATGTTAGAAAAGCTAGAATTCTATCTGGCTACATTCACCCACGGAGGGTAGCAGATAGCCAAGGCCGGTTACAAAGGGCTCCTTTAGAAAGTGTTGGTCTCTTTTGAAGTGTTATGCATAATGAGGGGACAACTGTAATGGTAGCCCAAACACTAGGCAGTCCTCTATAAATGGGTAGAGTGGTGTATTTAATGCATGGTACATATCATCTAGGGATCAGACTTAAAAACCAATGTATGAAATAGAAAATGCAAATCCAGTATCTTAAAATCTATTCTGGGCACTGTTTTTTTTAAAATGACATTATGGAACTAAAAAGGTGCAAAGGAGGGCTACAAAATGAATAAGGGGATTGGAGGTTGCGTCTATATATGCTAGGAAATTGGCATGTTGGATATTATAAGATTGTATAAATATGTACAGTGCCAATATAAAGAGCTCTCCAGTGATCTGTTCATTCATAGAAATGTACAAAGAACAAGAGGTCATCCTCTGAGACTGGAAGAGTGAAGACTTCATACACAACAAAGAAAGGGATTATTTACAGTAGAGGCATAACATACAGGGCTATACATTAATATTTTAGAGCTTCTTGATTAAAGTATAAATCTGATTACCTTTTGAAGCCACAAAGTGATAAAATCTGAAAAATAGTTTAATTGGGGGGGTTTGCCTTTGTTTGGATCAAAAAAAGGAGGGTAGGTAGACCCTTGAACTTGATGGATTTAGGTCTTTATTTAACCTAACTTACTATGTTATTATGATAGTATTATGTGCCATTGTTATCAAAGGCAAAGCACTGGCAATGGTGAAGTGATAGATTCGGAGAAAAAGGCAGAAACCCAATAGTTTCTGGTAATTAACTTAAAGGATACTTTGATACTTGCTAAAGGATTAGATTTTCTCTAGCTTTCCTTCATAAAATATTGTATTTTGTATTACTGATTGTTCTTATGAGTATCTGTATAGTGACATAATTCAGTGATTATCATTTTTTCTTTTATATAGCATCATCATATTCCACAAAACAGAATATAGCAAGTAGTGCATAACATGAGAGTTTGGTCTTACTGAAACACAAGGATATTAGATAGTAAAATATAAATATCTGATTTAAAAAAAAAAAAGCAAAGATACTTACTCTTGGTCCTGGCTTTCCAGGTTCTCCCTTTTCACCTTTGATACTGGATAAAGGATCACCCTTAAAATAAGCACATTATATACATGAGCAAAAAAAATTTACAAAAAGCGTGGTTAATGATATCACTACGGAACCAGTTATGTAAAAAAAAAAAAGAAGAAGAAGAATGATATTTAAACAGTGGAAAGGAATCTATGGTAAAAACATGATGAGCACTGATGAACTGCAGCCTCAACATAAACCAATAATGCATCATATAGTATGGGCCAAATAACAATATAAAGAATGTGCCCTTTCTTCCATTCTGTTCATTACGTTTTACATCAGCCCAAACCTTTTGCTTTCATATGCCCCACAAACTAGTTTGTGTTCAAATAATAATTCATCAGATATATTTTTAAATAACTGTAATGCATTGTACTTACTGGATCACCACGTTCACCTTTTTCACCTGGAATGCCCTTTTCTCCCTAATAAGAAAAATTCAGAGTTCATATCCTTTAGGCACTTTAATCTAATGCCAAATCCACCCTCATCTTTAGAAACAGTCTGTGCCATTGATATATGTTGCAACTTCTTTACAACACAATACAAAACAGAACAGAGCTGTAACGAATGGGTGCATCAAGTAAAGTTTTCAGTTAATTTCAGGAAGATCCCATGTTGAAAAATGAAAATGACAATATATAAATTGTATATAAAGCCAATTAGAATTCAGTGACCTGCAACATTGCATCGGATCGCTATGGGTATATGTAACAGTCTTATACATATATACATGTGTTACCTTTTCCCCATACACTATGATTATTCCTTTGCTGTCTTGACCATGTGGGGCTGGGCCTGGTGGTCCAGGAGGGCCAGTAGCTCCGTGATCACCCTATAAAACAATACCAATAATCATACTGAATTGTATTCACACAGCATCAACACATTCACATAGCATCCACATAGCGCTTCCATATTATATTTATCAATATTTCACATATATTCCATGTTTTAACATAACACCTGTTATAAACTATTATTTATGACTATGGCAACCAGCCATTATGCTGTTTAGTGCTGAGGCAAAGTTACCTAAATTCAAATTTGTTTTTACTTTATTATTTGCTACAAACATTAAATAGTATTACAAGAGAGACTTACTTTCTCACCCTTTGGTCCATGAAAGCTTATTCCCATTGATCCCTAGGGAAGACAAACATAAGAACTTTTTAACAACTGTTTATTATTAATTACAATAACAATAATTCATCTTTGCAGAGTTGATAAATGTTACCAAGGGAAAAAAGACAAAAATGGATTGCCGATTGGTCCCAGAGAAGACGGTCGAAATGAGTTTGGTATACATTACAGTGGACAAAAACTTGGGAATAAGAATGTGGGGCCACGTAAGCTTTGGAGACATCAGTAATCCATTCTTCAGATGTAATAAGAACAAATAATTAACTCTTCAAATCTCACGTATGTCATGCACACCTCCAGCTCTCAAAAGGTTAAGGCATATTATCAGTTGGTTCTTACCTTTGGTCCTGGTTGCCCTGGTGGTCCTGGGGGACCCTAAAAGCAATAAGATGTAATTGTACTAAAGACAAACGACAGCAATGGGAACACCTTATATATATTGAAATAAGTACATTGTTGCTATTGGTACATATTCTCCTATGTTCCAGAGCAAGCTTTAGTAATTATTCACATAATAATTATCTTTGCATGACTTTTTGAATCTAGAAATTACATCATTAGAATGCCATTTTACAAATTAATGATGGCAGAGGTCATTTGAGTAAAATATAATGATTTAGACATGTACCTGTCAAACATTCAGAATTAATGTTCACAGACAATATCTGTGACATGGAACAGAACTAGATAAATAAGTATCTAGAACAGTAATGGAGCATTATTATCTAGAACAGTAAGAGCTCCTCTCTGCCAACTAACAGGAATTATGCTTCTATGATAATTTAAAAAACAAGCAAAAAGCAATTCACTTGGCTCTCCGTTGCAAAGGGTTAAAGAGTATACATTGGTTACTTACCAAACGCCCTGGTGGGCCAGATGGACCTATAGGGCCAGGGATCCCTGGTAAACCTGGTGGACCCTATAATAGAAAGGATTATATATCTTAAAATGTGAATCAATCCAAACATTACAATTTACTCTATAGTAAGAAATCAGACAACTCACTGGCAATCCATTAATCCCAGGAAATCCCTTGTCCCCTTTTATAGTGGATCCCATCATTCCGATCACATCACCTGGGTCTCCCTGGAAAAAAAGCAATGTTTGAAGTATTTCATGCAACGAGTTAAAAGGTGTTAATGCCAAAATTAAACATGGCTAAACTGTACAGATATATTAAATTGTAATATAATCTAATAAATGAAGACGAATGCACAGGAATATGACATTATTATGACACTGTATAAAACCTCTCAGTTGACATCCTGCATATGCTTGTGTATCGAGGTAAAGAGTTCCCACTATATTGGTGAGAGTTCCTAACTATATGGTACTTCGGTAGCAAAGAAAATCTATAACAACCTGGTGAATCACACCATCATGGAAGTATAAGGGGTTTATTCACTAATGGGAGAGTTGTGGTTTCAGCAGCTTGCTTCATTGTCTGTTATTAGCGACTTAATTATACTAAGCTCTACCTGTAACAAAAGCATGTTGACCTTTCACAATGAATGTTGAAGTCAAGGCATTAAAACCACAACTCTCCTGAAAACTCTCCTGTCAACTCCCCCCAAAGTGTTCGGAAGAGGAGCCTTCAAAAATACTTTAACACACCACTACCAACCCATCATTACTGCTCTTTCTTTTTTGCAAACCAAACCTTTTTCTTCCAGAATAAGTCCTGAAAAGGTGAAATACCAGTTAAGGTGCCATGACCGGGGAAGGATAGGGCACACAAGGATGGATCGTCATTGTGTCTTAATTGGAGGGACACCATGGCCATTTTAAATTATTCCAATAGCTGAAGTAAACTTTATTTCATCAATAAAAGCATGTCCATGTGTTTCTTGGTTCAGGTACTAGGATAAGGCCCAAGTATCCTAAGTAATAATTAAAAAAATTAGAAAAAAAAGACACATACCTTCATCCCTGGCAATCCTGGAGGTCCCTAAAAAATAATACAGATTGGAGTGCCGTCAATATTATTTTTAAAACATAATAAATCCAGTTTTAAGGGCAATAGTTTACAAATAGCCATATTCAGTGCATGTTTCTTAAACCTGAATTATTTACATACAATGTAATATATGTCATGATATTATAGAGGATATATCCACAAAAACTCTGGTTCATTCCCGTAACATTTCCTTTCTTAACTATTGCAACCCTCTTCTAGTTGGCATTCCACTGTCTCAACTCTCTCCTCTGCAGTGTATCCTAAATACTGCTACCAGGCTTATCTTCCTTGCACGCCACTCCTCTTCTGCTTAGCCACTCTGTGAAACCCTCCACTGGCTCCAAATTACCTTTAGAATTACATTTTAAATCCTGGTACTAACATATAAGGCCCTCCATAACACTGCTCTTCCATACATTCTGCCCTCATAAAAAATATGGGCTAAGGTTCTCCTCCTCACTTGTCACCTCTTCCTTTTCCCATCTACAAGATTTCACTCAAGCTGCCCCATATCTCTGGAATCTACTCCCAAGGAACCTTCAGTATTCACCCTCCCTCCCAACATTTAAGAAACATCTAAAAACCCACTTCTTCAGAGAAGCCGCACCATCTTAGCTGCTAGAACTTCCTTGTCATTGATACAACCACCACACTACCTCTCACCCTTTCTCTGTGACTTACGTTTGCCCTCACCCCATTCTTCAAGATTGTAAGCTTGCAAGCAAGGCCCTGTATATCAAATTTATCGGTATGTCTTAGTCTGTCAAATCTAGTCTTGTCATACCCCTTCAATATATGTATTGTAAGAAGCTCCGCATAAATTGTTGGCGCTTGGGAACAGAAGATTGGTGCTATGATTAACAACGCGCTATTAAATATAAATTTAGATTTTTGTATTATGCTTCCATTGAAACTGGCAACAAATGATACTTTATGGAAATCCATAGCACCATGTAACAATTTTAACAATAATGAATGCTTTTTGGTGACATAGTGAGTAGGGAGCTTTTTATGTACTGAAAAACAAATAGCATATAAATGAGGCAAAGAATAAAAACATGATCATGATTAATGACTGGTGGCATATGAAACTGAAAACCAGCAGCACCCCAATCTTTCATCTCAAATATATTTTAATAAAAACATTTCAAACTGAAAAGTTATGTAATCAATTCTACATCTTATAAACAGCCCTAACACTGAAGGCCATCTCTTTGATTTTGATTCATGAACAAGAAGCCACTGGGAAGTTAAATGTAGATTTCTGATCATTTTTATAATCTAAGCACTATACTATATTAGTGTATGAACAAGTACATAACCACATATGTACCCTGACTGATCTGAGACGGACACACCAGAAGGGAAAATAAAGTCATTATGTTGAATGTTTTAAATCAATGGGATTTTCCTTTGCACAATACATCTACTACATTTTAGAAAGTAGTATTTGGGGTTTTGACGAAATGTACACATAAGTCCACATTTATAGCATTGCTAGTAGGTATTTGGTGCTGTAGTTTCTACACATATTTAAGTAGCAAAAATGCATACATTTGTATATGTGAAAAAATGAATTAGTAAAATGTAATACTTACTGGATATCCAACTATACCTGGAAGCCCAGGAGGACCAAGAGGTCCTTGTTCACCCTAGAAGGGGCAAAGAAGAGTTTCACATTATTTTGGAAGGAAAACTTGCTTGTACTCCAAATGGTTTATACATCATACCTTGAAACTCTCTGGGTTTCGTCAGCACGTCCCACTTCCCAAACTTTAAAAATAGTTTGTGTCCCACAACATTAGGGGGGCCGCCCACTGACATCAGCTGGGCAAACCACCGGTGTTAGTACAAGGGGCGCTCCAGGTAGCCGGTGCCAGAAATTTCTCAGGTATGTTTATACATACATTTCCTATATGGCTTTTGAGCTAAATTACTTGTTAGACACTCTGGCGTGCATGTCATGAACCAGAGCTTTACATCAACCAAATAATGAACTCTTAATTCAGCTCTAGATGGATTTTGAATTGAAATCATGATCATCCTCTTCAGGGTCATCATTAATATTGATTGGACCATGGGCAAGCAAGAATCCCTAGAAGCATGGATGGATGGAGCAGGTTTGCTTGCTTGCTGGTGGTGGATGAATGGCCAACCAGATGTTTGCCACTTGCCCAACCCCAATCCCGGAGGCAGGTATTTACTTTTTACTTTTTATGCTGACCAAACCTTGAGGTTGAGCAGCTCCACCTGCCACACATAGATGCCTCATTCATGGTGTCCAGAGAAAATTTTAAATTGCTTCAGATTCTCATTTTGGTTAAAACCCATTGAAGTCCCATTGATTCAGCCACTTATAAGCAATATAGCCATGTAAAATTAGATAGGACTCATCAAACTTGGGCAACTTTGACTTAGTGGCGGGCAACGTAATATTTGGCCATATAGCATGATGGAATCACCAATATTTATGCCTTAGATAGGTGTATCTGAATAGTATTTGCTGTATTTTATGCATTGTTTTGTGTATTTATTGGCCATTATTATTCTAGCAGCTACCCAGAAATCTCAATGTTTATACCTTTTATGCTTTTTATGTTGTGTCCTTCCCTTTCTGGGGGGCGCTCAATGCAAGTTTCACGGGTACTTGCTGCACTGACTCAAAATCCCTCCTTCTGACCATAGCATGACTCTACGTAATCATCCTCACGCCACACGAGCAGGGCATCAAAGGAGCACAATACTATGCTGAATGTAAATATGTATGTAATATGAAATAGTATGCATCTTAAGTCTTAAGTGGTATGGATTGGGTTCTTTTAGCATTTGTGAGTACGAGGAGTTTTGCAGAAACTCTACTTTGAGCGGCTTACTGCATGTGGGCATTGAACAACTACATGGACAGAACATGGACATGTACAGTTGGCAATTTCAGCACCCCAGTTGATTAATGTTTTAGCTAATCTGTTGCCGAAATAATTGGGGATTTAGAGAAGAGACCACTTTGATACATGTTGTTAAAGGAGACTACTTACCTTTGTGCCATTACACCCTGGAATTCCAGGTGGACCTGGTGGGCCATCTTGTCCAGGTAAACCCTATGAAAAAAAAATTGTTACCACACAAGAGAATTTGTAATATTAGCAATAATTTAGAAGATAAGTGTATGTGTTCCAGTATTTTCTGTGTACTTACAGGTAGGCCGGGGTTTCCTGGATATCCCGGTGAACCAGCAGGACCCTAAAATCAAAGAAAAGTTGAAGACACAAATCAACAAAATACCACACCATCTACCAGATGGCCCAATAGTAACCATTTCAAACATGGTTTGGAGTGTAAAAGTGAAAAGGATTTGTAAATTGTATAGAGTAGAAAGAGGTAATGTTAGGGTTTATGACAAAAGGTCACATTTTCAAAAAGATGTGATATTAAAAATAGCTGTATTTTTAAGCTATGGGGAATAATAGGTGAGCAGCTGAAGTTCTAGAAAATGTGGCTGGAGACATATACTTGACCAGTCAAAAAACATAAATACATCATTGATAGTGGGCTCCCCTCTGATTTTAATTAATATCATAACCCTTATTCATTTAAATCTGGAATGATAGTTATGCTGTTACTTATTTAGTTTATGTCCCGATTCCAATCTGTTAAACCATGAACCCAGCTCTTTGTCTGCAATCGTTTCTAATAACTCATTTGTTACAGAGCGCAAACAGAGTCACAACTTCATTGCATACATTTCTAAATTTCTAAACCCTGCTTAAGGCATTAAAAATGGCCAAAAGAACCATGGCTGCTTGTTGAACCGAGATAGAATTCTCCCTTACTCTGGTTCCTTTTGTTCCTGGAAATCCTGGTTCTCCTGTGTCACCCTGCAATACAAATGTAAACATTGTAAGGAATATTATTTATAACCAGTAATACAAAAATCCTTATTTGCAGTCACAACTGATTACCTTATGACCCAATGGCCCTGGTGGTCCCTCTGGTCCTTGCAATCCAGGAAAACCTATTATGCCTGGTAAACCAGGGAGACCTCTCTCACCCTGCAGAAATCAGAAATATGGTCAGTGTATGTGCTACATGCTATAATAACCATTTCACATCTATACAAATTACATCTTTTGCTGCCTACTCTAAGGAGTTTCCAGTCACGTGCCATGTTCACACCATAAATTCATGTCATTTGTATTAATATGTAATCTCTTATTTTATGTACAGGAAATTTCCTTTGACATCATAATACCGTGTTTTTCATTCTGTGAAAACTAGTACATTTAAATTGAGAACTTGAATTCTTGCTTGATTTATGGCAGTTAAATGTTCAAAAATGTGAGTTCTCTCCAAATGCATTGGATGTTTTACAGATTTATAGTCTCAATTAAACCTGTGTGGAAAGGATTCTGAAGAGAGACTTTGATGAGGTGGAAACACGTATCTGTCTAAAAATGAAGTCCTTTATAAATAAATAAAAAATATTTATTAGCCCCTGCTAAAAATAGGGACTGGTAAACTAACTCATTAAGAGCTGCTACTGTTCCTTTATTTGTTGCAGTTCTCAAGTATTGTGAAAAAATACAATGATCATTTTTTAATTTGTTAAAGACTGGAAGCACATTCACAACAAGGCTGGAAGCACATTCACAACAGTGAACTTTTATTCACTTCTAAATGTATTCAATTTTTCTTAAATCATGTGGGTTTGTAAAAAAAATGTTTTCCTCTGCAACAAATTTCAGATACTCCTTGAAACATTCTGAATAATGACACCATGTATGCATGTTATAACCTCCAAAAGATTTAAAACGCAGCCATTTGGTGTATTAATGGTATTAATTTTCAATCAGCCCATAATACAATGGATTTAATTTATATATATATATATATATATATATATATATATATATATATATATAAAATAGTATACTTGATCTTTTAAAACAGACAACCAATTTTCGGTGCATATTACTTGCGATTTTCAAGAATCTATCTCTATATTATTAATATATAAAAATGACTTACGTGAAATGAAAGAACCAGTTATTTAAAAAATATATTTGTATTAAAAACATAGTGCATTTATATCTTTTAAATGTTATCTGTGATGTTATTCCATCATAATCACCAGTTTCTTTACTGATAGAGGGTGAATTGGGACTCCTATAGAATCCCCAACTGTCCATGTGTCCGTATGACTTAATTTCAGAAAATATGAAATCAATGCAACAACCCAAGATCTTTAATAACAAAATATAAGAAATGTAATTACCCTTATCTGTAAGGCTTGTTTTCAGGTATATAAAGGTTGGTTAAATTAGCCTATTTTACAATCAATTTAAATACCTGTATTTTTATATTTTCACCACTAGGGGAAGCCCTGAGACTACTAAGGAAGACTTAAAGGGCTAGATGAGTTTTTACCTTTCATGTGCATAACCAGTGCTTTATTTGGACAGGAAAAAATCTGATGCCCTCCCAAATTAGGGAAAGAAAAATGTGTAACAATATGCTGTACTTCTAACTGAGAATTTACCAGAATATAATCCTATAAAGCAATATGCATTTGTTCCTTATGCATGCCTGATCATGGGTCATTCCTAGATCTTTCATGCTAAGCATTATTATATTTTGCCTTCTTCTTGTATCACATCATAGGCACTCCTTATGATGACAATGAATCATCAATTACTTATAGTCTGTTTCTAACAATATTATACTGAAATTCTGCAAAGCAGATCAAATATAAGGTAATGACAAACCAAAGAGACCCAAGTCCACATACAAGCTGAGCGGTGGCAAAAGTCCCCTTTGTTAGAAGGTGAAAGCAAGGCAGACACAAGTGAAATGCCAGTAAGAGAAGATGCTCGCTGCTGAACTAGGCAAGTCTGCCAATTATTCAGGTTTATGTAGGAATGGAATTGAGAAATGATTATATAAATTAAACATTAGGCTACTGCTAGGATACTTTGGTATATTGCTTTAATCTACCCAGAGGCATTAAATAATTTAAATCAAGTTCATTATAACCAACAGATATTTTCAATTGCACATCTTGTTGGATACTAAAATATGTCCAACTTGATGGAATCTTATGAAATATTTTTTTTTCATAAATCCCGTGAGTATCTTTGGCCAACATAGAACTGCATACAGTAACACTGGAGCTTCACGAATGTTAACAAGCCACCATGCATTCAATATTTGTGTAGCATTTATCATTGTTTTAAAAATGCTAGAGATTTTTCGAGATTTAATTGGGTTTTTTTATATTAAAAATATTGTATGCCTATGTTTAGTATGAACACGTATCTTTACTAAAGTAGCAATTTTTTTAAAAAAAAATGGCCAGAATTTATAAAAAAAATGTTTTCATTTAGCAGTTATAATTTGTTTGCAAAATGCCATAAACTACACCTGAGTTTGAATAAAGGCAAACATAAAAATGCATGACATTCAGTGGCCCAAGGCAGTTTTTCCCAGAATGCACTGTGGCCCTTAACTGCATGTGAGATTAGTCTCTGGTCTGTGAATGAATACTAGTGCAGCAGGTAATTGCTGAGACCAACACACACAACCGCAGCTCAGTATTTTTACTACAATCTAGAGGAAGACCCCATGTGATTTTACAGGGAAACATTCCTCGGGTAATAATAACTGACCTCACTGGCAGGTAGTCAAATAAAGAGTGCCTTAGACTAGTCATTCCATCTGAAAAAAAGAGATCACTGAGGTCCCAAAGGTTGTGACTCCACAACTTTTTTGTTGGCCCAATAAAATGTGTCACAGTTGAGTAGACTTCAGCTTCACATTGACCCATATGGCTTTAACCATTTTCCTTATGATTTATTAAAGAGATATGAGCATTTTAAAATACCTTTGGAGTCTTTAAGTGTAGCCAGTTGGCTAAATGATGTATATCTTCCAAGAGATATTGTGCAAAACATCTGATCACCTGCAGACACGAGTAGATGCCAAACAGCCATCTCACCTCACCGCTTCGGCACTATATGTAGTCTAGTCAAGGTTTCTCTAGAGATGGAGTGCATTACTGCTAGAAGCACTGCTAATCTTCCCAGAATAATAACTAGCAGTTTGTAACTCTTGAAGTACTGAATTGCAAAGGGATTAAAAATCTAACTTTGGTTTCTTGTAAAGATTTGTAGTACTTTAAGATGACAATGATGTGGCCATCAAATTTGTTTATCAATGTGGTGCTTACGTGTTAATATATGAGATTTTTCTGTTTATTTCCATGTTTCCTCTCATGTAGGGCCCTTTGCTTGTTAATACGTAATATGCATGACACAATATTGTTTTCTGGCCACATTCTTTTGCAAAGTATGGCTGATCAGAAATGTTTATACTGGGCATTTGGCAATGATAAAGTTTGACTCAGCAAGCGGATGTCCTCAGAATAATTACATGAATTAAGATCTCTGCTCTTGTAATCAGTTTCCATATGTTTTGTCAATTTCCCTAAATTTGGAACACTATGTTCAGACACAGATGGTAACATTGTCATCTGACTAACACACCCTTCCTTGTTCGCACAATATTTAAAGTTCTGAATTGTTTCAACTTGACGTTTGCATGTTATGCATGGCCATCTTAGTCTGTCTTGCAAAAGCTGGCCCCGTATAATGTATAGTTTCATTTAGACGTGGACTGACCACCTGGTTTCAGAGATGATTTTCAACAAATTCCAACCAAGCCCATCATGCAGGAGCAACACATGTGTAGTTAGTGTCATTTATTGTAAGAGGGCTCTGACTTGTTCAGGTGCGCAAGGTGTTGTGACAATATCACCTATATATAGGGTTATCATATCAGCCATTTTTTCCAGTACACATTTTTTGTTTAAAAAAAAAAAAAGATCATGATCATGGTTCTGAATACTCGAGCTGTATCCTACAAACCCAACAGCAACTGTATTATTTATATTTGTTTCTATGACTACTTTGCAATTCAATATATTACTCAATCAACGCCCTTCATTCACTGGTTCCACCATTGATACACAGACATATAATGAATGGACTTCAAGTTCCTTAATAATCCATGACAAACCAACTGTCTTAAATGGAATTAACATGTTTTAGCGTGGAGTGGGAAAGCAAAATCCCTCTGAAAACTCATCTGGGACAAAATGCAGCTGGAGCACGAAGATGAAGAATATACTTCATGAGATTACATGATCTCAGCGTGCCAGCTGTTGGGATAATTCAGCCATTATCATACATGGAATTCCACTCCTTTGGAATTTTGTCAGAGTAAATCAATTTTATTGCGTTACTGCAAATGTGGGATATTTTGAAATAGTCCATCCCCCACCATCTTGATTTTTCTGTCAGAATCTGTCAGATTCTTTACTTTCCATGATTTGACATGCAAAAGACTATGGAAAATGGCAGCAATTGTTTGTTAGTTCAAAACCTTGGCATGATTGCTTAAAAGGCCCATTGCAAGGTAGAGCTTTTATCTATTTAATCTTAGAGATGTGACCATGCCTATTACAGAGTAATATTACTCTATTAATAGAGTATTACCGTATTTGCTCGATTATAAGACGAGGTTTTTTTCAGAGCAAATGCTCTGAAAAATACCCCTCGTCTTCTAATCGGGGTCGTCTTCTAATCAGACCTCAAATAGAGGTCTGATTAGGAGACTGAGATCCAGATCCCCCGCACCGCTGCAGGGGACCTGGATCCTCCTGTCTCACCCGACCCCCCCCCCCCATCATACACACACTTACCGGTGCTTCCTTGCTTCCTCTGTGTTGCCGGGGCAGCGGGTTGACGTCTACACGATCCGCGTAGACAACGTCCGCTGCAGCCGGAAGGAGGTGTGGCTAGCAGCGGGGGTTGTCTGCGTCCGTCGCATAGACCTTCCCCGACTGTCAGAGATCAGAGAGCTGATCTCTGACAGCCGGGGAAAGTATACGCGACGGACGCATACAAACCCCCGCTGCTAGCCACACCTCCTTCCGGCTGCAGCAGAAGGCGACGTCAACCCGCTGCCCCGGCTGGAAGCACCGGTAAGAGAGGGGGGAGAGCGGGGGAAGGGGGATGAGAGAGTGTGTGTGTGTGTGTGTGTGTTAGTTAGTTAAATGGGGGTATAGGGTGTGTGTGTGTGTTAAATGGGGGCATAGGGCATTTCTGGAGTGGCGTTAAGGGGGCATTTAATAGAGCACTCTGCCTCCTGAAATGCCTTATACCTCCCTATATGCCACTCTGCCCCATAATATGACTTTTAACCCCCTAAATGGCAGAGTGGCATATAGGGGTATAAGGCATTTCTGGAGGCAGAGTGCTCTATACAATGCCTTTTAACTCCCTTAATGCCACTCTGCCTCCTGGAATGCCTTATACCTCCCTATATGCCACTCTGCCCCATAATATGCATTTTAACCCCCTAAATGCCAGAATGGGATATAGGGGTATAAGGCATTTCTGGAGGCAGAGTGGCACATAGGGGGTCAAAAGGCATACCATGGGGCACAGTGGCATATAGAGGGTTAAAAGGCATATCATGGGCCACAGTGCCATATTGGAGTGGCAAGCCTGGGGGCAGATGTGCGTAACAGGGGGGCAGGTTGGAAAATACAAGAAATAAAAACAAAAAAAATCTTTTTCTCAATCATAGCTTTTATTAAAAAAAATAGTTTACATGAACTAACATTTACTGGTAAAACTTTTTTCCTTTGGGGTCGTCTTATATTCAGGCTTTTTCTTTTTTTCTTAAGTTAATATTCAGATTTTGGGGGGTCGTCTTATAATCAGGGTCGTCTTATAATCGAGCAAATACGGTATTTGTTGGCTACTAAGGTTTATTTATATACCGCCAGAAGATTCTGTAGAATAAAGTTAAAATCACAAACAATAACAAACTGGTACAAACGGGTAAAAAGGGAGAAGAGGGCCCTGATCTTGAAAGTTTACAATCTAGTGGGCTAAGGGGGAAATAAAGTAGTAGGAGAAGACTGCTTGGGTGTGGATGAGTTGGTCGAGTCAGGATGATCTGTGGAGGTTAGTGGTTGTTCAGATGGCTTAGACAGGATGCTGGCGGAGAGTGTTATGAGGAAAGGTTGTACTCAAGCACATTTGGGATCTGTATACTTCTTTGTGTTCCAAAGGAACACAAAAGAAGCTCTTGCTTATATAGTGTTTCATAAAATGTAATTTTCACTTTCCATTGGACTTAATCCTAACTGTAAACAATGTATAGATGGGTATCCACATGGATACCAGGAACTTGTCAGGGCTTGGCCCCCATTGGTTTCCCTTTCCTGTTGTATAGGTGGTAGGAAGTGCAGGGCTTGCTGCATACACACATGTAGCTAGCCCCCTATCTTGGAAAAGTGGGAAGGGAGTGACAGGAACCCTGGTACAGGTGTGTGTATGGCTGAACACTGCACCACTGCATGGAGAGCTCTGACAAGCTCTGATTTTTGCAGCCCACAGGTGAAATCCCAGATATAGCAATAAATATATATATCAGACTTATTTTCACCACATATAATAACGTCTACCTCAGTTTTCAAACTCTTTATTTATTGATTGATTTATTAATGTTGTATTATTTGTTTAATATATTTGTCTGCTGTCCATTAAACCCCCAAAAATCATTGGATTATCCTACATGGTTATATGATCCGTTCCATATGTAATGATTAAATCACCAGCATTGTAGTTACAGCACATTTTTCACAATGTGCCTTGCTAATTTAAAGTGTTCCATTTTTGTTCTAATTCATGGTCATGCTGAATTTACACACGATCTTCTAGGATGATTTGTTTTTCTAGAAACTTCATTTCCAGATTTAATGTGTTCCAAAAGAATGTTGCAATATTACATTTTTAAGTAGTAAAATCCATAGGGACTAATAGATTGTGCACACACACTCACCCACACACAGCTGCAAGAAATGGTACCGCAATGAGAACAAAACACAATCTAGAATTGGCTAATACACTGACGTTGAAAACATCTTGGGCTTATCTCTGTCCAGCACTTCAGCTGGCCAAAGAGGGACACCTTTTTTTTTAGGAGGTTTCATTAGAGGTTTCACTAGGCGGTAGAGGTTTACCAAAACTTGACTTCGGTTAGTTATTCATGGAACCGAGTGAAGGATTTAGAAAAGGAAAAAAACGTATTTTATTTATTTAAAGAGGGTCATTTGGGAGTGTCTGGACCTTTGAAAGTTGGGAGGGTGATTGGAGTGTTCACCTTTCAAAACAGGTCAGGTTCTTCTCTGTTTGTAGGGAATTTCATTACATATGTGCAGTAGTGAGTTGTACATATGTTCCAGTTATATGAAGAATTCCATCACACCACATGAACTATATATTATGAAGGGGATCATCATATATCTTATATATCAATTGAAACATAATAATAATTATTTTGTGTTTACTTTTAAATGTTATATAGATATTATATTCTAAAACAGGTAAGTAAAATAACGTGAGGCTTCTGATGCACTAATGACTTCCTCTGCATTTTGTTATATTGCAGGTATTCCATGGGAAACTATAATATGTAATCAAACTAAATTAAAGACATTTTTTATGTTATATTTGGCACATTAGAAACTCGACCAAGCTCAATCATTTTTGAGGCTTCTAAACCACTTACAGTATATTGTATTGAGCCCTGTATCAATATTCTTCTGTAAGAAGCAGTTCTAATAGTAAATTCTATAGGGACAGCTGATTTTCCATTTTTTTTGTGGCATACTATCCATACGCTGAAGTAAAATAACATAAAGGCAGAATGACACTATTAAATAACTGGATGCAATCATTTAAGGTCACAGGACAACTTGCTGGGGATGGTTAACTGAGAGGCTCCAATATCATGTTGCCCAAGGTTACGAGCTTATTAAATATAACACACCCTAAGAAGGCCCTTGTCAATTTAAATGGAAGCACATGTTATAGACAGTACAGAATGGTTTAATTTCATTTTTAAAGTTTCTCTGTATTTCTCATTTCTTTCCCAGGCCATCAATGTGACACTGTGATTAAGCACAAAAAGGTAAAATACCTCTTACTTGAGAGTTCTACCAGCTTCTATACATATGTTTTTACTTACAAACATGCTGTACAAATACAGTGTGCTTTAAATCAGGATTCCTCGGGTAAAATATTTAGTACATCTGAATGTAGTAAGAACACCCAATACATCACATCAAAAGATTACAATAAAATCACAACTGTCACTTTCCATGTTATTTTGAAACAAGACTTACCTTTTGTCCTTTAACACCACTGCAGTCACATTTGCTAGTTCCACATCCATTGCAAGCCTGCAAAAAAGAACAATTTATATTAATTTCATTTTTGTCAAATACGTTTTGTAGGCAAATGCATATAGATGTGTTACAACTTAGATTCATCTGTTGCCATAAATACACAATTTTCAAAATAGAACATTTCTCAAAATAGTACATTGCACACAGACCAGAAAATGAATTGGTTGGTAAATATATGCATCTGAAAGTTCTTGGTAGAATGTTTCCACATATATCTGGATCTTCCCCCATGAATTGACTTTTTACAACATGGTATAGTGGCTAGAAATTAGCATTACAGATGGACAGAGCTATTGCCATCATAAAGGCAGGGTTCCCAGGATCTGTAGACCTGTGTGACCATTTATACTCTCATAACCCCTGTAGTTGTGCCGGTGGATTGTCCATTGTGGTCACAGAGACTCTGTGTCGACCAAGAACCATCTCTTCTTAATCGTCAACACACTATTTCATTGCTCAAAAATGAGGGACTAGAAACCCATTCTTCCTACTCCATTTGCGTGCTCAAGTCAAGCCCTGGATGCTAAGAGGAAGGGCTGCATGACCGGGCCTAGATTAACAGCAAGCATGCTGGCCAGGATTTAGAGGTCATTTAAGGGATATCCTATGGGGTTCCTCAACCTGTTGGGTGGGGTTTTTGGTTGTCTATTTAGGGGACCGTTTTCCCGCCACTGGTCAGATACTATTGAACAGCGCTTTAAAGCAGTGAACCCCCGCCCTCCCTCCTCATTCCCCTTTCTGTATCTGATTTTGGTTTATGGTGGAATTTTAGCGATAGGTATGCTATGTTTTCAATTTAATTTCTCCACGGGGTCAGTCCCTGGGGGAACTTTCAAAGGGTAGGGTGTTCCGACCCAACGGTCTCCGTATGGTATTTGGCGGGATATCCCTACAAAATGTTATTTGGTTTTACATGTTATTTATGCATAACCTATCTCATATTTTCTTATTCTATTTTCTTGCATTTGACACAGTAATAAAGCGCTGTGGCCTTACACTTTCCCAACGACCTCTAGTCTCCTGTGTCTTATGTGTTTAGCTGTATGTTAATATATAGTGCCCGAGTCATGTGATAATCAGAGAAAAAAGGTACTTCACACATTAATGTAGTGAAGTCGTACAAAAACATATTTTCTTCTCTTTTTTAAAGGCTTCTTTACTTAAAAGAATACAATAATCATGAAACACAAATACGACAGTTTCGGTTTATCCTGACGAATACAAATATTTTGTCTAATTACGGAGACATGTATTACATGCTCAACAAAATACGTAAACACAGAGGTGAAAAAAGTGCTGGAATTTCATACATCAGTTTAAATCTCCAGTCTGCATTATGGGAGTTTTCCCTCCCCAACTGTTCATATCTTGCTACGTTACTACTCAAGAAACTATCCAGAGCAGATATGTTTTAAGAGCCATAAGAAATAAGTAGTAAGTAATATCCACAGTAGATCATCTAAAAATGCAAAGAATTTCCCTGTATGATAAACATCATACCTCTGTGGATAACGGGTTATGTACCGGTATTTATCAACACCATTTGGCATTCCATTCTGCTATTCAGAGCAGGTAATGTGGGGGTTGCAATAAGTAATAAGCAGAACATCATATCTGTATATGAGGTGCGGATGACATATGTTTCTGTTCTCATTTTTTTTTATCTCCCCCTGTACATTCTACAGTTTTTTCCCATCCAATCCTTTTACAAATACCTGATTAGGACTCACAGGGATATCATGTATATTCAACCTGCCAGCATCCCAACCAAATAAGGAGGCATGAACACATAGCTTATCTGCCAAATTCCGAGCAGCTTGCTATAGGAATATGTGGAAACTGATGTAGTCTGGCCGTCTCAGTTACTGGCATCCTGTTGGAGATTCCTCTACGTAAGTAGTAGAAAAAAAGGATTTGATGCCTTAATCTCAACAATTTCTTATACAGTATTGTCAGCTGAACTAAATTTTGAAGCATCTAACCAGATTGGCTTATTATCTTCTACAAATATTACCCCTATACATGTTCTGCCCCTCCCATATGTATCGTATTTTCTGTTTTGACTCTTTTGTGCATTATTTCTTACTTTTGCAGCCAAGCACAAGCCAGTAGCAAAAATAATTATGCATCTGAGAACATGAAAACAGAATGGAAAACTAATCATAATTGATGGGCTTTAGAATGTTATTTACTTATTTTTTTTTTAGCATTTTCTTTTTGGTTTGGCACAGGAAACTATAGATGATTTTACCAAATGGGAAACTAAATAAAAAATGAAACAAAAATATAATCAAATAATGAACACTATTCTGTATTTTGTTCATTCCTTGTTGAATATAAAATTTATTTTTTTCTACCATCAGATTCCGATTAAAAACAACTAAAACAACTTAGTTTCAGCCATTTACAGAGCCAAACATAACATGAAGCAAAAACCCAGCAAAACTACCCATAAATCACACACAGTTCAGGAAATTGTATTTTACTTCAAAACTGGTTAAAATTAGGCTAATATACTTGTCACCATGAGAATTGTCTGTTGTGCTGGACAGGGCTTAAAGTAAGGTCCATGACTGGAGGAGGGCCTACCTGGCAGCCCCCTTTTCCCCCTCCTCCCATACCCACAAATAAAGACATACACCAAATGTCATTTTAACAAATTGAGTTTATTTATTTCTTAACAATGTCAATAAAAGTCAGATATGGATTAATTTGTCCACGGTGCAATCCAACTTGCATCTCCGCACCGTGACACTAACACAATTAACGTGTCAAGGGTTAAGTACCATTAACCCTTTGTAAACTTTACACCAATGTGTTGGGGGCTTAACGAACGCCCCTTTTAACACTTAACTAAACACCATCAAACTGAAACAGTAACCAGTGAAACCGTCAATGAATAAACACCATCTGGCATAGGCGTGTAAACCGTATACCCGCTGTGACTGACGGCGTCCCTTGCCCGTCAGCCCCTGGCACCAATAGGAATCGCAAGGGCCCTTAGCCCAAGGAGTGTCTTGCACTTAAGCCCGAAGGCTTGTGCACCACGAGCCAACCACCCCTAAAGGTGAGTAGCTCTAGCACCATGCCAGCATAAACCCTACCCCATAGAAACAAACACAAAAAAGGGGAGGGTGGGAGGGAATATTTTCAGGCAAAAGGCAGTTAAAGAGTAATGCCCTACCCTGTAGGGAGCCAAATTTATAGCCCATATTATGGGGGGTGTCACCAGGGGCTGCTGACCAACCCCGAGTGACCCCCTAATCTGAAGATTTACATGTAGCTGGGCAGATTAGTAACTTAATTTATAAAGTGCAAAAGGTGAAAGTGGGGGAGGAGAGGAAGGGCAGCCCAGGCCCCCCCAGTCATGGGCCCCTGCGTCCATTTCTCTCCCTACAGGGCTGTGCTGTCATAGTGCACATGCTGCATGCTGGTCCCTGTCCCACTTAACATGTAAATTTCCATGAGGACAAGTTTTTTGACCCTACAGCCCCTCTATGCTCTTACCCCTCATTGTTGTACAGAGGTACCATACTGGCAATGTCATCAGTGGCAGCACAGGTGTTCCCCTATGGCAATCTCCAAAGGGGGTCACTACACAATGTGCATTTTCCTCAAGAAGTCAAGAAAATAGTGGGTAGAAAAAGAAATAGATTAGGAAAGTGAACGAAATAAGGATGGAAGATGGAAAGGAAGAGTAATGGAGAAAGGAATGAAGAAATACTGACAGAGGGAGAAGGGTAATAAGGAGGAAAAAAGAGTAACAAAGAGGGAGGGGCAGAGAGAAAGAAGAACCGAAGAAAGAACCATAGAAAGAAAGGAGGAGAGAGAAAAGAGATACAGAGAGGTGGAGTGAGAGAAAGACAGAAAAAACAATGGATAGTGGAGAAAGAAAAGAGCAAGTGTGAGAGAGAATGAAAGGGAATTTAAAGATGAAAGAAGGAGACAAAAAAAGAAAGAGGAAAAAGGAGACATTGATGCAAAGCCATACCATCTATCAGGAATACCTTGCTAGTTAAAACTTTCATCCAAGGAAACCATAGTCAATTTAACATACTATATCTTTAGCTAACCAAAATATTCCCTAACTGACCAACTGGCCAGCTAATCCAGCTCCCAGTTATAAACCAGTCACATTGTACAGGTTAATTGAATTCACCTTAAAGGGCTGACTTCTATCTCTTAATGGTACCCTTTCATGCTGGGAATAGAGAGTGCCCCAACCTGCTACTGACATAGAAAACCTCTCTAACTATGCCACAATAGATATATAGACATATATTTCAATCTGAAAAGGAGACTTCTGATTCTGAGATCAGGAAAGCGTATCTTTAAGAACTGTAGATTACTATAATAGTTTGAAACCCACAAACATCGTGATTTCCTTGGAAAGAAGCACAGGGGAATCTGGGTCCCAAAGATGGACTGTCCTTCCTGAAGTTGGACATTTGGAGATATGCAACCCTATTCAATGGGCAACATATGGAGTTCGTGTTCACAATTACAATTACCATCATTCCCAAAATGTAAAGACCTTACTACGGAATTGCAACTCAACACGAATAATTCCTGCTTCTTTCTACAGCCTTGTTATTAATGCAGGCAAACTAATACAAATCACTGTATATTACCGGTATGTATATGTGTATTTGTGCGCCTGTCACAATGCCTGATTGACACTGTGTCCTGAATTCCAAAAGATGTTAATTATGATGGAAACAACAGCGAACACTTACATCTGGAAAAAAGATAAATAAATCTGTTTGTGTGACCCAAAGCTAAGAAAACAAATTAGACCACCATCAGAGAGAAGAGAAAAAACATTTTTTGTTTCAAAGTTCCAGTTAGTGCAGATTTATTTATTTCTACGTGCTGTGTGATATGGTAAAGATGGCCAGATCCAAGCCTCAATGTGTGAAGAATTATCATTGCACACGGAAAGCTGAATATTTCTACGAATAAAATGCACATCATGCAAATTCAATCCAATTCTACATGTTATTAAAACGTATCAACAGTAAAGAGAAATAGAAAGGGATTTCAAACACAACGTGCTGATGTGGTGGGTGAGCTGTATTGTTATGACATACAGTGACTGCGCAGAGGAGTGGTTTATATCAAAGGGAATTGTATGGCAAGGTCAGCAACTTTCATTCCATAGTTTGTCTATAATCATTTCTAAACTTTACAAATGGTTGTAAAATGTCACACAGACAAAATACAGCTGTTATACATTTCATAGGACACATGGGTAACTATAAATCAAGTTGTTGGGATCTCATACAAACACAGAACTAATTTGTCATGAGAGACACACGTTTAAAACGGAATGTAGTTAATATGTTCATAGGGTTTGTGTTTCTTTTTTGTACTGTACTGTACATTCTAGATTGTAGGCTTGTTTGAGCAAGGCTGTCTTCACTTTCTAATTCTGCAGGACCAAGTTGTTATGCGATGCACTATTTTTTATGTCTGTTTACCGCTTGTGCTACATTGTGGTATATGATGCCTTTATATAAATCAATTAATATTAAAAATCATAATAATGTAATTGTGTAAGGAATACTCTTCTTCTAAAGCTGTTATTCAGTTGAGTAAATAGCTACTAATAGGTTACAAAGACACATTAAATAGTCCCAATAAAGCCTTGCTCCCTAGTCACATGTCTGACCATATCGTCTAAAACACAATGCCCCTTCTTTGACACAGATTTTCAAAATATTCTATTTGGTTTGATAATATTTCTTGTAAAGTTTTCAATTGCATAGCTATTCCCCCCAAAAAGCCGAAATGTTTTAGTAACCACATTTGGGCTGGGGTTTGTGACTGTGTAGACAACTGGTTTCTCTTGCTCTACGTAACTAAATTAGCTAATATATACTAAAAAGCACATAGGCTGATATGGATACATTTCTGGGTTACTTCCACGCTTACCACATTGTACCTTCATCTATTGACACTGTATTCTCCCTCATTGTTTACTCATTATACACCCCCCCCCATCTCAGTCTAACTCCCATTCATCTCTTATAATCCCTGTTCTGTTACATTTATTCTGGTACAAATAGCTAGATTGAGAAGTACATGGATCTGACTCTGTCACATATACCACCTCATTACCCAATTTTCAACATTAACCCATACTGCCTTCTTCATATGCATCACCTACCTTCTCTCCCATATTTTCTGCCTAGATTTTTGGTCTTGTCTCCATGTCTCTCTCTTACCATGTTATATCTGTGTGTTCCCTATATATATTTTCTTTCTCTAGCGCCATATAACATAATGGTCTTCTAAAACTATATATATATATATATATATATATATATATATATATATTACTTTTTTAAGTGAGTAGGAAGTTCTTTGAAGTTTTTGGGTTACTAGGCCTTCAAATCCCATCAAATCCTGTCAGAATTGGTGTACCCTGGTACAGGAATATTAGCTCACAGGTTTATAAAATACATATGGTAAGCTATCAGTACAAAGACAGATTGAATGAATAAAAATGAAATCAATATTAGAAAATCATTCTTTTTTTGTTTATGTGTAAGGAAAAACACCATATTATTTTTGGTGGTGCTTTAAATAAAAACAAGTCCCTAAAAAGGAGGAAACTGGACTGTTCATCTTTCCCTGACTAGACGGGAAACTTACACAAACCTGGCTTTCCTGTTAAATTGTATTGTAAATCTAATTTGTTTTTAGATTTAACCTTTTGCCCCAAGTGTCCTAAAAACAAAGGAATGTCGACCGGTCATTAGAAATACAAACAGCTTCTCTTTGTATGACACAGGACAAAGCACCTGGTTTATTTCAGAGACATTAGCTACATTCAGTTTTAGCCAGTGGCGACATCTATGTAATCTAAAAGGCTCCGTTTAACCAATGATATTTTGTTTAGTATAGTTTAAAATGTATCATGGCATCGTGTAGCTCATTGTTATGTAATACCACTAAAAGAAAATGTACCTCTACATATAATGATGGGAATATCTTCCTTACAGCAATTCTTTACAGGTCGGACATCACTAGGAAGTTGATGGGATATGAGCAATGGGTTTACGCTGTGCCGCTAGAGATGTGTCTCAGTGCAAGGGCTTAGTGTTTCCTAATTGAGACCCCCCAGAGTAGTTACTTCCTATCATAGGTCTATGGATTTCGTAGATTTTAGGAAAGTACTGTATTACTTTGTTTATTTGTTATATATGTTATATATGTTATATATGTTATATATATATATAGATGTTATATATGAAACAGACACATATGAATATAAATATGTGCATAGGTTATCTAGGGTTGTTCTATTTGTTATCTGCACCTTCATATTAAATAACCTACTTCTGCAAACATTTAATAGCAGTACACAAATATTGTTTTGGAGTAAAGCACTGTAATAGATGGTTTTAGCAGTTAAGGCCCTTCCATTCCCAAGTTTCCTTTCTTCTCTACAAACGTAAATAAACAATATGTCTTTTTTTCTCAAATGTTTGTTATATGTTGGAAATAGTTGTTTCAACTGTTCTTAGATTTGGAGTAAATAAACTGCCAAATGTGGTTCCTGAGGCTGAAGATTTATGGCGATGGGGTATTTTGCACCTGTAGGCTTCTACATCTAGAGTCAGCATAGCAATGTTTTCTCCCCTAACGGATGAGAATGAGTCATTTGGCAAAGTTTACAACCTGGAGTCCACATTCACAAAATTTCTGGCTTAACTCCTATTTTAGAATCATGTGTGATAATACAGATCAATCCTTATTACCCCATAACATTCCAAACATTGGAAAAATGATTTAAAAGTACAGGAAAATTGGAACCATCTTGTGTAGCTATTTAAAGGACAGCTTCTGTCCCACCTTCTATCTGTTCCAAGTTCTAGTTAAGACAATTTATTACACAAGTGTCTTTTCAGTCAACAAATTTTCTGAACTCGATGTTCTTTACTCTGGGTGGGCACAATAAGCCTATTTTTTTTTCCACAAAAGCATTCGGATGTTCCATCTTCACCCTATGTTGTAAACATTAGGACAAAGCGTTCCATGTTCTTGTCCATTTTGTGTTTTTGGATTGCTTTATAGGAACAATGAATGGACATATATTTGAATGAGATGAAATGGACTGTAGAAAATCATTTTTATCCAAATTCAGTCTCAATTGACATGATTATTTAAAGCTTATTTTGAACTATGATCACGGCTTATTTTTTATGTCTAATGTGACAAGTACTGGGGGTCAGTCCTACCATACAGGCTACTGGGGAGTCAAACTCATTTCACTGTTGTCTTCTCTGAAGCTGGTCAGTGTAAAGAGTTGATATGTCGCTAGATAAGGACCTTCTCCATGCGATATGGGTTTTAACTTTATCCTGGTGCAGCCAGAGTAGTTACATAGTCTGTAGACAGTACCCCTTGTAAATGCATCACAGACTACAATGGAACAAAAACATATACCTGTAACAAAAGCTACTTTTGCGAGTCATCCCAATTTCCAATATGAGAAGATTCTATATCAATAATGCATTGAGTATTACTAGGAGAAACCTAAACTATTTTGTTTAATCTTACTCCACAGTGATTCCTTGTTCAAGAGAATAAATGTAATGATGGCATCTAACCCTTGTACATTCACTTTATGGTAGCATAAAATATCATAATACGTATTAATATTATAATAAGGGTTTTATTGGTGTTTAATGTTAATGGTCCATGTTTTTCATACACATTTTGTGAAGATTCCAAAAGTCAACTGTCTTGCTATACTACCCATACAAGTGTTGGAAAACTCATTGCAACACCATCACATTTGTGGCTTTTTTTTAAGCCAGGACATCTGTAAAAGCCCCGGTAGAATTAAAAAGTTCACCATGTCCTCGCCAAATTTCTAAGCTTGGCAATGCTTGCCTGCACCAGATGTATTCCCTGATTGCCTCCTATGCAGCCCCAAGTACTATTAAACATATTTCAGAGCACGTGTTATTGTAGAATGAACTAAATAAATATTAGCATAACATTGTGGGTTTAAAAAAATAACTATATATCCCGGTAAATAATACATTTCTAGTTATACATTTTTTAAAAAAAAAAAAGAAAAAAGAAAGTTAACAACTTAGCTAATGAGAGATGTGTATTCTTAGTAAACAACGTAACACAATGTTATCCTTTATAGTGAGATAATATCATCATCTGTGACAGTAATTGTAGAAAATGAACACTAAACGAGTGAGAAGCAAACATGTCACTTAGTAGTTAAATGACCCTGGTCCAGATGCGTAACTTGCTGCTTCTTTTTGTAAACTGTAAAATAGTTCAGAAATCAGTATAGAAGAACACTACAGATAAAGGTGGTATACTTATTGACGTACATTGAAACGCAAACAATTGCAGGAAAAGAGACTCCTTTGGCATAAAGTCAAAGAAGAAAAACAATGCAAAGAAAACAATAACCAAAAATCACTTTTTGCAAGATAGAATAATGTAGTATTTTTATAATCTGATAATAGTTTAGAAAGACAAAAGCCTTTTAAATTGCTCAACAAGTTCTGTATAAAGAGTAAATGTCAGCTAGAGCAGACGATATCTCTATAAAACTCACTAAACCTTAATAACTTAAACACACACATTTTATTTACCATTTAAAATAAGTACTTTTATACCTAACATGTCTTACATGGGGCATATTTTTGATCACCTGGTGTGGGCAGCGTTTTTTTGGCCACAGCGCTGCATACTTATTGCCAATAATCTTATCTAATGCTATTCTCACCCCAGTGGGTGACCAACCTGCTTCCCCACGCAACCTGCCATTTCCCACAAGGACCAAGAAGCAAAGAGGAGGGAAATGATGCCTGTACTGATTTTCTGCAACAACACATCTGGCTCCAAATAAAAAATTGTTCCTTAAGATTTGGTTGTCTTGGTCTGGTCCATTCTGTATTAGGGATGCCTTAGCACAGGACATTCATTATTTTCTTAAAACAAACAATTTGATGTTTTACCAACACTGGTGAACTTGGAAGGAACACTAAGAATGGGAGGAAACGATAGTGGAAGGAAAAATAAAAGAAACACCGGTTTAATAAGTTTAGATTGTTGAGCTAAATACATCAACATGTGACTGTTATTTGGTGCTCGCAGATGTCATTCAATGATAAGAATAGAGAAACTGTATTATATGCGTTTTGTTCTCTGGAATGGACTTTTCACAATTCAGAGTAGGTGGTAAATATTTATTATTCATATTCCGGTATAATTAAGCAACTGAATGTAAAGTCTTCAGGATCAACAGCTAGACTAGGGGCCATGGATTATATTGTCCCCCATCTAGTAAAATGTTAAGTAGGCTGAGATACTTTCATACCAAAAAGCATGGGGAATATGCAAATTTTTGCATTATAAACATTAAAAAAATCTAGATCAGAAATACAGTGTCAATGTTGTTAATGTTGTAAATGACTATTGTAGCTAAAAATGGATGATTTTTAATGGAATATCTTCATAGGCGTACAGAAGCCCTTTAGAAGCAACCATCACTCCTGTGTTCCAATGGCACGTTGTGTTCGCTAATCCAAGTTTAAAAGGCTAATTGATCATTAGAGAACCACTTTTTATTGTTTTCCATAAAAACTGCTAAGTGATCCCAAGAATCTACCAACAATGAGGAGTCTGCTACATAAGAGCACAAAGCATTATATTCAATGTAACGACTGAGATCAAAAGATGGTCTACAAAGAGAAGTTTTTCAAGGAAAGTACTGGAAAAGAATGTATGAATCATCAACCAATAAGCCAATTATTGCAGTGGTATCCTAATTAGAATAATATCCTAATTATACTATGACTGAAACCTCCTTATGAAAGGGACAGAGTAACATTTATCTGATTTATGTGTAATTTTTTCTCAAACTGTGCAGGTTGTTCAAAGAACCATATTCTAATTTAATCTGTAGTATCGTATCTTGTGTAGTATTTTTAAGACTAAAATGTGGAAAAAAAACAATGAATGCAATGTGCATTTTTATTAACATAATTCAAATTCATGATCTGAAGATATTGTTCTGGAATGTTCTACTGTAGTCTTCTGTTAAACAAAAGTGCCATTTATATGGCAGACTAAAAGGAGCTAGATCTATTCTCATGAAATAGCCATGGGTGAATTTTTCTAATAAAGGTCAACATGAAAATGTGACATAAAAACGATAGACTCTCCAGCTCATGAATGGCACTCATAGTTGACAGTTCTAGAAATATTCAAAATACAATTATCCTTTATTCGAAAAGCATCAACATAAGAACACATGCATACATCACTATCTTAAAGAGTGGAATTTAAATGACTGTCACATACGTGACAGTTACTTATTGCTTTTAAAGGAAAGTTACTTGAAGATGAATTTCCCAATAAAATATTGTATTTGAGGACTTAATAACAAAACGGGAGCTTTCCACAGAACAGCGAAGAAGTGGAGCTTTCAAAGTATACTACATTTCTCCCAAGTGTCCCTTGGGGGGCAAAAATGTTAGAAAGAATATGTATATGTAAGCGTGTGTTAGAGGGAGTGTGTGTTAGTATAGAGTTTGTTAATATATGAGTAAATATGTGTGTGTTTCCGTCAGTGTGTATGTGTGTTAGCATTACAGTAGTGTGTAAATTTGTGTATGTAAATTACTGGGAGTGACAAGGGGCCGATGGGGCCACTTTAATTATACCAATAAAATTCCCTGAACATTTTGGTGAGGCACATCAAGAAGCATTTTTCTTATAAAATAGTAAATAGAAAATAAAGGATTTAACTTCCCAGGTAGGGCAGCCTAGAGCCTCTTTCTACTTACAAGAGGCAGAATTGACAAAATGATTCTAACAACGCCCCTTCTAAAAACCATAACTTCTCAAATAGTAGGGATTTAAACTTTTTTTTTAATAGTAGCAAGAATTAACATATCTGATGTGGAGGGTTCAAATATTGTGTAGGTAATGTGTAGATAATGAAGAAGTAAGCTCCAGAGATAATGCCCCTGAGTATTTGCCCATAATCCCTGAGCCCCGTAGAATGAAGTAAAACCATGACAACTCAGGGTCTCAGATATGAATATCAAAAAAAAGATGTCCTAATATGCTCAAACATTGTGCAAAAATGGTTTGGTAAATGTAATTAGACTTTTTTTTATAATAAGAAAGAAGAAGAAATCCTGGCATTTATTACAAACTACCCAAGTCTTTTAAGCCTCTTCAGTCACAAAATCTGTGTAAGAACGTGCCTGGCATTAAATATCTGTGTGAACCATTGTTCCATGTGTTTTACGCAGCCTTTGCAACTTCATTTTTTGTGATTGTTTTGGAGAACATCTCTATTAAATTTAAACATAACAGGTCATTAAACTGCCTTCTTTATTTATGAGGCATACTATTGTGCAAAGGTCACCCCGTTTTCAAAAAATGTTTATATGTAAATGGTAGTTACATTCAGGGTCTCCTGCTAGGTGGGTGTGGGGCCCTAGGCAACTTGCATTTTGCAGGAAATCAAAGACATTTCTATATTATGTCCATCAGCAAAAAATGTGAAAAGCATCTGGTTAACATGGGCAAACGCTAAGTGACTGCCATGTTTTGCTGAATGGGAAAGATAGCCCTGATCAGTTCTGTTATTAAAATACTTTATATCCACATATTTCTTTGAACTCTGTAAAATTTTGTTTTCCTGAGACATGAAATGTGGACTTCTAGATCCTCCATACAGAATAATGGCTTCCGTATTTCATTCATAAGTTCTTTCAGATGTCTGATTTCACTTTGCTATTACTCCGTAACTGTAAGACAAGCACGTCATCACATGAAAATGCAACACAGATTCCCTTCATTGAGGAACAATGAGCTGGAAAAAGAACTAAAACCTTTTTTTACAAAGTTAGGGAGAACATTTGTTCACACGCTTGACTCCTGGCATTTTAAACATTTTATTCAAGGGTGATGTAAGTGTCCAAAACAGCTGCTTTGTTACAGCAAATAAAATTCATGCAACCAGAAAATTTATAGTTAAAGAGATAAATCTCTCTAATGTTCTAAATAATTTTGTTGCAAAATTGCCCACTACACATTATGTTGCCATACTTTAGGTGAATAGGGATATAGATAGCTAGCATTCCCCCCAATGTTTCTTCCAGCCAAAGTGGCATTGCAAGAGGCAGGTCTAGAGACCTTATTTTATCAACCCACCTCTTCCCAATGTGATTGGGGTCTCTGCTGCAAGACCACTGACCTCAATCATTTCTGCTGCTCATATGGCGGTCAAAGGACGCATGCTTTAATTCTAAATAATGAAAGTTGAGGTTGAAATAAAGGGGTTAGATGCACATTGAGGCTGGAGCCTCAAACACCTGAAAGGAGAAGAGGGTGAGGAGTGAGTATGGATAAGGCCATCCTTTACATAGGTTGCCTCAGGTTCTGCAATCAGAAGGGCCTTGTAACTAAGACGTCCAGCAGGGTCATGTAACACATTAGGTGACCACACAGTAGAAGCTCAGCAGTTTCTACATGGCACGAGGGTGGGGGAGCGGTGAGAGCAGTGGAGAGAGCTGTCAGTGTTTTACATGTAAGCATACGTGTATAGTGTTAGAATGAGTGTATGTGCAAATGTGTAAGTATATGGTAGAAACACAGGAACATTTTTTTTTTTACTTTGTTAACTTAAAAAGGAGCTAGGCAAAGGTGGATGGATGACATTTGTAATGTTTTTATCCTAGCTTTATTTTACATGCAAGGTTTTAACACAATATTTATTAAATAATATGTACTTGTAATCACATGCATATATACAGAGAATTTAAGAAAACATATGTAAGAAGTGTGTTCATTGTGTGGTCATAAATAAATCTATGTTACTCCTAATCCAGATTAAACACAGGGCAAACAGTGTTTTATGTTTCAATCCACTGGTTACTGTCACTGGCATACTCCATTTGTGCCTCTCCTTCAGCTCTGTACAGTGTTTAAACATTTTTCAGATGTGTTTCAGTGTAATGTAGATTGTAGCTATTGACGTTTATGGTCTAGAAAGTATATGTAAACATACTATACACTGAACCGCTTAGTAAAAGCTGTTTATTGATTTCACTGTAGCTTTTTTTAGTAGTCGTAGTCTAGAACCCAGGCTTACTATCTGGGGATTCGTCAGGGTGTTGAATCACAAATCATATATTTCCAACCACAACTGAAACAATTAACGTTTAGACAGGTCATTGAATCGAGCCCATTGTTCAAGACATACATTTTTTTCAGAGTGTTGGCTGGGTTGCCAAAATATTCATTGCATTTTGTAAGAAATCGGCATCTATAGAACACATTTTCTATTGTTTTCTCGATTAAATAATGAATGTGTTGATGAACAGAGTGGGATTTTTGTGGCAGTCTAAAGATTTTTTCTTTACATGTTCTTATACTATGCTTTACATTGTTATGTCTATATCTTAAGGGTAAATTGTGACATAGGTTATATTTTATCATTGGGCAGAGAAGGGTACATTGCAGCCCTGGAGCTGCAGTATTTTACCAAGATACGTTTATTTTTCTTCTTCAATAAAATAATTAATAATTAAAGTACTTACAAAGTACTGAATATGCATTCAGTGATGGTGGGGCACGAAACGGTTCCTTTACCTTCTAGTCAACTAGACAGCTGCTGGATTAAGCTGTTTAAGGGGTAGAAACTGGCAACTCCATCCTGGTTTCCCATAAGATCATTTTTGTTTTTCTTATGAGAGTTGGAGAATATAAAAAATGGTTAAATATTAGGGTGCTCGTTCCTTGTCTCACTTCCTAATAACAAATGTTGCCTATAGTCTGTCTCTCAGCCTATTTATGCCCCATTCATATTAACATCTCTTGCATAGGTTAGATGGGAGACAAGTGGAGTTTGAATGATACCTTGGTTGTCTAACTGAGTATATATAGATTGCAAGCTTTCCGGACCTCTCAGGTCCCTTCATCAGGCATGTTATACAACAATGTGGAAAACCTCTCTTTAAGTATCAGTCCAATAACATGGTTCAGAATGGGAAGCAGATATCATCAAAAAGTCTAAGGCAAGGTTCTTTGATCAGTCAATAGTGTTAAAATCAGTTGTGGATGGGAGTCATCAAATCGAGGTGCCAGGAGGTATTCACACCTCTAGTGGCGTCAGTTTGTGTGCCTGTCTGGTTTGTTAATCCATAAAGTGATAATGGGAAATTTATATAGCTAGTGTTGACACTTTTCTAAAAAATCCGTTAGACAATCCCAGGTTTATCCTATGTTTACGTTGTGGCATTGTCACTAACCAAAGAAACATAGCTTGGAACATTCAGGCTCCAGCTACCCGGCACATTCCCTTTTTGGGAGGCGAGTGGGTGGATCTACTGACTTCTGTGGATGGTCTATTGACATCGACTGATGATGTCAGTGGATAGTCCTCTGATGTCACATGCAGGGCTACCCCCAAATGCTGAAAAATTGTGTGTTTCAACAAGACCTGGAGATTCTCTGTGGTGACTAAACTCTGTTTCTGCAACACTGAGATTTTACAAAGCATGACCTAGAGAGGTGACACTTTACTAGAGCTGAAACAACGAATCGATAAAATCGATAATAATCGATAACGGAAATCATCGATAACGATTTCCGTTATCGATTAATCGAGTGATCAATTCGTTGTTGGAGCACTCGGCTCCTTTTACTTACCTCCGCGAGCGTTCCCCGCTTCTGCTACACGCTCTGCAGTCTCCGCCTTCTTTTAGCTACGTGACGGATGTGACGCGTTCCGGAGGTAAGTATTCTTCATGTCTATGTGCACGGATCGCACAGAGCCACTCGCACAGAGCGAATCGCTCTGTGCGAATGGAGCCACTCGCACAGAGCGGTTCGCTCTGTGCGAGTGGCTCCACTCGCACAGAGCGGTTCGCTCTGTGCGAGTGGCTCCATTCGCACAGAGCGGTTCGCTCTGTGCGAGTGGCTCCATTCGCACAGAGCGGTTCGCTCTGTGCGAGTGGCTCCATTCGCACAGAGCGGTTCGCTCTGTGCGAGTGGCTCCATTCGCACAGAGCGGTTCGCTCTGTGCGAGTGGCTCCATTCGCACAGAGCGGTTCGCTCTGTGCGAGTGGCTCCATTCGCACAGAGCGGTTCGCTCTGTGCGAGTGGCTCCATTCGCACAGAGCGAACCGCTCTGTGCGAGTGGCTCCATTCGCACAGAGCGGTTCGTGGGTGCAGGGCAGAGTGGGGGTGGGGGTGCAGGGCAGAGTGGGGGTGGGGGTGCAGGGCAGAGTGGGGGTGGGGGGTGCAGGGCAGGAGACTGGGTGCAGGGCAGAGTGGGGGTGGGGATGCAGGGTGTGAGTGTGGGTGCAGAGCAGAGTGGGAGACTGGGTGCAGGGCAGAGTGGGGGTGGGGATGCAGGGCAGGGTGTGAGTGTGGGTGCAGGGCAGAGTGGGTGCAGGGCAGAGTGTGAGTGTGGGGGCAGGGCAGAATGTGGGGGCAGGGCTGGGTGCAGGGCAGAGTTAGAGACTGGGTGCAGGGGCACAGTGCAAAGTGCTGGGTGCAAAGTGCCAGTGCTGGGTGCAAAGTGCCAGGGCTGGGTGCAAAGTGCTGGGTGCAAAGTGCCAGGGCTGGGTGCAAAGTGCAAAGTGCTGGTGCAAAGTGCTGAATGCTGGGTGCAAAGTGCTGGATGCAAAGTGCCAGGGCTGGGGCAAAGTGCTGGGTGCAAAGTGCTGGGTGCAAAGTGCCAGGGCTGGGTGCAAAGTGCTGGGTGCAAAGTGCTGGGTGCAAAGTGCTGGGTGCAAAGTGCAAAGTGCTGGGGCAAAGTTTCTTGAACAGTAATAGTCCACCTCTTTTCAGAATGTTTGGGGTTATTTTGTTTCATAAATATTGTGTTTGGGTTCTTGTACTTTGAAAATATTGTTTTTTATTACATCATAACAAAATAAGAATGTTAATGTAAATTTTAAGTTGTTTTTTAACATCCAGTTCATTAAATTCTTTTAAATAAACGAAAAATTTGCATATTGTTTTTTTTTATCCGATTAATCGATTAATCGAAAAAATAATCGGCCGATTAATCGATTATTAAAATAATCGTTAGTTGCAGCCCTACACTTTACCCAAAATCTCCGGGGAAAACCTGGAGAGTTCCAGGTAATGTTGACCTAGGTTAAAATCTGAAAAAATGGCTAATTTGCATGTTTTTGCTTTCATCTGGATCTATAGATATAGGTACTTGGAAAAATTGGACCTGAAGGACTCTAAGCCTTTTTTTCAATCGGTATAACTATGGAAGTAATAAAGGAAACATGCTTTGGCACCAGAATTGTAATTATTGCATTAAAAAGAGTTTATTAAAAGTTCAAAATAACATCCATTCCTAGTGACATTTGATCTCTACAGTTACACTCAATTGCTAAGTTAAACCTTAAAGCAACACAGGAAATGAGACCAAGAAAATGAGGGCATATCATGTTTTATTCTTAATTCTTCCTACGCATAAGCCCTTGGGTGGGAAAACTGGTTGAAAAATGTGAAGGCTCTCAGATACGTCATATCTAAGGAAAGGAGACTGGAAAATCAATCTCACTTTAAGATGCAGGCAAGCATATTATTTTTACAACAAAAAAAATCCACATTACAGTCTTAAACTGACTTACTTAAAGGGAAGGCTTGCTTCAACACAGCATGTTAATAATCATTAGTTATTGTTGGCAAATGCATACAATCCTGCTTACTGAGAGGCAACATGTGTCTAGTTTGTTTGTTTACTTAAAGGGACATTCCAGCCATCATATGTACCATTCCTCAGATCAGACCCCTCCATGCACAAAAAGTGATCCCATTGATTTCAATGGGAGTGCTTTCCTGCCACTGACTGGCTGTTTTAACCCCTTCAGTCATGACCAAAGGACCAAAATATGTTTGTAATTTTTACCACATGTCCTCTTTTCCATATGTGACGAACCCAGCTGGGCCCCAAATCCTGCAAGGGCCCAGACACAGGTGGCAGGCCACATAGGCCAACAAATGGGTCCGTTACAGATGAGTTCATGTTCTTACTTAACATTACTATTACAAAGTTGGTGGACACACTAAAATAATAAAAAAAAATAGACATGAATATATTACATGAAATGGATATGTTATTATCACGCAAAAATAATATAGTAGGGATACCTAAGTAATGATTCTTTGTCTGGGCAGGATGGGAAGTTGACAAAATATACAAAGTCATCTACAATGTTCATCTTGTTCTGAATTTTATATTCTGTACAGCTGTAAACTATCAAAGTACATACATCGCCCTGCGTAGATCTATACAACACTGACTGGAAATGAACTCCAGACCTTGCCTTTTACTTTTTTTTTTTTACACCATTAACTAATGACATCTCTCTCATCTAAACTCATTTGTAGGACGCTGCTCTGCTAAAGCGTTACCATGCTATTGCAGCAAAGTTCAAGAGCCTTAAACCTTTCAGGCTAATTACCTGCTAATTAAAGGACTCTTAAAACAATGCCTTTTGGCCATTCAGGATATGCATTTAGTTTAATAGAATACGAGATTTTCTTAATTTTAACTCATTTATCATGTTACGTTTCCTCCAAGCCAAGTTTGGCACCTTGCTTATTTAACAGTTAGACCTTTAAGAAGTTGTAAGTGCAGAAAAAGAGCGGCGAAAAAAAAACTTTCAAGTTTAAGGATCCAAGACCATTCGTGTAAGTTAACACATTATTCTAACTTGTACCGTACGTTTTATTTAAAAAGCATAATACACAATGCTATGTAATATGGTATGTTAAAACATGGGTTATGGTCGATGAAGAGAAACTGCATTGGATAAACTTTGAAAAAAATTGATTATTGATTGTTATCGAGCTCTAAGTAGAGCCAGTCCTTTAAATTAAGGTTACCAGATGCATTGTCGTATTTATCTTTGGCGCTGCCAATGCAGCCGCCTACTTACCATGGTCCTCAATGCTGAGTGCTGGATTATCTAGACACTCCAGCATGCAGCAGCAGGCAGAAGTAAGCTAATGTAAGTTAGTAAGTAAGAAGTAAGCTAAGAGTAGTGTTAATGGGCCGGCTGGGGAGACCAGTGATTTCCTCCTTAACTGGCCCATTGAGCAGTACCACAAAAGGGAGTCTGAGCTCCCAAAAGGGTAACTGGCTCCGTGTTATGTGGCAGAGGAGGTTGCCACCCTCTGGACTTGCCACTCTAGTTGGCCAGAATACACCACTGAAAAGATGGCCCCTTTAACCCAGCATGCACATATAAAATGCATTTTTAGTCCAGCAGTTATTAAGCATTTTTATTTTCCATAGGCGTCCCTAATTATAAGAAAACCCTGATGTCCCTACTATAAATCAATTGATATACACTCAGATGTCGTTTTAAATGTATAAAAAATGTTTTTTACAATTCAAAAGTTTAATGTGGCAACAATCTCATGGAGGGTGGAGTTAATACGGTTATAGATGCGAAGGGGTTATTATATATAAATTAAGCAAATTGGAGGTATTCCTTCTGCCTAATTTGCATTTTTTTGTTTTAGATTATTGAAATATACTTTTCTTCTTAACTCTAATTCATTGATGCCTAGGTTTCTTTCGTGATGGTTGGTGGTTGTACATGTGTAATATAAGTGAAAATTGAAACAGCTTGTATGGCCATTTAAGAAAAAAATGCTTACAGCGAGGAGACGGCTGACAACTTGGAGGGAGGCTATGTAAAGCCAAGTAGCCTTCTCACACTAACTTATAGGACTAGCAACATGAGAATTTTAAGAAACCATTCCGCTATCAAATGCATTAAAGTGTACATGATGACTGGCGAGTCCCTTTAACAGTTGTAACACTCATGCTGCACTTAGTTTACAAAAGTGTTCAATTCAGTAGTGTTGGTGGGACAGCACCTTTAACCAAAACAGTTTATGCAAAAACTATCCATGCGTCCTAATTTAATTCATGAGGCAAAGGGATTTTAAGTCTGACAAGATCACTAATGAATGAGTGCAACATGCATATATATTCTACAAAAGAGATAAACAACTTGCCTTAATGTTTACAGAATTAAGTGGAAACGTCTACAGTTTGACCAATATATGTAATTTTAAACATGGTAACATATAAAAGCCATACAAGGAGACAATTGTTAAGCAATGCTTCATTATGGAATGTATTCTGGATCTGGTTCAAAACGTAATAGATACTTGGCTACAGCTAAAAGGGAGAAAGATGTCACGAAAGCTTCACACACATATAGGAGGAGCGATTGATAAAACGTATATCTGAATTCGGATAGTTGATCCATACAGTGTATGGCCCGTTGTGTGTATGGTTTTGCCAAGTTAAAGTACTGGATACATTGGTAGGGTGTCAGTGTACATTAATACAATGAGCTGTATCCACGAAACACAACTGTGGGTTCCATGACATTCAACATTTGCCAAATCCAACTTTCCTTTTACATTTGCTCCTCAAAACAATATCCAAAAGAACTTGGGCATGTTCTACTGATGCTTCTGGTTGCTAAAGATTAGAAATAGATCTGAGAACAACTTCTACTGTAATATATAAAATAAAAGTGAACTAGGGCCTTCAACATCTTCTGTCTTTTTGTAAATGTAGAACCTTGTTGTACAACACTATGGAGTCTGTTGGTGCTATGTAAATGTAATAAGAATTAATAAGAAAACATTTCCTTATTATCTTCTCTAAGAACACATTTCTGAGAAAGGATGATGAAACTAAAGGGATCCCCCTAAACAATGAATGCATATGAAAGCACTCTGTAAGTATTTTCATATACATTTATTTAAGAAAAAATAAATACAATAATAGCCGCTTCCCACCCTCTCTGGGGTCTGAGGTTTGACGCTTGAAGCAGCCAATCAGTTTAAGGAAAACCATCCCATTGAAATCAATGAAAACACATTCCACACATGCGTATGGTGGGTCGGGGGTCTGATATTTTACACTGACACTTTTTCCACCTTGGAAGGATTCAGCAGATCCCACCACAACTCCATGCACATGTCCTCTTTCCCCTCCTCTTGGCTTGCAGGAGATGCATTCTGGCCAACATATCTCAAGCCAGTTCCAGCACTAGCTTGCACGAGCGTTCCAAGGTGCTTCAAGCGGACAAAAGTGGTGGGAAGAATGTTTACTAAAACACAAATGGAACCTATTTCCATGATGTTCCCAGTAGTTAATCTGCCTCACACAGTATGTGAGTACAGTAAAATGTGTGCATGGGGATGCTGCCTCTTTAGCCCTGTGGTAAAGACAGCCCTTATTGGAAAGCTGAGGATCTATAGAGTTATTATTCCAGACTTATCTAAAAGTAGACAGATGTAAAGTCTCAGCTCTAGCAAATGACGTGCTCAGACCCTGTGATATGATGTCATGTTACAACATTTCCCAACCGTATCTGCATATGTCACATAATATGCGGGACCGGATCGCTGATAGCTCACATATCGTGACAGACCACAGGACATTTATTCTGCAGCCCATTTAGAAAGTACGGCTGTTTCCAGTGCACCTCTGGCACCTGCCTAATCCCACCTCGCAGGAGGGTATCAGAGCTCCCTTGGGCTAAAAATGTTGTGAATATAAGTACAAAATATAAACATTTCTGCAAGACAAGGGGACAGTTTGCAGGACACTGCTCTGATCTTGTGACAGTTCAGTCTAACTACACTGATCAGGCCATATAGTATGCCATTTCCATGTTAGATTTTGTACACTGCGCTCCCAAAGCTTTCATGCTCTATAATGTTGTTCCTGTTCAGTGATTAAGCTAAAGTATGCCACATTTGCAGAAGAGTGGTAACAGCCAGGAGGTTTTGTGCAAATGCCAGATTAATAGGTGTTATTGTATCTTGAATTATTAATACTCTTGACAATATTGTATAAATGTATATTATATGTATTGTATATAAATAAAAGATAATAATAATAATAATTATATATATATATTAATAATAATAATAATATATCAATCTGACAATAAATTCCAGGTAGTGAACTTAAACCTAATGTCTCAGGCAATAATGTCATTCATGTCCTGTCACATCACTGCAAAAACACTTCCTGATTACCATTGTTAAATCTAATTTCAACATGTGGCCCTGTAAGCAACACATGTTAAGCTACAGGCATGCATATGGTACACATGAACATGGCGGCTGCTGATTTAATGTAATTACTGGGGCAGTGATACCCATATGTCTGATGTGGCTTTAGTGAGACAATGTGTGTTACAATTAGGGACATCACTCATTTGGTACTTGGCAGCCCGCACAACTGGTTGCACTGCGCATGCACACGTTTAATCTTTTCAGGATCCATCCATGACAATATTATTTTAGCCTTCCAGAAAAGCTCATGTGCCACCAATGAAAAAATAAGCAGAACACTATTTGGCAGAGTGAGATTGTTAGCAGAGGCTTAAAGGAGGAGTCCTGTCCAAAAAAAAAGGTTTTGACATAGAAAAATAGTATTTGGTGGCAGATAAGAACCAATTGGCCCCTCTAGCCTATATTGCTGATGTAGAGACTCAGACCTTATATAGTCCTTGGTCTAGATTCAGGGTAGCTTTATGCCTATCCCATACATCCCATAAATTCCCTCACTGCATCAGCCTCTACCACTTCTGATGGGAGGCTAATCCACTTATCTACCACCCTCTCAGTAAAAAAAACCCTCATTACATTAAATCTTTTAACCCTTGTCTAACAAAGCATAGTGTGTGGCTACTGGTTCAACTGTATGCAGCTTCTGTGCTCTCATTCCTGTAGAGCCCTGGAATTAAACACACTCCCCTATCACACACTGCACATGCGGGTATATGCAGGAACTAGAACATGGCTGTGGCTGCATTGGCTGCAACTTTTAAGTCGTTTGTTGCAATTTGCCTACAGTTGTCATTGTAAAGGCAAGTGTGTGTTCTAGACAGTCCAATATCAATGGCATGACCTTGGCTACACAGTGGATACATCTGGGTTATATGATGTCACACTCACCACTATTTAGTTTATAAGAACACTGACTATAAACAGAGTTAACAAAGTTGTAATTTAAATTGCTTTAACTAAATCCTGTTATGCTGTGGTACTGAAAGGGTGCACAAGGCATTATCACGTGACATCCCCCCCAAAAAAAAGAACATTTTTAGGTACTAATGCAAATCTGTGTGTTTGAGAGGCAGTGACATTACAACAGATTTATAAATAATGTAAAGCTGCACTAAGTTATGTGTCAGACATATTTGAGGAGTAATATTTAAGATATTGTATAGGTGTAAGATGTAGATCTAATGGTCATTGAGACATGTGGTGTTAGATCTGGTATTGCCTGAGGAGTGACGCTTTGATGTCTATGAACTGAAGTTAGGATCTGTGCTCAGTATGTAAGGATAGATACTGATGTGAGTGTTGTGGTCAGAGTGCGATGTGATTCTTGGGTGATATGGTCGTTGAATGCCAATTGTTATGTCTACCAGTGGGCACTGACTGTGGCGATGGTAGCATATGGTCCTGGGAGGCACAGTCAGCCCAAGAAGTGGCACTGGAGCCCATGGATACTATGAATGAAGTCATAATGTTAAGTCACACTCAGTGAGTCACACCTGAGTGTTAAGGTTCTATGTACGGTACCTAGTATGGTATCACAAGTGGTCCTCATGAAGGTCTATGTGTATGCCTAGGGTGGCTCTGGGTGGTCACTGTATGTATCATACTAGAAAGGTCTTCACACTTACCGCGGATTGGGTGCTGCTGATGAGCCCCAGCAGGATGACAAGTGTGGCCACCAGTCTCCAGGTCATGGTCCAACGCCTGGCACAAGCCCACAGTCACAAAGACACACCGGGGCACCTCACCGGGGGCAGCTTCCCTTCCTCCTCCTAATACTGTGCATGCAGGAGAGAGATGAAGCACCAGTACTCCAGACTTTCCTCTTGTCTAGTGGAGGCTCAACAAGAAATGCGCTTTGAAGAAAGGAGCTCACACCCCACCCACCGAGATCCCCCACCCTCCAGATAGGGACCATCAATGAGACTGCATCACCCACCATCCTGTTTGCAGCTGAAGTGCACACGGGCAGCAGCACCCATTCTCAGGTTGAAGACATTTACCGAGGAGTTGGGAAGCGCTGCAGTCCCACTCCCCCTATCTCCCGGCTGGGGCTTGGGCACGGCGATGAGCTCACTGGCGGAGCACTGACTCCCAACTCTGCTGGTAAGTGAGATGATCTGACTTCGGATTAACGGGAGACACTCAGACATAAGTAAGATTGCCACAAAATGACTCGAAGTCAAGGGTTCTCTAGCACTCAGTAATTGTCTCTTTCTCGATCAGCTATCGCTGCTTCTCTCTGATGAGTCTCTTTACTTAAGGGGCTTGTGTTGGCCAAAGGGCTATCTGTGGATATGCATTGAAGAAGACGCTATGTGACAGCTGATCAGTCTCTGTGATCAGCGAAGTAGTAGTCCGTGTGTCTTCACTCACTTCTGAAGTCCCAGCAGCAATAAGCATGTATCCAGACCCAAGCAAATACAAGCACCGATTGCGTGCAGAAAGGCTACATTGAACGCGGGCTATGGAAACATTTGAACACTTTATATTAACTATTTCATTTCTAACGGAATCCCAGCTCTAGATATAAATGATAATTGCCAATGTATTTAATACCCTAATGCATTAATGCAGTCTGCTGTAAAGTTGATTTCTGTATGTTGCTGATCTAATGTAAGTATTTGCCCATATTAACCCCAAAACTATGTTTACAATGTCTAGTCTGTATATTATGGCAAGTGGGAAAAAAATGATTTATTCTTATTTTTATTCTACATTGTAAGGAATGTCACCCATAAACCCCATGTTTTCCAGTGTAGCCAATGTAGCCAGTGTGATATTAACTTTATAATGCTGGTCTTCTTCTTAACCCTTTAAACGCTGAAGTGCCAGGTGTTTGTTTTCTGAATCCTCAAAAGCAATATACAGTGTCATCATTCCTTAAGTTTGTAGAATTGCTGATTGCTTCTTGTTTTTCTAGATCGTTACTAGTGACAAATCAAGTGTAAGATGGGGAAACCACTGCACAACCAGAGGCAGCCCATAAGGGAGAGAACACTGAACCATTCCATGCACAGGCAGCAGAACATTCCATGGTGAGTGGTGGGATGCTGAGGGAGGGGCAGCTAGAAAGGGAAGGGGAAAGTTGCCCTTTCTGGTTGCACTGATTGGAAATGTACCATTTCTAGGTTTCTTTTTCTTCTTTTATTTCAGCCACATTGCCAAAAAGCTTTGTTGATCTTGTACATTCAACCTATGTGCAAGGTGTTTTTGGAGAGTGTAGTGGAACTGACACCTGAAACAAATATATGCTAATAAAAAGGAAATAAGAAAAACATTTTGAAATCATGTTTTTCAACTTAACTTGGTTAGATAAACAGTATATGATCATTAATATACCTTAAACTGGTCAAAGATACGAATGTATTTGTAGAAATGTATTTGTAGAATGGCATCTTTGATGAAATAATATAATCCAGTACTAAATGGAGAATTCCTATAAAGATTTTAGTCGGATTTCAAGGGTTCCATAATGCTAACTGGACAGCAAAGTTCTAATCAACAGCTACACTATTATATCAAAATACGGCCCAGTGCCTATATTGTGCGCGCATGTACAGAAAACCCAGAGCTCTCAGCTGGCAATAAATGCAATAAGTGCTCCTCACTGACAGCCTGCTCTTATTTGATGGAAAAGATAATATGCTGTGCAAACTCAGCTTGCTTCCCTGCTCCCTGCAGAGTGCAGAGCTATTACATCTTATAGATATAAAATGTGGCATTGATCTTATGTACTGTATATTTGAATATTGAAATGTTATCGTTTTTTAATCTGAATGTTTTCAGATAATCTTTGTTACATAAACTGAGTAGAACTGATCAGGCCAACAAAATTGGGGTAACTAAAATAGAGCTACCTGTCAACTCAACCACATTAAGTCACCTTGACTGCCAGGAAACAGCAAGATGTCATGAAAAGCACACTTATCTGTTCTTTGACAGTCAACTTCAGACTAGTTGGAAGTGTACAAATGAGTTGAAAAAGTACTTCAGCTTGACAACATCAACTCTAACAGACACGATTACCAGCTTGAACACTGGATATATCATTTTCTGGTCAGGTTGGCTTAGTGGAGTGGTTATAAATTAAGTAAGTTAAGTTATCTCTGTAACTTGAGTGTTAGTGAACAGACCCTAGTTTGCAGTTTTGGCAACAATGAACCAGTACAGAAAAAAATTATATTTAAGGCTAGGTAGGTGCAGCATTGGTTGAAAGTGGGTGACGTTGTATATGGGCAAAGTTATAGTTAGGTCAAACCACTTGAGCTGGCATAGACTCAAACCAGGCTTGAGACCAACTCTTGTCTCATACTATCTTATCAGCGGGCAAAAAGTGAGTATAAGTAAGAGCAGAGCCAGCTAAAATCCCTTCAAAAAAGGTGCTTGTGTCGATATCCAGTGTGGTGAAGGCTTGCCAGTGACCCACCTCATCTGTTGCCCAATAATGTCTCCTCCCACATCTTGGGCAGACTAGATGGGCGACGTCCTCTGTTTATATTTTGGTAGAGCACGTTTATTAATGTTAATGCAACTAGTATATAAGAGACAAAAAGGAGTAACCATCATAACATGTATTTTGTAATTGATTCCTTATTTTGGTCTGCCTTTTCTTTGCCTGCATCCATTCACCCATAATAGCTTGGGAAATATTACCACCTTTTAATATCACCCATTGGCGGAACAGCAATATAAAAAGAAGTCAAATCCAGTCATAAGGACACAAGTGTAATTGTTTTGCCATTGGTTAATTGTTCACGTTTTTTTGTGTGCCAGAAATACAAATGATATATTAAAAAGTTGCATTACATAAAAATCCCCCAAACTAAAGCTTTGAAGGTGCTGCTCCACTTAGATTAAAAACAATTGCACTTATTGTATGGTAAGCAGATATAATGTATCTTATCAGTCATGCCATTTTATCATCTGAAGATTTTACAATGTTAAACCAACACAAGAGATTTTTCAGTGTCTGTCTCACAACCTGTCAAATGTTTCCTTGTGTGTCAGAAGACAATTGTGTGTTTCCAGCAAAACCCATATGTACCATCTAGCCTGCCCATGTTCCTGATGTATAGACTTGGACCTTAATCAGTCCTTGGTCCTGTTTTGGACTCAGGATAGCTTTATGTCTATCACATGTTCAAATTCCCCCACTGTATTAGCCTCTTCTGATGGGACGCTATTCCCTTTATCTTCCATTTATTTTATCTTTACTTATAAAGTAAATAATTATTTCTGGTAAGGGTTTGGACATTTACCAGTTCTAGGAATGTTGTTTCTAATTAGAATAAACTCATTTAAGCAGTGATCGCACTTAGAAACGCAGTTATAACGATGTAAGTTGAAAAAGGAGTGGTTGTATTATCTAACTTGTGCAACTTGTGCTAATAGTTAAACATGGCTAATCTTATTTTATAGTTCTGTTCAAAAGCAAATACATTTGGGGATACTATAGAGACATATAAAGATGATTTGTATAACATAATATAATGTAAGCCAGACGATGCCCTCATATAACTCCAGTTTAAAACAGATGTAAATGTGAATTGTTTTAAGTCACACCAAACCTCTTTTCATAAAAAGGTGAAATGAAGGCAATTCGTTGAAAAGGTAATATTTTGGAAATGCCACCTAAAGAACTTTATTCATTTTTCTTTTTGTTTAGGTTCCTGGTGGTTTTTGCATTGGTAGCACTGCTTGCTAATCTAGTCCATGCTGTAAGTATATATATTTATTTGTATGGAAATACTTGACACTAAGCAACTCTTGGTTTCCGTGACTGACTGTGAATTGGTCACTGATTTCAACGTTTAATGCTACAGAAAACTACAATGTTTTTTTACTTAACTTGGGTCAATAAGATGGGCCCCCTACAGCAAGTTGGAAATGTTTTATCTTGGGTCTTTTTCAGGCCCAATGCGGCCACAAATTGTTTCCCAACTTTACAGTTTCACGAATACTGGATATGATGGCACTATGTCAATAAATATTAACAATAATTATTCAATGCTCTTCTTATTGATTATCTTTAATCCAAATGTAATTCTAATAATGACAGAGAAATGAATTGTATTGATTCTTGTATGTTGTCTAAAAAATTAGAAAAACAACCATCTTATGTTAGCACACAACAATCCCGGGATCTTATTTTCTTTTGCATTCTTTCTCCAAAACAAGAAAACCAGATTGTCTGTGACTGGAGACTATTCGTGTTCAGGTTTCACCATGCAACGTGACTCATAGCAGGCCAGAAATCCCTTAGGAAATCATTAATTCCCAAATGCAAAAAACTGAATTTGGAACTCATTTTGCATTCCGTGCCAAAAAAAGATTTATTGAAAAAAAAATTTATTAAGTTTTTTATTAAAAAAAACGTTTTATTAAACATCTCTGATGATTTCCATATAATTGCAATAATAAGGGTTATGTGGTCCAGTGCTCAAAGTGAGCATTTCATTTGGTGAATATACAATCAAAATCCAATTGTTACGCACCTACCATATGTCCTTTCATATAAAACAAAAATGTGATTGGTTACGTCCTTTTAGTGTGTTACCAAAGATTAAAATGATCTAAAGGACAGATGAGTTACTTAGGTGGGAACAATAACATTTTTGTCCTTGAAAATATCAAAATGTCACCCAGAGGCAAGACGCATTGAAAACTTTTTCATGAGCGACTGCTCGGCGCCCCTCTCCTCCTCTCCCAGTCGCCTGGCTGAGGTGTATCCCGTGTACCTGCCATGGTGTGGCCCTTAGTTACAACATTTCCTATTCAATCATATCTTTCCGGAAAATAACTAATTGTAGGACAACTGTCTGCATCATATGCAACATTTTTTTTTTTTTTTTTTTTCCATTTATAGTTCACTTGTTTATTTTCCACTTGGGTTCTTTGTCCCACCAAGACTCACGCAAATGTCTACTGGCTCAGACTTGTACACCCATTGAGAATGCAAGGTTGTGTGCTGCTAGATTACATTCTACAAATGACTGGCTTCAAAATGGACTAGAGAGGCTGAGTTGGCACGTCAGGGACAGTGACGGGACAAGCCTAGGTGATGTGCTCTCCAGGGCACCGGAACGCTTAGAGATCTTTAATTACAAAATAAACTGTCATGTAAAAATAATGGTGGGGTGCTACGCCCAAACTGACACCTAAGATAGTTTGCCAACACAAACATGGATAAAGAAGCTCTGTGTGAGCAATTATGTAGCCATTTTCCACGACTGAATTATCTCTGTGAGAATAACTGGTGTCTACCTTGTAATACTTGTGAGGGGGTTAACCCTGATTCTGAAGACCCCAGTCATGCCCAACCTGGGGAAACAGTTGTGAGACACTGGATAAATATATAACACTTATAATTATATTTTATTTATAATGCCAACAATTTACTCAACACATCTTACAATAAATATATGAATATGACAAAACTAGAACTGATAGACTAAGACAAACCAATGCGTCAAATAAACAGGGCCCTACTTGCAATATATCTAGAGGATAGGTACTTGCTTCTTGTTAAAACACAGCATTGTATCAAAAGACATGGTTGCCTAGCTTGTTTTAGTCTTCCTTAAAAATTCCACCCTTCAGAGCAATGGTCTGTTGCGGGGGAACTATTTCCTTGTAAATGATGAACTACACCGATTTATTTTAAGGCTATCCCTGGTTTGTTTCATATACTTCAACAGAACCAGTCTAATAAAAGCATGCTTTGGAAGCTTGGATTAATGTATTGTAAATGATTAACGCCCTCACGTGCATTTTAACATGAACCTGTAGGAAATGCACAAATAAGGCAATATATGACATGGGCACCTTTGCAAATAATGTAGTTAAAACAAAATACCAGTACTGCGTAAAGGATTCCTCCCCAAATATAGAGATCAGATTTGTAGAATTCATACAAATAAAAATTCTAATTCAATGCATTTCCATTCTAAACTCCAAAGGGTGCTGTGGTGGGGGGGTTGTGGGGTCAGTGAGGTCTTTTTAATGTCTAACTGTATTAGCTGGGAAAGGTTTCTGCTGGGAAAGCTTTTATGGTGAACTTAAGGAAGTTAAATAGTTATGGGCTGTCAGCCAAGCTGCTCTGGCACAGTTTGCTACCCCATCCTGAGCCAGTGATATTTTTTAGAATGTTATCATTTTCTAACATATTATATTAGGTTATAATGAAACCTTGGAATTAAGAACACTAGGGCTGACCTGCTCCAAATGTTTAGGCTGCTGATGTAGCCAGGAGGCCGGTCCAGACTATTTTTGTACCATCATTACCAGTACACCCCTTGTAAGTTGTTTTCCTAGGCAGCATCTGCAATCATGTTAAGTCAGTTTGGGATGATGCCCAGTGTGCCCACCAAGTCTTGTTGACATACACTGTTTTGTTATGGTGCCCTTCTGTCCAGTGCACTGCCATTCACACAGTGTACTGTTCTCTGATGCGTTTCATGTAGATTTTATGAGGATCGTCCTTTAAACAACACAACAGACTGTTTTCAAGACCACATATATATATACGTGTATTAATTTAAAATCCTGACTTTAAAATCCTGACGGTCATTGTTGTTGGCTGTTGAATTTTTTTTCAAGAGAACAGTGGGATAAACTTGCTTAGGCCTATGTCAGCGCCCTTACACTAACCGTGGCAGCTTACAAGGGCAAGAAGGACCCCACATAAGATATCCACCCTCTACTCAATTTCTTTTTACACATAGAGAACTATCAGCACTAAAATATTTTCATTTTGCCAGTACTGCTGATGATGATTTTGACCTTGAGTTTAGCACAGCAGTCTCAGCAACACTCACTAAAATAACTGCAACATTTATTGATGGCATAGAAAAATCAGACTTGCTGAGTGGTGGTCTTTAAGGCACCTGCATTAGTAGCCCAGGGTGATAAGCTGATAGCTGTTTGAAAATGGCTTGAAAGTACTAAAATGATTACTGAAGCTAAGATACTGTATGCTGTATATATTTATATACAGCATACAATATTTATTAAATATTTATTTGTAATATATGCATGCACAAACTCAAACTAGTATTTTTTTTAAATGTTAACTGATGGTATGGAACCTACAACAATGCTTGTAATTTTTTTAAACAGAGAAATGGTAACATGATGCTTAATGTGTTATATTGTTGTTATACTGCCCATATTGTGCACATTTTGATGGTTTTATTTAAATTGTAACACTATGTTCCAGAGAACAGACATAAATCAGAAAAAAACATGCCATTATTCCACATACAGCAAAGAACTTGCTTTAAGGAAACAAAAAATGTAAAAAAAAGCACCAGCCAGAATAGACAATGATGGGCAGCCAGCCCAAGATACAGAGCAGGTCAGCCAGAGGGGAAGAAAAACCGAGAACTACATGGAGTAGGACTGGGAGACTCTTCTTGTTGTGACGTGAGTGAGACAGTACTAGTGGTGGCTTGTTGTGGTTTGGTGCTCACAGACACGATCAGTGATGAGACTTGGATATTGGTAATAATGTAATATCCTAACTTAAGATCTCTATCCATTTGTCCAGCTGTCCTCTGGCTATAGTTCATCTTACCATGCTGCGTGTCAGGAAAGAATGGAGAATGGGTTATGTGTGCATCTCAATATTTTTTATTTTTTTTTGTAATTTTATCAATTTCCATGCTTCAAAATCAAAGTACATCAAAACACAGGCCCAACAAAGTATCAAAGCATGTGACATTTGAGAAAATAGGTCATATATAGCTATATCTATATATAAATATATATATATATATATATAAAATCCAAAAAGAGAAGTCCCCCTCCCTCCCAATGCAGTATCCATTCCTCGCTGATGGTTTTGCCCAGCTCGGGTTACTTTAGCATATTCCACATGTTTATTATTACCTTGTTGTCCCTTTTTTACGTACAAAATGTCAAGTAATGTTCACATACTTTCAGTAGCAGGAACCCCTGGCAATGGCGTTCATTTATGTTTTACTTTTACCCTGTTGAGTTAAAGTAGGTCACATACCAGTGAGTTTGGAAATGAGGCAGGTTACACAAGGTAATCTACTTTCTTTAGGAATCATGTTGCTCAATTCTTCTCAAGATAAGAAACGCCTTGGAGAATGAAGAGAATATAATTTATGTCCATTCATAAAAAGCCCTGAGATTTTTTTTATAAATCAAACAGAATTTTAGCATCATTTAAGTGGAAGGAGGTTTCAGCAGATCCAAATAAAACTTTGTGACCATTTTTCCTAATCACTCCATAAATAAGATGAAAAGACAAACGGAACACCGCTGTGCTAGATCAGAATATGTAATTTCACATGCAATAAATTTGGTCATTGTGCTGAACTATTTACAGATATGTTCTATAAGGGTGTTTTCTAAGAGGATCTGTCTGCTGCTTTTGGTGTTGCCCATAGTAACGTTGGACTAGCTATCCTCTATAGTTATAACAATTGTCCCCTTGTGGCTTATATCTATACAAGTGCTCCTTCACAGTTGCTGTCTCTGGCAAAGCATCTGCACCCTTTACATTTTCTGTTGGATTCTGCCAAGGGTCGGTTACTGTCCCTCTGTTGCTGTCTTTTTACATCTCATATGAACCTCCTGTCCTTCTCTGATCTCTCCCCATCTTTCAAGTACTTACTGGTTACAACTTCCTTGCAATTCCACAATTCTGCTTTAAACTCAGTCTCTCCAAAACAAACTAATAATCATCCATCCGTCTACTTCCACCTTCAATCCATTTTGTCACTACTGTCTCAGTTCTACATAAAAACCTTCTCATTATGTATAGCTTGGAGAAAAGAAAAGAGACGGGACATGTGATAAAACATTTAAATGCTTAACAAGGGGATTTGACAAAGAACAGGAGGGATATTTATTTCAAGAGAAATGTCAGAACAAGATGTCACAATCTAAAACTACAGGTCCAGAGCTTTAGATGTATGTAAGGACTTTTTACTTTACCAACAAGCATGACCAACAATTGATTAAGGTCTTAAATTTTTACATAAGGAAAAATGGGCAGACTAGATGGGTCAAATGATTGTTATCTGGCATCAAATCTTGTTTCTACACTTCTATAATCTCACCACATGCCCTTACATGATGTTCCCCATTCAGATGTCCCAAGAGCACTTGCTTACCAACTTATTGTTTGTCTTCTTAGCTACTGTAACGCGGGTTTGTCTGGAATTTGTTTAACTCAACTCTCTCCTCACACATCACTTCTTATCTGCTGTTCCACATTATGAAGCCCTCTCTGAACTTCTCATTGCCTCAAGAGTGAAATTTTAAATCTTGGTCCTCACATATAAAGCCCATCATGATTCTGCTTCTTTGTTCATTTATGGGCTTATCAGAGCATATTCTCCCATGCAGCTTGATGTTCTTCTCCTCCCTTATACCAGTCTTCCTTTTCACACTTATGTGTGATGCACAAATGGAACATTAAATGAAACCAGGGTAAAAATAAACCACAAATCATATCAGTAAGCCAGGCCTTCTGTAGAAGGAATGGAACATATTGGTCTTCTGTAGAAGGAATGGAACATATTGAAGCTTGCTATGGCTGCTGAGTAATTTTAAATGTTGCATATGATGCAGACAGTTGTCCTACAATTAGTTATTTTCCGGAAAGATATGATTGAATAGGAAATGTTGTAACTAAGGGCCACACCATGGCAGGTGCACGGGATACACCTCAGCCAGGCGACTGGGAGAGGAGGAGAGGGGCGCCGAGCAGTCGCTCATGAAAAAGTTTTCAGCTACCGCTCGGTGCCCCTCTGCCTCCTCTGCTCCCTGCCGTCACGTGCACAGGCGCTACCCTGATTGTGGTGGCCAGCCCTTCATGCTAACAGCCAGAATATGACGTCATATCCCAACGGTCAGAAAAAAAGCAGCGCACACCCCAGGACTTCAGCAGGGTAAGTTAACTACAAAGGGGGAGAGGGTAGATAGTGAGAAGGGAGAGTGATGGGGTAGATAGTGAGAAACAAGGGAGAGAGGGTAGATAGTAAGAAAGGTGCTGGGCAAGTCCTCAGAGTGCGACCTGGGTGCAGGGGCAAGTCCTTTGAGTGCAATGTTGGTGCTGGGGCTGTTTTTTTATTCTAACTTTGTTAGCTTAAGTGGAAGAGGGAACATGGTGTAGCATTACTTTTAGTAGTCAAAAACATAATAATTAGAAGACAATGCTACCCGGAGCCTACCCTTGTGGGAATGCAGTCAGGTTGCGTTCCTGTGGAAAACACTCTAATTTAAAGGGGAAATGGATGGGAAGTGGGGGACCCCACTCCCGTGACCTGAACGATTCGGGTGTCAACATGCTTCTCCTGGAGTTCTCTGGGTAAAACCCAGAGAGTTCCCAGGTATAAAAATGTGTCAAGCCTGATGTTCATCATTTTTGCAGTGTAATCATGCTTTAATTCACTTCTAATTAGTTTGTACATGCAGGATTTTTGCTTTTAAATCATTTTTAAACATTTTAAAACATTTTAGGGAATTATTTTGCAGTTTTGTGTGTGATAGTTCTACATTTCTTTAAAACTTCATTTCCAGATGCAGTTCCTCCAGAGGTTAGTTTTAGGTCATTTTGTTTTGTTCTGCTTGCTTTTGAATGAATTCCTTTATTTGTATTAAATACAATTAGCACAGTTTATTTGTACAGGCTTCAATTCAACCTTAGCAAATGGCTAGTCCTCAGCTTCCATCTGTAACCGACTTTTTTACATTATACTATCTGTTTAGTATTTTAACAATTACCTTACATTTATTTTTATAGCACCAGCGGGTTCCGTAGCGCTGTAAGAGCAAAGTTAGTAAAAATAAATCACACACAACAATAACCTAGTACAAATGGAGGAGATGGCCCTGCTCATGAGAGCTTACAATCTAGTTGTTGGTTGGGGGGGTAAAACAGTAGGAAAGGACTGATTGGATGGGGATGGGTTGGTTGAGTCAGGATCTGTAAAGGTTATTGGTTGTTCAGATGGATTGGGATGCTGGCCGAGAGCATTAGGACAAAGGGTTGTACACTTCTTGAAAATTGTGGGTTTTTAGAGTGCTTATAAAATAGGTTTGAAGGTCCAGTGAAGGGGTACAGCACATGTGAAATCCTGAACACGGGAGTGGGAAATGTTGATGATGGTAGAAGAGAGACGCAAGTCATGAGAGAAATGAAGGAATGAAGAGGGCGGTTAGGGGTGTATTTTCATAGGAAGGTAGAAATATAAGGGTGTGCAGAGTTGTTAAGGGCTCTGTAGGTCAGGGTCAGAAGTTTAAATTTGATTCTGAAGGCTATGGGAAGCCAGTGGAGCAATTGGCATGGTGGAGCAGCAGATGAGGAACAGTGACAGAGAAAGATTGATAGCTGCAGTGTTGAGGACCGGTGAAAGGCAGGAGAGGGGGAGACCGGTTAGTAGAGAGTTGCAATACTCCAGGTGGATATCACAAGGGAATAGATTAGTATTTTGGTTGTTTCTTTTGTGAGGAATGGGCAAATTCAGGATAATGTTTTTCAGGTAAAGGCAGCAGGATTTGGTGAGGGACTGGATGTGAGGGATGAATTTCAGGGTCACATAATTTTACATAACAATTATATTTAATTTATGAAATCAAGGTTGGTTTCCTTTAGACTAAATAGATAGAAATGCTAAATTATCTCCATGTACTAAACTGTAGAACAATCTGATACTATTTAGGTGAAATGTGGTTTTAAAACATCAGGAGTTCTTTCTAGAGGAGGGCTTATTCCACTTTTGTAGATAAAAGGGAAGTATTTCATGGGAAAATAGGGAAATGTTTGTAGTATGAGAATGATGAGATTCTGAAAAGAATAACAACATATACAGTATAAAGATAAGACACAGAATGCCTAACCCTGATGACCCTGACCTGATATAAAGTATTGATAAGCACTGCGTAAATTGTTGGCGCAATATAATTAAAAGATAATAATAATATTGATATTGGGACATTCTGTTCATAAACTTCACTTAGATCACTGTTTACCCCCAAATTGTGTAAATCCCTTTAAGGCAATTGAGTAGAAAACATTTTACTCTCTTTACAGTTTTCAGGTGTCTAAATAACCAAAATGTATGTATTTCAAGTGTGTTCACTAAGTGCACTAACCTGGCTAGCGTTGAGATACATAGTATCGTAACTTGTCCAGTTCACCATTCATAGATTGTTATTTTACTGTTGCGGGTTCATATTGTTACCTAAAACATTTCTTATGGTTCACAGATTCCCTTAAAAAAACAAAAAGCATTGATATCAAGAGACGCCTTTCCTTCCCTTCGAAAATAGTATCACTTATATTGCTGGCAGTCAAGAAGACATTGCTAGTTATTTATACCTCTGAGACTCCAGATAACAGATAAGGGTTTCAGCTTCAACCAGATACATCATATTATCAAACAAGTCTGTCTGAACTATGCTTTTATAATGGAAATCTATATGTTGCGACAAAGGTTTTCCTTATGTTCCTTGTGGGCCCATAGCAAGAAGTCTGGGTCATATTTCTAAGGCTTCCTGTTGCCACCCAAATAAAGCAAAAGGAATCAACTCTGGGGCTGTTAGGTAATCAACCTCAAAGGCCCCTGTTCATTTGCTTATTTTAATATCTGAGACTTAATTTGAGACTACCCCTTTTAATGTTTATATGTTTACTGCGTGTTCCCAAGGGCCATTAAGTTATAATGTGCAGTGATACAATCTGCTGCTTGCAAAGGTTTCACTTCTAGCACAAGCAAGGCAAAGAGAACTGTTATATTTTTGCCAATCCTTGTCTGTTAAATTTTAATTAACAATAAGTCATCAAAAATAGGTTAAGAAATATGTTCTTTATCGGGCTTACAATAAACTACATTACAATGGAAGATAAAACCATCGAAAAAAAACAAAACACACACATAAGCAGAAATAAAACCTTATAACACTAATTCAGCAATCGTGCTTAAGGAAATTTAAATTGGTGAGCAACATCCAGGTGTAGTTAGAACTAGAATAAAATGTCATTAAAGATAATATTCAGATTTATTTGCCAACTTTATATTTTAGAACTAACAAACCTAACTGTTAATACAGTTGGGTGCCTATACCCTTCACAGAAATATTACTTTATTCATGTCAATGCTGTCTTGTGACTGAAAAGCAGGGACTGACAAGTTGTTGCCTTGGATTTTTTTGGGGGGTGATTTAACACTCAGTGGAAAGAAAAAAATTATGTATCTGCTATGGTGGAACAGCACCTTTAACTCGTATACGGCAATGAATATACCCAATATAAAGCGCAATATGAAACAAAGAAAATAAGACACTTTGTTTTACCATTTTGCTATGAATTGGAGCATGGTGTTCTACAAGAATAGTCTTATTTTGCCACTATAGTGAAATAAAACATGATACTTTGGTTTTAGTACAAAAATACAATGTAAAAAGGGTTAAATGATGAGACAGCATATGTTGCTATATAGAAGTAGGTTACAAGTTACACTTCATTTTGTAACAAAATGGCTGAGGTGATATAATGCATAGTTAAATTACTGGGGGTTACTGCCCTATTACTGACCCAGGGCACCCTAGCCCACCATCCCTTACCTACCACTGTATGTCTTTGTGTCATATCCTGTGATCTCCCCACCAGGATCTCCCCAGCCAACCCATTGAGAGTGAAGGCACAGTAGGTAGGCCAGAGACCCCTGGGATACACATGAGGCTACCCTAAAAAATAAGTACTGAAAAAAATCCTCTCGCGTAATAATTACACTCTAGACACCTGCCTATTGTTTTGGGGACACTTCCTTTTTAAATTGGCAAGACAAATCAAATGAATCAAAGTCCCACCGGTTCTTGTAGTTAATATTATGCAGTTTCAGGACACAGTTTAACGTGATATATGATGCACCAGGTAAACCTGCCAGTCTTGTTATACAAAAAGTATAATTTATAATCTTTCACCAAATAAATTGCGCTCGTATCAGCAAACAGAAATGAAGATCAGTTCATTTGTTCTCTCTTGCCATGAATGATCCTTTTGTCCATGGCTGAAGAATCCTATTTGACCAGACAGTTAATTTTAGCTTCAGACAAAGATTGGGCTGAAATCCCTTCATAGTGCATGCCATCATTGCTTGTTTCAAAATACACTTTGAGATAGCTCTGTTGTGTCTCTGAAAAGTAAACCCTATTAATACAGATGACAACCCATATAAACTTAGAACATGGACTCCAGATCTGCTAAAGATTAGAAGGACAATTCACATTCAGAAGTACCACCACCATAAAGTGGTGAGCCTAATCTCTCCTCTGGTATTTGTATACCTGTCCATACCATTGATGGAGAAACAAAGGGGCTATCTCTTCCCTGCTCCCTCTAGGGCCTCTCTTGCCAACATTGAACCCATGTGGTTATGATGTCATGCATTTATAATCCATACATGTGTTATATTATTGACATTTGCCTTTCCCAAACTTCGTTTGGCCATGTCCCTGTGTACACTATTTTCAGTAGTAAAATATAATCTCTAAAGCTAGGTGTTTTTACATGGTTCAACATACGCATATCACTTTTCTTTGGATGTTCCTAAGCATTTCTCAGGTTGGAAATATCAGAATATGGTAATCTAGGCAGATGGGGCTATTTATTTTTAGCATAGATTAGTGTAATTCCGCAGAGGAAGATTTACACTGAATGGAAAAGTGGATGTTTATTTAGCCCGAGGATCTATTTCCTTAGTGAGGTCGGTTTTAATTATACAAGATACTCTTGCATTGTGGTAGGATTTTACTTCCTGAAGTAGTTTGAAGGGGAATTCCTGTCGTTCACATGATAATTGTGGAAAAGGCCCCCATGTATACTACAGGATGATGGATGGGTCACATTCCTGTAGATGTCTTGGTTGGGAAGGTTACAGTATGAGGCTCATTCAATGTAGAAGACTACCAAGGGACATACTGTATGCGTTTAAATGGATAGCATTACGTACATGCAAGGTTTTCCTACACAAACATTTTGAAACACTCCCAAATGAATAAGAAACATATTGCCTGGCTATATCTTACCAGATAAAAATATTTTAAAGTGGGTTATAAGGAATTTATATGGAAATCGGTCTTAAAAACATCATCGCTATGTCCCTCTCTTTGTTGTTTCTTTTTTCCTTTTTTCATGTTGTTATTGATGGGCTCTTCCTTCCTACTCTAAACCATTTTTAATTCTCTTTACGAAGCAAAAATGATATAAAATATAACTGTATAGTGGGTACATTGGCCAAAGCAAGTAGTGTATCACAAAACAATTTGTACTTCTGTAACCAAAAATTGAGGAGTGCCCTGTGGAAATGAGTTTACAATCTATAAATACAGATTATATTGGATCGAAAGAAAGAAAACAGATTATATTGGATCGAAAGAAAGTTAAATTTATATCACAGACATGTTGACAGCATGCCGCTTGGTTTCTCCTCTAGCACAGTGCAGCATGCAGGTGGAACTGTACCCCATGCAAACATAGGGAGAGCTGTCTTTTTATTTAAGGGACACGATCTATGGTAACCCAGGCTGTGTCCATACCAAAATATAATTTATAACAATTAATTTCTGTTTACATTTTTTGTTTTTCATTTCCAAAAAACTTCATGAGCAACTGCAATTAGTTTTCGCAGTGTTTTATTTTATTTGTATTATATTGGTGATTAAAAGGATCATAAACATTTTTTGTTTGGACATTTGTTTATGGGAACCGGTTGCTACTTTTCTTTGTAAAGAAAAATATTGCTCCCAAAAGGATTCATTTATTTGCAGTACACTTTTTCATTGTGCAGGTGTTTGGTGAAATTGTTTATAACAAGCTGCTTACCATGGAACCTTCTCATAATAAACAATGCAGGATAGCTTAATGAAATGGATGTGAAAGATGTGTCAGGAGACATGGTTTGGATTAAATGAAGGGAAGTTAAATATTTATATGTTTATGTTTCTGCCAGTAGTTGTTTGTGTAATGATAACGTCTTGGTTGATTGTTAAACTATACTCAAGTATCATCCTCCAGATTTTTCTCCAACCAAAATCAACTCTGCAATTAAAAGTACATTGTTCAATGTTGCATTGTTTAAAAAAACGTAATGCCATATTGGACTACTCATTTATTAATAATTAAAAGAATTGGAATTATTTACTGCTAGAGCTTTTTGGAGATTTGGGTCTTCCATGATATCTATGTACTGTACTTCATCAACTTATTTTTATTTATTTATTAAAGATTAACAAGGATTGCCAAAGATTATGATCCCATTAATATAATCAATTCTCAAAAATGTGGGAGTTATCGTTTTAGTAATCCCACCTATCTCGCAGGAAGAGCAGGTTTGTTTTAGGGGATGTAGTTAGAGACATGGCTCTGTGTGTTGAGGCTTTACCAAGACCTTTTTATATTGCTTGTTGTACACCTTCATAGTAATTGATGTAACTAAGTAAGGTATTTAGAAGAGTCATAGTGTACTTTCCTTATGCAATGTATTTATAAGCATATTGCTTGCTGTTCCTATACAAGGTATTATAACCTTTAGGGTTGTATGACATTTGTACCAATTAAACATTCTGAGCTCCTAGAAAAACACCTTTTTCCAGTTCCACCCTCCACAGTTTCATGCCAATTTTCATTAATTTTGCATGGCTCACCCGGAGAAGATTGCATTGGAATTCTACAACACATTTCCTAAGACTTATGTGCATTGTCTTAGCAGAATGCACCAAAGCCGTTAGCTCTAGAGATTGTTTGCTGTGTGTAAGTTTTCTATAAAGCTATTAACATAAATATGTGGAGGTGGGTAGCAGCAATTTGAAATCTGTGAGTCAACCGCAGCTCCTTAACACAGCATAACCATACCTGAAACACTCCAGGTTTCACTTGGAGACTTCAGTTGATATGCTCCTTCCCTGGATCTTTGGGTCACCCTGCGTTTTCTCCAGGTTATGGGAGTGATGTTAAGTCATGACCATTCAGATCATATTCCATACCCCTCTCATGGATTTCTAATCTTTTTGGGTTTAGCCCCGCCCTTTAGGCAACTAACCCTGCCCCTCATGGGGCTAAACCTGCCCATTTGCATGACTGACCCCCAACCCACAATAGAGGCCCTAGGAGTCAAAGCTGATTAACAGACCTCCAGGGCAATGTTCCATCTCCAGGTTGGGTGGGTCGTGACTGGCTCCACCCAGGTTCTGCGTATTGTCTCCATTCATGGCTACTGCAAGTCAACTCAGCACCCACATGAGTGGTCATGTCTCCCCAACTCAGCCCTGGCCTTCCCTCCTCCCAGTGCTGGAAATGTCCCAGGTATCATCTTTTGATCTAAGGATACGTTTTTCTTTTTTTAAAATATGTAAAAGGTTGCAAAAGAATGCAATTAAAGCTTTTTTTAACATAGATTCAATTCATAGTGTTCCAAGTAGAAAAACAATAGGCTCTTTTTTTAAGCGCTGGATATTATACTTTCAGGCTATGTATTTTTTCTTTCTTCCATTCAATTAAAATCTATGGTATTTACAGACTTGGCCAGATGTGCTGCAGGAAATATATGTGGGCGAGTATTCGGCTTAAGTAAAAAAAATATGCTCAACATTTGTTGCCGTACATTTTATTATATTATCGTGAGTCAGAGGTCGTTTTTAATATGTAGGATTTTTTGGAGGGTAATTCGATTTTTAAAAAAAAGTAGCAATTGCTACTTGAGGCGGTCACCGACTATTAATTATTATTAGTATTATTATTAACTTTTACTTATATAGCAACACACAGCTTCTTCTAGTACATTTAAATGATCTGACATAAACAGACTGAGACAAACCAATACATTAGGTAAAGACAAATTCTACATTTGTCAGACTACTGTTTAAAGCCATGCTTACTGATACTTACAGAGCATTTAGTAACTTTAAAATATAAATAGGGCAAAAATGTAAAGAGCTTTCACCAATATATATATATATATATATATATATATATATATATATAAAATTATTTACATTTTACGAGTGGCATGGCTAGATTTCCATCTGATTCTTACAGCGGGAAACATGGGTAAACTAGGTGGGCCAAATGGTTCTCATCTGCAGTGGTATTCTATGTTTCTATGTTTTTGGTGGTCTCTCTAGTAACAATACATTGACAGATAAATGAAAGCTACAGAGAGCCATATAATATTACAAATTATCTGACCTACCCCTGCATATATAATCCAGCTGTACAGTATGTCCAACATTGGACAATTTTCAGCAGTAAAACAGCTTTGTAAGCTAAACCTTTCCATCAATGTGTATTCATGTGTATATCTTTAATTCTAGGGTGGCAAGTCATACACCGGTCCCTGCGGAGGAAGAGACTGTAGTCAAGGATGTCAGTGCTTCCCTGAGAAAGGAAGTCGGGTAAGTAACGTATCAGCATCTGGATTTTTAGGTTTTAGACTAATTTTAGTCTTTTTTATTGTTATTTTACAAACCAAAATTCTTTAAAGATGAACAGATTCTGTTGAAATGTAATGGCAATTATCACCAAACAGATGTGATATGGCCAGTCAAAAAAGCATCTTTATAGTCTTTAAAGACTGTAAGATGGGCAATTTTGTAGCTTGTATGACAGAAGCAATGTTAAAGTGTGCACTGTTTTGATATTATTCACTAGTTTATCTGATGGTATAGAGTCTTATAACTATACTGGTATCTAGTGGAATAGTTAAAGGTACAACCCAGCCTTCACATGCATATGGCCTTGCGATTTTATTCATCCTAATACATAGAGGAATTCATCCTTTGTGAGTCCTTTGTGTACATTTTGGATGATTTCCACCACCCCCCCCAGGTTTTTTTTTGCTTTGCAGGTTATGAAATAGTCCAAATGCATCTTCTGCTCGGCAGCACTCATGAGCAAAGTACTCACCTTCAGCCAAACCCAGAGCCAGCTTGTGCATAGAAACGGACTGGCCATGGCCAAGTGGCCCTGGCACTTCAAGGCTAGCAGCTGATCGTTGGCATCAGTGCAGACGACAGCTGGATATGTGCCAAGGGCTTGGTGGCTAGTAGTGCATTACCCTGGGTCAGGCCTAGAGCAGTGCTCAACCAGTATAAATATACTACTGATTAGGTAAAAGGAATTGCAACTATTTTGCACTACAACATCCATAAAATTCAGACATTCAAATGCTACTCTATTTCTTTCCACTGGTATTGGTTTAGAACCCCTGCCTCAAACCCTCTAAACTGAAAGGTGGCATATAATTTGTCTTAATACAGAAATAATAGTGGTATTAAAATACTGGCAACCAATGATTTCAAATTAAAAGTTCACAACTACTATTGTGTTTGTATGTGTTAATGTATATTTATCCATTATCTGTGTGTTAACCACCTCATTGAAATGGTGCTTGATAAATAAAAGGTAATAATAATAATAAGGAACCTCATGTACTCCCAAGAAGAAATAGCATACAGAGAAACTTCTAAGTAAATATAGATGTTCTTGTGCAGCCTCCTCTTAGTAGGTGGTGACATCCTGCAGAAAGGAGAAGCCAACATCTGGACAGCATCTACCACCAACTGAAGAGTTGTGTAATATACAAGCCTCTATTCTGTCAGCAACTTAAAAGAATCTGAAGTCATTTTATAGGAGTTACAGTATCCAAGCCAAGAAATGCCCCTCCCGAGTAGCTGTAAGACTGTTTGAACATATACTTGTGACTCTAGCCTATTAGGAAGTTCCTGAAATTGGACTGTAAGTTTTTGGCAGGAAAATGGTTTGCCTTATCGAGATAACAAAATTTCAAAGAATGTAGAAGCAGTTTTGTGACATATGAAAGCTTTAAACAAACATCACGTGTAAAACTTTGATGTCAAATGATGTCCCACTTAGTTAGCTAAGAGCAAGCTGACGAGCACAGAGGACATGGAAATCTCTGAGCAACAATTAGCTTCAAAACAGTTTGAAGTGTTTATTTTCAGTTCAAAAGTCTTCTCCAAAAAAGGTTACTTAAGGCAAACGCTTACATTTAACATTTACTGGACTGTTAAATGGATTTTTTTCACTTTCCTTGGACTAAATGTGAATGTTTTGCACGGTAATTCAGAAATGATAAGTTGCCCAAACATCCTTATCAGGTCTTCAACTGCACCTGTTAAGAAAAGAGGAAGAAAGACAGATGAATAGATGTCAAAGCCAACTTACATTTATTCAGTGTACATGGTTATTTTTATTTTTTTCTGAAATAGTATAATGCAGGAATTATCACAAACAGATGTATTCATGCACCTGCATAGTGCTGTCCTTGGTGGACAAAACTATTTCAACATTGTTGAGAAGTAAACACAGCATTCAAAAGAATTAGTTCTCATGGATCTCATTCACTACACACAAGAAACTCTGATGAGTAATAGCTGGAACAAGTCTTGAAAAGCAGATCACATCTTGCTATAACTCTGTGTATGAGATGTAAGGTTCATACAAACAACTTGTAATTGTGCATGAATGTGAATTTTTTTAACTCCTTAAGGACAATGGGCGGTCCCTAAACCCATTGAAAACGATGCATTTTGAGCCCGTACATGTATGGGCTTTGTCATTAAGGGGTTAAGAAGCTTATTTGTAGGATCTTTTCTACAACATGTTAGAAGTAAACATATTAACATTATGTTACCCTCCATTTTCATATATGATATTTTATATTTCATAGCCAAGTTTTTTTTTTAATCCCTTTTTTGAGTGGTCCAACTTTTCGTAAACACAAACATTTTTTTATTAGGAGTCAACCTCTTTACAATTCAATCCACTTTCTGCCAGTAAATGTGTTAATGTATTGTTAGTGAAAATGAATTAAAATACAAGTGAAAGATGTTTTTGATGTAGCGTGAGTATACTCAGGCTCTCAAGGTTTTTAAGGGGCCCGATCCCTAACACAATTGATAATCAATCCTAACAGTTGTAGGTCTCTATCTTCTTAATGTGTCCCTTAGACCAGTGGCGGCAGTAAAGAGCAACTTTATATGCTATCCTTATGAGTCCACTCACCCATGTGTGCGCTGTGGGCATCTCTATGGACTTAGTAGAAATAAATAGAGAGATCATTATCGCTTACATCAACACAAAGGACATGTGATCCCAATGCTCAAACTCAGAACTGTGCCATACCGCCATTTGTGTGCAAACAGCTGTTTATCTTCTAACTATAGGTCAATCAGAAGACAGATTGAGTTGATTTCCATGGTCATTGCTTTATCTTTTGCCCTATTTATGCCAGTTATAATGATGGACCATTACCTCTCCTGAATGGGCAGTAAAAGAAGTATATCTTAGTTGCAAATCGTTTTAATGATTGAAATAAATAGGAAGTCTTCAAAATATTTAAATCCCTAGAACACAAAAGCTAAATATTCTCCTCTTCATTTCTCGTCCACTCATAAGTCTCTTTCCCATCTTGCAAAATACTGTTGCTGAACTACCAAGCCCTGGAAATGAGACAGAATTCAGACAAATTAGATGCAGATTTGTTTTGCAGAAATAAATTTTCCTTGTAGTGCTTTCTAGAAACCGACTAGCATATAAATCCGTTTGTTAATCTGCATAAACCATTCGTGCACAAGGATGTTGATGCTTTCCTAAAACAAACAGATCTTGTTTATGATTCCACTTCTGTTTAGATGTCAGGAATGCAAATGCGTCTTGTTAAAGTCTTTGAGGTTTCGAACAGATTGAGAAAAAAATGATATCCCATGTAAATCCAGACCTGAAGAATAGATGGGACTAGCGTTTGTGCGTTTGCCATGTTATCATCCCACAATTTGGAAAAATGTGGTAACTGGTTTCCACCAAGGTCCTTTCAAATTAAGGGCAGATTGGCAGTTAATTAAGAATGACTGTATTGTTGCCATTGTCTGTGTTGTGTCTGTACTTATTTTTGTCCTTTGAGGTCAAAAATGAATAAAGATTTCCCATGACATTTACAAATGGATAGAATCTCCCAGACTCACTATTTTTGACCTTGAAGCAAATTGTAGAATATGTAGAACTATTATTTTCTGATTGAACATGTTTGCATGATTATTAAATAATTTGAAAAGTTGCAAGTCCACAAAGATGCAGTGTCCTTTTCCAAGTTTATATTTTCATTAAGCATACGTTTACTCGTGCGTCAGCGTGTTTCTTTATTTCCATTTTGGCAATAGTGTTGTTTGTGTGGGGTAAGGCTCACAGCTGGATTTAGGAATACGAGGCGACAATAGCACTTTAAGGTCGGCAGCCGCCTATCACACAGGTGAGGCTAACAGTTGGATATGAGAGGCCGCAAACTACGTTTTTAACCCGTTTTGAGCAGTCCAACTTTTCGTAATCTAGGTAAAGTTGCATTGATCTGTAAACTCCAACGGGTGTGTATGGTGCCATGTTGGCCAATGGCCTGCCAGGTGTGTCAGATGTCTGGGACTGGGTAGGACTGATTAAGTTAAGTGCACTTGCATTACAAATAATAATATACAGAGGGATTTAGCAGCTTAATAGATGCTAAGGGAACATTCCAAGTTTTGGTGGACCAGTTGCAACTGGAGGTAAAAAAATCTACTGATTTATACAAGATCATTTAGTACATGGTCAACCCTTGTTCTCATTTAATAAAGAGTAACCTAATAGGCGGTGTATTTGTTTACTTTAGTAGCATCCCTCTTAAAAAAATGTAGGCTAACTCTGTAAAAGCCATGTTAGTGCAGTCTTATTATTATTACTATTAGATTTCTTTATTAAAGTTTGTTATAAAATAATAATGACCATCATCATAAACATTCTTGGAGTTAGGAAGAATTACACGGGCCATGCGCTGGCATGTCCTTTTATGTACTCAGTATTTTAGAAAATCAAGATTCAAGTAGGATGTAGTGCAGCTGGCAAAGTCTACTTTCGTACAGTACGTTCATTCATGTTGAGGGTTGTTGTATCTGCTGCAAAAGTCCTCATGTTTTCCTTTCTTTTTTTTGTAGATAGGACACTATATATTATTAAATATCATTTAGAAATGATAGCCGGATGTTTTTTAGGACACTGTCATAACTGAATTTGCATCCAGAACAAAATGTTTCCCACACAACTCTTTATATCACATAGATCAGGGAGTGATCTCATGAGAGTGTCCTTAAATGGCATATGCACTATTCATTTTATTAGGCTAAGACTGGCAAAATTGACAAAGTATATGGAATTTGTGTGCTTTGACATGTGAACTGTTCTCCATTGGGAACAAAGCAGTTTTTTTTACTTGGCTCAGTTTGGCAATTCTATGAGCAAACAATTAATTCATGAAAAATAAGTATTTGAGTTCAGCCAAGCGCATCCTTGATATAGTTAATTTACATGTTATCTACTGAGTTTATATCTAAAATTATGTACTGTAGTATATTACGAGTGCATTTGACTAAACTCAGATCTGAAGTCTTCAAGAATTCATTGCTTGTCAAGGTGCTCATAGGACTACCAAAATGGACCAAGATGAGTCTCTACTCATGTCTACAGAGCACACCTAAACCAGCTTAGTGGAGACCTAATATAACCTAGTTGGGACATGTGGGATCCAATTGATCTTAGCTTTCAGTCCTTTTTTCAATTAATTTAGAAGGATCCCAAGATCCACAAAGGGACCTCAAAATGTTCAGCCTGCAATTGATACACTATATGGGCAAAAAGTATTCTGATGCCTGACTATCACACCTATATGAGCTTGTTGAACATCCAATGCCAAAGCCATGGGCAATAATATAGTCTTGGTCTCCTCTTTGCAGCTAATACAGCCTTTAGTCTTTCCACCAGATTTGTGGGTGTCTCTTTGGGAATTTGTTCTCATTCACCCCAAATATGATTTGTGAGGTCAGGCAATGATGTTGAATGAAAAACCCTGGCTCGCAATGGGTGTTGCTCTTCATCTCAAAGGTTTTCAGTGGGGTTAAAGTCTGGGCTCTGTGCAGGCCACTTGAGTAACTCCACACTCCACACTCATACAACCATGTTTTCATGCTGGAACAGGAAAGGGCTTTCCCCAAATATATGCCACAAAGTTGGAAGTATTCAAATTTTACAGTAGGCACTATGCATTCTGGTAGGTAGTGTTCTCTTGGCATCAGACAAACCCAGATTTATCCATCAGATTCCAGATCACTTCGGAGAGTGTCTACTCCAGTGTCCAATGGCACTGTGCTTTACACTCTAGCCGACGTTTGGCATAGAGATTTTCGGCTTGTGTGCAGCTGCTCGGCCGTGGAAGCCCATTTCATAAAGCCTTTGACACATTGCTTCTGCTGATGTTGCTTCCAGAGGCAGTTTGAAACAGAGGACAGGCAATTTTTAAGCACAACGCACTTCAGCAGCCCCACACTGTGAGTGTGCATGGCATATGGCATCATAGCTGACCTATTGTTACTCCTAGAAGGTTCAACTTCACAATAATAGTATTAACAGTGGACCAGGGCAGCTCAAGCAGGGCAGAAATGTCATGAGCTTTCCATGTATGCATCAAATGTTTAGATTTACAATTTTAAAAAAGCAAACAAATGAAAAAAATTCAGAAATACATAATTTCAGATGTTTTTGAGGTTGAGAAACCTAGCACGTCAGAGACAAAGATAAATAAAGAAAGAAGTAGTTTATACATACAAAGATTATGCTGTTTTAATTGCAAGCGTATGTGCTTGCTTTCTGACAGCTAAAGTGTATACATGACAGTAAGTAAACCATAGAGGCATGCCTGTACTGGCCCCATTTATGGGAATATCCCTGAAAATCACATAACAGGATTTCAGTTATTTATTATACCTCTTCTCTGTCTGCTTGTACTGCATCTAATATGTCTGAATTGTTAGGTATTGTGCTGTTTTCTTTTTTTAAATAGACATAGTTTTGCGTAATGCAATGTTTTTCTAAGGCAGCTACTTAGTAGCCGTTTTGTATGTGTTCTTGCTTTTTTATCTTTTGCACAATGTACTACAAACACCCTGATTCTTAATCCAAACATTAGAATGGCCAGTTTAAATCAACTACGCTGACACTTTGACTAATGAAAGTCTAGGAAGCATCATTAGTATTGCCATAAAGAAATAGCTCAGTATGGTGGCTGAACAGGGAAAGTCGCCCAAAATATCACATAAAGAAGTCTATAGGAGCAAAATGAAACAAAACCAAGTTTTTCTCGATGCTACTCTTATTTATGTGTTTTATGCTCAAGGAGAAAGAAATATAATTTTCAGTGGGACTTCCCTTTAACACTATCAAATTAAAAAACCATTGTCATTATGACATACAATGTTTAATATAGAGGAGGAATAGACAACAGTTAGCCCTCCAGTTGTTATGGAACTACAACTTCCCAGACAGTGTATATGCCTATTGGAATCTACTTTGCAGTTCACTCCATATTCCACTCTATGCATTATTGTACTCCATTAGTGTTGCTTCTTTCATTCCTACCAACACTTGCTCCTCTGGCACTGGGAGTCACCTTACACAGATTATGATACCCGGCGTTAATGCCACCTTATGTTTTACCCACCACATGTGCCATAGCCCCTCTATGCCCAATTTGGCCACTGGGCATGCAAAAATGAATAATTTCCTTAAAGGAAAATATATGGTTGTTGGTATGAGAGTTGTAATAAAACACAATGAATGCTTTGTGTCTGAGAACGTCGTGCACACTGTGATAGTTTAACATTTCTTCATATCTATAACCAGCTCAGAGGGTAGAAGTGCATCACGCATTACTAGAAAAGGGAAGGATTTCCAAGCCGCTGGAACAATGTACTGCTATCTATCTACCAACCAGAAGAAAAGGAATGCATATTGTTTAATGAGACCACAATTCACTGCTCTGCACCCTTTCAGAATGTCACCACCACAAATGAATATTCTTAGAAGGAATCTGCTGAGACGAGTTATTTCGCCTGCGCTGTCAGATGGGAAACAGGAGGGCAGATGATGACAGCAGTTGTATTTCCTTACCTCGGTGAACATGTTAAATGCATATGATATACCTGCTACCTTTCTAGGTACAGCTGAGGAATGATTTTATAGTGTATAAAATATGGGACATATACTTATGTTGTATATATACAACAAAAGGAAAGGCTAACTCATAAGATATGCAGAAAGTGCATGACGGATAGTACAGTGTATACAGTGTATAGTACAGAAGGAGGTGATTATGCCGCAGGGGGCCTAGATGTTTCTGTGTTGCTTAACAATGGTTCATTTTTATGTGGTAATTGGAGAGTACCTCTCTAAGGGCAGTTTAAGAGGAACGTGAGTGGGGCTAAAAAGAAGCCATTCAAGTTCCATTCTTAGCATGCTTTTATCTGTTTCCCATGAAGGTCTGCACTAGTCCTCCAATGGCCCTCTTACAATGCCTTAAAGTATACATATTTGGATATACAATGTGATGTGAGAAATAGTTGGAAAAGCTAGAGATTAGCCTTGATGTGCCGAGTGTGTCTTATTTGCCATTAAATTCTATTCCCATGATGAGTGGTAAATAGTTAGTGGGTGGAGATGCTCAAAATGTATAGATCACAAATGTGATTGGCGGCTACCCATAAGCCACTCCACTATTGCCTCCTATGGTTCTCTTGGAAATGTGGATTATGTGTGCCTCATTAAGGCAGTTCTTTAATGAGTTACAAAGCTAGCAGTTTCAAAATGAATTAACGCAAATATATGGAATAAAATAAACATTTTGTGAAGCTTAATCTGTATCCAAGTGTATATTATGTCTAGTGTGCGTAAAATAGCCCTTGACCGGCCTACTTAATAGTAAACAGTATTTTAGTTGCTTTTTTACCAGCAATATTTCATTTTTGTACACTGGAAGAACAATTTATCACAGTTTTGACTCCAAGTCATTCAATGAGAAAAATTATGTATAGCATCAATAAACCGATTCATTTTTTTTTCACTTTTGGGGGAATCCCTCACAGCTGTTTAAGGCCTGTTCCTCTAAACGGTTCTATATGACACTACGTTTTCATTCTGTGGATAGTCTTACTTCAGAATATGTCAACACTGACCTAGTTCTCAAACTCACTGGTGCATATAAAGAGACTGTCACCAAATCTACTACACAATAGAATGCTGTTTAACGCTTGTCAAATTGTTTCCGGGCAATATACTGTTAATGTTTGAAACATGGAGCATGTCAGATGAAATGTAAGAAGACAATAGTTGATTGTTTGGAGTTGTGCTGATGTCTCCAAGCACTGTAGAGTGTTATGGGACCAATGAGCGTAGAACACACATTCCGCATAGGACACTTCCTGTTGTACAGTGTTTTACTGCAGTGGTCTGCATTATGGTCTTCAGCTGCTGTTCACCAGGGAATAGACAGTTTATTCTCATGCCCTTTGACTTCTTTGGTTTAATTCAGAGTGTCACATTCCTGGAACATATTCAACAAAAGGATTCTTTATATCACGCATCTAAATGTAAAATAGAGGAGACAACTGCGTTTTAGCTTAGGTTGAATGGCAATTCCCTGTTGTTGTGTTATTCCAATGGTTATTGATTCCCACAGTATCCAAACATTTGTCGGCATGGGTCATCTCAGCTATGCACCATGGACAGTACCTCTGTTCAAAATAAAAATGTCCTTAAAGGGAAAATGTGGAGCTGGAAACAATTAATTCCGCAGCTGCATCATGTTTAAGGTTTGCTTTCTGCGGCTGACGTATTAGGGCAAAATGTTACGTTTGGAATTTTCTACTGTTCTGCACCAGATATGGAATCCTCAAACTGAATTATGTAGTTTTTTTTGCTGAGCCATACCTCACCAGTAGTTCTATGAGAACAAACTTAAAAGACCATTTAAAATAACCTAAGCTGTAGAATGGTATTACAATTTACAGTCAGACGGTTATTGATTATTCTATTCTTCAATGTTAGTAAAAAAAAAAAAAAAAAAAAAAGTAGAATGAAGAAAAACAAAGGATACGAAAAAAAATTTCAATTTTTGATCATATAGTATGCAAAAGAACTCTTACTACATAACTTGTGTGCTATAAATACAGACTTAAGGCTGAACAGAACAATTTTCAAGCAAAGTAGGCTATATTGGTGCATTTAGTATACCTCATTAGGAATCGTTTTTGGGTTTCACTAGTCACTTTTATTCTAATATACATTTAATTCTGTTAAACTTACAAAAAAGGTTTGGTTTGTGTTTTATGGTTTACCTCTGACATTGGCCCACATTGCCAAGAGCAATTTTCTATACTTAGCTTACTTGGTGCATGCTAAGATAATTTTATCAAGTCACATTCCCAAAAGCATGTGATGATCCCATTAAGTACAGCTCAGGTTATTATGCACAGGCATATGCTTGAATCAGAAATAAAATTGCATATGATACAAGCAGATCCCTTATTTTCATGTTCTACCCCCTACTGTAACAAACCGTAAATCTTATTTCAATAACCAGAATCAGTGTGTCTAAGGTGTTTCAAAATTAAAAACACACCTTAAACACCTTAGACCAGGGGTGTCCAAACTGCGGCCCTCCAGCTGCTGCAGAACTACATCTCCCATAATGCTCTTTCAGCTAAGGGGCTGGCTGAGGAGTATGGGAGATGTAGTCCTGCAGCAGCTGGAGGGCCGCAGTTTGGACACCACTGCCTTAGACACACATCACACAGTGTAACCCCTCTCATTGTGATAAAACAACTTGACAGCTTAGGCCTAAAGCTTGATAAGAAAAACACCATCCATCCCAACTACCCATGAGACAATGATCCGCGTGCCTACTGACTACCGGCCCAGCATAGGCCAGCCGTCATGCTTACCCTCCCCATGTGGTCCAGGGGGTGTTTATAATTGAAATGTGGGTCTTGTCCGCTCATACAAATTATAGGCCAATGGTCACGTCTTGCACTGAAGAGGTTATCAATCATAAGGATTAGATTTCTAAACACATACAAACCCTAAAGGCCGACTGTTAGCACAAAACCACGCTCCTTAGACTGGGATATCATCAATCAATGTATGTATATTCAAGGGGTTAACATACACATCCTATTCCATTCCCCCTACTCCGTTCTCTGTCACATTTAGAAGGATGTAGCATGAAGGTCGGCCTAACAGGTACAGGTATACTTCCTAACTAATGTATTCTAATATACTTCCTAAACTGAGAAAAGAAAGCCAAACCAGTGTAGTTTAAAAATTCTCCATTTCACCCAAAAATCATTTTGTGAGATTTCATCCTTTATGTCTTTCCAACTTCGCCTCTGTTTTCAATTACTTCTTCAATGTTATTTTTGCAATATCCCATGTTAGATTTTCTTTTTTTAAAACCATATGTCCCTTTTCTAGATGTTCTCTAAACACACATTCTCCATTCACTAATTAGATACATACTATTACTGAAAAAGTACCTCATATTAGTCATTGCTTATATGATAAATGTTTTTATTTGCATGGTTAATAATTGTTAGCCTTCATTTTTAGAAGTCAAATATGTTAACTGTCTGAAGTAGACCTTCAACAAACGCACAAAAGTCTACATGTTGTGTAGAACAATTGTGCTATGTTGTCAACCAGTCCATCAATGAATTCACATAGTGCACTCTGCAGAGAAGACTTTGGTAAGACTGTTACAATAATGGAAATGAAATAGTCTTGTCAAAAAAATATGATGTCTTGATGTGATGATGAGGCAGCTTTTTGTTGAGCAGATAATTTGATATACATTTTATCTACAATCTACAGTACAATACAACAAATACAACCAATCTCAATGAGGGTTTTACACATTAGCGTAAAACAGTGAAATATTGATTGATATGAATATTTCCTTCTTGATAATCATAGATTTTTATTAACATTATGGAGTTTGTAGCTTTCATGTCTACAAAATGTAGACGTTTATATATATGTTAGTTATTACCACGCAAACGATGTTTCAGTCTGGTTTCAAATAAGCCATATTAAGATGTAATCAACATTTTCCATTTCCAAAAATCTCATCAAAACAGATTGGTTGGAAACACAAAAAAAATGAAATTGTGTGGGAGTATTTATCCAAGCTGTGTTACCGCAGTGTTATGGAGTACAGCAAATGAGAATGGCAGACTCTAATTTTCCAAATCAGTCAAAATAAACTGTTCAACAGGAAAGAAGTCCGGATGAATATAGTATTTCTACATTATCTGATGTATGCATTTGCATTTGTTTGCTGTGCATAGGCAAGAATCACAAAAGCACTTAATTCAATTCAGATGCCACAGCTTGTGTATTGTTAACACTTTCTTGTTCTAAATATATGTTATAATCCCATGAAAAATGCCACCAACCAATGTCCGAGGTGTGAGGGACACATTGTGTTGAGCAGCACCCACATAAATACATCCATGCTTGGGATCTGAACGTTGATACGCAAACTACCTCAGAAGGGAAACAACTACTTAGGTTGGGCGGTGTGTCACTTGCTCCGAAAGTTAGGAGGAAAGTTAGCAGCTAGCTTATTGTCAGTCATGGAAGCATTAGTCTAAAATCAAAGAATGTAAATGTATTGTGTTGGCCAGTGTCTGTTTTAAGAATATTATCTGTTTGGCAAACAGGCTCATATTATGTGAATAAACCCCTAACGTTCACAGTGTTTTCTGTACATCCAATGGGACGATTGTCTTAGCTGTGCCTACCATAGAAATGAGGACAGTAGAAGATTGAAGATTATTAATCAGGAAGATCAGCTATGAGTTTTCCAATGTTTAGTTGAGATGTTAAATGTTTTACGTTGCTTTTTTCTTTCGGTGCAAGTATCACCTTGGCTTCCAACATGATTTCAAAATGGTTGTTGACAACAAAAATATATAGCTCAGCTGGTACCATTACATAAAGCACAGACACCGCATCCTGTCATTGTTTCCTGGATACCCCCTTGTCAAACAGGAAGACGTATCAGATTAATATGAGAATAAATGGAAAAAATGCTTTGTTTCTCTTTAGGCTCCGGGGACAGCTTTTAAGGTTGTCGGGAATGCATCAGCAGACTCTCAAGGAACTGAACTGTTGCTCCTAAATTTCGTAGTCACATCATCCATATTGGATATGTCTATCATACATCGTCATTTTCATACCCCCTGCGTCTGAGAACTATGTAGCATAATGGAGAAGCAGAAGTACAGATGCTCAAATGTCTTTAATTATACCCAGATGCAGGAAATGTCTATAATACAGCTGACTTGAAATATATGAAATTTTAGGGTCCAGTATAAACATCCACTCTAGCCCCCTGACACTTCCCCCTCCCTTTTATCCTCCTGGTTTTTTTTAACCCCTGCTAAAATAGGCAAAATAAGCAAATACGTTTAATTCTCTTGTGTTATGATTTTAATGATTGTGTAGATTATGAGTGCTTAAATGTGGACTTCCCCATCCTTGCAGAGGCCCCTTATCCTTTTCTCTTCTCTTATCCCCTTATCCCACATAGGGCTGTCCCAAATTTGTTCTTTGATAAGAAAACACAAGGATTAATGAATAGGACCCGTGTAGGAAATTCTATGCTAGAAACATTATCTTAAATGACTACTGGATGTATAGTATGGAATATCTCATAAAAATTATTACATAAAAATATGCACGAAAGAAGCCAAAAAGAAAGGAAATATAGAAAGTAAAAGGGGGGGGGGTCCTCAATGACAGAAGCAGGGCAGCCACCTCTGCCCAATGCTTGGCAATGGATGTAAGTGATGTACATGGGCAGTAAAAAAAGGGGCATTCATAGTCTTGTGGTGATTCTTTCAATGGGACTTCTAATTCATTCGTAATTAAGTGGAAAATAACACCACCATACAGGGAGCATGGCACTCGTACATTTGAACCCTCTCTAGCTTCTATAAGTGGTAGCAGTGGGAAACAACTACTTTTTTAATTAACTATTTTTTAAAGAATTATGTATATGACTGTAAGTCTCAAAACCATATTGAATATGTGCCAAGTTCTCAATATTTAAAAATGAATTTATATAAGAGACAAACAGCTGTTAAAAGTATGTCTTATGAATCGGTTATTATATGTGTGATCCACCTAATTTAATGAATCCCGCTGCAGAAAGATGGAAGGCTTCTGTACTAGAGTGGAAGTATTTTAGGAATGAGAAAGAATGTCTGTGTGGGCTGTTTGACATTTCCGAGTATGATATTGAGCAGATGTGATTGGTTCTTGAATGGGGGGTCACAGTGTTTACTGGGTACATTTTATGAGCTAGATAAGGGTCATATCAAGCCCTTAAAGATCTGTGTAATGATAAGTTATGCAGATAATCAAGTGATTGGGACACGAAGCAATCTTTCCCAAATTCTAGTATGATTTAGAAAAAAGGAACAGCAAAGTTCTGCCCCAAAGGCCAGGTTATAAATCATTATAGCTATTTAAAATTCCTCATGCTTCCGGCAGTGAAAAGGCGAGAACATCAACATTTGTAACATATTTTATAAAAAAATTAAAAAACAACAAATAGCTGCTATAGCTATGCGAGCTTTACTAAAATCTAACAAAAACTGATTGTTAAATCCGTCACTGGCTTAGCTGTTTAAAAGAAATAGGCAGCGTAGCATTCATATGGAGATACATCAGCCATAAACTGATTTGAAAGCATGAGAATGCTACAGATTTAAACCAAAAGGCCCAGGTGTTAGCACTCTTATGAAACTTCGGGGTATATTCATTAAATGGTGTGAAGGAGCATTACAATTTCAGCTCACAATGCACTATAGTCATCCCAGCATCTTTTGGAGGAAGAGTTGAGTTAACCCTGTATAATTCTTCAATTTGTGGTACTATTTATGTAAAAAACTGAGTAGTTTGGATGTATGCAGTGTCCGCAACATAGCAACAGTATATATTTATGACAGGATTACAGCTTAACTTATTTTTAATATATTTGTTTATACAGTTTATTTTCATTTAAATAATTTGTTAAAATATAATGTTTTAATAATAATGTAATTTTACTTAATAGCATCATTATTATTACCATTATTATATATTGTTTTATATAGTGCCATCATATTGCGTAGCGCTGTACAATTGGTACAAACACCAGTCCCCAATGGCCACAGATGCTATAAACTTTCAGGATAATACCTGGCACTATTCTGAGTTATACACAATGGGGATTACATATAAAGTGCAGTTCTAGCACTACTATACTGCAAGCACATGCATTGGGCCTCGAGACAGAGGTAGAGTTTGTTACAGCAGGATTTGGGGCCGCAATTAAGGTGTCAGCGCTATCTCCAAAACATCGCCCTCCCCCCTCAGCATCCCGATTCACTGGGGGTAGAAGCTGGGAGATATGAGTTCAGCTGGGTCACTTAACGTGATGTCACATAACCCAATGGGCTCTAGCAACTCAATGGTACCCTTGTGTTTGACGATGGGGTTTGGCACCCCTGCTGTAGCCACCTTGTCCAGTGTCCCTTCAGGTGCCACTAATGTAAGTGAATAAAATAAATTTGAGGGCACCAAACAGGCTTCAAAAAGCAACCATGGGCAGGAATAAATGGAAAATGATGGTGGTAGCTTAGTTTATGACACTCTGCTGTGCATAATTCAGGAAATCCTTGTAGAATGAAGTAATGCCAATGGTCTTACTTTGAGAACCATAGCTAATATACATTTTGTCTGTTCAGCTGCTCTGCTAATTTATATAGAAATACCAAGTTATATCCATGAGCTGAAGGCTTGGAATGTGTAAGATCCATGCCATGGTTTTTCATCTTATCTTGGTTTTACAGAATAGATGAAATCATCATAATTGACTTTTTTTTTGAAACAACTACCAGTTTATTTAAATGTACTAGTTTTACAAAAAAAAGAATATCTTGTGCATACTGGTTACAAGAAGTGAAGATGAAAACCACAAATATGGTCTCCATTAAATATAAATGTCATAAATTGTCACAGCTTTCTACTGGGCGATTTGTAAACATGTTAATAATAATAACAAGAATAAGAATACTAACAACAGTTGTTATGTAAAGTTTTGGTGTCACTGTTCTGTGAGGCTTATGTCATAGAGCTGCTTAAAAACAACAATTTACCTAATCATCTCAGTACTATTTGTAATAAGCTTTTGGTTGAACAAAAAAACAGAGAAATAAGTTAATAATTACTGTAGCTGACTTGACAGGCTGAGTTGTTCCAGTTAATTAATCAACTGTGATGTTAAAATGTTAAATAGAGGCCTGTTTTGGCCATATGTATTTTATGTCATGTGAGCGGGCCACCCAGGAGGACGGTTCAAGGAGACACAGAGCAATTGACTGAACTTATTACATTGGAAGTAACATTGAAAGTAAACAATTTAAGTGTCAACTGATTATAAAAGATGTAAGGACCCACATGGGTAACTAAGGTCTCTCAGATAAAATGAACACTTGGGAGAATGCAAAGTCACAGAAAGATACAACAGTTTGGCAATTTGTAAGAATTGCACGAAAATCTAGTATGTAATTTGAAAGCTTCTTGCACAACTGAATTAAACTCCACCCTTAGCAGGGGCAGATCTAGAGCCTGAACTTGGGAGGGGCACTCACACTAAAACACATCCTGACAAACACACATACAGCTAGACACACACGCTAACACATGCACGCACGCACACACACACTCAACACTAACACACGCACACAGTCAAACGCATATTAACATACCCAGACACGCACACACTAACATACCCAAAGACACATGTTTGTAAACTAAAATACTCCAACACACACTTTCACATGCCCAGACACACACATACTAACATATCAAGACACACGCCCAAAGACACATGTTAGCACACTTACATGCCCACACATATTTTCAGTAAGAAACTCAAATCCCAAAACAAAGCCAGAATTCAACTAATACTATTCAAAAACACCATTATTATTAAGTACCCCAAGTTTGGCAAGGCCTATCTAATTTTACATGTCTGTATTGTTTGCCAAGGAGCTGAATCTGTGGGATTGCACTGCATTTTAACCTCAATGAAACCCACAAGCATTCTTTGGACACTATTAATGAGGCACCTGTGTGTCAAGATTGGCCGCTTAACCCTTAGGTTTGGTCACTTAGCCTGTGAAGCTTCCGTGATGCAGCTCACCCAGCTAGCTGCCTAGCTACTCCCGCTGGGTCATGCAATGCAGCGTTATGTGTCCATGCTCAACCCCTCACCTCTTGGAAATCAGGGAGAAAAAGGGATAAGTCAGAGTCTCAGACTTACCTCCTTATCCCTATTCCCTAAAATCCTATCATTCATGCCTAGTTTTGTCACAATGGATTCTGTATGTATTTCTTTCTGGGGCAAGAGGCACAGATGCTCAGCAGCAAAGGACCTGCACACCTTTTTTTTGCCTCCTTCCACTTCCAGAAACAGATATGATGCCCATGTCAAACGAGACCTCCAATATTTTTTCCCAGACGCCAAGACCCCTAGTTACATGTTTTCCTTGTTTTACTGTTAACCCATAATATATTCGTAAAACCAGAAAATGAAGATGATACAACAAAACCTATAGATTATTAATCCTTGTCCCTAATAACAGGGAAGTTGTTCTTGTTCCAGCATCTGTTTACGTAATACTTAATATTGGAGACTATTGTGCTGGCATCATGTTTGCAAAAACAGTAGTACTGCGTTTTTTGTTGTAAACCTCACATCAGTAGTTGCTATGTGAAATGATATTACTTTCCGTGCACGCAGATGCTCTACTCTTTAATTAAATGAGTACTCTGTTTCTTCTCCGCTTCATGACTTGTTTGAGTCAAACATTCTTTTCATTGCTCTGTTCATATTCTCACAAGCTGCTACTGATTTGTGGATTTACATGGGTATTAAATCAACAGAATGCAGACTGCAAAGTTTTTTTTTTCTCCTTCTGCGGAGTACTGAGAGGGCAAAGTAGCGTGTAATAGGGTGTTCAGACAAAAAGTCATATGGTTCCACCTGTGGGTTGATCCCTAATTTGACATTTTGTTTACACATTACATCAAGGACAGGCAACTATGGAATTCTAGCACGGCACTACTGCCACCATGCAAATGCTAGCGAAGGGTGAGGACATAGACCTTGAAATGACCAAAGTCAGGCATGTTTGATTAAGTTATACTGTAGGTGGGGTCAGGTGCAGAGCTCTAGGACTGGCCATCTGGGATACTGGACAAATGCAAGTGGACCGTTGGCCAACAGTGCTCCATATTCACCTGATCTGCAACTCCAGTGCTGGAGTGGATATGCCTTGTAGCCTTCTGCATGAACATAAAAATGTATTGTGCATATCCAACCGGCAGCCACACATACATCATTATGAGGCCGCTGGCCTTAAAGTGTTAGGGCCATGAACTTTAACAAAAATATTAGCATTTAGTAGAAGTTTTATTTCAATGAAATAAACAATGAAATGTGGTGTTATATAGGCAATGTTATAAAGTCATCTATATCTATATATATAATACTAGTAGTCATGATGTATTACATTATAGCAGCCAACAGTTCTGTTTTGTCTGTTTATTCACTGGGGGAAGAAGATTTGGGGAAAATTGCAACTATTTAATTAGTTTAATTTCAGAGATATAGTATTATTATTATGATGATTATTATTATAATTATTATTATTGTAAAGTTCACATTTTCATCCTCTGGGAAGAAAATATGCAGCATGCAGTGATATTTTAACTTTTTCACATCTGCAGTGTCTGAGTCATCCATCATAGACTCCTTATTTTGAGAATCTATCTTCCTGCCTACTGGAGCTATGTTTCCAAATTTCATCAGGGAAAACTTTTTGGATGAAAGAATGTTCTCACAAATATCAAAAACAGGACAGATGCTGTAAAGCTCTTGGAGCTCTCACCGCCTGTTGACACGAAACATCTGTTTGGGAATGCCTGAGAACACTCCTACACACTACTAGAAAACAATTGGTCTGCCAGTGACTTTCTTGTTATTAAATTGATTCTCTCAATTTTATACCCGCAGAATCAAAGTAAGCCAGAGTCATTGAGAAATACTATTTAAAGAAAACAATTGAATGTCCATCAAATTTGCTGGGTTGCAGCAAATTTGTTTTTTTTATATATACATATATATATATCTTATATATTCCTGCTCTATACACTAAATAATATAAATAATAAAATAATAATGTACAATGCGTTTGTATTAAAAGCCATGTGTACACAATGGAGGAAGATATCATAACTTTCTGTTCTCTGGATCTTCATGATTGCTCCTTCACATAAAGGTATTGGTGGTATTTATTAAGTTGCAGTCTTTGTAAGGATGGGGAGAGGACATGAAGTTGATTAAGTTATGTAATGCTAGTTTGGGCACATACAGTCAGCCATCTCAGCTTACCTACCTTTAGTATTGTTTTTGTATTTACATTCAAACTTTAAAAAAAAAGGTAAAAGTAAACATGTATACTGACAGTTGATTTTAATATATATGATGGGATATGTAAAGTGGGCGTTGCAGTTAAATTAGTAATAACATGCCACTATCGTATGGGGATATCTGTTATGTTTATTAGGATGCACAATATGGAAATTGTCCCTATTACTCCAATCACAGTGAAATTGAAGCTGTAACAGGTATATTTTCTATTTTTCTGATTAAACCCCCAGGGGCTCAAATGTCATTATTCTCAGCCAGTTAAATGGTTTTACTGACTTCTATTGCTCTTCTTTCCTCCACTTTTGCTCTTATCTTCTTTTGCTCCTTCTTCTTTCCCATATCTTTATTCTTCTTTCTTTTTCTCCATTTTCTCTGCCCCACATGCCACCTTCTGCCCATCCTCCAATTTACCTGATTTCCTTTCTCTCCCTTCTTTCTCCTCTCTCCTATTTCCTTCTCCTCTATCCTTTCTCTCTCCTCTCATTTTGCTCTTTTCTCTCCTCTCTTCCTCTTTTCGTTTCACTCTTTCCTCCTCCCCTCCTCTCTCTTCCATCATCACCTATTCTTTATTCTTTCTCTTTCCTCTTCACTCTCTTTCCTTTTTTTTCTTCTTCTTCTTATTTTCTATTCTCGTTTTGTCTGTATTCCCTCCATTGTCTCTTATGGCTTCTTTCTTTCTCTTTAATCTCTGTCACACTGTTGAGACCTGCTACCACCAGCCAGACAGCATCTTGCTGGTATGAGGTCTCTATGCAGCATACACCCGTCAGGAAGGGAGTGAAGGAGGCACCCCTAATAGGGCGCAGCAGGGGGCGTGCAGCAGGGGGTGTGTCTGTGATGCACCCTAGTGTGCTCCTGCAATTCCTTATTGATCGTTCCTAAAGTTTTGATTTTGATTCCTGGCTGCTCTGACTACCTTCTTTCTTGAGATTTTGTACCTTGTTGACCTGATCTGTGATCCTGACTACCCCCTGTTTGTATTGACATTGGCATTGTCTGACTACCTGTTTAGTGTACCAAACCCAGCTTTGGTTTACTAGCTGTCCCTGTCCGCCTGTCCCCTGTCTTGATGCTCCATCCTTTGCTAGATATTTCAGGGCAAAGAACTCCTGCGGTAAGCGCTCCTGGGTCATGTCAAGACACTCTCTTTTTCTCCTCTCCCGCCTTTCCTCTTTTTCTCTTCTTTATCTTTATCCTCTCTCTCGTATCTTCTATTTCCTCTTTCTTGTCTTTTCTCTTCTCATTTTCTATTAAACCAAACATTTTACCTGTTGTCAGTGAAACCACATTCATGGCCACACCTCTGAATGCACCCATGGCGCACATTTTCAAAGACAGTCCAGGAAATAGCTTGACAAAATCTCATTGCAGAATGCAGTAAACGGGGCACTTCCGCTGTTACATAGAATTAGAGATAGCTTGGCTGTAATTTATCCATTACAAAACGCCTGATTCAAGACTAATGCAAGCCTCCCTTATTCACATTATCTGAAAGTTGTATCGTCTTTTAGTAAATCAGCGATGTCCTAGCCTGCATAAAGGCATTTTTCCTATTTTATATTTTGAAACAAGAATCTTTCAAAGCTAACCACAGCATTTTTTCCTGTTAGCTAGGTTTTTAACTTGACAACCTTGTTTAACCTTGGGTATTGATATCCACATCTGCCTAGCAAGTTTGCGGTATCTGTTGAGAGCCTAATCTTATCTAAAGTGGTTTATTTTTTACCTGCCTATTTACAGAAAGGGTCACACAGGGCTATAATGGGATTATGTAGACTCGTGTCAAAGATGGTTTGTAGCCAATTATACTTTGTTGTCAAAACCAGTGGTCCCTCTTAGCCTAAATTGTGTGTTATCCTTCCTGTCAAAGTCAGCTATCACATAAACAGAGCAAAACTGTGGGTTTCTAGCACATTGGGTCAGATTGACAACAATAATATGCTCTGAATAGTCCACGTCTGATAAAAAAGTTACCATTTTGCTAATAAAAAATCCAACTTTCTATAATTGGTCAACACACAAAAGAACAGTAGTTAACTACAGTGACGTTGTCCATTCAAGATTTTACATGATAAGCTAATATTTTTTTCTGCATATTTTTTTTTCATCCAGAACAATACTGTACATGAGAGTCATTTATATAGAGGTTTACATGTAAAGGCTGGCTTACTGGTGCGAGTATGTTCTGGTTATTAGGTAATTGTCTACGGCACACAATTCTCTAATCATTGACTCTCCCTATTTAGTGCATATATTAATGAGAACAAAGTAAATATATAACTTAAATTCTTTTCGCAAAATTTAAAATGCAGACTCACGACTTGGAATAAAAGGCTACTATTTTTTTTCTCAAAAACTTTAAAGAAAGCATGTGCATTTAAACCAGCTGTTTCACCTATCCTGTGATTTCAACACTTTCATTAACTAAATGTAGTATTCAAAACATGGTTATTAGTCGCTAGAAACTAAAAAAACTTGAAAGCTTGTGTATTTGTTATTAAGAAAGAATACAGTAACAGTTAGTTATTGAACCCGATAGAGAATGCAACTAATGTTTTGTCTAAGCGAAACCAGTAAGTACTGTAAGACTGTGTGAATATACACCCGTATAAGAGCATACCTCCCAAGTGTCCTGCTTCAACAGGGTACACTCATGATTTCAAGACACTGCTCCGCAAAACTGCTTCGCTGTCCCGGATTCGTGAGCAATAGTGATCATAGGGTGTTAAGGAGATTAGGGTTTCTCCCCTGTCTGCCCACAGAGCTGTGAAATCAATGTGAAATCAATGTAGGTTCATGTTTTTGCTCCTACGTTACTACCTTACGACATATTGAAGTAGGGCACTGCAATATGATGTCATATCCCGGAGTTGAGCTTCAATACATCACAGGGTGGCTAGAAAATGAAGGTAGGGCAATGGCCCTGTTGCTGGCACTGCTCATAACCTCGCCTTTAACCATGCACCATGCACCTCCATTCACCTCTAGCCATGCCCCCCCATTCACCTCAAACCATGCCCCCCCATGTTCAGCTTTGGATACCTAAAATGTTTTGGGGTACATCAGAACAGTGCTGTCTGGGCTAATGGGAAATGATGGATAAAAGTATATCCCAGAGTGAAAAGAACATAAAAGTTCAAGTGAAAAGGAAACATTTTAAATGTTTTATGAAAATTAAGAACATATCATCCATACTGGGCACATACTTAATTATGAGGAGTAGAAAGTATGTTATCGCCATTCTGGACACTCATATACTCAGTTGTATTAATTAATGTCACTTTATTTTCAGATGACATGTCCATATTAACCAGTGGCAAATCCAGCCTTTCTTTCGAGATATATATTTACTTGGAATTTGGAATTTTATATATATATATATATATTTTTTTTTTTCTTGTTAAGCTTTCATATCAGCTGTATTATTCTATTTTATCTGCTGGAAAAAAATAACAAACATGCTGCTTTGATAATAGAGAGCTGTGTTCCGTGTTTTGAATGACCATTTCCTCTCCGAAAAACATAGTTTGATAACTGTGTCATTTCCTCAAACCAGGTTGTAGCTCAAGGATATACTGAACAATGTTAGCCCTAGCAGTTGACATCAGTTTCAATACTCATTGTTCTTTTGAGCCGTGTTTACTGAAAGTACACATGATGGAAGTTAAAATTTTAAATAATTTACATGAAAAGCATAGGCAACTGGCACTGGCTATCTGCTGTGTATGTATAGATCCCATGCTGCACATTTACTTGCAATTCTGAGTATAATGGGAGTGTACAGAAGCTGGGATACATTCCCCAGTCTATTCTAACCCATTTAACTTTAGTTAAATGTTTGATATAGCTGATTCCTACTAAGCCACGCAAGATCCAGTCAATTATTTTAAATGCGGTGTGGTATATTGGTTTGCTAAAGAATAATTCAATTAAAACAGATATTATCACTATACCGAGGTGCTCATTTTATTGGGAACTCATTTGGCCTAGCAGGACTACAGCAATTATAGGCTGATTCACAGCGCCACCTGCTGGTAGGGAATATTAGAATCATAAGACTTTGCAGTGTCAGAATAATTAAATTATTCTACTTTAACCTTAATCATGGGGTTCTGTAATTCCCGTGTATATTACATTGAAATACGGTTCATTTTAAGTTCTGTTTCTCTCTATGAGTCTTTATAGATTGCTGAATGTCTAGGCATCCATTTCCAGCAGCAAGTACCTGATGTGATAATCTGGTGAGCTGAAGGCACACCAACTCTGCTACATTTCCTAACCAAACATTTATACATGTCTGACAAACATCAGAAGACGCAGGTTTACAATCTTAAATCTCATTTGTGTACCCATGCTGTATTCATTTTGTTGCAGGGTGCTCCAGGAGCTCTTGGAGGACAGGGTCCATCTGGTCCACCAGGAATATCAGGTCTACCAGGATTAGAAGGTCGTAAAGGAGACAAAGGTGATCGAGGCTATCATGGAGGGGCTGGACCAACTGGAGATGCGGTAATGCTTCTTGGCCCTTCCTGAGATATGTCTATGGAATGTATTAATGGGAGTCTTTCTTAAACAATAATTTATTTTTTTGTAGGGCCAAAGGGGTGTCCCAGGATTTCCTGGAGCTGATGGTGTACCTGTAAGTAAATTAAAATGCTGTTATCTATCAAGCATTAAAAAGACATGTTGCAATTTAATACTTTCAGCGCTAACCACCAACAGTAAAATCTTGAGTGTAATATGAATATTAAATTTAGAACACTTTGAACTCATGCTCATATAACCTACATGCTTGACACAATCCAGTGAATGTCATTTTTTTGTTTTGACATGTTTAATATGTTTAGTGTTTTTAAAATATGGAAGGATTGTGGTTATTTTTGTTATTTTATACCTGTGTTTATACTCGGTTGGTTGCATATAGAGTCCTAATTGTGGATGTCATATGAGAGTGGAACCAAACTCATCTCCTGGGAACAATTAGCAAACTTTCATTAAAAGAAAACAAAAATCATACTGTGGGCAAAGTCAATTCATGAGTCATTTGGGAAAGCGTTCAATATGGGCATCTTCATTTCATAATATGCATGATAATTTCCCAAATAGAATGGGTTTCAAGTACACTGGAAACTTGGCATTTCCAGGCCTAGAGGGCTACATTCAGCCAAATTACTACACATGTGTATATATATATATATATACAAATAATTACATTTTGGAAATAAATTATTGGAAGTTCTGTTAATAGAAAAACTTTGATTTGGTCTCTGAATGTCTCTCTCCTCCCAATGGACAGGGTCACACAGGACAGGGTGGTCCCAGGGGAAAGCCAGGACATGATGGCTGCAACGGGACAAAAGGTGATGCTGGTGGGGAAGGAGGATTTGGCCCCAGAGGTCCACCTGGTGTCTCTGTAAGTATACATATATTACATATGGAATGTAACTGTAGGGAAACAAGATTAACAGATAATTTCAGATTATGGAAATCTAGTAATGTCTCCACTGCATTCTCTGATATGGCATCCTCTCATGGTTAGCTCCTCTTAGCATCTTAATGAACCCAGGCTGTTTTAAATAGTTGACAGGGAATTTGTGTATAAAAAAAGTTTTAAAGAGTTTTAAAGGTTGTCATATCACCATAGCAACCGGTGCAATATTCCAATCAGCAGGAGTGTCCCATTGGTTTCTATGGTGTTAAGACCACTTTCCAAACCATGCAACAGAATCCCTTTTTTATACATAACCCCCAAAACTAGGTAAATTTGACTCATCCTAATGGTGCTAAGTAACTAATCTTTATTTAGGTTAATTTGAATTAAATATCTATTGTCCTTGTGTGGTGTTATAGCGATCTAGACATTTTCCTTATTCAGGATTTTAGGAAAACTTAATAATAATGGCAAAACTACAAATATATCTATATATAAGATAATATCTTTGTAATATTGGACTTGCAAAATATGGAGAGTAATTGCAAAATTCTGGATTCTGGTATTGGTTGAGCTGTTGGAAAATGAAATAAGATGTTTATTGCATTTCATCTTGGAGCTTGATGGGTTTTCAATGTTAAATATGATTTGTAGTTTACGCCCTGAACACGAACATGTGAAATGTTTTATCTATCTAGCATAAACATTGATGCCACAATATTTTTATGAACAGGGCGGACTGGGTGTCAAAGGTGCAAAAGGGGAACCTTTTTATATATCTTCGGATATGAGAAACAAACTCAGGGTAAGTGCTTCATTAGCTAAGTGACAATAAGTAGTTTACCAGCTGCTCATATCACGTTGCATCACATTTAATGTCTTCTTATAATTCTGTCAATTATATATGTATTTATCATCCAGGTTCTGGATGCTAAACCATACCAGAAACTCTGTGCTTAAAATAACGCTGGATATACTTTCTGGGGTTATATGTAGCAAATGTTAAATTTTTAAAGATTATTAGTATATTGTAGTTAAGTAAATATACTTATGTAGTTATGCACCTACTGTTCTGTTGTATATTTAATACTTTACCCCAGTTATTCTAACATATTATGTTTATTTGCTTCCCGCGGCAACAAAAAATAATGATTCTTACAAACTATTTTTGTGAGTTTCAAAATTCACTGCCTCTAACCAAAAATATTATTGTATTTGAAAAATGGGCGTTTTTGTTAACATAAGTTTCCGAATTGGTTATGGCATACTCATTTTTCCTATGTTTATTATTGTTATGATTTCAAAAAGGGTGTTGGTGCACTAAGAAGGCAAGTCCTGGCATAACCCTGTGTTATATTTGTCCTTTTAGGGTGATCCAGGTCAAGCAGGATTGACTGGACCTGCAGTAAGTATCCCCTTGTATCTGTGTGTAATTAATTATACCACATGTAATCATTCATTTAATCATTTAATTTCATTAAATCACACAAAAGTTTACATAATTTGGTGATATTCACAGGGTCCTACAGGTCTTCCTGGTGTGGTGGGATTCATAGGCCCGGTTGGGACTCCTGGATTACCGGTATGTGTATCTTCTTTTGTCGAGATATATGGTGTTATTATTAACATTATTATTATTAACAAGTTTATAAACATTAAAACATGTCATTTTTTACTACGGTGAAAATTCTAATCGTCCGCTGCGTTATCATGTGTATGTAAAGATTAATTTGCTTATTCTACACATACTATTTCACATTCACCAGGACATGGGAGGACATAATGGTGGTCTGTGTGATTGAATGTTGTTAATATTGGTCAAATGCGTATCTATTAAGGCAGTGAGAAATACGCCAATTTTTAGGGGTAACCACGATACTGTATGTTCTGGTTTAAATAAATAAACAAACTTGTAGCCCCCCCAGTGGTGGCCGCCATTACCATGTTGACACATGGAATAATCATGTCACAATGTGCCAAGCAATTTGTGCATATGAATAATAGATAATAAAATTGTTGCCAATACTGGGCACCAATACACAAGGGGTGATGAAGAAAATGAAAATGACCATAAAACCCTGCAAACAATAATGTAATACTAAACTCACAAGTAGGTATTATATCAAGTGAATGAACCATCAAATGCTTTTAATTGGAAGAGCAAATTCTAAAATGTTATATTTATGCCAATACTATGTAAGCAAAAAAGGCCAAATGTCCATAACTGAGCTGCGGGCACAAATATTTAAAGCAAACAAAAAAAAAATAACACAAACAAGTTCAAAGTATGGCAAATTTGACCATTTGTGTCCAAGTAAAATCCTGAAATCATTGGCTGTAATAATATTCTCATAGGGTTTGGTTGTTGTGTGGAAAGAGACATTATCTGGAATATTAAAAAAAAGGGAAGGCTGTAAATACCAGTGTTGAGGCTGCCACAGAGCCACATATTACAGTGACTCTTAATTTGCCCATCTCAACACCTCCTCAAGCTACTACAGTCAGGACCACCAAGATTCATTATAATTCATCACCCATCAGATTCTAGGCTGAGCTAAATATAATATATATATATATATATATATATATATATATATATATCTCCAGATTCAAATAAGGAGCCTTGTCTCTAGTTATAGATGCTACTCTATATATTAAACTTTAGTAACTGAAACAAACTTATTTTTACATTCTGTTTTGTATAGGGGCAACCTGGACCCCCAGGGCTTCAGGGACCACAGGTAAGTTGAACCTGTTTACACATCTCTCATCTTGTAACATTTGTTTTGGAATTGTGAGTCCGAGCCTAGTTTTCAAGCCAACATTCAGTTGTATAATCTTCTGTATTTCTAGTACTCTCTGGTTATTTTAGTGCTTGTTAACGATTGTTAGTGGCTAGTAGGTCAGGTGTACTGATTGCATTATTGATCTCAACTTCAAGCCCAACAGCCCCCCATGTTTTGCACAATACTGTTTGGTGTTCTCTGATCCCATTGATTGATTTTATTTTCATCCATGAGAAGTCACAAATACTTGACCTCTTCTCCATCTGCTCCAATAGAATGGTTTGAGAAAGGAGCATCTGCAGTACACCATTCTCAGATAATTAACCCCTTAAGGACAACTGTCTGTCCTTAAACCCATTAAAGACAATGCATTGTGAAGGGGTTAAATATCTGGTGTTAAAGAAATGATCATAAATTTCAGGGGGCAATCTGCTCACCATTTATCACTGCAAAGTCAAGCATTAACCAGAACTTTTTTTAAAGTGGAGATAAAGCATTTCCATTAATATACGTAATAACATGAATGAAGTAGCGTCCAGTTTCGGTCCCCCCCCCCCACCTTCTAAATAAAACAAGAGACAATTCTTTATTTCAAAAACTTTATTAATTGTCAACTATGGATTTTATTTGTCCGCGGTGCGGACCGCATATAACACAGCACCGCGACACTCAACCTTTATTAAATGTTTACAACATTGATAACTTTATAACCGTTTATTAGCCAAACATATTTTGGCCCAGTATATAAACATTTCACCGTCAAAATAACAACCACAATGATAACCAATCATAACCATGAAGTAACCTGCTGGTATGGGCGTATCCACCTGTATCCCTGCTGGAACTGCCGGCGTCCCCCAGCGCGGCAGTCACACGACCATACGATTCACAGGGGCAGCTGCCCCTGGAGTGTTCTGCACTTATACCTCTGTGCACCACAAGTAACCATACCTAGATGGTTAACTCCTGCACCGTACCAGCGTAAAAACCTGAGCCCCCGGCTAACGCAAAAATCAGGGAGGGATGGGCGGGAAAATATTTTTTAAAATGCTGACCCTATAGCATAAACCCCCCCTTTATATACCCCCTCAGGGAGGGCAATTACCCCCTCCCGTCTGGTCTTGCACGTGCCTGAAAGGCTTAACACTTTAGGTGCTAAAATTTTGCCTAGTCATGCCTTAACCCTTAACACTAGGCTTTCCACGGGGTACCTCGTCCGGCACTTCATTCATGGGGCCCCTCCGTCCAATTCTTTCCCTACGGGGCTGTTCTTACGTTATGTTTTATATTCAGAGCCATAGAATGCAAGTGCAATGGAAGGGGTTCCCAAAGCCTCTTTGTGCACACATGAGGCCTTTCAAACTGAGAATAATTACATTTACTAACAATGACTTGTACAATTATTTGCTGCCAGGCATATGGAAGATGTTACAATATCACTGATTTACATACAAAATCGACAACCTTCTATTTATCTGTACCGTGTATGACAATGCATGAGCGAGTGCAGATTTCGCTTATGTGCAGTGACACTTTCACTTCTTCTTTTCTTAATGGGAATTATATTGTGGGTGTTAAGTATCATTGAGGTCACATGCTAGCCATAATAAAATCCTCAGTGTTCAAAGGATGACATATTTCTTGTAAGTTCTGTAACAGCGAGTCTTTGATGAGTGTGACCAATGGGGTACGACATGACCTCTCGTTGTGTCATGTGCGATCATTACTGCAGCTCAGAATTTGTGTAGGTTACTTTTGAATGGTAAGATACATTGAAAAGAGACAAATTCCTACTGCTTCTTGGATGAGTAGAATAAAAATAAAATAAAACCTATTAACATTAGTTATATTGTGTAGTAATATTCTCTGAACCTTTAATAAACCATTGGCACACAGAATATAACCTTTGCATTAGATGATTCAGCCTCTCTTTCTAATGTCTTCTAACTTAAGATACGTTCTTTGCTTTCCTATAGGGTAACAAGGGCATCGGTTATATTGGAGAAAAGGGAGAACAGGTAATGATTTATTTTTTCCCACGAATCATGCAGCTGAGCAGAATTTGACTGTTGTTGACCATCTCAACATATGCATTGCTTCCTGGCTCCTAAACAAAAATCATATTCCTTTTATTTTCTTCCTGGTTTAATTCTGGCTACAAACATTCTTCTAGCTCTGAGTAATGTAATAATGTATTATTTTTAGAATAATTACTTTAAAACCTTGCGGTTATTGCTCCTAACAGTGCTCTATTGTGTTGTTACTATACTTGTTCATAACCATGGAAACGTATATAAATACAGTATGTAAGCAATAAAGGACATTTTGGATAGTGACAAAAGACAAATGTATTGTTCTTTATGCAAATCTGTAACAGTTATGCCGTCATATGTATTTGTTTACAGGAGGTGATTAACCCCTTAAGGACAATGGGCGGTCCCTAAACCCATTGAAAACAATGCATTTTGAGCCCGTACATGTACAGGCTTTGTCATTAAGGGGTTAAAGATCATACAGCGTTAAAACTTACATGCCAAGTATTGATTAGCACGCATAAAGATCATTTCTATAAAGGAAAAGTTCCACCGTTTCAATTATTGTTGTTAATATAGTTTGCAGTTTGATCTTAATTTAAACGGACCTTAATTAAGTCATATTTTACAGGGGGACGTTGGAAATCCAGGACCACCGGGTCCCCCATATGAGGCAAGAAAGCCAACAGATGTATTCTTCCCTGAAAAGGGTCAAGTAAGTGTTTTTTTCATTCAAAAACAAGAAGGATTTTATGGTTAAAGGGTATACATTTTGTAACTTTACACATTTTGAACTAGTAAGGCATGTACGATTAAAATATAAAAAATTGAAAAGAAATTGAGAAAAAAAAAACTGATTTTTGGAAATAATGGAAGGAAGAGAGGGATAAAAAACAGTTTACAGTGTAAACAGAATAAGGGAATGTGAATTTTTAGTAGAAGTTTTTATATTTATCTTATTATTTTTAACTGTAGTATTTTAACTAATGTACATGCTGGTTTCGTGTTACTTAAATATAGTTAAATGGTATCTTTTTTATTATAGATTGCCAAGGGTGAACCAGGAGAACAAGGAGAACGTGGAGCTAAAGTAAGTTAATAGTGGTCAAATTCAAGTAAAATATACTGAACTGTAAAGAAATCACATTATGTAAGAGCAAGTTACATAGTAGAACAATGTCCGAATCGGTGGCCATTGGGTATGTATATGAAGTTTATGAAGTTAGGTCCAGGATGTAATGTTATCCGTAATAAATTCAAATGAAACTTGTCCTTGAATAAGATATAAATATTTAGCGTTATATACCATTGCGTTGAGTATGTAAACAAAATCATCTTAATGGTTCCATAATAGTAGTATGCCAAATATGTTACGCTTTTAGATGTTAAATATTTGCAGATTCTTAAAACTAAGGAATTTCATTAGGAGTTCATAATGTATGTGTTTTATTTGTAGGGTGAAACTGCTTACTTTGGTGAAAAGGGAGAAGACGGTGTCATGGGATTTCCAGGGCAAAGGGTAAACACTTAAAAAAGATAGATATTTTATTATTATTATTTATTGTTTTATATAGCGCCATCATATTCAGCAGCACTGTTCAATGGGTAAACAGGACATAACAAGTAGTATTTAACATAACAATTAGACTAATAGAAACAACAGGTAAGGAGGGCCCTGCTCAAACAAGCTTACAGTCTCGAAGGAGTTAGGGTGTATTACACAAGATAAAAGTTCCACTGTTAAGGATGGAGCAGCCACACCAGTATAAATATTGCAGAAGAGCGACTAGGAACGGTAAGCTAAAGGAAAGGTGGGTTCATAGGCGTCCTTAAAGAAGTGGGTCTTGAGGGATTTTTTGAAGGACCAAAGGCAGGGGAAAAGATGGATAGTCTGGGGAGGGGGCTAAAGAGGATATCTTTATTGAGAAACATTGCAAGAGAGCTAGAAATCAGAGGAGAGGACAGACAGAGATCATCAGATGAGCGGAGAGACTGGACAGGAGTGTGTTTAGAGAGTGATGACATGTAAGAAGATGCTGTGAGGGGGTTTGAAACTAAGAGTCAGGATTTTGAAAGGAATCCTGAAGCGCACAGGCAGCCAGTGAAGATCCAGAGCGCAGGGGTGTTAGTAAAGCGATGGGTGAGGAAGATAAGTCTGGCAGCAGTGTTCATGGTGTATTGTAAGGGTGAGACGAGTAAGAGGGAGACCAGCTAAGACAGAGTTACAATAGTCAAGGGGGGAGATAATGAGGACATGGACACGAAACTTAGTGGAATTTTGTGTCAGGAAGGGACGAAGGCAAGCAATATTTTGAAGATGAAGACGGCAGATTTTTGAGACAGACTGGATGATGGCAGTGAGTTAGAGGTCAGAGCCAAGGTTGACACGAAGGGAGTGAGCGTAAGGGGATGGGGGAGATGATTCCATCAATGCCATTGAGAGAGACTGTTGCGGGAATGTTAGTATTGGATTGAGGAAATATGAGTAGTTTGGTTTTGGAGAGATTGAGTCTTAGGAATCGTGGAGACATCCAGTTAGAGACAGAGGCCAGGCAGATATTTGGGTTTGGGACGATATCACAAACATATTTCATTTCAGTAGCAAAGTTGCAACTTTTTATATACCGTATTTGCTCGATTATAAGACGAGGTTTTTTTCAGAGCAAATGCTCTGAAAAATACCCCTCGTCTTATAATCGGGGTCGTCTTCTAATCAGACCTCAAATATAGGTCTGATTAGGAGACTAAGATCCAGATCCCCCGCACCGCTGCAGGGGACCTGGATCCTCCTGTCGTCGCCCCCCCCACACACACACACACTTACCGGTGCTTCCGGAGGTGAAGTTGGCAGCGGGGGTTTGTATGCGTCCGTCGCAAATACCTTCCCCGACTGTCAGAGATCCGAGTTCCAGAGTTCCTGATCTCTGACAGCCGGGGAAGGTATTTGCGACGGACGCATACAAACCCCCGCTGCCAACTCCACCTCCTTCCGGCTGCCGCGGAATGAGACGTCAACCCGCTGCCCCGGCAATACAGCAGGAAATTGGAAGCACCGGTAAGTAAGTAAGTGTGTGTGTGTGTGTGTGTGTGTGTGTAGGGCATTTCTGGAATGCCTTACACCCCTATATGCCACTCTGGCACTTAGGGGGTTAAAAGGCATATTATGGGGCAGAGTGGCATATAGGGAGGTATAAGGCATTTCAGGAGGCAGAGTGGCGTTAAGGGGGCATTTAATAGTGCACTCTGCCTCCTGAAATGCCTTATACCTCCCTATATGCCACTCTGCCCCATAATATGCCTTTTAACCCCCTAAATGCCAGAGTGGCATATAGGGGTATAAGGCTTTTCTGGAGGCAGAGTGCTCTATATAATGCCTTTTAACTCCCTTAATGCCACTCTGCCTCCTGGAATGCCTTATACCTCCCTATATGCCACTCTGCCCCATAATATGCATTTTAACCCCCTAAATGCCAGAATGGGATATAGGGGTATAAGGCATTTCTGGAGGCAGAGTGGCACATAGGGGGTCAAAAGGCATACCATGGGGCACAGTGGCATATAGAGGGTTAAAAGGCATATCATGGGCCACAGTGCCATATTGGTGTGGCAAGCCTGGGGGCAGATGTGCGTAACTGGGGGACAGGTTGGAAAATACAAGAAATAAAAACAAAAAAAAAATATTTTTCTCAATCATAGCTTTTATTAAAAAAAAAAGTTTACATGAATTAACATTTATTGGTAAAACTTTTTTCCTTTAGGGTCGTCTTATATTCAGGCTTTTTCTTTTTTTCCTAAGTTAATATTCAGATTTTGGGGGGTCGTCTTATAATCAGGGTCGTCTTATAATCGAGCAGATACGGTACATTAAATTTCCTTGAACTTGCATCTAGCCAAGGATGTCCTATTTTAACTGAATAGCTGCAAATTGGCATTAGGGTTATTAACATTGAGCACAACATACCACTATGGTTATATTTTATAGCACAAATCAAATATCTGGCTGTACGTTTTCCGTTTTCATACGACAACCATTCCTTGGTTACTAATAATTTGTTTCATTGTCACTGTAGGGACCGTCTGGCAACCCTGGTGTGTCAGGCCCTCCAGGGGGAGATGTAAGTAGTCCTGTGTTCTTCAATTCGCATTAGGGCTGTGAATATATTTAGTTTTGTTTCTGAGAAATAATAGTCGACTTTGAAACCTAATAAATGTTCTGAACATTTACTGTCCTTTATTCCCATGGTCATACAATCAAATTGTAGAGATTTGCTTTTTGCTCATTCTTTTTTTTTTCAGATGATTACAGATATAAATAAATACTCCAAAGAAATGTAATGTTAATATTTTTTAAGTACTGTAATAAACTGTGTATTTGTATATTAATTTAATGTTTACAGGGACGTCCTGGAATTACTGGCTATCCTGGATTACCAGGCAACAAAGGACTTAAGGTAAGTTTACTACCTTGTCTGATACATATAGATACATATGCACACAAACATACAGTACATATATATGGCTAACTCTGAATTTAACTGAAAAAATAACACTCTGGTAGGGAAAATACTCAAACGGTAAAGTTGCCCGTACCTTTTAAAAAATAAAAAAAATATCAGAGGAATACACCATATAATTAATAAAAGACAACAAGAGTTGGCCTATAAAAATATTTTATATACAGAAGAATCAAAAAATCTCCACGTGCACCCTCAAAAATACACTTTTATTTCATGTTGGTATTCATGCCTACATAGTTTGACAATATGAACAATATGGGTTTTTATCAGGCACAAAAATGACTAAAGTGCAGTCAAAGACATCGCTTTATACCCTGCGTCATGATCTAGCAAGGGATTTTCATTGTGTAGTATCTGTTACCCAAGAAGTGCATTGTGACACATGGTACCGGCAGGGCTACATACATGAACAGTGAGCAAAGATGACATAATACTTGTAGACTGAAAATGGCAAATGAAAAACAGTACATTTTATGGAAACATCTTCTAAGTGTACTTAAGATATAATGTCATATATACCTTATCTAGACTCTGAATGTCCTATTGTTAAACAAAAGTGTATAGGAAAAAAATCAAAATATTGTATTTAAATATCAATATAAAATTATGTTTCTGAGCTAACCATGGGTATGCAATCTATGGTATATTGTAGCACCTAGTGTTTGAGGAAAAATACCGTAACTGCCAAGAAAAAAATCGGTATATACATTTGTATAACGTCTTCCCAATATGTCTTCCACACAACAAATTAGACTAAAGACAGGGAATGGCAGGAAACATTTGCTTTTTTGTCACTAACAGGATTTAAGGGGAAAAAACAAAACCTGGAACCAGTAAATGAAGATGAGCTGGTCAATTTGTGTAACCAACTTGCCACAAAAATGAATGATTAAAAGTAGAGCACTCTTACTAATCCAAGCCTAGAGGGAAAGATGGGAAGATGTGGTGTCCAAATGAAATGAAAAGTAAAATAAATGAAAGTTGTCTACCATCTAGAAAGATTAAGTGTTGTGTTTGAGTTCTATTGGGTGAACAGTACCAAGCCTAAACACTCTCCCTTTCTTTTTTGAGTCTTGTGTACAATGAGGTTATTTATACAATGGAACACATAGTAGTCAAAAAGGGGGACAACGTTACCTTTTGGAGGTCTTCCAAAATAACAGAGTGTGGTAACATAGTCACAGCCACCTACTTCCATCTAGAAGCTCCGACAGTTGAATGTGTTATTCTTGAGTTACCACTGTGGATCTGTTCTAATGTTCATAGTAGTTTCGATGCATGCAGAAAATATCATTCAGTAATGCCAGAAGCTGAAGCTGCCACCACTGCGGTATGGAGGTTTATGCTGCAGTATGGGCTTACCAGGGTCTTCTTAACCTCAATTATTCATTTTGAATGTAGGTTTTCCTCCATATTGAATTATACATATATACTATGGGATTAAAAATGTGACAGATGCAATTTAAAATCACTAGCCTTAAACTTAGGAAGCATGGGAAGAAATTGTTAAGTGGCATAAACCCAGTAGTAAAATATCGTGTAAGGATACATCTGTTCTTCCCTCAACATCAACGTTATGTCTGCCCTATAGTGACTCACTTCCACCATACTCATCTTCTGAAGCCGTTTCTTGAGTTTATTGCTCCTTAGGAGAGGTACAGGGATATTTCAAAGGACTTTATGTTTGTGTGGAAAGCCCCTTTTTTTAAGTTCCCGACAATTCCTGAGCTGTTGTGGATAGAAAATTGAAGTAAAAACATTTGATCGTAACCCTTTCATCTATTGCCTTAAGCTACGATATTTCTGTTCAGTACTGGAAACAGACAGATCATATGTTACAAAAGGTATAGACACAGATGTGTATAAAAAAAACCCTAATTGTATTATCAGTCTACCATATTAAAAGGATATTTTTCAAACTTCTCTAGTTTAGTGCTGGATCCATGCGTGTCAAAGCTTACATATAATACACATGAAGTATAAATGTGTAACGATAATCATGTTCTATGTATTAAACAAAATAAAGCAAATCAACACTTATTTGTATAAAGTAATATGCATCAAATAATACCGTACTTACCGTATATTCAGAAAGGTACAGAATGATACAATGTCATCATCCAAAAAATAATTATCCAAGGGATTTCTAAGATCTGACCCCAATGTCTACACAAATAGAGCTGCATAGCTCTGCATAATGTGAGTGGGAATTTGTAAAGAAAGCACAATTACTTTATTAGACACGTGGAAAACGCATTTGTTTTGTATGTTTTTCTTTTTATTATATGTGGAAAACTTTAAGTGGAAGTATTATTTAGCATTTTCTCTTATTAGATATATATATATTATGCTCTATAATGCCATCCTCAAACAAGCAGCCCTAAATGACCATGAGAATGACATAGAACATCGTCCTTTTAATTGCTTACCACACATCTTGGTGATATATATATATATAATATTTTTTGTATGGTGTAGACAATTCTTTACTCCTCTTTTTAATTAGAAAATCTGTACCATTTTCTTATTTTCATTATTACCATACAAAATAATTTTCCTTGTTTCAATATCTTGACTTAGAAGTTCTACTGGGAGTTGTTACGATAAGATTTTGTGGTGAAAGAGCTGGTAAAACTGTATTTTTAACACTTAGGATGTGCATATATATAAGGATTAAAAATAAAGCTTACTGGCTCTTAAGCCACAAAATCTGTTGTAACAACCCCCAGTAGAACTCACTAAGTCCCTAAGTCAGTACTGTGGTTCTGTTTACAGCCAAATATCGCAAGCCATCATGTGAATATAATAAACTGTCTACTCTCGGTAGTTTAGTGCTTGTATTTCTTTTGTATCTGCAGTTCTCCCACCAACAATTTGCTGTTAACTTTACATGCATTCCTTTCTTCTTCCTCTTTGACCTGTTTTTAGGGTAATCATGGAGATAGAGGCCCACCAGGACCAGTAACTTATGCTGAACAACCAAAACCAATAAAAGGTAGAGACTTTTTATGGGGTAGGGCGTTAAATTAACTAACATACAGCTAACATATCAGGAACTTGATTAAACATACTGTATGTCAGTCTTCAAAGCATACTGGACCTGTTCTCCGAAGTGAAATGTTTTACTTAGTTACCGTAACAGTTAAAATAGGACACATTTTGGGAGCATAGGGGCTAGTGTGGTTTTTGTGCACTAATACTTGTGTTTTGGGGTGCATGATGTACATAATGATGTAATACATAATGTGTGTGTATATATATATCTTTCTCAGAATGGTCAGATAATGTAACATAAGGGGTAAATGCAAAGTACTAGATGTATACTATATATATATTTTAACTTTTTTAAAGGTTTTCGGGGGGAAGATGGATTTCCGGGACTCCCTGGCCATAATGGTGATGATGGCGATCAAGGAGAACCTGGTTCTCCGGGCTTGATGGGTTTTCCAAGCCCTTTTCCAGGTATAGTGCATTGTATCTTTCATGTGACTTTTAATCCTGTAATGTTGTCCAGATATCTCTGGTATTAGTATTCTCTCTGTTTACATAGGACCACCTGGCAATCCTGGTCTGAAAGGGGAGAGGGGTCCTAAAGGGTACCAAGGAGAACCAGGCTATCCTGCCTTCCAAGCAGGGCCACCAGGTCTGGATGGGCAGCCTGGACAACAAGGACCTCCTGGCCCCCCTGGTTACCCAGGTTAGTGGTAAATGTTTGCTTTTGCTAAGCAATGAAAAGAGTTCATCTGATGACCTTGCCTCCATGTAATAACATTGAAATATAAATGTCTCTTAAGGATCACTAGACATTAAAAGTCAAGAGCAATATGAAGGTTATGACTTAAAATACAAAGATCTGTACTCTGGACACCTTTTATAGCTACTGTACATGTGAATTGATGTGTGATTGAAAACACGCTTTTTGGTATTGGCCACCATTTCTACAAATTTAAGCAGCCAATGGGAGTTTCCTCGCTGCCCGCGCTGTTAGACTTCCTTTGATCCCCAGTGTGCATATCATAAATCTTTTTCCTATACTGGTAGGTGGACGTATTGGGAGAAAAGGAGGGCCTGGCTGGCCCGGACAAAGTGGACGGAGAGGCTTTCCTGGTATTCAAGGATTCAAGGGATTTAAAGGTGGGCATGTCCTTCTTGAATTGCAAAATGGCTTGTTTCTACATAAAACCCATTGGGTTTTTTTATATATATATTTGACTGAAAAACTAACCACTGGATTGTAAGGCGTTCTTACAAAAATCATGTTCAAGGGTGCTTTTAGGCTCTGTAAATGACTCAATATACGGAATGAATTGGGGATCCAGTGAATTACTCAGTTCGGTAAAGGTGATCTCTTGCACCTTTCAGGTGAACCAGGAGATTGTCGGTGTGGTCTTGACGATGAGGCTTTAAAAGGCCCTGCGGGTGAGCCTGGTCCTGTGGGATTTCCAGGTTTTTCTGGGGTACAAGGAAACAAAGGAGAGCATGGTGACAGAGGAGGTCCTGGGCTACCAGGGGCTCCAGGTATTCAGGTGAGATACTAACAATTTTATCCATATTTTGCCATGACAATATTATCGTATCTGTATTTTTCATAAATAAAAAAGAAAACGTGAACCATATGGTTGAAAATTAGCATTTGTATCACATGATAAGATTATTCAAATAAGGGACAGTCTACAGCACACCAGGTAGCTGTGAGTTCGCTGTAGGTAAGAACCAAATTAAACAACATTGATATTGTTTTTACCTTATTCTAAAACTTTGAGGAGGGATCTTATCAAATAAACAGCCTAGTATGAGCTCCATTTCAAAAGCAGAATGGCTGCTTAGTAGCTCACATTTACTACTGTATATTCTGTTATCATCAACAAATTGTATTATGAAAGCCAACAAAATCATGTAGATTATTTTTAGCTTAATCTTTCTCAAATAAACTGATGAAATGTAAATGCATATATCACATACGTGTGTCCCTGTATCTGCTCACTTTGGCCCAACATGGGTTTCTTCTATGAGTCCAAAGTATAACCATTGATTCCATGTTTTGCTATTTTGTTTCCCTGCTATTCTGATGTTACCTCTTCATTGACAAAGATCTAATTGTAAATTGAACTTGATTAGGGACCAAACGGTGAAGATGGACCTCCTGGATTTGTTGGAGAGAAAGGTGACACGGTGTATGCTACAGAAAAAGGTAAAGGCACATGCTGATTTTTAATTACTACAGTTTGTGTTCAGAGATACAAACTGATTCAACTATTATACTGTTGAACTGTTGGTTCTGTAGTTAGGAGAGGTTTTCAAGCTACAGTTATTTTACTCAGTAGAGAAGGTCCGTGCAGGCACACTTCAAATATCTTCAGTGATCCACACAGTAAGGTGGACTTGTTATAGTCTCAGGACACACTTTATTCACTCCCTGCTGGAGCTGGCATCCAGAGAGACCAGTGAATAAAGGGCACATATTTTCTAAATCTTGAAAAAAACATAAAAAAATGTTTCAATAAATAATTTAAATAAATTAAAATTGTGTAAAAATTACCCCTGTGATGACATCCCTTGTCATTTTACACTGCTGATAAAGAGCAGTGGACCAATAACATGTTGATTATGTTTAAAAAGAATAAAACATTAAAAAAAAAACCTGCTCAGTTAAAATATAGAAAAAATTATGCATGTAAGCAATTACCTACCCTGTGGAAGAAATACTAAGATACACTGATATTTTTGTCCTTATAAATGGCATGAATTGGTCATGAATATGGTTTCAAATAAAACCATTACTGGCCATAAAAACGCTATTATTAGTGAAAAATATGGTAAGAAGTGTTGAAAACAAAGCAAAGAAATGAAAATTGTTCTGATCCGTTAAAGGGTAAATGGCAAAGGGACAAATCTCATTCTCCCTCAACATTAGAATGGCAGAAAAAGGAGGCGAGTGAGAGAGAGTATAGCTGGAAATGGGGAAGGTAGAATATAAGGATCACTAAGTGGGTAAAAAAACTTCCAAAGAAGAAGAAATCCCAAAAGAGCATTTAAACAATTCTGTTTTATGTTGTTGTATGCTTTACAGCATCTTCTGTACTGGATAGACAGCTACCCTAGCTTACCGGCTTCATCCATACATTGTGCAAAGACTGGTTGCAGGGAAGGCTTCCTTAAAGACAATTATATTTTAGTTATGAATTTGCTTTTAATTAATATGATATGTATGCCCTTTATTGACAGGTGTCCATTAAAAGTTGACACTTAACATATAGTGATTGGTAGAGCAATCTGAAAGTGAGTGTATGTGAGATGCAGTTATGTGGTACAGAAAGAAGGTGAAAGAATTACACAGAATCTTGTAGCCTATTCTACAAATACAAACTATTCACTTCTATGATATTAATTATTTTTATTTATTTTGTATGAAGGCACAAAAGGAACTCCAGGCGTTCCTGGTATACCTGGTCCTGGAGGTTTTGATGGACTCCCAGGCAATGATGGGTTCGATGGTAACCCTGGACCACCAGGCCCTCCTGTGAGTGAAACCCCTTGTTAATAGTTTTGGATTTGACAATATTAAATGAATGAATGCATAAATATATTCTGGGTATGGTCTGTTGAGAAAGAGTGTCAGGTAAATATATTTGTAAACACCTATATGTTTTGTTTCACAAAAATGAATGCACCAGTAATACACTAGACTACTGTCTAGAGTCAGGAGGACATGGAGAAGAAGAGTATGGTTTGACAAAACTAAGGACATTTCCATATTATTGTAGCTGTAAATATGACATCTAATAAGGGTAACACTGCAGGCTTATATTTTGGTGGTTACTTTGCACAGGGTGAAGGTATAAAAGGATTGCCTGGTGACCGTGGCTTTCCAGGATTGACAGGGGCCGAAGGTGGTCGAGGTGAGACTGGACTACCTGGAATAGGACTACCAGGCCCAAAAGGGGCTCGTGGCATACCAGGAAGCCCAGGACTCAATGGACTTCCCGGACTTCCAGGACTTCCGGGACAACCAGGTATACAGATTTACATTCAATATGCAGCCCTGCCACATGGCCTATGTACCACACATCATGCTTTTGTATTATTTATTTATTTAAGGAGTAGGGTCTGTAAAACAAATGAAAAAGGAATAGTTACGATAGTTACACACCAATCTTAAAATAATAATAATAATGACGACAATAAATGGAAGACAGTAATACTCATCTCAATGTTGGGTTTGTTACTATAGCTGATAAGACTTGTCACTGACGTTTGCGGTACTTATAAAAAGAAACTGTATATAAAAAGAAACTGTAGTTCAAAATAGTAAAAGTACTCTAGCTCATACTTACAAACAGCCAAAGATGTGGCTACGGAGCAGGGCTTAACAGGACTGTGATCTACTGAATAATGTTTTTAGAAGAATAAAATATTTTAATTATTTACTAAGCCTATTTATTACTAAGCATAGAGCAGTTTTTTCAGTTTCCACATGGATTACTTTTTATTCATAATTCCTATTACATGTGAGTAGCCAATGGCACAGGCTTCATGGGAGCTTTGTCACAAAATATATAGAAGCTAGGAATAACAGCTATATTCTATGTAGTGTCCTAAGCTAATTTACATGTGCAAAAAAAATTTACATGTGTGTTATTACCTGCCCCTGGAGCATGTTATCAGGGAAACCATAAACGAAGGGGATTCTCAGCCATTCATGCTCTGAGACAGCGTACGGTCATCGCAGTTGCCACAGCTCGAGCAGACAAGTGAAAGCCTGCAGATGGCGCTATTGTCCTGGAAACAGGCTCACTTTTAACTGTGTTATGAGCCTGGTGCCATTCTCACATATTGGACATATTATTATTATGTATTATTTTACATAGCGGCATCATATTCTGTAGTGCTGTTTGACAATGGGTAAACAGTACATAACAAGTATTATATAACATAACATACCTTTTGAAACTGCTATGGGACCATTGCATATTAACCAATATAGAACATAGGAAAAAACAGTGGATATGTGTGCAGATTATCACCACTGCCAGTATTTTTTTCTTTTAAAATTGTATTAAGGATCCTATTTACATGGACTACTGCTTGTCATTGCAGGTGACTGCTACAAAGAATCCAACGAAGAGAATGAGATTGGAAGGGAAGGTAATGTTCACATCCTGTTCATCAAATAATATCATCATCATCAACAACTTTAATACTCGCAGCGAGCAAGCTGCTTTCTGCGTGAGTTTCAAGATGTCTAATGTGACCTACGGTGCACATATGTAAAAAGCACTCCTGCGGGTGTAAAAAGCACTATGGAGGTGTTTCACCAATGGCATGTACGGGACATTAGACTGTCCCTTTAATTAGTAAGGTATTTCTGCAAATGTTTATATCGGAGACAGTATAACAGCTTCCTGCCGTTAGCCATTTCCTGGCTCTTTTTTCACTAACATTTTGAAGTATAAAATATTTTAAAATCACTGGCGGGAGAGGAAACTGAGGCCCTTCAGGGGACCACGTGTGTAATATAAAACATCACACACATAATGGAAATGGTAAATAATGTCTCAAAATGTTTGGTCCAGGGGCTTCCACTGACTAGATGAGCAGTTGGCGCCCTCTAGTGGCCACACAACAGCTGCTCAGGCAGAAAAATGTCTGATGACAAGTGACTTTAGAAAAGAATAATCTCTACTGAGATAGGCTATTTGTAGACGATGTAGCTAACAGCATCTCTTAGCATTTGTTTTCTTCTTGCTTCCATGTACGTTCAGAACAGTGTACCAGTTTATAGTGTATTGCCAAGCAGGTTGTCCATGTATTTAACTTGTATTTAAATGTGGGCATGTCATTTTGAATCAGCAGCAAAATGTTTGGGATTACTAGTACTTCTGTTGCGTTAGGAGTGAGAATGATTGGGTGCTTCGTGTTCTCTATGATGGAAATATGCAGTTGAATATAGGATATTGATCATAAATATGTATAACTTTATATCCCTTTGCAGGTACTGGCTGTGCGTTGGTGGCCCCGCCAGCTCCTGCAGGAGCCCCTGGACTTCCTGGATTACCTGGATTTAATGGTAATATTTTATATTGGTATAGAACTCTATAAGATCCCTGATACGTTTGTTCTGTTTGTCATGGCACATATTGTACTTATTCATAGCAAAACACAGCTGGGCTGAAAATTTACAATTATCCCCAGATTACATATTCACTATTTTTCTGTATAAAATAAATTATGACAGTACTCCTCGAAGGCAAGACTAAAAAAAATTGATTAGCCAAATCAGTAAATGTCATTCCCTACAATTTCTATGTTTGGATGTCTAATATAATAGAAATATATTAATTTTAATAAAATATGTGGTAATATGCAATTATCTGTTAAAATCCATTCAAAGTCCTCCACATGCAGCAAATATGTTTTTTCAAATTATGGCCCAAATATTTTGTACCGCGTTAAAGATGTTTATGTTAAGTTATTAACAGGATTACCTTATTAATATTCATGAAATATCTATCATGTATTTTTTCCAAGGTTTAAGGGGCCCAAAAGGACAGCCAGGTACACAGGGAGAAGATGGAGGTCAAGGCATCAAAGGAACCAGAGGGGATACTGGGAATGACAGTCTACCGGGTCCACCAGGTAAATATTTTATATTATTCTTTAACAAGATTCTTCAGTACGTTTATTTGATTGGCCACGTCCTTTCATGCTTTATCATTTACCTTTTTCACAGTCTGTGGTCTCTAACAGGGTTATTATTATTACCTATATGCTGAATTGATGTTGGTGGAAACAAGAACTAAGATGGAAGAACAAGAACACATACAAATGGTCAAATGCAACTGATAAAACATCCAAAAACTAGAACTGTTATAATAAACAAAAAAGAAAACAGCACAATATGTTTGAACACTTATTTTTCATCTGATACAATCAATAAAAACCAATGGTTTGTTGACTTGGCTATTATGTAGCTGTACTTTGTGACATACGTTTTATCGAACTTTCTCTCAAAGACTCCTGGACATGGTCAATGTGACAATAATAGCCTTCTTTTTTTTAATCACAGGCTTTCCAGGACCACGGGGAGAAAAGGGTAAACTTGGGTTATCCGGATTCCCAGGTGCACCGGGTCCTACAGGAAACCCTGGCTTAATGGGATTTCTAGGAAATAAAGGAGCTGCAGGTGATGTGCTAGGAGCACCCTCTGGACCCCGTGGAGATATTGGACTTCCTGGCCTCCCAGGTCTAAAGGGCCAACAAGGGGATCAAGGCATATCGGGATTACAAGGTGCAGTATCTCTAACAGTCCCTCAACCGTGTTGGTTTAACAGCAATGTTTGCATTGTGTAAATCTGCAGCTCGATATGGTGAATGTGATAATAATTAGTTTATGCAGCTATAGATTAAATACATGGTCGTTGATTATTCTGTGTGTGTGGTTCCACGTTTCGCCACTGGAGATAGGATAAGATAAATCATTTGAGCAGGGCCCTCCTTACATTTTGTCCCAGTCCAAATTGTTATGTTATGCACTACTTGTTGTGTTCTGTTTGCCCATTGCATGGCGCTGCTGAATAAATCAATAAACTATACATATATTAAGTAATTATAAAAGTAGTAAGTGGCTGTTGATAGAGGCCAGAGCCAGAGGTTAGTTTTCTTTGTTTTGTGGTGCACAATGTGCAGTAGCCCCTTGCATCAAGAGAGCTTTGAATAAGTAACATATATTCTGCATCGTGTTACCTTACAGAATTGTATGCGTTTCCATTTCTCAAGATGCAGTTTCCCTATAATGTTTGTCTCTACTTCTTTTTCCCCATTTAGGTGTTCATGGTAGACCTGGTATACCCGGATTTAAAGGCGTTCAGGGTGATCCCGGAGTCCGTGGCTTTAGCGGCCTGCCAGGACCAGCAGGAGCCTTTGGATTTCCAGGAATGCCAGGGAAGCCAGGGCCAACGGGAGCAGAAGGAACCCCAGGAGCTCCAGGTTAGAGAATGTGGTTTTATACCGTGTTGCATCTCAAAGGGAAACCGAAATGGGTTTTCACAAACTCATGGGTTCCACAAGTAAATGATGACTGTGGTGAAGCCACCATTTGATGACAACAGAAGATCTACTCATTGAGGAGACTTTCTGAATGGACAGATGATAAAAATAGGATTTCAGGAGTTTGTGTAAGAATGCAGAGGGAAGTGCTTGATTGACAATACTATGAAGGACATCGAAAAGTAGAAGAAAACTGCATTCTGAGAATCAAGCATCTGGAAGTTTATAATAGAGTATACTTATTTGCTAGGAAGTAAAACTGAGGGTGGCTAATTATTAAACACAATTGGAGTTATTTCTAACTTAGCCATGATGCCCTTGATTATTTGTGCCTCTGTATTTGGATGCTATGTGTAAAGCTGACAGATTGAAATGTAGAAATGAGTACAAAGAGGGACAGTTATGACTATTTTGGTTCTGTGCAGCATTTTTATCCTTGCATTGTTGCTTTTTTTGCATACAGTACAGATAACACCAGGAATAAAGTGTCAGGAATTAATGGTGCTATGAGAAACATTTCTACAGACAATTTGTTCACATTGTATACTTAGTGGCGAAGGTTAACATTTTATAGCCCAGCACATATTTTGCAAAAGTACAATTCCAAAATAATGCCCCAGCGGGGACAAGGGTAAGTTACAACTACAAATAAACCAATCCCGTTCCCGGGATCAAAAAATACCCTTATTATACCCTTATAATAAGGGTATTTTTTGATCCTGGGAACGGGATTGGTTTATTTGATTTTGCAAAAGTTAAGACATTGACCCCCCCCACTCCAAAAAAAACAAAAAACAAGGTGTACGAAAGTTTATGAGAGTTTACGAGAGTTTATGTTAGTTTGCAAGAAAGTTTCAGCTTCTTGATATCACATTTTTTAAGGACATTTCAGTTCTTCTTAAGCTTCCTAGGATTGGCCCTTTTCATTGCATATCGATATCAAGTATTTAAAATGTGCAGCTCTTATGCAGACTCTCATGTTAATAAATAGACCCGTTGATCAAAATGAACACACTATTTTTTGTTGTAGTAATTGGGGAAAAAAATCACACATTTTCAAGCAAAAGCTTCCAAGTGTATCCCTGGGCGGAATAATAAATACATAAGGAATCCATGTATTTCATGTTCATACATTTTAATACCACAGGTGAATAGATATTGCTTTGAAAGTTTCAGCATATATGGCCATGGCTTTGTTTTTTTGTAATGTGCAGGGCCACGTGGACAGAGAGGCGATGAAGGAGAACAGGGACCACCTGGTCCGGTTGGCATGAAGGGTTTACCTGGAGATACGGGGGATGTGGGATTTGTTGGCGTTAGAGGCAGACAAGGTGAACCTGGCTTTCCTGGTCTAAAAGGCATGGATGGTCTCCCAGGTGCAAAAGGTAACTCATGCTGCTGATGTTTTGTAAAGTTTTTAACCCACAAAGAATAATCAGCTAAATGACACAGAATAAGGTAGGAAACAACATAATGTTCAATTGTGTCAATTTCAAAGCAGCCATCTCGGTAGGCTTGCCATCTTGACTCGGACAGCTGGTTGCCCCATTCTGTTGTATGACAAAAGTGTAGGTATTCAATGATATTTTAATGATAATTATTAATTATTTTTCTTTTTAAATACTCAAGGTGAAAAGGGATCCGCTGGCATGGATGGTTTCCAGGGAATGAAAGGTGTTAAGGGAAGGCCTGCATGGAGAGGAATTAAGGGAGAGACTGGAAATCCTGGTTTTCCTGGAGTAAAAGGGGTCCAAGGTGTTCTAGGCACAAAAGGTATTGGTTAATTATCAATTTTGCGGTGGCTTATAATGTGGCATTATATACCATGAAATATTATCATTAACAAATGTTTTCTCTAAAACGTATTGACAAATTGAAACTTTTCAAGTAGATGATATCTAGATTTTCACATGGCATAGCCACTTACTATTCAGAAGCTTAGTCTAGGGTTCCAGGCACCATCAGATTCAATAAAATAGAAGGGATTTGTAGGTATGTTGAACACTGAAAAGCACAAGCAGCCTATGGGCTACGTGGACACTGTTTTAAACACAATGAGGCATCCTATAAACACTGCTTTCTTGGTGTAGCTGAAACTTCTCAAACTTTGGATTTTTTTACATAAATATGCTTTCTTCTATAGGGGATCGTGGGACAATTGGGAAACCGGGGGAGCCACCCCACATAAATCCAGAGATGCTTGTGGTTGTGAAGGGGGAGAAAGGAGATCACGGCACCCCTGGATTTATAGGATTCACTGGACATAAGGGTAAGACGTTTCACTTTGTTGCCCGCAGAGGATTCAGTCTTTTTATTGAGGTGTTATATTATCCTCAAAGAGAGGAGACCAAACAGTCATTAGACCGCCTGATCTTGCATGCATCAGCAGGAAGATTCTGTAAGCCAAGCTGCTTGCGAGTTGGGACTTATATGTTGTGATATCTTATTCACGTTGCATGAAAAAATAGGTTCAATCCAACAGATTTATTGTTACGGTACAAATAAAATAATACACAAAATACAAAGCAACTCCATTCTGGATTACTATGTAAACAGACAGCTACTGTAGAGCTGGACAACTAAACAGTTTACCAGCAATTTCACTTGCTCTTTAACATGCACATAAAGTACCTGTTTTCAAGTTTGGTTTCTTTGCTGAATACACGTTCCAGCCTCCTTGGGCTTTTGCATTCACTGAATTCTCAGCAAGAAAACCCTCTCAGCTGATTGCCTACCTTCCATTATACATTGACAAGTAGTGGGTCGGAGCAGAGGAGATGGTGAGATCCAGCAAAACCTCTGGAGAAAAAAGATAATTTACCTTTTTTGGGCCCATCCAATGATGCGCAAAGCCATGAATCCTCATTTTTGGCTGAAGGAAAGGGACAAATTAAAAAGTAAAAGCTGGATTTTTTTATAAAAAAAAGTGTTTGCATGTTCTTATCTGCAATTCACAAACGTTGCAGACACTAGCAGATTAGTGTAAATTGTGTTAAGAGTGTGAGGACATGCAACCTCAGTGGAGTTATACCATAAAGGGACACTACTACCATCATAGGCACTTTAAGGAGACACATGGCCTCTTTCAATTTTCGTGTGGTGCGTTTTGCAAATGCATGGGGGGACTCTGCCTCCTCCAGCTACATGTCCTGCATGAGATAATTTCAGATGAATGCATCTCACTGCATGTGATGAACTCACCACCAGTCTGCTCCAATGCTGGTCCTGCAGAACACTGCATGCAGGAGTCTGTTTAGACCCCAGACTCAGATTCTGGGTCAGATAAGTGTTCTTTCATGTTTTGGAAGAATGCATAGTAAAGTACTCCCACTTTATGGACAATGTATACACACTCAGTACTTTAATATACATTCTACTATAGTGGGGGTATCAGGGACATTAGACTTGCTAAAAGACCCACACTTTACAGGGGCAGAGAAAAAACTACATGAGCAGATGTATATGCTTTTATTAAAACTTTTTTTCTTTCCCCTAGGCAGTAAAGGAATGCCTGGTTCTCCTGGTCAGTCAGGAATACCAGGTTTACCGGGCATGCCAAGCTTTGACTCTGGTGAAAAAGGAGAATCTGGAGACCTGGGCCCAGGTGGTGTTCCAGGGCTGCCGGGACAAGTTGGCCCACCAGGCATTCCTGGATTCCCTGGATTCACAGGCCCCAGAGTAAGACAGCGGAACATACTTTCACTCTTCTTTTATTGCAAGACTCATGACAACACTAAGACCCAAGTAGAAAAAGCCTAGTAACAAATTGTATGGAAATAAGTGTTTCACAGAATTGTGTTATGTTAAATCACATGTCCAATTTAGACAGATGAATGTATACGAGAGAGAAATAAAGGAAATAAATTGGAAATACTAATTATGAAATTATTATTATTATAACCTAATCGATCAAGACAACTACTAAACAATACTTTTTTCTTATGCAGGGAACAAAGGGGCTTCCTGGTCTCTTTGGGTTTCCAGGCGATAGAGGTGATCTTGGAGAAAGAGGTTTGTACTAAAATCAATACTAGGTCACAATTATTGACAATAAATACAAAGTCATTATAACATGTAAAATCTGATTCTGTACCATATGTGTGATCTACAGGAGACCCAGGAGACATCATAGATTTACCTGGAGAAAGGGGAGCAAAGGGTGAACCTGGTGATTCTGGACTGCCAGGTATTTACTTCTCCTACTTTTAAGAAGAAGGTGGATAATTATAATTAAATTATACATCCATAATAATATTATTCAATGTAGAAGAACAATCATTTCTCAGACAATACTGTTGGGACTACCCATGTCATTGGTACCAACCTACTAGTACAGATGTTTTCGTCTCTCATAATACACCAGTCTGTGGCAAAAATAGTAACATACAATCTGGTGGCAGATAAGAACTACTCGACCTTAGTCATGTAAAGACTCAAACCTTAATAAGTTTTGGTCTTGTCTTAGATTCAGGATAACCATTTGGCCCATGCATGTTTAAATTCCCTCACCACATTAGCCTCTACCGCTTCTGCTGGCAGTCTGGGATCCTTTTCATTTTATATGAGAAAACTGAAGACCTCTTTCTTTTCAGGACTGAGAGGAACACCTGGAGAAAAGGGAACAGCAGGAGATAATGGTTTGCCAGGCATTGAAGGTGTAAAAGGACAAACCGGACCACCAGGAGAAAAAGGGCTACAAGGTGACCTCTCCCTTTAATAGGACATTCACTAAATACAAAAACAGTTCTGGCCATCAAAGCCCTTGACTCTAGGGTCCTCCAGTAGAAGTGGAGTCTATAAGAAGAGATTCAATTTAGTCTGCACTTGAACCTTCGTGCTAACACTCACAATACAACTCACATATTCACAATTTTACTGTTTGTGGATTTTACAAGTACCTGTGACTTACAGGTGAGGGCATTCAGATTCACTGTGAAGCTGCAGGCAGTTGCAGGCAGTTAAATTGCAAGTTGCCTTCAGATATTTATACATGTCCTGCATGGGAGTGTATGCAAGTTGTTTTTTTTTTATTTTCTTTGATTGCAAATGCGAGTTGGCTTTACAGAATTTGGGAGTTGGAGTTTTGTTGCTGCAATTTTATTGCCAACTAACAAGCTGAGACTTGTTGCTCATAAGAGCCTTATCGAGTATGAGATAGCCAAGTTTTAAGTTTTTTGCCTTTTGAGATTGACATATGTCATTAGCATTATGACAAACTGGATGAAATGTTTTCCTTCTGCTACAGGTTTTCCCGGCCAGGTTGGATTACCAGGCTCCCCGGGAGATCAAGGATTTCCAGGAATTGATGGCACTAAAGGAAATGTTGGAAACCCAGGTTTACCTGGTCAGCAAGGTGAGTCGAGATATTACATTAGATGCTTCCAACCAAATTTCTTTAAATGTGCATGTAGACCAGAAGAAACACATCTGTTCAGTATATTCATGTTGTGTGTTAGAAATGCAAAGAGTTGCAGTACATTTGTTGTAGGTATATGTTATAATCCCCTAAATATTAGTGCTGAGGAAGCAGATTAAAAAAAATCTGCACATCTGGGTTACATTTTAATTGTCGGACACTTGAATTACCCAGACACAGACTTGAATACTGGAACAAGTACAGTAAAATAACATTGTTGTGCAGTCAGTATACAGTATATGTGATTTGGGACTATGGTACTGGCTGGGTTGGCATTTTTTTCATCAGACAGATAAGTGTGTGTTTTTGCGACAGGTTTTCCAGGTTTAAGAGGAATCTCGGGACTTGATGGCCTGCGAGGTACAAAAGGATATCAAGGAGAACCAGGTACAGCCATTTCCAATCCAGCACTAACTATTAGTCCAAAAAACAGACAGGAATACGAACTTTTGTGATTTTACCTAAACAGGAGCAGATAATTTTGGTGTGCCAGGGATGAAAGGCCTCGGCGGTTCCAAGGGCGAACCAGGCGATTATAGCACAGTCGTTGGCCTCCCTGGTGAGCCAGGTGCTAAAGGAAGCAGAGGGGACTCAGGTTAGTCATATTTCTGAGATGTTTCAAAATGAATATTGATGTATAAATGTCTAAAATCTCACAAAATAAGGAGTAAACTATAATACAATGATGTATGTTATTTTATTTAGATGTTTGTTGAAATATGATGCATGGTTCACATCATTGGAAATTGATCTTGCGTTTGCTTGTCATATACATATGTTACATATTATTGTGAAATAGATGTAAATGACAATGCATTTGTAGTACCCTTTTTCTTCATTGTTTTGTGTATACCATTTACTTGGTATTGCATTCTGCCGCTTTGTATATTAGGTAATGCATTGGCAATGCATTAATGTTTTATTTTTGACTACCTTAGTAGTTTGTCTGTTGTAAACACAGCTATGTCACAGCTGGTGTTTCGATCTATGAATGAAATTATGAATACAGTTATGTGCCACCTTCCCCAAGATGGAGAAATATGTATTTGTCATTTATTATGTATAAAATGTGGTACATTTTTATATATCACTTTATTACATTAAAGATCTTCGCCACTGCATCATTCACATTGTCTGTACTGAAGTGTCAGAGATACAAAATAGCCTTTTCTCATTTATAAAATATTTTGCAAATGTTTAAATGCACAGCTTACAGATGAAATGGGTAAAGACCAACAGTACATCGAACTCCAATACAGAATATCCACTATCTTTCTTTGCAGTCCTATGTATTCCTATTTTTTATGTTGCAGACATATTGCCGGATTGTAATCTAATAAACCAACTTCTCCTCCTCTTAGGTTTACCTGGCTTTAGAGGTCTTCCCGGATTGCTTGGACCACGTGGCCTGCCAGGGTTTTCCAATATATCTGGAATACCCGGAGATGTGGGAGATCCAGGACTTAGCGGGTTACCAGGTAACATGTTTGTCTCTTGTAAAAGCTATATTAATAGAGCATTACATTTGTTGTTTTTGGGAAAGTTGAAATAGTGCTTTGTACATCTTGGCTCTAGCAAAGTAATACCTTTTAAAAAGTATATGATTTGAACAGCCAAGGCATCTGGTTCCATGGATCAATCTTTAAAGCTTATGGCCATGTTCTCTGTGGCAACTGTTAACTGAATTTCAGGCAGTGGTTAATGGTTTGAACTATGTACATTTGTTTGAGCTATCTGAAATCAGTTTAGTTTTATGGTAATGTGAATATACAGTATTAATGATACCGATAGACTGCTGCTTTAACTGGATGGTCTTTCAGGTTTTCCAGGTTCACAAGGAAGTCCAGGTATTTCCGCTTTGCCGGGAACAAAAGGAGTAGAAGGACTATTTGGGCTACCAGGAAATTACGGTGCCAAAGGAATTCCTGGTGACAGAGGACCACAAGGCTTTACTGGAATCCCTGGTATCTCTGGACCAAAAGGTATCAAATATATATTTTCTCATCCCAAAAAATGTCTGTTCCATATCAATGTTTTTGTTGTATAGCTAATAAGTGGGTGCCTTTTGAGTGTAGTGTGGTTCACTGAAGCCATGTAAGTTCTATGTGGTTGGTTTGTAGTGTATATAGGTCATAAACAATCTTTACTCATTTTTCAGTTCATTGTGGGCCCATTATTTGTCGGACAACAAATTCCCATTTGTTTTGAATTTTTACATTCAGAAACAAAAATCATTGTCTGGCGCCCACATATATCACTCTAACTCATTCTCTTGTACTCTCTTTCTCACACTCTTATTCTCATTCATTCTCTTTTTCAGGCTCTTGAAATGTCTTCCACTTCAATGTTTCGAAGCTCTGCTTCTTCTCTAGCATCTTATTTTTTCTCTTCTGTCTTCAGTCTTCTTTCTTCATCCACATCTCCGCGGACATGACCTCCTGCTGAATATCTGCAAAAATGGTGGAGCTTCCGGTGATGTCCTCTCCTCCGATTAGATGATCAAGGGAGGGGGTGTTCCCAGAAACTTCGCCATTTTACCAAAAATAGCCTCCCATGAACAAAAATTCTCTCTCCAATCCTCCAATTTTGGGAGAGGAACCACTGAAAGCATTTCACGGAAGTTCACGGGGAGGTCATGTCCGCGGATATGCAGATGAAGAAGGACAAGAACAAGTCTAGTGTACATATTGCCATATATGCTGAGTAATGTATATGAACTTTGTGATGTTGATGGGTGCCATATGTGATGTGTGGGATCTAGAGAGTTGTTAAGGTGAGAAATGGTTGGTGCGTGAGCACGAAGACAGCTTCGGGGCAAAGTTATTTGTCTATACATTGTTTTCCAATGAACACATTCTTTCTTTCAGGTTTTCCATAAATACATTAGTAAAATACGTGCAAATTATATTATATTTTTAAATTAACAGGTCATAAAGGTGACCAAGGAGTGATGGGGTTTATTGGAATAACTGGATTTACAGGAGAAAGGGGACCTCAAGGAGTGAAAGGTGACAGGGGACCAGCAGGTGAGTGACAAAATGTCTACAGTTTTAATGTCAATTGCGACAAAACATACCATGTGTTATATCCATAACCGTAAATGTAATGGTTTTTGCCCCCTAACACCAAACTGCAGAGGGTGAGAGGACAAGATCTCTGCATGTTAAGGTCCTTGACTAAATGCTTTTTTGTCTGTTTCTATATTAAAGGCACATGGCAATGGAACAGGTGTTGAAGCTAATTAAACTCTTAATTCTGTTGCTGTTCTACCCAGTCAGGGACCATAGGAGAATATTAGATTTAGGGCTGCAACTAACGATTATTTTAATAATCGATTAGTTGGCCGATTATTTTGTCGATTAATCGATTAATCGGATAAAAAAATACATTATTTTAAATTGAAGAAAAATTGCAATAAAAAACGTACAATTTACACTTTCATCTCTTTATTGCAATGGCCTCTCTCTATTCACCTTCTTATTTTACTGACATAATAATAAAAGCTACAAGAACCCAAACATAGTGCTTCTCAAACTAGGTTTTAATACAAAGTTATTAGTAAATATTAATTCATATGTTAACTATTTTTCATATTTAATAAAAACTGAGAAAAAAGCCTTGTTTAAATTTTTTTATTTACCAAACTGCCCCCAGTTATGCACATCTGACCCCCAGCTTGCCACTCTGCCCCCATATATCCCTTATACCTCTTATATGCCAGATTCCACTGTGCCCCCTGATATGCCACTGTGCCCCTGATATGCCTTATACTCCTTATATGCCAGTGATATGCAACTGAGCCCCCTGATATACCTTTTACCCCCAGATTTGTTTTATGCCCCCCTGATATGCCTAATATCGATGTCTTATACCCCCTATATGCCACTGAGCCCCCTGATAAACCTTTTACCCCCAGATATGTTTATGCCCACCTGATATGCCTAATATCCATATGCCTTATACCACCCTATATGCCCTAAAAATTCATAATACCCCCCATACACCACTATAACTCACCCATACACCACTCTGGCTCCTCCCCCTCCCATACACCACTCTGGCTCCTCCCCCTCCCAAACACCACTCTGGCTCCTCCCCTCTCTCATACTCCACTCTGCCTCCTCCCCCCTCCCATACACCACTCTGCCTCCTCCCCCGCCCATACATCACTTTGGCTCCTCCCCTCCCATACATCACTTTGCCTCCTCCCCCTCCCATATACCACTCTGCCTTCTCCCCTCCCATACATCACTTTGGCTCCTCCCCCTCCCATACTCCACTCTGCCTTCTCCCATACACCACTCTGGCTCCTCCCCCTCCCATACTCCACTCTGGCTCCTCCCATACTCCACTCTGCCTCCTCCCATACATCACATTGGCTCCTCCCCCTCCCATACATCACTTTGCCTCCTCCCCCCTCCCATACTCCACTCTGCCTCCTGTGAACCTCCGTTTCTGACAAGACACCAGGGAGCCGGGTAGAGAGGCAGAGTGGCGTATGAGAGGGGGAGGAGCCAGAGTGGTGTATTGGAGGGTGGCTCCCATACACCCCTCTGACTCCTCCCCCCTCCCATACACCGCTCTGCCTCTCTAACCGGCTCCGTTACTGAAGGCACTTTCATTGCAGCTTCATAGAAGCCACAGTGTAAGTGAAGGTGAGTAACGGAGTCTGTCTGTGCGATGCAGACCCTCACCGGCTATCAGAGAGGATGATTCTCTGTCAGCCGGTGGGGGTCTGCATCGCACAGACAGACTCCGTTACTCACCTTCACTTACACTGAGGCTTCTATGAAGCTGCAGGGAAAGTGCCTGTCAGTAACGGGTAGAGAGGCAGAGTGATGTATGGGAGGGGGGAGGAGGCAGATGGGAGGGGGAGAGAGACGGAAGTGAGAGACCGGCCGACAGTGAGGGGAATCCCGGTCCCCTGCAGCGTTGCGGGGGATCTGGATTCCGGTGTTATAATCCGATCTCTGTTTGAGGATTAAACAGATTTTCATTATCGATTATTATCGATTTTATCGATTAGTTGTTTCAGCTCTAATTAGATTACTAATGGCTGTTTCCGAAGACTATACAAAACATCCCTTCAGATGTTAGCTGTGATAAGATATTAATTTTTATCTAGCAATGGAATGTTTGATTCCCTCAGAAAATGTCTTTGATGTGTTTCAGGGAGGCCTGGCAGCCAAAGGCCTGGGGGGCAAGTCTAGTCAAAGGGGCCCGTTGCGCCACCAAATTTCTAACACATATTGATGTAACGTGATGGGATTGGGAGTACATCAGTACACTTAAAAAAAAGTCATCATACACACGACGTCTGAAGACACAATTTAGTGCCACTCATCCTTTTTAATAAAATATTTAGATTGAAACAGAGCAAATAACCACAAAACCTTTACTTTTCCTCTCACTGATTTCTGGGCCTAGAAAGTTTTGTCTTCTGAAGTAACTACAGATTCAGGAGGGCGTTGGTGCATGTGTTTGGGTGTCGGTGTGGCAGAGCCTGTCCTGGTGTGTGTTTGGTCTGTGATGTCCCCAGCCAGCCCCCCTCCCTTGTGTATTGATTCCCCCTTTTGTACTAGTTAATGTACCCTTGTGTATTGCCCCCAGCCACCCACCCCCCTTTGCTTATTGATTTATGTGATGCCCCAATCACAGCCACCCACTTTTTGTATTTAATTGTTGTCCTAAGGCAGCCCCCCTTTGAATATGGGTCCCCTTCCACCTACCACCCCAACTATTTTTTTTATTTTTTTTAATACTTACTTTTTTTGCTGGCTTCCTTCTCTGCAGACTGCTCTCCTCTAACGTGCTCTTCTCCCTGTCACGAGGAGCTGTTCCATGTGAGCACCCCCCTTGAGCGGCATGTCGCGTCTTCAAAGGGGCGACACAAAGAGCATCACTGAGGCACTGAGCGGCATGGTGCAGGCACGCCGGCCACTTAATGATTTTAAAGCCGCAGGCGTGGCTTTAAAACTCGCAGCCGCAGTGACTGCAGTGGCAATGCTGAAGGCTTTTGCCCTGCATTAATGACAGCCCTGACACGGCCGAATCAGCCACCTCAGTGGGCAGCCACACGGCTGTTTAATTTAGATTAAGGGCGACCTGGGGGTCAATTGCCCCATGGCCCAGCCCGCCCCTAATGTGTTTTCATCTGGGTTATTTCAGTTACTGCAGGAGTTGTAGAAGTAAAATGTGTGGGCTCTGTGAACTAGCATTATTATACTCAACACGGCATTGTTTCATTCTATACACAAGTGTATAAACATGCACACATTGAGGAGTATATGAAGGTCACTTTGAATATGGGGAAAAGCAAAATGTTCCCTTTTATGTTTTAAAAGGCTTGCAGGGACCTCAAGGCATTCCAGGTTTGCCACCTGCGCCAAGGCAATTAATAGCAGATCGCGGAGTTCCAGGGCCTCATGGAATTGTTGGTCCACATGGTGTCCCAGGTGATGTTGGACCTAAAGGTCCTCCAGGAGATAAAGGTATGCTTGGATACATTTGATAATATTATCTGTGTGGTACTATAAAGTGGTCTCTTACTGTATGTTTTCTGCCTCTTTAGGTCTTACAGGTGTACCTGGTAAAGAAGGATTACCTGGTATAACAGGTTGGCCTGCTACACCTGGCTACAGAGGAGAATCAGGATCCATGGGAGAAAGAGGTCCCACTGGTTATAAAGGTAAACAACCAATGAGATAAAATAAATTGAATTCATCCTAAATTGATACTCTGTGTTTTTGAGCCTGCCACCTTGTGTTGGTGCAAGGAATGATCTTAAAATCTTTCAAGCAAGGAGATCTATGCATTTGATACAACAAGAGAATATTGCAAAATATATCTGTGCCATAGAGGCCAGAGATTTTTCTCCTACCCCACTAGACCAGCAGAAAGTCCAACCCTTGTCTTTCCAGCGCATGTACAGACAACGAGCAGCTAGACACCAACCCTCTGACTGGCTACTGTTTGTGTTTTGTTTTAGCTCATGTTCTAGCATTTTGTATTACAGAGTAATGTGTAAAACCTCTGTTTTATTTATGTTTTCAGAATTGGTTGGAAGGATTAAGGTCATTAAATCTGTTATGTGACATTAAGCACCATAAATCTTCAAAGTAATTTATTTTAACTTGGGTTTCGGTTATACAGCCTTTCGCTTTGCATGTTCTAGACATCTGTCTGCACCACCTTCTCCTAAGTCAGGTTTGCATCAATCATGTTGTGCCCTTGCAGCTGATGATATATGGCGCATGTTTTGCAGGTGTTCCTGGGTCACCAGGTACTCCAGGGCTGCCAGGTATGCCAGGAAGAAGCGTCAACATTGGCTATCTCCTGGTGAAGCACAGCCAGACTGACCAAGAACCAATGTGCCCTGTTGGCATGGCCAAGTTATGGAGCGGATATAGTCTGTTATATTTTGAAGGACAGGAAAAGGCACACAACCAAGATTTGGGTATTTTATTTCTTATAAAATAAACTATATTTTTGTGCACTCAGTGGGGAAGGCCAATATATATACCTACTTATCTTTGGATTATATATTTGTATGAATATTAATCTAGAATGTTGTGTTCAGGCTAATGGATAATAAACAGTTCATTGTTCTCTAGTGAGGTGGGAAGCTTTAATAGTAAAATGAGGTTATTCAGTTAACATTAAGTAATGGTATAGTACTATAAACTATTTCACTTGGACATGGACAGTACATGAATTTGGCACACACCAAGGATGGAAAGTGAACTCTGGTTTGTATCCACAGGTCTGGCTGGATCATGTCTGCAGCGTTTCAGTACAATGCCTTTCCTGTACTGCAATCCAGGTGACGTTTGCTACTACGCCAGTCGTAATGATAAATCCTACTGGCTCTCAACCACAGCTCCCCTTCCAATGATGCCAGTAGTTGAAGAAGAGATTAAACCATACATTAGCCGTTGCACAGTCTGCGAGGCTCCAGCAGTTGCTGTTGCTGTCCACAGCCAAGATATGTCTATCCCACACTGCCCTGCAGGCTGGAGGAGTTTATGGATTGGATATTCCTTCCTCATGGTAATCCTTTTTTCCTTATATAAAAGATATGACATTTCAAACCAGTCAAACTCTTATTCAGCTATTGTGTACAGGTGTCATATGATAAAATATGCTACATGCCATTGCTACCAGTTATCTTATGCCCAATAGGGGTGTTGCACATTTACCCATCAAGTGCCCAAACATTTTTTCTGTTTTGTATACATTGGTATCCAGTGCAAAATGAAACATTGTGCAGTCTTTTTTATTTTGTCGTTTACTTACAGTAGACTACAATTTAAATTACAGAAAATATCAATTACAGAATCTGCTTGATTTTAGAATCATTCTTTAAATATCTTAAAACCAAACAAGCATATGACACAAATAACTGAAAATGGAAAATAAATATATATATATATATATATATATATATCTTATTTGCATCTTACAGCAGAAATCCAAATGTATAATCGTTAACAAATAATCCAAAATGTCCTGCCTTTACTGGTATTATGTGATACTCTTGACGTTTTGCGCATTCTAAATGTCATTTTATATATATATATACATAAATTTATAAGTTGTATGTGCCCAATTCCTGATGTTTTACTCTTCTTTCTTTGGTACAGCACACTGCGGCTGGAGATGAGGGTGGTGGACAGTCCTTGTCCTCCCCTGGCAGCTGTTTGGAAGACTTTAGGGCCACTCCTTTCATTGAATGCAATGGTGCCCGTGGGACCTGCCACTACTTTGCAAATAAGTATAGCTTCTGGCTTACAACTATTGATCAGACTTTCCAGAGTTCTCCTTCTGCTGATACATTGAAAGCAGGGCTGATTCGAACTAACATCAGCCGATGCCAAGTGTGCATGAAGAATTTGTAACAGCAAATAAAGATTTTTTTAATAAAAAAAAAAACAAGACACTAAACAAAATTTATATTGGTGCTCAATTTTAACTTATTACCTCACAAGCTATAAATTGATTTGAAATGTGTTAAAATATACTTTTATATGCATATATTTTGTATTTTAACCACCCTATGCACTAAGCTTTACTTCAACATGCTTGAATTAAGACCTTCTCTGCTGGTAAACGAATTTGTCACTGAATTGACATATTACATCTTTAACCCAATAAAATAACCTTGTGAGTACATTAGTATATCTCCCACATTGTGATGCCTTGCTTATCTCCCATCATTTATAACAATAATAAACAGCTGTGGGTTCTGGGTAATGTTCTAATGTATAGATTGTAAATTCATTATTTTTAGATAGTGGTTAATATCTAGGAGAAAGTGACAGTGTTACAGATCAAATACACAATTAATCACAAGACTACAGCCCAGTGCTGGAGCACCCAGTGGTACCCTGCCATGCTCCATCATAAGCATCCTCACTGTGACCCTCATATAGTGAAAATATAGATGATGAGGTTGGACGTCTCTTGGGATGGCATATAGACATTATTCCAAATTGACATGGTATGTCCCCTGAGCATACCTGGGAACCTCACAGAGCAGGCTACCGAGAGCTCTCTCCCTTGTCTAAGGGTGTCACTCTACGAGGGAAAGGAGAAGCAACACAAAAGGCGAAGGAGCTAGCTCAAACAGCATTAAATTGGTTGGGAGTGGGAAGGTATTTGGGCGGCCAGTGGGAGCGGATAAACAATGCTCCTCTGCTTGGAGAAACAGGAGAGTGACCCCCTCAAAGCAGCACTTCGCCCGGTGACTCCAGGTCAAACCCTGATACATCTCATCACCAAACTTTATGAAAAAGAATGTTAAAAAAAAAACTATCAGAGATGATGTGTATTGTAAAAATAAATAGCATGTCACACCTGCATATTGTGTGAGATATGTGGCATGTTGTACATAACCAACTGCATAATAAGGTCTACATATAGATCAGGAAGGCTTGACGTAAGGAATTACGCGTACTGTCAAATCTAATGTCTTTGAACCAATTACCCAGAACCCTGTGGTGTTTTCACAATATTTTACTAACATCTCAAAAATTCTTCCAAATGTGGAAGATATATGAGTTCATACAAGTGTTATATTCTATCTTCTTTTATATTATGTGCAACTGGATGGCTTATTTTCCATTACAAGCACTGAGGCTTGACAGTTATTGTGTACATACGCTTGTTCTGTTATCCAAAAATCTATACACACTAAACATACACAACAAAAATAATAAATATTAACATATCTATCAAAAAAATGTATGTTCAACTAAGACCATCCTATGTAGAAGACTAGCGTTTCTCCACAAATGAAGGGGTGATAATTCATACAAATTAAAAAATGTGTCAGCTTCAATGGGTGTAACAGTAAATACTCAGAGAGACACCATTGTTGCAGAATGAAAGGTTTATTAATAAAATGATTGAAATTTCTATTGGATAACATTTTATGTTTTTATAACCTCAATTTGTTGTCTATCATCATGTTTTGTTGTCGATCTGTTTTTTATACCAGCAACACCTTGTTAATCCTGTCCCACAAAACACCATTTATAGGCTTCAAAACCATTTGAAAGAGTGGAAAACACCTGTGTTGCTTTCGCAAGTGGGTATATTGTTCCTTAATCCCATATTCTAGATAGCAGCTGTTTTATAATCCATACATCAACAAATATCTGCAGGAAAGGTCATTACGTCTGTTATCATGGGTAAGCCTACACCAAACAGACAGGATTTGTACAATGTATTTGTATACAAATAGTGTGTTTGTGTCTGCGAGCCCTGGTGCTGCCCAGTAGATTTTATGATTAGAATTGTATTTCAAAGAACCATGCTCACTGTAGCTCTGGTGCAATGTTAAGTTACAGTACACTTTTATAATAACCACCATATCTCCTTTATATGTTTTGGGTTTTATGAGCTTGTCAAGGTTTCTATGTTGCTGTAATTAGAATGAATAAAATGATGTCTTTATTTTATCATTGATGGTCCATATGTTATCTTAACCTGCTATTAGAGTGATTTGGGATTAGCATTCAATGTCTACTGTCTATTACAAAGAGTTAATGCAGTTGGTATCCATACACCCTGGGGTTAGCTACCGCGTGAGGGTAGGGCTAGCCCCTGGTAGCCTTAAGGTGTGGAGTAGAAATGGAAGCAACCAGAGAACCTGCATGATCAAACACCACTCCCATGCCCAAGGAAGAAGGAATGTGACCCAGATATTTAATTAAATTATAGCTGGTACCTATAATTTAGTACAAATTTGTTTTAAGAGTTACATATTGCCTAGGACTGTGTGTAATGATATCAGTGACAACCTAACCAGACTAGTCAATATTATCTTTAGCCTCTGGCCCTCGCTACTAACAGTAGTTAATGGTGAAGCTGCCCTAGGCCTGATCCACGGCAGTGCCCCAGCCAGCCCCTTCACAGCTGACCCAATCTCGGCAGAACATCGGATACGACAATGTCCCAGTTCAAAGCAGTGTATAGAGACTGTATGGAGACAGGGCCAGATCATCACAGCCTGCATTGTGGAAATGGGCTGGTTGGGGAGATGTCTCTTGCAGCAGCACACTCAGGGGCCTAATTGTTCTGTCCACGGATTAGCACCAAGGGGAGAGCTGCCACCCTAAGCCTGTATATGTCACTGACGTAAGTGCTGGTTACAATTCTCTATGTTGCACATATCCATATCAGACAAATGTAGGCTAGCCAGACCTTCAAGATGAACCTTACCCACAGGAAGGATACCTGGGAAAGTTAACAGGTCACACATAAAAGGTAATACGGTATAATTGTACATGTCTTGGAGTTTTTCTACAACCATTTAGAATGATATCAATGGAGATTTTTTAGGCAGAAAACCAAAAAGTAAAAAAAAACCATCGCTACTTCAACCATCCTTGTGGCATGAACTCATTTCTACATTTCATTATTTGATGCATTACCAGCAAAACTTCTTTTGCAACAAGGATGACCTAAAAAGCATGTTTCTCAAGTCAGGAAATCCCAATCCGAGGAGACCAGACCAGACCAAATTCAACAAGAGAACCACTTACTCTCCAGGACAGACAGCAGTACTTCTCCATTGTGTGGTCACAACCAGCTAGCTCCAGCTTGCACGAGATTTCCCAGTTACAAAAGGAGCCCAAAAAATTCCCCTTTTACTAAAACCTGTGGTTTTGTGAACAAAGTCCAGAGTTCATAATCGGCAAGTGCTTACATCAAAAAAGGCCTGAGCGATCAGCCACATTGTAATGGTGGCTGCTTACTTTTAAACTATAATTAACTTTCAAGAAAACGGCTCGTCCCACCATTCACTAAAAATGTCTTCTTAAGCTTCCGAGTTATTTAGGCCCTGTACGAAGGCAGCTGCCGTATGAGCTTCTCACAGGTGTGTAACAGCTGCACTGCTCAGTTACTCAGCACAAAAAGGCAGCTGCTGTACAACCCGCACATTCCTGTCTGGGGGATGTCTAACAGCTGAGCCTTAAGTCTACTCGCCTTAACTCGCAAGCGGCTGCCATCTCCAAACAGGGCAAAACTAGGCATGACTACTTATTAAAACGGGGATCTCAAACACTACTTTCAAGAGCCTAAATCCTGCTGGAATGTGAGCATTTTGTCCTCATTCACGTTTCAACAAAGACCTTGTGGTACTACTAAAGGAATAGTGAAGAATCACACTCAAATTCTGGGGTTTATGAAGCCTTGGAAAATTGGCTTTTAATTTATTCTTATAGCAGATGATTTAGTAGGACTTGTTTTAAAGGAGTCAGTCACTGAAATAAACAGGCATGACTACAACTACATTAATAGCACTCTGGTTTGCTTGTTGAACATAGCCTGGATAAATGGGGCTCAAGGTTAACTTTACATAAAACAAAAAAGTATCTAGAACTTTGTCATCCTAACACAGTTGAGGCATATACAAGTAGGTGACTTTGATATGTCAGATTTCCCCCATAAACCCCAGGAGGGTTGTACACGCCATCATGGGTATTCTCATCCTTGTTCAAGATCCCCTTTAGACTTATTTCTGTAAGATCAGAAAAATAAAAACCACAAAAGGTCTCAAACAGAAGATCACATAAATAGATGGACTCGATTTCAATAAAGCCCCATATATCCATCATCTGGCCTCCATGTGTTACCTTTTGGCTGTCATCATTCCAACACCACAGATGACTTCTTCATCCAGGTCTTCCCCTTTTGGGTTTGCATGACATACAAATAGACTTACCGTATATTCCGGCGTTTAAGACGACTGGGCGTATAAGACGACCCCCAACTTTTCCAGTTCAAATATAGAGTTTGGACTATACTCGCCGTATAAGACTACCCCTCTACCCAGCGTACAACAACCAGCCAATCACGGCAAGCGATGTACCTTACCGGTGATTGGTTGGTTGTTATACAGACATATACATACATACACTGCCCTTACACACACACACACACATATACATATATATATACATATATATACACATACTAACATACGCCTGTCAATACATACACATTTATACACTGCCCTCACCACACACCCCTGCCTTTACACACACATATACATATATACATATATATATATATATATACATATATATATATACATATATCTATACACAGACACACACACACACACACGTGTATATACATACACACATATATATATATATATATGTGTGTATATACATACACACATATATATATATATATATATATTACACACACACACACACACCAGCTTACAAACACACTGACCATCTCACACCAACATACATACACTGCACTCACACCCCTTTCTCCCCATCTCTTACCTTTCTCATCTTCTATCTTCTTTCTTCCATCCAGTCGTGGGAGCGCGAGGTCTGTCATGTCAGACCTCTGTTTACTGCTCCCTCATCACTACGCGCCGGCAATTGATGCCGAGGGCCCGGACATGACGTCATCACTGCGCTCGGCATCAATAGCCGGCACATAGTGATTAGGGAGCAGGGAAGCCGAGATCTGAAGTGCCAGACCTCGAGCTCCCTAATGTTGGTTTAGTTAGAGGGAAGTCGTGATCTCCCCAACCAGCCCTGCTGATCAGGGCTAGTTGGGGAGATCACGATCTTGCACCTACCTCGGCGTGGCCCTGAAGACCGGCCCAGGGGAGGCAGCTTCTCCACTCGCCCCTCCCCTAGAGATTTGTGGCTTCGTGGGACTCTCCGGCTGGGTAAGTATTCGGTACTTGGTTAGTACCCGGCGTATAAGACGACCCCCGACTTTTAAGAAGATTTTCTGGGATTAAAAAGTCGTCTTATACGCCGGAATATACGGTACCTATTACAGACTCCATCTCTACCCTTTGAGATTGGGGACCCACATGTAAGGTTTTATGAAGTCCTGTCTCATTTACCCAAAAGACCAAACTGGATACCACATTAAGTATATTTTTCATGCAAGACTTAATCACCGACACAGAATACAAATCTCCTCTCAATGATAATTATAGAAATATAATTTATGTTAATCATTACAAACATATTTATATTTACACATACACAAAGCAAGGTATCATTACCAAGAACAAGACATGGGATTTTTGCATGTCAATTTCAGGCTAAAAGTAGAAAACGTATATATTTTTTCACATTACACTGCTGTTACAACACTTCATGAATATTCTTCATGTATGATCTACTTGCAAAGGCTTGAATTAACGAATGCAATGTTGCATTCCATCAAAAACAAGAGTGAGTTCACTAATAACACAAGGGGAATTTATTGCACTCCTCTTATTGCACTTTTTTAAAATGTTACAGGCTAAACATAATCACCTATGTACTTTGCATGTAGGAAATAAAATAAAAAGTAGCTGCAATGTTTAAAGGTAAACAAAATTAATTCTGTTAGAGAAATCTACGAGGGAAATCAGTTGGATATAATAAAGTGATTGTGTTTAGACATTGACACACATAAATTTCATCTCATTTTCTGATTGTGTTCTTTTTAAACGGAAGGTTATTTCCATTAGGTTACATAGACAACATCCAGTCTTTAGCCAGTTTATACTATTACGCTGTCAGATCGACTAGTATTGTTGAGCTGCAACTTCCCAGGATTGTATGGCTCCATTAATCGTGGACAGTCAATCCACAATGTCTTAGCGACATCAGTACCTAGCCATGGTCTTGGCAAAAAGGCTTGTATGATTAACAGCAACCCCGTTTTGATTGCTTCTTGTGATTGCTTTCAGCAAGATTGACAGTATCCTGCGGTCTGTTTACTTTATTTTTAATAATCAATGGTACCACCATGTTAAAAACAGCTTCAAAAAGAGCATCAACATTGTAGCCGGTCTTGGCACTTGTCTCAAAGCACATTTTCTCTGCAACGGGCACACAGTTTTCATCCAACATCTTATACTTGATTATCCTCTTATATAAGGCAACAGCATCTTCTACTTGAACCTGTTTGCGGGCTTTGCTGGAAGGACGAGGATTTTCACCTACTTCTCCTACATCGTAGTCATCAGTAAGGTCAACTTTGTTCCCGACAATTGCAAATATGCAGTCATCGCTGGCAGTGTCAGTCAGGCCCAGGAACCGTTCTTCAAGCTCCAAGAGGCTTTGCATGTTGCTAACATCATACATCATGATGATTGCAGAGGCTGCCCTGCAGTACATGGAACCGAGGCCATGAAACTGCTCCCGTCCTAGAACACATTAAAAAAGGATTACATAATGCAAACAAAAGCATATTTACAATTTTCAGTCGTTACTTTGTTTACCAAAACATCCAACTTTTATATAAAACAATGATATTTATCTCTGTGATAAATATAGGTCCCCTTCCATAGTTAGCTGCCACTGTCCTGTTTGCAACTCAAGAAGTAAATTACTAGTAGATACTTATTTCTATCATTCTTTTTTTTTTTTTTTTTTTTTTTTAATGGGGTCCTTGGGGGCAGGGAAAGTGACTACTATAAGTACACCAGATGAAAATACCAGTTTTACATCAATATTTCCAGAAAGAATGTACATTGTGTAATCAAGTTAACAATCCTAAAAAAGTGAAAATGTCAACAGAAAGGCTCTAATGCACAACTACTTTAAAATACTTTACTTTGGACAGCGTTTTGCTGTTTAGTTATGAAAAGCCGTTACTGAGCTCTTCTATTGCAATGACATACTACGTTACCTAAGTCTTAAGGAGCTCAGCAGGTAGGTCGTTCCAAACATCTTGGATAACTAACCACAGTTGATCTGTGGATCTAGGGAGCCTCAGTTACTTCTCCCACTTCATGTAATCCTAGACAGATTTGATGTTGAGATGAGGGGTCTGTGGAAGCCATACCATCATTTCTAGGATTTCTTGTTATAGTTCTTAATGACTTTGGTTGTATGTTTGGCGTTGTCATGCTGAAGAATAAATTTGGGGCCTCCCTAGTATTGCATGATGGACAAGTATCTGCTTGTATTTAGCATTTAGGAGACCATTAATTCTGACCAAGTCCCCAACTCCATTTGCAGAAATGCAGCCCCAAACTCGGAAGGAACCTCCACCATGCTTCACGGTTGCCTGCAAACACTCATTCTTGTACCGCTCTCCAGCCCTTCAGCTAACAAACTGATACAGCTAAACACATTTTCTGCATCCCAATGCCTGTGTTCCCCTTAAGTGTCTTGCCATGGTGTATGACTTTTGACATTAAACTGTCTCCAGCAACCTCACCATGCTAGTAAGTTTGGCTGTTCCATACCCAGTTTTATTCCTCCTACACAGCCGTTTCTGTTTTATTTAGTCATCATGATTCAACATACATATAAAACAATTGACGCTGGTTTGAAGGAATAAGGGTGGTCACACCAAATATTAATTCGATTGAGATTTTTCTTCTGTTCACTCGCTTTGCATCTTGCTACGTGATAAAAACAAACTTTTAACATATCTATTTTTGAAAGCATTCATTCTTTACAGCACACCTGCCTAAACCTTTGCACAGTACTGAGATTATGAGGAAAGGGCAATTACACAGTCTGAATATTTTTGGGTGTTCTATAAATTGCTTTGGTTGGATGCAAGACCGTTCTTGATTTGAAACAATGAACAGAATAAAGAGTTACAGAACTGAGGCAGACTGAGGTTGTTCAAGCTTCCAAAACTCTACATATTTGTTCCATGACTATTCTGTCCTGGCAAGCTGTATAACCAACAATTAAAGGACAATGTATATTGGAATCAGTACCCAATTTTCCTGTAACCACAAAAAAAAAAAATGCAACTGACCTAAATCACCACAAAACACACGTGGTAAGAGAGTTAGTAAAACCCATCCATTCTTTCCTGAAGCCATGGACCAGAACATAAAAAAAAACTAGACATAAGAGACTTTCAACAAAATGCGGAGAAAAGTATATATGTTCTACTTAAGGGGAGCGTTTACTGTCCCCGACAGCCTCGTCAAGGAAGGATGCATATTAAAAGTACATGAAGCAACCAGTCAGAGGCTGGAAAGTGCTCCCAATGAAATGAATGCACACGAATGGGGGGGGCACCATACCAGCGAACCTCTAGGCTATGGCTATGTGAAGCCTATCCGGGACATCAGTGGGCTGTCAAGCCGACATCAGTGGGAAACAACCCCAATTTAAAAGGGAAATGGGTGGGTAGTGGGCCATGACAAGGAGCAGACAAACACAAGAGCACCTGAAGGAGTCATATTTATCAAGATAAGAGTAGACATGGAAAATGTGTTACGTTTCACAATAGAAGTTAAGCTTGAAATTGTGGCGGCAACAAAGTTCTTCCACATACCATGTACCCTTTCCCCTGTGTATATAGTAACAGAGCTTGACCCTTTTTACACTTTCAATACCCACCAAGTCATCCAATTCCACAGCAGAAAAGGTATGGATATGGACATACACCAAATACATGTAAATGCATGGTTTTAGTTTTCAAACACAACTCAATCACCACAACAGCTAGACAATAACGATGTTACATGCATTATTTTACTATACATTAAAAAATACATTAAACCAAAGTATATTCCTTGTAATTGATTCAGAAGCGTTGTATGCATTATTTGGAACACACGTCGTATTTTGTTCTGCACGTCTAGGAACAAGAGTGGCACAGTTAGGGCAAGTTGAGGGTTACTCTACGTGGTGGGAGGTTAAATACACGTCATATCTTAATAAACAATGCATATTATAACAATGGCTGAACCATTTAACCCACATAATAGTTGCAAGAGCTCCAGTAAACAAACAAGCCGCTAATTCTAAATTGCAGTGGGCTGAGAAATATTTGAAGCGGTGGGAAGGCATCTTAAAAATGTTTGTAACACGAGTAGCGTTACATGGTTCAATAATAGGGCACACACCAAAATTATAGTACAGCTTTCCCTTGACGTTACCAAAACGTTCTATTTGAAATCCACAGATTATATTAACCCAGAGAATCTGACTGGGTTCACCTTCATAAGCGAAGGCTAAATATGAATGTCCAGTATACTTTTACTGCAAAATACATACGTAGGCAATTATATTAAGCAGTCATTTATAAATTGAGATATAATAGGTTTCAAAATGAAAGGCTTATCAGTCTTATTGATATGGGCCAAATGGGGGCAGGCATTATCAGAGAAGTAAGCATCTCTGCTTCAAATAAGTATTAACATATGGGTGAGTCTAAATAGAGAATGTCAAAAAATAACATCAAGCATACTTTATTCTGCAACAAAAGCCTTTACAAATAAAAGGCCTGTGTGAAATTGTAACACTATATAAAGAAACTTGCCCTATAAACATTTCTGAGAGCTCACTTAAGGAGTTGGCAGGAGAGTTGCAGTTTCATCACTAAAGGAAAAGTTGTATTTTTAACTTATTTCACTATTCATTATAAAGGGTCAGCATGAGCAAGTATCTCCATTGAGAAGAGTTAAGCTGGCCATGTATAATTCAATGTGTAAAGAGAATGAAGAAATTTACACTACAGAACCAAAGCAATTTTTGGAATGCCCATACAAATAGATAGATATATAGATATATAGATATATATAGATATATATATATATATATATATATATATATATAAGCTCTCCTTTTCCTAAAATTATATATATTATATTATATATACACATACACACACACACACACACACACACGAGTTAAAAATATATATTAGCAGTTTTATAGGTATATTATTCACAGCTGGTATGAATGTGAAACAATACCTAAATATATTTTATAACTCCCCCTGAGGGTAAAGCCACCCTATATTCTATATATTAAATTGTCTTTTTTTTAGTTATTTTTTTAACCCCTATTTAATTCCTCACTAAACTACTCAATATATATATAAAAATAAAAGAAAATCTACATATAAAAAGAAAAATGGGCCCCTTGGGTTCAGGCAAATACGTATATATTTTTAACCTGGGTCTTGGGTTTTTAACAACTCTTGTCATTGAGCAGTTATCTACAGTGGTGACCCCACAATCTCATCATCATGACGTACCTGGTATGTAATTGGTGGCTAAGTGTTAGCTATACATTATACATGGTCAGTGAAGCTTTTCCAGGAGCAGTTCACTGGGGTTGGCTCCCAATAATGTATAATAAAGTGAAGGAGTTGAATAAAACCTCATTGAGGTTACGTTACGAAGGGTCAACCACAGTAAGCTTCTTCTCTAAGAAAAGGATTGGATGGCTCCATATAAAGTATAGTTAATTTAATAAGATTTTTTGGATCATGACCACACTGATTATGCAGCACTTGCTCAGAAATTGGTATTCCAAGGGACGAGCCTTTAACATTGTGAATCCATCACGTTTTAACTCTCCTGCCAACTCATACTAATTTGGTACAGGATTCTCAGGGAGACAATGGGCGAGTTTGAATGTACAAATATATCAAACTCAATCATCCCTGACCACACTTCGACATTGTGATGATAAATGTCAACCATGACCTCTACATTTTAAAACACACACCAATTCTGTCTGCGTTACTAAGTATGCATCACAGCTGTTTCCAGACATTGCTGTGCCTACGGATCTAGAAGCACAAGCAGTGTATGATTTCCAGGATGCGGGGTTTGGCTGCATTTCTGCTGAGATCAGTACTAATGGGGAGAAAAATGCTGTTTGCAGTAGAATAGAAGAATTGTAAGAATATGCTGTTTACATTTTATAGCCTTATAATAATCCGACTGAAGGGACCAACTTCTTCTCCACAGTTCACAATCAGCACAAAATCGCATTGTTTTATTACTTGAATTGCTAGGCTAGGTAGGCTAGGTAAGCAGTGTGCTTGATGCGCGAGTGACTTTTTGACCTGTTTGAGATCCCTTGTTCCTTTTATCGTAGCAATAAACAGAAAGGATGCCTCATGTAACTGGACAGCTTAAATTGGGGTACATTTGTTCTGCATCATTTGTCTAGCTTTATGTTATTATGGGCTTACGTTTACTGCAACTATGTTAACATTTGTTTTGAAAGTATTTAACATGCCAAAAAACAAATCCAGGTTGCTTGTTTATAATCATGCCTGTCTAACTAGTCCTGCGAGAGATACTCGCCCAAAGCTGTCACATATTTACCCCCCAGCCATCGCAGAAACCAACTTAGGAGACCAGCAATGAGCTCAATTATTCAGAGCAGAATAAAACATCACAACAACCTAGAGCTTTGGTATAACTCAGCGTACATTCTTGAAATGATACAGTAGGTGGTAACTATACTCAATCGCACACAACGAATAACAGAACGCTTAAAGCTCTTCATAGCGGTTCCACTACTACTACAACTATTTTTCTCATTGAATAACCACTTGTTTCATGTGCCCTCTTCGTGAAGTAATATGGCAATATATTTTAGGCAAACCTATTTCAATGTTTCTGCTTTCTTAATCAAGCAGAAACATTGAAATAGTTTTCTGCTTTCTTAATCAAGGAGGAAGAGACTTCACCTGCCTACTCACTACTTTGGAAAAAGCGAGCACATTGACAAAGGTCAGGTCTTGGCATCTCATAAATGTTGGGGTCACAAGTGCACGTTGCATCTACACAGCTTTTTTTCTTTACCAATTATATTGAAACACTGGGCAGCTCAGTATAATCACACAAGGACATTATTGCTTTTTTTGTTGGAGCACTTAAACACAGAAATAGATGATGGTTACTAGTTATGAGACTTTTTGAAAAAATAATATTATTCCTTACACCACAGGACAATAAATTAAGAATATAAGGGTTTGATGGAAGTTCCCATTTAACATATTTGGTTTGGAAAGTAGCCCTACTTTGGGCACTATCTCCAGCTCACCTGAAGGCATATTAGACAAAAAAAATACCTCTCTCTTTCCATCTTTGGATCATTGAATGCTTCTGGATGCTCACAAGAAGCTAGCTGTGTCTTTAAAAGAATATCAACAATTTCTCATGGGAAAGCATGACAAGCAGGTCCCTATGATGAAGGGAGCGGAAACACTGAGGTTTTATCCGCTAAACTATTGAAGCCATGAACTGCCTGATGATGCTGCTTCTAGAAACTCATGCTTCAGGAAACGGTTCCCAAGCAGAGGATTTATGTTCAACTATATCTGCCAAGGTCACATAGAAGACAGGGACACATTTGAACTCCTAGTCCTGAAAATATTTTACAAAAATGAACCGGAATCACACTTCCTTGTGCGATCCAGCTCAAACATCAGCACTGCTGAAAACAGATATCATACAATGACTATTTTATTAAATGGCAATCCCACTGGTACACCACTGCAATGGCCCATGATGTGATGTCTGAGGTCACGCGTACAGATGATTCATCTGCCGTGAAATGAAACCAAAGGGACGAGAAGGAACGAGGTCATTGTAGGACAGAGACATTCAGTTTAGAGACACACAAAACACTATCTTTGAAGGAAAGACATAAGGCTGTATTTGAAATACCTGTAGTCACCAAGGAAGGGGTTTTCCTTATTCCAAAATTGGCAAATATGTATACAGATACAAATGTTGTTACAAATTTGGTTTGGATCTAGGAGCCAGCCAAAACAAATGTATTTTTTTTTAAATCTATTTCATAAAAGGAATAAAAAATAAGTGAAAACATGAATCCATTTTATAAGATGACAAATTTACTAATACATTAAATTATTAGCAAGTCAAGTTAACCCCTTAAGGACAATGGGCAGTCACTAAACCTATGGAAAACAATAAAATACAATAAATAAAATAAGACAGACACACATATGCTGAATTTATATGTTCACAGACACACTACACAATCACACACGCTAACAACATACACAATAATGTACACTAACACAATATTGTGACATAAATTCACAATAATGCCATACACTAACACACACACAACAACCATGTGCTAATACCTGCCAACCCCACACTCTTGGAAGCCATGCACCCGTGACATCCGATTGATTTATTTTCGTCATGGCGACCTAGCGACCAGGGTTTGTCGAGTCCGAATCCAAATGCGTGTGTGATATAGATATATATATAGATATATATATATATATATATATATATATATATATATACACACACACACACTTCTGTTTTTAGTACTTTTCAGATCTTTACACAAATCAGTGTAGTGTCCAGATCTCTAGGTAGCCTCCATGCCCGAATACTAGCTTCACAAGTCCCAGTGGATCATCATTAGTAGGCGATAATTCACATGAAACATAAAGGTAAGTGACTATTCACATTTACCATGCATTACGCAAAGCTTATACATAGGAAAAAAAAGGTCTGTGAGTCACAAACGTCTCCCGATTGTTCTACATATGCCCAGTAAAATAACAATGTGCCCCAAGAAATAATAAGCCATTCTTAGACATTCTTCAGACATAACTTCAAAATCATGCCCAACAAAGCTCAGAAGCACAGTTCACTAGCCACTTCCACCCAGCCTGGGCTAGCAAACAGAAGCACCTCGTCTGACTGCGAATACGATCAGTAAATAGAGCTGTGTTTCAGCCCTTAAGAACCCACAACCAGACAGCACACATGACTTGTGAAAGTTCTCTACTCAGCACAATGTGATGTGGGCTCCCTGCCTGTAAACATTAGCCTACTTTACACTCCTTATGCGCTTCTGCTGTTAAGTTCTCTGCACCTGAGCTACAAGAACACGTCAATCAGAAAGTCGGGTGACCCAGTGCCCACTATGCCCCCTGGGGTGCTTGCAGCACGGGCTTTACCTGCGGTGTCCCAGATGGAGATGTTGTAGGCCCCCCACTGTTTGAGATAGAAGGCCCCCCCGACTGTGCTGACGGTGTCCTGAAACCTCCTCTCCATGTACCGGTGCAGGAGAGACGTCTTCCCCACATTCATGTCCCCCAGTAACACCACCTTCACGTCTGGCTTCTTCATCCTGTACCCCGGGCGTGGTAGAAAGTCAGCTGCTCGCTAGAAGCCCGATTGCAAAGTCAGGGGCTGCGGAGACCGAAGCTGAGCGAACACCTCTCTGCCCATGAAAACCAGCTGCCGATTCCCCCCATCTACTCCTCAAACTTCGCTGCCGGTGGACGAGCGCTGCACACGCATAGCCTGGGCTCCAGTAGTTCCCCCACACGGGGTATCAGCGCACGCAGCCCGGGCGTCTGTCACGGGGTGCTGCACCCCCACTTCTGAGCACTTTGCTAACTCGGAATAACAGGGACGGCGACTATCCAGGAAGTTTGTTCTAGGCCCCGCCCCAACGCTAGCCCCTCCCACTGTCCTGCAAAAGCAAAGTGACTAGTATTCATTATTGTTTGGCTTAATCCGAATTCGGTGGGGGTTTCTTGTTAATGAGCATCCTGGTCCTTTGTGGCTTTATTTTATTTCTCGTAATACTTTTTAATACGTGTGCCAACACTTTACTTCCTTGATAAATAAAGTTGCAGTGTTAAAGGTTAAATAATTATGTTAAATGATTATACCGGTATATACAGTATACACACACACATATACACCAGTATATATGTCTGGAAAGGGTGCCTATATCAGGGATAGTTTTCGGCGGGGTCATGTCAGGTTGACAAACCAGTTCCTTATAGGGACAACCAGGCAAGGGTTGAGAAGCATAAGTGACTTTAAGTACAAGCTAGCTAAAAATAGTTGTGTTCTCCCCGCATGCATCAGACCCTACAGTATACGAGATGCCTAAATTTGTACGAGATCAGGTGAGCTTTTAGGTACATGTTTAGGTAGTGTTTTAGAACATCACGCCTTGCTGTAGATAAGGGCAGAAGACTTGCTCTTCTCTGTATGGATATAAAGCCGGCCACAATATACACTGTTCTCCAGGCCAAGTGAAGATATTGCAGACCGATCACACGCACCTTAGGTTATTGTAACCACGCGGCTCGGGTTACTGAGACATTTTTATTACCTTTACTTAGCAGCCGCACAACAGGGGTGACCCGAGGTTTCATATAACCAGGTGTACCAATGCAGATCAGTATGTGGGGGAGTGTATGTATCTGTGAGTAAATATACGTGTGCATTTAAAATGGCCAAAAAAGTTAGGATGACAGGGTCCACTGCATTGAAGTATGGCACTGGGGTTTATTCACCAAAGTGAGAGCTGAAATGAGAATTCACAGGAGCAGGGATGTGCGATGAGTGACTGACCTGGGCCAGACACTGTACAGTGTATGCTGACAGCCATCTTGGATTCACCCATTTCCAGTTTTCCGTTTGGCGCTCCTGAGGCTCAGAAATAAAAGGGGGCACTCTAAACACAACATTCTCTTCCCGCGCGGGCTGACAGAAAGGATCAGAAAGATGGTTTTGGTTCCAACTTCTTGACTTCACTATTCATTATCACCATACCTGGGAACTCTCCGGGTGAGCGCTGCGCCTCCGCTTCTCCAAGTCGCGGGGTCTTGACACGCCCCACTCCTCACCCATTTTTTCCCTTAAATGGGGGTGTTTCCCGCTGCCGTCAGCGGCAAAGCCCCTGACATCAGTGGGGACACCTCCGACATCAGCCGGACCGCCCACTGACGCCAGCAGGACCACCCACTGACATCAGCAGGACTGCCCACCGTCATCAGTGGGACCGCCCACCGACATCAGTGTGCAGTCCTGGGCGCGTCCGGCAAGGGAAGGCTCCGGGTAGCCGGAGCCGAGAAGTTCCCAGGTATGATCATCAAGGTCCAACCCCAACATGCTTCTGCTGCAGGAAGAGCTTGGTTGGCCCTGCATAATGTATAGTTAGTCAGTGAGATGTCATTTGCAGGTGCGCAGTATCAGTGAGGGAGGATGATTGCCACACGTCGCAGGACCCGATCAGATCACCGCTTCGTGGGACAGGTGAGTCCAGTGGCGGAACTACCGGGGTCGCGACTGTGACCGGGCCCTGGAGTTCTGCCAGTCAGGGGGGCCCAAGGGGTGCCGAGCGGTTGCTGAAAACGACCGCTCGGCAACTCTTGGGCCCCCCTGACAGAAATCCAGGATGCCTCCGCTCCCCGCCGCTGCTGCCGCCGTCGCCGCTGCCGCCACTGACGTCATATGCCGGCGCTCAGCAGTGAAGCGCCGGCACCCGAGACAAACGCCTCACGCTCCCAACACAGCACTCTGGGCAGCACTGAGGCAGGCGGCGGCTGCGGCAGCAGCAGCGGCGACGGTAAGTGACCTACAAAGGGGGGGTAGGGAGGGTCTTGTGGGTAGATCGTGAGAAGGGGGGGTAGGGAGGGATTGTGGGTAGATCGTGAGAAGGGGGGGTAGGGAGGGAGTGGGTAGATCGTGAGAAGGGGGGTAGGGAGGGAGTGGGTAGATCGTGAGAGGGGGGGTAGGGAGGGAGTGGGCAGATCGTGAGAAGGGGGGGTAGGGAGGGAGTGGGTAGATCGTGAGAAGGGGGGTAGGGAGGGAGTGGGTAGATCTTGAGAAGGGGGGGAGGGAGGGAGTGGGTAGATCGTGAGAAGGGGGGTTAGGGAGGGAGAGGGTAGATTGTGAGAAAGGGATAGATGGGTTGGGGGTGGGGGGGGTGGGGGGGCCCTTAACAGATTCTCGCACTGGGGCCCTGAGGTTTCTAGTTACGCCCCTGGGTGAGTCCCTCTCACCTGGACCAGTCAGACTGCTGAGGCCCTGAAGCAAGTTCAGCCCTGTTTGCAGCTATATAAAGCAGAATATTCAATAGACTTTACATCACCATAATCCAATACTACAATCCACCAGGGTTCCATGATCCTTTTATCTACAATCAGACAACTTAATCACCTCAGATCACATGGAAAGCACTCAATGCTGATTTTTACAGGCACCCGGGATCCTTTTCAGGTTAAGCTTGGCAAGTTTTGTAATTAAAAGATATTATTTTATTAACTGTGACCCAGTTAGAGATTTCTATTTCGTCATTGAGATGCACCAAACCTTAAAAACATTAGCCAACGCTTTGTGTCAGCCAGTGACGAACTAATCAGGAAGAGGAGAACAACCCTGACGAAAAAATCTGCCTTCGTATGCTTAATGTAATTTTAGGAGTCAATCCTCACAATGACTTCATCTAGATATGGGAGCTTGAACAGAGTCGGCCAAGTGGAGTGTTATAAAGTCATAATATGGATGAATGTCAAGTAGTAACAAGCATGCTGCTGGATGCCGTAAACAAATCTAATCCGGGGATTTTAAGTGACCTTGTGCAGCAGCTTGGAACATGTTTGCCTTTCTTCTCTGCTTTATAGAGAATTAGGAGTGGGTGCACAGTCACAGCCTGCACAAGCCTGAACAACTCGGACCACAGTGTCCACAGAAAACAAGTTGAAAAAGAGGACAGCCTTCTCCAAACCAACATCAAAAATGGATAACCAGACAGCAGTTGAATCCTTTGGGCCATCTCCCCGTAACCAGGCATGCTAGGAGTACAGTGAATGACACTTATCTGACAAGTTGTGGTTCTAAATTCGAAATACTTTATAGCAAGGTAAAATCAATAATACCAAAAGGCATTCCCTTCATGTTTGGGTTCGCACATATTAACCCTTAGAACCTCAAAACTGGGCTTAGAGTGCCAACAATGTACACTGAAAGTAGTGGCATTATTAGGGCTGTATGTAATGATAAAGTGTAGTGGTTCATCGGCAGCCCCCCTTACTGCTCCTGGCAGAGGTCTCACATGTTTCAGTGTACAAGAGAGACTTCTGTTAATAGACACTCCAGCCTTATTTTCACGTTAATCTTTGCATGGGCTCCGGTGCGATTTACTGCATGCAAATTGATGCCGGCATTCTAGACGATTGTCTCATTAACTCCTCCCCCAGCTACTTCTACTGAAATACTGAGCATACATTGGTATGTTTTTTGCACATGCTCAGAAGAACTCTTAGTCAATGGGAGCTGAACTTTAAATAAATCAGTATGCTATCTGAACATTAATGTTTTGCTACAATTCATGTGGTAGGCTGTTGCTTCAATGACATAAATGGGAATGCACATGAGTATATTTAAGAAGTGAACATTCTAATGCATCCTGATTTCATTGAAGGCAGCCAGGGTAGATTGAGGTCTCATTTTGTACATCCAAAAGCTAAAGGATGCATGCTCCAGTTTGCATGCAACACATTTTAATAGTTCTTGCTCCGTAAACCCTTCAATCTCAAGGAATAGAAAAGGGAATAAAACAGGGTTATATTATAGTCCAACATTTAGTATGAATAACACATTAAAAATGAAAATATTTGAAAAAGCATGTCTGTTTTCCAAGCTTGAAATTTTCTAATTTTATTTTGTGAAGCCTATGTCTTATTTGGGACTGTTTGGTAGCCCACCAGGTCAAAATACCCCTATACAAATATATATTTTTTGGAGAGAAGAAATCCCAGGACATTTCAGTAGTTAGCTTTGGACACTTATCATGCTACCAGTTGGTTACTGTATCATTGATTGTCACTGCTTTTTCACCAACCTTTCCGTGTTTGCACAGATTACATGCAACTACAGAGAAACTGCCAAAATGTATTCAGATGCATCTCCAGATTACAGAAATACCCCGCATACATAGGTTTTTATGAGTTTTGGAAGCTGCAGGGCACAAAATGGAACAGCGACATACATATATTGCATGGTTTAGTACCTTTCTCAATAATGTTTGTTCAATTTTCTATGTATCATCTGTTAGTAGTGGTTGTAAGTCATTTATAATTGTGCAGATTCCCTCTAGTGTAGGGTGATACAGTAGGTATAGCTCCATACCACCCTACACTCGAGGGAATCTTGTTTTTCCCCGATGTTCTTGTAATTAAAATGTTAAGCAGCCCTGGTATACATATGTATCCTAGTTCACTTGTGATCTTAATTATACAAGAAATGTACTTTACAGCTTTACTTTAAATGAGATGTGGAATAGAAAAAAGTCCTGAGAGAACCACAGTGAATCCATTTTCTCATATTAGAAAGATTAAATCTGGCATGTTTAATTAACTTGCTTAGGCAACACATACTGCATAAAATAATTATACCAGCTGGGATTTGACACAGTTTTGCATATCTGAGAGATTTATTTTGTACATGCTAATAAACGGTGCAGTTTAACCCTTTGATTGTTGTGAAAAAAATGCTGTAAAGTTAGAATGCTTTAAAAAAAATAGACATAGTTTATTTTTATCAGTTAACAAAAGGCAAAGTGAGTGACCACCCTTTGCTTTCAAACCAGCATCAATTCTTGCACCTAGTAGGTTCCAAACATCTTGGGGGAACTAACCACAGTTCTGTGGATTTAACCCCTTCAGGACCGGGACGTACCTGGTACTTCCATCTGTCACCGCCAGACCGGGATGTACAAGGTACGTCATCGATGATGTGCGATCCAGCGTCGCTATGGACGCTGGGATCGCGAGGGGCGGCAGCTACTGACCGCTGGGTGTCCCCAGCGATCCGTAGCAGCCACTCTCTCCTCCACTCAAAATATTTAAATACAATTGCGGTCTTCAAGGGAAGACGCAGTAAGAGGACGCCAGTCCTGAAGGGGTTAAGCAGCCTCAATTGTTTCTCTCTCTCTTCATGTAATCCCAGACAGACTCAATGATTTTGAGATCAGGGGTTCGTACCATTACTTCTTGGACTCCTTGTTCTTCTTTACATTGAAGATAGTTCTTAATGGCTTTGGCTGTATGTTTGGGGGTCATTGTTATGTGGAAGAATTTATTTGGGGATGATCAGATGTCTCCTGTGGGTATTGCTTGATGGATAAGTATCTGCCTGTTCTTTTCAGCATTGAGGAAACCTTTAATTCTGACCAAATCCCCAACTTCGTTTGCAGCTCCAAACTTGCAGGGAACCTACACTCCAGCTCTTCGGCAAGCAAACTGCACTTGCTGCCATTTTTTTCTGCACCCCAGTTCCTGTGTTTTGAGAGTACATATATCATTAAAGTAAAGAAGTTTGGGATATGGTTATTTAATGACATGCGGATGCTTAAAATAGCCTTCAACAAAGATGGTAGAGGGTAAACCACTGGGGGATACAAAATGCCCGAGAGATACACACAAAACTGCTAAAAAGTAGGTAAGACTGCAGTGCTGTTTATATCTGCCAGTCAGAGTGATTCTGGAGCCTTAAAGATTGTAGAGGTAAGTATATTCATGTTTTACGTGATCAGTTAGTCTGGAGGGGGTATGGAAGCACATGTATATTTATATTTCTAATATGGATTGTAACGATGGGCTTCTGAGTGGTCTTGCCCTGGGATGAAAGGTTTTAGCCTGCACTTACCTATATCACAAGTGCATGGTGCGTGCTACTACTAATACGGCCCCAAGAAGGAGATGACAGAAAGGTGATAATATCCTTATCCCAAGCTCATATTAGCAGGACTAATGAAGTTACTTGGTTTTACACCGAACTAAAGTTTGAGATCATGCAAACCCATTTCCATTTGCTGGGGGCATCACTCTCCAAACTAAGAAACAATGACAAAATCTAACAAAGGTTGGTTCAATAACCACAAGATAACATTGTACACTGCAGTGATTGCCCTGGCCAGTCACCCCCTGGACTGGCATATGCAAAGAATGGACCTACTTTAAGTATACTGTTAATGGGCACTGAATGGAGGGGTTGCAATATATATATGAGTTGGTTGGGCTGAGCGTAGTAATTCACTGGGACAGCATAAGCTTCTAGTAACATAGGTGCTGTGGAGCTCATTGTTTCAAAAAGTAATTTACATTCCTCTAGCACTCAAAGGACTAATTGCATTTAGTGAGAACAAACTGTGACTTTGCATATTATTCAGAATCTGATTTAAGGAAACGCCGCTGTTTCTGGTATGCTAATAACATACTGAACTGTAAAGTTGGAGCCTTAATGTTGAATAAGATTATGTTAGAATATGAATGGAACCTTCTCGCTTTCTGTATTAATCTGTTACCGGAGTTCATTTCAGGATACAATATGCAGCGCTTGCTACAGTTGTCTGTCAGTTTTGTTCTTTGTAAAATCCTCAGTCTAGCCTAAGGGGGTCAAGCTATCTGTGTGTGTGATAGCATCATTATTTTACTAAAATGATACAGTTTCAGGTGTTATCAGCACAGAGAGATTTTATATACAATCCTCCAGTAAAGACAGTGCGGGCAGCAGAGACTTAACAAAAAAAAAGATATTTTAGAAAGTAAATGAAGCAGTCCTGGCTCTTTAAGGCCATCGACCACTAAATGACACCTGATGGACAGAGGCGTTTTTAAGTCTAACGACTGATAAAGTTTGAGTCTTTACGTCAGAAACAACAGGCAGACTAGATGGGCCAAATGGTTCCCCTGATGTCACAGTCAATGTTTCTGCACACATGGTTGCACACTACACTGTTATTGTTTTTCTCTTTGGACTGTCCCCAGTGCAGTATGCCTCGAGATCCCTTTGGGGGCCTCTCATACACATTTTTGATGCTAGGGAAGTCATGGTGACATCACTGGGCTCCCAAAAAAAAATATATTTTTTTTATTTAATTAGTAGATTGACATTTATATGTAATTTTCTCCTATTTTTTGGAAAAGGAAAAATGCTTTGTTTCTCCATCTCTTTTTCCTGATCTGTACTGAACAGCAAACAGGGCTCCATAGCCTAGCTATGTAATATGTGCGATTTGCCAGCAGGAGGGGCAATGGGAGAGTTCAGCAAGGCTGGAGTGAACTTCCAGTGGGTGTCAGCACTAACACCTACGATGACAGATGAGTGGCAGACCGGGTCTCGCTGAGTCTGACCATGAAAATGTAACAGGCAGAAGTCGGCAGCCTTCAATTGGCAGCCCTGATTTAACGTGCCTTAGTCATCCGCAATCCAGCCCTGGATTAGATAATACACTTAAAATGATAGGTCGACAGGCACAAGATATAGGTAGCTAAAAACCTGTAAATATACAACAGAAAATCACCACTAGATGGCAGCACAGCATACGGAGGCCTATTAACACCCGCACGGGACGTTTGATATATATATATTTATAGCTGCTGCCTGCTTGCCTTTGGGTGATCAGAGCCCGGTATTACATTCGGTATTTTACAGAAGAAGACTAAGGATTTGGGGGGCATCAGAAACATTATTTACACTGGGCACACAGAGTGGGATTACCATTTCGGATAAATTACCATAATGCAGCTAACTAGCTCTGGCAAATCCATATATAGGGCATTCAAATAATTTAAGAACTCCGCATCGCCTTATGGCGTCCGCCGCTCAGGAGTCCCTACACAGATCTAACACAGTTCATTAGCCTCGCGAACTGTCACTTGTGGAAATGATAGTAAAAAGCAATTCCTTGTCTGTTTTGAATTGGAGAGTGTTAAACACGAGAGGTAACACGGACCAGCAGTAGACGTATAGAGTGCGTAGAGTTTAATTTGCATGAACACCACCATTCTATGCGCTCCTAGGAACTGGCTCCATTTAAATGGCCCCTGCGTTAGAGACAATTTTGAACGATCACTGTAACGCTTCCGAGGCTTGTTTTCGTGTAGTGGGAAGAGCGTAGCTTTCTGATTGGCTATGTCTGCTGTCAGTTAGCTGGATGAAGGCTGTTGTCAGTTCGTCCTCCCGGAAGTTCCACCAATGATCGGTGCTCGGTGCGCAGCGTTAGGTAAGAGGTGGTGGACAGGGCATGGCGGTCTTCGGCTCCCTCAGTGCCTGGGTAGCAGTGGCCACTACGGGGGTCTTAGCTGCTATTTTGCTGTACTGTCTACAGGAAGCAGGTACCTCCCTGGCAGCTGCGTTTAATATAGCAACTTGAATCAAAGTAGGAAACTACTGGGCGAAGGTGCAGCTCAGCGCCTCGATTCTCATTCACTACTACTGTCTGCAACGATTTATAATTGGAATCTGCTGCTTTAATCCTAATTATTTGAAATAATGAATAAACCACTACCTGCTACCTTATAATATAAATACAAGCAATCCTCAAAGGCTCTCATTGCAGCCATATCAATAACTTATTGCATATTGGTTGGCACTTGATTTGTTCTACAAATAGCCCTAGACAGCAAAAACACTGTTCCAAGTATATGGAACAGAAGGGGGAAATAGCATTATTTTATTTACTTTAATAATTAATGTTATTATTTAGACTAGAGAGGTATCTGACATAGGTTGGGCTGTATGTGAAGAGAAACCATACAATAAGGCAGACCCTTGGGCACAGATCAGGAATAGGTTTGGCACCTCAATGGAAGATAAGTTCTAGCAAGCCTGCTTTTGGTATGAAATCTACAAATTTCATGTTACTTTCAATTCTAATAATGATTTACAGGATAATGGAACTGTTTCAAAGGTAAAGGAAGATGTATAGGTGCATTTACTAGCCCTGGAATTTGAACATTTCAACTGTCTGACATTATTATGATTATGAAATGTTAGTCTTTTCGTGCATCAAGGACTCATATGGCTTTAGGACAGAGTTTAAATATTCATCTTGCCTGCAGTCTCCCAAGTTAGTGAATACACACAGAGTTAAAATTGCCCAAGCCCAAGCGCTTCCGTGTCCCCATCTTCTTTTCCCCAGTTATGCATATTCTCTTGCAACCTCTTGTTCTTCTGTCTTCTTTTTTTGTCCGCCTCTCCCCGTTATCAGCTCCGTTAACCAGGTCTCCCAGAGCACTTACACAAAAGGGGAGAGCCTCCGCGCACACAGTCTCCCCTGATTGGAGGATCGGGGGAGAGGTTGTCCCCGTGGTGCGCGCCATGGCTCTGTCCTTATGTGGAAGTGCTCCAAGAGGCCAGAATATTGGACACAGTTTCTTTACCTCTTTTTCTCGTTGAATCCGTCTGCATTATTCTGTCTTCTTGGAGTACTTCTGCAAAAGGGTGGAGTCACAGTGCGTACCACGGAGACAGCCCCCCCCTTTCCTCCAATTGGGGACAGGGTGTGTGAGTTGGCTCCGCCTATTTCCAGAAGTATCTGAATAACGGAGCTGATGCCAGAAAGAACAAGAAGCAGCAGAAAATGAGACAGGAACATGGAAGCACTTGGCAGAGAAGGGAGGTATTACATAGTTACATAGGCTGAAAAAAGACATGCGTCCATCAAGTTCAGCCTTTCCTATATCTGTTAATTTGTTGCGGTTGATCCAAAAGAAGGCAAAAAACCCCGGTTTCGCTCTTTCCAATTTTGCACTAACCAGGGAAAAAAATTCCTTCTTGACCCCAAAACGGCAGTCAGATTCCTCCTTGGATCAATAAGCTGTTTCCCCATAATTAAAGATTATATCCCCGAATATTATGTTTGTCCAGGTATCCATCCAGTTGCAGTTTAAACGTCTGTACAGACTCTGATAAAACTACCTCTGCAGGCAGAGAATTCCACATCCTTATTGTCCTTACTGTAAAAAACCCTTTCCTCTGCTTTAGTCTAAATCTCCTTTCTTCCAGTCTAAATGCATGACCACGTGTCCTATGCATAGTCCTATTTATGAACAGATTTCCACACAATGGTTTGTATTGGCCCCGAATATATTTATATAATGTTATCATATCCCCTAAATAACTAAACAGATTTAAATTAATTAACCTTTCTTCATAACTATAGTGCTCCATTCCTTTTATTAATTTTGTAGCCCGCCTCTGCACCCTTTCTAGTGCTATGATATCCTTCTTTAGAAAAGGTGCCCAAAATTGCACAGTATATTCAAGGTGCGGCCTTACCATTGATTTATACAGAGGCAAAATTATATCTTTATTCCGTGACTTGATGCCCCTTTTTATACACGACAATACCTTACTGGCCTTAGCAACCGCAGACTGACACTGCACATTGTTGCCTAGTTTGTTGTCTATAACAATTCCCAAATCCTTCTCATTTATCATTACCCCTAATTCACTACCGTTTAGGGTGTAGGTTGCTTGTGCATTCGCTACCCCGAAGTGCATGACTTTACATTTGTCTACATTGAATTTCATCTGCCAGGTAGACTTTGAGAATGAGTGAAGGACAAAAAAAAATTCTCAGAATTTCATCCAAACCAAAAGGGCAGGAAACGAAAATTGTCCAAAAACGAATAGACCAAAACTGAAACGAAGAACGGATTAAGGTCTGAGTATTTACGGCAGGAAAAATAGGTGGACTAGATGGTTCTTATCTAACGCTACGTCAAGTTATGAGTATCATATTTATATTTTTGCCCTGGGTAAAAGAGTAGCCAAATATCTGATAATTTACTTATAGAGCTTGAGATTTTGATTAACATTGGGCGATTGCATAATTCTGTTGCTGAAAGGTATACATTACCAAGTGGTCTAATAGACGATATTTTAAAGTACCGTTGCTTACATTTTCAATTATTTTTGGTAATCTAAAAGTTGACGTGCTCCCTGACGGTCGCGCTGCAGAACTGTTATGTCACTTTGCTGATCTCGTCACAACAGTGCGTCGGTCTGGGTAAGGTGCGGATGGGAGCATTGCTGATCCCAGCCGCCATGGGATGAAAAGGAACATGACACTCAATTCATTTTGTATTGAACCAAATCCATTATTGGCAGTTGTGCATGAAAGCTAAATATAGCAAATATTGATGACTTATTGTGTTGAGTCTGTAGGGGTCTGGACATTGCTAAATATAGCAATGGTTGCGACTACTTCAAATGTTTGGAATTTTCTCAAATTAAAAGGGAATGTAAAAATAGCTGTTTTCGTATTACCTCTCTCAAAATCCTAAACTAGTCCGTGTCCAACTGAAAGCTGGCTGGGAGTCATAGGGTGTACCATGTTTGTGGGGTATGACATCTGCTGTCTATGAATGGGCCGGGCCGGTAAGGTTCACACCCGCCATAAGACAGTCTAAACACAGATTGATGACGTTATGTCTGCGCGTGCACTTGGCTCCCTTGTTGTTATGGTTTTTTTTTTATCCTGTTGTGATGTTTTGATTCCATGAAGCTTTATTGAGAAATGATAACATTTACAAAATGGATTGTTAGTATTACGCGAGGGTTTGAGCCGTATGTATGCTGCCTATACAGAGCCGCATGAGTCCTGGCCGTGCCCCTCGCAACCGCCTCGCTGCGCTGTGAGACCGGCTCGCCCGGACACTGTGTGGGCGTGTGTGCCTCCCCGCTGCCGCCGCCGCCGCTCCGGCTTTGTGTCTGGCATGACTGCAACGGGCAGCCGCTTTCTTCAGTACGGCTGGCAGGGCCCGGGTACAATAGAGATGGGGAAGTGTCAGTGAGTAAGGCGCCCCCCCGGTGCAGCTCGGTGAGCCCAGTTAGTGACAAGATACCGGTGGCCGGCAGGATGTCAGTGAGTGTGCAGAAGCTGATCACCAGCACCCGGGGCTTCCTGTGGTCGGACCTAGAGACCCGTGCCCTGCTGAACATCTGGGGGGAGGCGGACGTGCAGTATGCTCTGGACGGTAATTTCCGCAACAGCCATGTGTACCGGGACGTAGCTGGCAGGCTCAGAGAGCTGGGCTTTCATCGCACCCCTGAGCAGTGTCGGATTCGCATCAAGGGTCTGAAGCGCCAGTACTACCAGGCCCGGGAGGCCTTCCACAAGAACGGGCACGCCCGCAATGTCTGCCGCTACTACGATGAGATGGACAGGATCCTCAGCAACCGGCCAGCACCGGCTATCAGCGGGGAACCGGCCTGTGTACCACTGCCAGATCCGCCCGGTATCCTACTGCTTCAGCCCCCCTGCTTGGAGGAGCTGCGCCAGGACACCAGGGAAGAGGAGGAGGAGATGGAGGACGAGGAGGAACCTGCCGGGGAGGGGGGCCCCGAGTCGTCCCAAGATAACTTCACCGAGGACTCAGGGGAGGGCGCCTCCTGTTACACCGAGCGCCCCATCAAAGTGGAGGAAGGCACCAGCTTCGCCATCCCAGTGCCGCCCAATGATGGTGAGTGCACACCCCGGTAGCCTATACACCCCTCCCCCCGTCACTGTGACGGGCCACCGGCTGCCTCTGGGTATAGTCACCTGGGGAGCCATTCCCTTCCTAGGGGTAACATCACTGCTCGCACTCTAATGCTTTGAGTTACACTCTAGTAATGTGTGACGTATTGTGAGACCCCGAACCTTGCTTTTAAAATAACTAGATGGAAGCTAAAGAAAAAAGCATTGGAGCTGCAAGTCCCCAGAATGGGGCAGTAAAGGGGTCCCAATCTCATCTAGATTGAGAAATGATGCAATCATTATACTCTCTAGAACGCTTGGAGCCCTCCCTGTACCATTTATTATCTATAATGAATATTTTATTGGGATATATACCATACACACACATGGCAACAGATCCTTCTGGAGCGTGTTTACTGCAGGGCTCTATTCATTCTAATGCTGCCCTACAGAATGAATCTTTTATAAGAGTCCATCATTGGCAGGTACATTTTACTTAATATGCTAAAACGACCTTGATTGCATCATTGAAACACTTGGTGGCACCAGAGGCATTTTCCCCAAGTCCGTGAGAAGATCCAGTGTATTTTAAGTTCAGTACTTAAGAGATGTGCTCAGCCATGCAGAAAGAGAGCTGAATGATGCTGATTACATGCAGGGCAGCAGAAAACTGAACGTACTCACTGGTGCCATATGGAGATCTTCACATACCGTCTCAAAGGTTAGAACCTGATGCTGCATGGAAGCTAATGGCTGGAAGGCCATGTACCTCATGATTTGATTTCCATTCATCCCGCTACAAATACTTCTATTTTCCACACTTTATTTGGTACCTAATAGAGTGCATCTTATTTACTTTCCATCACAGGCTATAAACCTATTCAGTCCAACATAAACCCACACGTTCCACATCTCAAGAAATCCAAGAAGCACCATTGCAGCGTAGCCCTGGACGCAATGATGGAGCGCTTCCTACAGCAGAGCATGGACGCGGAGGAGAAGTTTTACAAATACGAGGAGCAGAGACTGCAGATTGAGGAAAAGCGCCGGGAAGCAGAGCACACGCGAGAAATCCAGATGTTACAGATGTTGGGACAAATGCTTAGCGGCATCTCTTCTGCTTCTCAGACGGCAGCCTCCAGCCATGCTAGCCCTCCTCACAGGTCCAATCTCCGAGCATACACAATGCCCTTTAACACGGCTACATCTGCTTTTTCTTCTCCTATAGGTATAACACAAAAAGTCCATGTAATGGAAATGCATATTTTCGCTGTTTTCCTTTAATCCTACCTTTAGAGAAGGTTGATGTCTCAAAATAAATAGTGGCTTCATTGGTGTGGATGACGCGGTCTCGTCTCACAGTTGCAGAATTATCCACTAACCTACGCCATCCATAAATCATCCGGGTATGTTACAGGCAAGATTGAATCAGCTCTTGAGCTGTGTGTTTAAAATGTCCGTTTTCCCTTTAAAAATACAGCACATTGTGCAATACAGAATGATTTTCTCTTGGAATACACAGTGTGTAGAATATGGGGAGGTAGAGAGTCCTGTTTCGGTTTGCTGTTGCACACTCGCTTCTGTGTGTGGCAGCGGATCCTCCCGTGCTGCCTCCTTACCTTTCTTTGAGTTGATCTGGTATGTGACATGGCATCAGTGCAGGGTTTAAAACTTGGGCAACTTTTATGTGCAGTTTGCTTGAAGTTCTCCAGTGTCTGTGGCAGCAAAGACTTTGGGCAACACTTACATTGTGTGAGTAACTGTCCTACAAACCTCCTTTATTATTTAGCATACGCTTTTGATGTTACCATGTAACTGATGGTCATTGAATTCTGAAAAGATTTACAAAATTATAAAATGTGAGCGAATGTAACTTCTAATAATGTTTCTTCTCTATTTCAGATGTTCTCCCAGTGTGCTTTAACCCTTCACATGTTTCCCCATGTTAAATCCTATTGACATCAGACTTAATCTGGTTGTGCTTTCAATTTATTAGAGGGATGTGAGCAGTCTTTGATTTTCTCTATGCTATTCCTTCGTTCTTATGCATACAAATTTTGTTATACATTTTAAAGGGCATCTGCCATTGAAAAATGACAAGAGGGGGTTACTTTTCACCTTTACAATGTTCTAGCCAATTGGCTAGCAAATATATAAGTGAAAAGGTACTTAAAAATAAAACTCAACCCTATTCTCTCCTTCTGGTACTGATGGAGGTAAAACCTATGGACCTTGCCAGTTCTGATCTGTTTTGCTGTAGTGTTTCGGTGTCACTATGGGGGGGGGATGATAAGCAGGAATGCTCCTGTAACTTCAAAGCTCGGTGGGATCATGATGTTAATGTTGAAACTTTTTTTCTGCTCAGTTTTAGAGAGATCGTTCTCTCTACGACCGACTCGCCCCGCTAAGGACATGGAGAACATTTTTCAGCTGGTGAGGAATGTTATACCACCTCTTACTTCAAAAAAGCACAAAGGACAGGATGGGAAGATAGGCATCGTTGGGGGATGTCAAGAGTGAGTAGATGCTGTATACGTTGTAATCGCTTGTGAAAAAGGGTCAAGCCTGACTCGCCCACACAGGGTAGAAAGGTCAGACAACCTTCCCCTGAACTACACCAAAGGGAAAAACATAGAATCATTCTGCCCATCCAGGAATTCCACGTATACTGTGGCTTCTCTGCTACAATGAAGGATATTATATCCCTGATTTACTGGTTTCTACAGACGGTATACACCCGGTTTTAACTTAGGTCTATTAAAAGTTTTATCTCCTTTTTCTATTCACCCATCCAGGCTGCCCATTTTTTGCCCGGTTGTAAAAACCTCCCTTTTAGTCGGTCTTATCTTTGTATTACGGATAGCATTAAGTTTGTCCCGTATATATTTTATGCAAAATTAAGTGACTTCTCCTTAAGATGAGTCTGTCTCATTGCCCCCCAATCCGGCCATGGTACAAACGGGTTTCTGAGGTGTACGTTCTCTTTAACCTAAAATTGTTGGCTTATCTGCCAATATATAATGTAAGCGTCTGACAGTCTAGCTTTAGACTTTGACCTTCTGTCTAACATTTCACCTCCTTTGAGAGAGAGAAAATACTTCCTTCTTGTAGATTGTAGAATCCGATCCCCTTTCCCTCGTTTTGCTTCTAATGCCTCAAGCTATACTACCCAGCTTGCTGTTGCCTTCTTTTGCAGTTGGTTATATTGTTACAACCCCTTCTTGCGGCCTGACATAATGTAACCTAATATATAAAATTAATCAGCACATCTAAAAAAAAAAAAAAAAAAAAAATGTGATTTGGAAAGATACGTATTAATATTATTAATAAGAGGTTTTGGAACATCCTAGGGGGGATTATACGTGAAATATTGTGGTACAAACCGCTAAAAGTGGAGCAGTCAGTGGGAATATTCCTCTGGCTGTCACCCTAGGCCTAATAGGTTACTATGGTAACTGCATCCCTTCTGCCACTTGACAGTAGAATTGTTTTTTATATGTAACTATTAATATGTCTGATAATTTTTAGTATGACATACTAGTTGTGACAGCAGCACAAGGTTACAGCAAAGACCTTGACATATACCGTTTGTTGGCAGATACACTGGAGCTCCATACTTTGCAGCTATTTCAGCTCTTAAAGTGGTAAGTACATATACAACCAGGTTCGTACGCAGATCACATGCTATTCCTGACATAACCTAGAAATAGGTCTTATTTCTATAAATATTATAAATAAAATGTATATTGTCTGCACTTTATGTAATGTCCCCCCAAATAAGTTTGGAATAACCACTTTTAAAAATATGTAGTTCCCCTCCCCACAGCTGGCAGCAATATTTTTCTAGGATGACTCTGCTCAGGCGGGTTATATGTTCTTATAGCAGGTAAACGCTTATCCGACGAAGCCAGTCATTTATTGAGGTGTATCTGTCGTAAACTGTTATGCATTTGTAATGAGCAACGTAAAAACGAAATAAAACCAAAATGTGTCTCTTGTTAGAAAAATTCTGTATTGTTACCATTTGATGCTAATCCAGGTTGTGGCACGTGTTTGCGAGTGCGGTCCAGTCTGCTGACATTATACTGTTTTTCAGGGGGCAGATTTATCCCACGTGTTTTGTACCAAAGAAGCTGCAACTGTTATAAAGTCATACAGTCCGGAGCTAATTGTACATCCAGTTCTGTAAGTACTTTTTACAACAATTGCTGGGTATCGAGGAAATATCTAGTAGCCAGAATTATTATACTTTGTTTTGTTAATGTGATTAGTATATGGTTGTCAGTTCTGGTGTGATTTGGCACAATACAATACCTGTTGGCTAGAGAGAACATAAAAAAACAGCTTGCTAACAGGGTCTTAAAATGTGGCGCATGTTTCTTGCTGATGTCTAACATTATTGCTGTTTAAACAGTGACCATCCAAATGCTGTTTCTGAGATTGAAAAATGGCTCCCAAGAATGCACACCGTTGTAATAGGACCAGGGTTGGGAAGAGATGAGTCCATCCTGGAAACTGCTAAGGTATTTGTCAAAGACTAGTTTGTTGAGAGTACTTGGTGACATTTCTCATTCAGGTATTATTATTATTATTATTATTATTATCCTTTATTTATATAGCGCCAACAGTTTACGCAGCGCTTAATACAATACATAAATTCAAGGGATATGACAAGAATTGACAGACTAAGACAAACCGATACACTTGGTGGAGAGAGCCCTGCTCGCAAGCTTACAATCTAGAGGGAAATGGGGTGACAAACATAAGGCACAGAGAAAGGGTGAGAGGTAGTGTGGTGGTTGTATCGATGACAAGGAAGTTCTAGCAACTAAGATGGTATGCTTCTCTGAAGAAGTGGGTTTTTAGATGTTTCTTGAATGTCGGGAGGGAGGGTGAATGCTGAAGGTTCCTTGGGAGTAGATTCCAGAGATATGGGGCAGCTCGAGTGAAATCTTGTACGGGAAAAGGAAGAGGTGATGAGTGAGGAGGAGAGCCTTAGCCTATGGGAGGAACGTAGGGATCAAGTAGGAGAGTATTTGCTAATGAGGTCAGAAATGTACAGAGGAGCAGTATTATGGATGGCCTTATATGTCAGTACCAGGATCTTAAATTTAATTCTAAAGGTAATTGGGAGCCAGTGAAGGGATTCACAGAGGGGGGAAGCAGAAGAGGAGCGACGTGCAAGGAAGATGAGCCTAGCAGCGGCATTTAGGATAGACTGTAGAGGAGAGAGTCGAGACAGTGGAGTGCCAACCAGAAGAGTGTTGCAGTAGTCAAGACGGGAAATGATAAGGGAATGAACCAGGGTTTTTGTGGATTCTTGGGTGAGGAATGGGCGGATACGAGAGATGTTTTTTAGGTGCAAGCGGCAGGATCTGGCGAGGGACTGAATGTGAGGGATGAAGGAGAGGTTTGAGTCAAGGATGACCCCAAGGCATCGGGCCTGGTTAGTAGGAGAGATAGTCGTGTTGTTAATGGTGATAGAGAATTCAGGTAGTGGAGTGGAGATGGAGGGAGGGAAGATAATGAGTTCAGTTTTAGAAAGATTAAGTTTCAGGTAGTGTTGTGACATCCATGAAGAAATAGCAGACAAGCAATTGGTAATACGGGACAGGAGAGATGGAGAGAGATCAGGAGAAGACAGGTAGATTTGGGTATCATCTGCATATAGGTGATACTGGAGGCCAAATGAGTTGATTAGTTTGCCAAGAGAGGAAGTATAAAGAGAGAACAGCAGAGGGCCAAGGACTGAACCTTGGGGGACACCAACCGAAAGTGGAAGGGGTGATGATGTCTTGCCTGAGAAGTTGACAGAGAAGGAACTGTTAGACAGATATGAGGAGATCCAGGAGAGAGCTGTATCTCGAATGCCTATAGAAGCAAGTGAGTCTAGAAGAACGTGGTGATCAACAGTATCGAAAGCAGCAGAGAGATCCAGTAGAATTAGAATAGAGCAGTGACCTTTTGCTTTGGCAGAAAGCAAGTCATTGGAGACTTTTGTTAGAGCTGTTTCAGTAGAGTGAAGGGGTTTGAAACCAGACTGTAGAGGGTCAAGGAGGGAATTAGAGGAGAGGAAGTTAGTGAGGCGATTCAGGTGCTAAGATGTTACCACCATAATTCTATCATTGTAGGTAGACCATCAGAGGACATTGTGTGTCTTACAACAGCCACTCTTACATCGCTTTCCAGGATATAGTGCCACAACTCTGCATATAAAACTGTTGTTTGCTTGCAACCTTTAAGTTTGGAGAAATAATTAAGTAGAAATAACATTTAACATGTTTCTCATGTTGGCTTCACATGCTACTGGCCCAACTTCACAAGTCATCGTGAAGATATTCTTACATCCTTTAGAAAGCTAACAATGTTTATACGTATATAAAGTATACTTTTATACTGTCAGTTTTGGGTCTGTTTGTTCACATTCAGGTCAAATTTATAGAATTCAGCCAGATGGGCTTAGCAGCCATGGGTACCTGACTATGTATTTACATTCATTGGTTGTGTATTCAGAAGAGAAGACTTTCAGACTTTGTTGTGGGTTATAGATCATGGTACATTTATAAATAGGTATATTCACTACACATTATGACTTAGGAAGTGAATCCAGAGCTGGAATGGTCAACTCACCTGCAAGTAGTAGACTGACCCATCGAGCTCCTGTGGCAAAAAGTCCTAACATGTCCTGCAATAGGTATAGCTTAGATTAACATTAACACATGTAAACGGGAGCAATGTTATGCAGTTATACGCCAGTTTTGGTTTACTTAATGACCTGTAACTATAATTACTATACCGTGCAGCAAGACAAAATGCAGCAATGAAGCCAAACTGTTTAGGTTTGTTTTTAGAAGATGTTATAATGCCACATTTGATGCATCTTTGTTTTAAAGCAATGAATTAAACAGTATATTAACCTTTTGTTTTGACATTGAATAAATGTCTGTGTGCCCTTAGGAGACTCAAATGCATTTCATCTAATGTAACCAATCTTACTATTTTTTTTTTTTTTTTTTTTTTTTTTTTTTTTACTTCTAGGGCATTATTGAAAAGGCCAAGTCTAAAGGCATTCCAATTGTAATTGATGCAGTAAGTATCCTGCAGGGGCGCTCTTTGTTGTGACTTCACTGTTATGTCCTCTGTAACCTGGTGTTTCCTGCCGTTTTAGGATGGACTTTGGCTTATTGCCCAGCATCCTGCCATTATTCAAGGCTACCAGAGAGCTGTGCTCACCCCAAACTTTATGGAGTTCAGCAGGCTTTATGAAGCTATGGTAACGTGTACACTCGCTGTGCTAGTAGAATGAATCCTGCTACCTGAGGCAGTTGAATTTTAAGAATTAGTCAACATTTTTACATAAACGGTTTAATTCCCACAAAGATAAGGATGCTTTAGGTAGGGCAGGCTTAACCTTAACCTGTCCCTAGTGGACAGAATAATTAAATGCTCCCAACAGTTTACACTTGTATTGGGCTAGTGGTGCTATTCCTAATACAGTTTACTAGATGTGTTGATAAAGAGTGGATTTAATCATTTAGAAACTGGTGTTTTTGTGTCCTCTGTTTAACAAACTAAGGTAGCATAAAACCTCATATTTTGTGGATGTTTTAATGTCCTCATCGACTAACAAAATGATCGGTATTCACATAGAAACTTATTGAAACGTGTATATTCCTTGGAACAGCTAAAATGTGTAATTTTTAGAATGCAGAAAGTATACTTAAAACATGGAGGTACCACATATTGTCTACTATAGTGTGACGTGTTTGTTAACCATAACACTCCAGCTCACAGAACCCGTGGACAGCAACGACCAGCACGGAAGTGTTTTAAGACTCAGTCAAGCGATGGGGAATATAACCATTGTTCAGAAAGGAGAACGTGACCTCATTTCAGATGGAGACAAAGGTTGGTGTGAGATGGGACCTTGGTAGGCAATTGCTTAATAAACACTGAGTTTGCTAATACTGTGGACAGAGCTCTCTACACAGAAATACACCACAAGAGCCATCAGCCAGGGGGAGAGGTTTGCGCTTGAATTTCACTTGCTTTAGTAATAAGTGGTATTTAATGCAACTATAGAAGAAGTAACCAGCCTTATACTAATTAACTTCGTTATTACAGTCCAGACTTGTTTTGTAATTCCCATCCCACATTTCCTTTTTGCACTTAGTCGTGGGAAAAAGAAAGTACACCCTCTTTGAATATGGTTTAACATATTGGGACATAATAACAATCATCTGTTCCTCAGCAGGCCTAAAAATTAGGTAAATGCAACCTCAGATGAAAAAAATCACATGCCATATTACAACTGTCCTGATTTGTTCTACAAAAATAAAGCCAAATGGGAGAAGCCATGCGTGAAAAACTAAATACATCTTATGTAGAGAGAAGAGGCCTTCTCCTGGCAACCCTTCCAAACAAACTATAATTGTTCAGTCTTTTTCTAATTGTACTCTCAGGCCTGTAGAGTCTTATATGTAACTCCTATGGTTTTTTGCAGTATCTCTGAGAATAGCATGGTCTGACCATTCCCGGGATGTCCACTCCTGGGAGGATTGGCAACTGTCTAGAATGCTTTCTTCTGAATAATCTTTCATACTGTAAAATGATGTACTTTAAATTGTTTTGAAGTGGCCTTGGAACCCATCCCAGATTGATGGGCAAAAACTTCGGCTTTTATAGAGGAGGTCACGCTTGCCGATGATCAATTCAAAGAATCAAGAGGCATTTGATTAGCAGCACCTATCTTCTACTTAAGGAACAGATTTTTATTTTGTCCTGAAATGTAAAACCATAGAATTCAAAGGTGTCCTTTTATTTTTCACAAGTATTAATGAAAAGAAAATTGTGTATGTTATGCTAAACCTATAATAGTATTTTGCATGTGCAGATGGTAGTGCTGGTTTTCTCTAAATATGCATTATATTTGGTCACAAATCCTTCCTTATTGTCCTATTGCAGTGTTAGTGTGCAGTCATGAAGGCAGCAGTCGCCGCTGTGGAGGACAGGGAGACCTGCTGTCTGGCTCCCTTGGTGTATTGGTACACTGGGCATTTCTAGCTGGGCCAGAAAAAATTAATGGGTATGTTATTGAATATGAAACTGCTACACTGTGGTTTCTGTGTGACAAGTGTTTCCACAACCAAAAGTATTTTTTGTTAGAGCTTCATTTTTGCACTCTGTAATGGCATCATAGGTACTGATCTCGCTTTCGCCACAATTTGCTTCATGTGTAAACCTTAATTAAAGCATTTGTTTAGTAGCTTAACCCTACGCTTTTTATAGACCAGTTGCCATAGTGACAGGGAGCTGTACTCTAAACCATTTCTCTTTTTGTCTATTCAGTCAGAATCCTTTCCTTGTGGCCGCCTTTGGAGCCTGTTCTCTCACAAGACAATGCAACCACCAAGCATTTCAAAAACATGGACGCTCAATGACCACAAGCGACATGATTTCTGAAGTTGGAACGGCTTTTAACAAGCTATTTGAGACCTAATACTGCTCAAAAAGCTCTTAGTGAACACAATCGCCTAAGCTCTTTTTAAGACTTGCACAAGATCAATTTTTCCCAGAGCTGCATAACATGCCACGAGTATCAGTCTTTTGGTGTACAAAATGTTTTTTGTTTTTTCTTTTGTAGGGAAGAAAAAAAAATATACTAACTGAGCAGCGATCCATTTTGTGTGAAATAGAAATGTACATAAAATTGTACATAAATTTGGATTACACATAGGCTCTCTTGAGGATATATTGAATTAGAAAGTTCAATATTAAAATTATTCTAATTTTACTTTGGTAGGTTGATACTATGTCCCTATTCTTGGAGTTGCACTATTCGTGTTTTACTTAAACCTCAAAGGTTTTTTTTTTTTTGTTTTGGTTTTGTTTATTTTTTAATCTTATAAAAACATTCATTTTTAAAAGCAGTGTATGCATTCAAGTGTGGTGTTCCCTTCAGAAGGTCTAGCTATACTGGACATAAAGCCACAAAATAGTGCAGGTGTCAGGGGGGGATTAAATTTAATAGCATCTGCTTCCCACCTTCTGGCAAGCAGTATCGGTAGGTGTACTGTGCATTCAAGTGGAAGAGTGAACCCTACATGCTTTCACATGGCTAATGGACCATCATCTGCAAAGGGGCAGAGTCAAGTGGCCCTATTGCATGTTCCACCCTGGAAACAATGCATAATGGGAGACTTGATATTCGACTAAATGTCAAAATTACAAGACAGTTTCCTTCATTATACATACTAAATTGTTTCTTGTAACTAAAATTAGCAAAGGGTCAGGAGGACAGATTATGCTATACGATATTTATGATCTAAAATTATCAGGTTCTGTGGAATGGCATCTCATGAACTAAGTCTATAGTGACCAATAATGTCTTCAAAACTCCCCTTGTAATCATGTTAAGTACTGCAAATAATTAAACTTGGGCTTTATAAGAGGTTGAGTGGTAAGGAAAGTTAACAAAAATATCTGCATTTAAGACTTGAGTGTGTACACAAACATAAGATCTCGGGTTAGAAAAAGAAAACAGGCTGTAATAATTGTGTTTTATCCACAAAGGGGTATAACCAAAAATACAATGCGCCAGGGCTTTTGAACAGATAACTTTATAGCCACTTATAAAGTGTACATTTACATAATTTCAGAGATTCTCTTTCTGGTCATCTAGTTCCCACGTAGAAACATTGCCTCTGTCCTTTAAAAGTAGAAAAAAGAGAAATGATTAACTATAATATATATATATATTTTTTCTACAACAACCAGAGCATTTTGGGCAGTTTTCTTGTGTCCGTTCTGCCATAATTTACCACTTTACGATTTGGTGCACTCTCTCGTTAAATATTAGTTCTACATGCCGGGACTAACATATTCTGATATGATAATAAACGCACACACAACTGAAGAAACCCCAAAATATATTCCTTTACTGTTGCTGATTTGGAAACTACCCCGTATACGCAGGATTTTCATCAATATTGCAAATAAGGCAAATACAAGGTGTATGTCAATTTGGTATCCTGGGACTGTCATTTCAATAGCTGTCACAGAATCCCACAAATAAGTTTCATGAGGATTATTTTACAACCACGCTCTTTGTGGAAAGAAAAAAAAATTGAATCTTTGATCTCCTGAACCAGCCAATATACACTTATTGTATTTGAGAAGCCGACCACAGCAGCTCCAAAGTTAAAAGCAAAACTGCTAAAAACCCCAAAAATTGGTGTTCAGCAGCATCCCGTGCAGATGACAGATGCCTCGCAGCCATAGGTTTGTCATGTTTTTGGGAATGCTACAGTATTTTCAGAGATTATTTTAATGTACCCATATCCTCTTTGGTGAAATTTAGGTAATATAAGCTATCCCCACCGCCTCAGCATTATATTGCCCTACAATTCTTCATTAAATAAAACTGAAAATATTTCAAAATGTTGTCTAAACTAATACTCCAAAAAAAAAAGAAAAGCAAAAGTCAGTACAGCAACTATGTGGAACATGTGAGAAATAGGTAGTTTCAATGGCAAACTTGCTTTAAGTGATCTACGGCATAAGATGCTTTACGATCACTGCTGGAGACTTAATTTTCAACACTGACTCGGCTGAATGAAGTGACAAGTGTGATTTGTAGATCTGCCTTAGTTCTGCACCAGAAACCAATGTACAGCACACATGAAACACGCCAGATGTATAAATTAAGCTCTATACTGCCCTGATGGTCCTAAAAGGGAAAGGCCTGTGGAAAAATGTTCTCTCTTTGATCATAAAATGCACTGCTGCATCCAGGAATGAGAAAAACCACTGAGAAAAAACGGTTTAACCCCTTGATGACCAGACCTATTTTTCTTAAATTGGTGCAGAAAGACCAGAGCTCTTTTTGACATTTTTGCTCTGTATGTGATTAACTGTAACTTCCCTCGTTTAGTGCACCCACAAAAATTATATATGTTTTTCCCCCACCCACCTAAAAAAACTTAAACCTGCCTAACCCGCCCATCACCCAAGCCATTTTAACCCCTTTAGTACACTAAATTATGTAGAGAGTAAAATGTAATTAAAAAGACTGTAGAGTCAACAATGTTTCTCAGCCTCTCTTGCCTAACAAAAGAACCGTGAGTAAGAGAGAGGGGTAGAGCTGCAGCGAAGTCGCACAAAGTTGATCGCGCTAAAGACGTTTAGTAAGGCTGTTCCATGCCGTCACGTGGTCGGCATTGCATCGAACTACATGACGGCAGGAAACGTCCTTCCGCCGTCAACAGGTTAATCTTGTTGCAATAGACCTCCTCTATCTGCAGACTTGGATGCTCTCATTTTGGATGACTTTTTCTGCACAATCACCACACTGAGCTGATCATTTATGAAAAATGCTAATGAAGTCCTTTATTCCATAGACTTTGTGTTCCACTGATAAACAATGAGCCATTGCATTGTCCACTACAGGAAGATATGGAGTCGGTTCGTCTAGTAGATTGGATGAGGTATGGGTTCTTGGCCCACACATGTGAAGTGTTAAAACTCTTCTAAGTGTGCAGTTTGCTACCTTAGCCATTCATTACAATACAGCAGTGCATTCAAGAAAAGTTTTAACTAACCTTAATATTAACCCCAAAGCCAGCAAGATCTTGGCGTAAAGCATCACAGGCCTGTAACAGAGGCTGTTTTTCCTTCAGTATCTTTCTTCTCCTCTCCTTCCATCTCTGTCTTTCTTCCAGAGACAGCATGGCTGCTTCTGTCTCAGTCACAGCGTCATCTGTACTGATGGCATAGCTGCGCACCTTGCTTCTAAAGGTTACAAGCTCTTCTAACACGTTTTCAAGAAGGGCAGAACTATTGTCTTCCGTAGCCACCTAATACAGAATGTGCAAAGAAATAAACATCAAGGTCCCATCTTCCCGCATAGTTCATAGGGGCTCATAGTTTTATCAGGGGCCCATTCTCCAAGAACAACGGTGTTAGGCCTGTATAACTTTATTTCAAATGTATAAAAGATTCTGGCAAAAGTATGGACTTATCACCATAGCAACCAATGTAATGCTCCTGCTGAAGAGGCTATTATATAGGCTGCTTTGGTGATAACAACAGTTCATACCTAAAACCCAGTGCTTCTCATCATATTTTGATGTAGCAGAATCTTCACAATCAAAATATAATGGACAACAAGCTTTGTTTCATTGAACAGCCTCCCCTCAGAAGCAGCAGAGCCTAATATAGTGGGGGAATTTAAACATGGCTGGGATGGGCATAAAGCGACCCTGAATCAAAGACAAGAAAGAAGACCGAGGGTTGAGTCTTTACAGCAGTACCAGATAAAATGTGTCATGCAGCAAAATAACATATAGGTTTACGCAATAATATAAGGGATGAAATTGCTCTTTGGCAAAAATCTGAGTATCGACTGTTTACCTGTCCCACCTATATAATCTACATACATAGCTTTACTTGGACTTGTAAAAAGATTATTGAATTAAAACATAGTTAAACCCCCTTACCGGTTTGTGTTTAAAGGAAATTCCCATTGTGTCCAAAAACTGCTCGATGTAAGAGACTATGGCAGCGTATACCAGAGTGCTTCGAGGAGCGTAACTGTCCTGTAACAGAAAACACGACAATAGTCAGCACCCAAGAGGTGTCTGAATGCAAGTACCAAAGTGGATTAACTTCACAATCCATCATGGGGGTCCAACATCTACTTATGCCTTAGGCAGGGTTACGCTGAGGATAAGACCTTTTAGGAACGTCCTCACTTTAACTATACATGGTTCAGGGTACTACAGCACTTCGCGCAGGAAGAGCTCACTGGACCTTCATAATGCTGAGCAAAATGTTCGACTTACCTGCAAACTGGGTGAACGCACCTATTCTTCTTACAGTCACCATCAAGTAATACACCGGACCTGATTCTAACATAATTTCTAAGCTTCATGAAATATACCCTGGCTTGTAACATAAAGTTCTCTCAATACATTTTCTATTTTATTATCCAGTATTTCCTCCAGGGTGTGTATGTCAAGGATGAATTCATGTTTTTGTTCAACTTACCTTCTTAAGAGAGAGAGAGCTTTTGAGAGTTTTCATCTCTTCTTCAGTCTTGAAGAGAGGAAAACTCTTGAACGCTTACCTTTTTAAATATCATATTAGTCCAATAAAAAAGGTATCGTTGCATACTGCAATACTGGTTTTTTTATATATATATATTTTTTTTTAATAAAAAGCATTATTAAAATGCTATATTCATCCCAACAGTGCTTTATCACCACTTGTGAAGCAGAAGTGAAACACTAGCAAACGCTGTGGGGGGGGGGGGAACAGTATTCACATCATAGCAACATAATTACCGAAAAATCATCATCCACATTGTTAGAGGATGGTGTATAATCGGACTCGGAATAATGTTCAAACTGTGGGGCTTTTCATGAAACGATCTCAGCTGCTAAAGCATATGACATGGCAGGAAGCAAAGATAATGTCTGGGTGGATGAATGCTCAAAATAAAAGGCATACTGGGTTATTTTGTACGTGTGGGGCATAAAAAAACACAAGTAATGGTTACAGTGCCTAGAAAAGAATTCATCTGCGGGCTGGATAGACACAACAGATCTACGAGTGCTCCCCCCTTCCAAATTACAGATCCACGGATGTTACAAAAGCAAAAAATGAATTCAGAGCAACATACGGTGTATCTTTCTGATTGCTGCCGAGTGGACAGCTGCCATCTTTAGATTATACCCTGATGGGTTACCTTGGAAACAGCCTTAAGCTGTCTGTTGCCATGGTGAATGAGGTCCATAACTGCATCGACAGCTCGTGGGGTGTCAAAGTCATCAGCAAACGCAGCCTTAACATTTACTTTTGTTTCATTCAGGCTTTGATGAGAAAGAGACATGGTATTAGCACGGGAACACCGGGATATTTCAGACACTGTGCCTTGTTATTGTGTAGCATTTTCAGTGATTGGCAGTAACAGCATTTTATTCCATAACTGGCATCATAAGGAAGGTAACGAGACCCGAAAAGTGCTTTGTAACTCTGGAAACTAATTGGGTATCACGCACAAATTGTGAGCAGTAAATCATTTCTAGCAAAATGTAATAAGTGGTTAAAGAACAAAACATAGCAACATGTGGTTACTCAGCGGTAACTCCAATTTGAATGCTGTAACCTAAATAAATAAAAGTTTTACAGAAATTAGTATGCATAATATGGTAAAATATTCAGTGTATGTGGCTGGTATGAATTCTGCAGTGATACTAATAGTAAAAGCCTGTTTCTTTGGTAATAACACATTTCTATACTATCACAGCTCTACAGATCTAGATATACTGATATATTTTGCATATAGCACACAGGCCAAAACTGCCTAACCAGTTTCAACAAATTAAATAAATAAGGAATATTTCATTAAATTAAAAGCTGATCAGGCTGCTTACACAATACAGTTGCATGCTAGACCTCTACATTCAGTAAAAGCGGCCAGGTGTAGGAACGTATATCACGGCTGGCTTGTACAGGTGGCTTGTACACACTGGCAATTTTGAGAATGGACAATGATGAACTCCATTGTCACTAGGCAAGGGAAATTAATGGTGCGTTAAAAGGTTCCTAAATACCGTGCCACACTTTTAAAAACTTTTAGTGGCTGGCCTTAACTTCTATCTTTCATATAAACAGATGAACAAACCTGGGGACAGACGACTATGGCACTTATGTGTTTCTTAAAATATTAGAGAAGGCTCACACACAATGGCTTATTGTGCCCAGACTTGGCTGAGGTGCTTTGCCTGATGTTCTGCTGAACAACACAACATTTTCACAGATTCAGTGTTGCACAGTAAGAAGTCTTTAAGCATTCTGTTGGTTCCATGGATACAGTAATTGATCCCCAGAGAAGGTGAATGATAAGCGGAATAGTAGAGGTTAATACAGTGAAATGATTGAGGTTAACACAGTGAGGGGATTTAAACATGCATAGGATGGGCATACAATGTCCTAATTATAAGACAAGACCAAAGATCTAATAAAGTTAGGCAACTTATAGCAGCAAGAAATAGGCAATCAGCTCTTTACTACCATAATGACCAATGTTTTTATCGTTTCTAATAGTGAAAGATCTAATAAAACCAGCCAGTGTTACATCTAAAAACACACATTTTTTCCCCATTCTCTCCATGCTTCCATTACAGCACTCTCATTACTCCTTTTAACAACTTTCTACACAAAAACAAGCAACCTCAATAAGTTCTCAGATGATAATCAACCCTACGCCCTCTATGTTTACACTCTGTTTCTCATGTTGTAGCTTCCGATTTGTTCTGTAAGATTTTCCTTAGATTTTTGTAAACTATGAAATTTAAACAATTAAACTGTTGTCTGTTATTTTGGGTTCTGGGTTAATATCCTACCCACCTTGCATTAAACAAACGTGCAATACTACACCTTTATGACTTAGAATTACCGTAGATGAAAATATAGTTCAGACACAAAAATCAAATTACAGAAATTTTAGCGTGGTACAAACAAAGGTTTAAGCACCTGTTACCTTTCCCATAGTATGGCTTCTTGTACAGGCTGGCACATCAGCTGGCCTTTCACATAAGAGCGTGCATCATTAAGAAAAGAGGAGATAGTCTGCAGGGTAGTTATTGAGTCCTGCATGGATTCCTTGCTGTACTCCACGGCTAAAAATACAATTAGAAAATATTCCATATACATTTTAATTAATGGTGGGCACATTTTTATATATGGGACAAGCATAATGAGGTCAAGGACAGCAGGGCTGAGTTTTAAAAAAATATTTCCAAACTAATGCACAATATGTAACTAAATGTTAAAAGAGAAAGTGTTTGAGCCATAGATTTTAATAATTTTTTTCTTGTTTTGTATATTATATATTATATACACACACTGTATATGCTTTAATGTTCTCTTATTCACAAATGATCTATTTTTGAAAGCTTGTACCTGATTGATATCTGGAACGCAGACAGAACATTCTGAACTGGTCAGGAGAAAATGACTTTAAATACTCCTGTAGAGAAAAAAAAACAACTTTAAAGCTCATTTGCTGCAGTCTTCTATTGCACACTTTCCTGAAAATGATCTGTTTCCATACATACTGAATGCTTGTTGCTCACTTTGGACAAATATTGTACTTACTACACACACAGTAAGTTCTGAACCATATGTTCAGCCGAAAAGGATTGCTGATCAATATTCTCATTATGCAATTATGCCAAATACCGTTAACGAGCCTAGCATCAAAATCTTCATTCTTTGAAGAAAAAAACTGCAGTTTGCACACAAACACACCAGCGTCTCTTAGGTTTTGCACTTATCTCGGATTTTAAGAGATAGATCCCTATTTGCTCTCCTTGACCCAGTATATGACCAGATTGTTATCATTATGTGTACGTATTTAAACATTTATTACTAATCACTCGTGAACTAATAAGGAATAGGTAGCCCTTCATGCTAACGTTGGCAGTGCTGGACTGCGCACAACACTGGGATGCTGAGAGTCCCAAATCATCCCTGGAAACTAGAGCTAAGGGTTAGACGAGTCCCATATTCAACACATTTATTGCTTACAGAAAACAGAGTTAGAAAGTGGTCTTATCACCATGGCAACCAATGGCATAGTCCTATTGACCAGGACTTTCATTGTTTTCTATGATGAGAGAATCACCTTTTCAAACATGACCTTCTTTATGAGATAAAATATAAAACATTAGTTAAGTTGCTCTCAGAAAACAAACTATACCTTAACAGTGATGTAGTTTTTCAAGGACTTTGACATTTTTTCTTCATTTCCCTTCAAATGTAAATGTCCTAGGAAGAAAAAAAAATATCTTCATCTGGAATAACATTAATTCTTTTTTAACGGCTTAAAAGTAAATTATACAGCGTTGGCCTTTATTCGAACAAAAGGACAAGTACTGGGAAACATTAAAAAGATGATAAATGAAAATGATATCATAGACTGTGAAAAAAGGAGAAAAATACAAATTAGAAACAAGGTAATGAAGGGTCATGAGAAAACACTTAAATGTGCAGTCATCTCAGGAACCAGGCAAAGAAACTGTGTCCTTGTTTCTGTCAAACATTGCTTGGCCCCATGATGGCAACATTTCTGTAGATTAATAATTTCAGTCAGGAGCTGAGGAGTGGGCTTGCCACTTGTGGCTGGGCCTATGTTAAGCTCGGTGGCACTGGCACCCTGTCATACAGATCTGCAGAGAATGGCGGCATATTGGAGCCAATGGATTTAACATAAAATGTGTTCCTTCAAGAAGCCAAACCTAACTGCTGCAGGAAAAAGACATTTAATGAAACGCTATTAACAATCAGGGACCTCATTAACAAACACATCTTAGTCCAGTGCCTGAGACTCAAACCTTTCTAAGTTTTGTAAAACGGATAAAATGCATACAACCGTTTGAGGCTCAAAGCTTCTGAAGTAAGACTGAGTCACACAACCGTTAAGCTTGAGACACCAGAAATCTTTTCTTCAAATGCAAAGATGCATACGTGTGGCACAAGTAACATCGCTGTAGTTCATATTATTACCATGACTTGGTAATAAACTATCTCCATAATGATAGCAACACAAGAATGATAATGATTCAGCTACTAAACAGAATATTCACAATCATTGCCCTCAGAGAGAAAATGGTTCCTCCTGGTGGTCACACATATATATATGTATACACATCAATTAAAAATATATATATATATTCTAGTAAATGTTACACAAAATACATTAAAGAGCAAATATAAGAAATATTAGAAGCAAGAAATACCGCCATCTTCTTTTTCTTCTCTTTAAAACGCTGTAAAAAGAACAGCCGAAATATTTTTACATACAGTCTACATGGCGGTTTGCATGTCTCTTTGTTATGCAATAAACACAAATGAGTTATAGATTCAATATGTATGCTAATTAGCAATGTAGATCATTAAGAACATTCACATGGACTGGGGTTTACTAATGTACCCAAAGGTACAGACTGAAATAAACAGATGACATAACATGTTATATCGGACCCACCGGTGTACTTACCTGAGTGAAGGAAATAATTCCCCCATCCCGTGCTCTGATGATAAGCCTCACATTGGGCAATCTCGTTTTCATGATGCGGGAATGCTAGATCGATCCCTCCCGTGTGAATGTCAAGATGCTTCCCAAACACGGAACTACAAGAAAGAAAAAAAAAAGTAAAACAAAAGAAAAGAATATTTATTTTTTATGCATGTCACACCAATTTGTGTAGTACATACATGGACTTGCTACCTGGTAGAGATGGCATGGCCAATTTCAGCATGAGAGGTGTTAATCTGATTGTATAGGCATGCTGGGGCTCCAACCAGGGCCCTCTGCAATGTGTGAAATGTTACAGATGAGTTGCCTCTAAGTCTAGCTTCAATGTAAACTGGTTGACTAATCCACAATATGCCTGGATCCCCTCATAGATAGTGGGTTCTTTTGATATGCTAAGTGACCATTTCTTCCAGGGCCATATCCAAAGCCTACATCAATAATAACCCAAACATTCATAATCATATCTCCTTTAGTGCACATCTAGAATGGGGAACGCACACCCCACAAAAAGAATACAAATATGGCTAGTGCAACGTAACCTGTTTGGAAGAAACTGTTAAGTGTTCCCTTGATGGTTGATCTTTGTTCTCCGATAAAACTTCACACCTTGCGGATTCCCTTGTGTTTATACAAGTATTTACTGTAGTGTTAGTCAGTGTGTAAATGTATCGTGCTGGAGTCAGTCTGTGAGTGTGTGTGTATACTGTAGCAGCGCCGTGTATGTGTATATATCAGTGTGTGTCTGAATGTACAGTGCCAGAGTCAGTATGTCTACTGTATTGTAGTCCCAGATTCAGTGTGTATGGGTAAATAGTGTTAGAGTGTGTGTTTATATATGTATGCGGTTAGCCTGTCGGTGTATTTTGTTGGATAGTGTATGCATATGTATAAGAGTGTAGCATTAGTGTGTATGGTGTTGTGTACGTTACAGTACGGCATTAGCATATGTGTGTGTATGACAGCATATAGTGTGACAGGTGTTAGTGTTTGTGAGCATAAGACGTTAGCATGTCTTGTTCTGTATGGTGTTAGTGTGTGTCTTTATAGTGTAAAATACCCCTTGTCATGAAGGGGTTTACTGCAGTACCGTAGAAAGCGGCGCAGCACTGAAAAAAGGTGGAATTTATGTTGCATTGTCCCAAAAAACATGCTTTAACTTCAAACAAGGAGGTAATAAATCTACATAAAAATAAGTTGCCTAACTCCTAGATCCAAATTTGTCAACTTCTGGTCTGTAGATTTCCAGCTTCAGATTCTTTCCTTTTGTTTTCCTTAAGATCATTTACCACTGTACTCCTTATGCCATCCATGCAATCATTATCTTTGTTGGTTATAGCTTTACTTTTGTAATTAATGTCAATGTGATCTTTCCCAATCCATACTGTGTTACTGTTAAGGCGTGCAAACCCCCAAATCCATTGCATATTTCCCTTACGGCAGAAGAAAAATCCCTTGCAGAAGAATTCTATGAGGCTTCTGGACAGCTGCTTTATTACAGTGACCTCAGTGCCATTGGAGTTTCTTTTATTTACGGCCAAAAATATGTTAAAGGCTCCTATCCTTACAGAAACAATTTATACTTATCTCAGTAAAGCATTTCAACACTAATAGTAAGTATTATGGTCCCTTCAAACCTAGGTTTTCGATAAAGTTGCCCAATGAAGGACAGAAAGGCATTCAATTGCATTGATTTATTAATCTTGCAACAACTAGATTTGTCTTTAATGTTTGGGTTTGTTTCTCTTGGTTCAGAACAAAGAATGCTTTAATCACAGATTTAACACTAAGTGAAAAATTGGTGCAATTTTTGCAACATTAGTATTATGGCAAATGTCTATTAGTGTTAGGAAGATGCAACCACTGCCATACTTAACAATGTGTCTAAAAGATGCCTTTAATTCTATCCCAGGGGCATGATGTTTATGATTCAGATCGCCATAGACAGAACTTTAAAGCTGGCAATATAAGCCCCAAGTGTAAAGGGATCAAAGCCAACAGAGATCCCATTACTGCAGATAATGAACACCCAAAGTTGCACCCGTAATTCTGTACTAGAACAGGCAATATGAGGGCATAAGCCAAAATGTACCACTCGTTACTGACCTTGCAATTGTGGAGCATTCAATGTGCCAACCAGGTCTTCCATTACCCCAAGGAGAAACCCAGAACGGCTCTGCAGGTTTTGATGACTTCCACAAGGCAAAGTCTCGGGTTTGTCGTTTATCACTTGTAACTGTTAAAAAAAAAAAAAATAGTTATAACAAGCGTTGTTAAACTGACAATGCTACTATTCCATTATTATTATTATTATTATTTATAAAGCACCAAGAGATACTCTGGAAGACTGTACAACAACCAGATCATAAACAAAAACAAAAAAAGAAACAAGATTACGCAGTCAAACGTACTTGGACATCAGCCAGTACAAAGACTGACAGGTCAATTCCACAAAAAGGTTTTTGATTCTATTAGTCAACTCCAATTATCCATGTTTCTTAAACTAGTGAGGTACCTATAGAAGCTTTGTCTATACAAACACAGAAGGGCGTGCTAAATGAGGAGGGAAAGAGAATAACTGCTCCTAAAATACTGCAGATAGAGACCAATATATCTTCCTGGCTTCTAAAAATAAATATAAATAAAAGGGAGCATAATACATTTATGCACAAATTAAAAGGACAAATACTGACATGTTTCTCCCGTAATGAAGGGCTGAGCAGGCCCCACATAATGTATGATTCAATCAGTAAGAAGACTGAAGAAATCTCACTGATTTAATTTTACATTGTACAGGGCCAGCCAAACTCTTCCTGCAGCAGAAGCTCACTGGGATTAGACCACAATAACACATAATGAAGTCAATGAGTTGAAACCAAACCCCTACCCCCACCCCCACCCCTTGGTAAATAAATCCCAATGAACGCTTAAACGCTCATTCGGATTATACCATTCCTAATTTTTTTTTTCCTTTTTTCTGCTTAATACCTGAATCATTTCCGCCACTGGCTAATGCACCCGGAAATTTCCCGTATCTTCCTCCGATTGACTCGACATCAAAATAAACATTCCCTGGAAAAGAGGTCAAACAATTGGTGATTTCACTTTTCTGATTTTCAATTAAAATATGTGAACAATAGTACTTCCTTCTTAAAGGAACGGACATAAAATGGGACACTTTAATGAATAATCTTTCTTCATGGTGAAGGCACCACATAATAAAGCAGGACCACACTTGAGAACCCATAGTCTCAACAGAGTCTGGAACAGATTCCTTAACATTCTGCAATGTCTTAATAGGAAGAGTCAAATGAAACCACTGCTTGAACACTGGTGCATTAATTCAGAATATCTTTACCTCTTGGCATGTCGTGGTTTTTGCTATGTGAGGCCCCCATAGTACCCCATGGGGGTAGTATTATTGTTGTGCGATGCCACACATCAGAATGGTGACGTTTAGTGGTATCACAAAGACATCTGCATTGCCGAATGTTACATTTATATACTCTTGCAGCTCGCTGCCTCATCCAGCCGGTGGCCGCACGCTACAGAACCCAACTTGTTGTGTGAGATGGCCAGTCTGGAGTAAAACAGGGTCACTTGAGGGCTGTCTGCCCCATACAGTGCTAGGCATGGCACATAGGGGCAGTGAAATTCTAGTTCAATGGCAGGGCTTGGCTTGTTCACTTGGGTCAGAGTAATAGTGGAGAAAAAGTAAATGAGGAAAAAAGGGGGCATTGTTTAACTATGAGATTGGTGCAAACCTGTTAGTTATTTCACAAATTATTTTGTGATGATCGCAGCCAATCATTGGACTTAATGTCATGCTCAGATTTATCTATAAACATCTATTTAACATGCATCAATTCTTTTTATTAAGCACAAAAAGTCCCAAATGTATCATAGTAGGTCTGGAGCCAGGTACACAAACATAGCCTCTGCTCATGGTAGGAGCTGTGCACAAGATGTCTTTGCCTATATTTACACTCAAAAAAAAGTGATTACTTGGTAGAGGTCTGGGAAAAGGGGTACACTATATGACCCCCTCCTAACTATTTCGTTTATGAGCTTATGTGTTTCAACCACATCCATTGCTAAGAGGAGTACAATGCACATAGGCAGCCATCCCTATAGACAAACATTGGCAATAGAATATGGGTCATACTAAAGACCTCAGTGACTTTTAATATGGCACTCTCATGGGATGCCACTTTTACCACAAATCAGTTTCAGTGCCTCAGTCCACTGTAATAAGTGATATTATTGTGAAATGGAAGCATCCAGGCATAACAACAGCTCAGCCACTAAGTGGTAGACCACTCACACTCAAAGAGCAGGGCTGCCGAGTGCAAACGTGTGTACAAACTGTCTGTCCTCTGTAGCATCACTCACTACAGAGTTCCAAACTGCCTCTGGAAGCAACATAAGCACAAGTACTATATGTCGGGAAAATGTCGGGAAAATGTCATGAAATGGGTTTCCACGGCCCAGCAGCTGCACACAAGCCGTAGCACCAGAACTAGCGTGCTTTCCAACTGTAATTTTGTGCCACTTGCCTTTAGAACACATAGTTCGAGACAATCCCCGCACCTTTTGTACCCTGCAGTCTAGGCATAACAAATGAGTTAGGATAACTGCAGTTTGAACTCACTCATTTCTTTTTACATTATAAGTTACCATCCCTGTCATGTTCCTCCTGCAGGAAGTAATTAGCTAGCCCTGCACAATGCACTGGACCATCACAGATGTTACTTGAGAATGCTCACGTATGCAACTATGAATTATACACTGCCAACCAAGCTCCTGCAATTTCACCTTCATAACGCACATGAAGAAGGTGAGTTGTAACATGTGAATGAATGAACCCCTTAATATAAACCTCCATGGAACATGGCACTGCTTATGTTATCAAAGATTACCTTCAGGGGTTGTGTAGGCATGCCCATTGGCCACAATTTGCTGTATAAAAGATATGATTTGTGGAATGTGCTCAGTAACTCTCATATATAGAGTGGGAGGGAGGACCTAGAAAGAGAACAGACAAAACTGGATGAAAAGTCAGCGCTGCATACAAATACACTCCATTCTTCTGGATTGTCCATTCACACACTGTGTGTACGTGATGTTGGCAAACTATCTACTTAGTTAAACAACATGCACTCACCAAATCAGGGTAATTGTGAGTAAAACTGGAAAACTTCAGAAGCCATAAACTGATAAAGGCAGTATGTGCCCAGTGCAAGTAGAAGTTTGGGCTGCTTTTGCTTATTGTTGGGACAAATTCCATTAAAGGGGCAATGTATTAGAGTCCATGCTTTAAAAAATAACAATTGCATGACAACTGCTGCATGTATTTAGTTACTGGGGTTAAATGAGGCTTCTGTCTCATGTCCTCATCCTCTTGGCTGTCTCTACTGAAGCCAGGAAGCGGAAGCATACTTAAGTATACTTCCTGCACATCAAAACCGATTGGAATAGCGTTCAATCTAGTTAAACATCTAAAAGCATGCATTTTGGTTTTTGTATAGAGAAAGCCAGGAGGAGAATGAATTATGTATTATGGTAGTTTGCAGAGATCTGTAATTGTTGAGATGCCAGGCATGTATACACAGTTAAGTATACACCGGCAGAATGACATTAAGGACGTCACGTTAGATGCAATGCCAAATCTCCAGAGCGTCCTTAACTCATATAGAGTAAATCAAATAATGGCTTTCATACATAATTTTGGATACTTATTGAAAATAAGAATTTCTCTCACAGTTTGGATAGTATCTTTGTATGGACTGTGGTAAGGCTGATCAGAATTACAGACCAGCAGAAATATTTGCACAGAAGCAAAAATATTAGTAAATATAAGTAGCTACTGCTAGATAATTCACACTCCACGTAGATCCCTAGGATACCTTCAACGCCGCCATGTCCTGTTTAAACTCCTGTTCATAAATACGAGCCAGTGCCACTGGGGATATATCCAGCTGTAAACAAAATAGGGATAGGATTATGGCATTAGTTACGCTGGTCCAAATCACTAATATTTTTACTCCTGAATACAGCATCAGGAGGCATAGATTATTTATTTATCCTCTATTAATTTAAACTGAATAATTAAAATTATTAAGGCAAGTTTTTCTTTGTTTTAATATTTGTCCTAAGATAAGAAATAAATATCCAGTGTTTTTATGTTTTCTTGCAAATTACTATTGCAAAACCATTTTTGTTTAATCTGGTCATTCTGTCCCCATGTCCTATTTGGGACATCCTTGAAGCAGGTCAGTTCAATTTACCCCCATCAAACCATATATGTTTGAAAACTAGACACACCAGGGTGCACTAATTCTACTACCAGCCTTTCTCAAACTTTGTGATAGTAATTTTTGTAGTTTTTTTCGCACACATTGTACTTCAGGTATGAATTTTAGGCTGCTGGTATATGTTACTATGAAACAACACCTCAAATTGCATTCAGCAACATCTCCCACGTACAGTAATACTACCCATGCATAGGTTTGTTTGGTTGTCTTGGGGCAAAAAGGCCAAATTTGGGAGATGTGCATTTTTTCTGACTTTTGACATCTGATCTTATCTGTGCCTATATCCTACATGGGACATCTTTAAACCTAGCCAATTCGATTTACCCCATCAAATCATAAAAGTTGTAAAACTAGACACCCACGGCTATTTCAAATGTCAGTATTTTAACTCTTTCCATTTTTTTGTGAAGATAAAGCACTAATTTTAGGACTTTTTTCATAGGAAGTAAGAGTACGTCCTAGGGTCGCGAAGTGGTTAAACCCAATCAAATATTTATTTTCCTTTAAAACAACCTAAAATGTCTAACGTTACCTCATTGGCTCTCTTGATTATTTTGTCATCAATATCTGTAATCACCATCACCATGACAACATCAATCCCAAAGACTTTGGTTAAAATTCTGTGAATGTTGTCAAACCGAACATATGAACTGAAAGAGAAAGAAAAGTATAAATAAGCATGTGTTGAGTTATGCACTTTTAATTCTATCCCTTCGTGTATCTTTAAATGTCAGCAAAAGACAGCAAATAGGGACTATTAGCCTTGGAGACTGCAATTTATTGGTGCAACCACTAAAATATTCTGCATTCATGTCCCCACTTCTTTGTATCCTGCAAACCTTATTATGCTCTACCTATAGATTTTTCCATGCCAAGTGCATTTTTATACATTTATCAGCATTGACTTATTGTTGACCATTCTCCTAAAATAGAGGTGCATGTTAGGACTCCAATTTTTTTTTTATCATTTCAGAACCTGTCATTTTCCCAGGACCTACATTTAAGCATTTTAATGCTTCTAATGTTTAAATCTCATTTTTGTAGAACATTCAAGGTATTGTGTATTTTCCTGGGTTCAACTCAGTAACCTTATTTGCATTAAATCCCAACTTCTGGCATTTAGTAGGGGGAAAAAAGAAAAACAAAAGAAACTTTTTCTTTACCGAACCTAAATGGCCTACCATCTTCTGGCACAAGCAGCACACTGCAACTTTATAACACTAACACTCACAGTAACAGTAACACCAAGATGTGTATATAACTCCCAATAAATCACTACATAAGGCTGTGTTTCAATTCACCCAAACTGAATACATGTATATTGTAAAATCATTTGTGATTTCAAAATTGGATCCAAGGCACAAACCATCTAATTACAACTTACCATGCATGTCCCAAGTGCGAGTGATCATACACTGTTGGTCCACAGCTATACCTATGAAGAGGAAAGAAATAACATGGTTCTTTAGAGTAATCTGGTTTCTTAGGCGTACCCCACCGTGTAAAGGAACATTGAATTCAGTCATTTTAGGCTACTGTATTACATTTATATAGCGTTTACATTACAATCAGTGGAATACTTTAAAGTCACACACATACTTTATATGATCACATGACAATACAATAACAAGTTGAACAGTTCCATTGAAACTAGGCACTGGGCTGCCTTTGATGACTTTACCTAAGCTCAAATGTTCAAATTAGTTTACAATTAATTTAAAAAATGAAACTGACATACATCAGTCATGCAAAGAGTAGTTTGTCTTTTATTTATGTTCATGGATACAGGAAAATGAATAGATCAATATATATATATATATATATTGTGTTCCTGTATGCCCAACTTGTTATGTTACACACAATTGTGACAATTGTTATGTCCTGTTTACCCATTGTACAGCTCTGTGGAATACAATATGTCTATAAAACAACATATATAAATACATATTATATGATCCTCTAGTTTTAGTCCTCTTGTTCTTCCTTGCATTCTTGTATGACTTTTTAAACAGTAGTTCTTATCTCATATTGTACTCTTTAAAAGAACTATTTAACTACTGCTAGTTACCCATTTAATAGTAATACACACTTCTAAATAAAGAATGGTGCAGTGCAATATACAAAAAAGACAAGCTAGTGTGCTGATGGGCTAACCATGTTGCCATGGACGGGTTCTGCAGTATTAGGGGCTCCTTCCTCCTGCTCAGGCTGTTGTACACCCGGATTCCCGTGTCATGTCCGCTAGGTGGCGCCCAGTGTCCTGGAGCAGAGGCGCATACACTATGGGTCCGCGTATTCCCACTTGCTGCCCCCCTAGCAGGTAATTTAGGAGCCGCAGGAAGCAGTCTGCTGCCGAACCGCACCAGCAGCCGCATCCTCCTGCCAATCACTGCTGGGCTCATCTGGAAGGAGCTCTACAGCCCCTCAGCCTGCGCCTGTCAATGACAAGAGGAGGCAAATCCACATGCAGTGAGCTCCAGCTCCGCCTCTTCCTATGGCCCGCCCCATACACCTCATCATGCGGATGCCTGCTGCTGTGGGCTTAATAGCTCCGGTAACGGGGCGAGCCGAGAACACGCTCATTTTTATTAAAAGCATGGTGTGCTTTATGATTCATATATATGTGATCATTAAAGCTATTTCTGTATTGGCCCCACTGACTAGATCGGCGCATCTCTCCCTGCAAGTGCCGCACTCGGTTGTATGTTTACTACAAGTGAACACAGTATGTGAGGCTGTCTGTGCAGTTGCAAGCCCCGCCTACATGTGGCATTTCAGAGCCGGTAATGGGCGGAGACAATGTGACAGACAGCAACACCAGACTCACACTGTAGCTACAACCATCTCCTGCTGTGGGTTTGTGATATGTGTGGCTGGAAGGAAGTGGCAAGGGAACTTTTACTTGTAGAACACTACCCACTGGACAAGCTCCAGTGATTGCAATAATAGAAATGTATAAGCCCAAAGTGCGGGGGAGCTATTGCATCTAAGGCTTCAAAACATAAATCTGCACATTACCATTTCTTTAACTTACATAAATATATGAAACTATTGCAAGAAATAGTTCTCAGCCATCATACATACATCCCAACTTTGCAATGCATACCCTTTAAAGTCATGTCACCAGTTTGACTATGTATTGTGCAGGGCCATGTCAACTCTTCTTGCAGAACAACCTCCCAGTGTGGGATGATCATGATGAATAGCATCCAACCCATATGAAAGCTATTCAGTGGATAGTGTGCAGGTAACCTAGCTTCTCTTCCAAAAAACCTCATGGGTTTAAGTCCATCTATAAGTTGCCCCTGTCATCATAAGATAACATTATTGCATTTGGTAAATTTTATATCCATTAGGAACTCAACCACAAAGGTTGCAGGGAATGCAACAGAGAACTGACCCCAAGTACAAGAGGGCCATGGCAACTTTTTGCCCTTTGCCTGATAAATTTGAAAGGTAAAAGTAGCAGTGGTGGAGACCAACATCTTGTGAGATACATGCCCCCTGTGCCTTAGTTACATTTATGCACATTAGCCGAATGACTACTTTACAGTTCCCAGTGAGTATTACATGAGGACCACTGTCCATAAAACAATGTCTTACCAGGCTTGGCCCTTCATTGTGCATAGGTAATACAATGAGATGGAATGTTTTTATCTCAGATCAGCTAAAAATGAGGTATTTTGCACTTAACCCCTTCGTGACAATGGCTGATTTTATTTTTTGTACCCATTGTGACAATTATTGAACCCACATAAGTTATATATTGCTTTTTTAGGACAAGAAGGGCATTTTTTAGATGTCGTAATTCTGATTGTATCATATAATTTACCATAGGAAAAATATGGTGAAAAAATGAGAAAAAGGGACTTTTTCTGACTTTTACTTGAAAAATATTTTTCTAGATATATCACAAAAGCTGCTAAATAGATTCTACTATTTGTCCCGAGTTTAGAAATACCCAATGTTACGGAGCTGGATAGCTGACTTGTGCTCCCCTACCCGGTTTCCCAGTCACTAGCCGAGACTCAATGTAAGGTATAAACAAAATAAAGACTGCTTTATTTTTCACACACATGGCTGGATATAGCCAGCAAAGCGCACATTAACATAAATCAAGATATTGGGATACAATAGGTACACAACCGCCCACTTAATATGCCTCCCAGAGACTAATTATTAATACAGGATTAATACAGTAGGGTCCCAACCTCCACTATCTATTACTGGCCGAAATCAGTTCCAAGGTTTGGCTGGGGTAAATGTCTGTAGTGGTTGAACTGGGGGGCTGACTTATACAACATATTATTGCACCATGGGGGGAGTCTGACATTAAACTGAAACAATGGCGGTTACTCCCTTGTTGCATATCCTGGCTGTCAGCAGATACATCCAATTCAATCCTGTAATATCAAATATTCCCAGGATAGATCCAAGGTTTAATATAAAAGGTATATGCAGGAACCCCTTGACAGGTAGGCTACAAACAGTTTTAGTGGGTTCTCTAGAGCTCTGGATGAAAATATAAATTGTCTAGCCCGGACATCTACCAATGGTGACTAAAGTGTTCCACGAAAATATATATTTCTCCCGTCAGTTAAGATTGCATTGAAATCCTCTTATGATAACTGATAACACAAATTATTGTATTGTTCTTTTCCACATTGAATACACAATTCAAGCATTCCGAGTGTGACATGGAAAATGTATGTGAACCCTTAGGCTAATCACTTCAACAAAAGCTAATTGGAGCAAGGAGTTTGCAAACCTGGAGTCCAATCGATTAAACAGGATTTGTGGTGTGTTTTGAAGCTACTTTGGGACATTACAAAAATAACAAATATTTTGAGTTTGCTATTCTTAAGAAGCATCAGCTAGTGTGAACCATGCCTCACAAAAAAAAAAAAATCACAGAAGACCTACAATCAAGTATTGTTGGTTTGCATAAAGCTGGAAATGGTCACAAAGTAACCTCACAAGTTTACATATTCATCAGTCCACAGTTAGACACATTGTTTAGAAATTGAGACAATTTAGTACTAAATGCCAAAGGAATCATTGGAACTGGTTAACATTTCTGTACATAAATCTATCATACGCAAATCATTGAACAGGCATAGAATCCATGGCAGGATTTGGCTGTTGCTTTCCAAAAAAACTTTGTTGTTCGCCTGATGTTTGCCAAAGATTGCCTAGACACTCCACCTATTACTGGGAAAATGTTTCTGGACTTCTACAGCTCCGCAGAAGTTGGGAGATGCAGCAGGACAATAACATTAAACACTGAAGTAAATCTACTACAGAATTGCTTAAAAGAAACAAGAAAATCTGCCTTTTGGAGTGGCCCAGTCAGAGCCCAGACCTTAACCCGTTAGAGATGCTGTGGAATGATCTCAAGACAGCAGTTCTCAGCAGACATCCTAAGAATATGGCCGAGCTTATGCAGTTCTGTAAGGAAGAATGATCCAAAATTCCTTATTGCAGACAAAATGCTTAAGCACATTGTGTTTGTCTATATCCTTAATTAAGTCATTAATGCAGAGAACTAGGTAATTTACTTTTTCTTGCCACTGTGTGTGTGTGTATATATATATATATATATATATATATATATGTATATATATATATGGTAAATTGAGCAATCACCCACTACAGTGCTTAAGGTGTCATATATATATATATATATATATATATATATATATATATATATATATATATATATATATATATATATATATATATATATATATATATATATATATATATATATATATTGGCCGGCTTCAAAGATGTCCCAAAAAGTACATGGGGCAGAATGACCAGATTTGGGAAAAAATGGTTTAGAAAATGCAAAATGCTACTTGTACTTATTGCCCTATAACTTGCATAAAAACATTGGGTATTTCTAAACTCAGGACAAATAGTAGACTCTATTTAGCAAGCTTCTTCATTAGCGTTTTATTTTTCAAATAAAAATTAGAAAAAAGGGCTTTTTTAAAATTTTCAGCATATCTTATTTTTTTTTATAGAAAATTAGATATAAAAAAAAAGTATCTGACAAAAGGCCTTCTTGTCCTGGAAAAAAAAACAAAAAAAAAAAAACTTGTGTAGGTACATGTAACGGGTTCACCAAGAGAGCTGTAGTCACTCCCAGAGATCACCTAAATGTATCCTCCGGTTGCCCCCGAAATTGCTTCCAGCACCAGTCAGCAGGGGAGGACTTGCCTGGGAGGCAAGTCTAGTCATCTGGCCCATTGCACCACCGAATCAGCCCACCATCCATGCCCATCTTTTCCTGATTTTCTAATGCATATTAATATTATGTGATGGGATTGGGAGAAATCAGTACACTTAAAAAAAAAAAAAAAAAAGTAATCATACACGGAATGCCTGAAGCACAATTTACTGCCACTAATCCTTTTTAATAAAATATGCAGATTGAAATAGAGTAAATAAAACAAAACCTTTACATTTCATCCCACTGATTTCTGCGCCTTGAAAGTTTTGTCCTCTGAAGTGACTACACATTCAGGAGGGCGTTTTATTTCTGGGTAACTGGGTATTTCTGAGTAAATTAAATTTGTTCAGATTATTTCTACAAAAAGTAAAGTGCCAGGAAACAGATGACCAAATACACACCAGGACAGGCTCTGCCACACCGACACCCAAACACACACACACCAGGACAGGCTCTGCCACACCAACACCCAAACACACACACCCTGGTAACTAGAAACCTCAGGGCCCCGGTGCAAGAATCTGTTAATGATCTGTTTATGCATTTATGCTCCAAAACCCTTGTGTATTGATTTATGTGATGTCCCCATCCAGCCCCCCCCTTGTGTATTGATGCCCCCTTTTGTACCGGTTAATGTGTCCTTTGTGTATTGCCCCCAGCCACCCACCCCTTTTTGTGTATTGATTTATGTGATGCCCCAACCACCCTGGTATGTACTTATACCCCCCAGCCACCACCTTTTTGTACACAACTATCTTGAATTGAGTACAGCAGGAATGAACATTTGATTGAACAAAATATAGCATATTTATTCTCAGAAACATCAAGACAACAGCTAGGTTTAACATTTAACAATGTTGTTACCACGCTCCTGGTTGCTAGAACGGCCCTCATGGGCCTCTGTCAAGCATCCCATCCACTCGGTGCATATGGGGTGAAATTCTGTACCTTAGGCTCTGATACTGACAACAATGCCGCTCTGATTACCTCCTTTGGAGGGGCCTTAACGACAACCTCACCTGCAGAGACCTTCCTGACAGTCTGGAGGAATTCATAACCATGTGTTTTCAACTTGATAACTGCATCCTGGTGCAACACGTTCAGAAGAAAAGGAATGGATGGCTTCCTCACCAGTCCTCTCCTAGTCACCCTTCCATGTCCCCAGTAAGTGTATTGTCCCTACTACTTACCTCATCTGAGAAACTTATGGCGTTTGTTAGTAAAAAACATCATACAGAGCATGACAAAAGACACGGGAAGGAGAACAGCCTTTGTGTGTTTTGTGGCGGAAAGGATCTTCGAATATGTCAATGTTGTCTACAGCCGGGAAACTACCAAGATTAGAGTAAAATGGGGGAGTAATTCTAAGCACATACCTTTTAAGTCCATCAAGTTCAACCCTTCTATCTATTATTCCCGCTTTTGATCCAAAACAAGGCAAAAAAAACCTCAAAAAGCAAATACGCTATGTTTCAAATTTTGTAATTTAGGAGGAAGTAAATTTCCTTCTTGACTCCAAATGGCAATCAGATTTCTACTTGGATCAAGCTCTAAAATATTGATGTTACCGTATTTGCTCGATTATAAGATGAAGTTTTTTCCAGAGCAAATGCTCTACGCGATTCGCGTAAGCTCTACCGAAAGGTGTGTACGCGAATTGCCTAGAGCTCTACACGCTGCCCGGACTAAGCACCGGGGACTCAGAAGCACCGGTAAGTTTGGAGGAGGGAGGGAGTGTTAAACGGGGGGAATAAGGCATTTCTAGACGCAGAGTGCTCTGTGAAATGCCTTTTAACCCCCTTAATGCCACTCTGCCTCCAGAAATGCCTTTTAACCCTCTATACGCCACTCTGCCGCCACTTTGCCCCATAATATGCCTTTTAACCCTCTATATGGCACTCTGCCCCCCTATATGGCACTCTGCCCCCCTATATGCCACTCTGCCCCATAATATGCCTTTGAATCCCCTAAATGCCAGAGTGGCATATAGGGGTATAAGGCAATTCTGGAGGCAGAGTGGCACATATGGGGTCAAAAGGCATATCATGGGGCACAGTGGCATTTAGAGGGTTAAAAGGCATATTATGGGGCACAGTGGCATATAGGGGGTATAAGGCATTTTTGGGGCAGAGTGGTAAGCCTGGGGGCAGATGTGCATAACTGGGGGGGGCAGGTTGTAAAAAAGGAAATAAAAAACAAAATATTTTTCTCAATCATAGCTTTTATTAACAAACAATTGTTCACATAGTTTACAAGAATTAACATTTACTGGTAAGGGTCGTCTTATATTCAGGCTTTTTCTTTTTTTCCTAAATTAATATTCAGATTTTGGGGGGTTGTCTTATCATCGGGCAAATACAGTATATTCCACACCAAACTCATCCAACCATGTCTTTTTGGATCTTGCTTTGTGCACTGGGGCACCCGCATGCTGGAATAGAAAAAGGATGACCTATACCCTGACTGGGTACACCCACAAAATCGTGCTTCCTTCTGTGGAGACACCAGTGGTTAACCCCTTTAGCGCTGGATGATACTAGCATTGGCAAGAGGAGGCTGGACCACAATACAATGGAGCCATGCTGGCAATGCGGCTAGCCAGAGCATAGCTGCAAAGCGCTAGTATTGTCCTGAAAAAGACAATAAGTTGTCATAGCAGCCCTCGTCAATCATCAGACAGAACTAATGTTGATGTGGAAAACACAAACTAGTCCACACTGTAGCTGGGAGTTCCAGAGCTGCAGCTCGGTAAACTCTGGTTCTAAGGATTGGTAATAAAACCAGGTTTCCCAAATGAGCTCCCTTTCTGTAACCACCTCCCATTGTGACCCACCCGCCACACAGTTCCATTGATTTTCTGCTAGGTCCTGGTCAGGCGAATGGAGCATTTACGGCCATCTAGAGCACCCATAGCCAGCTAGTCCATGGGAGTTGGTTAGGACAGGTTTTCTGGTCACCCTGTGCCCCCAATGAGTCTAAGGTGACTTAGACACAGGGGGACTGGACAGGCAAAGAGCCTCCCGAAGAACCCATCAGTGTACCTCCCAAACTCAAACCTACTCCCCATGCGTCCTCAGACTCAGGGGATTACCATGACAAGGACCTTCCCAAAACTGTTCCCACAAGGCTGGAAGCATAGCATTGTCCAAAATGTCTTGGTATGTTGTAGGGTAAGGCCCTTTTCTATTCCAGCCCCAGTGCACAAAGCAAGGTTCATAAAGACATCGTTGGATGTGTTTGGTGTGGAAGAATTTGACTGACCTGCACAGAGCCCTGACCTCAACCCCATCGAACATCTTTTGGATGGACTGGAAGGGAGGTCGTGAGCCAGGCCTTGTCATCCAACATCAGTGTCTGACCTCACAAATGCTCTACTGGATGAATGGGAAAAAAACCGACCAAAATCTTGTAGAAAGCCTTTCCAGAAGAGTGGAAGCTATTATAGCTGCAAAGGGGGACCAACTACATAATAATGTCTATGTTTTTAGAATGTGATGTCATAAAAGTCCCTGTTAGTAAATTATTCAGGTGTCACAATACTTTTGTCCATGTTGTTTATATGCTGTATTTTTATTGAACAATACCTGCCCATGTTGCTGGTGCACAGGGTGGAATTCTTTTTTCCTGGAGCGGCCGCAGGTCCTGCTCGAGTCCTGCTCTGGTATACTCAACCTCAGCCTGCCTTGACTAAGATTCTTACTTGCCCTACATTGTGGGTCCTTATCATGACACCTATACCTGGTGTGACAAACATATATGGGTTTGAAAGTACTGGAGCTATTTTTACGTCTTGTTTCCATGAGACTAAAGAGAGGATTCCGTAAAAAAAGCCCACATCTGCTCTACATATCTTAATATCGGTTTGCTTCAGTCAATGGTGACAAAATTAGCACCTTCACTGTGAACTGCAAGAACATTATTTTCATATACTGTATGCCGAGTGTTTAAAACATTAGGATTCATTAATAATTTTCTTAGCGCTAAACAGGCAATGTTTCACAGACAACACATCTGGGTCTAGTGTGCATACATATTCACAGCGAACACACAACTATGTGCTCCAGCGCATGTTAGCATAATGGCTGGGCCTAGGATTGAACTCCGTCACTCTAGCCTCATAAAGAGGTTAACAGGCCTTCACACTTACCGTATATTCCGGCGTATAAGACGACTTTTTAACCCCAAAAAATCTTCTTAAAAGTGGGGGGTCGTCTTATACGCCGGGTACTTACCAAGCCGGAGGTTCCCACGAAGCCACCAATCTCTCTAATCACTACGCGCCGGCTATTGATGCCGAGCGCAGGGATGCCGTCATGTCCCGGCGCCCGGCATCAATTGCCGGCGCGTAGTGATGAGGGAGCAGGGAAGCCGAGGTCTGAAGGGCCAGACCTCGGGCTTCCCGAGGTCTGGCACTTCAGACCTCGGCTTCCCTGCTCTCTAATCACTAGGCGCCGGCTATTGATGCCGAGCGCAGGGATGCCGTCATGTCCCGGCGCCCGGCATCAATTGCCGGCGCGTAGTGATGAGGGAGCAGGGAAGCCCGAGGTCTGGCACTTCAGACCTCGGCTTCCCTGCTCTCTAATCACTAGGCGCCGGCTATTGATGCCGAGCGCAGGGATGATGTCATGTCCCGGCGCTCGGCATCAATAGCCGGCGCCTAGTGATTAGAGAGCAGGGAAGCCGAGGTCTGAAGTGCCAGACCTCGGGCTCCCACAACTGGATGGAAGAAAGAAGACAGAAGATAAGGTAAGAGATGGGGAGAAGGGGAGAAAGGGGGGAGAAATATATATATATATATATACATATATACATATACATGTGTGTGTAAAGGCAGGGGTGTGTGGTGAGGGCAGTGTATAAATGTGTATGTATGGACAGGCATATGTGTAGATATATATATAGATATATATATTATATATATATCTGTGTGTGTGTGTGTGTGTGTGTAAGGGCAGTGCATGTATGTATATGTCAGCAAATCAACCAGCAAATCACCGGTAAGGTACATCGCTTGCCGTGATTGGCTGGTTGTTGTACGCTGGGTAGAGGGGTAGTCTTATACGGCGAGTATAGTCCAAACTCTATATTTGGACTGTAAAAGTTGGGGGTCGTCTTATACGCCCAGTCGTCTTATACGCCGGAATATACGGTAACTAGACAGGGCCCTGCTGATTGTTTTAATTAAGGTTAGGTGGAAACAAATAGAATTCAGCAAACAAAGCAATAACGGTATGTCAAATACATATATTAACAATTTTTTGAGACTACAGAAGCCTTCCTACTTTAGCATTTTCCCCCCAAAAAAATCAGGGCCGGAGAAAATGTAGTAAATAAAAAACTACATTCCTCGCTAAAAGGAGAGTTAGTGTTTCAATTCCTACTATTCTACTACTTTAATTATAGAGTACGACCTCTGGCAGGTTTCCCCAACAAGAATGCCTGAGCTGCCCCTTCATAATTCAATAGATGAGAAGACTTTGAAGAAATCTCATTGATTTAACTATACATTATACAAGGCAAGCAAAGTTATTCTTGCAGCAGAAGATTTCTGGGGTTGTAATGTATAGTAAAGACTCTCTTTTTTAGTAAATAGATCACATTGTGTAGTAGTTTATCTGAACATGATCTGTCCAGCATCTACTGCAGGTGATTAAGGACTTCTTTGTGCCAACTGATGAAGCTAAACCTAGGCAAATATTTACTTATTTTCTATTGATTATATATGTGTCAGGTTTTTGCTTATCACAATGTATAACTATATTTCAGTGGCTTTTGCACTGTGGGATACTAGCATGACTGAATATTTTTAAATATCAAGGTATAGTTCATTCTGGAGGGTTTGAACCAAACACAAGTGTGGCCCTTTCTTTAATTATCCAGTCTTGTTTCTCTTAGTCACTTGCACTTAGGGGCGCTCATGTAGGGTATAGATATAGGGAACAAGAATAAAAACAATGGTGATAGTTTTTGTTCTTGTTCCCTATATCTATACCCTATACAAGCGCCCATAAGTGGAAGTGATTTTATGTTTATCCGCATTCGGAAAGTGCTGTTTTAAGGTGGCAGCTGTGAAAGGGGAAGTATTATCTTAATTGTATACTAGTTGTATCACTATATCTTGTAAATACTGGTGCTCTTACCTCTTACTTTTTACCTTGTTTCTCTTAGTGACTGGCTGAATCTCTCCCTACAGCAGTAGACATGTTCATTAATCTCCGCCACCTGATGTGTCATACCTTCTCATTCAGATCAACATTGCTTTGCACCGAGGTCATCTGTTTAGAGGAAAGAGCTCTATCATTCCTATCTGCAACTACATTTGTGTTTCTGCATTCTGCATGTGCCTCAAAGTCTGTCTGAATCAAGTGACCTGGGTCTTTTGCTCAATATTATTTCTACTATAGAAATATTCAACCAAGCAACACTTCCAGTCATTAAGTTCCCCAAGTACACATGCTACATTACAGGGTTTTAGATCCCAGTCTCTCAATAAGCATGGTCACAAAGAAAAGGCATCAGGTGCTAACACTTTCCAAAGCGGAAAACTGTTTCAAAGCACCATTAACAGTGGAGAACACATCATTAGGATACTGTAGAGCTACAATATTATACATGTATCATTCATAATCAACACTCTCTAGTAAACAATGAGTGGTACACGTTGGGCCCCTTAGTACCAGTTGAGTATTGTTTAAACACGTCAGCCTACCCGAGAATTGTTGCTGACCATGTCCATCCCCTTATGACCATAGCGTACCAATCTTCTGATGGCTACTTCCATCAGGATAATGCACCATGTCACAAAGCTCACATAATCTCAAACTGGTTTCTTGGACATGTACTTCAATGACCTACACAGTCACCAGATGTCAATCCAATAGAGCACTTTTGGGATGTGGTGGAATGGGAGATTCGCATCATGGATGTGCAGCCAACAAATCTACATCAACTGCGCCATGCCATCATGTCCATGTGGACCAAAATCTCTGAGGAATGTTTCCAGCACCTCGTAGAAAGTATGCCACGAAGAATGAAGGCGGTTCTGAAGGCAAAAGGGGGTCCAACCCGGTACTAGCAAGGTGTACCTAATAAAGTGGCCAGTGAGTGTATATCTTAAGACACCAGTACAACTCATTACTTGATCTGCTCTTGTTCTTATATTAAAATGACAGTTATGCATGGTCAGCACCATAATCAACATATTTCACTCTCATGTCTGACAATAATAATTGCCCAGGAATCATGAGCTGCATCAATAAGTTTGTTGCTTGACCCTCCCTTGTCTTATATGCATATTATTGATCCTAGATATGCTTATGACAAGTACAGAATCTCTGCACATGTTCTTTCAACGTCTATTGAACATTGAGTAATAAATGTTCTTGCAGGCTTTTAATTGGAGGGCAGAAGGTTTTGATATTTTCCCATACTAGCAGTCTCACCTATACTATCCATTATAATTTTAAAAGAGATGCCTTTGTTCAGTGCTGGCAACCACCTTGGGGGGGGGTAACAACTTAATTTTGAAAAAATGGGTTATGGAGAATTGTGCACCCATATTTTCAATAACAAAAAATATGTCTGTCATTAATTTTGCTTTTAATATGAAAAACATTGAAGTAGAGGGTATCATCTAAGCTTCTGACATGACACAGAAAAATTATCTGTATTTATATTACCTTCTTATAAATTCCATGAAGGATCAAATAAAAAGAGTAACCAAGACCCCACTAACTCCACATTGACAGAGATCTGATGTCTAATGCCCAAGTAGTCTATGGCTACTTAAATATGCATTGTTTAAAAGATTGAAGAATAACAAAATAATAAAGCACTTACCTGAGGGAGAAGCTGAAGCTGCCCATACTCCTCTGTAATCCAACAGTTCTCACAACTGATTGGCTGCTAAAGGAAGGCACAGGAGCATGCTCTTGTTAGAGCCACAACCTTCACTAGCCAGTGATGGAGCCAACTAGCCTTAAGTATATCACACTGCAAGAAAAGTGTTCAGTCATATATATCTTGCATGGAGAATAAGGGGGTTACTAATGGACATTCTTTCCACCCTTCCTAAAGTATCTGACTCGGTTTTACATTCACGTTTTGTCTGGGAGGGGATGTTTTACTAAGTAAAAAGCTTTTCATAATAAATTACAATTATAGGCCTTCTGTAGCTTAAGAAGCATTGCCCAGTTACTCCTATTTTAGAACAGTTACGTATTTGGAAATATAAGGGCTACTGTTCAGTCTTGGGGTACTAAAAGTCAGTCAATTTGAGGTATAGAACAATTTAAATTGTTTCTGGGAATGCTTTTTAAAATGATAGGGGAGGTTAGCTGCTGTTATTCTAACCACAACAAAACCAACTTTGTAATCAATAAAGTTCCACACATGATACAATCAGACCAAACGGTTTAATTATTTTTATTGAGTATGACAAATTCTTACCAGAGTACAGCCCAAGGTTGGTATATGTGAAAAGGCATCCCTACAACCACAGCAAGGAATATTTTATTTCTAAGAACAAAGCGACAAAGCGGTTATTGCTTCACCGATGAGAATGATAAACAATGAGAAAAACAAATGGACCAAATTTCTCTTTTTCAACTAGTAAACAGACAGCTGGGCGTCAAGAATAGTTATGATGGGCTTGACATTATGAGTAACTGTTATAGTGGACAGTACTATAACGGTCTGACTCAAAAAAATTATATATTTTTTTTAATTTACAATTTAATGTGGTTGTTCCCAGCACGTCAGACATGACAACCCAGTAGTTGCTTGTTCTAAACAGTAAAGAAATAAAAATGTTAATAATACACTGCATTACACTGGAGCTCCCAGTACTGCATTAAAGCACACTGTCCAGGAACAGTTACTCCAATATAATCCCCAGATTTTGGCGCCGAGCATCAATTACTCATATCTTACATTTTAGTCAAAAGGCACCAGAGAAGCCAAACCCAAGGAGTACAGGGCAATGATCCCGCTTTGACACGGCAACTATTAGCCGTGTGACAGAAGGTGAGTGGTTAACGGAGAAGGCATTTCTACTCTATTTAACATGTTCACAAATAAGCCCAAACTCTGCATCGCCGACTAACAAGGAAACGAAAAAACATGTATGTAGACACACAATGACCAAACGTTTACCCCTCCGGCTACGTCATACCTGACTTAATCTGGCTACGCCCACCTTGCCAGAGCCCCTTGCGCACGACTCGTCTAATCGTTTAACTCGTACATATTTACTTACGACTCGTAAGTAAATATATACAAATTAAACGATTCGTATCGGTAAAGAAATTAAAAACCTCAAACGCCTCTCAGTTTGGAAATTAAACTTAAATGCCCACTTAAGGGAAGAGTACCGGAATCGACTTTCTCAAGTGTTTAGCACTCTTCATTTCTCAGCCCACACTAACGTCAAAAGCGCTCAATTCACGCGATCACGCGCCCTCCGAACCCGCCACAGAGCGGGCACGCGGACAGAGCTGTTGGGAGTTGTTGTCATGGATACAAAGGAGGTTGGAGAACCACGCCTCTCAAGAGTTGGATCACGCCTATTTAGCTTAAGTTGACTCCGTCCTTTCCGTGAGTCCACGCCTTTTCCCCTAACATAGCACCGCCCACTCGCGCGAGCGACATTTGCGCAGTTGGCTTTTCGCAAGGATGAGGTGGACCGCCTTCAAATACTTCCCCTAAAGTGGGCGCGGCGTTGAAATACGTCCATTTCATTGGCTCGGGTAACCACCGAGTCATTCTGGGACGTGTAGTTTTTCAGGTGACAGCAAACACCAAACGAACATTTCCTCCTAATGTGTGTATGTATGTATGTACGTACGTGTGTCTTCAGCGCACAACTAACAGCTGTGTACTGCATTGTCACCGAAACTCGAAAATCTGTGTGTAACTTGTACTGTTCACATCACACTCATAATCGTTGACTTGCACATGGCGCAGATTCTCGTAGATGGGTTAAATAACAGACCGTGGACACCAGTGGTAGTTACTTAGCCCACAGAGTGACGGGAAAGCGTACAGATCAGAGTCTCTGAGTGGCAGTTCTGATGATGATGATGATGGCTCCCTGTCCCTACTGCGCATGCTCTTGACCAGAGCTTAGCGACGAGGTGAATGTTTCCCCAAGTGTTCAGAACTATTATTTGTCTTTTCCACGTATTGTATGGGGGAGAATAAAGCATGTACGAGATTCACTGGGGCAAACACTGCGATCAAATACAAGCCCATCGGGTGTGGAGGTAGGAAGGGCACCTGTAAACCACCATCAATGCAGGAGCACAGAGCGAGTGGCCACATCGATCACCTTGGCCACAATGCGGGTACATTGTGACCGCTAATCCCAGCACCTCCCGCAGCACTTTCGTTTTTATTACCGGGATCGGTAAAACCACTTGCTCTTCCTGCCTGCTGCAGTTGCCAGTGTCTAGCCCCCACCTCTTTCCCCACCCCCCTTTACACACAGACTCACATCCCACAACCTCCTTTCACTGTCTTGTTCCCGAGTTGTGCAGGGAGACAGCCATTCAATCAGCTGCTGCTGCTAGACTTTTTTTTCCCTCCCCACCTTGAAGTCATATCAGCCTTGCACCTCTCTGCAAGCAACTCATCTCCTCGTAAACCTTCCCTTCGGCGAGCTTCATGCTAGACACACACGGGCTGTCATCCTCAGCCCCGATCTCCTTTGTTTTTGCCCCCTTTGCACTTCGTGTCACTGTAGACGCGTGTTTAGTGCATTTTTAGTTTTGGAGGTGGTTGGGGAGGGGGCATTTCTTTATTTCTTGAACAGGAGGGAGGGAGGGGGTGGTGCTGCTGCCGCCGCTGCTGCTTTGGCAAGTGCTTGCAGAGGACAGATCGTAGAACTGGCAGGAACCCGGTGGGTTTTGTGCTGGTCATAACAGCTGCACAGAATGTTAAACCCGGCTAACGGAGAGCACACTCACATGGTGAACTATGTAGAGGATTACCTGGACTCCATCGAATCCCTGCCATTCGACTTACAGAGAAATGTGTCCCTGATGAGGGAGATCGACGCCAAATACCAAGGTAAGATCTGTTGCCTCAGCATGCTGTGTCTTTGATCTTAAACCTAGGGTAACTTTCCACCCTCTTTTAGCTTTTGTATTTGTGATCGTCAGATCTCCACATTCTTGCCGTGTACCCCCCCCTTCTGCATTGTGTCCCCTGTCTGTGATCATCCCTCTCTACTACCGATCACAGACAAACCCTTGGCTTTTCTAGCCCATCGACCAACACAATACGAGTCTATTGTATTTTCATGTCAAATGTATGCAGTGTCGGGGGTACTTGTGCGTTTTGTGCAATGTTTAAGCTGCTTGTCATAGGGCGGAACAAAAGGTCCCCTTGCTCTCTTTTTTCACGAACAGCCCTTTCTGAGTGTACTATGGATGTGTAAAGAAATACAGAAAACACAGGGGGTCGTGGAGTCACCTGAAATAAACCCTTTGTCAGCTCTGCTACCTACAGGGGGAAAGCTTAGGGGGAGATGGAGGAGTGCATGTATTCCTTTATGTGTTTGAAGAGGTGGCTATCTGCTGTTGTTGTGTTGTAATCTCCGGGGCTGCTAAAAGGCAACAACACTGAGGAATGTACAGTCATCGGGATGGCTGTAGTAGTAACTGCTAGTAAGAAAAGGTTGTGCTGTAGTGGTGGGCAGGGTTTCCCTTTTTTCATTTTTCTCATTGTGATTGCTCTAATCTCATTGTAAAAAGAAGAAAAATACAACCCAGTTGCCTTGATCTCCTAATGTATTTATGTTGTTTAACAAACAGCTTCCACCCGCAGTGTAGCGACTGCAGTTGTCTTGTTCGCCCCCCTTCTCTCCTCTCCCGATCCATGTCGGTTTCCAGTTCCTGATCGGTGTGTGTTGTGATGCATCGTTTCCCGTGTATACATTTATCAGATGTGTTGAGTGCTTTTCTTGAGCAGTTGCTGCACTTCATGGTTTCTCCCACAGCTGGAGAGCTCTGCATTGTCCTACATAGGCGGAAAGTCAGCGGTACGTTTCCCACATCCCTCCCCGGTGGAAACAATCTGGGTGACAGGAACAGGCGGTGGACGTTACATAAAACACATCGGTTTAGTATGAAATGGGGGTGCTGTGACACACACTCCAGTAGACTAGTTGTTGTTGTGATGGGAAGTGTTACAATGGCACAGGCTGGTTTTGTTGATCAACCGGAGTGTGGACCCCGTGCCGACTGACACTTGATATATTTTGTCAGGGCCGCAGTGCGCTGCCTGCACCCCTCCTCCTCCTCCGCACCGAGTACCGGAGGAGGAGACACCGGAGACGGTCACTCGGTTACCTCACATCTGCTATCCTTTAACCTTGCTTTGTCGTTGGATTTTTGAAGCCACACTACAGCGGCTTGACCCGGTTCGATCTACTCGCTTTAACGCAGCAACTTTGTGGTTAAAGGACCGTCTGGCCAAGTGTAGAAGTGCCAATGGCGCACTTACTGGGTGTAATTAAACGTAAGCGAGCGGTGTCTGTAATATTTATTATTGATTCGGATGAATGCGGAAAGTACGAATAATGTTTATGAAAAGAGCGGGTATTTTGCTTTAGGAACACACACTCACAAATCAAACAGCGCCAGCCGCGCTTTAACCCGACTTGAGCACACACTCCATGTTTTATACTACGGGCCTACCTAACGTTCAATGAATGGCAACGCCTCTATGCTTCGATTGGTTGCTATACCTGGCTTTTGGAACGTCCCGGGCGCCGTCTGTTTTCTGATTTGTTGCATCTGTGTGACTCCGCCCTTCACAAGCAAGTTATCCGCCTCTACTTTTTTCATTTTGTCCACGCCCCTTTGGAGTGATTTAAATGTCTTTTCCCACCCGGTACTGCTGATAGGCTGTTGTTGGAATGTAGACGGTCATATTCTGGTTAGAGGCGTGTTTCACGAATAGCCACGCCTACTTAGGTGCTACCCAATAGGAATGCAGCTCTGTATTTACATTAGTCTATGCTAATGCTTTATCCTCCATCTTTGGTTTGGGCATGAGGCCGGCCTTTGATTCCGTGTTGGCGTATTAGTTTCGCACATTTATAGAACAGTCCATTTTATGGGTGCTGCTCTATATGACGCTTATTTTTACCTCTAAGTTGCCGCTGGTCATGACTGAACTAAGCATGGCTGCGTTTTTTCATAGGAGCCTCTGGTATGTTTTATTATTTTTTTGTGCCAACTGAGAATTTGACAGAATCGTATGTTAGTCTGCGGCCTTATAGTGTTGTTTTGTTTAATAAACGCACTGCAGATGGAAATTCGTCTTAAAGCACCGCCATTTCACATTGTCAATTTACCTAGATTAGGATCGGACATCCCTAGTGGTTCGGCCTTATGTATTGAGTTGTATAGCGCCGTCGTATTCCGCAGTGCTGTACAATAAGTAGTGCATCCTGACTTACAAACTGTAAAGGCCCTGTTCTAAGGAGCTTACGATCTACAAGGAGTTGGGGATATATTACTCACGAGGTACAAAAAGTGTGCTAACCCAAGTTGCCTAATGCGTAGATTTCAATTTCTGGTGAGCGTTTGCCCAAAGAGGATATCAAAAACACCTCTCTCCTTTGTGCCTTTGCATTGCGAATGGCAGTCTGGGCCAGGTAGATGGCAACCTTTTTGTACCAAGTTACAACTGCAGGCATCGGTCCATGCGATTAGGGTGGCGTCATAAGACTGGGTATCAGCATGTGAATCTGAGGCCAGAAAGACATAAACCTCTTCTATTCTGTGATACATTTCATGTAAAAAATATATTCTACCCTATCAATCAATTCCCTCTACCCGTCCAACTAACTAAGGGGGGGATCTGATTTTATGATGTCACATATGTATTATAACATATGATTATATTTAACCAATCCAGGACACAGAAAAGTAGTAGTAACAGCCTGAAAAACATCCATGAAGAACACGGGATGTTCCATTACCTCCTGTGTGCCAGTGAAATCTGCCTGCAGATCAGCAAATGCAAAGGGAATATGTTTAAGTTAATGATATATATTTCAGGTCATCCATGTGCGCCGCCAGCGCAGCAACCTCATCAAAAGGAGGTCTTTTGTGCCTGAAATCTAAAGTCCTATTGTATGCATTGACCTTGTGCCACCTTTCTGATCTGCATTGGGATTATAAAATTCCCAATGCTCCGCAAATATGCTGGGGGAGCACAAGCTGTGTTGGTGCTCATGATTCATTCAACACTTTTAACAAATTTACAAATCAGTTCTCCAGATTTCACAAAATCATAGTTTGCGTTGTGTAAATGTTACTTTTGTTTGGGTGAGGTAATGGATCTTACGGTACTAGGAAGGATGTTTCTAATGCTGCATTTGGTTACATTAAGATGAGCTTTAAGCAACATTGCCATACATCCTACCACCTATTGCAGTGATGGCGAATGCCAAGGCCTCTGTTGTGGCATGTGGCCAGGTTGCAGACTGACCAATTTATTTTTTAAATTGTACCCCCGCCAAGCATGTCAGCTATTGATGCTGAGCGCCGGAATATGATGTCTGTAGGAAGAGACCTTGTGCTCCCACGGTGGGCCATCCACGTGATGTAAAAAAAAAAAAAAAAAAACATCAGACCAGGCCACCTTCTTCCATTGCTCCGTGGTCCAGTTCTTATACTCACATACCCATCTGCAGCTACACAGCCCCATACGCAACAAACTGTGATGTTCTGACACCTTTCCATCAGAATCAGCATTCACTTTTTCAGCAATTTGAGCTACAGTAGCTCATCTGTTTGATTTGACCACAAGGGCCAGCCTTCTCCCCTAACGTGCATAAATGATCCTTGGCTGCCCATGACCCCTGTCCCCGTTCACCCCTTTTCCTTCCTTGGACCAGTTTTGATAGGCGCTGACTACTGCAGACCAGGAACACCCCACAAGAGCTGCAGTTTTGAAGATGCTCTGACCCGGTCAACTAGCCATCATAATTTGGCCCTTGTCAGCGTGGCTCAGATCCATACGATTGCCCATTTTTCCTGCTCCTAAGGCTTCAACTTTGAAGACAAACTGTTCACTTGCTGCCTAATATATCCCACCCACTTACAGGTGCCATCCTATAGATAGTAAGCTTGCAAGCAGGGCCCTCTAACGTATGTTTTTGTCTTAGTCTTTCGATATTCGTTCTATCATAAACCATTGAATGTATGTACTGCAATAAGCGCTATATACATAATAGATAACTGGTATAGAAAACTTCCCTGTGTTCCAGTTTCATTAAGAATATTTTTTTTCTTTCATTTTTTTTCTAAATTAGGCACATGGTGAGCAGTCTTTTCACTGGGTGCTGAAATAAATAGTTTTATTATGTATGTGAAATGGGCTGTAATAAATGTCTTACAATCTGCTTGCATGAATCCACCCTGATAAAACGTGTCAGATTTCACTAGCAGAGCATGTGTTTAAGAAATACACATCCTGGTCACGCTTAACCTCCGGTTTATTACTATTTGCCGTTACATTTTGAAAATGTTTTCTTATTTTAATAAACTGCAGATCTTATTACATCTAAATCCTTGGTAATGTTTTACAGTAATCTCTTATGGAAGGGGATAATCAATTTTGAAAGAACGTATTTTCTGGGAAAATAAATTTTTCATGCTTGGATAAATAAATCTTGGCTCTTTGGATCGGATAGGGTTACACCATTTTCTTTTAGAAATTCTGTTAAATCGGTTCACAACGCGATTGCGGGCATGAATATCCAGCCCTATCAGCAGCTGTATTGTAGTTTGTAATCTCTACCTGACCTTGTCACCTTGTACTCTCCTTCAACCTCCTATTAGAGTGTAAGCTTGCAAGAGCAGGACCTTCTTATATTGTTCCACTATGTCTTAAAGTGTGTTAATGTTATTGTCAATGTCCAGTTTCCACCTTTTGTAGCTGCTCTACAGAACTTACTGACATTCTATTAATAAAATGTAACAAACGTGTAAGAGAACCTTATGGCACAAAAAAGACCTGGTAAACTCTCTTTGTTCACATTTAAGAAAGCAATATAGTAAACCATAGATTTATACAAAAGGTACATTTTGGAGAATCATTGTGTGTCAATAAAAGAGGAACTTTACTTACCATTCGCCTATCCCACTGTTTTCTCTTGTTGGCAGTATCTATAACATGCAGTCTGTTAAACCCACCACCCAATTTGAATGGTTTCTTGTAGTAATTTTTGTATAGCATGTAACTTTTTGTATAGCATGTTTCTAGATTTACATAATTTCTGATTGAGACATCTAGTGGAAGATGATGTATTTGGGATTTATGTAAGCCTTTCTTTGTTTAACATACTTTTTTTTTTATTGTTGTAGATATCCTGAAAGAACTGGATGACTATTATGAAAAATACAAGCGTGAATCAGATGCAATACAAAAGAGGCGACTCCTCCAGTTTATCCAAAGAGCTCTTATTCGGAGTCAGGAGTTGGGTGATGACAAAATTCAAATAGTCAGTCAAATGGTGGAGTTGGTTGAGAACCGGACAAGACAAGTGGACAGTCATGTGGAACTGTTTGAAACATGCCAGGACTTAAATGACAGCACTAGTAACAGCAGCAAAAATAACCAGGAAAAGTCCAAAAATGAGGCTGTTTCTCAGACTGAAAAACCAAGCAATAAGAGATCAAGAAGACAAAGGAACAATGAGAACCGAGAAAATGCGACCATCAATCATGACCATGATGACCTCACTTCAGGTACACCCAAGGAGAAGAAGGCGAAAACAGCAAAGAAGAAAAAGAGATCTAAAGCTAAAGCAGAACGAGAGGCATCCCCCGCAGACCTTCCCATTGATCCTAATGAGCCAACGTATTGTTTGTGTAACCAAGTTTCTTATGGTGAAATGATTGGTTGCGATAACGAAGAATGTCCAATTGAGTGGTTTCACTTTTCTTGTGTTGGACTCAACCATAAACCAAAGGGGAAATGGTACTGCCCTGAATGCAGAGGGGAGAATGAGAAGACCATGGGCAAGGCTCTTGAGAAATCTAAAAAGGACAGAGCATACAATAGGTAGTTTTATAGAGGATTATCAAAGGGATGGGGGGAAAAATAAAACATATTTATTGTCCGAATCACCTTGTGATGGTGAAAGGATTGCTAATTGTATATCTTTTTTTAAAAAAAAGAGAAAACCGCTTGGTGTGACCCATTCTTATCACAGTGATAGCAATAACACCTTTCTTGAAAATGTGGCAAAAGAACCATTTATGAGCTAAGCTGATCACCTTTAGTTTCAAAATGTCCCATGCATCTTTCCATATTCCTATACTTTAGGGTGCACTGAGATCAAAGAACTATTATTAATCATGGTGAGTCACAAAATGTTGACTTTGAAAGCACTATGTCCATCAGAATATATGTGTTTTGGGGTTTTTACTGGCCCTCACCACTTGGCAAAGATGCTTTTTCAAGACATTTGCAAAAGTCATCCTGTAAATGTTTTTCTTCTGTTAATTGTCCTTTCAGTGGCAATGGAATGGCTTAATGATAAAACAAAAAATGAAGCAGATCGAATGCTCCAAAAAAAAAAAAAAAGAAAATGTGCAGATTGTAGTCCAACAGTTGACAACTGAACACCTTAAATACAGAGGAATATTTTTTAAGAGAAATGTAATGGGTTACATTTTACGTGGCAAATATTTTATACTGTATTCTGGCCTCTTGACCAAAGGAGGTCATTTTAAAACAACTGATTAATTTTTTTGTATAGAACCAGATAGTTGGTTTAGTACGTTTCACACAAATCAAGCTTTATAACGTGACATTTTGTTTGGAGCAATCCTTATTTGTATAAATGTACATTTTAAGTGGAATTGCACTTAATGTATTATAATTGGAAATGCAGCCAAATGCCATTGTATATCCAGTGTGCATTTCCTTCTGTATGTATGAACACTTGTACAGCTGTGATACTTTAAAATAAATGACAGATCTATGGCAAATCATTGGGGTTTTGGATTTTCTTGTATTCTATTTTAATTTGTGTAATTGAGTTTTTCAATAGCAGGTTTGATTTACGTTTACAGAAACAAAGTATTTTAGCACAGCACAGAAGAGTTTCAATAGTGCTGATAACCCATCTGTGCTTGAACAAGTTCTGATCCGACGTCAGACCAGTGTTTTAATGTACCGGTAAGTGACATCTGTAGGGTTCAGAGATGGTGGTAGATAAATATTCATTATAGCGGACCTAATTGCAGGATAAACAGCATCGGTAAACTACAATAAAAATTGTGTCCTGCTATGTAACTTTTATAGTACCTCAAATATATCTTGTGTATTTGGCATTGTCCGCCAATTCTATCCAAATATTGCTCTACGTTACATAACTCATAGTGGCTTATTGTTATTTACAAGAACACCTTTTAATTCTGAATGTGATAGGGAATATATGATTTCAATATATATGACTCGTTCATCTTCCGCTTTTATAAAGATCATTTTGAGAAAGAGGTAGGTAGGAGTAATAAAATTGATTTATTGGCTTGAATTAAGCCTTTAGTAACGCATATATACCATTTGCATTCGCAAAGCAGATTATACATCCACTAATAAGAAATACATAAGCAATGTTACCAAGCAGAGTCTCATGTCTGCCCAAGGTTAGAATACCTTATTACACTTCTTGGGTCATTGACATAACAACAGTAAACAGTTAACTCATTAAATCGATAAAAGTGAAATCATGACGAGCAGGATATAGAAGTATTTTAGTTTCATTGAACGGTATGTAGTATTCGAGAAGTCTCCAGAAAGAGGATTGAGAAGATGCCATTGGCATGCTCACAAGCATGAGGAAGAAAGCTGGCGTTAAACAACTGGATTTAGTACTGTGGTTACTCTCCCCAAACCAAACAAGATGACTCAAAGGGCACAATGCAGAATGCCCAATGAGGTAAAAAAAAAAACACTAAAGTAACAGATAAAGGCCTGAAGGATTTTTTGGAACTGGTTAACATCTCTGTTCATGAGTCTACCATGCACAAAAGATTGAACAGGCATAGCAAGACACCACAGAAGAAGCCGCTGTTCTTCAAAAACAGTGCTACATTCCCAAAGTTTGCCAAATAGGCACTCCACAATGCTAATGGGAAAATGTTTTGTGGACTGAAGAAACTAAGGTTTAATTGTTTGGGAAGAACAGGCAGAACTAGTATGCCAGCTGAATCTCGGTAGAAGCTGATTGATGCAGCAGGACAATGGCTTTAAAGTCAAAGTTTATCTACTACAGAATAGCTTAAAAAGAAAATCCACCAGGTCCGCTGATTTGCAGTTACGGGAAGGGCTTGTTTGAGGTTATTGCTGCCAAATGAGGTTTGACAACTTATTAAATCTAAGGGTTCACTTACTTTTTTCACCAGCGCTGTGAATGTTTAACGAGTATGTTCAATAAAGGCATTGATTGTTCGTCTATACTTGTGAGTTAGATGTACATCAGATCCCATTTTATGAACAATGAATGCAGAAAACCAGGTAATTCTAAAGGGCTAATTTACTTTTCTTGTCACTGTATCTGTAGGTCAATGTCTGGAAGCAGAGTGGCATATAAGGGGATAAAAGGCATATTAGGCAGAGTGACAAATATGGGTAAATAAGGCATATCTAGAGGGCAGAGTGGCATAAAGGGGGTTAAAAGGCATATTAGGGAGGCAGAGTAACAAATATGGGTGAATAAGGCATATCTAGGGAGCAGAGTGGCATAAAGGGGGTTAAAAGGCATATCAGGGAGGCGGAGTGTCATATAGGGGGTTGAAAGGCATACCAGGGAGGCAGAGTGCCATATAGGGGTGTATAAGGCATATCAGGGGAGACGGCGTGGCATATATGGGAGTACAAGGCATATCTGGGGGCAGATTGGCAAATATGGGGTTAAAAGGCATATTAGAGAGGCAGAGTGGCATATAGGGGGTTAAAAGGCATATCAGGGAGGTAGATGTGCATAACTGGGGGGTAGAAAGGCAAATAAAATGAGATAAAAAACAAAACAGTCATTTTATTCCATCATAGTTTTTATTAAATAAGAAAAAAAAGTTTACATGTGAAATACCGTATTTGCTCGATTATAAGACGACCCCGATTATAAGACGACCCCCCAAAATCAAAATATTAATTTAGGAAAAAAACAAAAAGCCTGAATATAAGACGACCCTATAGGAAAAAAGTTTTACCAGTAAATATTAATTCATGTAAATTATTTTTTCATGTTTAATAAAAGCTATGAGTGAGAAAAATATATTTTTTAAATTTCCTTTTATTTGCCAACCTGCCCCCCCCAGTTATGCCACTCTGCCCCCAGAAATGCTTTATACCCCCCTATTTGCCACTCTGCCTCATGATATGCCTTATACCCCTATATGCCACTCTGGCATATAGGGGGTTAAAAGGCATATCATGGGGCTGAGTGGCATATAGGGGGTTAAAATGCATTTCTGGAGGTATATAGGCATATCATGGGGCTGAGTGGCATATAGGGGGTTAAAATGCATTTCTGGAGGTCCAGAAATGCATTTTAACCCCCTATATGCCACTCAGCCCCATGATATGCCTTTTAACCCAGCATGTACTGGCTGCCTTGGCTTGATAGGAGTGTGATTGCTGTTAGCAGTTTGATATATATATATATATATATATATATATATATATATATATATCAAACTGCTAACAGCAATCACACTCCTATCAAGCCAAGGCAGCCAGTACATGCTGGAACCTGGGGATGATAGTAGTGGGATTACAGCCTCCCTATGCCATGCTACAACCCCCACCCCCCTTACACATCCATGCTATCACACACAAACACATTTAAATACTCATTCATTCCATTAATCACACATACTTCACACATTAAACACACATTAATCACACATACTTACCCAAAAACCCTCCCCCACCCCCTTACCTGAACTGCAGATCTCTCACTCGAAGACTTCTGCAGGGGACCGGCTGTAGAGCAACTTCTCTGGCCCCGCCCCCAGAGGAGGGAGGGGGAGATAGAGCTCTGTGAGGACGCTGCAAGCTTCCTGTCCTCCTGCTTCTAACAGAAGAGACGCTGCTCGCGACCGGTAAGCAGCATGGCCCCAGCAGACATTTTTTGGGGGGTCTGAGAAGACGACCCCGATTATAAGACGAGGGGTATTTTTCAGAGCATTTGCTCTGGAAAAAACCTCGTCTTATAATCGAGCAAATACGGTAATATTTATAGTCAGGCTTCCCCTCCCCCTAAATTAATATTCAAATTTTGGGGGGTCATCTTATAATCAGGGTGGTCTTATAACCGAGCAAATTCGGCAATGATGGAACTTTTTACTATATAGCAGTGCTTTGCGTGCTGGGGGGCATGGCACATTTTTTCCCTGGGAGCTAGAGCAATTTTCATAGTTTTGCTATAATTATTTTTAAGTGACAACTTTATAAACAGCTAAATATAAATACAAGAATAGGCTGCTTGACAAAAAAGTACATCACAGATTGTTTTAATACATGCAGCCATCTACATACAAGGAGTGACGGTAAAATAAACAAACACACACAATACATACCACTATCATGCAAGTGAAAATAGAGTAGATCCCCCACAACATTTCAGTAGCACCAGCCATAAGTGGGAACTCACCAGGTGAAGCACTGCTTTCCTTATTTTCTGGGTCACTATGTTCTTTTTCTGGGGTATGAGAATGGTGTTTAACCAAGCCCACTCACCACTTAATTCCCTTCCCACTCCCATTGCATTTTGTACTAATATAGGCTAGCTACATCACAAAGTCAATTCCCCACATGAGAGACAGCTCTGTGAAATTCCCAGGTGCGCCCCCGATAACGTTTGTAAAAGGTGAATCTACCCTGCTAAACTATGACACATTGTGTTACATGTGATCATGCTTATTATTGACTATAATGTAATGCAATATGGTAGGGCTGCAACAACTAATCAATAAAATCGATAATAATCGATAATGATCGATGTTGCCATCAAATTTCGATAATCGGTTAGTAGAATGCTCTGAAAAAATACCTTTTGTCTTATAATAGAGGTCGAATACTAACACTAAGATCCAGATCCCCCGCAGCGCTGCAGGGGACCCGGATCCTCCTCTCTGACAGCCGGTAGGCCTCTATGCAATGCGTGCAGACAACCTCCGCTACTGTCCTCCACTTCCGCCGGGGCTTCTATGACAGAGCACCAGTGTGACGTGACCTTCCGGTGCTCCACCATAGAAGCCCCGGCGGAAGTATCGGCCAGCACAGCGGAGGAGGTCTGAGCGCAGTTCGCTGGCTGCCAGAGAGGAGGATCCACCGCAGCGCTGCAGGATACCCGGATCATTCTCTCTAGCAGCCGGTGGGCGTCTGTGGATGCGTGGAGACAAACCCGCTACTGCCGGCACTTCCACTGGGGCTTCTATGATGGAGCACCCGGTCATAGAAGCTCCAGCAAAAGTGCTGGACAGAAGCAGAGGTTGCCCCTACTAGACACCAAGGAGTCTGGAGCACCAAGGAGTCTAGGGGGTGCATATCAAGGGCACAGTGGTATATAGAGGGTTATGTGGCATATCAGGGGGCAGAGTGGCATATCAGGGGCAGAGTGGCAAATCAGGGGGGTTAAAGTGGCAAATATGGGGTTATAAGGCATATCAGGGGGACACAGTGGCATATAACGGGTATAAGACATATTTGGGGGGGCAGAGTGGCATATTTGGGGGGCAGAGTGGCACATCTGGCGTATAAGGCATATCAGAGGGCACTATGGCATATACTATACTTACACAATTCACTATACTTATTCAGTATCCGCGATCATGGATGAGTATGTTCATCATGTAGTCATCATTTTTGTATTAATACACACATGAAAAATAAAAAACATTCTAATTAAATCTATTTTATCAAAGCAAATTATCTTGCAAATTGACAATATTGAGAGGTCAAATATCAGAGTTTCTCAAAAAATAGTTTGTACAGTATTTTTTTTTCAATCTATATAGCAATTAAGTGTTCACAGCATGAAGAACACACATTTCTCATCTGTGAATATGATCTGTATACGGTCATGATGTACCAAAAAGGTTAGACTGCTAGAACGTACGGACCATGACAACTGGCTTGTCAGATGACCTCCGGTCAATCAGTGATGTTTGTAAAACCTCAGTCATCAATGATCTAGCATGCCTCTGAATGGCACACTGCAGGAGACAGGGCTGCCAGACACTGGGACTCTAAGAGAAAATTACTACAATTTCTTCTGACAAGGAAAGATTGCTGGGAAAATCAAAGAGTATGGTGCTGTACTCACTTTCAGAAACTCTCTGCTGGGGATGAGAGATCCAGCAAGAGCCCTTTCACTCAGTCTCCACACATCTACTGGGCCCGTCAACTTAATGTGAGTGCACCAACGCTCCACCAGGGGCACCAAGGACAAATTTGACACCCAACTATATATGATCATCACCAGGTTATCCAAAGAAGAGCAGTTGATACTACTGGGGACTTCAATGCCAGGGTGGGCGCCGACCACGGCCCTTGGCAATCCTGTCTTGGAAAGTTTGACATTGGGAAAATTAATAAAAATGGGCAGAGACTTCTGGAACTATGCTCATAACAAAACCTCAGCATTAATAACTCATTCTTCCAGACAAAGCCTCTATCTTGGAGACACCCCTGCTCTAAGCACTGGTACCAACTCAACCTGATAATCATCAACTGTCTGCCTTGAAGTGCGTCCTGCTTACTCACACCTTCCACAGCTCTGATTGCAACACTTATCATTCACTGGTGTGCAGCAAAATGAAGCTTCAGCCCAAGAAAACTACTTCTGCAGTACACAGGGTAAAGCCCATATCGATGTAAGCAAGATCGTGCTCTAGTTCTCCTAATGGCTGTACCAAGGAGAGATAAGATCACATCAGGGACACAATACACAGCACAACCATGAAAGTCTTTGGGAAGAAGCAAAACAAATATCAAGTTTAAGGCCATCTCTGCTACACACATACAGCCATAGAAGAATGCTATGTTGCTCACTTGGAGTACAAGCATTCCCCCCAGGCAGAAGACTCTGCAAGCGTAGAGGCTAAGAGGTTAGCAAAGCAGTGTGAAAATGACTACTGGCTCCAAGTCTGCTAGAGGATTCAGCTTTCAGCTGCCCCTGGAATCATCAGGGGGGATGTATAATGGCATCAGGAAGGCCATATGACCCACAAAGAAGTTGACTGTGCCACTGAAGTATGCAACTAATACAGGGGAATTTCTCTTCTGACTGTTGTGGGCAAAGTGTTTTGTATGAGTTATCCTGATCAGACTGCAAAAGATTATTGATTGACACACTCTTATTCACAGAAGAGTGGAGGCTATTATAGCCACAAAGTAGGGGCCAACTCCATATTAATGCACATGGTTTTGGAATGGGATGTCCAGCAAGGTCATACAGGGGTGATGGCCAGGTGCCCGCATACTTTTGGTCATACAGTGTATTTCTAGGAACTGCATTTCTGACACTTGTCATCAGATGGCAGTAGTTTTCTATTTTTCCAATGGTTATTTATACTTTGTTCTTGTATGAATATATTTGTTTTATATTCTTTCATTCTCTAGATCCCACACCCCCTATGTATCTTCTTTAACCCTTTTGTGACCAGGGGATTTATAACCCCTGTCTCATTATGACTGGAGCATTTTTTGCCATTTGACTGTATTTTGGTTGAGTTGTGATTCCCCTTTTTCATGTTTTGCGTACTCATTTTTAATTTTATGTTCTTTCTTTTCACTTTGATCTACATTACATCTGATAACAAAGTGACCTGCATTTCTGAGGGTGAGGGTCTGGATAGATCTTCTGACCATTATTTACTTCACCATTGTTTTAGGTGGTTTCAGGCATCCAAAGCATGTGTTATAGGCATACCTGGGAACTTCTGAGCTCCGGCTACCCGGAGCCTTCCCTTGCAGGACACGGCCAGGACTGCCCACTGACGTCAGCAGAAAAACACCCCCATTTAAGGGGAAAATGGGCAGGGAGCAGGGCATGTCAAGAAGCGGAGAAGGTATAGGAGGTATAGGCATACCTGGGAACTCTCAGGTCTCACCCTGAGACTCAAAACTCCAGGTTGAGGGAGCAGCATTGTGACATGCCCTACTCCCTGTCCATTTCCTCCTTAAACAGTGCTGTGTCCCGCAACATCAGCAGAAATGGCCGCCATCAGTGGGGCCTCCCACGACATCAGCAGACCGCCCACTGAGGTCAGCGTGAATTCCTGTCTGCATTCCGCAAGGAAAAAGAGGGGGTTCCCGGGTAGCCAGAGCCTTAAAGTTCCCAGATATATTTATAGGATGTAATTGTATGTCCTATGGTCATGTATGTCCTATGGTCATTAATTAAGTTGGATGTGCAAAATAGTCACCTTGCAGACATACAGGCCTGATGAACCAGGTATCTCAAGCCACCTAGTGGCTTCCTTACACAAAACGATATTGGCATAATTATATTGACATACTTGAAGCCCCTCTAAAATACTTGATGGGTATACCAAATTGAGAAACTATGCTGTACAAGATAAGAGCTTCAAAATACACTATATGACTAAAAGTATGTGGACACCTGACTACAGTGGTGTATTTACCTTTTGGGTCCGCCCTTGGGCAGCCCCCCCAACCACTCCCCTCTCTGTGGTCAGCATCTCCAGTACAACAAAAGGCACTATGCGCCTTTAAGGAACCGCACTTATGCCGTTCTACCACCAATGTTTGTCTTTGGAGATGCCTGCCTATGTGCTTGATTTATTACACCCGTTAGCAATGGGTGTGGCTGAATCACCTAAGCTCAATCATTAGGAGCGGTGTCCACACATTTGGACAAGAGCTGAATTTGGAAAAGTGTGAGGTTTTATTTAAGATTATATGGTGGGTGGCTGATTAGATGGGTAAGAAATGACATGGGTAGTTGCCCAATGAAGGCCTTAAGAATGACTTGTTACAATTAATAACTTCTACATAGTCTTACCTGCAAATATAAGGAAGAGTTGCCAGGGGGTTTTAAGGAAAATTGTAGAAAACTGTGGAACCGTGGAACGAGGGGCACCAAAGAAGGAAAAAAGGAGACAGGAGTTCTGTTTTTACTCAAAAAATGGATACAGATAAATCTACAATTAAAGCAAGGATCTAGTCTATTGTTTGGTCCTGAAAAAAATCTGAAAATGTTGTAGTGTCCAGAGTAGCCGTCTTGCACACCATGCAAATACCTGGTGGGGTAGCTGGCCAACAGCACACCATGTTCCCAGATTTCCTAGCTATGGGCAGCAGGTACAAACAAGGACTAACCAGACCTCAATGGTTACATATTGCAAATGTTTTGGGCAAAGCACATTTTTTTGTTATTATTTTTTATTTAACTAGGAGCACATAAGTATGTTTTATGCAGCTGTTTCCTCAAGTGTGGTTAAAAAAATATGCATTTTTCAAAAAGAAATTGCAATTTCACTGTATAAATAATAATAAAAAAAAACCCTCACAATGTAACATCCTCCAAGTTTAGAAAAAACCCACATGCATAGGTATATAATGTTTATGGGACATTACAGAGTATAAATTGGGACAAAACCAACAAATACAAGTGTTTTCTTATCCATTCTAATAAATAGATTTTGGGGCTTTAAGAAAGCATATTTATAGTGTATAAGTAAGAATACATTTCTTATATTTGTATAAATTAGATCCTTGGGGACATTAATTTATGTAGATTATAGCCTTTTCACTAGATTACGTAATTTTATTTATCGATAATTATCTATTATCTTAAAAGCAAACATATACTAAAAAGAAAATTAAGAAATCTATTATTAGGACATAAATGTAGTTTAAATAGAAGAAGCCAGGAGTTTTTATGGACCTGTGTAATTTGTCTTTTTCTTTTTACACGAAGCTATTTGAGTCTCTACTTCCTGAAGTTAATGTGTGTGACAGAATGACCTGTCATACAGGGCCCCAAGGTACTCAGAGATGGCTCCAGCCTGGCTCTCATACAAAGATAGCACAGGTAGGAACTCCATTGTTTAACTAATCCCAATAATAGGATTGCTGCCAGGGGAATTAAAGGTTGGGTTGTATACATGTATCTGTTTATCTATGTTAATGCAGTTCTGTGGATATATGAGGCTATGTTTCACAAAATGTTAATTCTTGCTGTACTCAATTCAAGGTAGTTGGGTCTACTTTTTGGGTACACATAGCAGGGTTCCAAGTTGTCCATGCTGACTGGTGCTGGGAGTGATTTTGGGGACAACATGAGGATACATCTGGGTGATCCCTGGGAGTGACTACAGCTCTCTTGGTGAACCCGTTACAATGTGTTAATTGCATGGTTTGTGTTATTAGCATAGTGTAGGTATATTTATCTTCCTAACACACTTATACACACACATATATACTCAAACACACAAATATCCATGCTAACAAACACTTATATACTTCCTCACTCATTCCCTTACCCTCTCACTTTCACTAACTCCTTTACCTTGAACTTTCTTTCTGGCGGGTTCACTTAACATTGTGTTGCCTAACCCTTACCTGTGTGAGCCAGCTCTTTTTGATTAATTTTGCATCCTCTCTGCTGCCTGCAGAAAGATTCATTCATCGTTTCATACTAACAAAGAGATTTGAAGATATTTCTGGTTTCAAAGAATCCTACCATCAAAGGTGTGTTTTTGAAAATAAAAAAAAAAAGTATTTGTAACACTATTATTAATGCTTAATAAAGTTTAACATTCTCAATACCCTTCAACAAGCTACCGCTATCTTAAAAACGTCAATTCTCACAAGAACAAAAGTGCTCTTAACTCGTTATCTATATATGCCCATTATATATATATATATATATATATATATATATATATATATATACTCATTCCATAAATACATTTTACTTCTCACACCTAAAGCCTCGTCGTGGAGTTCCAATGATCATGAGAACGGTGAGGACTCAGAACTACATGGGAGAATCTCGTCAATGATCTCAAGAAAGCTGGGACCATAGTCACCAAGAAAACAATTGGTAAAACACTACGCCGTGAAGGACTGAAATTATGCAGCACCCGCAAGGTCCTCCTGCTCAAGAAAGCACATGTACAGGCCCATCTGAAGTTTTCCAATTAACTGAACAACTGGGTGAAAGTGTTGTGGTCAGATGAGACCAAAATCGAGCTATTTGGCATCAACTCAACTCAACGTGTTGGGAGGAAGAATGCTGCTTATGACCCCAAGAACACCATCCCACCGTCAAACATGGAGGTGGAAACATTATGCATTAGGTGTGTTTTTCTGCTAAGGGAACAGGACAACTTCACCCAATCAAAGGGATGATGGATGGGGGCATGTACCATCAAATCTTGGGTGAGAACCTCCTTCCCTCAGCCAGGGCATTGGAAATGGGTCGTGGCTGGGTATTCCAGCATGACAATGACCCAAAACACACGGCCAAGGCAACAAAGAAGTGGCTCAAGGAGAAGCACATTAAGGTCCTGGAGTCGCCTAGCCAGTCTCCAGACCTTAATCCCATAGAAAGTCTGTGGAGGGAGCTGAAGGTTCGAGTTGCCAAACGTCAGCCTCAAAAACCGTAATGACTTGGAGAGGATCTCCAAACATGAGTGGGACAAAATCTCTTAGATGTGTGCAAACCTGGTGACCAACTACAAGAAACTGACCTCTGTGATTGCCAACAAGGGTTTTGCCAGCAGGTGCCAAGTCATGTTTTGCAAAGGGGTCAAATACTTATTTCACTGAATAAAATGCAAACCAATTTATAACTTTTTTGAAACGCATTATTCTGGCTAAAATCACAGACTGATCATGTCTTTATCAGTGGGCGAACATACAAAATCAGCAGGGGATCAAATAATAGTTTCCTTCACTATATAAAGGTTTAATGAGATGTGAATGAATTAAATTTAAGCATGTTAATGCATTTTAACGCAAACTTTAATATATTAATAATTTGTCAGCTATTGGATACCAACTCAAAACCATGCACTTTTTTCTTCAACTCTGCAGAGACCACTGAATAAAAAAAATATTTATAACACTTCTAAAACTGAGGCCTCACCATAATTACAATGCACTCAAACGCATAGGGTTACTGCACTGTGAAAGTAATGCCAGCAGTAATGGCAGACTCTGGTCGAAGGCAAGCACTGTTAACATGAATGAATGAAGCACTGTTAACATGAATGATGTTTTGATTTGTGTCTTTTCCCCAGATATATATATATATATAGATATATATATAGATATATCTATATATATATATATATATATATATATATATATATATATATATATATCTAACGCCATTAAGCATCAAGTGATCATTAAATATGAACGATCACAGATCCAATGCTGAAAACTCATCGCCTATAAAATGCCTGTTTGTGGCATTGGATCAGGCAGCTGTTTGGCCTCCAGGTACTAGGATCAGCCCTGTTTTAAAATACTGATCATATTAATATCTATTAACCAGACGGCAGTAGCATTGAACAGGGTAAGTCAGGGGAGGATACCAATTGCAAAGATTTGCATTCTATCTAAAGTATATTGTATTCCTATTAAGTGCATAACAGACCAAATCAGGAAGATGATTCATGAGTCGTGGAAAGTTTTGCCTGCCAGGTTGCAGAGGTTAATATCTACTCACAAACAGACAATACAAACATAACAGAAATCACTCTTTGAAACAAACTGCTCTTAAAAGGCAACTTACTTTTATTTATATACGAAAACAAAAAAAATTGAGGGTACATGCTTTCCCTTTGTAATGTTTGAATAATGCATTTGACAGAAATAAAATAAAAATAAAAAATGAAATAAAATGAAAATTTTATTATGTCAACAAAAATGCTTGTGCCACTAACTCTGTGAGGTGCTAGGTGCGGTTCAGAATGGCAGTATAGATTTCAGACACCTATAATAAAGCTATGGGATAAAAAGAATTTGTGATCCACAGCAAAGAGTCAGAAGACTATTACCGCTGCACATCTACCAAAACGTAGATCACATTATCGCCAATGATGTTAATGGAATGTGTATAAATTAAACAATTTGGTCGCCAGGTTATATGCAAGTGCAATTAGGTTTTATGGACCCAGATCTATATACTAAAGAGCTTACTTTGCAGCTGTACTAGCTCCGACCTATTCCAGCATAGAGTTAGTGGCAAATCGCTTATTACAAAGCAGCGATGGCAGCAATACAGATATACAAGTTTTTTTTTTTGTTTTTTTTTTTACACAGTACTTGAAGCCTTTAACAAAAGCGAAGCACAACAAAACTTTAGTCAAAGGCAATTACAACGTTATCCATATGTAACTTGAATGACATTAAACCAAAGGAGCAAAACTAGGACTGTCATGCTCCATTTCATTTGCATTTTTTCTGTTCACACCTAGATAACGCTGCACATGTAATGGTGATGTGAAATCCCATCAACACTACTACGTATTTTAATGCTAGGTGTGATTTACGCTTAAATGATTAGCTGTTTAAACTTAGCAACCCATGTAACACTGGCCAGGAATCTATTTCACCCAACAACTATGATAAGAGATCACATAAATAAAAATAAGAATGCTAAATAGCGCACATGACCGTGTTTGATATAGTATGTGTATGGGGGGACAGATGGGAAATTAAAGAGCCCTATGGACATTTAAGTCTGTTCCCTCTCAAAGAAAACGTCCCGAAACATAACCATTTTAACAATTACATGTTTTTGTTTTCCTTGCTATGAAATACTGAATGGACAAAGAGGTGATAACTGAAAGCAATATAAAAACATCTGGGGACTGTCTAAAAACAACAAAACAAAAGCACTTTGCATAAGACAAAATTTAAGAAATACAAATGCCGATATTTTTGAAGCAAAATACAACTTTCACTTGTGTCAGTATTTTGAAGGTCCAAATCCTACTCTTGAAAGTATACCCTTTTCCTCCCAAAATTACTGGATTGATTTCATCCAGGGTCAATTATATATAAAAAAAATATTCAATTTACAAAAAACGTTCCTTTCAATAAGACCCCTATATATATATAGATAAAAAATGTTACAAAACTGCCATTTTGAACTAGAAGAAAGTGAAATATTGCCAACCATCCAGCGCAAATAATAAAAAAATGCAGCTTTTGAAATATAATTGCAACATAAAATTTATTTTTTTGTTACTTTAGCAACTGTTCCCTACTTATGAGCACATCTGTCTATCTTAGAAGCCCTGATACTGGTGGAGTGTGCTAATGAAAGCGCTGTTGTACGTGAGCTCAGCGCTCACAGATGTGGAATGCTCAATCACGCTACTGATCTCCGGCAAGCTCTCCGCTGTATCCCCAAATCCATGGTAATGTCCGTACTGTAAACTTTCCCCAACACCATCAGACCATGAAGGCCTATGAGATACCCAGCTAGTGGGACTGCCATTAACATGCAATGACCCGCACATTGAAGATTTGTTTTCGGTGAGATTTCCGTGGTCATCTGCATTTTCCCCTATCCCGTTGAACGCCTTGGGAGATGCGCGGCACTTGGCTGGGCTTGTTTCCATAGTGCCGAGCTGTGCCACGGCTCCATTTGTTGCTTGTCCATTTGTTAAAGTACTGAAGGGTGAGCTACCGTTCATATCTGTATTAAGAAATAATCCTGTCACAAATTTGGAAATTATAACAAAATATTTTTTTCAAGTCAGTCAATTGCGTTACTAAATTGTGTTTTCGATTAGCGCTTACATTTCATAAGCGTGTCAGAATTTCATCTACTAAAGCTAAACATCTGCTGAAATGAACACATTTTGTGTGTAAAAATGTTTGCTTTATTATACATACCTTTAATATTGGTGCAATACGCGATACACCCAGGGACTGTGACACATTAAATGTGTGTGTGAATTACCAGAAGATTTGACTATTTCAATTCCCAATATTATTACACCTTATAAACCCTTATGAGCTCCTCCTGAGAGGGTCTTGGGTCTTGCAGTTTATAGTACCATTCAAGAATTTCCTCCACTAACTTTACAATACAGAGGGCCAGCTCGGCTCAGGGCCGGCCCTTCTTAATGCAAAATGATACCAGGGAGTTTCTATAAATCCCTGATCTAGTAAAAACTTTAAAACTTACCATTTAGTATAATAGTCGTGGAGATACTTGTGGAGCTACGAGACCCATAACTTTCCATCAATTATATATTAAAAACATAAAATGTAGTTTTGTCAACTGAAGAGAACAGAGTGGCTAAATCAGATATAATTAAGTTACAAGCCATTAAAGTCACTGAGTAAAGTAAATGTGAAGTTTGGGAGAACTTTCTCTTTCAGGCCTATGGCAGCAACCCCAATAACTATACCACTGATCCCACTGTAGTTCGGACTTCAGTAACTTGTGCTTTGCTTATCATAAGTAATCATTTGCTGGAGTGTGCGTTTCAGAGAATGATCTGTGCTTATGTGGGCAGATCCTAAACATCTACAGCGTTGGTAGAGTCAGTGAAGAGGAATCTCTGGCATACAGACTAAGCCATACTGGTTACAAACTTACACACACATTAAAAGAGAACTGTAGTGAGAAAAGAAAATGTTTCTTTAAATTCATTAAGTATTAACACCAACATAAGTGCACCGAAATGAAAATTCTGGCCCACAACCGAAAATGACCCCCCACCATTAAAGAAAACAACCCCCCCAAAAAAAACAAAAAAAAAAAACCCCACCACACTTTTCTTAAAAGAAACATACCAAAATTGCAATAACAAATTCATATCGTTATTGAATTTTTCCGTCCAATTTTGGTGTGTTACTTTTATTAAAAGTGTGGTTAACACACCAAAATTGGACAAAAATATTTGATATATATCTAAGCAGCAATCACACTCCTATCATGCCCAGGCAGCCAGTACATGCTAGAAACCAAGCATGATAGAAGTGTGATTACGGGCTCCATATGCCATGCTTTTTTTTTTCCTCACTACAGTTGTCCTTAAATTAAACAATTAAGGAACAAAATATATAGATCCATAAGTCTGAAAAGCAGAAACCTAAGAAAAAGACACAAATTTTATTCCTATTTCCAAAGATACCAATGTGATTATGTTTGGATTCATTTATTTTTATTTACATACTACCATACATAAAAATTATTGACCTTTCAAACAATTTATTAAACTTTGTGAATAATACACAAATATAGTCATAACTTGCATAAAAAGGGTCTGTTACTGGTAATAAATCGGACCTGTATCAAATTGTTTTTATGTAGAGGACTAGACCAAGTAATCCTAAAACCACTAATTATTTTGTGTGTATGTTTCATGTCAAACACTAACATTACAATAATTTATGTAGTATTGTTTCACTATACAAGGAGTTCATATAGAAACAGGCACACATTTACTATATTCCATCCTTTTTCAGTAAATTATAAAAATTATATATATATTATATAGTACATTTAATCTACTGATCAGTAATGTAACATTAGATGCAAACCAACATTTAACGGGCCATTACTAGGGAATAGATAGAAAGATTATATATATATATATATATATATATATATATATATATATATATATATATATGTATTTATATGTGTGTGTGTATTTTAAAAATGTTAAAAGCTGGGATTATTTTCATTAAGAGTGCAATAAAGACTACGCCCAAACTATTTTACTTATTTGATATGAAGCCATGGTGCAATAGTTAATGACTAGGAAGGTCTGTACCACCCCCCCAACGAAAGGACATTTTAAAAATAAGCATATTGACTGATGCAACGAAAAGGAGTTTGCATTGCAGACAATTTGCAAATATCAGCATCTGAAGGTCTAATAGACACTGTCTCCTGTGGTTTCAGATCTTCAAGCATCTGAGTCTTGCAGCAGCTGTCAGCAAGCTGCCCAATCCCACCTGATATCTCCACCGGGTGATTTTCTACATGCATGCTCTCAACATCATCCTCCATGTGCCCTGTCACAAGTGAATATTCCACGCCATTTACTAAAGAGAAGGGAAGAAATATGAACAGTATGAAGGCAATCTTCATTTATCAACATGAGAAAGACTGCTTGTATCTGTACCATCAAAAACTAGTTTTGTTCTCTATATTATGCATGTTCTATGATACAATTTATTTGACATTAGTAGGGAAGACAGGTTCCAGAGAAAAAAAAAAAATGGATCTTACACAAAAACCTTTTTAAAATAAATACATATAAAATGAATGGTTGCCCCTATACCTTACAAAAAAGTACCATGATCTGCATTTGTTTTTAGAACTTTCAACATGATGGTAGCACTACGAACTTTATAAAAAAAACAAAACAAAAAAAAAACAGAAAGATCAACAGATAAACTAACACGCACCTTCAGTTCTAGGTTTCTTAACAGATGAAGCCTCCACAGCATGGAAAGACCTTTTGCGATTGGCTCCCCCATTGAAATGGTTGGACGACACACTCTGGTGCACCCCATTTAAGGAGCTACTAAAATAGAAACCGTTGAGTTGACTGTTCTGGAGGTTTAGGAGGAACTGAGCACACTCTTGAAAACCCTGGGAGTGTGCAAGGTCAGCTGCAGTCAAGCCACTGGCATTCCTAAAGCTGTGTAACAAAGACTTGAATTAGATGCTGTATGTCGCATGATGAAAGCCATCAGTGGCTATCTGAGAGCGAAGCGAAACAATAAGCTTTACAGAACTCTCCTTTCCTACTGGAGGGGCCTCTAGCCAAATCATCACTCATTAGTAGGCTCTCCAGCAGCAAAGGGGCCTAATTGCAACTGTTTTCATTAAAATACAGCTAGCACCTAATGCTGCAACATAATTTATAAAATTAATATGCTATTCTCCAAATTACACATAAAATCAAAGATTCATTAAAAAAGTTTGAAGACTTCCCCTAATATTCTCAAAGATGCCTGAAGTCCCTAGTTTTAAAACACACTTCAGACAACAGACATTATGTTTGCTTTGCTCCTACCACTACCTAGCTACTTACTAAGCAAACAAACACTTTGTATGCAGAACTGTTAATGGTCTATGGTATTTATATGGCTTTTTTTTTGTGGTACAATATATAGTCTTTGACATCATTAATGGGGGAGTATATGAGAGTTGAGCCGTCTTACTGTAGTAGCAGTGCAGAAGCGCGCCTCAATAGAAGATGCTGATTGCAAACCAAGCTCATTGCATTGAAACAGGGAAAAAAAAAAAAAAAAAAAAAATCAGATGGACAGAACGAAACAAGGAATGAACCAAAAAGATTAAGAAGCTTTAAAATTAAGGAATTTATCTTAATCTAATTTTAGTAGAAGCACAAAAACAGCCCCCCCCAATATGTTTAGCTCATTAAAAGAGAGACTGTCCATCTGTAGGGTAAGAGAGTTGATTGGCTTTTCACTGTTGGCACAGATGTGCCTACAAGATAAATCAATAAGATTCTTTGGCAAATATGGGTAAAACGAATGGTCAGAGATGAAACAGTAAGGAATGATGTAGAGCAGGCAGTCAGCCGATGCATGGATTCCTATTTAAAAAGGACATTGTCTCCACAGGGTAAATAAAGTTTTAGATTATGAGTTTTGCCCACAATCATAGCAACTGCGAACTAAAATCTCAAAGTAGATGACCGCTTATTATAAAGGCGGCACTAAAGGGGGCTAGGGCACAAAACATGACTTGTTACAATTGTAGGCTGAAAATGCAACGGGGGAAACGGGCATCTTCCACATGAACTGCTACACCTCGTGTAAATAAAATGCTCTATGGACTGTAGCATGGCTGCTTAGGTCCTGGCTACACCCGTTATCGAGTGCCTGGTCATATACTTTCATTTCATCTTAAAATAGTTAGTGAACATGAACGTTTGCATGGTTGGTACTGCTTCATGTCACTGTGCTGGAACAAAATCTCAGCACGTCGTGGAATTTCCCTTTAATATGAAGACAGGCGTAAAAGAAACAAAAAGTAAAACCAACCCTAAGGCTTTATTTCCTGGACAGAATGAAACCTTCAGCAACTGAACATCTTTTAACGGAACCTTAAAAGACTGTAACTGCAGGTTCAGTTCAGATTATGTTGCATTTCTCTACTCCGCAGGTTCACAAAATTCTCCATTTCAGGGTCCACTGGAAATACAGAAACACTTTGAGAAAAGCCCAATTAAAACTATTAAACACTATTGTGTTATAAAAGGAATTGCACTTGTTTTTGCCTAAAGAAAATTCTTGTGTAACCCTGAAAAATTACTCAATGTCCTTAGCAATGGAAAATATCAAAACTATTTTGGGGGCTCCAGGTAATGGGGTGACTGCCACAGGAAGGAAATAGACTAAATCCATCTAGTATTGCATGACCTTACAAGACTATGAGCCCTCAAGAAAAAGAAATGAGTGAATCTTCAACTAAAACGGTTTAAAATGGACATTAAGAATGCATGATGGGTAAAGATTGCATGTGCCAATTATAAATTGATATATGGAATAATTTGTACAGCCATCAAAGCAATAGTATCAGCATACACCCCAAAATAAAAGAAAATATTGGCCAATCAACAAGCTCGTATTCTGTAATTTAATCTAGTGCCAATTATTTTTGTAGTATACCATGCACTAGTTGCTCGGTTTTACCGGAATATTTGACGTAAGCAATCATTTGTCTATTTTGTCCTTCCAATAAAGTATAAGTAAACTTAGATTTTAGCAAGCATACAATTCTATGTTTTCATTTTTCTCTCTCCAAAGGGGAAGCTTAATTTATGCACGGTCAGATTTTTGCAGCATAAGAAGGAGAGGTTAATAGTGAATTTAACATGCACGGGGTATCCGAGGACATCTTAAAATTTGAGTTTGCCTTCAAATCCCATTTCTATGTAATTACAGAAAATACAAAGTCGGTGGATGAAAAACAATTGAGACTCAGTAAGACAAACAACTTAAAGACAAAATTAACGGCTTGAATTTGTGGAAGGATTTTGAAGGTGTTTACATTACAAAGCATCAGCATTTTTTTTTTTATTTGCTTGGCTGTGTGCGTCTTAAAAGCAAAAAAAATTGTTTATGTCAATCAGAATAAAGCATGTCAGGAAGATATTATGGCCAAAACAATGGTCTGGAGTGTCTTATTGAAATAGGGAAGCGAGCAAAGAGTTAGATTCTCACTTTTTACAGCAAATAAGATGGCTTTGATCTCTAGATCGGTATAATAGATGGATGTAGATGATCTAATGAGTTAATGAAGAATTAAATGACTTTGATTTGGAGTACAATACACGGATGCAGATTATCTAACAAGCAAACATCTTTAAATCACAAAGATGAAGAAGCTTCAAGCAAGAAGTAGTTTTCACATACAAAACCCCCAAAGGACTGGCATTCTTGCTTGCAGGTCATTAGTAGCCAGGCCAAGCTGTCAGACCATAGTAAGACTGTGAAATGTACATATTTAACAGGGCGTCCCTCATTCATGATGTCAAATCCACATACCCAGAAACAAGGTAGACCACAAAGAAAGCCAAATCAGAACTCTTGTTAAGTTTTATCCCCCTGCCGTACGGACCTCGTAAGATATGAAATAGTTACACATTAGTGCATCCAATATTAAGCTTCATTTCATTATATTGTATATTAACTTCAGGAAAAGGCAAAGGGGAGCAAAGTAGCTCTTTTCAGTCTGATTCAGGCATGGATCATTGCTCACTAATGTCAGCGAATATTTCTGAGTGCTTTCAGACAATTTAAATAAAAATGTACCACATTTGCCTGCTTTTACATTAAGAATCAACGAGATAAGGCTACTCTGACCTTAGCAGTAGTTAGTTTAACTGATACAGTGGAGACTGTACTGTATATTAGGGTAACACATGCATGCAAAGTCTAAATTAAAATTCTAGAATGGAATTCCTAAATTAGCATTAAAACCAATCACCGCAACAAATACCTCAACAGTATGCCTTGTGTGCAGAAAGGAAGCGATACTGAACACTCATTGCCACAACTGTAAGGTTTTCGGATGAGCACCTGTGGCAGTTTCAGCAGTTTCTATTTGGGATGCTCCCCTTTCTAGGATTACTTGAAAAAATCAAGTCAATTCGAATTACGTAGCTGTAAAACATTGACACGTGTAGTTTTCACAGTTTAAAAAAAAACCTCTAGTTTAAAGAGGGACATGGCAAGTTACAGAAAAAATAAAACAGGAAACTTATCATAGAAGGGATCACATCATTCCAGGTAACATTACGATTTCAAAGCACATCTGTATACACAAAGAGTGCCCGGGTACAAGCAACAATTGTGTCTAGTAGTCCAATGCGACCAACTTAAAAAGGTACCCCCCTCCCCTTTTTTGGGTTTAAAACACTGGAAACGCTTGTGTTAACTGAATATGTACATTAACAATTAAGAGCACTTGCTACGCTTGGAGCGTTCATTGTTTTGGATTAAGGAAAAACACAATTCTACCCTGATCAAAGCTAGACTGTGGAGTTAGCAGGATATTCATAGGGAATTGGGGTTTATTTCAACGGAGATATACAGAACAGTGATTACTCCTGAGATTAATGCTGCAAACACAGTGTACGAGTTATTTGGTGTCAAAGTAAGCGTGATGTAAATTTGACACAGACCGTGTAATATTAATGCTGGACAAGCTGTGTAAGAGAACATGGCTGCATCAGGAGGAATGAAATAGCCCCGGGAATAACGAAGATATGTACCAACACGACCCAGCCGCACCGCGCGAAAGACAATGTTGGAATCAAAAAGGATGTTTAGGAACTTTGGATGAAGAGTGAAGAAGGAAAAACCCAACGGGTTATATAAATGGTGCGCTAGTTAGCTCTTTCTGATTTAGTGAACAAGAAATCTTCGTGCCAGGAATAGAAAACTACCATAAAATGCAGCAGTTCAAAAATGCCAAACTCCATAATATATGAAATTACGATGAAAATAAAAATATTGTAAAGAAAGCAGAAAATTATTTGCTTTTTTTCCCCTTTTTTTGGCACCAAGTAAAGGTGGGAACAAGATTTAGATTTTAGTGTAAAAGGACAAGATCAAGTGAAGATAAAACAGACCATTTTATGGATATAGTCTGGTCAAAACCATGAAAAATAACAGTGTTTAGGGCAAAGACACAGAGGAATCCATAGCCAGAAGATGGGATGACTTGGCTTGGAAGACGAAGATGCAGTGAGTAACAAGGAAGTGTTCTAACATCTATTCAGAGGAAGTAGTTCACAAAGAAACCACTGCAAAAATGCACACTAAGAGTGTAAGGATTAGTCTCTACACTGAAACAAAAACAAGAACGTCCTCATTAAGAGGCAGGGATTTAACCTGCAACAGCCATGTCCACCTATTGGATGAGCCTCTGGATACTCAGATGCAGCAAAGAGTTTGCCAACTAACAGACAGTAGGAGTCTACAAGCGAGGAAGTTCTAGGGTCAAGACTAGTTAGACTGTGACATTGGTAGTTTCCTAACTAGACTGTTCCAAAGGAGCGAGAAAACTTGTAGTCAACGAAACCAAGCCCAAAAGAAGAATAGCTGGAAGGCCAAACCAAGGGAGTCGGAAGGAAACTAAAATTGCAGCCAAGGTCAAAATGTAGAACGCCATAAAATAGGACAAGAGGCCCTTGATTGGGCACCAAAAATGAAAAATGGAGACCGAGTCCTGAACAAAAAAAATGGACAAATCCAATCAAAAACCATCCTGATTGATGGACATGAGAAACATATGGCATAGGTGTCCCACGTTTGTCCTCTGCATGCTTCTGATGGTAAAAAGCTAAAGCCGCCAGCCAGCAACAGATGGGCATATTGTTGTCCACCTTGAGAATCGAGTAGCTGACCTCTTTCGCAGCTTAGTGGTAAGCAAGGGTGGGAACAGAAAGTAGAGACATTTGCCCGGGTAAGTACTCAACAGACTAGTACCATAGCATTCGGTTTGTAGGGGTACAAAAAAGGCTCGCAAGGGCAAGAAGAAACTGCAATCAACAAACTGATCTGAATCGGGCAAGGATAAAGAAAACAAGGGATATAATGAGAAACGCTAAACCAGAGCTCTCAATTAGAGGAATCCATAACATAGTAAAATTCAGAGCTTGGTGGCTGAAAAAGTGCTTTCTCACAAGAACAGAGACGAAATAGAAACAAATAAAATTAGATCTTTGGTTACTTTTTGTTTTTCTTTAATGCAACAGAGTATATTTCTAAAATGAGAGTATTTGCAAGTAGAGACAAAGTTGTTAAAAAGCCAAACAAGGGTGGGGAGAGTTTATATTCCCGCGCCGGTTGTTTTAGTCTCTGCAAATAAGGCCCTTTTTACCATTTCTCCGTTAATGATAACTTCTATCTTGCAGGTGTACATATTTTTTGAAAAGCACACACAGCATATGTTGTGGTGGTGGTGATGGAAAATCACCCCCTATATATTTTATGGAAAGTATCATTAGTGAAAAGGTATTTTACACCTTAGTTATAAAGATTTATAAAGATTTAACATTTGCCATGGGCATTTTAGATGGCTTTCATATTTAGAAAAAAAATTGTGTAAAATCAAAAGAAAACCAATAAAAAATGTTACGATAAAGGAGAATAAAAATCTCGAAAAAAAAATAATAGAATGCTATGCAGATGAAGTTCTTGTTTTCACTTGTAATTCCTATAATTTCCCCCCTACCAGAAATTTCCAATAAGTAATCAAAATTTACTTGAATTCTGTGACATCAGAAAGAGCATAATATAGAAGAAAAAAAATTAATGGAAATACAACTGGGGAAAAAAAATATACCGCAGCCATCATAGATGGTAAGTAGAAGTCCAAGAACACAGAAGTGAAGTTGTTTTGAAAACGTTTCCAGGAAAAACAAATTAGAATGAATTAGGCGATTTCCAGATAGGACAGCAGCAGCCAATTCTCTTAAATTAAGCTATGTGCAGCATTATTGCTACAGGAAATGCATACGACCTGCGTGTTAAACAAAACAAACAAGAACAAAAAATGACTCAAAAAAAAGTCTCCAAGTTTTTGGTTATTATGTTCTAAGAGAATACAAAATAAAGGAATTTCGTAAAGCGCTCACAGCAATTCCTGAAGCCTCCGTTGCTTGGGAAATATTTGTAAATGGCGTAAAACAATATTATCCAGTGTCCTCATGTTAATATAAATCACTATATTAAGCCTGCCTGTGGACTAGTGAAATTAAAGGTTCCAAAGATCTCTTCTTTGAATGGGTCAGCACTACAAATTAAACAATTAAATGCATAGATCGAATAAAATACAGGATGAAAGTTTATTTCAAGAGGTTTTAGAAGCTTAACATAAGCACGTTTTTAATTTATTAAGTGTGTGGTGGATAAGTGCAACAGTGTCCCAGCAAAAGTGGTAGAGCCTTAATACAAAAAAAGGGATTTAAACATGCATGGGACAGGCATATGGCTACGCGGAATCTGAGACAAGAACAACGGCTGATTAAGGTCCGAGTCTTTACACGTCTGGAAATAAACGGGCAGAGTAGATGGGCCGAATGGCTCTTATCTGCCATCAGATTCTATATTTCTAATCTTGTCAATAACACTAGTGTGACAGCACAACTGCATATAGGTTTTACAAATGATATTATTTTGAGAAGGAAATTTGGTTCCTTTTGGTATTTGGCACAATGGCCCCTGCCCTAGAGTTCGACATCATCCTATAGATAGACTTTTTATTATTGACAGGGTGGTGTTTATATCAATATAATGATTTATTACGCAATCCTCATTAGGGGGGGTATTATTCACAAAATAAATCTTGTTGCCTATTGTCATTTACCAAAATGTGACAACACAGAAAGCGAGACCGTGCACGTCAACTGTCAATAGTGATTTAAGCACTTTTATTATATATATGCTTAATTCATTAATAAAAGTGCAACGTTTGGATGTTTTATGCATGAAAAGGTAAATATAATCACCCAAATTAAAGTACTCTGAGATTACTGAATTACAGTAGGTTTCAGAGCATCAATAAAAAAAATCCCTACTAACAGTAAAAGTGAGAGGCTGGAATTGCATGAACACTTCAGAAACGCAACGCTATGCCCACCCAATGGACCACAGATCCAAACCATGAACAAATACAAAACAGCTCACTGTGTGCCGGTATTCTTCAAATGTTTGCAGCATTAATGAGGAGAAAACATGCACTGTGGTTCTATCAATATTAATGGTGGTGTTCACAAATAGGTCTAGAAACCGGTCACTATACAAGCTGCTGAAGGAGAAAAGCACATGTAATGTGAAAAAAACACATAGAAAATACATCAAGATGACAATGCTTAAACAATATATAGATATATAAATATAAAACACATTACTTATACAGTAATGCATGTATCCTAACTATTAAGGAGATCGGGGGACTTATTTTAACTCCACTCCATGTTGGCAGGAGGAGGAAAGGGCTACAATCCTATCTATAAACAATAAAGGACAGGGATGTCAGACTTCGGCCTTAGTGTTTGATCAATCCCCTGTTTGTATGATCAGCTAGCCAAGAAAGATGGCACTCGTAACCCAGAGACAGTTGAGTGGCCGCGGTTGGCTAGCGATATACTAGAGACATTATACACTATTTTATTAGGTCCAAAACCTTAGTCTAAATTCAGGGGGAGAAGTTACGTGCATCTTAATGATAATAAATATCTCTGTGTGTTTAGGCTAATTTTGGTAATATAATATAAAAGAAAAGGAAAAAAAAATTAGTAAATCAAAAATACATACTTGATTTGTGCTCCATTTGCCACCAGGGCCTTTAGGCAGTCCATACTACCAGCCCTTGCTGCTTTGTGTACAGGGGTTTCCCCTACATAATCCTAAGAAGAGAACAAAAAATATGCAAGGTGTAAATTTGAGTCTATTCACTAAGGGGAGAGTTGACACGATAGTTCTCAGTGCAAGGACTTCATTACACGTTAAGGTACAAACCCAATGAGATTTTTTATGCAGGAAGAGCTTGGCCGGCTCTGTATCAAGAGATAGTACATCGATAAAGTTCCTCCAAAGTCTCTTAACCCATTCATGTATGCATTATAGGGCAGACTCGGTCCTTCTTATTGGAGAAACTCACTAATGTTGGCCCTTCACAATAGCTCTCACATTTAAAACTACATAGTCCACCATAAGCTGCCAATTCTTTCAACATAACAAGAAAGGTTGATATTAATCAACATGCAAAAGGGATGAGTAACAAACTCTAACAAGACAGCCTACTTTCGATTAACATCACAGCCAGTTTACTGCATAGTATTATTATTATCTTTTATTTATATAGTGCCAACAATTTACACAGCGCTTAATACAATACCTATATTCAAGGGGTATGACAAGACGAGAATTGACAGACTCACCAGGTTTTCACTCACTCAACCGCAGCAAAAAGAACTGCCGGTTTAAGTACAAAGTATCTTTAATATTATCTGGAACAATATTACCATATAGTGCAAAATAAAGGCTTAAATCATGTACAGAGGCAAAGATCCAAGGAATATTGTCAGCGGTACTAGTTGTAGCACTCCATCAAAATAACAGTGAGTAGTGACAGCTCATCAAACACGTAAACATGGAGAAAAAAGCATTTCAGTGCATTATCTCAATCCGATTATATATATATATATATATAATGTTATATGCAAATATACAGTTTAGTCCTTCAAACTATTATTTTTTTAAAATACGAGCTTGAGTTCGATGAGACTGGGGCATGCATTCTTTAGTCACAGCACTCAAAATATTCCCTGGGCTGGGGGTATTATTATTATTATAATAAGAAGATGCAGCTGCTGTTGTGCAATATAATACCAAACAGATGATATACTCCACACTCCCAATAAACTACAGGTGCAACTGCCAGATTTAACTGATATAACATATGAGAAGATTCTCAATGCACCTTGTCTTGTTATTGAAGTTAGAAAACGAGGCTTCTGTCTCATGTAACCCCTTGCCTGGCTGCCTCTACTGAAATGAGGAGGGGATAGTCCATACCCCTCCTGCACATGCTCAGTAGCACGCCCTTTGAAATGAGTAGACGTAGCAGCAGCCAATCAGATGCAAAATGGACTTCTGTAATAATTTAACATGAAAAATAAGGCTAGAGTGTCCGTTTAACAACATTAGAAGATCCTAAACATCTGCATTAATAATGTACCTGTTTATTTATAAGAGCGCCAGCTTGAATCAGCCACAAAAGGCAATGGGGATGGCCTCCAAATGCGGCGATGTGTGCAGGAGTTTGGGCAAACCGTGTGGTGCTGGCATTAACCGAACAGCCGGCTCCGACAAGTTGAATAAGGCACTCCAACTACATGAACAAGACAAAATGAATTAATTGATAGGGCTATAAATGTATTTTCTATGCATACAAAGGACAGCTGGACTCCTACAAATTGGGGCCAACAGTAACATTCCATTACCTTTTCCCTGAAGGGCATTTCAACTGTTACCATCTCAAACATTCAAATTTATTACATAAGTGTTTTTTTTTTATGAATACAATAAACAACAACATGTAGGATTTAGTAAACGCAACCAATACTTTCTGCAGAAGACTTTGGCTAAGAAAATATATCATGTTTAAAAGCAGAGGTAATAGTTATAATATTAACCGTATATAACCCACCAAAGCCAATTGTTAAAAACCCCATTATTTGGGAGACAGGTGACAGATGCGCTATGATTTTACTTCTATAGCATGGAGTTAAGAGCATGTTGGTTCTTGGACTTCTGAATAAGATTTTCATCAAGTGTGAATGCTGTTTTAATCTGGTCTTCCATCAATATGGTAATTGAGGAGAATTAATGGTCAGGGGGAGTGGAGGCAAACATTCCTGTGAACGGAGGAGGACTGGAAAGCCCCGCTTGGAATTTTAGTAAATACAGACAGGAAGCCATGACTAAACTGGCACAGGTCGAAAGCTTGTAGGATTCCTACTGCCACCGAAGGTTCAAGATGTTAATGCCACGCGAGCTCTCCAAACATAATAAAGTCGGTAGCACATGGGTGGAGATTTTCCGCAGCTTTTGTAGCAAACCTGGGGCTGCTTTAACGCTATACAGCATGTAACGTAATAACATAGATCCTGCACAGCCACCATCTGCAATCACAGAACACTTTATTGGGGCAGCGAAGACATTAACCATCGCTCGTCTATTCTTGTACTGCACCGATCACGCTCATCGCACATTATCCTCCCCCAGGGCCACATTTTTGTTTTGTTTTTCATTCCCTCTGAATAAAACCCATTGACACTAATATAGTAACAGATTTGAAAGAAAATCATAACTTTACAAATGGGCCATACTCAAATGCAAAATACAAGAATAATTAAATGAGGGCACTAAAATAGAAAGACACAATGGGGTCTATTCACGATAGGAAGAGTTTACAGGAAAGAAAGATGCTTAGCTGTGATTTAAGTTATCCTTTACTGAGAGGGTGGCAGAAGAGTGGAACAGCCACCGAGCAGAAGCGGTAAAGGTCCGAGTCTCTACATGAGGAACAACGGGCAGACTCGAAAGACCGACTGATTCTTATCTGCTGTCAAATTCTATGTTACTGTTTCTGCTCGCTGACTTTGTGACATTAAGGTCCAGTTACAGTGAGCTTCATAAGTTACAGTGACGCGAGTTAAACCCACAACTCTCCTTTTAGTGAATAGACCCTAAAGTCCCTCTGCTTTAATTACCATCACGCCTTAATTACAATCACACATCTTTATTTCCCTATAAAGAATGTATTCCCCTACTTTGTCTTAAGTTCATCGATACTTAGACCCCCCCCCCATTTTCATTGCCTAGAACCCCCTTCAACACACCCATTAACGCTATTGTCCCAATCCATGCCAGCTAGCAGTCTGCCTTTGTCTCCCATCCCTCCTCCTTCCTCCCCAGCGGCTACTGAGCCTGATCTCACTCCCAGTACATGGCAGTGGGAACACGCCCCTCCTTGGGCCACGCCTCCCTCTTCTCTCCTCCTACTTTTCTTTGTTTTACTTGACCCTGCTCACGGCCCCTCCCCTACTTATAACTGTCAGGATTAGAACCAGAAAAAATGGCGCTAACTCCGCCTACTCGCCCAACTATTCCCGCCGCCACCGTCTTCAGCCTCTATAACCTCAGTATCCAGTCTACACCCAAATCCCGGTGGTCACCTTCCCGAAGTGCGCGGCCCAGTGTATAGGGGTCCAGCCGTAGCAGGAGTCCTCCTTGCCGAGCTGCTGCGCCGTGTTCCCAGGCGGGCCTTGCAACAGAGAGGTGAGGCAGTGCAGGTCCCCATCCCGACAGGCTCGGTGCAAGGGAAAGCGGAGGCTCAGAACCTCCTCACTGGAGAAGCCTGGCTCCGAGCACACAGACATCATGACTACCTGCAACGGACCCCGAGCGCACACTCACACACACCGGGGGCGGGAGGTGGAGCGCTGCTGGTAACGCCCCCTACTGACTGTAACCCAATCACTGCCAGGGCGGGAACATACACAGCTCGGGAGTAAACACAGCCACAGTCTCGGCGTGGTTGTTGGCGCATGCGCATTAGTGATGGGAAGTTCGGATCATTAAAGTGAATCGGATCATTTCGATTCGTTCACTGAAATGATCCGATTCATGATCCGGATCTTCGGATCACTCAGTGTGTCTGCACGGAGTTACTGTTTTCCAGTAACTCCGTGCAGGCACACTAACGATTGGCCCCGCCCCTTTCATTATGAATCCTCCCCCCTGCCTCCAGTGATGTCAATGAAGGCAGAGAGTCGTTCAAAGATTCGGATCTTACAGGGATCCGAATCTTACAGTGATCCGGATCACTGTAAGATCCGGATCATTGTAAGATCCGGATCATTGTAAGATCCGGATCATTGTAAGATCCGGATCTTTGAACGACTCTCTGCCTTCATTGGCATTGTAATCATTCAGAGAATGTCACCATACTGTTATAAATAAATACATTCATAATCACTGCCCCCAGGATTTACATTCCCCTTTACCTGCAACTGCACCTTAAGCTAACTTTATTAAATTAATTAAATTAACTCTCACCATTAAATTAACCCTAAACACCCCATCAACCATGACTGCCCTAAAATTAACCCTTAACACCCCATCAACCATGACTGCCCCTAAAATTAACCCTTAACACCCTATTAACCATAACTGCCCCCAAATTAACCCTAAACACCCCATTAAGCATAACTGCCCCTAAATTAACCCTAAACACCCCGTTAAGCATAACTGCCCCCAAATTAACCCTAAACACCTCATTAAGCATAACTGCCCCTAAATTAACACTAAAGACCCCATTAAGCATAACTGCCCCTAAATTATCCTTAAACACCCCATTAAGCATAACTGCCCCCAAATTAACACTAAAGACCCCATCAACCATACCAATTTATTAGGTAATTTATCTGGAGTACATGCAATTAATTTAGGGGCAGTTATGGTTAATGGAGTATTAAGGGTTAATTTCAGGGGCCGTTGTGGTTAATGGGGTCTTTAGGGTTAATTTCAGGGGCCGTTATGGTTAATGGGATCTTTACGGTTAATTTCAGGGGCAGTTATGGTTGATGGGGTATAAGGGTTAATTTTATGCTGATGATTGAGGGTTAATTTAATTAATTTAATAAAGTTAACTGTAGGTGCAGTTATAGGTAAAGGGGGGCAAACTCAGGGGAATCTAAATCCTGGGGGCAGTGTGAACATTATTAATGTATTTATTTATAAAAGTATGGTATCAGTGATTTTCTCTGAATGATTCGAATCTCTGTAAGATTCGGATCCTTGTAAGATCCGGATCCCTGTAAGATTCGAATCATTCGACTCTTCGGTTCATTCGACTCTTCGGTTCATTCGACTCTTCGGTTCATTCGACTCTTCGGTTCATTCGACTCTTCGGTTCATTCGACTCTTCGGTTCATTCGACTCTTCGGTTCATTCGACTCTTCGGTTCATTCGACTCTTTGAACGAATCTCTGACTCTATGAGTCATCGTTCCTGTGAGAATTAATGAGCTGTAACCTGACCCCAGAGTGCTCTGCAGATGACTCACAGCTCTAGGATCAGGTTACAGCTGCATGATGATTCACAGACTGAACCGCTACAAACGAATCGTTCAGTCTAGTGAACCGACTCATCCGGATCACTAAAAAGAACCGGATCAAATGAACGATTCGTTCATGATCCGGACATCACTAATGCGCATAGCACCGGACTCCATTAGCGTGATGTGTGCGCTGTGTATGCACGCAGCTCGACACCGTGCACACACACGCACAATGTGAAGACGGCATGTTCCTGAATGCAGGACGTAAAACTATGAAATTGACTATGCGTTGCATTGAGGTTTTTTCGCTATCCGTGTGATGAATGTTTGCAAAACCATTCGTTTCCCTGCACTTTGACTATGCCATGTGGCCGCGGGCGTTAAATGATTTTTACGTTTTATAAGGAAAAATGTTTAAAAAAAAAAAATCAGTTTCCCATTAATACCGTCATGGCTCTCCACACTGGTACCTGTGTAGATTTTGTAGATTCACAGCCGAAATGGTGTTGAGGGTCCTGTAAGTATAGGTCCACAAAACCTGGTTTTTGGTTTAGTGTTAACAAAATGCTGGAAATTTTAAGTTTTTGAGCATATATTAATAAATTTTATGGTATATGCATTGGCTATTCAGTTAGGTGGAAGCAGCGTCAAAGGTGGAACATATAAATCTGGATTCAGTTATGCCTTTATCTGAAATGCCACAGTTCTTTAAGTGCATGTATATTTTATATATATATATATATATATATATATATATTTTGCGCCAGGGAAACAGAATTTTACCTGAAAGTTGTAAAAAAAAATGTTAATGTTAAGAATAGCTTTTTATTAATTTAAAATATTAAAATAAAAAATAGCTTCAATTATTATGGGCGGGTTTATCGGAAATGAGATCGCAACAGGAGTTAGGGTGTGGATGTTTGCATAATAAACTTGTCAGTTGACTCCCAATTTACTGACTACTTATACCGTAACAATATTTATATTCCCGGTTTCATTTTAAAGCACGCCTGTTATTGAAACTTTGGCATATTGTTCTAGCTGACGGACAAGCAAATGTATAGGGGACATTCAAATTACTTCAAATCCTAATTCACCCTTGATAATCCTCAAAGCCAGCATAGAAATAAAGACAGGTCTGAAGTAGTCATTGGACACACCTATCCATAATAGTTAAAACGGACACAAAAAGTGTGTTTTGTAAAGGATTTTAAGCCTTTCCTTAAATTATAATTGTTTTTCTTTCTCAAGAAAAATAGGACTTTCGTTGAAACAAGGCTACGTTCATCTCTTATCTCCCTATAGGGTAGTATTTTTAATGGGGTTTACTGGTATTGAAGGCGGGTTAAAGTTTTTACATGTAGTGCTAGCGCAATGAGATGTCAGGGATTTTATAATTTTTATTTTTTGAACTGTTAGTGCAATGTGGAACGATATCTTGTACATCGTGTATATCAGATGTCACAATGACATCACTGAGCTCACTGTCTTGTCTTATCTTTTTTCCTTTGTTGGAAGAGGGAGGACCATTGTTTGTCACTCTCTTCCCTCCTTTCTCCCTTGCACTGATCACACTGTGATCAGCCAGCAGGGGGAGTAATCGAAAATCCCAGCAGAGTCTAGAAAGACCCTGCTGGATCTCTCATCTTCTCCAAAGAGCTTCCAGTGGATGTCCTTGTGTAACATGGTACCTACAAAATGGGCTACCCTGTCCCCTCCTATTCCACGCTTCTGCTGCCCAGCCCCATATTTCCAGTTCAAGCCACCCAGCCTTTTCCTTGGATATGGGCCCCCAGGCCAGTGACAGATTCAAGAAGCCAGGGCTCCCTTTTTGCCAGGTATTGGTTGTAACATTAAATTTATATCTCACATACACACTGATATATATACACACACATAAAAAATAATTGATTGTGTATTGTTATTTCAATGATTCAGCAGGCAAATGCGTAATTAGTGGGAAATTAGTGGGAAATGCAGCCCTTAAGTCTTTAAGTAATAATTTTAATATTAAAGGTATACGTCAGTGTTCAATTTAGCCATTTAAACAAAGAATGTGTATTAAAGTGTTACATTGGGAGCACTTTCTGTGCATGCACATGGAGGTCATATTAGATCCCACTGCAACTCTCACTGAGCAAGTAGTGACTGGCTGTAGGTATACCATGTGTCAGGAGAAACACATTTCCTGGTAATTAGCTGGTGATGAAAAAGGGGCAGATGAATATTGAGGTTCTCTGCAGAATCCTCCCATGCATTTTCAATGTGGGAATCATGAAAATTTAAATTTACCAAAATGTATGTTATGGCTAGTGTCCCTTTAAGAACTGTAAATATGAACAGACTTTTTTTTTTTTAATTTGGAGCTTTTACCTACATATACAGCTAGGTGGGGCTGGAGGGCTCACAATTATTTTCCGCATGCTCCTCATTTTCTGGTTTATACTTCTGAAAAGCTTAATCAGTACACATGCGTATTTAAATCATATTCATTACCCATGTTTGAACAAACAAGACAATTCCGCAAGAACTGGACTGTAGTATGGTAAAACGGGGATCCCAATCGGAGCCTCTATTCTGATGGCTGCCAGCTATGGCTATAAATAGAAAGTGGGTATGATGTCATCCCTGCAGAATAAAAATCCGACTGCTTGCTAGTATTTGGCCAGCAGGTGGCTGCTGATGTGCAGCCTGGTATTTGCATAGGCATTAGATGTAATTCTTTATGAATGCTTCAAAAATAGACCATTTGTAGATGTAAATGTTTTATTATTTCTTGATTATAATATTTGGTATTCTGAAGATTACGTGAAGCATCTTTTTATACAATCCGGGCAGACGCGTAAGGACACGTATCAAAATCAACACTTATGTAAAGGTTGCAAAAAGCCTTTTTATTGACAAAGACCTGAATTATTGAATGACTGCACAAGATAGTGTGAATTTCTTGTTTAAAATTGAGCCATAACGCATATGTGTGCCTTATCAATGGGCACTAATTCTTAGTCCATGTTCTAACTGAAATGTCTTTTGATGATTGTATTTGATTGTCATGAAATTGACACAAGGACAAAATTAAGCATGAATAATAAACAGAGACAGCATTAAAAGTCTGCAATAGAGATGCAGGGTCATGTTTCTAGACAGTACTAATGCCAAGAAACTAAAGCTTTCATTTAATACAATGCAGATTTAGGGAGTCATGAACATGCACAGTCGTGTGAAAAAGAAAATACACCCTCTTTGAGTTATGTGGTTTTACATATCAGGGCATAACAACCCTCTGTTCCTTAAGTGGTCTAAAAATTAGGTAAATACAACCTTAGATGAACAACAACACATGACTTATTACACAGTGTCATGATTTATTCAACAAAAATAAAGCAAAAATGGAGAAGCCATGTGTGGAAAAAGTACATCTTATGATTCAATAGCTTGTAGAACTACCTTTAGCAGCAATAACATGAAGCAATCCTTTTCTGTATGACTATCAGCCTCTCACATCATTGTGGATGAATTTGGGCCCACTCTTCAACGTTGCTGCAGCGCCGGCCTATCGGTATTTCAGGGGGGGGTTGGCAAAAGTGGCCAGTTTACAGGGGGGGTCACGTAATGCTTCCCTTTAGACATATAGCTCACCTATATGAGCTTGTCAGACACCCTATATCACAACCATTGTGAATTAACATAAAGCGCATGGTGAGGTCATGTTGGATGAGAAGGCCTGGCTCATATTCTAATTCATCCCAAAGGAGTTCAGTGGGGTTAAGGTCAGGGTTTGTGTTTGCATTTAAATTATCATATGAGGGAATGTCTAAAACTGGAGGGTCAGAGGTTAATGTGTAATGTAAGTACATTTTACTTACATTTACTATGCATTAAGCTATCTTGAATCTAAGACAAGACCAAAGACTGAGCAAAGTCTGCATCGCTACATCAGAAAAATGGACAGACTAGATAGGCTGAACCCTGAACACTAAACTCTATAAATGTTCATCAGCCAACGCTGTGATGATGGATCAGGCATTATCAGCAAAATTTAACAAAACAGTAGACAAACATACACAAACCTGCAGTACTAATGCACACTGAATGCTAATAGTGTGGTTAGATGGGAAAAGGAAATGCAGCTCTATTAAAACATTTCCTGTTGATTGACAGTTGGGCACCGAGGACGGTAAAATCGGTTCACCAATATGTGACAAAGCATCAACATCACCGCTTAAAATAGACTACAGAATCTTGAGTCTGTAGACAGCCCGTGAGTCATAGAAGCCTCCCCTTCCTGAGCAAACTTGTGCAAGATGGGAAGATTGCCTGTTCCAAAGGGAAACATGATTCTGATAATCTACCATTGAGAATTTTAATGATGGTATCCTGTTAGAGATCAAAAAATGCTAGTAATGTGGACATGTGCAGTAGCTCAAGGATCCATGTCTCACATTTGATGGCATTGTAAAAAAAAAAATCTAAATGACATGGTCCAAAGTATTTCATATAATCCAAGACATAACTGGATTGACAAATCCATCACTATTACAGACTGCTTTATTGCATTTACATTTGCAAAGATTAATGAAAAAGGATAGAATTTTGATAATACATATTTTTATGGCTCTTAAAATCATCATTATGAGGAAATGGAGACAGAATGCTGAAACATATAGGATACATTTTGAAAATCAAATCCAGTATCAATGCACAATGGAAAAGGGATATTATTACAGCCTAAATAATTTAAATGACTAAGCAAATTTGGACACCATAGCTAAATTGGTTATTTTTTAAAAAAAGACCTAACCACTCTTATTACAAGTACATGTCTTATGTGTTGTATGTGTTAATATAGTCTGGGATAACATTACGGGGATATTGTGTGAATGTTTTTTTATGATCAGTCATAACATTATAACCACTGACGGGTGAAGTGAATAACGCTGATAATCTTGTTATCGTGGCACCTGTCAGTGGGTGGGATATATTAGGCAGCAAGTAAACATTTTGTCCTCAAAGTTGATGTGTTAGAAGCAGTAAAAATGGGCAAGTGTAAGGATCTGAGTGACTTTGACGAGGGCCAAATCGTGGTGGCTAGACGACTGGGTCAGAGCATGTCAAAAACTGCAGCTCTTGTGGGGTGTTCCTGGTCTGCAGTGGTCACTACCTACCAAAAGTGGTCCAAGGAAGAAAAAGCGGTGAACCGGCGACAGGGTCATGGGCAGTCATTGATGCACATTGGCGGGGGAGGGGGGGTTGAAGGCTGGCCCGTGTGGTCAAATCCAACAGATGAGTTACTGTAGCTCAGATTGCTGAAAAAAGTTAATGCTGGTTCTGATAGAAAGGTGTCAGAACACATAACGCATTGCAGTTTGTTGCGTATGAGGCTGCGTAGCCACGGACCAGTCAGGGTCCCCATGCTGTCCAATGCCGAAAGCGTCTACAATGGGCACATGATCATAAGAACTGGACCACGGAGCAATGGAAGAAGGTGGTCTTGTGAAGTTCCCTCTTTTGCCGGCATCCACGTAATGTGAAAACGTGATTCATCAGGCCAACGGATCACATTTTTTTTTTTTACATCACGTGGATGGCCGGCAAAAGGGGGACCTACACAATATTAGGCAGGTGGTCATAATGTTATGGTTGATCTGTGTATATTTATATAAAAATAAAGGAAAACATGCCAGTGATGCCCCTGGAATCCCATAAAGCACCCAGGCCCCAACACCAGGGAAAACATAAGGGAGCCTAAGTCTGCCCATGACGTGTCATCTTGTGTGGGACTGTTTGGGCTAGAGAGATCATATTTAGATGCTCTGAATCCATATGACCACAAAGGGATATCTTGTTTTTAAATAAAGATTTTATGTAATTACTGTTCCATTGACTATATCACTTTTAGGAAGGAAACATGGGTGCCATGTTTGTATCTTGTTCAAGTGGCTTTACTCAAGCTGTACCACCAGAGGGAGCACCCCAGTTACACTGCAGTTTCTCTGATGCGTATTGCTCTGATTAAAGTTTTTATAATTTCACATAGGTGATGCTAACATTATTATTATAACTGTTTTCTATAGCACCATCGTATTCTGTAGTGCAGCATTAAACTGATTAAGTAGCTGTGTAGGGCCCCTAATGATCTCTACCCTCCCTCCCTTCCAAGTGGGAAAAATCTCTGCAAATATGCCACACATTCCTATCATTGCTGGATTGTGTTTTTTTTTTTTTTTTTTAAAATAAAGATATCTTTTGGGATCCTCAAATTGGCTAAAATGTAATCTACACATAGGTAATCTAAAACCCGTACATTGCTCTAGAGCTAACTGTGCATCTACAGGTTGGCTATTCCATTCATTGGAACCAGATTTGACCTACCAGGACACCAATGCCTTTGTTGCACCCAGCAGTACATTGTTCTCCATAAATACGTAATCTGGTCACAATTTGTTATCCGCAAAGCAATTTCAGGTTTCTTGAGGCCATAAGCAAGAAGATTTTATTCAAGTCTCAGAATTTACTATATTATGCTAAATCCTAATTCTTTTACCTATTAGGGATGCACCGAAATGAAAATTCTGGACCGAAACCGAACATTAGGCATTCACTTGGCCGAAACCAGAAAATGACCCCCCCCACACCTTTAAAAAAAAAAACGAAAAACAACCCCACTTTGATTGAAAATAAGTAACACACCAGAATTGGACAGACAAATTCAATAACAATATTATGTATATAATATAATATAATATATATGATTGCTAACAGTACATGCTGAAACCAGGGCATGCTAGGAGTGGGATTACAGCCTCCCTATGCCATGCTATCCCCCCAAGTTACACATCTATGCTAACACCCACACACATTCACAGTTGCCAGGGAGGAGGGGATCAAGGGAGACTAACACAGAAGTGAACCGAAGAACCCATATGGAGATGCCGGACCAAAAGTATATTTTGTATGCAAAAGTACTGCATATTTTCCCACAGAAATTAAGATCAGAAGAAATATTGAGGTATATTGATAGAGACACACATATGTATTTGTATCTTTATAAAAACATTATGGGTGATCAATAACTTAACACCCTTTACCACTTGATAGATTGATTATAATTCTGTACTGAATGATTCTGACGAGCAGATTAGATGAACTCAGCCTGTTTATAACACTAAGAATCATTTTACATCCAGTCTGTGTACAGCAGGAAAGCACTGCAATGTGATATTTGCAATACATTTGCCATTTCAGGTCCTCCCAACCCGCCACTATCCATTGCCATGGCAATATGAAGATTAGGCTGTGGTGATGACATATGTGGCCTGAATGCCTAATTTGGATCTTTTTATTTATATATATATATATATACACACATGCAAAATGAATATAGTCTCTTTTTTTTGGACAATATATACATATATATATACACACACACATTGATTTCAATGGGAGTGCAATCCTGAAACGGATTGGTTGCTTCAAGCAACCAATTAGTGGCAACAATTTTTGGACCATGGAGGAGGTAAATGCCCTATTATTTTTGGTTTTGTGATTTAATATGCATGCTTCTTTAGTGGGGCTGTCCCTTTTAGCAGTTCAGCTGCCTGATACGGTTATCAAGGGCATAGAGTAGAGGGCATCTCCTGCAGGAAGGTCTGAGTTACCAGAAAATGCAGAAGAGCGGTGGAGTGTCCCTTTAAACTTAGTGATTCCGCTAGGCATTATAAAGCACTAGAGCTTGGCCCGTCTTCCAAGAGGAACTCACTGTGGTTTGCTTTTCTGGTGAGGTAAGTTAGGTAGCTCTTCTGAGTGCCCCCCTCCTCCAATCGAGTATTCCAGTGGTCCGAACCCTTGTGGGGAAGGACCAAGAAGATCCGGCCATCCTGCAGGCCTTATGGCCGGGGAGGGAAGGATGGGGCAGGATATCCGTTGGGAGTGCGACCCCCGAAGAAAGCGAAGAAGGGGACCTGCTGTCCACTGTGGCCCTATGGTACTTTGGCCCCGGCACTTTTTTGTTTTTTCTTCATAGCGAAGCATGAACCTCGGAGCTTCAATAAAAAGTGATATTAGAGAATTGATGTTCCATTCTACTGCAAACTTCCTCTTTAGTGAATAGACTATGTTGTATTTTTGTTTATTTTCTTATGTCAGGAACCTATAGGCATTATACCTTTGGGGTCATCTTCTGAACAAATCCACACAATCTTAATGCATAGAAAATAATATTTCATGAATTTCAATGTGTAGTTAAGTTGCTATTATACAAGAAAACAATGTGTGTATCTAATGTTACCATTTTTTCTTTCCCTTGTGGTGGAGAAAGGGATAAGTTAGCAATTATGTTGGCATATGATTTTGGGGGCCCATAGTTTTTTCATTACTAAAATAATCCTAGTATATTAACAGTTCCCAAAATTATTATTAACCACTTAATAATTTAGACCACTTATAAAATGCCATTTACAGGGGAAGAAAAATCTAGGTAATAAAGCAAAAGTAAGCAGTTAATCTTTGGATCAAAGTTTGATTTAGAAATGGTGCCTTTTTATTTGTAGATTTTAAGCTCAGTTGGGCAGGGCTCTGCTTACCTATGGCGTCTTTAAGTTAAAATTCTTATGTTATGCACTACTGTCCTGTGTAAAGTGCTGTGGAACATGTTGGTGCTATTTATCTTTGTCGTGTATTGTTGTTCCTCTGTGTACACAAAACCCAGCAAGCTTATTGTATTCATTCATCACACTGCCTTATAAGGTTAAAACACTTTATTTTTTGGGGCAATTCCCAAGAGCTTTCTCTCCCTCTAAATTTAGAAGTCATTAAGCCCTTTGTTCAGTGTGTGTGTATTGTGACTTAGTGAGGCCGAGCCCATTCAGTGTGTGTGTGTGATGTCTGCTTCCTCCTGCAGTGTCTGTGCCTTGTAGCAGCTCCAGTCTCATAGGATGCTTGGCTGGTCCATCCAGTGGATGCAGTGCCAGTGATCTCTGGACTGGGCACTGCATGCTGCCAAGGCTTAGGCACCACTGCAGGCTGCGTGTGCAATCAAAACCCACTTGACAGCCTGCCAGAGAGCCCAGCACTGAGAGAAGGGGAGGGGGGGAGACAGGAATAGGAGGAGGAGGAGGGGGCCAGGGGAGCGGACCTGCTGCATTTCCTACAGCAACGAGGCGTCATCATCTGCATCTACCCGGGGAAGGACGGGCCAGCAGACAGCAGCAGCCTGAGCTCCAATGTGAAGACACGGGCACAGCGACACAACCCATAGCGATCTCATCCACACAGTGGGGGAGGGGCTTTATTTAGGGGGATCTGGTACTGGCCGCCCCTGGACCCCTTAATTCTCCCAGCCTGTGCATCGCTGCTGAGCCATGAATTCGGCAGAACAGACTGTAACATGGCTTATAACACTCGGGGTGCTGGAGTCTCCAAAGAAGACCATCTCGGATCCAGAGGGCTTTCTGCAGGCGTCTCTGAAGGACGGGGTGGTATTATGCAGGCTGCTGGAGAGGCTGCTCCCTGGCTCCATAGACAAGGTAGGTAGAGGCTTGAGATATATATATATATATAACCTACCTTGCCAAGCTAAGAGAGGGGGGAGGGGTGGTTACAATGTTTTGGTTTAGGTCTGTCCAGCAGATCATGGGTTAACGTGATCGACAGCTGGAGAAGGAGGCGTCCTGCTCATATACACAGGGGACACGGCGCAAGGGGCCAACTGGTCTGGGTCACTCACTCAAGGAGAGGAGGCGGTCTGTGCCTTCTGTACACAGCAACGTGCTGCACCCCCATAATCATCTGCAGCCATCATAATCAATCCAACAGGCTTATTATATACATGTACATGTGAATAAATATATTATATTATATTATATATATATATATATATACATATATATTATACACACTATGCTACAGATGTACATACACATATAGATATATCTATATCTATCTTTCTCTCTCTCTCTCTATATATATCTATATATCGACAGACCTTTAACTAGGGAAATATATATATATATATATATATGTCTCTTTATATATATGTCAATCTTTTTATAACCAGAACACACTGTTAGTGACCTAATGTTGGGTTTTGGTGGCAGTGTATTTTGGAATAAGATATGGTATAGATAGTAAGCTTGCGAGCAGGGCCTAATGTATCAGTTTGCCTTAGTGGGTCAATTCCAGTTTTGTCATTCCCTTTGTATATATGTGTTGTATAAATTAAAGATAGTAACATTAATAATAACAGTAATAGTAACAGTAATTAGTAATAACAATACTTTTGGGTTGCCAAGCTCCCCAGGCAGCTGATAGCGTTGACAGCTTCTCCCAGTTCTTTGTCAGTGTGGGAACTTCACAGGAAAAGGTTCCAGTGCCCGCCTTTTATTCTTATTGGCTGGAAGAAAATCATCCAGCCAATAATGACGGAGGATATATAAAGTCAGCTCTGTGGCACATGCTCACTTGAAGTAGAGTGTGGAAACTGGTTTGTTTCTTTGATAAAAATCCAAATCATGTGAATCTTAAACATAAAATATTGTTGCGTTTATACATACATAGAGTATGTAGTATACATATAGTATGCAATTGCATGCTGTGAATCCTACTCTATCTCCTGGCAGCTAAATGCGGTGTACATAAGTGACATTAAAAATGGTCCTAGACCTCGGGTTTGGCACCTTACTTCCTTGGACAGAGGCATATAGGGATCAGCTTTATGGCGGAAGATAGGTAAAAAAAAAATCTTTACAATTACACAGAAATGCTCTACAGGAGATAGAAATGCCAGACAGGAGATGGTATACAAACTCCTTACTAGGTGGTACCAGGTTTTCTCGGATCTACATAAGATATTCTCCGAAAGATCAAATAGGTGTTGGAGGTGTCTGGTGGATCGGGGATCGTACTTACACATCTGGTGGGGTTGCTCGAAACTTAGATCCCTTTGGGAAGTTATAATTAAAGCCCTGAAAGCGTTGGAGACCCTGAGTTTGAGGCAAATCCAGCTTCGGTTTTGTTGCACAATTATAAAAGATTGCCGACAGTCCACCTGCTCAATGCGGCAAAAGCTGTCATACCTAGACATTGAAAGCAGACCTTGACCCCCCACTGTGGGAGAGTGGGTGGAGGAGGTGGATAGGATATGGGTGATGGAAAATATGGTCCAGACTTCAAGAGGTGCGGGGGGGGGGGGCAGATAATGAGATGAAATGCCTTGTGTGGTGTCAATTCATGGGATCGGGACAACTAGAGATTATCTAAGTAGGACACATAGGAGGGGCCGGTGGTGTCCTTGGAGTTGGATGTTGGGGATGTGGATTAGGCCATCCAGTGTATGATGTATACAGGGTAGAAGATGATTTGGGAATGTTACGACATTCAAAAGGCAACACAAAGGTTTTCTGTATTTTTTGGTTTTGTTTTATTATTGTTTAGTTTTCATGAGTATTATATAAGTGGTAAGCTCATGAAAGAATATTCCGGCAGTAAAATGTGATGTATAATGCGTGGTGCTCACCATCAAGGAGTCATGTCTTATGCTGGTATGAATATGATGAGAACAAAATAAAAAGATATAATAAAAATGATCCTAGAACCTTGGGGACTGGGTGTGCAAGTAGCAGATGAGGTTCAATATAGAGAAATGCAAAGTTATGCATTATGGTAAAAATAATAAAAATGCAACCTATTCTTTAAATGGAATATACTTGGGGGAAACTACCAATGAGAAGGATTTAGGAATAACGGTTGACAACAGACTTGACAACAGTGCGCAATGCCAGCAAGCAGCTGTGAGGACCAATAAGGTTTTGGCATGGATAAAAAGAGGTATTGATTCAACGGAGGAGGATATCATCTTGCCCCTTTACAGGTCATTGGTAAGACCTCACCTTGAATATGCGGTACAGTTCTGGGCACGGGTCCTTAAAAAGGACATTATGGCATTAGAAAAAGCGCAAAGGAGGGCTACGAAATTAATAAGGGAATTGGGAGATACCAGTTATGAAGAGAGACTAAAAAAGTTAAAATTATATACGCTAGAAAAACGGCGTCTCTGAGGGGATATGATATTATATAAATATATGCAGGGCCAATGTAAAGAGCTCTTCAGTGACCTGTTCATTAACAGAAATATACAAAGAACAAGATGTCACCCTCTGAGACTGGAAGAGCGCAGGTTTCATAGACGACAAAGGAAGGGATTCTTTACAGTGAGGACAATAAAAGGTATGGAATTCACTTCCAAGGTAGGTGGTGTTATCCAATACATTAGATACCTTCAAAAGGGGCCTCGATATTTTCTTAGAAAGGCACGATATACAGGGATATAAATAGAATAACATTAATATTTTAGAGCTTCTTGATCCAAGGAGAAATCCGATTGCCTCTTGGAGTCAAGAAGGAATTTTTCCCCCTGATGGCAGAATTCGAAGTAGCTTAATTAGGGTTTTTTTGCCTTCTTTTGGATCAAGAATACGAAGGCTAGGTAGAAGGGTTGAACTTCATGGACTTAGGTCTTTTTTCAACATTATGAACTATGTAACTATGAACTATGTTACTATGTAACCTCAAGTTAAGTTTAAAGGAAACTGTAACCCAAGGGCATGTGACCTCAAATGAATATATAAATCTGACATCTATAACAAATACACCAATTACTATGCTATATTTAAAATTAAAAAGAAATAACAAAATGATCAGATAACACCCAACATAGTACTCATAAACCATAAATATTGCTATATAAACTACACTGGAATGTCCCTCATGATCAAGTGTACTTCAAATGGCTCTTTGGGAAGTAAACACCAAACATCCTGCAGAGACCCTGTGATTATCAATTGAACTCCAAACTAAGAATGGGTGAAAATTATATGCTCTATTTAGAATGTCTACATTATATATATATATATATATATATATATATATATATATATGTTTTAGACTTTCCTTTCCAGGATCAGGTCACAACATTACCATTGGCTCAACCTCTTTTATTTTTATGCTTTATTGTGTTGTGGTGATAGAATATGGAATGATAAATCATATGCTGTTTCAGCTAGCTAGTGTGATGACCTATACTGCTGCAACAAGGGTGTCATAAAAGCTAGAGATACTGTACATATGTTACACGCACAACAATGTGATCTTGTTATTGTGAATTTGAGATTGAGAAATTATGAGAATCCTCTAGGGCTGCAACAACTAATCGATAAAATCGATAATAATCGATAATGAAATTCGTTGGCAACGAATTTCATTATCGATTAGTTGAATCGATTATTATCGATTATAAAATGAGGGTTTTTTCAGAGCAAACGCTCTGAAAAATCCCCCTCATTATATAATCCGTTTAGTCTGACTCACCGTCTCACAGCAGCAGCTCCTACTTACTCCCCCTCCCTGTAATCACTGTGACAACTGGCCCCGCCCCTTCCTTCTCCAGGCCAGAACCACATGGCTGTGACACTCATCTAACTGTAAGTATATGTATGTATATATATATATATATATATATATATATATATATATATATATATATATATATATATAATGTGTGTGTGTATATATATATATATATATAATGTGTGTGTGTATATATATATATATATATATATATATATATTTGGGCTGCTGAAAGTTAGGGGAGGTGGGGGTTAATTTAGGGGCAGTTATGGTTAGTGGGGTGTTTAGGGTTAATTTAGGGGCAGTTTTGGTTAATTGGGTGTTTAGGGTTAATTTAGGGGCAGTTATGTTAATAGGGTGTTTAGGGTTAATTTAGGAGCAGCTGTGGTTAATGGGGTGTTTGGGGTTAATTTGAGGCAGTTGTGGTTAATGGTGTGTTTAGGGTTAATTTAGGGGATGCTGTGGTTGATGGGGTCTTTAGGGTTAATTTAGGGGATGCTGTGGTTAAGGGGGTGTTAAGGGTTAATTTAGGGGAAGTTATGGTTAATGGGGAGTTTAGGGTTAATTTAGGGGAATCTAAATCCTGGGGGCAGTGAAGTGACATGTGGGGGTATAAGGCATATACAGTATATAAGGCATATGTGGGGAGGGCAGTGTGGCATGTCTGGGGAGGACGGAGTGGTGTATCAGGGTGTATAAGGCATATTTGGGGGTAGAGTGGCATATCTGGGGGTAGAGAAGTGGCATGTCCGGGAGGCAGGGTGGCATGTCTGGGGAGGATGAAGTGGGGTATCAGGGGATATAAGGCGTATCAGGCACAGTGGCAGATGTGGGAGGCAGCGTGGAGTGGCAGATGTGGGAGGCAGCGTGGCATATGTGGGAGGCATTGTGGAGTGGCAGATGTGGGAGGCAGCATGGCGTGGCATATGTGGGGAGGGCAGGGTGGCATGTCTGGGGAGGATGGAGTGGTGTTTCAGGGGGTATAAGGCGTATCAGGCACAGTGGCATGTGGGGGGTAGAGTGGCGTGGCAGATGTGGGAGGCAGCGTGGAGTGGCATATGTGGGAGGCAGCGTGGCGTGGCAGATGTGGGAGGCAGCGTGGAGTGGCAGATGTGGGAGGCAGCGTGGAGTGGCAGATGTGGGAGGCAGCGTGGAGTGCTGTGGTAGGCAGTGTGGCATATGTGGGGGGGCAGCATGGCATGTCTGGGAGGCAGCGTAGCAAGCCTGGGCTCAAATGTGCATATATTGGGGGGCTGGTTGGGAAATAAAGACAAGAAATGTATTATCAAAGTTTTTTTATTCTGCTGTTTGTATTTAACATCATTTGTTTAGTAAATTATTTTAAATAAATGAAAAATTTACATTCATTTTTTTTATACGATTAATCGAAAAAATAATCGGCCAACTAATCGATTATTAAACTAATCGTTAGTTGCAGCCCTAGAATCCTCAGAATTAGAACAAGTTACCCTGAGCATGGGAGACCATTCTCCTACTCATGTTGCCACCAGGAGGGTCTGTGGTCGCTGGGATTTCTCCTGCCCCCTGCTATCCTTCTTCAGGTTCCTGACACACTTCTGGCCAATCTTGTAATCAGTGGCATTTATATACTAGTGTTCCTCCCAGCTCAAACATTGCACTTCATGGCCTTGCAGTATTATTTGTGGTGCTACCTGATGTGTGCATTCTGGTTGTCATCCCTGTATCTGGACTGGTTTTCATCCCTGTCTCTTGATGTGGCATTGTTTTTGGATTATTGATCATCGGGTTATTTGACCTTGGACCGTTCATAGTTTATGCCTCCCTTTCACAGTTTGACCTTACTGTGTATGACCTTGACTTGCCAGTCTCCCCAGACTCCGCTGCCAGTTTCCTTAGTCCGTCTGCCAGTCTCCTGACTTTGACCTTAGTCCGTATGCAAGTTCCTCAGTCTGTCAGTCCTCTTGCTATAGATAATGCCTACAAGAAACCTATAGCTGCAGCAGAGAGCCGTCTGCAACCAGGCACATCTATACCCGCCTACCTGCCTCACACAAGTTTTTGGGCCTGAATCTGTCCCTGCACAGAGACTCTCATCTACCCTCAGAAGTCACAGTAACAAAGTGCTCCAGGCCAGACCTCTAATCACACACCTTAAAAAAAAAAAAAAAAAAAAGTATCCCACTGGGCTTTGCTAAACCAGATTCTGGATGGAAAATTGGAGTGGGTCAGAAGTCAGGTCCCATTGGCTGAATAGAGTGGTCTCCAAGCTCACTTGCATGTTCAACAAGCTTCCTCACAACCTAGGAATCTCTTTAGAAGATGGTCATGTCTTCTATGTAAAGTGTCGTTCTCTTTCTGGTGCAACGATCCCTCTGATCTCAGAGCACAATGTAGTCTGAACCCAGAGGGGAGTAGTTCCTAACACCATGCTGCAAAGATCAAGGTATGCAAGGTTAACATAGGGGCAGAACATCTACGAATACCTGGCCCATAAACACATGACAGAAAAAGATGCTTGCTTCTGCTCTAGGTAGCTCAGAACTAGTGGTTTGTGTCCGTGAGTCTGCCATTCTGTGGCCTTGGAAGGTTGTCAGCACCTGGAGCCCTACCTATCCTGATGTATTTGGCATCAGAATGCAGATCCTTGGTTGTCAAGGGGTCACCAATTGCTGCTTTGCTTGAGGATCAATGGGGTTAGCATGATCTGATATCATTGGGGGGAGTAGGGATCTCAACTATAGTACATGACCTCCTACTTCCCCAGATGTACTACACCTTGGCTATTTTGCAGCTCCATCAGTGGTGCTTGGGTAGAGTGGAGGTTCACCCATCTGCATGTTCTCCACCTTGGAAATGTATTACAAATTGTTTTGGATTTTCTTCCACTTGCTGATCCACGTCCAAGCAGCACTGTTGGAGGCTCAACAGAGGTAGTGTTTGTTGATGAGAACATTTCAGTCTAGACTCAAAATGTATTTAAAAAAAAAAAAATTGTTGAGGAAGAGTGTCCAAATGCTGCTTGGAAATTCTGTCTAACAGAGTGGCGAAGAAAAATAAATGCAGTTTATTTTATCGATTCCTGAAAAACACTCTGGGCATAGCGGTTTCTTTTAAAAAGAACAGTAAAAGTCCTCTGTAAGTGGGAGAAGCAGTGCCATGCATAAAAATTAACTTGATTAAAATCAAAATATCTCATAATAAGAAGAGGGTCAGAACGACTTAAGACAAGTGTTATAGTAAAGGTTGTGGAGAGTAGAAGATAATATGTTGAGTAAGGACTTCTCCAATGTCTCATGTCTAGTGTCCCCATACAGCCGCTTTTCACAATATGGGTTATGCGTCATGACTGTTGGCCAGGGAGATGCAAATGGAGAGGCTGAGAGACGCTTCTCTCAGAAATATTTTTTACTATTTAATATTCTGTCTCTGTGTTAGGCTAGGTTTCCACTTGTTTTTTTTTTGCTAAAAACGCCCATAAAAACGCCAATTCAGCCACACGGCGTTTTTTTTAGTGAAAAAAACGCTGCAGCCAGATGTTAGCTGTTCTTCAATACGAAATCGCACAATGCCATATCCACTTGGCGTTTTTCTGTTTGGCGTTTTTTCAGTCCTCTTTGGCGTTTTTTTGCTTTTTTGGGCTCTGTGGCAGTTTTTCAAAATCGCAGCATGTTGACACTCTGGCGTTTTTTGTAAGGAAATCTTGGCGTTTTTCTTCAATAGAAGTCAATGGGAGAGAAAAAACGCCATGAAAAAGCCATGTGGGTTTTTTGCCTTGGCGTTTTTTATGGCGTTTTTTTCCACAGTTACAATGCAGAGGATGGACCCAGTACCTGTGTGTGTCCTACGAGAAATAGGCTGGAAACAAACAGTTTCACACAAAACAAAGTTCATATTGAATTTTACACCATTTGGAACAAACATGCCATTACAAACAAACATACCCAACTGGATCCTGCGTGCCAAAAGCAACAGCAAACAATTTGCACCATCATTTGGGGCCAATCTTCCTAGAGGAGCAGATATTCGGAATAAAGCATGCCTTAAAAACCACAGAAAAGAGACAAAAGGGTCCGCCGGGGCGTTTAAGTAGAACTCTACCAAGTAAATGACATCAGGAGGGGGCAGATACTTGCCATTTATCCGAATCCCTTTTAGCTGGGTGAAACTTCTAACTTGTAAAGGCTGGAAAAACTGCCTAAGGTAAAAAAAAAGCAATTTCCACAGAAAGGCTAAAACGCCAGAAAAAACTCCAGAAAAAACGCCAAAAAGCAGGAAAATGCAGTGGCAGTTTTCCTGGCGTTTTTCATTAAGAAAAAAACGCAGGACAAAAACCCAAGTGGAAACCTAGCCTTATAGTAGCGCCATGATTTATTTGGCTCAGTTTTTTTAATTAAAGATGGAAGGCTGCTTTGCTTTATGTACAGCTAAAATATTTTACTTAATTTATTACTTTACAAAGTTTCCTTTGAGGTCCGATATGTTGAGCTTGGAAAAGAGACAAGGTTAGGAATGTTAAAGTACGTTAAGTGATTCAACATATTTCTGGAGGGACATATAGTTAAATGAAGGAGAAATGCCAGGAAAACAGGTCGCAGTCTGAAACTGAGAATCCTTGATTTTACATGGAAAAAGTATAAACTTAACTGAAAGGGGGAGGGCAGGTAGAATAATCTATACTATGAGAATATACACATAGGTCTGCTAAAAACATAAGAAAAGACCTGTAACCAAATATGTCTTTGGGCAGTGCCCGGAGACCTCTGTGACTTTTTTCTGTCTCCTCGTTCCAGTTCATAATCGTTAAGAGGCCTTTTCTGACCTTGACCGAGCCGGTCCAGTTTAGAAGGGCCCTTTCTAAACAATTTTGACCTCGCACAGAGAGACAGGAACACAGTGATGTCACATTACAGTACTGTACCTAAAGCTGCAGGAGAGGTAAGGGGGTGCGGGCAGTATGGGGGTTTGTGTGCATGTGAGCATGAGTATCTATGTATAAGCACATGTGAGCATGAATGTCTGTGTATAAGCATGTGAGCATGAATCTGAATGTGAAAGCATTTGTATGTACGAGTATGAAGTGTTGAAGTTACTGAAGTGTAATCATTAAAATTCTGCAATCACAATATCAAGTAGTACATTTGCCTCATTGGCAATATGAGTTAGTTTTAATGTCACCCTGTATTGCTTGAGGAAATACTACCAAAGGTGGAGTTCCTGACTTCCTTGACTGGATTTCCTGTCTTCAAGCAGAGACTGCTGTCTTAAAGTACAGAAAATGCTGGTGCATCAGCGCTATTAACATCAAATTATTGTAGAACTTGATTTTATGGGGTTAATATTTTAAGAGCAATTATAGAACTAAGTGTTAAATATGATGTAGTCACTATGACAACTGATACAACATTCCTGCATATTCATGTTTTACTAATTTGTACCAAAAATGCCTTTTTATTTTTACTTTTTCTCACAACGCTCCATCCCAGTACATGAGAACGGGATCATTACCCATGACTCCCCCTTATCAGATTTACCAGGTTCATTGTGTTTTTGTCATTCAAGAAACAGCATTTTTGTTCGCTCTTAGTATCTGAATTAGAGTCTTTCTTATTTATGCATTTCATTTTTGGCACACATTGTACAAGTTGTCACTGTATGTTGTGATTCATTAACAGCCAAAGAACCCCAAAATTATTTCCAAAACAAGTTAAATATTACTATGTTGCAAAACAAGTTCTAATGCCAGCCTAACCCCTTGAAGATCCAGTACCCACCTTTAAACCAGTATGTTGGCTTGCAAAGTATATGATGTTTACAAAAAGTAACTCCATACAAGTAGAGAATTTAATAAAATCATGATCTCCTTCTTTATGCCAATGTACTGCCCCAAACATTTTCACCAATCATAAATGCATGTTATAGTGAGTATTTTTATTTGCATAAAAACTGTAAATGATGTTTCCTTGTTACAGATCAACTGCTTGGAGCTTCAGTTGTAACAAAATAAAGTACAGAAATGGTAAAAAAAAAAAAAAAAAAAAAAAGATAAACCAACCATGAAATATTATTGTAAAAATATATATTTTATTCACATTTTTGTTACAAAATATTCATTAACAGTTATGGCAATATACTGTAGTAGCAGTTGGAATTTTTTTAAAAAAAAAGAAAAATTGGGTACTAAATCACTATATATAATGTCATTGTAGCTTTAGTAAAGGATAGGACCGGGGGGAAATAGCCACAGGTCCCAGGTTTCGGTGTCAGAATGCCCTAATTGAATACGAGCAATGCAAACTACTCGTTTTATATTTAATGTCCTTGAAGCAGCAAAGTGTAAATGTAGATGTATAAATGGTTCTAATAAAATAAGTACTACATATATTTAAATTTTTCCTAATTTGTCAAACAGAGGTAAACATCTAGGTGTCATTGCTAGCGGTGGTGGGACAGTGACTACATTCAGAAGTATACTGTATCCACCAAGGGAGCAAAGCAAGAGAGAACATTTGGGTCTCTCACCTGATTACCATAAAGAGGGTATCAGCAGGGCTGGTCCTCCAGACAAGAAGCCTTTTTGTCGCCCCCTGTTTCAATATGCCATGTTTTTTTATATATTTAGAATGCCTATGTAAATGTACATATATTTTCTATAGTGGCTGCTGGTGCTCCAAGGTCCAAATACCCCAGGCAGCTGCCTGACTTGCCTGGCAGTTAGATCTGTCACTGGGTCATATATTACACCCAATGCAACTTCAGTGGATGGTGTATATGGCAACAAATTGAAAGAAAGAAAGAATGGAATACCAGTTTTCTTAGGTTTCTGGGAGATGACATATCATGCTTACTCATTTTTTTGATAAATACCTAAACAGTCTTTGGCGACTGTCTATGATTGCCTGACCTGTGATAGCATGGTACCTTGACAATTGCCTTTGGGTAACTATTTGGCACTCTTAATCTCATTACTAATGTCAATGAGGAAAGTGCACTTAAAAATAACAGCCCCAGAATTGTAAAACATGATCAGCAAGAGGTCAGCTATGCTGTGGGGGATGGGGTGTGAGTAGTGCCTTTCATGGACAGAGACAAATGTAAATCAAGTATTTGCCCTTTTATTGCCAGGTTTAGTGGAAATCATATCATGTGAACATATTGTACGAATTCTTACAGTAGGGTGACCACATGAATTGTTTTTTTAAATATAGAAGCATATGTGCACGCACGAACCTTGAGGTGCTTGATAATGCCAGACTGAGTATGTGTGTGTGTGTATGTAGATATATATATATATATATATATATATATATATATATATATAGATATAGATATAATACTCGCATCTTATGGTGGGCATAACAGTGCATCCTGCAAGGCAGCTATGGTTTTGCAATGCGGTATACATTTTTCTTATGGATCACCTAGGAAAAAAGGAATCCCTGGTCACATAAAAGTGTACGAGTCTGGTTTTAGCTGCTACTTTAAAAACTAAATGTATGTAAGGGTTAATCGAACTGGAGCATGCACAGTGAGCTATTGACACTACTCTGTCCTCCCAGTGGGAGGAGGAACCGATGCTGTTCTTTATACATCATTCCCTGAGCATTCTACTTCCTAGTAGGAAAAAAAAGATCAGAGCTGAAGGGAAAGATACAAAAGTAAACAAATAAGAGGTGAGAAAGAAAGTAAAATGAAATAGCATGGTAATTAATCACCTTGCCTTTCACTATATGACAGTATGTGCGGACTGTACAAAGTTGCATTGGGTTAGGAGTTCTGTTACTTTTGCCCTGTTTACCTGTGACACCCCCAGTGTAAATATGTGTTTCTGTTTGCTTGCAGGTGTATCCCGAGCCACGGAGTGAGGGAGAGTGTCTGGGAAACATTAGGGAATTTCTGAGGGGATGCAGCGCCTTCAATCTGGAAGTGAGTCCTGCTGGTTTTGCTTGCATGCCCTGGTTACATCCTTATGTTATATTCTATTGCACTACATGAGGAAACTGGAAAAGGATGCAAAGTCTAAACATTTGATAAAATATACCCTGTGTTGCCTTCACATTATTGTTTTTCCTTCTTACAAATTCTGCAGAATTCTCACTATGCATTTGCCTCTTTCTCCATCCTAGGCTTACACGAGATGTGGAGTATTACATCTTCTGTTTGCCAAAGTGCATGTATAGTATAGTATGATATGGCATGTATGATAAGCTCACTAACAGTCACACATGCAATGAGAACACTTTCCCTTCCACTGATTGGCTGCTACAGCTCTGGAGTTGCATGTTCTCCTGGAGACAGGAACTTGTAAAATATGCACATATACACACTAGATCATGGAAGCAGGCAGCAGCTGTCAGAGCAAAAAGAAGGGCATCAGCGGGGCAAGCACTGGTTGTCTGATGCCTGTAAAAAATATGCATGTGGACAGATGCAGGTAGCAGAAATCTGAAACCCCTTCCTGAAGTACTAGTGAAGTGCTTGAGTGTTTACATACTTGGTGATTCTTGACACTTATATATAAAGAGAAAGCACCATTGACGCCAGTGGAATATGCCTGATGAAAAATCCATGCTAAGAACTTGCCGATGGACTGCTCTTTACAAATTCTGTTTTTAATTAATAATAAATATTTATTATTATTATTGCACATCTACAATTTAATGGGATATTTATGTATATATATGCGTGTGTAGTTCCAGTGCAAATGGTATAATGGAGCAATCACCATAGGAAACGATGGGATATTTGTGCCGTTTGTACCATTTTGCGCCTGAACTGCTATTTTATGCATAACCCCTGTAGTCTCTCAGCCGACGATATCCTGCCGATTAAATGAGTCACGAGTCATAAGAAGTACTTGATACTGTGTATCGCTGTAGATTTTCATATTTACAATAACTGCAAAGCCACATAGAATACAACATTAACTTAATAAATTAAGAACTGTTAGATTTGCAACGTGGTTTGTCTGATGTAAATTGTTTCCTAATAACTCTTTTGGAATTTCATTAATTTAGAAAACTGCTTTTGATGAGCAGAGTTAACACAATAATTACATATATACACATATTGTATTAGCTCTGTGACCTAGGTTTATGCTTTAGTAGGGAATTGGTGGTGTTGATATAGTTTTTCTTATGCAAGTGAATTATTTGATATTGATATCAAAATATTGCTTTTTCGTATTCTTCTTTGGGGGGTATGTAACGGACAGCTCTTAAAACTGAAACTACATCTCCCATGAACAATTCTGTATACATACTCCCTATGTCATTTGTTGGTAGACCATTATTAGCGTTGTCTAAAAGACGGAGATCTAGCGACCTTACGGCTATCAATGTGCTCTATTTATTTATGTACATATATTGCCAGTAGAAGGATATATGATAAGGCAGTAGAATTAAAATATAAACTGTAGAACTCAGATATATGTCAGAAATGTCCCTGTTTAAACATAGCCCGTGAACAGACTGTTCCCCCTGGTTAAATGACGTTTCAGAATGTAAATGTGTATATATATATATTGTAAATTTGGCTTGCGTCGGGGTAGTGCTTATTAACACTCAAAACCTTCATATGTTTTAAGTGGTTGCCCTTGCTCCCTGGTGCATGGTTTTAGTATACGGGATGGAGTAATGTTAATACTTTTCATTGAACCTAAGTGAGTCACCAGAACAATAGTTGAAAATGTAACCTATATCTTAAGATTTAAGGTTCTTCAAATCTTTAAGGTTATAAGGTTTTGTCTTGACCATGTAGTTCTAAATGTATACATATATGAAATAAGTATTAGATTTCATTGTGTTTTGTAGTAGGCGACAAACTGTTAGTTGTGCCTGTGGATATCCAAAAGGTTGTCTTTAATATAAGGCAAAAGTGGCAGCTGTTGGACCAGGCTAACCTCAGGGTCCCACGGCAGCCGTCCCTTGGGCTTTCTCAGACCACAGATGGAGATCCGTGCAGCTGTCAGCATAGAACTCTTCACTAATGCTTTCTCCTTCATGACCTGTGCACTGCCTGCTGGTACAGAGCTCCGTGATATGTCGTCATATTCCGACACACAGCAATAGTTGGCATGCAGAAAGCGAAGGAGGAAGCTTTAGGGGGGAGAACTGTGATGACAGCTGCACAGATGGCCACCTCCATCGAACACCGCATTCAGTTGTGATTGGGACGGTGGTGTGCCCCATGGAGGGGGAGGGGTCGCCTTAGGCCCCATTATTTATAAAGATGGCCCTGATTATCTAAACTGAAACTGGTGTTTACTGAGCAGGATAAGAATTATAATGAAATGATCTCAATATGTAGAGCTTGGAGAAGAGAGATGTGATAGAAATATTTAAATACATAAAAGGGATAACAAATTGCAGTAGTTAAGTTTATTTCAAAGGAGAGGAAATGTTAGAACATGATGTCATAATCCTAAACTAGAGGGTCAGGGGCTTAGATGTACAATAAGGAAGTTTTACTTTACAGAGAGGGTGGTAGAGAAATGGAACAGTCTCCCAGCAGAAGTGGTAGAGGCTAATACAGTGAAGGAATTTGATCATTCATGGGATCCTCTAAACTCATTTGGGGAGGGCCCTCATCACTTGTGGTTCTTTAAGTCCAAATTGTTGTTTTATACTACTTGTTATGTCCTTTCTACCCATTGTACAGAACTGCAGAATATGATGACACTACATAAAACAATAAATAATAATAGGCATAAACCTATCATGAGTCTAAGACAAGACCAAGGACCGATTAAGTCTTTACATCGGGAAAAATGTGCTGACTAGATGGGTAGAATGATTATTATTTGCCATCAATTTCTATGTTTCTAAATAGGACAAAAAACACATGTATATAGTTTTGTACACTAAATAAATGAGAAGGAAGCAATAGTACAGCACTGTATAGTATAAAAATATAAACAATTTACTACAAATGCACTCACAAGTAAAAGATCCAGCTCAGGTGCAAAAAACGCTTTTGTACGCAGGTCACCGGTACACTGTCTCTTTAAACAGAGGTATAGATGTTTCTCAAATAAATGCCTCACAAGCCATCAGTGTCCAGTGGAATTTGAAGCAGGAACCATGCATACAAATAATCAAAGTGGTTTTGCAGGGTTTTAAAAAGTGCTGGATCTGCGCCAAAACAAGAAAATCATAAGATCAATGCCCTACGCGTTTCATTAGTAACTACTGACTTCCTCTACACAGGTTGTGCTACAATACCTGAGAAACCTCCCATTTGTCAAATCCCATCCGTTACGCAGTTGAAAAACGGGTGTTTCTTATTCTTCTTGCGAATAAGATAATGTATTACTGGTTTCCATGGGAACATTATACGCATTCTCAAGACTTACCGTCTTGCGGGATCTTTCATGTTTCGTCTGTTCAATATAAGCGAATTAGCGTTTTTTCAGGCAGCTTGTGTATAAAGGCGATAGGTAGATATGCTAGTTCTACCAACTCTTGCCACCAAATTTGACTTCCCTTAGGTAAAATAGCTTTTCACCTCCAATATAATTACATATGTTAACTATAATTAATTCTATTTATATAAGAAGCACTCAAAAATAGATAATAAGACATGTACAGATTGATTTTTAGTACGGAAGTATGTTTGCCGCGAGCGCTTAAATGTCATGGGATACAAAAGTAGGTACCTGACACCTGTAGGTTGTTGCCATATAAACTAAAAACGCCCCCCCCCCCATTCCCATTGAATTATGTCGAAAAAAGACATATCTACCCACATTAGAGAATCAGATTCTAACGAGGAATAAAAATTAGTATTGCTGGTTAGGGATTTGTGTAATTAATTAAGCAATATGTAGTAATCTCAGGGAGTTTTCTTTGGTTTGTTCCTGCTAAAGGCATAAGAACGAGATCTGTCACCAGACTCTGTGGAAGCAGCGTAACTGGAACATTTTCTGCATACAAAGCAGCATGTTTCGTTCACACACATTCACTATTACCAGAAAGCAGCTACTCGTTTATTCCAAATGCTTCCTGAGCGCTCAGAACGCAGGACAGATCCTCAGAGCAATAAAATTCTGAGCTATTAAAAAGGGAAATCATGGAAAGCTTCTGGGTACAGAAAAAAGACGCAAACTACCCAACACGCGTTTCCCTGCTAAAACGTGAACACGATTCCCCTTACAAAGCTGGCATTTTGCAAGCCGAATGCGCGTCGAGTAATTTGTTTCTTTTCTCCCTACTTTTCTTCTAGGAAAGAGGCGTTAATCCACAGAAGTATGCCTCTCCAGATCTCTTCAGCTCGTAGGCTACAATTTATATGTTTGTACCCAGAAGATTTCACTTTTTAGGCAGACAGGCAGGGATGGGGCTTAGGTTGCAGGTATATAAGTGTATTCACTTACCCCAACCCCTAAATACCCCACTCTCTGCCCCATTTTTAACTTCTTGTGTGCCATTTACTCTGTTGCATATCCCTTATATTGCATATCCCCATTTTTAACTTCTTGTGTGCCACTTACTCTGTTGCATATCCCTTATATTGTTTATAAAGGGCGATCAAGTTTGTTTTTTATTTCTGTTATTTTGTTTACTATACCCCAGATTTTAATTTGTATCTATTAAAAGTTAGTTTTCTATTCTCCCTTTTTCCTTTCGATATTGGAATAGAGGAGGGCCTTCGCCAAACTCCACAGAACACGTTTCCACTACTCCAGAGCTCAGTGGCGGCGTGCTTTACAGCACCCGATCCGATGCTTGGCATTGTACTTGGTGATGTGAGGCCTTGCATGCAGATGCTCTTGCCACACATTTTTTGCGCTGATATTAATGGCAGTGGACGTTTGGAACTCCTGAGCTATGGAATCAGCAGAGCGTTGGTGACTTTTACATACCATGCGCCTCAGCACTCAGTGACACCGCTCTATTACTTCACGTGGACTTCCGCTTCATGGCTGAGTTGCTGCTGTTCCCAAATGCTTCCATTTTCCAATAATATCCCTTACAGTTGACCATTGAATATCTATCAGGGATGACATTTCACAAACTGACTTATTGTAAAGGTGGCACTGAGCTCTTTGGGACGACCCATTTTTTCACAAATGTTTGTAAATGCAGACTGCATGGCTAGGTGCTTGATTTTATACACCTGTGCCAATGGGTCTGATTGAAACCTGAATTGAATAATAGAAGCGTGTCCCAATACTTTTGTCCGTGTAGAGTATTGTCTATAGTCGTATATGTGAGATTTGCCATCTTGCAGATGCTTGGAATCATTGTATCATTGTATTGCTCCTAGATTTTTGCCAATAGCTTCATCAAGGAACTGCATGACTATCTATATGTAGAGGTTATATATCTCTACGGAGTAGAGTTGAGGAAGTGTCTTACAGTGTCCTGTGGAAGCCGCTAGGAGGATTCGAATGCAATCTCGACTGAATAGTCATGGCAAACGATTATGTGGGCCGTGCCTTTGTTGAATGCAGATAGGATGAATGATTATTATTTATTGTTTTCCATAGTGCCATCAAATTCTGTAGCGATGATAGATCCAATATGGGAGAAACCTAAACCAAAATGCTATAACTGCCTGATACGTAGCTAATGATTCAAGGGTCATAGAGTAGCGGTCACATGGGTGGGTGTCCATGCATATGGCTAAATAAAGTCGGACTGTAGCCTACTATTTGGTACATAGATACAGTATTGGGTTCACCGCCATCATGATTAGAAAAAGTTTATTGAAAAAAAAGTTGCCTCCAACTTTGGATTTTTTATTTGCGATATTGGCAACCCTGGACTAATAATGCCGTAGGATATTAGCTTACGCCTGCTGCTCTTAACTGTACGCACGCACAAGAAAACGTACGAAGAAAACAGTAACTCCTACTGTGGTTTGTTACTTTTTTTGTATTTCCTTTCTCTCTTAACCATGTAACTGCGACAACATTTTTTTTAGGGAAAACCCCCAAACTTTGCAAACGTTTATTATCTTGTTCCATAAATTACAATCAGCATTCAGCACTGGTTAAAATGGAGTCAGAAATACTGGGGGTAGCCATGTGTATTTCGTTCAATGAAGCCAAGTATGTTCTGTGATCCTAAATCCAGGAATCAGAAGAGCTTGACAGGCCCTGTATAATGTATAATAAATTCTCCCCCAATGAATTACCGGTATTCATTATGAAGGCTCTTGCCAGTGTTGGCCCCGTATAATGAACAGATCCAATGGAGAGAAAGTAACAGAACCTACTGGTGTCATTTAGTCTATTCAGATGTTTTAATATGATAACAAATCCCAGCCATTGCTTTATAACTTTTTGCTAACCTCTGAGAGGCGGACTAGCCTGCTGCAGAACTCCTTGGGTGTTGCTGGGCTTCATTTGGCGCTTGTTTTGCATCTGGAGACGCAGGAGGCCGGGCAGACATTCACCTGGATACGGCGTATAATATGGCTTCACGGATATATTATTGGCTTTAGACAGGAAACGAGCCCAACCTGTAGGCTTCAGGGCTAAATAGGCGGTGACGTCACGGCACCTCGCTGTAAGGCCAACCACTTGTCCCAGGGCTCCGATAGCAGGAAGTGAGGTAATGGGGCATCAGCCCGTCACTCCGGAGCAGGGCTAATTACGTCACTTCCTCCTATCGGAATCCCTACCGGCCACCGTCAATTGACCCGGTGAACGATAAGGCAGGTTCTAGTTGGATGCTGGAAGCATTGTCAGTGAGTGGAGGACGTGCTTTGTAACGCGCCGTAGAGCCCGGGGGGAGTCAGGCGACAGGTCTGTCACCTGCATGCACAGGAGTCCCCACAGATAGGTACGGATGTGGGCTCTGATCACTGGGGCGGCGCACTGGGGCGGCGCACTGGGGCCCCACCGGCAACTCAACCCAGCCCTGTGTAATGTTTACAATAATAAATGCCACCCGCCTCCTGTTCGTTTCTTACGGGGGTTGCTTGTCTCGGCACAATCCCTCACTTCCTTTCGCATTCTACACAGTCCTGCTTGCAGGCTTTGGCGATTTGATAAGCAGCTGAGCTGAAAGCTTCCTTTTATTGTTAATGGATTCCCTGAATCTTTGGGGAGTAGAAAAATCAAGAGCTGGTTCCATGGCTTTACAATAGGAACACCCACAGTATGCATATGCCCAGTTCATATACATAATGTGCATCTCTATATATCTTATATATATATAAAATATACAGGTGCCTTAAGGGCTGGTTTCCACAGAATGGAGTGCGCTCTCCACCAATTGCGTCGCTCCGTATAAACCAATCTTCCTGTCAGGAAATCCCAGAGAGCTGGAGTATCCTGTTATTCATTTTATTGCTGGACGCAAATTGGTGAAGAGCTTCTCCTCATGTCAAGAAAATCCACAATGAAGGTCTAGTGACATCAGCTTAGCTTTTATATCTGCGCCGTTACGTTGTTTCCATTTCCTGCTTTGTATTGTTTTTCTGTAAATAGCTAATGACTTATTATAGCTCTCACGTAAAGTGTCTATCCAAGTTTTCTTTTCATGTTACCTTCGTTTGTTTATGTTTATGTCTGAAGGCACTGTTGGTAGGGCTACATCTTGAGTATAATGCACTTGTATGGTTTGATGCTTGTGTAATAGAACGCGGTTCTGTTTGTAGGTCTCAAGGGCTGGCCTCATGACTGGACAAATGGCATGAGCCACGTATAGATGGCTTCTAAGATTTTGTTTTTGTTTGTTTCTTTGTTAGTCTCAGTAGAAAAATTCCTGCCAGAATCCTAATAGCCGCCTGCTAGAATTTTCTGTCTAGATCTGGAGTTCTGGGTAGGTTTGCCCAGCCGCGTATAGTTATTCACACTTGATTATATCATTTTGAATACCTGTAAAGTCTTCTAATTTGCTTAAACATAGAACTTGACGGCAGACAAGAACCATTAGGCCCACCTAGTCTGTCCCTTTGTCCTGCCGTAAAGATTAAGTGGTCTTGTCGTAGATCCAGGATCTCTTTATTCCGACACCATTGGTGTTTCTATTCCCTCACTGTATCCGCCTCTACCGGTTTCGTTTATCTAACGTTCTTGCTGTTATATGTTGTCTCTGAAACGTAAACGCTGCAAAATAATAACATCATAACGTTGTTAACGCCTTAATGACAAAGCCCGTACATGTACGGGCTCAAAATGCATTGCTTTCAATGGGTTTAGGGACCACCCATTGTCCTTAAGGGGTTAAATGGAATCCTTAGTAATGTTTCTTTTTGTGAAGAGGCAGACTTTGTGTTTTTACTATTTCGTTGCACCATCCACTCTCACACGCTCTTACCCAAGTTAGGGATTTGCTTGTGGAAAATGGACTAAATGAACTTGCTATTGTATTGTATTTTTATTTTATTTTTTTACAAAATGTATGCCTTTTCATCATATCCTTGACTTATATGATTTTGTTTTTCTTTCAGACGTTTGATGCAAATGACCTCTATCAAGGGCAAAATTTCAACAAGGTGCTAAATTCACTCGTTCTTCTAAATAAAGTCACAGCAGGTAAGGCATTACAATACTTTGGGATAGACCATTGTTTGTAGTAGAGACTGAGTTGACATAGGCAATTCTGAAACGGACAATTCCATTAGGTATCCACGCTAGTTAGATTAACATTAAATTTAGTCATACGTGTTCTCCGCTTCACAAAGTAGTAATTGCATATTTAATTATTTCTGTGTTAAAGAGTTGATTTTTCTGTGTTGTCAAATCCCTCATATGTCATAAATGACTCTGCTTGAATGTCTGCTTCTTGTGTAGTCTGTTTTCTCTGTGCTAGTATTTGACTTCTGATAGAAGACACTTGGACATCTGATCTCGGTGATTTGCGTTATTTGGGTCCCGATTCAATTTAAGGTTGCAATTTAAGTTTTTCCGGGGTGTTCTGAAATATATATTTAAAAACATGTTTTCCAAGAACTTTTTTAGTGTACTCATAATTTTGATAATGTAAGTCACAGGCTTTTTTTTTGGAATTGCTCATCCCCATTGGGCATTCCTTTGAGCGGTTCATTGTTGCTTTCCAGCTGTTTCCTCTTTGAGCAGCAGGACTTCACTAGTTGGAATACGGTGAACAATGTAAAGTAAGTCAGGGCAAATTGGGCTGGTGGAAAACGGACATCCTTTTCATCTACTTCCTTAGAGAACGCTTTATCTGTCTTACTGGACATGTTAACTCTTTTGTTCCTTTCCATTGTTCCGTTTTGGAGTAATATGGTGTTTTAGGTAGTTTGGGGGAGGACTTTCCTTATATTTATGAATATAAAATAGTTTTCACAATATACAGTACTTAATAATGAATCCTTTGCAGTAAATATTAATTTAAGGCTTAACCTGATTATACTGTTATTATATGGGTCCTAACTACTTTAGGAAATGGTGTATTTGCTACCAAGATGGCAAATGTTTGTAGTTAGCTAGTACTTGACATTTAACATAATTTCGAACAGTTCAGGAATTGGAACTCAAAAGTGTGGCCACTGACATTAAACAATATGGTCTCACCTCTACAAATTGGCTTTACATTGTTGTAGAGAAGTCATCACGTCGACAAAATATGCATATGTAGTTAAGAAAGAAAAAAAAAAAAGATAACTGTGGAACAAGAAACTGTAGTTTAATAATGTTTACACTCTTAAGTGTGTTGCATCGCATTCTAAGATTAATAGTTTAACCTTTGGAGAGCCTCCACCTTCTGCAAAGCTGAAGGAGAAACAATAGACCAAAATAGGATTTAAAGTATTTGGATTGCAGCTAATAGCAAAAATATGTAGGCAAAATAGTAGTTTATTACAGCATACATTTTTTCCTCCGGGTCGCGGGAGCGGGGTCTTGACACGCCCCCCTCCCCACCCATTTTTCCTTTAAATGGGCATAGTGCCCGCTGCCACGTCCCGCGAGGGAAGGCTCCAGGTAGCCAGAGCCCAGAAGTACCAAGGTATGCCTCTCATCCTTTGCACCCAAGTTGGTAAAGATTTGTGGTTGTTAGTAATGGAAGAGACTCTAGAAGTCTTTGAGAAATCAGTAGCATGTAGTGTACATGTGTGTGTGTAGGATCTAATTTGCTTTTGATCCATATCACTCCCTTGAAATGCCAGATTGAAAATACTGCCTGTAAAAATTATCATTTGGTAAAACTAAGAAATAATGGCATAACAGGCTCACTGAGCAGGCATTTCAGTTTGGAATCATTAACTGGTAAGGATACGGAGAATTTCAGACCAGTTTGGGGCCATCAAGACCTGGAGTTGAACACCACTGTCTTTCTAGAATGTTTTGAAGGAGAGAACATATGGGTAGTTTCATTGGCACAAACAAGGGCAAAAAAAACCCTTGTAGATGTATCCTTCATCTGATAAAGCCTCGAGCGCTAATGTATTTCGATTACTGAGCTTTATGTATATTTCCATCAAATATGTTTAAACAAGATAAAAAATAATTGTAATGTTTTTGTAATAAGGCAGTTGTCTTGGGTACTTTGAAAGTGACTTATGAACCAGCATTTATGGAAGGAAACAGGTAGCTGAACTTTGCCAGAAAAATATGTCCAAGAGAGGCATCAAAGGTCTTCTACATAACCCGGTACAAAGCCTAGCGCTTATCTTTAGTGCCTCAGCAACATTCAGCCGAGTAGATTGCAAACCTTTTGATTTGTTTAGCTGCTTTCTACGACATTCCATTTGGGAAGTGATTTTAATTTGCAAGATGTTTCCATCCCATTATCTTCTGATGGGGGTACTAGTACTTGTGGACTAAGTGTATACTAATGTTTGTTTGTGGCTCCTAGCGTGTGAAAATGTTCACGTTCCGGTTGTGCAATATTCTAATCTCCCTCTGTGGTGTCCTTTCTCTCCTAGATATTGGATTGGGAAGTGACTCTGTGTGTGTACGTCCTTCTTCTCATCGGATAAAGTCCTTCGATTCCCTTGGCTCCCAATCAGCACTTAGCCGCTCTTCAAAATTATTGCAGGGTCAATATCGAAGCCTGGTGAGTTTTAGTGAAGAAAATAGAATTTCTTGCTGAGTTGAACATGAAGGGCCAACTCTTGTGAGTTTCTCTTGTATGAATGGCTGAGCTTTCTGGCAAGTCATCTCACAGGTTTAACTATGCATTATACATGGCCAGACCAGCCCTTATAAAATAAAAATTATAGAACAGGGGTGTCCAAGTTTTTTCTGCAGTGGGCCACTTCATCAGAATTGTATACGTGCGCGGGCCGCACTCATTTTTCACTGTGACAAAAAATATGGCCTTTAATAAAATATGCAGATTAAAATAAAGTAAAATGACACAAAACCTTTACTCTTCCTCTCACTGATTTCTGGGCCTAGAAAGTTTTGCGACTACAAATTCAGGATTCCCTAGATTTATTCTAGGGATGAACTAAAATGAAAATTCTGGACCAAAACATTCAGGGTTCACTTAGCCAAAACCGAAAATGACCCCCATCTTAAAAAATAATAATAAAAACTCACATTTTTAATAAAAGTAGGTAACACACAATTGGACAAAATTAGCAATATGACTTGGCAACCAGTAAATGCTGGCAACCCAGGCAACCAGTAAATGCTGGTTCCTAGGCATGATGGGACTGTGCTCGCTGTGATTGCTGTTAGCAATCACACTCCTATCATGCCAAGTCAGCCAGTACATGCTGGTACAGGGTGGCTGTAAGTGATGTGCAGACCCCATACTGCTGGCAGCGTCACTACACAAGGGGGGCAGCTAGCTAGGTTTCAGCATGTACTGGCTGACTTGGCATGATAGGAGTGTGATTGCTAACAGTAGTCACAGTCCCATCATGCCTAGGTTCCAGCACTTACACATCCTTCCAGTAAATACTGGAACCTAGGCATTATGGGACTGTGATTGCTGTTAGCAATCACACTCCTATCATGCCAAGTCAGCCAGTACATGCTGGTACAGGGTGGCTGTAAGTGCAGACCCCATACTGCTGGCAGCATCAATACACAAGGGGGGCAGCTGGCCAGGTTTCAGCATGTACTGGCTGACTTGGCATGATAGGAGTGTGATTGCTAACAGCAATCACAGTCCCATCATGCCTAGGTTCCAGCACTTACACATCCATGTTATCACACACACACACACACACTCATTTATTCATATAATCATTCATTCACAGATTCATTCCCTCAATCACACACACTCATTCAAACACCCTCCCCACCTCCTTACCTGCAAGGCAGCTCCTCGATGCCGCTTACAGACTTCAGCAGGGGGCGCGGCCTCCCTCTGCCTTCTCTGCTAAAGCACAGAGGAAGTAGGATGTCACGTGAACTCCGCTTCCTCTGTGTGCAGTCCAGAAGACCCTCCCACAAGTAAGTAGCAGGGCTTGAGGTGCGGCTCGCGTAAGATCGGTTGCCCTGGCTGCCGATCTTACGCGGGCCGCACCTCGAGGTCTCGCGGGCCGCATTTGGCCCGCGGGCCGCATGTTGGACGCCCCTGTTATAGAAGAATGTAGACGCATAATGTCATGACTTCTGGACAGTTACAATGTTTAACTCTTTATTGATAAAATAATGGGTATGCTGGAGTCCCTGAATAAGCAAGCATGCAAGGTAAAGACACTAAATATTTATTGCAAGACGGATAAAAGCTTGCAAGCCGATCCCTCTTTACCTAATGTATCATTTTGTCTTAGTCTGCCAGGTCTAGTCTCGTCATTCCCCTTGACTATATGTATTGTAAGAAGCGCTGTGTAAATGTAACAGGAACAGAATGACACAATATTAAAATACATTTTGCATGTTCAGTGAGCATAATCTTAAACATTCAGAAGTTTGTTCTCCTTCTGTACAGTCTGTTCTCGTGATATGTCCCTCTAAAGCCATACATTTGCTGTTTTTACTGGATGTTAATAAATGTAGTGTATTTGTTGTGCCTGCTCGCTGTGTAGAGCATACAAATCACAAAGATTATATCTGTTTCGGATGACTATTAATATCAGTTTCATGATTTTTCCTACCTTAGGACATGACCGATAACAGCAACCATCACATGGTGGTGAGGGCCAAGTTTAATTTTCAGCAAACAAATGAAGATGAGCTGTCTTTCTCAAAGGGCGACATAATCCATGTTACGCGACTGGTAGATGGAGGATGGTGGGAGGGCACACACAGCGGCAAAACAGGATGGTTCCCAAGCAACTATGTTCGAGAGATCAAGTCATCTGGTATGTTATTTGCTCTTTCTAATGTTTTAAATTAGTTATTTCACTTTTTTTATTTTTAATGAAGAAAAAATAACATTCTGAAAACCTTTTATCTGTGTAGACAGGTTTAATGTAAGGAAATACCACAGAACCAAAAGAGACTTTGGCAAAGACGTTTATAAAGTAGTCTATATGCCATGTAGGACAAAGCCTTATGTTCTATTGTCCTGGATTGTCAACAGTTTATTATTGTGCATCTACTAGGGCGCTCACAACCACCTTTCAGTGAGATATATTTCTTTGGGAATTTGTTAACGCCCCCCCTCTGACCTTTATGCCTCTAATCACTCAGACTCTAGGAGAGAATGGAAAGACTTCAATTGTGTGTCTATGGTAGTAAGACTTCAGCCTTAGTCAAGCCCGTAATATCTGGTGTTTGGCGATTTTTAGATCCGCATGTTACCATAGATCTCCAAAAGCACGAACGTGCACGGCTGATTGTTTTCTAAACTTGGTCATATACCAATTGTCACTGTACTAGTGTAATACAGGATTTAAACTTTTAAAGGCTCATGGTGTTTTTGTTTACAGTTCAGACACATTGTATGAACAAGGTTTTTATCCCTGTTCCTCCACTGTACGGGTGCACCGGTACAGACAGTGGTCAATGTAGCAGAGAATGCTGTAGTTCTCCTCTGTAAATGGCAACGTCCTGATGCACTGTCCCTCACTAGCCAGACACGTAGCAGCCATCCTATTAAAGGTTTAGAAGCTAAATGCTCCAGATAAATAGGATAATTAAACTAATACTATAATGATTGGTAAAGGATAATAATTTAAGGCCGCTTGCCATCATAATAATGTGGCAGTGTAAGCTGCTAATGTTTTTAGAAACCCTAAATTACCTTGAAATCCCGTGTGAAAAAAGCATTCCTTACATTTGCTGTCGGTTACCACGTGTTACCCTGTGCTATATAATAGTCAACCATTTACTGTAACTGAAGCTTCTGTCCCCAGCACTCAGCAGTGTCTCTAATGCATATATTAGCATTTGATCTAGTGGGTATTGACCTATTTTGCCATAACTACCGCTTCCCTCCTCCTGAACACCTATACTAAATACAATTACGAAGTTGTCTACGAAGCCCATCTGGAATTATCCTTCACTTTTAACCGGTCTGATCTTCTCCTCTTCTTCCCCTTTTTTGTCCATGCCTAATTTACTATAATATAGTATGTGTTTTTACCTTTTCTATGTCTGGATCTGTGTCTCTACTTGTATTTTACAGAGCTTTTTGTCTTAATGGTTCCTGATGATATTGTGATTGTTGCTAATGGCTCCTCTCTATTCCATAGAAAAACCTGTATCTCCCAAGTCAACCACATTGAAGAGCCCCCCAAAAGGGTTTGAAACATCTGGAATCAACAAAAGCTATTACAATGTGGTGAGTGAGGTTTTTATTTTGCTGTGACTTTAGTGACAATGTGTGGTTTTTTATGTGACTGTTATACATTTCTGCTTCAGTGCTGTAATATGAAGCAAAGCTGACAAAGTGTTGTATGTAAACTTTTGAATCACTTCTAATTGCTACTTTATATCGTTTGGTGGGTTGTTCAAACTATACCTCTTCTGTCATTGGTGTGCTACAACTCCTATGATCCTCGGCCAGTATTTGGCTGTAGATTTTGGGATTCCAGAGTTGCCAGTTTAGCTCATAATCTAGATCTGAATGCACCACATTTAAAAGTTACATCACTAGCTAATTGTTCTTTTTGTAATCCATTTATACCACTTAAAAATAGCATAGCTTCCGATTTCATGTGCGTCATTGTATCGTTTGACAAACAGGAAACGTGTTTTTCCCCCGCGTTATCCTTATGTTTGCACTTATTCTTACTATTCCTCTAATTTATACTTCTTTGCCTGATTGTTGCAATGTGTGAGAAAAGTAAAACTGGGTCGATGTCACTGCAAAAAACCTCCCAACCACCCATGCTGGTTCAAGCATTGTGCATCAATTTAATGGCCACAAAGTGACATCTCCTGTATTATGCCAATTTAAAACATGTCACTCTATTCTTCCCTTTCAGTTACGTACACTTATGGTTCAGTAACATACTGGTAGACAATGTCCGGTCTATGTATTCTTTTATAGTTCTGTCTTCGTCTACCCATCTGATTGAGCTTCCTTTGTTTCACAAACATAAGCCATGTTGTTGGCCCCACTTCACTATGAGAGACAAGATGGAGACTTGTCTTGAAATGAGACATGACGAGCGTTGCTTTATAGGTCACTGCCTGAAAGCCGCATCACTAGCTTGCCACGGAGAGTGTCTACAAGAGGGAGAAAAGCATATCAGTCGGCCTCCATCCGTTTCCTCTGTTTACAGGAAGAACCACATATCATTATTCAAGCTGCAAAAATAGGGAAAGATTATGGATTATCTCCTTAAGGATAATATTCCTGGCCACTGACCTACTACATGTTGGCTAAAGAATATTTCCAAACTGCTTATCTGTTGTCTGCTCGCTTTTGATAATCACTTTCTTTGTCTTATACGATTGATTCTTCTGTTTCTGAAAAACTGTTGAGGCCCACCCAATTTTATAAAAAAATATATATATATATATATATATATATATAACGTCAGGTGTTTAATGTGTATATGTAAACCATGTAAAGGTGAATTGAAGTGGTTTTCTTGATGGTAATATACTATTGCCTTCACACTGAATTGAATGACTTACACAATCATTCCAGCCTAGAGCACAACTTTTTTAGGAAATATTCAATTTCACCTGTTACCAAAGGCAGTAGTACTAAGGAAATCTGTATTTATTAAACGTTCCCCTTAAAAGGCCCATGTAATGGACTTACTATTTTGTGACAGCTGTGCACTTACACAATCCTGTCCTTTAATAAACCTGGTCCACCAACAGCCCAGATTGTTTTAGTTCCCCTGTTGGAATAGAATGTGGTAATAAATTAATCCTGTCCTGTTGGTGCACTTTGAGTTCTGGGTCGGGAACCTCTGTGACACTGGAATTTTTTATGGATTGATTTGCTGCTGCTTATCAGGTGGTGTCATGTAAATGCAGAAATCCCTTTGTCTTCTCCACATAGTTTATTAAGCTTTAAGTTGTTAAAATATTTGTCAAATATGTATTTGTCCAAAATATGGTGTAAATGCTGTTCAACTGTTATGCACAGTGTACTTTATGTTTTATATATGTGCCGTTACACATTTGCGGTGGAAATATAATGGATATGGGTTGGGAGGTTAGGGTGAAAATTAAAAACAAGTTGAAGAAAATAAATTCATGCAGCATTATTATTAATATTCTTTGAAGAATGGTGTAAGAAGAGTTTTGTATTGTAGGTTTCTATAATAAGAAAAATGGATATAGCGGTATTTGCCCAAGAGAATATGGAGTCTTTAGTCGAAGTAGAAACCCTAGAAAAAGATGTAAATAATCTGAGGTCTCAAAAGCTAATTTAGCTTTATATCTTCTGTTGACCCCATGTATTAGTTGTGAGGTATAACATGTTCATTGCCTGTTTACTGATTATATTGTTATGGACATTACAATTCAAGTAGGAATTTGACAAAAAAATAAATCTTGTGCGCGTGGTGATGGCACCATAGCTTTAGTGTCTAAATAGCTTTAGTGTCTTCACTGTAGTGTCATAGTGGGATTTGCCATTGGTATTCTGCCTTAAGGCATTGCTTTATACTGTTTGAAAGAAGCGAATCGCCAGCAGAGGTTGCGTTCATAGATTCTCTGGTGTGGATTGTACAGCCGGTGCTATAACAGCAGGGCTCTGTTTTGGGGCTCTGCAAATTCTTCGCCACGCTAAAGGGATGAAGACGCAAATCTTACTGGCAGAGCTATGGGGTCCTCTGGAAGCAACCAAAATAATCCAGTCAAGGGCTTGTGGATAAAGAAAGGTGGACGAGAGGTAATTTTACGTGTTTCACTTGAGATCCTCTTTACTTTAAATATCACAGAGTCCCTCTGAAATATATTCTTTGGGGCAGGTCCCCCATTTCCTTCTGTACCAACATTTCTTAATGTGTGTTAATCTTAATACGAGTTAAACACGTTTTTGTGAATGGGTTGCCACAGAGGGCTTAGTTGATAGAAGGTATTACCGGTATATGTCACTGCATTATCTGTAGAAAAAAAGTAAACATTTTTGAATAATGAAAAGATACTCGGTCGATTAAAGGCTGTAGTCATTTTAAGTTCATTTTTGGGTCAGTATCCATCAGTCCATCTACTCATACATCTGGGTATATGCACTAGGATTCTGGAATCTGATGCAACGATAACTGTTTTAGAATAGATCTGGTATTTTATAGTGTAAAACAAGTGTACTTTTTATTGGGAGATGGCATTTCCGTCCTTTTGTTAATAGAACATGCTCTCATGGAATTCTGATAATATCGTTCCAGTGGACAGAGTGTATGCTTAGCTGGAGTTTTGAATTCAAGGGCTCCATTAAAGTCACTGCTTTTTTGCTGCGTGCATCTGTAAACATAATGATTGGCACGGTTAAAGACCAGGAAGGAGAGTTCCGGCTCTGGTCGCGCCATGTTTGCACATCCTCTGTTTTTTTTTGCTGTGTTTAAGAATTCATAGTTTTCAGTGTAACTATGTGTGCCACGTTGAAGTTGTTGTACAATACTATACATCCTATGTCTCCTTAAACCTCTATAGGAGCTGTGAGGCTTTATCTTATTGGCACTGAAGGAGTTAAGACTGCATGTACCATCAATGCTCCTTGAAACGGGCTGCTATGGGATAATTCAGAATCACACAGGCATGGTAGAATTAAAGACAATTTACTGTTGAAGTCAACAATTAGGTTCCTAGCAATGAATGGACTTTCAAAAAGCAACAAAAATGCTCTTTTAGATGGAAATGAATAGGCACATTGATGGAAGATGCCAGTCCCTGGTGTACTGTAGAAAGACAGATCAATGCGTCCCTTCAGTGTCCCTGCTAAAAAAACCCATTCAAGCTGCAAAATATTCTATGAAACCATAGGAAAGAATACCTATCATCATGCAAGTTTGCCTCATGTATTACAGCACAAATAATTGCCATGATGGTAAGGATGCCAAAGCTTGGTGCTTGTTTTGTTGTTGTGCTAGGTAATCAAACATGGAGTTTTAAGGTGTAAACATGTTATTGCCCCGCCCATTATAAATCTAACCCTGGCTTTAAACAGTTGCTGATGTTACTCTGGCAAAGCTTAAGTTGCCAAACCACTGTCCTCTTGACCAAATGAAGGATGGTAGTGACTCTATCCACAAATGCCTTACATAAACTCTTCAACTTCATCCAGGAATTCTCATAGAGATTTACCTTGATACATCTCTTTCCCCTCATCTAAACATCAAACACGGTATACATGACAGAGTGGCAAGGTGGTAACTGTGGCTCATTAACAAGAACATGAATACATGTTTAGACGGTGCCAGACTATCGATGTATGAGTTCAAAGTGGAACTTTTATGGACCTGGCTATATTTTAATGGGCTCTGTTATTGTCTGGCCAAAAATACGTAATGCGTTCCAGATATATATATGTGTGTGTGTGTGTGTATATATGTATATATATATATAACAAATGTGTGTGTGTGTGTATACACAGAAAACTCATGCATCAAACTGAAACTTGCCTTCATTCTCTACCACAGACCTGGGCAAAGCACGGCCCGCGGGCCACATCCGGCCCGCGGGCCACATCCGGCCCGCGGGCCACATCCGGCCCGCTGAATAGCTCGGACCGGCCCGCAAAGAGTGTCCTGGTGACTCACCAATGAGTCCGGTGTCCCCCCCCGCCCCGGTCACTTACCTTAAACTCCTGTGTTGGAAGCGTTTGTCTCGGGTGCCGGCGCTTTACGCTGGGCGCCGGCATATGACGTCAGACGCCGGCGATCAGCAGTGAAGCGCCGGCACCCGAGACAAACGCCTCACGCTTCCAACACAGGAGTTTAAGGTAAGTGACCGGGGCGGGGGGGGGAGATCCTGAGAAGGGGGGGTTAGGGAGTTAGAGGGGAGATACTGAGAAGGGGGGGTTAGGGAGTTAGAGGGGAGATACTGAGAAGGGGGGTTAGGGAGGGAGGTCTTACTGTGTGTGTGTGTCTTACTGTGTTTGTGTGTGTGTGTCTTACTGTGTGTGTGTGTATCTTACTGTGTCTGTGTGTGTCTCACTGTGTCTGTGTGTGTCTTACTGTGTCTGTGTGTGTCTTACTGTGTCTGTGTGTGTCTTACTGTGTCTGTGTGTGTCTCACTGTGTCTGTGTGTGTCTTACTGTGTCTGTGTGTGTCTTACTGTGTCTGTGTGTGTCTCACTGTGTCTGTGTGTGTCTTACTGTGTCTGTGTGTGTCTTACTGTGTCTGTGTGTATCTTACTGTGTCTGTGTGTGTCTCACTGTGTCTGTGTGTGTCTTACTGTGTCTGTGTGTGTCTTACTGTGTCTGTGTGTGTCTTACTGTGTCTGTGTGTGTCTCACTGTGTCTGTGTGTGTCTTACTGTGTCTGTGTGTGTCTCACTGTGTCTGTGTGTGTCTTACTGTGTCTGTGTGTGTCTCACTGTGTCTGTGTGTGTCTCACTGTGTCTCACTGTGTCTTACTGTGTCTGTGTGTGTCTTACTGTGTCTGTGTGTGTCTCACTGTGTCTGTGTGTATCTTACTGTGTCTGTGTGTGTCTCACTGTGTCTGTGTGTGTCTTACTGTGTCTGTGTGTGTCTCACTGTGTCTGTGTGTGTCTTACTGTGTCTGTGTGTGTCTTACTGTGTCTGTGTGTGTCTCACTGTGTCTGTGTGTATCTTACTGTGTCTGTGTGTGTCTTACTGTGTTTGTGTGTGTCTTACTGTGTCTGTGTGTGTCTTACTGTGTCTGTGTGTGTCTTACTGTGTCTGTGTGTGTCTTACTGTGTCTGTGTGTGTCTCACTGTGTCTGTGTGTGTCTTACTGTGTCTGTGTGTGTCTTACTGTGTCTGTGTGTGTCTTACTGCGTGTGTCTTACTGTGTTCATAGCTTATTCAGTTATTGTAATAAATATTTTAGCCCATTTTTTAGCTCAAAATATTTTTTCCTTTTTTTTCTCCTCTAAAATCTAGGTGCGTCTTATCAGCAGGTGCGTCTTATAGAGCGAAAAATACGGTATGCACTCCGAAGCCTTGTTCATTTTGTTCACTTCTGTGCTGTGCTAATAGTTATTCAGGCCTTACTTATTCAAGCACCTCTACCAATGACGTAGGCTTGAATAACTTTATTAAACAGCACATAAGTTAACAAAATGGACAAGGCTTCGGAGTTTGTAGTTTGTAGAGGTCTGGCCCTCTAAAACCATTCCAATTTCTCATGTGGCCCCATGGGAAAATTAATTGCCCACCCCTGCTCTACCACATAGTTAATCTATCTTTAGAGGCATTTTCCTGGTAATAGGAAAGTTGTATTATAATTTACTGCTTGGAAAAGTATATACAAACACCCTGCAACCTTTGATGCCTGGAACTGGTGCAGCTTTGGCCTAAAACACAATATTGGTACCAGTGTATTTTGAGCCGTTTTCAGAATTAACGACATTGAGGGTCCAGACTGTCTTTAGACAGATTGATGTCCTATGCAGCGGCAAGAAGAACTCCCTGTCACTGCAAAAAAAAAAAAAAAAAAAAAGGCTGGACTGTGACATCCTAAGAGCCATCTTGTCCATCATTTCACGGACGTAAGTCTATAAGCTACCACCCAATTGAAAAGCTGTGCATAAACAAATGCCTGCAAATCTCAATGAACTGAAGCAGCGTTGTAGAGGAATTTTGTTCCACTCTTCTTTAAACCATGTGAGAGATTGATAGTCCTTCAGAAAATGATTACTTGAAGTTGTGTCTGGTAATGGTGGTTCTACAAGCTATTGAATCATAAGGAATACTTAGTTTTTTGCACATGGCTTCTCCATTTTGGCTTTATTTTTGTTGAATAAATCATGACACTTTTTGTAATCTGAGTAAGATAAGTATACTTATCTTGACAGAAACAATAAACATTCACTTATACACCCAAGTGATTTGTTTTATATTGGTGTAGCACCTTACCCTTTTCCTTACAAAACCTTTTTTTTTTTAGTGCAGAGTATGGAAGTACCCACAGTCAGTACACACAAAGCACTGAACGCTGGCAACTTATCAAGTGTGAAATCGTTTGTATCTTGGTCGACCTTCAGCATTTAAATAGAAACTAACTAATATGTGCTTGGGGGCTTAATCCTCTTCCTGTGTACATATTTTCTTTGATGTTAACTAATTTTGTTATATTACTGAATAAAATAACCTAGTTCACAGCATCCACATCTAAATTCTTGTGTAATGTGACGTAGGTTATGAATATATTGCATTTTGCCACATATCATGGGGAAACGGCACTTATGTGCACCTACGTTTATTTCTAACAAGTCTTTGTTTTGATATTTCAGGTGCTGCAGAATATTTTGGAAACAGAAAATGAATATGCCAAGGAAATCCAGAACATGCTATCCAATTACCTTCGGCATTTGCAAACCAGTGAAAAGTAAGAGAAGCTACATTCTGTTTTCTATTTGTGATCTATTAATCACACTTAATAATTAACCTATAGCTGTTTGATTAGACAATTCCATTAGTGGCATGCTAATTCTCCAACTTTAAAGAAGAATCCCTTTGTATAGATAACACCGTATGGACCATAGTTTCAGGAAATCTTACCTCACTGAGAGGGTGGTAGATAAATGAAACAGTCTCCCAACAGAGGTTGTAGAGGCTAATACAGAGTCAGAATTTAAACTTGTATGCTATAGGCATTAAGGTATCGAAGACAGGACCAAGGATTTATTTAGGTCAGAGTCTCTACATTAGGAAAAATGGGCAGACTAGATGGGCCAAATGATTCTTACTTACCGTATTTGCTCGATTATAAGACAAGGTTTTTTCCGAGCAAATGCTCTGAAAAATACCCCTCGTCTTCTAATCAGGGTCGTCTTCTAATCAGACCTCAAATAGAGGTCTGATTATGAGACTAAGATCCAGATCCCCCGCACCGCTGCAGGGGACCTGGATCCTCCTGTCTCCCCCCCACATTTAACACTCCCCCACACACACACTTACCGAGGCAGCGGGTTGACGTCTACGCGATCCGCGTAGACAACGTCCGCTGCAGCCGGAAGGAGGTGTGGCTAGCAGCGGGGGTTGTCTGCGTCCGTCTCGCATACCTTCCCCGGCTGTCAGAGATCAGAGTTCCCCGCACCGGTGCCGCACCAGAGTGGCATATAGGGGTATAAGGCATTTCTGGAGGCAGAGTGCTCTATACAATGCCTTTTAACTCCCTTAATGCCACTCTGCCTCCTGGAATGCCTTATACCTCCCTATATGCCACTCTGCCCCATAGTATGCATTTTAACCCCCTAAATGCCAGAATGGGATATAGGGGTAAAAGGCATTTCTGGAGGCAGAGTGGCACATAGGGGGTCAAAAGGCATACCATGGGGCACAGTGGCATATAGAGGGTTAAAAGGCATATCATGGGCCACAGTGCCATATTGGTGTGGCAAGCCTGGGGGCAGGTGTGCGTAACTGGGGGACAGGTTGGAAAATACAAGGAAATAAAAACAAAAAAAATTTTTTCTCAATCATAGCTTTTATTAAAAAAATAGTTTACATGAATTAACATTTACTGGTAAAACTTTTTTCCTTTAGGGTCGTCTTATATTCAGGCTTTTTCTTTTTTTCCTAAGTTAATATTCAGATTTGGGGGGGTCATCTTATAATCAGGGTCGTCTTATAATCGAGCAAATACGGTACTTTTTATATTCTATGTTTTAATCGTGTAGATGCTTTACATATTCCATGTTTTATGCTAGCTGTACACACATCATTGATTGAGTTTTGTTTTCTGTTTAGACTCAGCCCCACAAGTATTTCCTATTTAATGGGAAACCTTGAAGAGATCTGCTCTTTCCAGCAGGTGTTGGTGCAGTCGCTAGAAGAATGCGCAAAGTAAGTCTTCCACAAAGTGTAGGTCTGCACCCTTCATTTTAAGTGTAATACTTGCTTCCTCCTCACCCTGTAATATATTAGAAACATGAATTACCATATTTTCCTGATTTTGGTTTGCACCCAGTTATAAGCTGCACCCTCATAGTTTGGTGCCATTTTAAACAAAATAACCAGTTTAAGGGAAAAAATACACATTAGTAGAAGTGTAAAACGGTAATTTCTCACTCTCTCTTACTCTCTCGCACTCTCAGTTTCTCATTACCTTCTCCACCGACCCCTTGCATGTCCCACTTCTTCTCTCACCTTGTCGTGTTCTTCTGTTTTCTTTATACATCTGCTTCTCCTCGGTATCAGCCCTGTTAACCAGACAGATTCACAGAGAGAAAGAGGCGCAGAAACACTTCCCTTTCAATCCTGCTGAAGTATTCCGGCCTTTTGGAGTACTTCCACAAATCCACAGAGCCGTGGCACGCACCACGGGGACAGGCTGTGTCGCCCTTTGCTCCAATCCGGAGAGACGGATTGGATGGACAAAATGTGTTCCTCACAAGAACACAAAGTTCTAATGAACTTACCAAAAGCTTTTCTCCATCAGTCTGATGTATGGTGAAAACATGCAGACTCGGTGGCTTGTGATTGTGTTATGTGCTTGAGCTGCACAGTTTAGAATTGATTTCATTTGCTCAGTCAGAAACCCATAAGTGAATTTATGGGTTTTCAGGAACTGTTTATGTTAAGTATTTTAGTTGGGTTTATGAGAGCAAGCTAGTTCGTAAACTGTAAGCGATGTACATGTTTTGCACAATCTGGCTACCATTAAGAAAAACAAAACACTCAGGATCTTTCTGCTGACCAGCCCAGATTTAGCCCTCTTCGCCATTTATACCGTCTTGTCTCAAAAGATGCGGAAGCTGACACGGTAGAAAATAGTTTCTGCTACGTTCATTGAATCCTCACAAAATAAACCTGATTTTCTAGAACACATTAAATATATGTTTAAATAGGTGTAGTATTTGAAATGCGCGCCAGTTTTTTTTTTTTTTTTTTTTTAGACATTGCGTTTTGACCGTGAACAGGAAAATAATGAAACTAAATAGCGCCATCTGGTGGTTGGTAATGGACCACACGTAAAAGAGTCTTCATAAGTTAAAGGGTCTATTATGCTTTTGTTTTGATTTCAGGAATTTCCCTCACTGATCACTGTTTTTCAAGGAAATCTGGCCAGTCTTTTACTCGGAAATGCTGTCCGTTCTTCTCATTAGTCACTCAGCAATGTTGCGTATCTGCAATGCATGCATCCACAGGGGCAGCCATTGTGGGCTTACAAACTACCAATACATTCTTCTGTAGACAGTTTGAGGTTTGATGTGAGACGAGAAAAGAATAAATAACACTGCAAACGTGGATGCTTTCGGCAGAACATATCTCTTGCACGGTGGTTCGGTGCTGACTTCAGCTCCAAGGGGTCTAGTGAGACCCCTCTATGTGCATGTATTGAAAATACATGATGATTTCCACGGGACTGCTTTCCTGACAGTGATTGGCTACTTGAAGGAGCCAAAACTGGTACAAAATGTGAGGATTTTCACTGGGTTGTAGTGTCTATTCTACAAAGTATTTTCATACACGGTATACGTTGGTCTAATAAAAAAAAATCATTCGCGATTTAAAGAGAATAATTAATTATGAAAAGTCTGACCCCCTTCACACCAAAAAAAGTCAGAGATGAGTAAATAATATAATGGGCCAAGTTTACAACATATTTTATCTTATTAACCGCTTTCTGATTAGCTGAAGGGTTACAGCTTTCAATAATAGTATGAAAGCTATTTTATGTAATCTGAGCTTATTGTGGCGGTTTTGGCCGCTATGCAATATCTTAATCACTATTTAATACCATTGTTATTGTGTTAACGGCTCTGTAGCACAGGTTAGCGTGTGAGCTGCAGCAAACTTGTGATGAACCACTAGAGGTCAGTAGAGAAAGTGTGAAGAAAGTGCTGATGGGTCAGCTAAGGTTAGAGCTGGTTTGGGTTCTGGATTACGGTATATACCTCTTAGCTGTGGCATATTGTGCTCTCTATAAGGGAAGGAGAGGAGGTTAAAGCTTTGCACACCTAAAGGGGCAGAAAACATATTATAAACAGCCATATGGAACAGGCATATGTAAGTTTTTGTATGCCAGAAGCTGTAGAAAATGTAAGGCTTTGACCTTGCAGGATAGTGTATATTTTTATGGAGGTTAGGAAACACACTTGCACTTTGTCTGTATCCTTGATGTCATAGATATGATGCCGTGGTTAACCTGAATCTGGTTTTAGTTATTTATGTATACTGTGCAAAGGTTAAACTACCTGGGTCTGTGAAATTGTGAATGTAGAATTTTATTGTATTTTAATTAATCTGTTTCTTTTAGGTTACCCGAAGGTCAGCAAAGGGTTGGAGGTTGTTTTATGAGTTTAATGCCACAGATGAAGAGTTTGTATCTTGCATATTGTGCCAACCACCCTTCGGCAGTCAATGTCCTCACACACCACAGGTCAGTTTGTTCATTAGTACACTTTTATTTTCATTTTAACAATGTAATTTACACCTGGTAGGTTTATTTCAATCATGTTTTATTTTACTAATTATTGTGTTCAAAATATGAAACTCCACACACAGCTCTAACTGCATCGGGGTATATTTTAGTTATATATAAATTAAAGTAGTAACGTTTACAGAATTTGTTTTTTGTGACCATCACACGTAGGGCAGACCCCATCTTGGTTGGCAATTAGAATGTATCATGCAAGTTAGTAACAAGTATACTGCCTTCTCTCATCTGCATTTGAACCTACAAAGCAGACCGTTTCCTTTGTTCCTCTGAGACACCGTGTTACGGGAAGCAGAAGTACTAATGGAACAAACTACCTGAGGAGATGGAATCTATTCTTGTTGCTCTTGCCTCATTTTCCCAGAAATTTCTCTGTTTCTAATATCGTGGCACACAATGCTCTCCCTAGTCACTGAAAGATTATCAGCATGCCGTTTTACAAAAAGTGGAATGGCTCAGAAAAATGTGACCACTTTGGTCTTTTCTTCCTCGTTTTTGGTATATGCGCAGAAAGTGTGCACTTGATGCTTGTTTAGGCCGCACTAAGTGCTTAGTTATGTGTTCACATCGCGATTGACTTCTGATAGGGACCTGAACTATTGTTCCTTGATTTTCTGCGATTCATTGACCTTCTGGATATTGTTACAATTGAACTACTCAAGTATTTTGTCTGTTGACTTGCCTTGGATGCTCTACGGGTTCTGTATCATTGCCAAAAGTGTATGTGATTTTTTTTTTTTTTTTTTATTTAATATCCACTTTATTACCACTCAATATTTTCCTAAGATGTTGACTATTGATGTATGCTAAAATAAGCTTTGTAAATTTGGGTCACATTGTGTTGGTGAGGAACGTAGAATGGCTTATTTGTTTTGAGTAGTAAGTAAATATGACAGTCAGGTGTCAATAGATTATTATAGATTATTATAACATTAGTTGTATTTGGATATTGACACATACTTATAGTCTGTATCAAAATTCCATGAATGTGGATGTCTGTAAGATCATGTCACTGTACTTATTGATGTAATTAGAAACTCACTAAAATAAAAAAAAATAAAAAAAAAAAAATAAATAAATAAAAAAAAAAAATATATATATATATATATATAAGCTTTGGAAAGAAACAAAAATTCCACATGCTTTAGTTTTTGGCAGTGTCGGTTAGGGCATTTTATTGATCCTTTTGTGACTGATTCTCATACAGAGGAGCCCTCAGGGTTTGACCTAATCTCAAAATGAATTGACAGACTGTCGATAATATGCAAATATATCACATTTGGTGCTTTACTCACTAGAATTTTAAGATTGCGAGCCACCTAATGTGTCGGTTTGTCTTTGTCATACCCCCTTGAATATATGTATTATATATCATATGTTATATATGTTTGTGTGCTTAATACATATATTCATTATATATATATATATATATATAATGAATATATGTATTAAGCACTGCGTAAATTCTTGGCGCTATATAAATAAAAGATAATAATAATAATATAATTTGTTTGCAAACAGGTGATTTGATTCAGAATATCGTTATGCCTTAATTATTGCTAGAACCATTTTGGTGCCACTGTTGGCAAGTCAGTAGAATTGGATACTGGCAATGGATTTTTAAGCATCATGGTCATTTTATTTGGAAAGTCTCTCAGGTATGGATGTGGGTACCCGCAGATAGCAGTTCACACCAAGTTTGTGTGTGTTTTTTTTTTTTTTTATGAAAGATGTCACTGTGCCCTCTTGGTTAAAATGTGCATCATCGTGAACCAACACGTGCAAAGAATTGATTCTGTTAACCGTTCGTGACCCCAGCATCCAATGAATTAGTATGTAAAAAAAGAATTTTACCCCTTCCACTTACACGATATTCCATTTATGATAAACATCTGTTACTTGAGCACAAACATTTTGTATCTAGTGTAAGTGGTTTGTAGGGAAAAGCTTAAAATAGTTTCTGTCCCGCTGCTCAACCTGATAACTGAATTATCTTTGTAGTGATTGCGGTCGAGTGTATGTTATTGTAAGGTAAGCATGCCTTGCTGCAGGGTAGGTCTTGCTGAGAATAACTGGAGCATGGATAACAGTGGTGGAGTTCTTTGTGCCTCCTGCACACTGCCTCCCATGAGCTTCAGACAGTAGGAATGATGTCATACCCCATCAGCCGCACTCGAGAGAGAATCATCCCTCCAGCTCCCGGGAACAAACTGCTCAAAGTCTCTAGCACCGCCGTACAATGCGCTGCCTGTGTGCCGTCCTGAGGCCTGCCAGCACTGAAAGCTCCTGCTCCATTTCTTACAAGCAGAAATCGGCTCCAGAAGTGTGAGTCCTACCTGTGTGTTCTGCGGGCTCCATCGTACAGGCGTATTCTGCATTCTGTAATGAGATATTCCTTTGCTGTAGATCTGCACTCCGGTAAAGAGTGCGGCAAACAAAACACAGATTGCTTGTTTGCTTTATGGTTATCTGTAGTCCTAGGAAAATGCTATGTAAGTTCAATGCGTTATGTTGACGAGTAACTTAACTCAATGCTAGCATGGGAAGGAAGGAACGTATGTCACCGTCGCCGTCGCCATTGAAATGGTTAATTGTGGCTGACTTCCAAGCTGTGATCACTCTTTTGTGTTAGGGTTTCTTTTGTGTGTGTCTGCACCTTACAATGCCTCTTAGCCGAGTGCCGAGGAGATTTAATGTGCAGCACTTACGACAATTACAACTGTCTGCATAATGGGACTTTTGTCTCTTGCAACGCAGCTGGCATCGCAGAACTATTATAAATAACAGGGTCGCCGTGAGAAATGCGCAGAGCTAAACGTTGGGGAATATCGAAAGTCTCCTCTTTCTCTTCAGCCGATATCCAGTTTCGGTTTAAAACCTGTTTATATATTGTATTCAATGCCTAGCAGACTAAAAGGCATTTAGTTGGACTTGGAACTGGTTCACCTGTTTTAAAACAGGTCCCACCACCGAAGCATTTTGGGATCATATAAAAAAAACCTGCGTTCTTTTACTCCCTTTCAGTGCCCTACTAGTGTGTGGCCTTCTGTCTGTCATAGTTATGTCTGTGTTCTGTTCAATATGTTTTAAAATGTTCTTTAGGCTTATGTTGGTTATAACTTTCGCGTTACTGGGGGACTAACAAACAGGTGGTACTGTATTCTAAATCTCATTGTGGAAATGTTATGGAAATTAAGACAATGTCATTCCATCTCTCACAACAGGAACTAGAACGGTCAAGAACTTCTTTTAGAATTATTATACAATAGTGTGTGTGTGTGTATGTGTGTATGTGTGTGTATATATATATATATATATATATATATATATATATATATATATATATATATATATATATAATGTGGTTGGATTGGCACAACTTTTATTCCTGCGGCTTGTACGAGATAAACCTATGTTCCTGTTTTAAGAGTTCATTATTTATTCAGAAACAAGTAATTTCTTGTAGGTTAAATTTTTGTAGCTTAACTGAGCCGTCGTATTTAACATTAACAATATGAACATTCTATTGCCTCCCACTTTTGGTGATGTTGGCAGCTCAGTCTACGTAATTGTTTAATACTGTTACCAAGGTACAGTAACATGATTTTATATATTTGGGGTTTTTTATGCTCACATGCTTTGTCTCTGTTTCTTTTGACTTATTAGCAGAAGTTTCCCTCTGTTAGAATATTTTACAAGCTGTTACGGCAATATTTCTGTAATAATTACAGTGAGGAACTCGGAGAGTTCATGGAGATGAAAGGTGCCAACAGTCCTGGAATTCTTGTGTTGACAACAGGCTTGAGTAAGCCTTTTATGCGCCTAGACAAATACCCAACGCTGCTTAAAGAACTAGAGAGACACATGGAGGTATTTAACAAAAAAAATCCTATATATATATGTGCCTGGGTGACTTGTTCATGCCCAAGCCTGCTATGCCAGGTGTTAGAAATGTTACGGGTTTACAAATGGCAAAACGAGACAACCTCAAATTTGTAAAATGAAACACATTTTCAATTACAATCTGGCATTAATTAACTCATGCTTTATTTTTTGTTATTGGATCTAATTTGTTTAGAGCATGCTTGTTATATCACCGTTTTATTCTTAAAATACCCATTCCAATATATATAAGTGAAAAAAATGTTTGCTTCTAAAGACTTCATATTTTAAACAATGATTAACAATTTGCCAAGATATTTAGCGGTCTCATTATTCCGTTGGCATACATGAACATAGTAGAAATTCCCACTGTTGGTTCCAAATAGAACTAATACATATAAAGTGTTTGTGAAGTTTTATCAGCCTAGTAGTTTTTTCCCTCATAAATGTATAATCTGTTGACTATATAGTAATTTTGAAAACTGTAAAAACCTTCTTTTTGTCTCAGGATTATCACCCAGATAGGCCAGATATCCAGAAGTCCATGACTGCGTTCAAGAATCTTTCGGTAAGTATAATAGAAAAGTTGGAAAAAGCTTCGTTTAAAGTTTGCTGCTTGCTGTCAGGTTTCTTGTGCATCTGTACATAAATACAGCAGAATAATGTTTGGGATGGATTTTTGAACCGCTAACCCATGAATAACTGTTTAGTGCATACCTTGTAATCTTACAATTGCTTCCCTCCAGCATTACCAGCTAATTTAATTGTTTTCCAAGGTGTCACTGCAATGAATAACATAAAACATGTTGCATTTAGGGATTTAAAAAAAGTTTGTTAGAGTAGTGCTGCTTATTTCATCCATCTCTGTGTTGCTTCAGGGGTTTACACTAACGAGTCACGTATCTCTCTGATTATAGGTACAATGTCAAGATGTGAGAAAAAGAAAGGAGCTGGAACTGCAAATTCTGAATGAAGCCATTCGCGGGTGGGAAGGGGAAGACATCAAGGCTCTGGGCACAGTGTTATACATGTCCCAAGTTATGATACAGAATTCTGGGAGTGAGGTAATAATACACGTTAAGTACATTTGTGTGTCGTAAAATATAGTCACACCCTGTAATCTGAGCAGTGCAGTGTTTATTTGTAACCCATTGGTGCCCCATTGGGCCCATTCAAGTAATGCATGAGTAGTTATGTATTAAAGTGTGCAGTCGATCAGTATTTGAATACCTATGTGCTTACACTTCCATGACAGCAATGTTTTACTTTTATAAGTGCACGGTCACATCCCGTAATTCAGAGACTTGCACACTTGTGTCCATTGTTTTTTAAGGTGTTAACAGGAATCTGCATGTGATGTGGGTGCAATGTCTGCATGACAGCATGTTAATGATCTTAGCTTGTGAGTCTGGGCAGAAATTTTGCGATATGAAAATAACTGATGTATGGAGCCCGTTCACTGGGCTCCAAAAGAAGCTATGTAGAATGGTCATTGAATTGACATCTTAGTAAATCATAGATGTAAGTCACTAGCAGCCAGACAAAAGTGCATGAGAATTGGGTTTTGTGTTTGCTTCTTTTGTTTTTCTTTAAACTACTTTAATGTCTTCAAATTATAGAGTAATTGCCCATATTTATGGAGGTTTGTTCACTAAACTGTCATTTTTTGTAGGTATGTAGAAACCTTTCTTCTCTACAGCTTTATTATTAATTTACAAAGGGCCAGACCCAATTAGTTTATTCCGTTTTGATGGGCCAATGTAGTACTATGCAGTACGTTAAATATAAGAGTTTTACTGAAGGTGCATTGTGCACGACCAACTCAGCAATAATTCATATAAAAACATGCTTAATAAAGTTGAAGAGTGGAAATGTTGCAACACACCTACTAACTCATGGTATGGTTCAAAACCATTCTATGAGCATACTCGCATACAGGCTTCTCAATCAGTGGAGAGATTGAGCGACTAACATTGAGGGTTTGGTGTCAACATCTTTTTAAAGAGGTGTTTAGTTACCATTGTGCTGTAAGAAACAATACAATGGAATACCGGACCCCTGATATCCCAAAGACGACTTGGTTTTACGTCACAGAGGAAGTGATTATTTTTAGGTAGCGGTTGCAGTCATGCACGGTGCAAAGTATCAGCTGAAGACAGTTATGGATTTTCTCATAGACCATACTTGTCAAGATCACTTTAAGTGATGTAGAGCAGAGTCAGTCTTATCTCCAGCAGCTTTACGGTCTATTATACGTAAGACTATATGGAAAGTAAAAACTGTGGAAATTTGGGGTTTATTCGCTAAATGGAAAGTGGCAGGTGAGTTTTCAGGACAGTTATTTTTTCACAGATACATAGAATTTTGGCAGCAGATAAGAACCATTCGGCTCACCCAATCTGCCCATTTCTAGTATGCTCCTTAATGTTGCTTTACGTTATGAAGAGCCGTACCCAATTTGCTTCTTCTGCAGGAAAGGCTATGCTGGCCCTGTATAACATGTAGTTAAAAGAGCAAGTCTCTTTACGCATTGAATTATACAGGGCCTGCTCATACTGGAGAAACTGGCCTATTTTAGCCTTGCATAATGAATAGTGAAAAGAGAGAGAGTTAAAATGCCAACTCTCCCTTTAGAATAAATCCCAGCATCTTTAAAAGTTTCAGAGGTGCTTAAACATATCTTCTAGAAATAAAGAAAATGTTCTATTCATCATGCAGAAGATCAATCTTAATGTTCACTTATTGTTGAGCAGATAAGTCAGTATTTATACCTGATATTTTGTCGGCGTACATGAACTGTGTGTAAATACAGGTCTTTGCAATGAAACTGAATTGGCTGAGATGGAAAGCTAATGTGAATTATTATTTTCCCCCGAAGGAGAAGAATGAAAGGTATCTTCTGCTGTTTCCTAATGTGTTGCTAATGCTCTCAGCCAGTCCAAGAATGAGTGGTTTTATTTATCAGGTAAGCAGAGTAACAATTAATAAACCTGTTTTCTTGTGTGGTTAAATGTACACAGAAGAGACTGTATACGTAGGCGTTATGTGAAGCAATGTCAAATGCTATTGGAATTGGGGCATGTTGAAAATCTATTATTCTTTTCATTTTTTTGCATAAGCATTCCCTTAAATTATTATTTCATTTGTTTTGTGATTGTTTCGCATGTTTTGTTCGGCTTGTCTTTAAAGACATTTTGCAAACATGGTTAATGCGTTTATTGCATTGTGCAGTGAGAATGTGAAACATAAGGCTTTTATCAAAATTTACGGTAAAACATAATTAACCCACAAACTTTGTCAACAATCCAAAGACCTTTTTTTGTGTTGGCTAAATGCTAAATGCTAATGTTCTTTGATTTTTTTTCTCAGGGAAAAATTCCACTAACAGGAATGTGTGTCACTAAACTAGAAGACAATGAAAACCATAAAAATGCATATGAAATAACTGGTAATGTTTTCCTTCTTGATCTTAGATGGGCTTTTGTAAAGAAAAAATGCAATGAAAATTACAACCAAACTGTATTGTTTTTTTTTAATCATAAAATATATTATACATATGATAGGTGTACTTTTAAGACCAACTTGTGGTTTTTATTTAACAAATGTTGTGTTCAGTAATACATTTCAACTTCAGACATAACAATGATTGGGCAAGATCTGTATGATAAAGCATAGCAAGAAAAACTGGTATATAGTTCACACGCAGCTGAGTTTAGCTACAAGAATTCTGTGTACATGTAGAATGGCTGGGACTGTGACTATATTTATTTATAGATCACAACAAGCACTATTAGAATAGGATTGAGTGAAAATTTAAAACATTAAAACTGAAAATAAACAGTTTGACAATAACATCAACACATTTTAAGGTATACTGGTACATAAGGATGAAAAAAAAATGCCCTTCTTACTATCTCAAAACCTATATATGCTTAGAATCTGCTAATGCTCAGGCAACACTTGCAAAGATTGTAGGGGGATTACACAGAAGTGACTTGGGGAATTAGAAGCTGTGTCTTTGAGATCTAACTGCCTGGTTAAATAAGATAATTGGCTCTCTTTTTGTTGAATTATGTTTCCTGCACTTGAAGCTGTCCACAAATTCAGGACATACTGTTAAATCCCATTCCCGCCTCCCTGGGCCGGTCCAAAATTTTTCGTAAAGAGCTGGTCTGGCCGTGTATGTGTGTGAATGAAGGTTTAAGCGTTTGTGTGCTAGCATGGATGTTTTTGCTTAAATCGTGTGAGAGGGAGTGTGTGTTAGTGAGTTTGCATACGTTAGTGTAAGTATATGTAAGCATGTATATGTGTGTGAGAGTGTGTGCATATTTTGGGGGTGGGGGTCAAAGGGCAGATGAAGCCACTTTGTTTTACTTGCCCCCTGTACCCCTCCCCCCAAACAAATCTGCCCAAAAACAGAAAATGTAAGGGGTCGCTTTCTCCCTACATAACCTAAAACTGTGCATGTAGGATATTGCTGTACTTGGGGGATGTTAACATAAATTAGGGATCTTTTAGCAGCTTTTTTTTAAAGGTTTTCCTAGGTAAAGTGTAAGCTATGACATTTGACCTGGCCAAAAAAGTGTCCTGACACCCTCCACTCAAGGATAAATAGTAAGACAGGGGAGCTTTTGTATACTACTATAAAAATACACAGGCTTCCGTAGGTATAGTATAAGTGGTTTATAATATTGTTGCCTGTATATATCTGTATGGGAAAATTGTGGCCTCACAGGGAGAAAATATGTCCAGGCCCCCGAATACTAAAATGGTTAAGTGGACTTGTAAATACATTTACTCAAGCAACAGTAATTAAGTAGGAATGTGCTAATTTTTCCCCTTGCTGTCATACTTTTATACAGGTAATATGATTGAGAGGATAATAGTTTCCTGCAATAACCAGCAAGATCTTCAGGAATGGGTGGATCATCTCCATAAGCAAACCAAGTTCACATCGCTGACAAACCCTCCAGTGAAGCCTCACTCTGTGCCCTGCCATACGGTAAGTGTCTGAAAGAGGCTGTACTCATTCCTACAGACTGTTTCTGATTGTGTGAATGATACTTAAGGTAAACCATCTCCCATTACTGAAGAAAAGAAAATAGCCTTTCAAGAATATATGATGTCGTAGTGGTTTTGAGTTTCTCATTTATTCCTGATTTTATTTCTTTTTCATTTCAGCTTCCTTCTCATCCAGTCACCCCGTCAAGCAAGCACCCAGACTGTAAGCCTGCGCCTCTTACACCTGCCTATCATACTCTGCCACATCTGTCACATCATGGAACTCCGCACAGCACTATCAGTTGGAGCCCACTGGAGCCACCCAAAACCTCAAAGCCTTGGAGCTTGAGCTGCTTACGGCCTGCCCCGCCACTTCGACCGTCTGCCGCGTTATGTTACAAGGAGGTATGGGGATCCAAATATTCTATACTAATTGCAATATTTTATTTTAATCAACATATTTGCTTTCGGGACAGTTCCTTTGAAAAGTTTCTTTTTGGCTGATTATCCAACAGAGAATCAGTATTTTTACTAGTAGTGAAATTAATTGTGTCTGCATGCGTGAACTTGGGACACTTATTCGTTATAATGAATACACATGACACAGGAAGTCAGTTGTCTTAATTGTAGTTCATTAATTGTAACAATAATAATCTGCATAATAATGGCCACTAGCTGAATATATAGTACTCATTATAGTACACAGCTGTTGAAGTAAAAAAACATAATACATAAAAACTATGACCCGTTTAGTATTTACTTAAACTGGTCTTTTGTATGCTCATTTAATGTGTTTTTGCTTTCTTGTTCAACACTTTATTAGAGGATGTCTTGTATTCTTAAGGTAAGGGATAGACAACTGTATGTTCCCTTGGAATAGCATGTCATAGAACAGATCCAATGTTCACTGTGCTTCTTCACCTGTGCTAGAGAACTCCTACGTCTAAAAAAAAAAAAAAAAAAAAAAAAAAAAAAGACAGCTTGTTTCCAATTTATGGTAAACAAAATGTGTCAAATATCCCCCTTTTGAGATCCTCACTCTGCGTTTCTCCTGCCCTGGTTCCACAGTAGTTCTACCGAGGGGGACTTTCCCTCTTTACCCACATGCCCTTCACCAGTTCCCCCTATAATAGCATGGGCCAGCTTTGGTGTAACGTGATGAACACATTCACAGCAGGGTTTATTAGTGTAAATGAGAATTTGCAGGAGGATTTTCCCTTTTAACTAACAGACAATACTACACATCATCAGGGACCTGCCTAGTTGAACGTCTGAAAGAAGAGCTTGGTTGATCCTGCATCATGTATTGTTAAATCAATAAGAGTCTTTGAAATATAACTTGCTTATTGAGCTACGCATGGCCACAGCAGCCATCCTTGCTGGAAAAACTAGCCAGGGGTGTCCCTTCATAATGGATAGTAAAGTCTGTGAGTTAAAATCACTACTTATCTGTTTAAATACTTCTTTAGTGAATAAATAGCAATGTTTAATAACTGATGCACGGAAAGCCAACGTGAAATAATGATTTAGCAAATCTCCCAATTGTGTATGATTATCCACATTAGTTTCATCATAATCTTTCATGTGAGTAGAATTACTCAATAAAGCAAGCATATTTGATCCCTCTTTTGCAGTTTGCGGATTTGTAAGGTCAAACAGTGAAAACAGAACCTGTATCCTAGTTCTTTATGGATAAACCACATGCATTGACTGCTACCTTTTTTCCCCATCAGGATCTTAGCAAAAGCCCCAAAACCATGAAAAAATTACTTCCCAAGCGCAAACCAGAAAGAAAACCTTCAGATGAGGAGTTTGCGCTGAGGAAAAGTAAGTTACAAAGGAAACATTTTTGAAGGAAGAGAAAAAGCAGTGGGCAAATCTATGAACTAACAAGAGGTTTAAGCTTCCAGTGTTCTAGCGTATAATACACAGCTTGCAAATGAATTTGGACCCTTAGGGTTGTTTGTCACAAGAATTTACTGTGAAAAAATCATTTTCAGGGATCAGATCTCATTCTTCTTCTTTTTTTTAAATACACACATGCCATGTATGAGTACATGTATGTTTTTCTTTCATTTTAATTTGCTATTTTGGCCCATCAGAGCAGTGGACTTTGCTGACCCTTTCAACATTGTTGGGGGCAAGAAATTTGCTCAAAGTAATGGAGTTAACCCCTTACGCTTCTGATGTTCTTGTAATGAGGTCACTTACTCCTCTGTCTTTGCATACAGGTACAGCCGCACTAGAGGAAGACGCACAGATTCTGAAAGTTATCGAAGCCTACTGCACCAGTGCCAAAACACGCCAGACGTTAAATTCCAGTGAGTGCGCTTTTTCCATGTATTTAAAAAAACAAAATCAGTTTCCCCCCCCTCCCATAATGTAAAGAATATTTATTCTCATCAATTCTTTGCAAATCACTTTTTGCTTAAATTTAGACATGATCTAGCAATTTAAACAGCCAATATTTTATTACATGTATGTTTTGCTGTATTTTACCATTTGGGGTGTTGGATCGAGCTGTGATTTGCGGAACTTTGGAAGTCTCTGGTTCATACACAGGACAAAAACCTTTTTCTGCTTTCATAATAGTCTCAGGATGGCCTTTTTCCTTAACCTTTTCAGTCAGTTTAGTTATTCTTAATAGTGGTTTATGTGCTTCTGCTAAAAATTTGTTATTAAATTGCTTGTTTCTCTGTGCCTGAGGTGCTTATCCCCAGCCCTCAAGTATTCCATTTATTAATAAGCCAAGAACTTGAGCTTCGACATGTCAATTGTGACTAACTTACCAGATGACTACTAAAGACACTAGAAGCTCTGAATATTCGCTCGTTTGAGAATTTTTGTAGTCCATTCAAGGAATGTCCTGAAGCTTTAAAATAAGTTAGCCTTACTCTCTTCGGGACCTACTCCTCCATTCACAAATCTTACATTATCAGCCTACATGATGGGCAAGCCCAGCCAAATGGCTCAATTTCATTCCTCGTGTTAATGTTGCATAACTCGAGGGATTCCAGTTAAAGGAATACTAATTCAATACCATCACGCTATAAAAAATGTAAAATTGACCAACAAAATGATTTACCCCTTGGTTGCCTTGATCCGTTGCAAAACCATGACACAATCCTAAATTGCAGAAGGATTGTTCCAGGGATACTGTATTATTTACAGAGTAATCATATGATGTGCAGTTACCAAAATAATTTAAAGCAGACTATTTCCGAAGAAAATAAATAAATGCAGATTTGTATTTTCACAGTTTAAAGTATATTTTATACACAAACTAATCAGTGTAAAATCCTTAGAATAGTCATCTCTGGAGTTTTCAGTGTAAACATTCTAGAATATGAGGCTGTTATTGCAGGTTGTTGTCTATTGTCACCAGCAATACATCAGGGCTGAAGAACGCCAGTCCACAAAGGTTGCAAAAGGGCCAAGAACGCAGTGCATCTTTGCCTGTAAGCAAGTTTAGTGACTGTTCAATTGAGATGCCCACACGACCCTTGAGGACTGGAGTTACTATAAACTAGAGGTTGTGCAATAATCGTGAGAATAGTTTAAAAAATATATTTTTTCTGGTCCTACACAATAAGACCCACAGAGGGTGTATATTTGTGATTTGTCATCCTTCATAATGTTGCCTGGATTGCGTTTTCTGACCCGGTGGGACGGATTTGTTTTTTTACAGTTCTGTTATGCAACAGGTAAGATGAGATACCACTGTCCTGACACCATTAAAACAACATGTTTGCACGGATTCCAGGCTGTGTTCTCCATAACTGCGTTTTAAACAGTAGCTATGTTTCTGTTACTACTTCCTGCTGATCTGCTTGAAAATTCACACCTGAAGCTGCTTTTTCCCATGTGCTTTGCTGTTGAGCTATATTTGATCTTTTTTTGACAGAAACAAAATGAGTAAGCTGTTGCAGCCTCAGAATTATATATTTCAAGCTTTTTTCCCATTCTGCTTTGCCTTCACATTTAAGTGTTTCTGTCCTGCAGCTTTGTAGCAGAAATATGTATCTTAAAACCTGTATTTATTTTTTTTGTTTTTACTTCCCTCAAATCCACGGTTTTGACATCTGATATTTAGTTCATGAGGTCATGGTTCATTTTTGACTTTAAGAACTATCCAGATTTCTCATTTATGCCACTTAATGTTTCCTCATCTAGATTAAGTTAATAAACTTGCTTTCCTGCAGTACTAACAATATGTATCGTATGTTAAAGTATTCATTATAAAGGCACAGCTTCAGTTAAACTATAGAGAGAGTGTGATGACTTGTGGTCATATTGTGCTGACCAAACAAAAAACAGGCTTTAATCCCTAGTTTCCCAGACTTTAATCACACTCCATGACCCAGTGCAGTTTTTGAGGACATCACTTTTTCGTATAAGAGACAAAAGAATGCCACAAGCCTATTTTAAGTATAATAATTAGTAGTTGTTTATAACTCTTGATCTGAGTTATAACTCTTGAACAAGTAATGCAGTAAAGCCCAACAACTTGGAACGTTAGTAAAGATTTCAGTAATTTTTTATGTGGAGCCTTCTCCAAAATGCATTTTCAACTAGCCACTGAACATTCACAAAATGCATTCGCATTACACAGGTTTTACTCTTGGCTGCACAAACTTATCTCATAAACCAGAAACTAATGAAATCTGCAAACCTTTGGTGTCCTTTTTTAACAATCTTTTCTTTTTTTCCCCCCTCTCTTCCCATCACCTTTTTTTTTTTGCTTTTTTTTTTTGTTTTGTTCCATGTTACTTTTTGGTTGTGGCTACTCCTGTCCTGTTCTCCCTCTCCTTTTGTTCCTCCTTCCATCTCTGCCTCTCCTCCATTTGCCTTTTCATTTCACCCATACATCCTTAGCATGGCAAGGCACTGACCTGATGCATAATCACGTCTTGGCTGATGATGACCAATCAAGTCTAGACTCCTTGGGTCGTCGCAGTAGCATTTCTCGTATGGAGCCTTCAGACCTCTCCGAAGACTCTGACTATGACAGTATATGGACAGCCCATAGTTACAGAATGGGGTCTACTTCTCGTAAGAGCTGTTGCTCATATATCTCTCACCAGAACTAATGCACTTCTAAACTTTTTTCTTTCTTAACAAAATGCTTGTTATACCACAACCTACTTTTTCTTAGATGTTTACATGTGTTTCTTGTCTCTCTAATGTGATTGTTTAAGTACTGAGGTAGTGTCTGGTACCTTCATACATGTGGATTGAGGTTCTTTTTTCCAGCATTACCTATGTTAAAAAGAAAAATGTCTACAAAAGGTAAAATGTATATTCGTACATATAATGATATACCTCACAAACATTCTTCTAATGCTTGCGGTGAATTTTTAATGATTTTATGTGAGGGAAATTATTTTGCTGAACCTTTGAAGATCTGTGCTGGTTCAGTTACAAAGATCTAATTTTGTACATAAGTTAAACATTTAATTATGTTTGTTACTGAACCATGATATGCGATCATACAGCGATCCTGTACAGAACATGAAAATGAACTTGATCTCCTTGCTTCGTAGCCATTAATGCTCTCATAAGCACTGTTTTTTGTTGTCTTTTCTCTTATATTTCTCAAATTTGTCTCACTAGTTATTTTCACTTGGTTTTCTCCAGTTTCATTCAATGTAACTATTGAAAGGTTTGTTACTTTGTAAATAATCCTCTACCAGACATTTATCCTGAGGCGACCTCATCGCAGCACATCGTATGGCACTAACTTTTTTTTTTTATTGACTAGCATACTAGGTTGCATTTTCTATGGGACTGCTAGTGCAAAGGTGTATCATCTTGCCTCCTACATTTTGCAATATGTAAGGGCCAAATGTGCCCTTTTTTTTAAGAAGAAATTCCTGCAAATTTTATTCCACCTCATTAAACAATTCTCAGGCGCTCATGGTGTGTTTCAGTGAAATCTCCTGCATCTAACGTTCTAAGAGAACTTTGAATTTGTCTTTTAAGAATGTAGAGGTTGGCCCTTCATACTGCACAGTATGGGTTTTATTTACTAAAGGCAGAGTCCACACAAGATTCCTGCTGAGGTGTTTTAGCTGACTTCATTACACATTATAAAGCTCCAATGCCAGGGAGTTTCTGCTGCAGGAAGAGCTTGGACGGCCATGTATAATGTGTGATTTCACCCTCTGAAATATATTGTACAAGGCCGGCTCAGCAGAAGAATCTTAACCAGTGTTAAACCTTCATAATGAATAGTGCAATGAAGGAGTTGTAACCACAACTCTACCTTAAGTGAATTGACCTCATTAAAGTAGCTTGCCTTCAGGCAAATTCCTACACAAGACCTACATGCTAGTCAGAAAAGAATTCTAGGCTAGCTAGATAAGTTATTCAGACAAAGAGCAGGACCCCTAATTAAAAATCCAAGGTATGGTCCCTGTATGCACTCGTTAAGCTGTTTTAGTCATTTACATGATGCGTTTGTCTCATGACCAAGTATGAGCCTGCAAAGGTCTTCTTTAATTCTGTCAGTGTTTAGGTATAGAGCGTTATTAGAAACTGTTGGGTATCTGAAAAGGGAGTTTCTCTTTTATGTTAAAAAAAAAAACACAAAAACCTCCCTGAAATATTTTAGTTTAATTTCCGGATCCCTGTTTCATAAGGATCTTTATAATTTAGCTACTCTTGCATAAACTGAATTGTATATATATCATTTTACAATAGTCCATTTTATAAAGTCCTAACCTTCCAGCAATCCTGGATTTATGGCTATGTGGTGGCATTGATAATCTGCTTTAAATAGTAGCTAATATGCTTCTGTGCTCTTGGTGTGATTTTCAGTAAAAAAAAAAAAAAAAAAAAAAAAAAAGAATATATTGACAAATCATTTTCCTTTACTAAGTTTATTTTCATTAAGCAAATTGTGCCAAGGTAAGCAACAAGTGTAATAATTTACTTTTGGCTAAAGCACTTAGAACAGTATTTTCTCAGATGTTCCCTAGCAGTTGGAATGGTGGCTCATGTGTTCACCGCTGTCGGATTTACATCTCAGTTGCCACCTGTAACACAACTGAAAGGTTAATCACTTTAAAAACTGTAGAAAAGAGTATGATGGATGATTTTTTCATATAAAGTTTTAATGTTTTTAAGTGGAGATCATACGCTTTACCCAGCCTTCACATGCAAAAAAGCTGAAAGGAATGTAACTAAGCAGTATTTTCTCATAGACAGGAACAGGGAGGCCAAGAGGTATCTTGTAAGAAATCTGATGTGGTGTGATCATAGTTTCTTCTCTAATAAGGGCAACCTTTCTTGAAAAAGAAATGAAAAGCCCAGCTTAACAAGATCATTTTCTCACTTAAAGTGGACTTGTCTTTTGTAAACGCTTATAAACCTAAACATTGTTGACTGGTTGCTTACTTTATGTGTATACCTTGAAAGCACAGTCAAGATGCTTCCTCGCCAATGAAGAATGCATATTAAAGTACTTTGTAAGCATACCACCCCCTCCAATGTCCAAATTGAAATCAATGTGAGTGTTTTCTGTACACGGGGTGGAGGTCTAATTAACCTCCTGCAAACTCAAGTGAGTGAGCGACGGTGGTGACGGTCCCACTCATGCATGCAACTGGCAGGGGGTTTGTTCAGTCACACATCTCCTCCAAACCAAGGAGCTTGGGGCAGGGAAATGCACCAAATATATAGAGAGGATTATGCATGTGGTTGCAAATAGGGTGCTCAGCTGCCATGCCCATCACATGACTGTGGTGGCTTTATAATGGGGACCTGTAACCCATCCTGCTTTTTAGTAAAAACAAAATTGATTTGTTTTTCAGTGTAGATGTTTTGGAGATATTTAATTTAAAAAGGCTGCCTAAATGGACAGCAACAATGAACCTTACAAAACAGCAGCAATAACCTGACGGGGTCTCTCCTACAGAGACTCGAGAACATGATGTTGATAGCTGTGCCAATGGTAGATCGGGTTATTTTTAACACACGTATTGAATTGTAAATTGTAGCATTTGTTGGAAATGATTGATTCTTGCATGGCTGACCAGATCTCCTCCCCCCAACCCCCCCCCCCCCGGAATAGTATGTAAGTATTTGAATGGTGATGTAAATATTGAAACTCAGTTTATTTTTAACTAGGCATTCTTCTTCATGTCTTCCCAAAAGTATTTTAGAATCCATAATTTTAAGGAAAAACTTTTCCAAAACGTTCACCTCTTAGAAAGTGAGATCATCGGCAGCAGCTTGTAGTGGGCATTATCTGATTCATTATATTACTGTTCTCTTCCTCACAAAGGCTGCCTTAACCACTTACCTATTGAAAGGAGGGGGGCTTAATGAGGTGGCATAATCCTGTAGATCATGATAGAGAAGTTAAGGTATGTTTTTCCTCATGTATGTAAATTTATTTTTTTTTAATACTTTTTGTCATATAGTGTACATCTGTATGTGAGCACCTGAACATTGCACCTATATGGTCTTTTTAGACATCCCTTTCCAAAGCCAGGGGATAAATATGGAACTGTCCCAATTTGCTGTTGGAAAGGCTTTCCGACGGATTTTGGAATGTGTCTGATAATTTGCTCCATTCATCCAATAGAGTATTTGTGAAGTTGGGCCCTGTTTTGGATGAGGGCTTGTCTCAAATTTGGCTTTCCCATTCATCATAAAGATATTCAGTGAGGTTTAGGTCAGGGATCTGTGCAGACCACTCGAGTTCCTCCATGCCAAACACTTCAAACATATCTTTGTGTACCCTGCTTTGTGCACAGGGGCACAGTCATGTTGGGATAGGAGAAAGTCTTTCCTAAACTGATGCCACAATGTGGGAAGCATACAATTGTCCAAAATGACTCTGTGTGCTGTAGCATTTACACTACCCTTCACTGTAACTAAGGGGCCCAAAACCTGAAAATCAGCCCCAGACCATTATCCCTCCTTTACAGTCGGCACTGTGCATTCCGGTAGGTAGCGTTCTCCTGGTATCCAACAAACCCAGATTTGTTAATCACTCCAGAGGACATGTTTCCACTGCTGTAGAGTCTGTTGGCAGTGGCTTTACATCCCTCCAGCCACATAGTGAACTCTTTAGTGAGTGCAGCTCCAAAGGACAGGCAATGTTTATGCACTCAGCAGCCCCGATCTGTGAGTGGTCCACCACTTCGTGGCTGAGCTGTTGTTATTCCTAGACGCTTCAACTTCACAAGAATAGCACTTACACTGGACCAGGGCAGAAATTTCACAAACTGACTTGTGGCAAAGGTGGCATCCTATAACCATTCAAGTCACAACTAAACTCAATAATTAAGAGGGGTCATACTTTTGGGCATATAGCGTATGTATGGTTTGTTTTAATCCCTAAACACCATTACATAGGAATATTTGGTGTATACAACTGTAACAAATTACTTTACATTTTTAAATCTTAAAGGGGTATGCATCTCTGTGACTTAGATCTTGTTATTTATAAAATGGCAATTTTGGGCTGGAGTTTTAAAAGTTCTCTTATCAGATAAACCAATGCAAAGTCAACACGAACAGTACATTTGTTGCTATGGTAAGAAGACTACTCTTAGAGTTCTGCATTTGAATTGGTCTTTATTAATAACACACACTTGGTTTTTCTCATTAATAATACATTGCTTATGTGACCTGTTATTGTTAAGATAACGTTTGGAGTGTGATCACAGTGTATCATGCAGCTTTGCTCAAAAAGTTCAGTTTGAAACATTAACTTCACTGATAAAATATATTTAGTAAACTTCATATGTACATTCATATGATAGCAGAAATAACATTCATATCTTACGTTATGTGTTGAGATGGTAATCTCCCTTTTGGTGTTAGGCCTCCAAAACGTCTAGCCCTGTAGTAGATCCAAATAACCACCCTAACCATCCATTTAAAAATGTTCCTGCAAGAAGCACAAACTGCTAGAAAATGCTGGACTGCAATTTTAGTTATTGTATTGGTCTTTCATGCATGCAGAGGTGACATTTATATTTCTATGAATAGCTTAAAGGTGCTGTTAACAAAACATTAAGTGCATTAAGCAAATAAACCTTTTTATTTTTAACTTGATTAGTCCTGTGATCCATTTAGATACTACATATGGTACCATTTACCATGTCTCAAATGGCATTTAATTACAAGTGTCACATTAAGCAGTGGAGATTGAATAGCACCTTTAATAAATAAATACTAAAAAATACAACATTGTCACTGAAATAGTTATGCTTTTTTATTTTTTATTATAATTTCCATGCAAGCAAGGATGTATTTGTGGATCACAGATCACAGAATATAAATTACCTTTGAACTGATATGTATGGTGCCATAAAACAGCTTAATTTATAAGTGTGCTAACTGTAACGTGCCATATGGTACTCAGATATAGGAAACAATATAACTTTTTTTTGTTAATTTTGTGGTAGAATGACTTCCTTTCTTGTCTTTAACTATTGTCTTTAACATACTAACTATTGGTCAGTACTTGTCCCCTATAGCAGTATTTATGACTTGCACACTGAGTAGGTCCAGCTAGCATTCTCATGGATCTTTACCAGTTATGCTACGTTCCTGTTGTAAATATCCCTATTCATGGGAACTTTGGGTAAACAGGCTTGAGAGTCAAAGGCTTGGTAAACATGTCTTGACCAGGAGTTCTTGGTTCTTAAGATGCCCCAGTGATCTAAGTATCTGTCCATGGAAGCGAGGATCACCGTTATTGCCTGAATGTTAATATATGTTTAGTGTAAGCAGATAACGTAATCTAACTTTTGCCATGGTATCCTTCTCGGAAAGATTTTATAATGGTGAAAAAAGGCTTTTTTTCTTTAAATTAATTTACCTTCCATGGTTAAAATGTCAATATATGGTTGAGTATTATGAAATGGTTCAAAGAAATGTAAAAAAAAAAAAAAAAGTACTTTTTCTTTGTTCTCTAGTATTTCAATTGAACATCAACAGTTGTGATATTACAAAAGTTTTAACATTTCTATTTTTGTGACAGTTAGGTGAACAATTTATGTTTATGCAATTCTGTAACATATATACATATATACCCATCCTTGTACATAGATATTAAGGATATTAAATTTAACGTTATATCTTTCTAACGCCTTTCCAACCAAACGTACTGGTTTTGTAGTATTGAGTATTGCCCCTTCAGTATAACATGTTCCTGTTATGTATGTTAGTATCCACTGCAAGATACAATACACCATGCACAGCAGGTAAATATTTCTTCTCTGAAAGAGGACAAGCCATGTCTGGTGGCATATTGCAATGTTAGGCTTAAAAAAATCTGAATGTTGTACTGTACAGTATACATATGCTTTGTGGTTCGTATGACATTAAAGTATTTGTTTTATATATATAAAAAAGAACAAGTTTCTGTTATGTACAGTTTAAATAAATTTTGCCTTTGATAGCCTGTGCCTTCAACAGTGGAATTATTATCTGTGGAATGGATAGCCCCACATCTCACTTGTGTTTCCCATCACCATAACAGTGGCAAAGTCCTTTGAAATTTGGCACCATAATCAGTGTGTCAGTATTGCAATATTTTATTTTCCCAAATGGGTTTTTTAATGTCATTCTGCTCCCATGAATAAAGATGTACAGCATGGTTAAGGTAGATAAAACTGTTTAGTTAAACACAATAACATGTTATAGTCCACGAATCAAATAGAATTACTACATTTGCTAAATTTTTTTGGCTGGCAAGCCTTACATGCATAGCATTTCTATTACTAGACCAATTTTGTGTCTGACCTACTACTGATCCCCTAAAGATTATTTATTCCAAGGGGGCAGAAGGTAGATAAAAATTGCTTAACAACAATGCATGCGTGTGCATTATTGCCTCAATGCATATGAACTTTAACAAAATAAACACCCACTTTTATTGCAATAAATCAGTCTAACGTACTGAAAAATATATATGCAAAGAACTCTTTAGAAGTTTTGAGCTTTGAGTAACCCCCAAATAAATGATATCCCCAAATGAGGAACTGTGGAGACCAAACACACATTGAACTTTAAGCCAAATTAAGTTCTTTGTAAATCTCTCAAGAGTTCATGTGTTTGTTATTGGTAGTCGGCACAGAAGTGAGTGCCAGTGAGTTGCGTGTGTGGTTTGTTTGCTTGGGTGTTTTTTGTGTTTTTTGTTTTTATACGGTATACAGTTATACATTAAACTCTAATGCAGACCACTTACTCATTTTATCAAAAACTTAGAATTTGATGGCAGAAAAGACCCACTGGCCAATCTAATCTGTCAATAAATGTGGTTATAAATCAGGTAACTACAAAACACCTGTGTATGTTTTGAAGTCCTTTACAATGGGCAAACAAGCCATGAATATAGTAGGTGACATTTACAATGTTAGAACCTTTTTGAAAGACAAGTCTGTTTATACCTACACAATGGTGTGTGAATGGGATACAGCTAACTCTTACAGATAATGTTTTTGGTTTAAAAAAAAAAAAAACACAGAAACCTCATTAAAAAGCTAAAATGACAAAAAATAACCGTCCATGGGTTTTTTTTATTTCTAAAACACTGTGTGTATTATTATAATGTACTTTTGTTACTCCAGCCTTAGTACCAACAAGATAAGACCTTGTTGTATCTGCTGCGTTAGATGATGTTTAGAGGGCTCTGAAAGGTTAGGTCATGTGACACACTGTGAACTGGTGGTATTGGCAGCAGTATATCGCACTTTCAACCCTGTCCATGGCCTCGACAAAAATTATGTCGTCACTTTCTAATCCTAGGCAATGCAACTAAAACTTCTGAGGAAAGCCCTACTGATGAAGTAATACTCATAACATGAAAGTTAACTGGGTCTCTGAATATTTGCCAGTAAACTTCACCAGTGTTTAATTATATTAATAAAGCAACCAGAAGTCCACAACCTATGGTGCAATAAGTGACAAGCCTGTTCTATGTTAATGGATGTTTGTGTGCATGTCTATGTAAGCAAGCCCTCTATACTGCCTGATTTGACTAGTCCGCTGTTTGTAATAACATTTGTTTTTGCACATTTTTGTTTACCTTTTCAATTGCCTGTTTTTAGGTAAGTCTTTTTAAATGTAAATCATATCGTTGTTGTAAAGGCTGTTTTTAATGTTTGTGGACTGCTCTCTGTAGTACTGAAATCGTATGTTGGAAAGCCATGGTACTGATATGAATTCTATGTATTTATTTAAAAGATTTCAATGCCAGCTTTTGCTGAATTTGGATGTGCTCTGGAAGTCCTGTGTGTGTAAGCTTGTTTAAAGAAGTAATTGCTTGTTTTCAGTGTTTGGGCCAGAAGTGTCCACACTTTAGCTTTGCAAAGTATCTGCTCTGTAGACCCACTCCCGTTGTTAATGTCCTTCCAATAGATTTAGTATGGGTGCTCCTATATGCAGAACCTGCTTCAGTTTTCCCTTTTTTTGGGATCAGAATAGTACAATGGTTTGCACGCTTGCCAATGATGGTAAATCTGTACCTAAAACTATTTTTTCATTTATGTATATAAAATGCTGCATATTTCCCATTTTATTTCCATTCTTAGGTTGCCGCAAAGAGTCCGCTCCACAGGTATTACTTCCAGAAGAGGAGAAAATTATTGTAGAGGAGACCAGGAGTAACGGTCAGACTGTCATAGAGGAAAAGTAAGTTCCGTCTGTAGGATTTATTTTAGTGCATATGAATCGAGAGCAATCAATGTCTACCTTCTGGAACAAGTCTATATAATGGCACTTTAAGGTTGGGATGATCTGTAGTTCAGTTTAAGAAATGTCTTACGTGAGACCTCTGGGCGCTGTCATTAAAAACAAAGCAAAAAAGATGCATGATTAATGTATTGCAGCACAAAGAACAGATGACAACCTAACGGCCCTCACAATGAAAATAAGTGCATTGGCAATAATCAATAAAAAGTATAAAGTGATTAATTAATTAGAATATGACAAGATTTTAGTTTTTCCAGTCCACAAACTTCAGAATGTTAACATATATTGACTACTTTTTATTGAGATCGTACATTGTTAACACTGTTCTAATAATGACCCTATTAAAATATGTCTATTTTTTCAGATCGTTATTAGTACTCTTGATTACTGACAACTTAAATACAATGTTGTTTTCTTTTTACAATCTAGGAGTCTTGTTGATACCGTTTATGCTTTAAAAGACGAAGTTCAAGAACTTAAACAGGTTTGTGTTTTTTTTGTTTTTTTTTGTTTTTTTTTTATTTATGTCACATACTTTACAACCCTTACTCGCATGCATTCAAATGTATTGAAGGTGATCCACCAAACGCACTTGAACTCCGATGCAAAAATGCTGATACTGTATTGTTCCTTGTTCATGATGTAAGGTGATCCTAAAGGTTATGAACATTTAGTTAAGCTTCCTAGTTGGGTCCATTAGCTTTGGCTAGTAGGGAGCAACGCTTCTTCAGCATGGTCAGTTCACTCACAGACCATACAGCTATAGTTCTTTGTAAATGCATATGTACTGCCTGCTGTTAGTAACTAGTCTAGACTAGTGAGGTAACTAGCATGCATATATTTGCTGGGTAATTTTAACTGCCTGTAGCTGAAGGAAACTAACATTAAGGAAACTGGAAAATACATAATTGTGTTTATCATGCTAATAGATTGGGCATGATAAACACAATTATGTATTTTCCAATACAAAATATTTTGCTAGGAGAATGGTATGCAGTAGAGCTCCAAAAGGTAAGTAGCAATAAGTTATAAACACCAGTACGGACTATTTTCTAGCTCGTTGTAACTCTTCAGGCTCTCCTTCTCCATAATTTGTGAATACTACATGACTGAATTTCTATTCTTAACAATTTTAAGGTATATTTATGCTTTCTTTTTTGTCATGTACATGCACTGAATCATACGTTCATGACAGTAACACCTAAATATGAATATGTAGTTAATGCATATTTACAAACATAAGCCACGGATTGCAACTATAGCCTGTGATTATACTATTCTAATAATGCCAGTGCTGTGAGTTTTGCTCTTTTCTATTGCATGTTGTAATGTCTTTCTGTGTTTTGTTAAACCATTTTATTGTTGTCTCAAATAGGAGAGCAAAAAAATGAAAAAATCTTTGGAGGAAGAGCAGAGAGCTCGCAAGGATCTGGAAAAACTCATCAGGAAAGTCCTAAAGAACATGAATGACCCCTCTTGGGATGAAACCAATTTATAATGCTGCATTCTGTGGCCTCGTTTTCAGACCAGGGATCAAAAAAGCTTGGATCTGCTGTAATATGTAGGTCTGTGTAAACACAGAAGCACCAAGTATGATTTAACTGGATCTCAAAGACTCACCCTTGTACTGTATTGAAACTACACATAGTCAACTGCCTACAGACATATTTCAGAAGCTGCAAGTGTAAAGCTCAGAAATTCATCTCGGAGAGATGAACAATACCAAATCTATAAAGTTTTCCACTTTACACATATATATTACCTCATTTTTGCAGAAAGAGCGGTTGCTAACTCAAAAATCGGATTGTTTCCAGTGACTTTAAAAAAACAAAACTACAGAAGAGTTTATTTTCTTGTATATAGTGTATCAGATGAATATGTGAAAGGCACTTGGGCGGCTAAATCAACTTTTTTTGTTCTATAAAGTGGTCACATGTAAATATTTTTAAATATGTACCGAAGGGAAGGAAAAAAAACGTGATAGGAGAAAAACTGACCATCTCAAATGCTTTTACACAATGGGCTAAATGCAAAATAGTTTCCTACATGTATTTAAGTAACTTAATTGCCTTATTTATGTTAAATGAAACAACTTAAAGGCGTTTTAAAAAGGCTATGAAAAAACATGGGAAGCTAGAACCATTTTTTGGAAAAATGCTCACTTAACAACCTATGACCTGTGTTTATGCATAGATAATATAAATACATATATATATATATATTTATTGTTTTCCCCCTAACACTAACGTGAAATATTTTGTTGGATGACTAAATATGTATATATGTACTTGCAAGTTTTTTTTATTCCAATTTTCACTGTTACCAATTAACTTTTTATGGAAAACCGTTTGAGTTAATGCAATTATGCATATTTGTTACTTGACTGTTTATCATTGCCATTAATTAAATATTGGCTACAGTGTAATTTTTAAACTGGGCTGCACTGAAATTCTACATTCATGTTATAGTATGTGGTGTGAAACATTGTAAACGTGAGTTGGCTTGAATTATGAACGTCCATCGTGCATTCCCATTTCTCATAAAAGTTTTATTATGCAATACCTTGTGGCACGTTCACTAGCCCGAGCCATAACCTTTTTGTTAAGTGTATCTGCCTTGTGTTATATGAAATGAAACATCTGTGTTATTAAATATTCCACAGTACCCTATGCATGCCAAGGGGTGAGCACCCCAGCGCTTTGTTCATTCCCTGATTCTGACTCTATTAAAAGGGTTCTCGTTTTTTTTATTATTATTGATGATTTAATTGGATAGTCATGCAGTCTTTTGTAGCTGTAAACAATACAAAACCATACTAGTAGTATTTGTGTTGGCACAATTTGTGCATGTCTCATATGTCTTTTGTAACCTGCCCGAAAAACTAAGCTAAAGCAAAGACCAAAATAAGTTGCAGTGTAGAAGCAGGCAAAACTCGCAAGTACACCTTTAAACGGTGTTAACATTTCCGTGAACATTTTCCACCACCGTAACAATGTGCTTTAAGGGTTTCAATCAAATACTGTAACTATTCTGTATGAAATAGGCACATGCTTTCATACATATAGTTATATAGTGTATTGTTATTGAATTGGCATTTAAAGGACATTCATTTGTAAAACACATAATTTCTGTTAACATTTGAGGAAGCTTGTCTTTTAAATTGAGTGTTGGCCCAATAAATTATATAATAACCAAAATAAAGGTTTTTAATGATGAATGATGTCCATTGCAGACTGAAAATATTTAACCCTTAAATGTATGTATTTTGATTCTGGGGTCTTTCCTATGATTAACTTCAATGACCTGTCTAAAATCAAATCATTAAGCATAAAAAATATGCAGCATATTTTTGTTTACAGGTGCACAAAAAATAGCCCAAAATCATTAAAATTATGCCTAGCATCCACCGGAGCCCTCTCTGGCTGTGATTTGCTAGCCCAGGCTGACCGGCCTAAACATCCACTATCTTCAAGTGTCCTTGCCAGACCCAGCTAAACCAGATTCTGAAAAATCTCCCCAGAAAAAAACCTAGGTTTAAGCAGGCAATGCCACGCTTGGCTCAGGGATCCTTAGGGCCTCTCTGTGTCCTGGGAGCGCAGGAAAACATTTTGGTCTCTCCCCTCCAGGTCTCTATGCTTGTGAGGCTTCAAAGGTTTAAACGTCAAGCATCTGCACCAGGTTTCATAGAAATCTTGTACTGGATCCTGCTGGCATCCAGTCTAGGGCAAAAAAAAAAGTGTTGGTGCGTTAACCCATCCTGCTGTAACATTATGACCACTGAGAGGTAAAGTGCATAACACTGCTGATCTTATCATCATGACACCTGGCAGTGGGTGGGATATATTATCAAAGTTGATAGAAGCAGGAAAAATGGGCAAGCACAAGGATCTGAGCGACTTTGACAAGGGCGAAATTGTGAAGGCTTGACAACTGGGTCAGGGTATCTCCAAAACTGCAGCTCTTGTGGGCTGTTCAAAAGTGGTCCAAGGAAGGTAGTGGGTCGTGAGCGGCCAAGACTCATTGATGCATGTGGTCAAATCCAACAGACGAGCTACTGTAGCTTAAATTGCTGAAAATGTTAATGCTGTTTTTTTATAGAAAGGTGTCAGAACACCCAGTGCATTGCAGTTTACAGCCATAGCTGCAGACCAGTGAGGGTGCCCATGCTGACCCCTGTCCGCTACCAAAAGCACCTACAATGGGCACGTGAGCATTAGAACTGGACCACGGAGCAATGGAAGAAGGTGGCCCGGTCTGATGAATCATGTTTCCTTTTACATTACATGAACGGCTGGGTGCGTTGGAGAACACATTCCACCAGGAGGCATCGATGGAGGCCCCAACACGCAAATTACAGGACTTAAAGGATCTGCTGCTAACGTCTTGGTGCCAGATACTACAGAACACATTCAGGGGTCTAGTAGAGTCCATGGAATCCAATTTAGCTTCCATTTATTTTCTTTTTTAAAGTGCAGAAACCAGATGGGTCATGGAATCGATCCTAAAGTGTGAATCCATATATTAGCAATGTTAGGTATATAAAAATACCTGAAGCATTTCCTTGCTGATCCCTTCCTAGTTGACGTACTATAAAAGTGACAATTTTATTATCCTTTAAATTCAGCTGTTATATTAAACCCTTCACGACAAACTCGTTCATGTACGGGCTCACGATGCAATGCATCCGCAACAAAGCCCATACATGTACTGGCTGGTGTCATATACCTGCGGCTTTGCAGCATCCACTGAAGCCTCACAAGATTGTAAGCGAGCAGGGTCCTCTGTACCTAATGTATCAATTTGCCTTAGTCTGCCAGTTCTAGTTTTATTATACGCCTTGAATATATGCATTGTATGAAGTACTGAATAAATGATTGGCGTTATATAAGAAAAAGATCATGATATAATACTGAAATGCCATAGGAGTGAGCAATGAACCATTCCTTATCAGAGAGACTGGTCCCACACCTCTTAAATGTGTTCTGCGGGATAGTTATAGAGTATTAGGAAGGGTCTGTCTTTCACATCTTACCACAATACTGTGTAAAGGAGTGATAAACTATTTTTCTATCTCCAGGAAGACTGATATCTTTAAGTCACTTGTCATTGCCACAATTTTGTTGGTCACACACAAATTCTAGGTTATTGAGGCATAATTAATATTTTATGAATCTCATGTTATTAAAATCTATTGCATAGAAACATCTTGCTAAAATATATTGCTCTTGAGTTGCAAAACATAATTATAACTAAGTTCTTGTTTGTGTATCTGGTACATAAAATGCCACTTTCTTGTGTTAAGGAGAGGAAGTTCAGGTGGCTTCCCTGTTGTTACCATTCCAAGGACAAACAACATAAAAACTGAACTGAAATCATGGCTCCAGTGTTCATTGTTGCGACTGATTGTTGAGTACAATTTGCAGGAAATTGCTCAAATTTGAAGCTAAGGGAGCTACATTTAAATGTCATTCTTGAATAGTAAACTGTTTTGGAAAAATTGATTATTGCATTTCTTAAAAGGTCAATATGCCTGCTTATCTACAATGCAAACATACAATTACTTGCAGTCTCAAGGGAAATGTTGATTGAAAAGAATAACAGCATGGGGAGTTTTATAAACATTTATAAGTATCATATCATTTTAATGTCAGGCTTTGGGGGCACACATCAAAATGCACAGCACTGAATAAACCAGAACTAAACGCTCCTTACTAAATATTGGGGCTAACAGGTTGCATTCAGTATATTGTCAAAAACAAAATGTTCCCCACTACTCTGAAGTAGATATCAAGAACATTACACCAATACCAGAGGAGAAGGAGAGCTGCAGAAAGGGTGAGACACTTTAAGAGAGAATGTGAGTAAGAGTGAGAGAGCATGAAAGAGTGAGACTTTTTTTTATATAAAAATCCCCACTTCTGAATTTGAAAACTAAATAATGGAGGGTGTTGAGTCTGAATACTAAAATGCAGCCTCTCTTAATGATGCAAATTATATGGTTTTAAGGTACTCAGCTGAACTAGAGGACATTCAACTTTTTTTCAATACAATGTTGAAACGCCATAATATTTCCAGTAGTATCAGGCAGTCCAATACACGGCTTTCTTTTTCCTCTCATTAAAGGGTGCATCATTTTTTCATATTAAGGCTGAAATAACTTATTAGTGACGGCATGAAGCCAAGAATAATCTGAAAATCAGGCTACTTTAACACTGAATTAACATATTTCTCTGAGGGTATTCTAACTCCTGGGAGTTATCACGTAGACCTGCATGAATTCTGAAACCCTGTCCCACTCACTTTCAATATATTTATAAGCAGAAGATGACATTTATTATAAAGTCGGATAACAGTGTTCAAATATTGCAATAAAAACATATATATTGCCTTAACTGCATTTGGGATACAGGGCAAACACAAAGATTTATATGGCCAGTGTTGGCTTTAAAATTACACATCACGACACCGCTATACACATCACATATTTTGCACAATTGTATTTGTAAATATTGCTTCTTAATTGTTTGTTTTAAAAAAAAGTTTTTAGCATTAACATTTTCTCATATTGAATGAAAGTGAAAAAGCAACAAAATGCAAACATTAATTCAGAGCTTTGTTTTTGTTTGCTTTGTTCGGGTTCCACCTCATTTTCGGCATTCATAGAAATTTGGACAAATCTGAATGTACCATTTGAGGGAATGTGTTTTCTGTGAACTAACCAACAAATTTTAAAAGTATCCATGATCAGGCAAAACAAAACTTACCCATAACCACCTTGTAACATACAAACTTAGTATCAATGTTAATTAATACTACACATATTTAATGTTAGTTCAATGTGCCTTACCTATTGCGTGTTTTACACCCAGTTTCAAAGTCACTCTCCAGTATCAGGATCTTCCGCCTGTCCCATCATGATTTTTGTTAATATTATAATTAGTATACAATACTAATAATTTAGTGTGCAGACTATTTGTTTAATAATGAATACCAACTGGGATGTGACAAAAATGATGGTGATGCAGAAGCTGAAACAACACCCATTAAAATGAGAACCTACATCTCACGGTTTACTCATCGCTATACAGATCCGTACCCGTGCAGAAAAAAAAAAAATTTACTACACCCATTGCCCGGTGTGTAAATGGGCATTCTACATTTGACATGTTGGTCTAAAATATGCTGAACAACATGTCGAAGGTCCACCTCTGTCAACATTCTTTACAACTAATAAAAATGTTACATTACTAAATTTTCAGTAAAAGTTTTGTGTACTTCCCTTGCTGTTAAGCACAATGTCTAATTTGCAGCTACACAACATGCAGGCAGGCCAGCTGTTTCTCACTCTGCCAAGAGACGACTTCTCCCACTAGGACGACAAACCACCGCAATCCATCAGCAGTATCCCCAATCAAAGTAAAGGGATATTGCTATCCAGTACCCAAATAACCAGACAAGACTAGTCTTTAGGTACAACAAGAGGAGAACTGATTTATTTTAGACACAGATGGCTGGATATATCCAGCAAAATAAAAACAAGACACTGGGATACAAACCTCCCCCTTAATCTGCCTCCCAGAGACAACAGGGGCAGTAAAGGCATTAACAAAACAAAAGGACACAGACACCACTAAAATAAGGAATACACGTTCTTGATTAGATTATCTCCCAGACCTTAGTGTGCTGTGTGCTGTTGCCCCCCCCGCCGAATTTGGAACCACCCAGCGGATTGCCCAGGACAGTCCCACAATGGGACTTTAAGTCCCGAGCAACCGCTCGGCCCCCCTCAGTCTCCTCCACGAGGCCTCTACCTCCATCGCGGTGCCGACGTTTCATACTGAGCGCCGGAATATGATGTCATATCCGGCGCTCAGCAGTGAAGCAGTGCACCCCACGGCAGCGAAGGAAGACAGAAGTCTCATTCTCCCGCAGCAGGACTTAAAGGTGAGTGAAATACAAAGGGGATAGGGTAGATAGTGAGTAGGGAAAGAGGAGGGAGAGGAGTTAGAAAGTGATAAGGGAGGCAGAAGGGGTAGAATGTGATAAGGGAGGGAGAAGGGGTATAAAGTGATAAGGGAGGGTAAAGGGGTATAAAGTGATAAGGGAGGGGGTACATAGTGAGAAAGAGGGAAGTAAGAATATTTAAATAAGTAAAGTGTGAATGAGTGAGTATGAATTAATGTGTGGATGCATTGTGTTAATGAGTGAGAGTATGAATTAATGTGTGAATGAATTGTCTGAATGAGGGAGAACATGAGTTAATAAGTGGATGGATTGTCTGAATGAGGGAGAGCATGAGTTAATAAGTGGATGCATTGTCTGAATGAGGGAGAGCATGAGTTAATATGTGGGTGAATTGTCTGAATGAGGGAGAGCATGAGTTAATATGTGGATGAGTTGTCTGAATGATATAGAACATGAGTTAATATGTGGATGAATTGTCTGAATGAGGGAGAGCATGAGTTAATATGTGGATTAATTGTCTGAATGAGGGAGAGCATGAGTTAATATGTGGATGAATTGTCTGAATGAGGGAGAGCATGAGTTAATATGTGGATGAATTGTCTGAATGAGGGAGAGCATGAGTTAATATGTGGATGAGTTGTCTGAATGAGGGAGAGCATGAGTTAATATGTGGATGAATTGTCTGAATGAGGGAAAGCATGAGTTAATAAGTGGATGCATTGTCTGAATGAGGGAGAGCATGAGTTAATATTACATAGTTACATAGTTACATAGGCTGAAAAAAGAGATGCGTCCATCAAGTTCAGCCTTTCCTATATCTGTTAATTTGTTGCTGTTGATCCAAAAGAAGGCAAAAAACCCCGGCTTCGCTCTTTCCAATTTTGCACTAACCAGGGAAAAAAATTCCTTCTTGACCCCAAAATGGCAGTCAGATTTCTCCTTGGATCAATAAGCTGTTTCCCCATAATTAAAGATTATATCCCCGAACAATGGGTAGACAGGACATAAGTAGTATGTAACATAACAATTTGACTTACAGAAACAACAGGTTAGGAGGGCCCTGCTCAAAGGAGCTTAACATCTAGAGTGAGTTAGGGTGTATTACACAAACGGTAAAAGGTAAAAGGGATTGCCCAGCCACACTAGTGTAAATATTGCAGGAGAGGGAGTGGGGAAGATGAGCTAATTTAATATGGGAGGGTACAAATGGATACACTTCAACTCAAGCTGCAGGAAGATCGAGAGAACTGTGGAATTTTTAAGAGTACCGCCCCTATAGTTTCACATAGACAAAGGCAGTGAAGCCACTCACCATGTGCGGTCAGACCCGTCTAGTAGACGCAGTCCCTTAAAGCTAGTGGGGTTCCTATGGGAGAGATAGACAGGGAGCCTACTAATGTGCTGATGAAATTAAAAACAAAAATATGTGGGTGAATTGTCTGAATGAGGGAGAGCATGAGTTAATAAGTGGATGAGTTGTCTGAATGAGGGAGAACATGAGTTAATATGTAGATGAATTGTCTGAATGAGGGACAGCATAGGTTAATATGTGGATGAATTGTCTGAATGAGGGAGAGCATGAGTTAATATGTTATATGAGAAGGGGTAAAAAGTGATAAGGGAAGGGGTACATAGTGAGAAAGAGGGTAGTAAGAATATTTAAATAAGTAAAGTGTGAATGAGTGAGTATGAATTAATGTGTGGATGCATTGTGTTAATAAGTGAGAGCATGAGTTAATATGTGGATGAGTTGTCTGAATGAGGGAGAACATGAGTTAATATGTGGATGAATTGTCTGAATGAGGGACAGCATGAGTTAATATGTGGATGAATTGTCTGAATGAGGGAGAGCATGAGTTAATATGTGGATGAGTTGTCTGAATGAGGGAGAGCATGAGTTAATTTGTGGATGAATTGTCTGAATGAGGGAGAGCATGAGTTAATATGTGGATGAATTGTCTGAATGAGGGAGAGCATGAGTTAATATGTGGTTGAATTGTCTGAATGAGGGAGAGCATGAGTTAATATGTGGATGAATAGTCTGAATGAGGGAGAGCATGAGTTAATGTGTGGATGAATTGTCTGAATGAGAGAGAGCATGAGTTAATGTGTTTGTGTGTATCATAGATGTATAATTGTGGAAGGGCAAAGATGGCACTAGCAGGATGTTTGAGCCTTGGGGACCAAGATGACACAGGCAGGGTGTTTATGGGACAAAGATGGCACAGGCCAGGCTGTTTGGGGACAAAGTTGACTTGTGCTGGGCTATTTGGGGACAAAGATGGCAAATCTTATGTGTGTTATCTGGGTGCTGGCCATGTTCTATGTGGGCAGTGTGGGCGCTAGGGCTGACTTTGGGGTGTGCAACCTGTGATCGATGCCTGTAATTTAGGGGGTTTTAAATATACCTTTATTGCCGTGTTTTTATGTGAATTACAATTGATCTTTACCTGCAAAGATGGGTTTTTGTGTTATTCTGTAGATCCATATCTGCTATGCTATGTTTCCATACATTATTTATGTATAGCTGCAAATACAGCTGATTAATACCTGCAATGCTGTTTCCATGTACCGTATTGGCTCGAATATAGGCCGCACTTTTTCCCCCCACTTTAAGTCTTTAAAGTGGGGGTGCGGCCTATATTCGGGGTCTAGCGCCCGACGCCCGGGACATGCAGTCCCGGGCGCCGGGCAGGCAGCGGGGTTAGGATACAGATCCCCCCCAGCGGTGCAGGGGACCTGCATCCTACCCCCCGATACGCTCAGACAGCCTCACCTGCCACCACTTCCCACGGGGGGGGTGCCGGCACGGGAGGTTGTCTAGGCGCATCTAGGATGCGTTTTACCTCTGCCCCCCCCCAGACTTACCGGAGCAGACTCCCGGGTGTCTTGCGGGGCCGGCGGGGGACATCTACGCAATACGCGTATACAACTTCCGGTGCCGGCACATCAAGTGCCGGCACCGGAAGTTGTATACGTGTCACGTTCTGCCCAGGCTGCGGAGCTGCATATCTGTCCTGCTGTAGTTTCTCTGCTTTGCTTTGATCCATTCCTGGATTTCCTTTTGCTTTGTTCTATTTTCCATTCCTTGCTTCTGCTCCGGCTCTTTGCTTCAGCTCTGCTTCCTTTATTAGGTGTGCCCCACCTGTGTGTTCTGTTTGTCTCAGTCTGCAGTCTTCAGTCTAAGTCTCAGTGCTGTGTGTTTTGTTTCCATGTTTGGTTTGTTTTGTATCTTTGTCAGCAGGGATTAGAGTTAGGACCCACCGTCATTGGAGTACTTTGGCGTAGTGGTGGGCTAAGCATACTATGGCCATATCATGTGACGGAATCTCCAATAGTTTTCTTGTAGTCCTAGGCTAGTTTCTGTATTCATGTTTGTCTGTCTCTTATGTACCTTTGCCCTTCTTCCTTGAATCATCTGAGGATTCCGGTTCCTCTCTCCTCTCCCCATGTCCCAGTTAAGATTTCCTATCCTTGCTTAAAGGAAGAAGCGTCCGAGGGTTCCGGCTCCTCATTCCTTCCCCTGTGTTCCTTGCCTTCTTCCCTGTCCTTTGTTGTGCCCTGTAACATGTATGTCTTGTCTGGTTATGTTTATTCCTTGTCTTGTGCCTGTTTATTCCTTGCTCTATTCATGTCATGTTTCTAGCCACTTCTCGTGTATATCTTATATCATGTTTCTTGCCTGGTCTCCCTTTCTCTTGCTTGTTATGTGTCTGCTACATTAACCTTTGCCTAGCTTCCATTCTCCCAGCCTGCAGCATCCTGCACGTGATTCAGTGATATGCTTCATGCCTGCTCCAGGGTGCCTGCAGGATTCGTTTTGTTCTGGACTTCATCTGCTGCCATATCAGGGCGCTGGTGTTTGGCTGCACTAACCTAGGTGCTCAACGCCTGGGCGAGTGTGGTCACCCTGCAACCAGGTCCTGCCCCAGACTCCACTGCTGCATCGTGACTCCTGCACACAACCATCGGGCGTGCTGGGTCCTTCCAGCCATCAGCTTGGACCCAGTCCGTGACACATGGCCACAGGTAAAAGGCCAGGAGTTTGCGGAGTGGAGTTTGCAGCGTCAGCCCTTCCAGTGGGCCTCCGTACCCGTCAGCCCTTCCAGTGGGCCTCCGTACCCGTCTGCCCTTCCAGTGGGCCTCCGTACCCGTCTGCCCTTCCAGTGGGCCTCCGTACCCGTCTGCCCTTCCAGTGGGCCTCCGTACCCGTCTGCCCTTCCAGTGGGCCTCCGTACCCGTCTGCCCTTCCAGTGGGACTCCGTACCCGTCTGCCCTTCCAGTGGGACTCCGTACCCGCTTGCCTGAGCCTGTGCCTGTTCCTGCCTGAACCTGTGCCTGTTCCTGCCTGAGCCTGTGCCTGTTCCTGCCTGAGCCTGTGTCCGTTCCCGTACCCGTGCCTGAGCCGGTACACATGCATGATCCACTACCTGAGCTTATGCCGGTACCCGTGCATGAACCAGTTCACGTGCCTGGCCCGGTGGTACTCTGTTCTCGTCCGCCCTGCAAGAGGGCTTCTAGCCATGCCGTGTGCCCTGGAAGAGGGCTTCTCCTTGTTCCAGTACCTGCCTTGTTCCAGTACCTGCCACGTTCCTGAGTTGCGGCCAGCGCCCCAGTAAGTGGACTCCTAAGTCGAGTACCCTGTAAGTGGGCAACCTGCTGTGTACCCTGAAAGAGGGTTTCCTGAGTTGCGGCCAGCGCCCCACTGTGGACTCCCAGGATGAGTGCCTGCATCCGGGCTACCCTGGTCGAGTACCCTGCATGTGGGCAACCTGCCGTGTGCCCTGCAAGTGGGCAACCTGTCGTCTGCCTGAACCCGTGCCTGTGCCTGAACCCGTGCCTGTGCCTGAACCCGTGCCTGTTCCTGAACCCGTGCCTGTCCTGTCTGCCCAGCAAGTGGGTTACCTGCCGTATCTGCCCCATCAAGTGGCTTATCTATTTTACCTTTGTCTGGACCTAACAGTCGGCTAGAGACTACTTCCTCATTCCTGTACAGACATTCTGGGTCCTGTTTTTGGAGGGATTGGTCTACTAGCGGCAGTGCTGGTCATCGAAGGACTCCTACGTTTTTCAGACTCCGTATGCTGGTTCCTGGGTTGACTTGTTTCTTCAGTCTTCCGTCTGGAGCGGGCCTTTCTTCTGTTGATGTTTGTTCGCGTCCAGAGGCCGCTCTTTCGGAGGGGGATTGTGTCACGTTCTGCCCAGGCTGCGGAGCTGCATATCTGTCCTGCTGTAGTTTCTCTGCTTTGCTTTGATCCATTCCTGGATTTCCTTTTGCTTTGTTCTATTTTCCATTCCTTGCTTCTGCTCCGGCTCTTTGCTTCAGCTCTGCTTCCTTTATTAGGTGTGCCCCACCTGTGTGTTCTGTTTGTCTCAGTCTGCAGTCTTCAGTCTAAGGTATGTCTCAGTGCTGTGTGTTTTGTTTCCATGTTTGGTTTGTTTTGTATCTTTGTCAGCAGGGATTAGAGTTAGGACCCACCGTCATTGGAGTACTTTGGCGTAGTGGTGGGCTAAGCATACTATGGCCATATCATGTGATGGAATCTCCAATAGTTTTCTTGTAGTCCTAGGCTAGTTTCTGTATTCATGTTTGTCTGTCTCTTATGTACCTTTGCCCTTCTTCCTTGAATCATCTGAGGATTCCGGTTCCTCTCTCCTCTCCCCATGTCCCAGTTAAGATTTCCTATCCTTGCTTAAAGGAAGAAGCGTCCGAGGGTTCCGGCTCCTCATTCCTTCCCCTGTGTTCCTTGCCTTCTTCCCTGTCCTTTGTTGTGCCCTGTAACATGTATGTCTTGTCTGGTTATGTTCATTCCTTGTCTTGTGCCTGTTTATTCCTTGCGCTATTCATGTCATGTTTCTAGCCACTTCTCGTGTATATCTTATATCATGTTTCTTGCCTGGTCTCCCTTTCTCTTGCTTGTTATGTGTCTGCTACATTAACCTTTGCCTAGCTTCCATTCTCCCAGCCTGCAGCATCCTACATGTGATTCAGTGATATGCTTCATGCCTGCTCCAGGGTGCCTGCAGGATTTGTTTTGTTCTGGACTTCATCTGCTGCCATATCAGGGGGCTGGTGTTTGGCTGCACTAACCTAGGTGCTCAACGCCTGGGCGAGTGTGGTCACCCTGCAACCAGGCCCTGCCCCAGACTCCACTGCTGCATCGTGACTCCTGCATACAACCATCGGGCGCGCTGGGTCCTTCCTGCCATCAGCTTGGACCCAGTCCGTGACAATACGCGTATTGCGTAGATGTCCCCCGCTGGCACGCAAGACACCTGGGAGTCTGCTCCGGTAAATCGGGGGGGGGGGGGCAGAGGAGAACAGTGGCAGAATATCTCGGGGGGGGCAGAGGAGGACAGTGGCAGAATATCTCGGGGGGGCAGAGGAGGACAGTGGCAGAATATCTCTGGTGGGGGGCGGAGGAGGACAGTGGCAGAATATCTCGGGGGGGGGGAGGAGGAGGATGACAGTGGCAGCATATCTCCGGGGGGGGAGGAGGACAGTGGCAGGATATCTCGGGGGGGGCAGTGGCAGGATATCTCGGGGGGGGGAGGACAGTGGTAGCATATCTCTGGGAGGGAGGACAGTGGTAGCATATCTCGGGGAGGGAGGACAGTGGCAGCATATCTCGGGGGGGGGAGACAGAGTGGCAGCATGTTTTTTTGGTGCTTTTTTAAAGAAAAAAACTTTTTCTTTAAAAAAGCACCAAACTTTTAGGGTGCGGCCTATATACGGGGGCGGCCTATATCCGAGCCAATACGGTATTTGTTTGATCTATACCTGCAATGCTATGTTTCATATATTATTATTGTATACCTGCAAATACAGGATTTGTATGTCTGATTCTATTTATTTGATATCTATACCTTCAGTGCTGAGATCACAAGTGAATTTCAATTGAACTATACATGCAAAGCTGGGTTTGTGTGTTAATGTGTTGATCTATACCTGCTACCGGCAGCAGGGTCTTATATTTATATATATATTTATATATATATCAGCAGCAGGGACTAATATTAATATATATCGGCAACTGGGGCGAATGTTAATATATATGGGCAGCAGGGACTAATATTTATATATATCAGCAGCAGGATCTAATATTTATATATATCAGCAGCAGGGTCTAATATTAACGAAACTGCCAGTTCAGCTGTAATTTTGAAATCATGTTTCCATCATAGTCTTTACTTCAAAGAGATAAGTACTCATTATGTAGTTAAAAATGCATGTCTAACGCGTGTATGTGATGGGGCCATCAAATAAATCAATAATAAAGGGAGGGGCTTGCTGGGGGCATTAATACAAATAGTGGTGGCTGGAGGCAATCATACAAGGGTGTGGGGGCACCACATTAATCTATACTAAAAGGGTGCTAGCTGAGGCATCAATGCACAAGGGTCAAAAACACTAAGGGGGTATAAACGACAATGCAGTGTGAAAAATCCATCCTGATGTAGATGTCAGTGACATAGATTGTGTCTTGCTGTTTGTGTGTTTTTGGTTATCAGTGTAGCAGAGCCTTTCCTTGGGTGTGTCACGGACTGGGTCCATCCAGATGTCTTCATCGACCCAGCGCGCCCAAAGATTGTGTGCAGGAGTTACGGTGCAGTATGCGGAGTTGGACAGGGCCTGGTTGCAAGGTGACCACACTCACCCAGGTGATGAGCACCTAGGGTTGTGCAGCCACATACCAGCACCCTGACATAGCAGCAGATGTAGTCCAAAAGGAAACAAAGTGATATCCTGCAGGCACCCTGGAGCAGGCATGAAACCTATCACTAGAATCATGTGCAGGATGCTGCAGGCTAGTAGTATGGAAGCTAAGCAAAGGATATAGCAGAAACATAACAAGCAAGGGGGACAGGGAGCACAAGGGGAACATAGCAAGGAACAGAGAGACCAAGCAAGAAACAGAACCAGACAAGACATAAATACAGGGCACAACAAAGAACAGGGAACAAGGCAAGGAACACCCCGCTGCCGGGGATGCAAGACGGGACACCCCACTACCGGCGGTGCAAGACAGGACACCCGCTGCCGGGGATACAGGACAGGCTAAGGTACATAAATACAGAAACTACCCTAGGACTACTTGATAAGTATTGGTGATTCCGTCACATCTTATGGCCATAGTATGCTTAGCCCACCACTACGCCAAAGTACTCCAATGACGGTGGGTCCTAACGCTAACCCCTGCTGACAAAGGTACGAAACAAACCAAACATGAAATCCAAACACATAGCACTGAGACATACCTTAGACTGCAGACTGAGACAAACAGAACATACAGGTGGGGCACAACTTATAAAGGAAACAGAGCTGAAGCAACGAGCAGAACTAGAAGCCAGGAATGAAAGATCAGAACTGAGCATATGGAAATCCAGGAATGGATTAAAGCAAAACAGAAAAACTGAAGCAAGATAGATATGCAGCTCCGCAGCCTTGGTAGAACGTGACAGGGTGTGTGTGTATAGGTGTTGGTGTGGCAGAGCCTGTCCTGGTGTGTGTTTGGGTGTTGGTGTGGCAGAGCCTGTCCTGATGTATGTGTTTGGGTGTTGGTGTGGCAGAGCCTCTCCTGGTGCCAGCCTGTCCTGGTGTGTGTGTTTGGATGTGGGTGTGGCAGAGCCTGTCCTGGGGTGTGTGTTTGGGTGTCCGTGTGGCAGAGCCTGTCCTGGTGTGTGTGTTTGGGTGTTGGTGTGGCAGAGCCTCTCCTGGTGCCAGCCTGTCCTGGTGTGTGTGTTTGGGTATCAGTGTGGCAGAGCCTGTCCTGGTGTGTGTGTGTCTGGGTGTTGGTGTGATAGAGCCTGTGTTGGTGTATGTGTCTGGTCATCTGTTTCCTGGCACTTAACTTACAATTGGAATTATTTCATTTATTATCCAGAGATAAAATGCCCTCCTGAAGTTGTAGTGACTTCAGGGGACAAAACATTCAAGCCCCTGAAATCATTTAGTGGAAACGTTAAGGTATTGTGTTATTTACTCTATAATATTTATTTCAAGCATTAGTCGTACTAAATTGTGGCTTCAGGCTTCCTATGTTGAATGATCAATTATTATGTTAGTCCAATAACAAAAGTATCATTCCATAGCACATTACTTTGGCAATATATATGATTTAATGGTGGAAATTATTAATGCCCCCCAGTTTGACTATGGTATCTTGTGTGCCCCCCCTATATATTGTTTCTAGAGTCGCCACTGGCTGTGTGTAAATGGTTAGGAAAAGAATTCAATAATAAAATAAGATTTTATTAATAACACACAAAAGGATAACATTAACTGAGGGGTAGGGTAACTCTAGGAACCGTCATAGTCCCAGAATGCAGGAACCCCAAATCTGTTTCCGAGCTCCACAGTATTTAGAGTCTCTTATGATTTGGATAACATGGCACTCCTTACCAGGGCCAATAGTCTGTAAGAAGGAGGCTGGCACTCAGTCCCCTCCAGGAGCCCATGGCAAGGAGGCTTCTGTGACACTTGTATTTCAAAAACTTACAAAATCCAGTTGTTGCTGAAAGGCTATCTGCTTGATTCCTGGCAAGGGAAGATTTGAGTCTCATATGTCTCGGCAGTGCAAATCAAGCAATTTTACAATCATGTCTGTAAATGTTATGTCACAAACATACAAAAATGTCTGTGTAGTGATGTTTGTACTCAATGCTACCGCGCAGAACGCATCTACATCAGATGATCAGTGCTGATATTCCCCATGGCGGATATTTCCTAACATAATGCCAACTCAGTTACCTGTTTTAAATCAAGCAGCAATGGACATGTAAGCAGACTCTTTATGGCACAGAATGAGTAGCATTGAATGGCTTTATGAAAGTAGGACAGTAAGGCTACCTGTAGCACTTTGGAGTAATCCTGTTTTTAGTTAGCACTACAAATGGGATATTTGATTTTGTTTTATGTATTTGTTTTGTGTCAAACCTATTTCAGCATTTATAGCAAAATCTTTTAGGAGTCCAAGCGTCATGATTCCAAAACTCCTAAGAAGATATTACGCTATCCAGATGAGTATGGCTTATAAAAACAAGAAAAAGTAACCAAGGAAGTTAATTCACCATGATGCGTGCATATAGCTGATAGCAAGTTTTGCCCATGACATTCTGACTTTGGCGCTCAATAAAAAGGAAGAGAGGAGTCAAAGACTAAGAGGACGTTCATTTAATTGGAAAGCCAACTGAGATCTAAGGCAGCTGAAGCAGAGGATGCAACTTCTCTCTGCACAATGGCATTGGTTGAAGGTTGTATATAAGGTGGCCTTATTAAAGTGACAAGGCAATTTAATTCTTTTGTGCTCAATGATTCTACTTCATTGATTTACAATAGGAAGGATATAATTTTGCTAGTGTTGGCAAAAAGCTCAAATGTCAGGCTTTTCAAATTGCCATACTTGCCTTGTTTGGGATGAATAATGAATAAGTCACCCTTTGTCTACTGTTAAATATTCTTGAATAAATACAAAGAACATAAAAAGCCGAAATGATTGTCTGATTTATATTTAAAATTAAGATCAACATTGTGATAAATACACCTTTCGAAGTAATTTGACTTTTTGGGTAATTGTGTTATCCTTTAATCAATAAGTTAACAACGTTGCATAATAAAAACGAGTATCTCATTGTTATGCGCTGTAATGGAAAACCTCTGTTAAACTGAAATGAACAATATTTTAACGGTGCTTAATTTGCTGAATATTTTTGTGCTCTGTGAAATTGCAAGAAAAATTTACATAGAATTTTCTTATCTATAATAGAAATAAATTGGAACTTAAGCAATTGGATTGCAATGCAAATATCAGTTTTGCACTGAACAAGCTGTGTGACAACTAAATCCTGTTCTTGGGATCTGCATGGTTATTTTTCCCCATTAAGGTACTTTACTGCTTGTCATGGATCTGGCTAGTCCGACCGACTACCTCCCCTGCCTTGTGCTCCCTTAGCCTGGGACAACACACTTTCCCCGGTTCCTAAGTCACTAGTCGAGACAAAGTGTAGGGTAAAACCAAACGAAGACTGATTTATTTTAGACACACAGGACTGGATATATCCAGCAAAACACACATTTACATAAAATATTGGGACACAAACCGCCCCCCTTAATCTGCCTCCCAGAGACAACAGGAGCAGTAACGAGATTAACAATACAATAGGGGGGAGACTGATTTATACAATATTAAACTGAAACAATGGTGGTCACTCCCTGGTGGCAGATCCTGGCTGTCTGCTGGAGATAATCCCCTCAGCCAGTGATGAGATGATACTGCTGGGGGTAGCCACAGAAGCCTTTACAAACCCAGGGCCCATAGTCAATAGGGAGGAAGCTGGCAGTCAGGCCTCTCCAGTGGTCCCAGTGATGGAGGGTTCCGTCACACTGCTATTTTTAAGATGTCGATTGCTGTTGATTGGTTTGGGAAGCCTTTTATAGGGATGATGAAAAGCAGGGGCGTAACCAGAAAGCATAGGAATGTTTGTACTGGGTCTAAGGTCTAGTATAAGCCTAAGGTCTAGTCTACTCAAGTGACCCATTGCGCCACCGAATCAGCCTACCATCCATGCCCATCTTTTCCTGATTTTGTAATGCATATTGATGTAATGTGATGGGATTGGGAGTACATCAGTACACTAAAAAAATTAATTATACACGGGACACCTGAAGCCACAATTTAGTGCCACTAATCCTTTTTTAAAAGATATGCAGATTGAAATAAAGTAAATAAAACAAAACCTTTACTTTTCCTCTCACTGATTTCTGGGCCTAGAAAGTTTTGTCCTCTGAAGTAACTACAAATTCAGGCGGGTGTTTTATATCTCCATAAATAGTTTAATTTATTCCTACAGTAACTAAAGTGCCAGGAAACAGATGAAAAAATACACACACTGCAGGACAGGCTCTACCACACTGACACCGAAACACACACACCAGGACAGGCTCTGCAACTCTGACACCGAAACACACACACCAAGACAGGCTCTGCCTCACTGACACCCAAACACACACACCAGGACAGGCTCTGCAACTCCGACACCGAAACACACACACCAAGACAGGCTCTGCCACACTGATGCCCAAACACAAAAACCAAAACAAACTCTGACACACTGACGTCCACATCCGAACGGGCTAAGCTACAACAATAAACAAAAGTATTTTCCACAATGCTTTGTCGTTGACCCCCCTTTTTGTGTTTTTTGCCCCCTTGTTTATCATCCCCAGCCAGCACTATGTGTATTTATGCCCCCAGCCTGCCCCTCTCTTCAGTATTGATTTATGTAATGGCCCCAGCTGTGCCCTTGTGTACTGATGCCACCAGCACAGATAAAATGCTGGCCTATAGTATGGGGGATGTATAGCTGACTTCCATGAGTCTATACATCCTCCATACTGCAGGGCAGCATTTTACCATGGCTGGTCAGCAATATGTAAAAGTTATGTTCTGGAAAACATGGCCAATGTGGTCACCCTAATGCCTTCACACCCTTGTATATTACCCCAAGCTAGCACCCACCCCCCTGTGAATTAATGCCGCCCTTTAGTATCATGTCAGTCCTGGTACCCTGATTGCATCCACAGGATCTGCCCAACACCCAGATTGGAAGCATAGGATTTGCCACCTTTGCCCCAAACAGCCTGCCCGTGGCACCCTAGCCTCAAACAGCCTTCCTGTGCCATGCTTTCCTCCCACTTACACATCCATGATATCACACACATATTAATTACTTTACTCATTCACAAACATTCAGTCACTCATTCATATACTCATTCACAGACACTCATTCATTCATTCACAGATACTCATTCCCTCATTCACATATACTCATTAATTCCCCCAATCACGGATACTCCTTCATCCATAGGGAAGGTAGGCTCAGTTTTCCAAAGTGTAAATGGGCCTGTGGGGGGAGATCAATTAAATAGTTTGTCACATACTCATTAAGCAGTGGAGCCCTGGTTGCCTTATTGCCCATCAGGGTTGTAATAGAGGGGTGTCGCCCTAGGCCTGCTGCCCTAGGACTAAGGAATACCTGATGAGCACTTAAGAGTCAGCCATAATACATTAAGGGACTCTTCATTCATTTAAGTGACTGAAGTGTGGAATTTAATCATGTGATGGTGGTGACAATTATGTATTAATTGCCCCAAGACTAAGCCAGAATACACCGCTGAGATAGATAGATAGATAGATGTACCTTAATAAGGGCATCAATTAAGCACACACTTATCCCTATAAAGAAAAATGCAATACTGCATCTCTAAATACATTACAACACTAACCAGATGTGCAATATACAATTGTTTAATATACTTGTGTAACAATTATCCCATGGCCCCTTTCAGGAGGAGCAGAACAGCCAATTCAGAACAACAGAATTTTTTAAATACTTATTAATTTTTGTATTGACTCAGGGAAAATAGCTGCAGAAACAGCGTTAACTATGTAAATGCAGGATGATGATGAGGGGTGTGCTGGTAAAATCAGACTGGCAGACAATTACTGCCAAGTTCTGCTAAGTAATAATGCAGCCCATAACACATTTGTCAGACAGTACATTAAATTTGCAGATGGTCCAAAGATGCTCCAAAATCTTGGACAAGACTTATTGCTCAAGCAGTTGTCCTAAGCTTGACAAGATACTGACAGATTCCCTTCTTGCAGGTTGTGAAGCCAGGATTCTTAAAGTGGGTGTTCACATTTATAGATTATTATAGATGCTTACTTGCATAATCCCATTTGTTCTAGACTTGTGCATTTGTATTCGGGCGAACATGAAAACGAACACGAAGGGCCAGCTTCAAAATGGCCAGCTTCAAAATGGCCCAATTAGGACATGGGGGCAGAATGAACAGATTTGGAAAAAAATCATTTTGAAATAGCAAAACGCTACTTTTACTTATTGTCCTAAAACATAAAACATTGGGCACTTCTAAACTCGGGACAAAATAGTAGAATCTACTTAGCAGGTTCTTTCATTAGATTTTGTTGATGAGTAAAAGATTTTTAAAATAAAAGTGATAAAAAGTGTTTTCTTTTAAATTTTTCAACATATTTGATTATTTTTGTATAGGTAATTAGGTGATATGATCAAAATGGTATCTGACGAAAGCCCTTCTTGTTCTAAAAACAACAATATATAACTTGTGAGGGTACACTAAATGAGAGAGAAGAAAACTACAGCTAAACACGAGCACTGCAAAAGTGTTAAAACAGCCTTGGTCATGAAGGGTACAAAAAAAATAAAAAAACATCCTGGTTCTTAAGGGGTTGACCAGTGTTAAAAAAAATAAATAGTGTTTTTCTTTTGTATATGTTTTAGAGTGCAAATTGGGAGCAAACCAGTGACCTCCAACAAGGCCCATTAGCTATACATCTTTAGCGTACTGTTTGCACTGGGATTGATTTACGGATCATGTAGGCAATCAGGGCTGGCCTTAGGACTACACACCTCTCTTTTCCTTCCTCCCTGTAGTTCAGGTATAGATCAAATAAACAACACATGGAAACAACACTTGTGTGTGTAGCATTGCAGGTATAGTCCAAAAGATTAACACACAAACCCGGCAGGTATAGATCAACCTGAGATCACATGCAAACTCAGCACTGAAGGTATAGATCAAATAAACAACACATGGAAACAGCACTGCAGGTATTGATCAACTAAATAAGATCTATAAACCCTGTATTTGCAGATATACATAAATAATTTATGGAAACATAGCATTGCAGATATATACATCAACAGAATAACACACAAATTCGGCTTTGCAGGTATAGATCAAATGGAAATCACATTTCAACTCAACATTAAAGGTATAGATAAAAAAGAAATTGCAGGCATAGATCACAGGTTGCACACCCCAAAGCCAGCCCTGGTGTCCACATGGAACTCGACCAGCACCCAGATTACACACACAAATTACAGCCCACCCTGAGCCATCTTTGTCCCCAAACACCCTGCCTGTGCCATCTTTGTCCCATAAACACCCTGCCTGTGCCACCTTTGTCCCATAAACACCCTGACCATGCCATCTTGGTCCCCAAAGCTCAAATGTCCTGCTTGTGCCATCTTTGCCTTCAAATAACTTATACATCTATCATACACACAAAACACTTATACAGTCACTCCTTCAATCTGCCATTTACACAATTCCTTCACACAATTAATTCTCTCACTCATTCACACAAATCAGTTACACATATTCATTAATGCATTCTCACCATTCATCGACACATTAATTCATTAATTCTCTAATTCATTCATACAATTCATCCACACATTAATTAATTCTCTCTCATTCACACAATTTATCCACCCATTATTTTATACTCTCACTCATTCATGCAATTCATCCACACATTAATTCATTCATTATCTTCCTAATTCACACAATCCATACAGACATTAATTCATTTATTATCTCACGCTTTTACACAATTCATCCACACATTAATTCATTTATTGTCTCACACATTCACAAAATTCATCCACATACCAATTCATTAATCCTTACGCATTCACACAATTCATCCAAATTACCGTATTTGCTCGATTATAAGACGAGGTTTTTTTCAGAGCAAATGCTCTGAAAAATACCCCTCGTCTTCTAATCGGGGTCGTCTTATAATCAGACCTCAAATAGAGGTCTGACTATGAGACTAAGATCCAGATCCCCCGCAACGCTGCAGGGGACCTGGATCCTTCTGTCTCCCCCTCCCCATTTAACACTCCTCCACCCCACGCACACTTACCGGTGCTTCTAATTTCCTGCTGTATTGCCGGGGCAGCGGGTTGACGTCTACGCGATCCGCTTACGCTGCAGCCGGAAGGAGGTGTGGCTAGCAGCGGGGGTTGTCTGCGTCCATCACGCAGACCTTCCCCGACTGTCAGAGATCAGAGTTCCCCGCTGCCCCGGCAATACAGCAGGAAACTGGAAGCACCGGTAAGTGTGTGTGGGGTGGGGGAGTGTTAAATGGGGGCATAGGGCATTTCTGGAGACAGAGTGCTCTATGAAATGCCTTTTAACCCCCTTAATGCCACTCTGCCTCCTGAAATGCCTTATACCTCCCTATATGCCACTCTGCCCCATAATATGCCTTTTAACCCCGTAAATGCCAGAGTGGCATATAGGGGTATAAGGCATTTCTGGAGGCAGAGTGCTCTATACAATGCCTTTTAACCCCCTTAATGCAACTCTGCCTCCTGAAATGCCTTATACCTCCCTATATGCCACTCTGCCCCATAATATGCCTTTTAACCCCCTAAATGCCAGAATGGGAGATAGGGGTATAAGGCATTTCTGGAGGCAGAGTGGCACATAGGGGGTTAAAAGGCATATCATGGGGCACCGTGGCATATAGAGGGTTCAAAGGCATATCATGGGCCACAGTGCCATATTGGAGTGGCAAACCTGGGGGCAGATGTGCGTAACTGGGGGGCAGGTTGGAAAATACAAGGAAATAAAAACAAAAAAATATTTTTTCTCAATCATAGCTTTTATTAAAAGATGCAATAGTTTACATGAATTAACATTTACTGGTAAAACTTTTTTCCTATAGGGTCGTCTTATATTCAGGCTTTTTCTTTTTTTCCTAAATTAATATTCAGATTTTGGGGGGGTCGTTTTATAATCAGGGTCGGCTTATAATCGAGCAACTATGGTAATTCATTAATTCTCTTACTCTTTCTCACTCTTTCTTTCAAGATTCTTATAACCTCCCTTTCTCACAATCCCACCCCCTTCTCACTATCTACCCCCTTCTTACTATCTACCCCCTCTCCCGCTTCTTACTATCTACCCCTCTCCCTCCCTTGTTACTATCAACCCCCTCTCCCCCATTCTTACTATCTACCCCTCTCCCCTTCTTACTATCTACTCCCTGGCTTTTCAGTACTATACTTTAGTACTACTGGGCACAACATTGATTTTTACTGTATACACAGACCACAAGTCATACTTTTACTGGCTTCCACTACTGGCATAAGAACACCCACCTACTGCCTTATCTTTTAAATACAGAGGTTTTCACTGATTCCTGAAGTTAGTGAGAGGACTAATGGCCCAGAAACAATATGGCCACATGCAAACCGGCTCACTGTCACACAGGGGTGTAAATAACCTCTTCCATTTTCCTCTTCTCTTTTTTCCTTCTCCTTTCTTTTAAAGTTAAAGTGGAAGACCTGTTTAAATCCTTGGAGTTGCTCCATGTGTATACCCTTTTTACATAATACACTTTAAAAAAAGTATGGTTAAATATCCATTCATACTGTGGGGTGGTGGTGGTGGTGGTGGGGATTCCGCTCCAGGTGCACCTGATTGATTTATCCAGTAAAACATTGCACACTTACCAACAATGCAGGGAAAATACTTCTTCCTAAGCATACCATAGTTTGGGTATGCTATGCCCGTTCCATTTTAACAGACCTGGATGCTCACTAGCAAAATGATCTAGATTATTTTATCATACATTACAGGGGACCCCTACATTCCATGAGTAGACTGTTTAATTTCGCTAGACACAGATTTGCCTATTGCGGACTCTACCCCGGGCATTAGATATTTACCTACTATGGCTACTCTTTTACCCAGGACATTACTAAGGCTACCCTAATAACTGCCCTCAAATACCTTCCAGCATTCTCATTTTTGGATGAAAATTATTCATACAGTATATAATTCCTCACAATGCCAATTCCATATGGGAAGGCAGGACAGCTCATGCCCAAGTTGCTTTGCCGCATATGCTGACCTCTACTGTTGCTTTTTCTTTCTGTATGTTCTTTCAGTATGAGACATAAAAATAGTAATTTTTCTTTAAAACCAGAAACGGTTCTCTTGGGATTTTGTTGGGTGTTCCCAACTTTTGGAGACGAGAACACACATCATTTCAGTGGCAAATATATTTTTTTTTTACAAAACTGGATAAGTGACAGAGCACCAACAGGACTTTAAACAAAGGCTTTTTACTTGTCTCAGATGGACTGGGTAGCTGCCTCTTAAGCTAAGGAAGCTAAAACAAAAAAAAACTTCATCATATATTACATCATTAGGCTCCTCATTAAGGATGCAAATTTACACTTTATTCAAATATACCTCATGTACACATCCCAAATTGTAAGTGGTTATAAACCCATTTTACAGATAGCACAACTGGAGGACCAAAAACAATGGAGTGAGGCTTGCACATCATCCCTACAATAAGGCATTAAGCTTTCTAACTGACAAATGGGAATGGCTGACAGAGCGATGGAGAGACAATGGATTAAAGCAAGGAGAGTTGGTTGGAGGATATTAATAAGTGAGGAAGTCGTACACTAGTTATTTATTGTTTTTGTTTGTTTTTTGTAGTTTATTTTTCCTTTGCGTTACATATTATCTGGGTTGCAATATTGTAATTTTGCAGCCTGCTGTAATATTGGGGATGTCACTTGTACACATCTCTCCCCATGCCATGGCAAAATGCTTTATAATCCTTGCTATTTTTTTTTTCTTCTGAAAATCTTAATAAACATATTTTGAAATAAATTTGTCCTAAAACCCATCATGTAAGCATTGTTTCCATTCTCAATTATTGTTTTTGTCAATGAGTTGCCTTAAAGGATGTAGATGATAAAATACTAAAAAAAAACTTTTTCACTGGTTGCGAAGAGTTTGCAAAATCTTGACCCCTGCTTTGAGTGTTATTCTGGATGTAGGCCAAGGTGATATAAAACCTTTGACGTTCATTTTTTATGATAATTCTCTGTAAATTGTTGTGCAATAAACTCCTTGGGTTGTCTCTCTTTTCAAAGCCATGAATCAATCAGCTGCAAGCTCTTTTAGGTCTTTTCAATGTACAGTGATCATTTAGATTTGACATGTATTGTGAAACCTTAGCTTGGCTCCTCTTGCTGATCTATCATTAATTCTAGCCTGTACTGTTCTCAAGTACAGTGAAAGATGACTGAAAAATCATTGGGCCTCTTCAACTCTGTTATGGTACAAAATAGCAGTGCAATATTTTTTTGTCAGTGTTGTTTTTTACTCCAAGTGCTTCCTGCGTCAGGTTTCAAAAGGAAGCAATAAAGGCTATTGAACAGTATGAATAAAAATCCTTTGAGGTTTCGGCACAGACTTCTTTTCTTTAGCTAGTAATCAAATTGGAGCTGAAACGAAATTGAGTTTTCTTATGAAAATAGCCTTTGTTGCAGGGAAGGCTGGTAATTCATAAACAATAACCTGCTCTTTTGTGCGGATAATAATATATTCATGTTCTTTCAGCAGAGTAAAAGCCAGTCCTGAAGGATTGTGGTACAGTAGAGAACCAGAGAAAGGAGCTTTGCTGCAGTAATCTTAGAAGGGCTTTTCACTTTCCTGATGAAATTGTGCTTTTCTTTTATTTAACGCTGAGGTGTTAGATGTTGATTTGTTGGTACCACACAATATTTGGTTAATTATAAGAGATCTCAAGCTGTGCTCATCATCCTATCTGGAAAGACTACTGCCAGCTGCTGGAGTCAGACTGATGCTACATGACCATTATTCAGAGAAGCAGCTTGTAAGCACTGCATACTTCACACAACTGGACAGCTGAGCACATGGAAACAGACTGCCCGGCTCTCTTTCAGGTAAATGACTGCTCTTACTTTTATTAACAAGCTTGTGGAATATCAGCGCCTACTTATGCAGCATTGCATGGGGTGTGACATATTGTGTTTTGGAACATATTATCATTTACACTATGTCTTAGAGATTGGTGTGGATGTTGAAAGTGCAGGTGGCAGAACTGGAATGCCAGGAGGACTATTGGCAACAGAATCAGTTTAAAGCATTGCTTTAACTCTGTAAGGTATTTTAAAGGAAGGCTGTCAATCTTTTTTTTGGTTAGATCTTTGTTTTGATTAACTTTAGGAATTACAAAATCAATATCTCACATATACTATGACATAACATTCATAGTATATATACATATATAGAATATGATGGTAGAGAAGAACCATTTCGACCCATCTGGTCTACCTTTAGTCTGCTGTTACGGTTATAATTCTTATGTGTCTTGTCTGATATCTATGATTGCCAAGAGTAGCTATGCTCATGTTCCTTCTCTTTAATAACCACTTCTGCTAAGAGTCTACCACTTCTCAGTGAAGTCAAACTTCCATACATTATATTGTAATACCTATGTATCATTGTGGTGGTGTTACACATAGGAATGCAATGTGTGCTTCATTTGTATATAAATTGTTGTAGTTATGTTTAGCTTCCTGATCAATGATTATTTATAAAAAAAAAACCAAAAAAAAAACATATTTGTTGTCTTTTTTTTTACTAATAGTGTCAATCAGAGCATTGGCAGGGTGGTAAAACGGATTTTTAGTGGACAATTGTAAAACATACAAGAGATGGCGATAGCACAAACAATATGTTTTACATTAAAATGTATGGTTTACATTATCGTATAAACTTTGGAACTTAGATAGTTTGATTGTGACCAGTATGGATAGCTGTGGAACACATCAAATTATTTAGGGAATCTACATTTTAATGTTTTTTGTATGTTTTAGTTTTTCAGTAATGTTATATTGTTATATATTTACATGGTTTACATTTTTCTAAGCACAAACTAATAAGTAGATTGATATACCTAAAACTGGACTTTTTTTGTTCTGTAGCTTTATTTAAAACTACATTTTAAATGTTCTGGAGCAAAATGAACAAGGTTTATATTAATGATTTCATACCCTAAGTGAGATGGCCAGGTGAAGTCCAATATTAAGAGCCTCTTTTGCAGCACACTAAGGTCCATTTAGTTACTTGATGAAGAGAATACCAAGCGATGATTCATAGTTTGTGTGGTCTTTCTTATTACATAGTGTAAGAACATACAGAGATAATTGTTGTACTGTTGTATATTTAACTATAGCTTGACTCTCAGGAGAACTGGGTATTGTAGGGTATAATCACAAAGCCTAAACAACGGCGTTGTTTTAACCTGGACCTAGTAAATTAGAACATGAATAAGCTGGACACTAGAAATTGGAATTGACTTAGCTCTCAACAAAAACCTGGATGCTGGCAGACAGCAAATTCCATAGTGCTTTAACAACAGGGTGCAGAGGGAGAAGCACAATATGTTAGCAATTTTTGAATTCATATAGTCAACTGTTGTTGGGGTTATTTAGAAAGAGTGGTTCTGGTGCAAAATGAAAAATATTGAACATTATCCATAGGAACCAATGGAATGACCCTGCTCATCGCTTTACTTTTGTAACAGAATTGCTGTTAATATACCATATATATTTAACTTTACTGAGAAGGTAGTGGATAGGTGTAACAGTCTCCCAGAAGTGGAAATATTGAAAAAGGGAAGAGAACGAGATTGCTTTTTTGGGGTATCTCCCACAGAAGCAATGACTAGGGCAGAAACCACCAGTTTCCACCCACTGACTATAATTTTCTGAAATGCATTGAGATGTCATGAGAGGTCATTTGGCAAATGTGTTGTATCCCTTGTGATGTATACTTCAGCAGAAACATAACCATGGAAACATTTTTTCTGAGGCACAAAGATCCTACTGTCAAAATAGGATTAAGGGGATCATCTCCAGACTTAAAAGCAACATCATCAAGACATATCCCTTTTAATTCTGGGCATTCACTAACCTTGGTCATTAGGACCATTATTTTGCTTGCTATAGTGATAGGGCTATGTTTCAAACTTTAATATAGTCACTAGGTGACAATGCTATTCGACTAACTTCTGGTTCCTGAAAGCCCATGTAACAATGTTCTACTAAGTTGTCCTAATACAAGCTATCCACATTTACTCCATTTTCTCCTTAGCTAATATGGCTATCCACTCCATTTCAAACAGCTCAAGGTATTATCAAGAAATAAAGTCCAATTTCCTGTCTGTCATACTCAAGGCCAGATTAACGACCTTGGGGCCCTGGAGCAGTCATACAAAACTGTCCCGTCTTTTCTTGTGCCTAACTATTTTTCTCCTGTCCATGTGCCAAAAGTACTACTTATGCCTTGTTGTTACAATTTATATATCGAAAGTTCACAATTGATACACATTATCCTAGTTTTGGTGTATGTATGTATGTATGTATGTGTATTAACTCATTGTTAAAATGGTCAGAGGCAGGAAGTATGATTACAAGAGGGACCGAAGGCAGGATCACCAACCAATCCTATTTATACTGAAGCAGAATGCAACGATATGACTCTTCTGTAACCCATGGACAAATGTTTTCAAGATATCTATTAGGCACTGATGAGAGTACCTTGAAAAATCCTTATTATTATTATCTTTTATTTATATAGCGCCAACAGTTTACACAGCGCTTAACCCCTTAACGTCCATTGCCGGGTCAGGCACGTCATGCAAAACGGTCACTTAACGACCTATGACGTACCTGACACGTCATGAGACTTAAACAAGCTTAGAAAGTGATCAACGATCACTTTCTAAGCTTAAACGGTGTTGCTGTAATGCCTCGATGTCGAGGCATTCAGCAACACCGAGATCGGCATGATGGGCCATGTCTGGCCCCTCCCCGGGGCGTCAACAGCCGCCATACATTGTATGGTGGCGGACGCCCGTTTTAAAAGCGTTTAGGAGGCGATCAACGATCACCTCCTAAACGTCAATGGTGTCGCTGGAATGCCTCGTTCAGGAGGCATCCAGCGACACCAAACACTTACCTCTGGGTGGGCTGTGACCGCTCCGGAGAGCGGTCGCAGCCGCAGCTGCACGTTGTCTTCGCCATCCGCAAGATGGCGGCGGCCCGGGAAAAAGAATTATAAAGTTTTAAAAGTTGGCTAGACGGTCTCCAGACCCTCTAGTGAACTCTGGCTCCACTTGCAGGTTGAATACAGGTACTGCATTCAACCATACAAGTCAATGGAGCCCAGCTTTCTAATCACTATGTGATTAGGAAAATATTAAAAAAAAAAAAAAAAATATTAAAAAAAAAAAAGGAAAAAAAGAAAAAGCTTAAAAAAAACATGGTAACATTTAAAAATTATTATGCTTTAGAGGAACTATCCAGTTCCAGCAAAATGTAAAAAAAAAGTCCAAAAAGAGTAAAATAAATAAAATAAAAAAATAAAGTTTATTATTATGAGCAAGTGCTAAAATTAGCACTGACATGGAAAAATTTAAATAAAAGCATTTCAAATACCCAAGGGGTGTCTAATTTAAAAAAATGAATGGTTTGATGGGGTAAATTGGAGTGGCCGGGCTCAAAGATAGGGCATAGGCACAGACTGACCGAAATGGGGGGAAAAAAAAGCGCACTTACAAAATGTGGCATTTTAACCCCAAACACCAGACAAACCCATACATGTGGGGTATGACTGAACTCGGGAGATGTTCCTGAATACATATTAGGGTGTTGTTTGATAGTGACGTATACCTGGAGCTATAAATTTATACCCAAAGTATAATTTGTGTGAAAAAAATACAAAACAAAATACTACCACAAAGTGTGGCAAAGGCTGGTGGTAGAATCTGATGCATGGAAAGGGTTAAATACTACCATTTTAAGTACCTTGGGGTGTCTAGTTTTCAAAAATATATGGTTTTATGAGGTAAATTGTAGTGGCCAGGCTCAAAGATAGGGCATAGGCACAGACTGACCAAAATAGGGGAAAAAAAGCGCACTTCCCAAATGTGGCCTTTTAACCCCAAACAGCAGTCAAACCCATGCATGGGTGGTATCACTGTACTCGAGAGATGTTGTTGAACACATATTAGGGTGTTGTTTGATAGTGACGTATACCTGGAGCTATAAATGTATACCCAAAGTACAATTTGTGTAAAAAAAAATACCAAAAAAATACTAACACAAAGTGTGGCAAAGGCTGGTGGTAGAATCTCATGCATGGAAAGGGTTAAAATACTAGCATTTGAAATACCTCGGGGTGTCTAGTTTTCAAAAATATATGGTTTGATGGGGTAAATTGAATTAGCCGGCTTCAAAGATGGTCCAATTAGGACATGGGGGCAGAATGACCAGATGTAAAAGTTCCAAGTTAAAAAATGTGCACTTCCTAAATGTGGCGTTTTACCTCCCAAACAACCCAACAAACCCATGCATGAGGGGTATGACTGTACTCGGGAGATGTTGCTGAACACATATTGGGGTGTTGTTTGAAAGTGATGTATACCAGGAGCTGTATATCCATACCTGAAGAGCAATTTTAGCGATAAAAAAACACAAAATAAATTACTACCACAAAGTTTGACAAAGGCTGATGGTAGAATTAGTGCATGGAAAGAGTTAAAATTGTAGCATTTGGAATACCTTGGGGTGTCTAGTTTTCAAAAATATATGACTTGATGGGGTAAAATGCATTGGCCGGCTTCAAAGATACCCGAAATGGTACATGGGGGGAAGAATTACCAGATTTGGAAAAAATGGTTTTGAAATAGCAAAATGCTACTTGTACTTAATGCTCCATAACGTGCAGAAAAAAGCAAAAAAACATAAAAACATTGGGTATTTCTAAACTCAGGACAAATAGTAGAATATATTTAGTAGGTTTTTTCATTAGCTTTTTTGGATGAGTAAAAGATTTTTGGGGTAAAAGTCAGAAAATGTGTTTTTTTTTTACATTTTTCATCATATTTTATTATTTTTTTTATGGGAAATTAGATAATATGATTAAAACAATGGTATCTGAAGAAAGCCCTTCTTGTGCTGAAAAAAACAACATATAATTTGTGTGGGTTCACTAAATGAGTGAAGAGAAAATTACATCTAAACACGAACACCGCAAAAGTGTTAAAACAGCCTTGGTCCCAATGGTACAAAAGGTAAAACACAGCCTGGTCCTTAAGGGGTTAATACAATACATAAATTCAGGGGATATGACAAGACGAGAATTAACAGACTAAGACAAACCGATAGATTTGTTTTATTCAAACAAGTGCTGTAACTGAGGACCACCATATAGATATAACTACTTGTGTAGAAAACATTCACATAGTAATTCTTCTGAAAGCTTCCAAAAATGAAGACACTAGACACATAGCAGACAGGGTTCCGCTGTCTAGACAGAGATAAGCAATGTCTGCAATCAAGTTAACCTCTGAATATCTGCAAGACAAGAACCGTCTTGTGATGATTTTAACCTGTTTATCTGTGGCTTTTATCTGCTCTTACAACCTTTACGGTAAAAGCCATGAAAGGGGAATTCAAATTCAGAATCTGTCCATGGTTGTGATGAAATATATTAAGTTACTATTATTTTTAAATCAATTTTAAAAAAAAAATATTAAATGAATAATATTTATTATTTATTGGTTTGTATAGCGCCATTATAGTTTGTATAATGGGTAGAATCATAATAGTAACAACATATTATGATTTAAATAATTTTAAACAAAACCAGAATTAATGACCATTGTGACTCTAATAAATGAATTATCTAGTATACCTTTCTGTAGCTGAAGATGGTGATTTGAAAAGTTAGTGTGAGTTGAGAATAGTTTAGTGCGTGCTTAGATAACAAATAAGAGACTTAAGGAAGTTAAGGAAGTTGATCCTCACGTGTTTCTGTAAGTTAAATTGTTATGTTATATACTACTTGTTATATCCTACCTAAGCATTATACAGCGCTATGGAATAATATGGTACTATATAAAACAATAACTAATGATAATAATACTGTATATGTTTTCAGTTTACAATTTACATTTGCAAGGTTGATTCTTTTTCTATGAATTTGTGATCCCAAATTAACTTTCTTATGGACATAATGTGCGTTTCCATTGGCAATTAAAGTATACTGTTAAATTTCAATGTTTTTTCTTAATTTATCAATTATTTATCATATCTGTGATGTATTTTTAGTTGTGTCATCAAACATTTATGATGTGGTTTGCAAAACATTTACTTTTAAGAAGAAATTCTGTAATATTTTCCTCTCCTGAAATTATCTGGCTTCTCTCCCAACCGTAGAAAGTCTGCCTGAACCAATTAGCGACAATCAGCATCTGAAAACAGGGAATAACTAATTTCATGGGGAAGAATAATAATGCAAATCCCAAATGCACATAACTCAGATAATTGGTTGTGGTTTCTTCAAAGCTAGGAAAAGAGACAAGCTTCCGGGGGGGGGGGGGGGGGGGCTGGGGTGTATATCTACCTTATGTTGCTCTTTGAAAGGGCTATGTGGTGGTCTCAAAAATTTGTGATAATTTTAATATTTGGTATTTTAACATATTTATTCTAGCTGTTACATTCTAGATTAATCTACTTCTTGAAAGGTGATTTTGCAAAAAGATTAAAAAATAATAAGAGATAATAAGATAAAAAGAGAGATAATAAGAAAACAGGTCATGTGAAGTTTGATAAATACTGTAAAATCTGAAGGGGTCAAAGCACAAAACGCAAAGTTAGGCAAATAGGAATTTAAAAAAACTGGTCCAAACATTACTAATTTTATATTTGTGAATTGCTAATTTGCCCTTTATCTTTTCTTACCTGTAGTTAGTCATTATCATCCTCTATTTTTTTTTTATTCTGATTACAGCCACAAGTCGGCCCAGTGCATTTATGAAGCTCAAGCAAATAATACATTTTTATATCCTCATTCAGGACATCTACAAATAGCTTGTTATTTATGTCAAAATAAAATTGTTAAAATCCTCTATGAAAATCAAACAAATAAGCAAATTACAGTTTTAAGTTGCATAAATGTGCCAATCTTTTATTGGTCACCATGTACACATTTTATATTTGGTAAATCATATCTCTCTATCATGCTTTGCTGTCTCGAAAAGAAGTTCGCTTCGCATGATACCGATTTTCGTCTCCCAAAGTATAGTTGGAGTATCTGTAACTATATCATAATTCTTCATATACAAAATTTTCATTTAATTTCCAGATAGGTCTGTGTTCAGGAGAATTACCTCTGCAAAGCCTTGTAAGTGATAGAACCATTTCAATAACATTAAACAATACATTTATAACTGTTATTATTATCTTTTATTTATTGAGCACCAACAAATTACCCAGAGCTGTACAATTTAAATGGGGCAGTTAACACATACATAACAAATATACATTAATACATACAGATACATCAGGAGTTGAGAACCGTGCCTGTACACTTTCTACCCAGCCTTATGGTACTTTTACACACAGTTCCAGGCAGAAATGGTGGGCTTTGGAGAGCCCTATTCATAAGCTTAAAATCTTCAGCATGAAATATCCTTGCATGATAGATTAACAATATAACCATTCCTGAATAGGGATAGTGAGTAGGAGATTAAAAAGAATAATTCTTTACACTTGGATAACAGTATATTCATTCGAAAGGACAGTGTAATGCCTGCTATATTTGTAATGTAAGCAGTGTAGTAGTTTTCTGGACTTCTTAAGCACCTTAAATTATGTGGGTATATAAAAATCGAGTATTTTGATCAGTTTTATACCGTTCTAGCTATCTAAGAAATTCACTCACATAAGTCAGGATAATGAAAACATTTGTTTAGAAACATAATTATGACTTAATATAATTTAGTATAAATTTGGATCACCAGATACTAAAAACCCACAGATAGATTTGCCTGGTTTATTCTCATAAAGCTAATATCCTATAAAGATATTATGAAATACTGCCTTGGAATATCTGTAGATACTTTGGGTTGTTATTGTCAGTTTGAGTTTACCAGACCACTTGGCAAGACTTGGGCTAAAAGGAGCCAGTTATGTACATATGGTATATACTGCATCAAGCAATGCATGAATTGTCAGTATGTAAGTTAATTCAATTATAAAGAAGAAATAAAGAATTATGTCTAGCTTCCCTTATTATGTGTAAGGTTAAAGCTCCATCTAGTGGATCAGTTGTGCTTAGCCACTTAAACGTCTGGGTATTTTTAATAACTTTATAATCTGAGTAAAATAACTTTCTATTATATGTATGTTTTTTCAACTGTATAATTTTAGTTATTTCTCTTGATTTACACAACATATAACCTTATCATTATATAGTCTTGTTTGGGCATCAGTGAATACTGAAGTATCAATTTAACATAAATAAAACAGAAAAAATAATAGAGAATTATCTTGTTTCCCCAAAACCAAACCAAAAGTCATTACAACAAGATTGTAGTTTAGCCATATTGTGGACAACCATCTGGTTTTACCATATGTTACAGAATATAAGATTATTTGATTTGTAGTTACATAAACCACATTTATGTTGAAAAAAAGTACACATTAACAAGAGTGATTTAGCATGTCATAAAGGTTATTTCACCTTTGAAGAGATGTTAAAAATACTCTATTGTGTCTGGTGGAATACCAGATGTGCTGATGGACATTTCTTCTGTCTCAATTGCACAAATAAGCTAACATTTAAGACTCTTTTAAGTCAGAACTTACTACAAGGCAAGCTATTAAAGTATTTTCCATTCTCAGCAGAGTGTAAGGGCGGCTTTAAGTCAGGCCCCATTCAGGCTGCGGAGCTGCACATCTCTGATTTTCCCTGTCTTGCTACAGTTCCCCCTTTGCTGCGATCCATTCCTGGATTTCCATATGCTTTGTTCTGTGCTTCTGGTTCCTTGATTCCAGTCCTGCTCTTGGCTTCAGCTTATAAATTGTGTCCCACCAGTTATGTTTGTCTCAGTCTGCAGTCTCAGGTATGTTTGATCTCTGTTCTGTGTTTAGATTTCATGTTTAGTAATTCTGTAGGCAGGGTTTAGCATTAGGACCCACCGAATATTGGAGTACTTTGGCGTAGTGGTGGGCTAACCATACTATGGCCATATGATGTGACAGAATCTCCTATTGTTATCTTATAGTCCTAGGCTAGTCCTGTATCCATGCGCGTCTGCATTTTGTGTACCTTTGCCTTACCACCCTGAATCTTCTGAGGATTTCGGTTCATCTCTCCTCTCCCCATGTCCCAGTTAAGATGTCCTATCCTTGCTTAAAGGAGAAGCGTCCAAGGATTCCGGCTCCTCACTCCATCCCCTGTGTTCCTTGCCTTGTTCCCTGTCCTTAGTTGTGTTCTCTACCAGGTATGTCCTGTCTTCCTATGTTCCTTGCTCGGTCTCCCTGTTCCTTGCTCTGTCCTCTTTGCTTGCTATGTGTCAGCTGTTTCACTGCTTAGTTCCGAGATCAAACAAGATCGGGCACATTCAGGGTTGTAAAGTTGTAAAATGGCCTAAAATATACTGCACTCGTCATCAATCTCAGGATAGAGTGAAAGATAAGAGATGGGAAGAAAGGGGAGAGGTAGATACTGAAAAAAGGGGAGAGATAGCGAAGAATAGATAGTAAGAAAATAGAGAGATAATGAGAAAGACATAAGAGAGAGATAGAAGGGAAGAAAGAGAGAAATGTTAGATAATGAAAAAGAGGAAAGATGGAGAGAAAGGATAGTGAGCAAAAATAGAGAGGTAAGGATATAGAGGAGGGGAGATAAAGAGGACAAAAGGAGATTAAAAAGGTGAGAAACAGGAAAAATAAAGAGGAGGAAGATAGATAATGAGAAGTTGGGATCAAAGAGAAGGGGGAGAAATAAAGAGAAACAAGAGATAAGGAGAAAAGGAAGAAATGAGATAAAGAGAAATGGGAGAGGTAAGGAGAAAGGGAAGGATCAAAGAGAAGAGGAAAGATAAAGAGAAAGGTGCGAGATAAAGGCAGATAATGAGAAAGGGGAGAAATGTGCAGAAAGGGCAGAGTTAATGAAAAAAAGAGGGGAGAGCGAGGGAAAGAGTGTTTTTGTGTTTTGAAAGTGTTTGTGTATTAGGGCAAGTATCTCTAAGGGCAAGCAATTGGGTGGATGCCATATGAGTGCTAGGGCAAGTCCTATGTGTGCCATCTGGGTGCCAGGGATGGCCATTGCAGTGCGCGATATGTGATCTATGTCTACAATTTAGGGTTTCCATGCATTATTTATCTTATCTAGACCTTAAATTCTGAGTTTTACATGTTGTTTTGTTTCAGTTGATCTTCACCTGGAATTATATGTTTTCATGGTTTACTTATTTTCTCTATATCTGCAAATACATGGTTTATATGCCTTATTCAGTTTAACTATACCTGCATTATTTTCCTTGTGTTTTTTAATCTATACTTGAACTACATGGGGGGGGGGGGTGGCAGAGCGAAGGAGGGAGATGATGGAGGGGGATGTCTGAACAACAAAGGCTGGCCCTCACCTCCTCACCTGTATTGTAGTGACAATAAATTATTAGAAGTTTCTCTAATAGAATCTTAACCTTGGTTTCTTTTGAGCCAAATTCTCCCTTCTCATCTCATTACAACATTAAACCATTGTTGTCTGGTTAAAACCCAGGTTCTTTAACCCAGACCAAGTTACCATCATTATTTCTCATAGCTTGTGCAAAATAGCTCACAGCTGATTATTTCTTCCATACTAAAAATAATGATACATATTAAAAATCCTGAACATGGTACCTATTATTAGTCAGTATTGTTTGTATGTAGGATAACATATTATATGGTACAGATGAAGAGATTTATAAAAAAAGAGAATGTGACTAAATTGAAATTCCTCCCTAATTAAAATAATGACATTTAAAAAACATGCAATTGTCTACTGTTTTAATCAGTTGTCTAGAGCAGCCTCTTGTGGAACAAAATGAGAATTGCAGTAAAACACATGAGAATATTTAACTGCATTTTAAGCCCCACATGGCCATAAACATGAGAAGTGTGTTTCATTAAATGTTATTGAGCATGATGGCTATAGAATTTGATATTGATAATATATGGTGCAATATATATTTTATAATAAAAGCAAAAATATGAAATATACATCTGAAAAAACTGAAAATCAACAAATCTCAATATTTTGCATAACATCCATTTGGCATTTGACTGATTTAATTGACATTGATTCTACAGGTATGCAGACTGTTACAATGATTCCAGCACTCATTGAGAGCATCTCAGAAAATGTCCAGAGATGTCACAATATGTTTCCCCAAAACCAAACCAAAAGTTTCACATTTTGATTAATCAAACAAGATGTTATTCCAGCCTTCCACTATGACATTTCTGCTTGACCCATGCTAAACCTTTCGACTTAGTAGCCTCCTCACAAAAGACACACTTTGCCAGTCATCTATTAACTGTGCTTTTTTCAGTTTCAGAACTTGTTTGGTTCCATGAAAGACAATAAAACAATGACAACCAATAACACAGAGAGAATTCTTCACATGGAGACCAAGGAACCTTATACAGTAGCAAATTATTTTGACTGTGCTTTTGCTTATTGGGGTAGGATGTTGCTGATTCAGCTTGGCTTTAATTGTGTGTCACTTTTAAGCAATGCTCAGTTGGTATTAAGGGGCCCAAAGAGAAAATGTCCCCCACACAATTACACCAGCCTGAACCGTTGATACAAGGCAGGATGGATCCATGTTTTCATGTTGTTAAAGCCAAAGTCTGACCCTGCCATCTGAATGTAGCAGCTGGAATGGAGACTCATCAGACCAGGCAACGTTCTTCGAGTCTTCCATTGTCCAATTTTGGGGAGCCCGTGTGAATTGCAGCCACAGTTTCCTGTTCTTAACAGACAGGAGTGGCACCCGGTGTGGTCTTCTGCTACTGTAGCCCATCTGCTTCAAGATTTCATGTGTTGTGCGGTCAGAGATGGTATTCTGCATATCTTGGTTGTGAACTTTGTTACATTAAATTAAAGTAAAAATAGCTGGTGATCTGTGGACCTCAATCTACTAGAATGAAATTTCAGCCGGCACTACTGCTCTGGAGCATAAGATTTCCTGAAATTAACATTGTATTGAATATAAAACTAATGTTGCCTCACTTACCTACCTAAAATATGATATAATCCTAACTTAACTACAGAAGTTAAACATCTAATACTGAGTAACGTGTAAATCATTAAGCCAGATGCATTTCCCTGTGACCGTCATCATGGCTTTGTCCCATCCTTTAACCATATTTAATAAAAGCTGAAATACTGTTGCCTTGCACTTCTATAAAGAACTAGTGATAGTTAAAAAAAAATGTACAATTAAAAAATGATTATTGAAAGAAGGGGACACAATGTCACGGTAACCGCCTGAGACTGAGGATGCATGAGGAGACTCCTTATCTGCCTGCCCAGTCCCCTCATGTCTAAGTAACCCTGTGCTCATTGGGGGGCACAGGGTCAACCAGGACCTTGACCAGGACCTAGCCGCAAATTAATGGAACTTTATGTCGGCTTGGAACCACGGTGATGCCCGCTAACAATTGGAACTGCGTCGCTATGGACACTCTTTGTACCACGATGTCACTCTTTTGAGGTTAGATTAAGCTTGTGGTGGGCAACACTTGGTAGTGGTAACAGAGAGGAGGCTCTTTGGGAACTCTGGTTTTATTACCAATCTTTGGGACCAGGTTTTACTCAGCTGCGGCTATGGAACTCTGGCCTGGCTACCGAGCGGACTATTCCCAGGGAAGATTCTGACGCTGTAGCTCAGGGTCCCGATGACGGATCACGTCACTTTTTGGACCATAACATCCTCCGACCCATTGGTACGGTGGGATTGACGCCTCTCCCTCGGAAATACTGACTATTTTTTGGCTGGGCATTGCTGGCGGCGCCGGGGTTTCTGGTGGTTGATGAGATTATACCCCTAATCCTATCATGTGCTGTCTTCAATAAACTGAGTTCTGTTTGTACCCTACACTAAATCTCGACTAGTGCTTGGTGGAATATGAAGGGTTAATCTCTTGAACAATTGAGCTTTCAGCAGCAAGGAGGATCTCTATGGCAGAGCTACTCAGTCCGAGTATGGGTCTCTGTCACATATACCTTAATTATTTAATTATTACCGGTTTCCCCGGGATTATATCTATACACAAAATAATGCATTTTGAGTAAGAGGCCTACATTCATTGTATAGATTTTCAAATGGTAGAAAGAATAGTTAAAATGTGTGCAACAATGTATAGTTTTCATGAAAAGGACATTACTAATTTTAATAAGTTATGTTCATGTTTTTACTTTACCCCTTTGCCTAGACACACAAATGCAAAAGAGGCACAGGTAATGTACATACTGGGGAACTTTCAACATGAGCTGACCTTGAAATAATAAACCTTTAATAGCCCAGCATGAAGATTCTATGTAGTTACTCTCCAAATATGTTACCCAAATGGATCCTCAATCAAAAAGTGAAATTTCAAAAACAAAACTGGATAATAACTAGCAAATGCCCATATAGGTTTACTGATTGGGGAATCAACAATAGCTAGTCATGTGAAAAACAAAGTACCCCCTCTTTAAATTACATGGTTTTACAAATCAGTACATAATAAAAATCATCTGTCTAAAAATTAGGTAAATACAATCTCAGATTAACAACAGCACATGACATATTATACACTGAGTAATGACAGTGTCATGATTTATTAAAAAAATAAAGCCAAAATAGAGAAGTCATTTGTAAAAAACAAAGTACACCGTATGATTCAAAAGCTTGTAGAACCAACTTTAGCATCAATAACTTGAAGTAATTGTTTTCTGTATGAATTTATGAGTCTCTCACATCGTTGTGGAGGAATTTCGGCCCACTCTTGTTTACAACGTTGCTTCAGTTCATTGAAGTTTGTATATGCACATCTCTCTTAAGGCCCTGCCACAGCATTTCAATCAGGTTGAGGCGTGGACTTTGACTGGGCCATCGCAACACCTTGATTCTTTTATTTTTCAGCCATTCTGCGGTAGATTTGCTGTGTGCTTGGGATCATTGTCCTGTTGCATGACTCTATTTCAGACAAGCTTTAGCTGTCATACAGATGGCTTCACATTTGACTCTAGAATACTTTGGTATTCAGAGGAGTTCATGGTCAACACAACAACTGAAAGGTTCCCAGGTCCTGTGGCTGTAAAATAAGCCCAAATCATCTCCCTTCCACCACTTTGCTTCACAGTTGGTATGAGGTGTATGTGTTGGTATGCTGTGTTTGGTTTTCACCAAACGTGGTGCTGTGCATTATGGCTAAACATCTCCACTTTGGTCTCATCTGTCCAAAGGACATTGTTCCAGAAGTATTTTGGTTTGTTCAGATGATCCTATGCAAACCTAAGCTGTGCTGCCATGTTCTATTTAGAGAGAAAATGCTTTTATTTAAAACAAACAAACATATTTGTTCAGTCTTTTTCTAATTGTACTGTAATAAACTTTAACGGTTAACATGCTGATCTCTTTAGAGTCTAAGATGTTTTTTTTTGCATTTTATCTTACTATTGGCAACTGTCTTGAATGTTTTCCATTTTTGAATAATCTTTCTCAATGTAGTTTCATGGGCTCCCAGATTCATGGGCAGCAACAATTGCTTCTCTAAGATCATTGCTGATTTCTTTCGTACTTGACCATGTGTTAACACACACCTGAATGTTCCAGACCAGCAAACTGATTAGCAGTAAGAGTGTTTTTCACACATGGCTTCTCCATGTTGGCTTTATTTTTGTTGAATAAATCATGGCACGTTGTAATATGCCATGTGTTTTTATTTATCTGAGGTTCTATTTGCCTAATTGTTTAGACCTGCTAAGGATCATATGGATGTTATCATGTCCTGATAGGTAAAACAATAGGGTGTACTTTCTTTTTCACACAACTGTAAATTATCACAAACTCTACCATAAAACTCAATAATAATAATGTAAACCCATTAATAGCCCAGTGTGAATATTCATCTGATGCATATTTTACCTTAATCTTGGCATTTACATAAACCAAAGTACACAATATGTGGTATATGTTCATGTGCCGCATGTGTAGGTACCACCTCATACATATTGTATGATATGATGACCTTTTAAGTAAGATATTTCAGTTTCACTAGTATTATTCTTTGGGAAGGAGAGGAAGAGATAAAGTGTATATTGTATCTGAAGTTGTTACCCAAACTATAAAAGATTTTCAGGCCCCCAGAGGGGCAAATATGTCCAGCCTCTGCAACTGAGATTGTTAAAAGCCTCAGATAGGCTTTGAGTAATTGCTTTTTCATTAAAACAGGTGTGTGATAAGAGCTCAATTAACAATTTACTCTTTATTTGTCCAGCTCTATTGGGTATATTGTCCTGCTGCCATCCAAATATTCATTCCAGGAACCAAATAAAGTTTGGGTAGCACAAACTACCAGGGCTTCAAAAAATTGTGGTCAGTGGGATCAGTTCACTAAAGGATAATTATCAGGAAAGTCTGCAAGAGAGTTTAGTTGTAACTCCCTTCCTTCGCTATTTATTATGAAGGGCCCGCACTGGCAGGTTTCTCCTGCAAGAAGTACTGAGCTAGCTGAACATGATGCTTAATTCAATGCATTAATTTCACTGATAAATTACTGATAATTACAGGCCCACAAAAGCTCTTTCTTCTATAGAAGTTCACTTAATACATAAATGAATTCCATATTGTTTTGGTTTCTAATTCACATTACATAATTCTTAATTGTGCATATGGTCCAATTGTTAAAGCGACACAGTTAAACGATTCCTCCTGGCTGGGCTATACCCTAACATGCTGTTTTAAGTCTGGTCCATGCAGGACTTTTTACATAGCTTTTTGAAACTATTTGCTATTGTTTTACCCAGAGGTTTACATAAATGGTATTGTGATAATCCTAAACCAATTAATTGATGAATGAGTAGACTAAATTAGTAGTCCATTCTTAAAGAAAGAGACCAAGAAAACAGCAGTCACAGATCTGCACCTTTATGCAGATTAGCAGCCATCTGAGATAAATAAACCATGTTGATTTTTAATTAACAAAAATTACTTAGGACTTATTATTTTAATTATAATATAAGTTAAATGAGCATAGGGAGAATTGTAAGTTTCTAGTAAGGCACTGATTTGTAAGCTGTTTAGTGCCGCATTATATTTGTATTATCAGAGCAGAATATTCTCTATATCATAATTATATTGTCACTTGTTTATATACTGTATCATTGTTGCATTCATATGCAAATGTTTCTACTGTATCTCTTTAGTGTATATGTATCTGGCTGTTTATACCTATTCTATCAGATTTCTTTTTGATACAGCGATAATGCATTTGAAGAGAGTATCAAATAGCTTATTTATCTGAGAATGCATCCTACAACGGTAGCAATTACTGTAATGGAAGCATCAAGTTGGCAAAGTGGACCCAGGAGGCTGGCAATGTATCCAATATGTGGTGGCACTCTGAGGCCCCTCAGCAAGAAAATACTTTCTGTAGTACAGTGGGGCTGCCAATCAGGAGCATTTATACGCACCTCCCTGAGGTATTGTGATTTAATGGTAGACACAAGACTTCTGTTATATACAGAAAATCTCTCATGTACAAACAGCTTACAGCACCTGCTCAAGATGAGGAGAAAGTTGCAGATTGGTAGGGCTTCTGTTAGTATAGCTACCTGACATCATGAAAATTTAAATGGAAAAATAAATATATATTTACTGCTCTATAGTTTAACTTGTCAGCATGCAGGAACAATTCTCTGTTTCACAGTTAACATGTGTTCTGACATTGAGACATCACCAGTGCTACCCACCTGCCAACCTCCCAAACACATAGACATTAATTATATGTACAGGTTGTGTAAAAATATATGTCAAAGGAAGATGAACTTCAATGGACTACAACTCATGACCATGAGCCAGAATGACAGTGAGTGTCAAAAAAGCTGATTAACCAGAGGTTGTGAAATGTGTGTTTTATTTCTAGATTTTGACAGTTAACCCCATCTTTTATATGGTTACCCAACAATACATTGTATACTGTCACCTACTTGCACTAAAATCTTCATGTATGTGCAATCACATCTATTGGATGCATTTTCTAAGGGGAAAATAATATTTATGCTATTGTTAGATTTTTCTATTATATCATTCAATGTTATGTTGTTACCTCTTAAATTATAAATGGCTTAATATGGCTTAACATGTCCTCAAAATACAGGCTTCCCAGGTTAATATAAGAAAGAAACTACTATGCAAATTAGCTTGAACTCCCAGAAGGCACCATTGTATTAAAACATTTTGAGGCTGTTAGGCCGCTTGGGTACACACCTATAAACTGTACATACACAAACATACATAAACTACTCTCATTGCTTCTGAAGTGAATGGCTCCTCTCCTGCTCCCATGTGTGTGGAAGTGCTGCACTTGCTTTGCAGGATCATGTTATGGACCACCTCTGAGTTTAATAACCTTCAAAATCACAGCTACTGTTCCACTGGTGGTGGATTATGCATTCAAGTATTGCACACCACCCACCCCCCCTCAGACCTAGAGGAGAGCATTTAGGACTGTGGCTGGACAATACTGCACAAGGGGATACAGGTTAAGAAATGTATGGTCTGCCTAAAAATCCTTTAGTGACTCACTAGGATTGGGGTGTCTAAGTGTTTTCTGCAGTGGACTACTTCATCGGAAATGTATGTGTGCGTGAGCTGCATTCCCAGACACACACATACTCTACCAACATACTCAGACACACACTTTAACCAAAATACCCAGACACATGTCCACACACTAAAATACCCTCATGCATAACAAAATACCACACACACTAACACACACTTTCAGTAATATACGCAGACACAAAAACACACTAACATACCTAAAGACACATGATTACATACTAAAATACCCACATCTACAAACATACCCACACACGCACAGAGACACACAAAATTACCCAAAGACACATGTTAACACACTGTCTTATGCCCCCCACACATACTAACCTATCCAGACACACATACATAGACACACACGCAACTTACTTTTCAAAGTCTCAGTCCGTTTTTAATTCAGCTCACCAGGCAAGTTGCCGAGTCAATGCGATGTTGGCTGAGCCTGCTCGACCCTGCCTCCTCCAGGAAATTAGGGGGATGAAGAGGTCAGTCCAGAAGTCAGAATTGACTTCTTATCCCTACTCCCAAAGCATTGCCCTTGATCCGCCAATGGTTGGAGGTGCGGTTACTGTTGCAGATCTCATGCAGGCCGCACCTCAATGTTCAGCAGGCTGCATTAGGAAAAAAATCTGTGAATGTTAATAGATTGTCTTTTACCCGGATTTATTTTGTACCTCCGATAATTTGCTCATGGGAGACTTAATTAATATGGGAGGTATCTCATCCATTGTTACAGCATACCAAAGTACATTAAGTTTCCTGTAGGATCTTGGTTGGGGACGTTATATTTCCAGAGAAGATTCAGAAATGTGAAATAAATTGACTAGAGTCTTTCATGTGCATAATATCTTCCTGGTTGGATTCCTCATTATGAGTTAATGCATTGTTACCTCAAAAGAAATGGCAAAGAATACCAAATAACACATTGTAAAAACATTTGTAAAAAACAAACAAACCACAGACGTTAAATAAAAATTGTGTTGGAACATATTCAACTGCATACAAAAAAAGTCAATGTCAAAAAATAAAAAAATAAAATAAAATAAACTCAAGATTTAAAAACGAGCTTTGGCTTAAAAGACATGTATCACTGTGTGAAAGAACAGTCTATAACTTCTCTGATAATTACAATTAAGACTTGCCTCACTGTTAATAGTGTGTGGGTAGAAGTCACCTGCTGGTTTCCTGTTAGCAATGGCAATATTATTCATTCTATTAAAGGTCTAGGTAATCCCTATGAAATATACTTTAGAGTTTAAAATCTTCCTTAAGGTACATATGGAAATAAAATTCAAAATTAGTCTTGTACAATAGGATCATTTTCTGGGTAACATTTTTTTTTCACCTTCTCATCCAGCATTTAATCATCAGTGTGTACATCCATACATAAAACCTCAAACCTTTCTTGGTCCACAATATATCAGAAATCATTTAGGTGCCACTGATGAAGCAAAATCCCCTGAATCAAATAATACCCTAGATGCGTAGGTTTTTCATTTTATAAAAGGGAAAAAACGCAGTCATTACCATTTTGTACCTTTTCATTTTTTGTATTTCTTTTTATTTTTTATTATTTGGTTTACTTTATAAACATTATAGGGACTGTATCCTTTGTGATATCATAGTGACATTAATTTATTATTGATTCAATTTTATTCAATTTTACTTTTAAGGTTAAAACTGTTTAAAGCATTTTTTCTTTCCCCACAGCAGCTGATTACCCACTAGGACCTCTTTTATCCATTCAGACATTCTCCAATTTTCACAGCTTTAATGTTGAATGCCATTACACTCCAAGGAAGCAAAAGCCATAGGACGTAATAGTATGGCTGCGTAGTGCTTAACTTCTGCTATGACTTTTGCGTGACAGCTACAGCTGCCGCATTTATTTAAAAAATATATTTTTTTCATGAAGATGTCAAAACCTTTGTTAATATGCTTCATGACTTTCTGATCTGGATGGAGCACCTCGCTGAATGGGAAGAAGTAATGCAACTTTATGTATTACTCTTCACTTAGAGGCGTATTAAAACAAAGTGCATTAAGCAGAATAAAATGTCTTTACATGTAGCTTCTTAACTACTATGGGAAAACAAAATCAATGTTGTTGTCCTTTGATAGATTTTCTTAAATAGTCTATATTACTTGAAGGTTCCTTGCAAAAATGATAAAAAAAACATTTTTTTTGACGATTTAAGGAAAACCAGTAAAACGAAAGCCCGGCAAGGTTCTAATGTTAATTCTATGTACAGCTATCTTAAAATAACGAACATTACAAGAAAACCTCTATTTAGGGCTCAGTGCATCCCTGTTGATAAGCTACAAAGTTAACCAGGCCATTCTAACACATTATACTCGGTATTACTTTAATTTAATTTTCTACTGCCCATTGCTCATTTTGTCTGCCCACTTTTCACTTTGAGAGATTTGCTTTTTTTTTTTATACGAGAACAAGGAGCCCTGACGCCTAATGCTCTGCATACTGAGTTAAGCACTTAATCATTTCTATATGCATTCACATAGGCTATATAAAATACTGAAAGTACAGTGCAGCTGTGTTTAAGCAGTGTATTGTTTCATGTAATACCATGTGTTTTACTTTAGTTAAAGCTATTATAATTTGTTAATCTTATATTTTGCTGTTCTTTATTCTCATAATTTATGTGTTCTTTCTAATAGACGCTTTAAACTGTGCCCTGGCAGAAACTCAATGTAGTCTTGCTGAGGGCTTGGCTGCACATGGACACAACTGTACTTATGTACAGTTCACTTCCCTGTACTTCTATCATCTAAGTTCCAACAAGCGCATGATTCACTGGCACATAATGCATCCCAATGATTATGAACCCAGTGGGAGTGAATTGTTTTGTTTAAATAGAATCCTCAGGGTGGATCAACAAGATAGGTACAGTTGGATGTTGTTCCGAAACCATATTTATCACACCAAGAAGTTTAAAAAGGCATTCTTGATGCAGCTCGGAAGATGTCAACTTGTTTTGTGTTTACGTATAAAGAAAATAAGACTCTTTACCATAAATGTAATTGTGACCAATTGCCACTAGATGTCACTGGCACCCCTCAATAGTGTTGTGCAACCTGACTGATACTGGCCTGATTTAGAAGACAAAGTTGAAAAGAGAAATTCTATTAATGGGTTTTCAGGTTTTTCCACAAACTTGCCAATTCTAAACATTATTTTTAAAGTAAACAACAGCTACTACAAACTCTCTGAACTGAAGTTTGATCTTACCACCCTTTGGGTTCTTTGCTGACGCTGCAGAAATAATTCAATGTTATAGTAGAGACCACTTGGTGCCTGTACAAACTCTGTTGTGGAATCTGGTGGTTCCTGTTGCTGATCATGCTCTTACTTAGACAACAGTACAAAAGAGTTTAAAAAAGTAAAAATAATAATAAATCCTTAAAAAAACCTCATATTATACCCAGCAGAAGTATAAAATTTGAATACAAAAATATATTTAGAAAACCCATGCATAGCACACCAACCCACTAATATTTTTTTTTTTAAAAGGAAAAAAAAGTGTAGTGTGTTAAGGAAGCTGTTTGGACATAAAACCAGTGCATGCAGGGTATTCTTTTGTGGATATTACTGAAAAAATATCTTTCAACAGTGGCACCAGTCATGTGAAAAAGATAGTACATTCTCTTTGAATTCTGTGGTTTTACATATCAGTACATAATATCCATCATCTTAGCAGCCCTAATAATTAGGTAAATACAACCTCAGGTGAACAACAGCACATGACATATGACACCGTGTCATGATTTATTCAATAAAAATAAAGCTGAAATTGATCCAGAGACCCTGGGAAGCAATGCTTCACCTGGAGTGTAACCCAGAGTGTTCAGTGGTGTATTTTTGCCTAGGCCGACTAATGATAGGCCGCCACTTTCAGTTGGGCAATAAGGCTCCCTGTTGCCTTCACTTATCTTTGGGCTGGTCTGGAAAATCAGAGATTTCCTTTGTAATCTTCACAGCTGCAGTTACAGTGACTTGTATGTACTTTCAACAGTATGAAGTAAAGAGAACATCAATAACAGGTTCTCAAGATTTGGTAAACCAACAACAAAATAATATTTAATCTTTGGATTCAAGTCTCTTTTCTGGAAGGCTGAACTAATCATGTAAGGCTTCAAATGTGAATCTCGCTCTCTCTCTCTTTCTTTCCAATAAAAGATCACAAGTCTTTCTATGCGTGTCCTAACAACCTATAAAGTGAATACGAACAAATTCATTACAATTGCATTAACAATTACTACAATTGCTTTACAATTTTGTCACCTAATAAGAACAGATTAAACTGTCTCACTTGTATGTTGATTGCTAATCCATTAGTAACACTAGGGGCATAATCAAGGGAGAATGTCTCCATAATAAACTATGGAAGCAAGATCATTTGTCGCTTCTTCCCATGAATCGATGAGATCCTGTGCTACCCCTTGCCCCTTCATTTTATGGAAAACTAGTGTCATGTGCATTTGAGACAGTTTGAGTTGCATCAGTTATGCATCAGTGAGGAATGTACTCAAGGGTTCCTTTTGAAAAGTGTTTTCACAGGATTACATTTTAATAAAGCAATTATGCATTTTTATAGTACAATGGACATGTTAAAATCTGAGTTATAGTAGAAATCTCATACTATTTTGAGAAAGTATCGTAAATGTAACGGGTTCACCAAGAGAGCTGTAGTAACTCCCAGAGATCACCCACATGTATCCTCCTGTTGTCCCCGGAATCACTTCCAGCACCAGTCAGCATGCGCACCTTGGAACCCTGCTATGTGTACCCAATAAGTAGACACACAACTACCTTGAACTGAGTACAGCAGGAATGAACAGTTTATTGTAGTAAAACATAGACTCATATAGCCACAGAACTTCATTAACATAAATTAACAGATACATGTATTCAACCCAACCTTTAATCCCCAATCAGCAATCCTATTGTTGGGATTAATTAAACAATGGAGTTCCTGCCTGTTTGGCAGCCAGGCTGGAGCCATCTCTGAGTACCTTGGGCCCCTGTATGACAGGTCATTCTGTCACATATCTCCCCTTTTAAAAAAGAAGACTGAACTGGGGCCAGACCCCAACCGGGTCTGCATCCAGTTCAGTCCGACAGCACAGCTCCGTCGCTCCTGGAGTTGTGGATGCAGGGGGCTGGCAAAAGGCACCTGTCCCACTAACCAGTCCTGGGGTGCACTTAGAGACTGGGGAGTTCGGGTCCCAGACAAGGACAACAGTCCCACTCGCCAGGGCAGGGAGACAGGGTCCATAATCTGTGGGTAGCAGGCTTGCTTTCAGTCCTCTCCAGGGGCCCCAGTGATGGACAGTTCCATCACACACTCCATCACATATCTCCTTTTTCTGGGGGAGACTGACGTCTGATAAGACCCCACACTGTTTGACTCTGAAGTCAGTCTGTATATCTGGACCACCACTGCCAGCCACAAATTGGTACTCCCCAAAACAATGTAACAAAAGAGCAGTACTCACCCGCCTGCCCTCTGCCTCTCCCGACAAATATAACTGCCGCTGGAGAGAATTGACAATTGCACCTTCTCTCTGGAGTCTTCTCAGCCGCTGGGGAGATGACAGGGTAGCGGGGGCCCCTTCAATCAAGGGTTGGGGATCCGAGCCAGCTGTCCAGCAATTCTGGGGACCACAGGTGGCAACCACAGTCTCATCCACCTGTATGGGATACGTGTTCCCCAGTGCTGGTTTTGTACCATCCTCTAGTGGAGGGACGTCTGATGAGGGAGGGCAGAGGCCAGCTGCGCTCTGACCAGGAGAAAGCTCTTCTATAGGGTTTGCGGGCACCTCCGGTGCTGGTAGAGAGGGGCCGTCCTGCCTCTCTCCTGTTGCCAGTATTTTGGCTGCGGTGGTCTGAGCGGGCATTGCGGGAGAGTCATGGTCAGACTCCGGAACAAGGGGGAGGGGTGGCCAGAGACCAGCATCACTCTGCCCTGTTGCCAGCGCTTCTGCTGGGGAGTGTGGATCTGGGCCAACTGCCCAACATTCTGGGGACCCAGGTGTGGAGACCGCAGTCCCATCAACCACCACAGTCTCTGGGGCTGCCTGACTGGACCCTACAAGGTTGCTTCGGTCAGGCTCGGGAAACAGGGAAAGGAGCAGGCAGAGGCCAGCGATACTCTTCCCCGATGGCAGCTCTTCTGCTGGGTGGGTGCTTGTGGAGACCGCTGTGCCATCTACTACATCCAGAAAACGTTCTTCCTTTCTCTGGGAAGGGAAGTCAATTGCAAGCCCTCCTGGACCAACATCCTCAGATGCCAAATCAATTAAATCCACAATCTCTGGATCCGTTTGTGGTGTAAAGTCACATAGTTCCGCTATCGGATCTGGGTTAGCTGTCCAGTATCCCTGTGACTCAGGGGCAGAGACCGCAGTCCCATCCACCCCTCCTGGGTCAACATCCTCAGGTGACCACTCAGTAAAATCAATGAAATCCATGGTCACTGGGGCATACTGTTGCACATGGTCAAATAACTCTTGATATGCATGTTCCAGTTCCCATTCTTGTGTGACCAAATAATCCAGGTCAGCCCACAGCTCAGGCACGTATGGGATATCCTCCTCCCTTCGCTCCTGGACGTCTTCCTCCCGACACTCCGATGCACTACCCAAGTCGGGATCCCTTCTATAATTTCCAATAATAATCCCGGGCCGCCGAAGCCATAGCCCTCTGTGGGACCTTTATCCTCCAGCCCCAGGCACAGCTGTGCTGCGTACCACCGCAGAGCCCGATATCCATCGTCCAACCTCAGCTCTGTCTGGACCAGCACCTCCAGCTCAGCCACCCATTCCTCTTTGGGCAAACCCAGGAGCCCTCAGGTGAGGCTTCCTATGCTCATTACTGGGGATGAAGTCTTACCTGAAGGCTCCTGGGTTTGCTACCGTGCCTGGCTGAGGAAACCAGGTGAGATATATATCCACCACTTTCCCATACACTTTACCACAATATATATATATATATATATATATATATATATATAACTTTCTCGTTAAGGAGTCACATAAAAGTGATTTGTTTGTTTAGTTTGTGAGATGTTTACAGTCTTTTTAACATTCTATTATCTGTCATCCTTTGTACTCATTCTTTCACCTTTTCACATGCCTCAATGTCAGTATCATATCACTTAGAACAGAATTGATGTGCTCAAGTGCTCTATGTTATCTAATCTTTTTACTAACATATTGCTTTGCACAACTACAGGTAATCAGATAAACACTTTCACTCTGTTGATAAAACATCTGATCTTAAATACCTTTTTAGTCATAGAGCAATAAACGGATTTGCAGGGTAGATAAAGGGATATGCTTTGAAGTTCCCACATCTAAAAAAGCCCTTAATATAGAATTTTAAGATCATTTATTTTTCAATACCTTATCAAGATGGGAATGCACCAGACTGGCCTTTAGGTTTCAGGCTCTTCTGGGTGTGATAATTATCCAAACATAATCACAAATACTCCGAGTTAAACCATTCGGTACCTGGTAAAGAAAGACATTGCCCAGGGATGTAGCATAAAACGAAACTTTTAATTCATCAGTATAATCCACGGTATGCCAGCAGGTTACACGATCAAATAATTCCCCTGACATGCAGACTTAATCATAGGTCGAGTTGTAGCTCTTAGTGTAAAAAAGTCCTCTTTATGATTACAGTTGCAACTAGGGCACAAATATTGGCTTACAGGTATTCAATTTTGTAGTGCTGGTGAATGTAATTTATAGATATTTAATAAGCTGCTGGCACTGGGTTTACAGTAAACTTTACTGGAAATTACATTTGCTCTCTCTCCTGATTTGTTAATCAAGAAACCAAATCTCGGTAGGGTCAATTACTGAGGTAGGTCAAAAACCTATATTGATAGGATTCCAAAGTAAATATTAATTTCATACACATTATATGTTATATTTAAATCAGTATGTAGGATCACTATTTCCTCCCAAATACAAGTTGGCATGCATAGAAGCATGCTCATAGCCGTGCCTTAAAATTGTCAATAGGTTTTACGATTAAGCAGAATGGTTGTGTGCCAGAATGAATGTTAGTAATTCAAGTTCAATTTTATGGGGTTCCGGGTGCTTAACATGATTTATTTGCAAGACCTCTATATCTAAGTGAGGAATGTTATGTATGCAGGTACATCGAAGAGTGAAAGTGAGAGAGATGCACGTTAAGTGAAGTGAAAAAGGTATGCTGGATGTAGGGAAATTTGGAACTTTTTTACTGATTAGGTTGTTATGCCTACTGGGAATTAGATATTATTTTAATTCAACCCAAGACTGATTTGTAGGCTCATGATCATGAATAGTTTAATCCTCTCTTCAATAGGCATGTAATAGTCATAATACGGTATAAAACAATATATTTTTCGGTTTGGATTATAGCCACATTTGCTTCTTTATATAAGGGTTTTATTATAATTGCTAATATGTTTGCGATATTAAGCAGATTGTGTTACAGATTTTAATTAGGATCTCACCCTTAACAATTTAGATATATGCCATAACCAATTTTAGGAAAAGATCAATGGGTTTAGTGCAGAAGGAAAATGTACTTGATAACCAAAGGTTACTAAATCAACTCCTGGTAGATCCATAAGTATCTCAAAGCACTCTCTACATAAACTGTAATGATACAAAGATGTGCTTTTATGTTTAATAATTTTATTTCTTTGTGTCTTTCTGCTGTGTAAACTGGGTATAATTTACTGTCTTAAATTTAAACATTTCAAGGGATCACGGAAGTGTGTAAGAATTTATTTTGATGTACAGTATATATACAACACTTAAAATCTGTGAACACTTCTTAGTGAAGATAAAACCCTGTTTAATTGCTTGTAGACGAGGTCAAGACAACTTGCTGAAGTTCAAACCAAACATCAGAATGGGAAAAAAGGGGATTTAAGTGACTTTGAATGTGGCATGTTTATTTGTGCCAGATGTGCTGGTCTGAGTATTTCAGAAACTACTGAGCTCTAGGGTTAACAGAGAATGGTCAGAAAAAAGGAAAATATCCAGGTAGCGGCAGTTGTCAGAGGAGAATGGGCAGACTGGTTCGGGATGACAAAAAGACAACAGTAGCTCAAATAACCACTTGTTTCAACCAATGTATGCAGAATACCATCTCTGAATGCACAACACGTATTCGCATAGGGAAACCACTATAAAGAGATTTGAAAGTAAGAATCAGGATTTTGAAATGGAACCTGAAGTGCACAGGAGGCCAGTGAGGAGCAGCGGGGACGGCCGTGAGGGCAGCGGCGTGGGAGCTGGTACCCACGGTCGGCGGGTACCCAGGTGGGTCGCTTAGTTGGGGTTCTCTCCGTGAACTCTGACAGCAGGAGATAATGAGGGCATGAACTTGTGTTAGTGGCATTTTGTGTTTGGAAGGGCAGAATGCGGGGAATGTTTTTTAAGATTGAGACGGCAGATATTTGAAACAGACTGGATGTGAGAGCTTAATGAGAAGGAAGAGTCAAGGGTGACACCGAGGCAACAAGCGTGAAGGGGCAGGTAGTTGATTACACCATTGACATTGAGGGAACTTGTTGAGGTAATGTTAACATTAGAGAGAAGATAAGAAGTTCAGTTTGGAAAGGTTGAGTTTTAGAAATCGTGTAGACATCCAGTTAGAGACAGATGCAAGGCGGTTAGTTACACGATCTAAGAGGGCGGGAGGACAGCAGGAGGACTGCAGATATTGCAATTTTGGTAGTTTACATTTTCTTATTGAAGTGTGGCAAAGTCAGAGGCAGTAGAGCTAGTGGAAGTGGTAGTTGCGATAGGGCGAAGAAGCTAACTGAAAGTATAATAAAATAAAATAAAGGGTTAAATGATAATACAATACACAAACACAGTTTACATAAAAATATACATTTTCTCAAGTATGGCAGCCTTTTGCTTTTCTTGTGCACCTGACCTCACTCTTATCATCATCTGGGCTGAGGGTGATGGGTGATGTACCCCAGAGAGCCTATTTATAAAAAAATATTTATAAAATGCAAGTATAGGGTATTTTTCTCATTTTTTTCCCATTTGGGATTTATTTTACTGATTTAATTTTCAGGTGGGGGAGGCTGGCTGTACCTTAATGTTTGATCTCCTTCATGACAGCAGGGATCAGACAGTTTTTTCAGTGTGCCAGGCTGCTGATCTAACTTTTAGGCAGGGATCATTTTTTAAACTTTATTTTTTAACTTCTCTCACCATACATGAATGGAACATGGAGATGTGCATTCATAAAAGAAGCCTCACGTGATCATGTTGGGTAGTGGTGTGGATGGGGGTGCACATCGCTACTTTATTCATAACATTCTATGCCGTCAATTTAGATTTTTTGGCACATTTTTTTATGACGGCATAGAACGTCATAAAGGTTTAAAGGGATTATAGTTATACTACACATAGTCTGCATTTTGTTTTTGTTTTTGCACAATGAACTTAAGCAATGCTGTAAAGAAGAGTGGGTTTCTCCACAACCAATGTGAGGAACTGATAAAGTACTGCAAATGCTCTGAAAAATATCCCTCGTCTTCTAATCGAGGTCGTCTTCTAATCAGACCTCAAATGACATCTGACTTAGATCCAGATCCCCCGCAGGGGACCTGGAACCTCCTGTCTGATAACCTCAGCTGCTGCCGGCACTTACACCGGGCGTCTATCACCGAGCAAAAGTGCCGGCAGCACCGGAGGTTGTCTACACGCATCGCGCATACCTTCCCCGGCTGTCAGAGAGAGGAATTCCCCGCAGTGCTGCAGGGAATTCTCTTCTCTGCCATCCGGCGAATGTCCGCTAGATGAACGCAGACAACCCCCACTACTAGTTGTACTTCCACTGTAGCTTCTATGACACATGACTTTCCAGTGCTCATAGAAGTTCCAGCAGAACACCCGCTGTCCCCACCAGACACCAGGGAGTCAGAAGCATTGGTAAGTTGGGGGGGGGTGTTGTATGGGTGGCATAAGGCTTTTCTGGAGGCAGAGTGCCCCGTGATATGCCTTATACCCCCTAATATGCCACTCTGCCCCATGATATGCCTTTTCCCTTATATGCCAGAGCGGCATATAAGGGTATAAGGCATTTCTGGAGGCAGAGTGGCATATAGGGTGTTAAAAGGCATTTCTGAAGGCAGAGTGGCATATAGGGGTTTAAAGGCATATCAAGGAGGCAGAGTGGCAAGCCTGGGACAGATGTGCATAACTGGGGGGCAGGTTGGCAAATAAAAGGACATAAAAACAAAAACAATATTTTTCTCAATCATAGCTTTTATTAAATATGAAAAAATAGTTTACATTAATTAATATTTACTAGTAAAACTTTTTTCCTATAGGGTTGTCTTATATTCAGGCTTTTTCTTTTTTTCCCCTAAATTAATATTCAGATTTTGGGGGGTCGTCTTATAATCGAGCAAATATGTTAAGACAGAAAACAATTACTACAAGTTATTGCTGCTAATGGTGGTTCTACAAGCAATGGCATCTCCATTTTGGCTTTATCTTTGTTGAATAAATCATGACATTGTGTAATATGTCATGTGTTGTTGTTCATCTGAGGTTGTATTTACCTAATTTTTAGACCTGCTAAGGAACAGATGATTGTTATAATGTCCTGAAATGTAAAACCATATAATTCAAAGAATTATGTACTTTCTTTTCCCCACAACTGTACCTATAAATGAAATACATCAATTAAATCATTTAAAAGACTTTCATGTACCACTAATATTTCCAGAATTTTCCAATTTGAAAATTTTGAAATTGGCCATGAGATACTTTGAATCTGGTCATTGTATTGTCAGTCAGAAACCTAACTTAATTGCAAAGAAAATGGTTTGTACGATTTCACTAAGGCAGTTTGCAATCATTTTAGCTATCATTTTAATGTTTGTGTTAATTAGAGAGATGTTATCTATTAGTGGGTCTCAGAAGGCAATGGGAAATCGAATGGAACATCCATCTGGTCCAGGAGATTTGCCAAATCAAAGGATATTAATTAATGCATTTTCTTCTCACATAATGCAATGTTTTCATTTTGGTTTTAAACATTATTAATATCAGAAGTGTTAGAATCAGTTCTATCATGGTGCTAGTTGTATTTATTTTTTATTTATTCCAGTTTGATAACCATGTATAACATGCTTAACCAGATGAAACTGATGACATTGATAACTGTTCCTTTAATATAATAAATATATCCATAAAAACAGTTATTCAAATTTACACAGTCCTCACGCTATGTCAGTGTGGTTTATTGCATATAATATATGCTATATGAAAAGCAGACATCTAGTCCAATGCAGGAAATATTCCAGTATCAATGCCAAACAAACTAACTCAGTTCAGATGTATAGTAACATAGTAACATAGTAACATAGTTCATAAGGTTGAAAAAAGACCAAAGTCCATCAAGTTCAACCTATATACATATTGTGTCCCTACCGTGTTGATCCAGAGGAAGGCAAAAAACCCTTATGAAGCAGATGCCAATTGCCCCATACCAGGGGGAAAATTCCTTCCCGACTCCAAATATGGCAATCAGAATAAATCCCTGGATCAACGTTCTGTCCCTATTAATCTACTATCCATAACTTGTAATATTATTGCTTTCAAGAAACACGTCCAGGCTCCTTTTAAACTCTTTTATTGAGTTTACCATTACCACTTCCTCTGGCAGAGAGTTCCATAGTCTCACCGCTCTTACTGTAAAGAACCCCCGTCTGTGCTGGTGTAGAAACCTTCTTTCCTCCAGCCGTAGAGGATGTCCCCTTGTTATAGATACCGTCCTGGGTATAAATAGGTCCTGGGAGTGATCTCTGTACTGCCCCCTTATATATTTATACATAGTTATTAAGTCCCCCCTAAGCCGTCTTTTTTCCAAACTAAATAACCCTAATTCTGATAATCTTTCTGGGTACTGCAGTCCTTCCATTCCCCTTATTACTCTGGTTGCCCGTCTTTGAACCCTCTCCAGCTCCACTATATCTTTCTTGTACACTGGTGCCCAGTACTGTACACAGTATTCCATGTGTGGTCTGACTAGTGACTTGTACAATGGTAGAATTATTTCCTTGTCGTGGGCATCCATGCCCCTTTTGATGCACCCCATGATTTTATTTGCCTTAGCAGCAGCTGCCCGACACTGGTCGCTACAGGTAAATTTACTGTTAACCAAGACTCCTAAGTCCTTTTCCATGTCAGTCGTCCCCAGTGTTTTCCCATTTAATACATATTCCCAGCCTGGATTTTTCTTCCCCATGTGCATAACCTTACATTTATCTGTGTTGAACCTCATCTGCCACATCCCAGCCCAAGCCTCCAACCTATGCAGATCCATTTGTAATCGTGCAGTGTCCTCTATTGTGTTAACCACGCTACAGAGCTTAGTATCGTCTGCAAAGATTGATACTTTACTATACAATCCCTCTACAAGGTCATTAATAAATATATTAAAAAGAATAGGACCCAAAACTGACCCCTGTGGTACCCCACTAGTAACAGTCACCCACTCAGAGTATGTACCATTAATAACCACCCTCTGTTTCCTATCACTGAGCCAGTTACTTACCCACATACACACATTCTCCCCCAGCCCAAGCATTCTCATTTTATGTACCAGCCTTTTATGTGGCACCGTATCAAATGCTTTGGAAAAATCAAGATATACGACATCCAGCGATTCTTCCCGATCCAGTCTAGAACTCACCTCCTCATAAAAGCTGATCAGGTTAGTTTGACAGGACCGATCCCTTGTAAACCCATGCTGATATGGAGTCATACATTTATTTTCATTGAGATACTCCAAAATAGCATCTCTTAGGAAACCCTCAAACAGTTTACATACAACAGAAGTTAAACTAACAGGCCTATAATTCCCCGGGTCACTTTTTGTCCCCTTTTTGAATATTGGCACAACATTTGCAATGCGCCAGTCCTGGGGAACAGACCCGGTCACTATAGAGTCCTTGAATATTAGAAATAGGGGTCTGTCTATTACATTACTTAACTCCCTTAGAACGCGGGGGTGAATGCCATCTGGACCTGGTGATTTGTCTATTTTGATTTTTTTTAGGCGGCACTGTACTTCTTCCTGGGTTAGACAGGCGACATGTACTGGGGCATTTATCTCATCCTGCTGTATATTACCTGGTATTTCATTTTCCTCTGTGAATACAGCAGAGAAGAATATATTTAATAGATTCGCTTTTTCCTGATCCCCGTCTATAACGTCTCCCTCATTACTTTTTAAGGGGCCGACGCTTTCATTTTTAACCTTTTTACTATTTATATAGTTAAAGAACATTTTGGGGTTTGTTTTACTCTCTTTGGCAATGAGTCTTTCTGTCGCCACTTTTGCTGCTTTTATCTGATTTTTACATATTTTATTTTTTTCCCGATAGCTTCTTAGTGCTTCCTCACTGCCTTCCTGTTTTAGTAGCTTAAATGCCTTTTTTTTGCCATTTATTGCCACCTTTACATTTTTATTTATCCACATTGGTTTTCTCTTGCTCCTGACACTTTTATTCCCATACGGTATGTACTTTTCACAGTGAGAATTTAAGATATTTTGAAAAATCTCCCATTTAGTATCTGTGCTTTTGTTTTTGAGGACATTTTCCCAATTTACAGTGTTAAGGGCTTCTCTTAGTTGATCAAACTTTGCCTTCCTAAAGTTCATAGTTCTTGTGGCTCCTCTAAGAGTTCCCTTATTGAACGACAAGTTATAATGTATTATATTGTGATCACTATTTCCTAGGTGCCCTCTGACCTGCACATTAGTTACTCTGTCAGGTCTGTTGGTTAATATTAAGTCCAGTAGAGCGCCCCCTCTGGTTGGGTCCTGTACCATTTGGGACAGATAATTATCTTTACTTATAGTCAGAAAGCGGTTTCCTTTATGAGATTCACAGGTCTCGGTTTCCCAGTTTATGTCGGGATAGTTAAAGTCCCCCATAATAACCACCTCATTGTGATTTGCTGCCTTGTTTATTTGCTTTAATAATTGATCTTCTGCTGCCTCAATTATATTTGGTGGCTTATAGCAAACCCCGATCAGTATTTTATTATTTTATTATTTTTCTTACCGTATAATTCTTTTATTCTCTTATAATGTTTATTCTATTTTTTTTCAAGAAGCCATCTGCTCCACCAGGTATCAGGAGACCTGTGTTCTATGGGGGTTGTGTATGGTGCCTGTCACAGAGAAAATCGCTTTGGACACTGGTGGGTGGGCATGTAAGTACCTACAGCTTTCTGGTCCCAATAACCTCCGTCAGTAGTAGAAGGTAGTGGCAGTTCTTCAATGTAAGCTTTGACTATTTCAGAGGTGCTAATCTGGCTTTGGGAAGATTGGGATCTAGCGCTGCTGCTCTGCATGGGTGCAATGCATTAGGATTTGTACATATGGGTGGCCCAACTGCCACTATTGCTGGGAATTTCCATTTCCAACTCCTGCAGTTCTGCTATGCTTAGCATGTCCCCTTTGTGCTGCATCATATGCACCTTATGGAAAAGTACACCCCTCCCTTAACACTCTGAGGTGGCTTGGCAACCTGTCAGTTTACTGATCATTGTGTCAAATTCCACATATAATCTAACACCCAGAAAGACCTCATTTTTTTGTATAAGGTAGGTAAGTATGGGGATACCCTGGCCCAAAGTGGCACTGCTCTGGCTTACATTTTCAGTCACATCCCTGAATGGCTTCATGATCGCCACCACCTGCCCCATTAATAACCTTTCCCCTCTGCTCAATGGGCTGGACATCACAATGTTCTCATCAGAAGACATGAAGTGATTTGCTGCATTATGTCCAGGGTGGAGTTCCAGTGAGTGACTACGTCCTGACGTAGACAGTGGTGGGGTAGACCTGTCTTGACTGCTCCTCCCTCACCTGCTGGCTTGCCTTCACACTACAGTGAAAGTAGCATACAATCTTATAGCATGTTTCAATCAGCCTAGACTGCCCTTACCACCAGGTGTAGTATATGTGCTGTGCAACGCAAACCCACAAAGGCTATTATCTCTAACTGCTTTCACTATGTTTGCTGCCCCATCAGTTACCACCACTCCCATTTCTACTGCTGTGCATGCCTGTGATCCAGTCCACTGGACAAGCCTCCTCATAAGAGCTGCCAAAATGTGAGCTGATGTGTGCTGTTCTTCCGTAACCTAAGCATGGAGTAGAAAGATCTATAACCCTGCTGACCTTCTGCCCCAGTTTAACCTCTTCAGTCACCCTGTGGGCCTATGCCAGCTTAGTGGTACTGGCTCCAAATATTTGGTCAGACATCAGTATGCCGTCAGTAAAAGAAAGGCATGCTGTACATTAGTGGCATGTCATTTGTCAGAGGTGAAGTGGATGGTTTGTTGAGCTGCCTTGGACAGCTCATCCTTCCACAATAATACACAGGACAAGGGAAAAAACTACAGTCCTGCTGAAAGTGGTGTGACAGGGGAGGTGGTAGTGAGGTGCGGAGGGGAGACAGGAATCCTGGACCACAGAGCTCCCTGGTGGTGATACTGGTAGGTACATGGTCTGCCATGCTCAGGATCACTGATTCATGTCCCATGGTTGATAATGTAGACCTTTCCTCTTCTTTCTTCTGGACCAAAAAGGGATGCACTCCTATCATTTGATGGCGGTTGGTTTTATTCTGTGCTTCATCATAGAATAACTTACAACTTTTAAGTTAAGTTAAGTTAATAGAATTAACTTACAATCTTTTGCCCTGGATCCCACCAAGTCACCAGCACATGACCCCTCCTTGGTAGCAACTAAAATTGCGCATAACTGTTGTAGGTGGGGTGGACGTTAGCACTACTAGAGTGAGGATGTTTGGTACTGATGCTGCATGCGGCTTGTGGTAGTTCTGACACCAAGCAAGAAGGCTTCAGTCTACTTGGAGAACCACATAAAAGCAAGAGGCGTTCATACATAAAAGGAGAAAAACATATACATTGTTACTCACCCATCTGGGCAGAGGATCAGCCTCTGAGGACTCCACTTTGGCGCCTGCTCACTATAGTGGCTGGCTGTGGTCTTACACGCAGCTGCGCCACAACCAAGGTGGCTGCAAACGAAAGGCTGAAGTGGAGTGGAATCATGGCTATTCAAATTTTCGCTTCAAATCCCTAGCTCTCATTCCTAGCCCTATATAAACCCCAATAGACCACAACACCTTGTCCTTTGATGGTCATACCTATGCTTGTCATAATGTATCCTGTCCTAGTGCATTATACTGATACCTATCCCTGTAGTTGACACAACATGACCCAGATTGACCCCGGTTATTTGATTTCTGGCTTCCTGACCTTGACTTGATATATTGTCTATTCTAATCCCTGTTTCCCTGACCATGGCTTGTTTGTTTATCCTGCATGTGCATCCCTGAGAGTGTCCCCAGTCTCAGAGGATCATCTGAAAGTCCCACGGCTGTTCAAACTTGAAGGCTCAACCTGAGAGGGAACCGGTTGGAGGGTGAAGAACTCTTCTGGGATTGATGGGCTTCTCTTGTGGGTACACATTGTCCTATCCTGCATCAGCTCCTCCTCCAGTACACTGAGCATGACATACATAGTGCAAATCCACATAAATATTATGAAAAATATATAAAAATCTTCATAGAATGGGTTTCTACGGCTGAGAAGCTGTATGCAAGCCTCAGATCACCAAGTACAATGCTAAAAGCCGGATTCTGTGGAGTGACAAATCAGCCTTCTCTGTTTGGCAGTCTGATGTATGAGTCTGGGTTTGGAGATACCAGGAGAATGTTACCTGTCTGACTGTATTGTGCCAACTGTAAAGATTCGGTGGAGGAGGAATAATGGTATGGGACTGTTTTTCAGGGGTTGGGCCCCTTACTTCCAGTGAAGGGAAATCTTAATACTTCTGCATACCAAGACAGTTTGGACTGTGCCCCAAGTGTACAAAACAAGGCCCATAAAGACATGTTTGGATGAGTGTGGTGTGGAAGAACTTGACTGGCCCTTACAGAGCTCTGACTTTGACCACGAATGTAATTTCCGAATAACCCCCCCACAGGTGAAAACGACAGAGTGGCCGCAACTTTAGTCTGTGGCTTTGGCTTACCCCTTGATTGCAGCTGCGGCCTTATCTGTGATTTTTATGCTGCTCGAAGGGCAAGAGAGGAAAACCATGTGAAGTAAGGGCCAGAAGGGCCTGACACATACACACAACCACAGGTTAGTCAAGTAGATGCGGGTTGCTTATACGTTTTATGAGTTACCCGTCCCCTTAACAGGAAACAAACTTAAAGTTGCAGGCACTCACAAATAACTTGCATCTTAGTGAATATGGTAGTTATTATGAAAGTGCTGACACACAACTTCCGTTGAGTGTGGTTAAACCAGTTAACCCTTCATATTCCACAGTTTCATATGTACGTGCGTAACTTGATGACCTGTTTCATTTTTGACAAGTGATGGCTTGTTAGGAATATTCTGTTTATTTGCAAGTTACAAAAAAGTAAAACATTTCTATCAAAATTATTTACATACATGCATGACATTAAAGGAACTACAGTTTTTAGTAACGGCCCATCATAAATAGAGGCACGAACTCTGGTTGCACGTACAGTCACAGTGTAATAAATGCACAGACATAGCATTATTGTGCAAACAATATTTTCACTTTCATAAATGAATGAAAAAGAGAAGCCAGACTACATATGTCTACAGTTTTCTAAAGCTCTTTTGTTCTCAATTTATCTATGATGAATAGTTCTAGAAGGGCTATGGAAAGCTAATATAGCTTTGAATCAATTACAGATTGATACTTCAGCTTTGGCCTATGCAGGGGTATTCGTGGGTGTAAAGTATGAAGAAAACAACGTTGACGAATAATACAAAATATAGACCGTTAAGAATATCCCACTAATGATGTCTGGATCATAGTTAAAATATGTACAAAAACAGTTTTGTCACTTTTGATTTCACTTATATGCAATATGGAACTTACTATACAAATTAAGTCTATAGTGGGGTGGGATATAAAGAAAGGAGTGTGTGTGTGTGATAACGGATGATAATAACATAAAACAAGCCTTTATTCTAGGTAAAGCTTTTTTGTTTTACATTTGATTAGTGTATACAGTATAGGAATATTTGTAAGTATTGTAAAGTAATAATAAAAGATAAATCAAACCTTTGCTCTTGAGATAACTGAAAAAATATATCATTCATATTTCCATACAAAAGGTGCGAGAAAAGATTGTTATAAAAGTTGCAGACCAGCAGAAAAGAACCTGTAATATGGATGTGTGATCATCAGTCTGTTTGGCCTATATACGAACCATGACACCATACACAAACAAAAGTTTTAGATTTTAAAATGAGAATATGTGTAAAGGAGTCACTATCGGACTGGTGCCATTTTAATGGGGTCTAGGAGAAATCGGATGATTTAAAAGTTGAATTATTGAAAGTAACAGAAAATTGTATTAGGCTGGTCAGTAAGAGCAAAAAAATTAAAGAAAACACTGTGGTACTCTGCAGAAGTGGCCAAAACCGTAAAAAACAAGAAGTTAGTTAGTGAGGAAGAGAGTCATATAAGATTAGGCAGAAATAGGCAAAGCAAGTTATAAGAGCTGCCAAATCACACGCAGAAGAGAGAATTGCCCAGTCAGTAAAATAGGGAGATAATTTTTTTTTTAGATATATAAATGAGAAAAGGAAAGTGAAAAATGGATCAGTTACATTAAAAACAGAAAAAGAAGGTATGTAGAAAATGATAACGGTATAGCTGACTGCCTGAATTAATATTTCTGTTCAGTTTTTATAGATGAAAATTAAGGAAAGGGAGCACAGGAAAAAAAGTAGTTTGATTCATTTAATTTAAAAGTCTGTAGGAGCGACTCTATTGGTCGCTCGTACAGACTTTTAAAATCCTGGTGCTGTAACTTGGCCAGGAGAGACCACTGGACTCCCTGCTGCAACAGTTCAAAGTCCGTACGAACGACCAATAAAGTCGCTTGTACGCACATTTAAATGATAGAGCAGGGAGACCAGTGGTCTCTGCTGCAAGTTGCTGCATTAGGATTTTAAAAGTCTGTAGGAGTGATTCTATTGGTCGCTCATACAGACTTTTAAAATCCTGGTGCCATATTGATTTTTTTGATTGGGTGACTAAAGTAATTGATCAAGGTGGTGCAGCAGACATTGTGTATACAGATTTCAGTAAGGCTTTTTACACTGTGCCACATAGAAGACTTATCAATAAACTGCAATCGCTGAGTTTAGATCCCAATGTTGTTGAATAGATTAGGGAGTGGCTGAGTGACAGACAACAGAGGGTTGTAGTCAATGGAGTATAATGGGAGCAAGGTCTTGTAACCAGTGGGGCAACTCAGGGATTGGTACTTGGACCCATTCTCTAATATTTTTATTATTGATACTGCAGAAGACAGGGTTTTTGCCAGATAGATATAGATATGTTGAAGAAAGTTCAGAGAAGGGCTACAAGATAAAACGTACCGAGAAAGGTTAAAGGGTCTTTACATAGATAGCCTGGAAGAAAGATGTGAACAAGAAAAGGAAAGCATACCCAAAAAGACATTTAAATTAGATTTTTGTACATATTTTAGGATATTATTTCAGCTGCACTCCACAATCAGTCATTATAAATCATTAAGTGATGTGTAAAGTACGCCACTGGAATTGTGGTATGTAGTAACAGACCAACATCAGAATCTGCTTTCCTAATATTTCCATAGATTAATATAAACAGGCATAAAGCTATCCATAAAGCTGACCAAGGGCTGACTAAGGTCTTTACATCAAGAAAAAGTAGGCAGACTAGAAGAGCCAAATGGTTCTTTTGCCATAAAATGATATGTTTCTGTGTTTCTCATTTACAATGATTTGGGGTAGAATGGCAACTTGTACATCCATGTTTTTCCCTTATATGTTTAACCATGTAAGATGAAAACCATATTGATATATTTGAAAAATGATTCAAATGAAAACGTTGATTAGATGTTTCAGGATTTAGATGGAATCAATATGTTTGTTGTGGTTTTGTAACTTGGCTCAGAAACATTTGCTTCGGAACAAGTACATAGTATGCGTGAATGACAGTCCTAACTAATTTATTTACTCTATAGAACTGTATATTGAACATCAGTTTTGTGCCAACATGAGAACCAAGCTTTTGAAATCCTAAATGTCAGAAAAACAGACAACAAATAATAAAAACACTTTTACCAGAATAGATCCATTTTACAAAAGCAACAAGGCACTACAGGGCATGCATTGTTGTCCTACAATTACTCTTCTCAGGTGGTTGAAGTGACTTGGCCTTCGGCCTCGTGTCTCGCAACACACCTGAGGTGTGTAATTGTAGGATAACAATACACAGCCTGTTGTGCCTCATTGCTATATGAAAACTAAATACGAAGAGAGGAAAAAAGGAACAAATTGCAGGAAAGATGATTCAGAAATAAGCATTGTTATCTATTTGAGCATTGACAGCAACAGTTTTAAGTGGTTTTCTGAATGTAGCATGTTAGCATTGCTGTACTCTACCATTACTGAAGTGATATTTAACCAGTGTGGCACCACAGAGCTTTCTGCATAACACCTCTATACAGAGGCTAAGACATTGTGCTTTAGATACATCTCATTTATAGCTTAGGAGTTTAGATATGGAAGAAAAGGCTTATTATCATTAGAAAGATATCTATCTATATATCTTTCTAGCTATCAATCATCTAACAGTATGTCTCAAGAAGGGTTTACCCTTTTATTAGTCTACCAGATCATGCCTACAGTGGTCTTATTACTGTGGCAACCAGTGGACTGGTCCAATGAGTAGAAGCATACAATTGGTTGATATGGTCACAACACCATCTTACACAAACATAACTTAAATATAACTAGGTATTGAGAATGGAAAGGAGGCACTATACACTAATAAGCCATGCAGTTATTGACACAGTTTTTTCTCAAATTAAAAATGAAAGGAACACTCTATTCCCCCATGGAGCCCCCTAAATAAACAATATATATATGAAAGTACTTGTAAGTACTTTCACATTCTTTTAAATGTGCTTACCTTAGGGAATAGCTGCAGCTGCCCACCCCTAGCATGGCCCACAAGTCTCACCACTGATTGGTTGCTTAAAGCAGCCATTCAGTGCCAGGAAAGTGCTGCCATTAAATTCAACAGGGACATAGGGCACACATTCGTAAGGGGGTCTCAAAATACCATCATCTGCAGCATTTACCGAGCTAGCACTGCAACTGATTGGCATTAAGTATATCATGTGCAAGAAGATGTGTTCTATTGTACAGAAAATAGGTAGGAGAGCAGTGAAAGGAGCAAACACAAATGGGGGGGGGGTCTGCAGAATCCCTCATGCATTTGTAAGGGAGACGCCATGTAAGTTTAAAGAAACCTCTTGACTATCATATGTATTAAAGTGCATATGATGGCTGGGGTGTCCCTTTAGTTTGTGCCTTGGATACTAGATTAAACCATACCTGGGAAACGGCTACCCAGAGCCCCCTTGCAGGATGCGGGGTAGGAGGTCTCCCTGACATCAACGGGCGGGTCTGCTGGCATCTGTGGGTAGGTGGCCCCAATGGCATTGCAGACAGTCCGGCCAATGTCAGTGGGCGGCCCCCCTGATGTCAGTGGACGGTCCCACCAATGTTGCATGACACACTCTATTTTTAATGAGGAAGTAGGTAGGGAGTAGGATGGGCTGCAAAGCTGCATTTGGGGGGAGACAATGACGTGCCAGAATGTGACACTGTGATCATAGGCAGAAGGACTACAATGTTTTTTTTCCCCTAGTGTAAGTAGGTTCTCAACATTTCAAATGAAATAAAAAAAAACACTTTTGATAGATGTGTTAAGAGGCCAGGCTAAGGCTTTAGTAAATCAGTTTACATACTGTTGCTGGCTATTTGTGAAGGATTTGTAAATAATCTGTTTTAAAGTAAACACATTTTTCTATTGTTTACGTACATATTATTGTGGCTTTGACTGTAGAGCACTATGATACCTTTAAACATTTTGAGCTCCTAGAGAAAAGGACATGAGAGGGGATTTGGTTAAAAAAGGGCCACGGAGATATGGAGTAAAAACCGGTGTGTGATTCCCTGTGCTCAGAAGCAGTCCAGCTGCCGTAGTTTGTCGAACATAGTTATAGGAACTTGGTTGCTGCTCTCTGTTTAGATCTATTGTACTTTCCACTAGGAAGCTATAAACGCACCCTGTCTCTAATAAAAGAGTTCTAAATCATGTGCTATTATGGCTGTGGCATACCTCAAAAATATACTTTTGACTTATTGGCTCCTATCGTATGTGTGTGGCATCATTAAAATGTTATTTCATTGCTAAGGTATCATTAAATAGGATTCAGCATTATGGGAGCTGAAAGGACTATTGGACTTTTGCGAGATGCTAAGATTGAAGTGCAATACAGAATTACCGTATTTGCTCGATTATAAGACGACCCCCCAAAATCTGAATATTAACTTATGAAAAAAAGAAAAAGCCTGAATGTAAGACAACCCTATAGGTTGTCTTGTAAATGTTAATTCATGTAAACTATGTGAACAATTGTTTGTTAATAAAAGCTATGATTGAGAAAAATATTTTGTTTTTATTTCCTTTTTCTTCCGCCTGCCCCCCCAGTTATGCACATCTGCCCCCAGGCTTGCCACTCTGCCCCAGAAATGCCTTATACCCCATATATGCCACTGTGCCCCATGATATGCCTTTTAACCCTCTAAATGCCACTGTGCCCCATGATACGCCCTTTAACCCTCTATATGCCACTGTACCCCATGATATGCCTTTTGACCCCCTATGTGCCACTCTGCCTCCAGAATTGCCTTATACCCCTGTATGCCACTCTGGCTCAAGCAGAAGTTGTCTACGCAAATCACGTAGAGCTCTACACGCTGCCCGGACTAAGCACCGGGGACTCAGAAGCACTGGTAAATTGGGGGGGGCATAACACAGGAGGATCCAGGTGCCCTGCATCTCAGTCCCCGGTGCTTAGTCCGGGCAGCGTGTAGAGCTCTACGCGATTCGGTGCAGCGGAAGTTGTCTACACAAATCGCGAAGAACTCTACACGCTGCCCGGACTAAGCACCGGGGACTGAGATGCAGGGCACCTGGATCCTCCTGTGTTATGCCCCCCCCAATTTACCAGTGCTTCTGAGTCCCCGGTGCTTAGTCCGGGCAGCGTGTAGAGTTCTTCGCGATGCAGCGAAAGTTGTCCGGAGTTCTTCCGGTGCAGCGGAAGTTGTCTACACGCGAAGAACTCTACACGCTGCCCGGACTAAGCACCGGGGACTCAGAAGCACTGGTAAATTGGGGGGGGCATAACACAGGAGGATCCAGGTGCCCTGCATCTCAGTCCCCGGTGCTTAGTCCGGGCAGCGTGTAGAGTTCTTCGCGATTTGTGTAGACAACTTCCGCTGCACCGGAAGTTGTCTACCCGAATCGCGTAGAGCTCTACACGCTGCCCGGACTAAGCACCGGGGACTCAGAAACACCGGTAAGTTGAGGGGGGCATAACACAGGAGGATCCAGGTCCCCTGCATCTGAGTCCCCGGTGCTTAGTCCGGGAAGCGTGTAGAGCTCTACGCGATACAATCGCGTAGAGCTCTACACGCTTCTCGGACTAAGCACCGGGGACTCAGAAGCACCGGTAAGTGCATAACACATGAGGATCCAGGTCCCCCGCAGAGATCTTAGTCTCTGGATCTTAGTCTCATAATCAGACCTATTTGAGGTCTGATTATAAGACGACCCTGATTATAAGACGAGGGGTATTTTTCAAAGCATTGGAAAAAACCTCATCTTATAATCGAGCAAATACGGTATTTTATCAGTACACACTATGTTGTTTTCTTTGCTTTATTTATAGGCTGTTACAACATCTTATAGGAGAACAACATTTACAGCTTTTTGCACATCCGGTTACATATCATTTTAGTTGTTTACTTAAGAACAACATATATAGCTATTTGCACATCCAGTTACATATCATTTTAGTGATTTTCTTATTAAGTTATTTAATTATTTATTTAATTATATTTTTTCTCCTCATTTCTCTTGTGAACTTCAGATGACTTCCACTTTTTTAATAGTCCTATATGACTATTATTTTTTTTACACTATTGTATCAATGAATCAGTTTTTTTATATTTATATTATACATCAGCAGTCTCACGTTTCTGAGAGACACATTATCTCATATTGCTTGAGGTGTATGATTTCCTTCTTTATGAATTTTGCTTGATAGATGATGTCTGGATGGTACATCTATTACGCTGTTCTTCATCTAAGTGACGATTCCACTACACTCTGTGTTTTGATTTTTATTTTAACTAAGATTATTTAAAAAATGTGTAGTATGAAGCATGTTACTCCCTTATAACGTTATCGGGGTGCTTTAGTTGTGGGGAAAAAAATCCTAACTAAAATAGCAATATTTTCCACACATTACTACTAAATACTAGTTATACTAAATGTTGGGCCATAAATTTAAATGGTGTCATAGGAAAGCCCTATGTGTCGTTGAAGAACCAATATATACATTATCTAGATACACTAAACATAACAAAAGGGGATTTGTGTTATGAACAAATTTAAGGTAATTGTAAAGGCAAAGGTTTCCTTTTAGATTTCTCTCAGCTACACTTTACACTGCAGGCGTTTTAAAAGTCTGAATGCGTTATTGATTATAGCCTCTTGTATTGCCTCTTAAAATTGTAAAAAGGAACATTAAGGGTTAAAATAGCTGCAACAGAATAGTGGGGGCAGCACTTAAGATGATATAAATAATTTTAAGAGGAATTCTGCATTTTGGGTAATTTTATGTTTTCAGGTGGAAGCTATTTTCATTGAATGAAGACAATACTTGAAGGTTAGAAGCAATGTTGAATTATGGATCTATCCAATGTAATCTAACTTGATAACACTTGGGCCAGATAACCTGTTACACTTGTCAGAAGAACTGCAAGTCAATTACGCGTTTCTCATGGGAATCCTGATTGCCAAAATATTTGTGTAAATGCTCACCTTTCTCGACATTTTTCCATTAATATCCATAAATTCCACTGATTTTTGGATCTTGGAATTTGAATTATTTGAAAACGCCAAATAGTTATTGGACATAAAAAGACAATCTTCGGCTGCGCTTGGCATGATCAGTGTTTTTTTTGAAAGTTATAATGCTTTGTACGGAGTGTATCGCTAATTATTGTGCAGACAAAAGATGCGATTTAGTAAAGGAAAGAAGGTTTTAATAGCTGTTCTTCCTTTACATAAAATTTGCATTATTTTCCATTTACTAAGTAGCACTATACATATTATTAACTTTCAAAGCAACGCTCAGCTACCTCAGTGGGAGGGTATTAAATGACCCATAATAGACTGAATTATTTTACATCCTTTGGCATGCAACCAATTTAAATTTGGAAAGGTGATTTCAATTCTGAAGTAATATTGGGTATGGATTGTAAGACCTTGTTCAACCTACACCCTATAATATACCTCTATGCTACTTATGGTACCTATTGATTAGTCATTACTTTTTAATATTAATAGTGAACCTTTACTATAAAAAATGTTTCTTTATTTTTTAATAAACAGCACCATAAATTCCTGCCTTATTGTGTTTTGTGAGAAGTACTAAAATAGGTATTTTCATTTAGGCTTATTTGTCTTCTAAACTCAGTGTTAATGTTTCTTTTTTTAATTGCAGAAGGTAGAAAAAGGTTTTTTGAACGTTATTTTTTGCATTATCTAATACCAATATTAACATACATTAAAATCATTAAAAGAGTTGATTAGAAGAATGACATTCACTCATTAATTACATGCATAAATGAAACCTTACAATGTTAAACGTAACTTTTCAAAAGAAAATGATACATAAAGTTAAAGATGTGTTTTAAACAAATGCAATATATCTTCCAACTTTTCACTGAGTTATTTACTTTGTGGTTTACTTTGTGGTGTACATTATTTTCACCAAAAAAATAAAAAATAAGTGAGGAAAAAAACCAAGAAAAAGGCACAGTGATTCATAACCTATATTTAAATATAATGCGTATAATTTCAGAGAGGCTTTTTTTTTGTTTATATAGGTGAGTTTGTAAATCATTTTCTATGTATGTTTGTACATACAAACCTCAGGTTCTAGACATTATTAAACTAAACCAATACAATTTATAAATTCCTAAAAAGTTTTAGCTGTGGACTTTATCCCCTTTTTTTTGTCTTTTTTTCTGTCTGTCGCCACCCCCCCCTTCCACTGCCATTCACCATACCCCCCGCCTCAAATTCTACTCCCATTTTCAGCCGTCTTCAATTTGCCATTCTTATTTTTTTAATTGCAGAACTGCAAAATCACAGAAAAGGGAGTATTACTACTTCTGCATTATAATGGCTCTTTGTTTTTCTTTCTTTTGCTATTGAGGTAACAAACAGCGTGAGTACTGTATGAGTTTTGTTCCTGTACAGTGGCACAAAACGAGATCCCTACAGAAAGGAACAGAGCAGTTTGATAAGAACAAAAATTGTCCCCTGGCCTCTTTTATGTCTAAATAATGAATTAAATAACTGATTAATGCTTTAGAATTGATCTGAATTTTATACCAGGATAAATGTACATTCAGGGTCCTTGTTCCTTGAATCTCACTTTGTCACACTTTTCATTCCAAAAAAACTGATTAGGACATTGCACAATAAAACTGTAACAAAGTGCATGCAGGGACAAATTGGTCTTTAAAAAACATCAGGCATGAATGGAAAAAAAGACTAGACGAAATTTCCCCTTGCTCTCTGAAGCCTTTATAGAAGAGCTGGAGAATGAAGGCCAGACCAGTAGCTGAAAATTATATTTACGTTTTTTTACTTGGAAAATTGGAAACGAAAAGGCTATTTTTGTGGTATCTCAAATATGATAAAAAAGGAAACCATGTACTGCATTGCAGTGGATATATTATTCACACATATATGGATTATGGGGTCCACATCAGATAATTGATCTATACAAAGTGATTGCAGATGCATAGATAGAATTGTATTTCCCCATTTTTCCCTTGGTGAGAAAAACTGCATGTGCATCTATGTACAACCAACATGTGATGTGTGTAGAGAGCATACATGACACAAATTGATAAACTGGACCATTTTTTTGAATTCCAAAGGCATAAAGGTGTTCCTTTAGAGAGTACTCTGTTTTTTCAGAGCCTGTGGATTTCTTCTTAAACGGAGCGCTGTGGCTGTATAAAATGTATTCTTCAAAATTAAAAAATAAATAAATAAGACACTTGACACCTGACCCAGACGTTGCAACTCTGTTGCTGCAGCTGCCCTCCTCTTCTGTGGTCTGACATTTCTTACCACTGATTGGCTGCTTCAAGCAACCAATCAGTGGGAAGAAAATACTTCTATTGAAATCAATGGGAGTGCGTCCCACGTATTTGCATAGGGTCTGATTAGACGCCTACCAGCCGCGTTCGCTGAGCCAACACTGATGCTGACTGGCTATAAGAATACCACATGCAAAATTGCGAAAGGGAAAGGGCAAATGCACATTGCAAAAGCAAAACCAGGGAAAGGAGCACAAAGCTAAAATATGCAGTTAAGTGCATATGATGGCTGGAATGTCGCTTTAATGATGATACTACCCTATACTACAGTATTTGTAAACATTTAGCTTACTATCGTTCAGTTTTGCTACATAAGTTGGTAATTTACCAAATAATTACTATTTATTAGTATATGCAAAATGGGCTAATACTTTTTTCGCTATATACAAATGAATAAAGGAAATGTTTCCGTGTAATTTCATGTAGGAAACTTTGACCGCTTAGATGGGAAATGCCCTGTGGCCAGTTTTCTGTTGCGAATGATATATCTGCCTTTCTTCAAGTCAGATAGAGAGCATGGGAAGACCGGTTTCTTTACTTGACATGATTCCTGCTAGACTACCTTGGACTCAGTTAAGCCACACTGGACATTTTGTTATGCAGAAATGTTAAACTTCATATAGCTTAGGATTAAGTCACCTTATAATTAGGACAAAATATTAAATATAATATTTAATTCTTATTGAATTGTCACTTCATGCAAAATTTATGTCATTGTATTTTTTTTAAATGTTTCTATTAAATTTTAAGCATTTCTAATACTATTTCTAAATGTTCACAAATGGTAACAAGCACTTGACTTTTACTTTAAAGTTTTGCCCAATATATGATAACATTTTCTTGCATCATTTCTGTGTTTTTTTTTATTATTTTTATACTCAAAGGCTACAGATTGAAAGACGTACACTTCAGAGCTAAACTAACTTGATTTCTGACAAAGATACATAATCAGTATCTTCATTTTTAATAATTGGCAAATAGCTCATCATTGGACTGCTTGACCCCACGTCTGCAGTATATTCTGTTGTCCACAATTCATATGATTATTTTAATCACAATGGCTGCTGATATAAAACACGTGGTGTATAAATAATATTATGGCAAATGGAAGCCCCAAGACTGGCAAATTAGCATTAGATGTGTGTTTTATGGTACCTTTTTAGGTTTTAGTGAAACATACTGTTCAACGATTTTTGCTTTACTATTAAACTTGTAGCTGAAATGGAGTACATAAGATGGATCCTTAGCTGGAGAAGAACAAAAAAAACCCGCCTTTTTGGAAGGAAGCAATTGTGGGTTTAAGCAGCTGTTTGAAAGAATTCCAGGGAGACAATAAATAGGCATATGGAAGGAAGCTTTTGGTACAGGTGTAAGCTATAGTTGCATACAGTAATATTGAAGGACATATGCTAATAAACACAATAAAACAATACCAATTTAATATATACTAAAAAGTATAATAATTATTATTTTAAATGGAAGGTTTTACATCCTTGGCTGTATCCATATACTCATATACTCATTTGCTGTAAGCGCTAGCTTAACTAGAGGGGTCCTGGTGTGACCCCTGTGACCCTTGTTCATGTCTCTTCGTACTGGTTCAAAATAGTTTAGATCCAGATCAGAATTTGGAACTGGCACAGGGAGACAGGAACGTGACTCCGCGGTGAAACCGAGGCTGTTCGCACAGTGTGCAAGCAGCCGGACAGAAAGCTGCAGGAGTGGTGAGAGGTAAGCGGGGGCGGCCAGGATGTTGGGGGGCCCGGGGCAATTTTTGTACCCATATTAGCCCTTGGCTGTAAGTTTTTATTTACATAGCTATTTCTTAAAATCTGCACTTGTTTATTTAAATTCAAAACAGTAACTCATTGTGCATTAATATTGTTTTATGGTGATTCAGTTTCCATTTTTCACGTGCTTGACAAGACGAGGCAAGAGAAGAAGCAGAGCTGCGTGAAAAAAAGACAGGGATACAAAAGTGTTCGGCAGAGAAGGTAGGGAGATATTTAGAGAGATAGAATTTCCAGGAGACTTGGGACTTCTGCATGCCAGTGTAGCACCCTGGGAGGACCCCCCGCTCCCCCAAAGTACACCACTGCTGTAGGGGCAAACATAAGATTGCTATATTGCCTCTACATGCATCAAAAAAAAATTGTTCACAATTCAAAAATGAGGTTAAAAGGCATCCATAATTTGGAATTTCTATCTGTTTTTTTGCCATTCTCAAGTACATAGATTTTTTATGCATTCTGAACAATGGTATTGTCTCTTTCGAACAGTCAAAGCTACTGGGATGAGAAGGGTTTCTAAAAAAATGTGAATGTCAATTACTGAAATGTTCTTAGATCGTGAATGTAATAGAACAATTACTGTAAATCAATCACAAAAGAATGTTGGATATTGTGATATTTTACTTATTCTGTTTACCTACTCGAGGTTCGGGATACGTGGGTATTATATATTATATACACCTATATATATATATTTTTTTTTTTCACTGATCGCAGCAGCACAAGAACAGGCACTAAGGACTAGATCCATAGAAGCAGGGATCTACTGCACAAGACAGGATCCAAGGTGCAGACTGTGTAGAGAGGCCTATGAGACAGTCCAACACAAGGTGGCAGAGTGTAAGATGCACACAGGAACAGCATACACTGAACAGCATATGGGCTAAACCTTCCCACGCTCAAATTGGGCATTCCACAGCTGGCCGTGGAGAATAACAGGGCTAAGATCAAAGTGCTCCATGTGGTCATAGGAGCACTCAGAACTGTGCCTCCTAAACTGAGAGATTGGCACCAACAGATTACAGGAACAACATTCGGACACTCTGTCAAAAAGAGTGGGGTGCTAGGGACAGCTAAGATACTGTGCAGAACTCTCAAACTCCCTGGTCTGTGGTAGAGCACACAAGGTTGAAGAAGACACAGACAACCAATAGAGATGAGAAAAGGAATTCTATATATATATGTAGAAAAGCTCTATGCACTTCTCCTAGGTTGGAAACTCAAAATATCATGGGAAAAAAAAATGAGGCACTCACAATAAAAGCAAATTATATTTTAAATTATTAGTCACATCACTAGTGGCAACGTTTCTGTCCCGGCCCCGGAGACATTTGCCCTTAACACAATGAGAGGTAATGTTTTAATGGATGCCTGTCACAAATTTGATGCTGAAGGTCCTTTGGCCAGTCTTCTGTTGAACTGAGAATGATATCTTTGCCCTTAATCCCTCATTTTTCTTTCATAGAGGGGAAGGAGGTTCACCAGAAAGAGCAGGGCAAGATGAGTTTCTATAGTATGTCATGCTAGACAACTGGGGACTCTAGTAAAACAACACTGCTCCATGACCTCCATTCATGAACCTTATGACATTTTACTATGCAAAAACTTTAAACTGACATTTAGCCACTTTTGAATTATCTTTTATTATATATTGAAAAACCGCATTTATTAGATACTTGAATAGTATACTTGTCAAAATATTTCATGTGCCATTTCATGCAATATTAAATTAGACCAAAAAGGTGTTTCTATTAAATTTGTTAATATTTCTAGTAGCATTTGAAAACATCATGTTTACATGCACATAATTCAACAAAATGCTAACAAGCCTATACATTTTCCCAAATATATAAAAACACTTTTTTTTTATATTTGAAAGCCCTTTACTGCTGTAACAAAATTATGTACACTTGAGAGCTATAGTAACTTGTTTAATGGAAACATATTTATGGCTCATCATAGGAAATGTTTGACTTTGTGTCCACTGCATATTATTACAATATTTAAATAAAAACAAAACTTACATTATGCATTATACACAAATTATATATTTTTTTTATATATTATGTTGCTTCAGAGAGATATATATATATATATATATATATATATATATATATATATCTACAAAGGTGCAATTATGGTCATTATCATGGCATGCAATGTGTTAAGTGCACATACATCTAGAATACAATCCTGAACGACACACACAGAGCTATTCCCAGCATCTGGATGTTCAGGATAAGGGCTATGGACATTACAGGCATAGATTGCTTTTTCTGATTAAAAGTAATGGCTATACTTTGAATGAAAACAATGCAAGGGTGACTTTTGTCTGAAGTTCCAGAATGCATTCAACTCCTAATCTGCTCGACAACGTGTTTGATTCTTATTTTATGTGAAAAACCTGCTAGGTAATTGAAGAACAGCAGATAAAGTCTTCTTTAATGTGGCAGCATAAATCTAACAAGAAGGTGACATGCACACAATGCGTGTACTTCTTTTCCATCAGGGTGTCCAGTGTCTGTACTATTTATTAGTCAAAATGTGAATAGGCAATGAAAGGCCAATTTATATGTTACAGCAGGAGATGTATTACAACTGCATTGCACATTGATTTCCTTGCTTGGCCTGTTTCTGATCGGTATATATGCACACATAAAATAGCAATAATGTGGGGTTCCCTTATCAGATCAGAGATATTTCCTGGGTCTGTCTGCAACATTTAACCTTAAGCATTATCTGACTTTAGTGATTAGTATAGGGCACATAAAAACATACTGATAGTTTCTCTTTGGTTAGAATAGCAAGTTGAATTATTAAGGGTTAGGTTTTTGCTGACTCTGTGATACAAATGATAGTGTTAAGCTAGTAGCGTGAAATTGCTAATTTGTCATTTCTTTCATGGTACAGTCAATGATGTGGTACTAATGAATGAGGCACATAATTGTGCAGTTCTGAATTGTGGTTTCTTGCATGCCTATATTAAGAGACACAGAATGTCATGACTGTCTTTGTTTGCTAATTCACTTTTGATATCCATTCTGAGCAAGAAGATGGTCACAAATGTTGTTCCTATTTATCTTAAAGCTTTACAATAGAAAGTTCTTAGTCTAGCTCGGCTTTGTTCTGCGTAATAGGAATTTTAAAGTGGGGCATTGTTCACGGAATTAACAATTTGTCTAGATTAGTTTTTAGTTACACAGCCAATAACAAAGTAAATTTTATGAACTGTTGGAAAAAAATAAAAATACACTATACACTTAATATATAATAGTTATATTGAATCAGAGTCCTATGTATTGCAGGAAAAAAGAGCATTAATCTTTTTAGCATTTTTATATCTGTTTCAATGTCCTTGAATCCATTCAACCCCCCTTTTAAAGTTATGTATCTTGTATTTAACAATGATAAACCTCTACAATTTTCTTCATCTCATAATGATGTACTTTCCTTTCTGGCCACTCTACAAGCACAGGAAAATAAATAATAAAAATAAGGTTCTATAAATAAAAGCATCTTAGGTTAGGTTTATGTGGACTTGGATCATACTATATTAGTATTTGTAAATACTAAGTTAAATTTACAAAAAGATCCAAGTTATTGTAAAATGTTAGGTGGTAATGTAAGGTTAAAGGTAAGAGGAAAAAAAAACATTTTAAGGAACAAATGTCTCATGTATCCAAATAATGTTTGTTATTAAGGCTATAGCTGGAATTAAGAAAGCCGCAAACCACCATTGAAAAGGTGACCTTGAGTTAAAGTACACATTTATTCATTTACCTAACAATATTGTCTTGTTTGTGCATAACAGCTATAAGGCGAAATACACATTTTTATTTTTTCATCCCTATAACAGGAAATAAAGCACAAACAATAAACACGATGTTTATGAATTTTCCAGTTTTGAAAAAAATACAGTATTCAAAATAATCTGTACTCGCAATTTGCAGTTTTTTACGCTTTTTAAAGGTTTAGACTGTATAACAATGTGTGTCATTTCTGAAGGCCTCTTACCTTGAATTTTTGTTTTCTCCTAACAAAGTTGTGCTTAGACAAGAATAATTGCTTTGTTCAGTATGAAATCAAACCTTTATCTTTTTTTATCGATAAAGTACAGCAGATTATCACACAAAAACCTCCGTATCTGCTGGGACCTATTAAAAAGAATTATATTTGCATTCACAAATTAATGATGTGAAAAAGGCACAAGTGCCAAATGTTCAAATTATATGAAGAAACCCCATTCCTAATTATGGCCAGTTTCAGAGCCAAATTCCCTCTACAGTATACTGGAAAAAAAGTGAAAAAGTAATGTTTTTAAGTGGCGCCTAACAGTAGGTTTGCTTTTCTCTGTACTCTGCAGTATTTCAAACATTTTCCTTTATTTTTTAATAAACTTATTAAGCCAGCTCAGGCCTATGCTTTACCTACACTAGCTTTTATTATTTTTACATTTCCTGGGGCAACTAACCTTTGTGCCCAAAGTTGTCTGTAACCTAGATATTACTCTTATTCTACCAATTTTAGCACAAATGTTCTAGTTTCACATATGAATAGCCGCTATGTGCTTAGTGTAAATAATTACACAATTTGGTAATAAAAGTAAACTATATATTTATATATATATATATATCTATATATAGATATCTATATATATTGTTTTTACAGTAAAAAAGTAGACTTTTGTATACATATGCAAGCTGTTTTATATTACATGACAGGCATAATCGATTATCCTTAGAAAATAGTCAATTTGATATAAGCAAGGCAGCTATGTTAAACCTGTAGGTTGTCTACAACGAGACATTGAATAACCACATTTGGTGATTTTGTCTCTACAATATCTTCTTTTCCTAGTGCTAGTAGCCATTAAAAAATGAAAGTAAGGGAGAAAGAAAATATTTCCTCTAATGTGTAGACTATTTTAAAGCAATGTATGAAATGACCATATCACAGACAGCTTAGTGCAACTAGCCATTTTACAGCAGAAGGATAGCAGTTGGAGGGCTGTTAGTACTTCCACTGATAGTGGGAGCCTGGTACCTCCTTGGGTAAATGTTATTGTATCGAACTACGTATGCTCTTTTTGCCTTGATGAGAGTTTTCTGCCGAACAGCACTTTAAATAAGTGGAAAATGCTCTGTTATCACCAAATGTGAAAGGGATCAATAATAATTTAGTAGTGTCTGATAATTGTAGGAGCTGTTATATATAAGAGCTTGCATCTCCTCAAGTGACTCTTATATATCTATTGTCTTTTATTATGTAATAATGAGACTGAAAACATTGAGAAAAAAATTCTCTCTTTAAGTCAACCGTTGTTATTATAGAAAAACACTGTTTAATGTGAGAAAACTACAATTTTTTTATGCTTTTGGCAGAAAACCAATCATGCTCTATCGGAAAAGATGACACAGGCGCTTTATATGCATGTGACGTTTTTTTTCAGGATACAATTATTTGCTATACAGGAAAATGATATGTATGCTCAACAGACTTACATTTAGTTTATTTAAAATGGAAAATAAAGTTTAGGTGCTCTCAAAGGTACAGAATGAATCATATTGGGAAGTTAAGCAATTGCACATGTAAATGCATTGGTAATAAAATAATAATAATATAATAACTTATTTTCTTTTTATTTTGTGTTTGTTTCTTTTTACTTTCTTTTTTTTTTCTCCTTCCCTTGTGTTACACTCTTGTCAATATATTTGCTTTTTTCCTCCCCTTAGTCTTTCTTTTGATTTTATCTTTCTCTCTCTACATAGTGAATGAATGTTAGCTGGGGAACATTTCATTTAAATGCATTTTCATCACAAAAGTAACTCAAGATTTTATTAGGTTGGCCAATGTTGAACTAGTGTTGTGCTGGAAATCCTGAGCACTCATTTCTCATACTGTCCTTCAAAATGTACATTCGCAAGGTGCACTTTGGATCATAATTTGTAATAAAATATTTATGCGTTATTATAAGACATATGTCAACTATTGAGGAAGTATCCGTCTTCTGCTGTAAAAAAATTAAATAGCATACCCACTGAATGAATTTAGTTTTAAATGGTTCCTTTATTCAATCAATTAATGGTATCTTCTAGTTATTGTATGCTAGGTAGATGTCCATAAATAAAACAGCCATCTGATCTGCTGATTGAATCCACTTATGCAAATGTTCCGAAGTTAAAATCCCTTCTGAAAAAGGGATGTACAAAAATGACAATGGAGACACGGTGCATTAGTGAGCGTTGCGGATGTGCTGCTGGTTTGACATAACATTGTAATATGCATAAAATACCCTTAACCTGTCTACTGTCCTAGAAGGATGCACAACACATACTCCAGTAAAATGTTTTTCAAGAACACACGTTATTATTCAGAATGGTATTGCAGAATTGTATTTTGAAATCAGATTATTAGATTTAGTAATAGCAAACTATGCAGGATAATATTCAGAAGCTGTATTTTTGAAATCACTGTGATTCTGGTTTTTAAGGCGATCATGGAAACCTGTCCTCTTCTAGTTTTGCCTTCAGCAGAACCATATAATGACAGAGGCTATTTGTGCAACTGTAGATATAACATCGCGAGGCCCTTGTAGAAAGAAAATTTGATTATTAGTGGAAGAAAAGAAGAGAGATAGACTGCAGTAGTTGTGTGTTATTTCTTTTGTGAAATAAAGTCTGAGTTACAAATAGACACATAATAGGAGAATACCTTCTGAAAATGTTTAAGCTAAATAAACCATTTCCAGCATCTGATTAGAGCAACCGTTTATAAACCTAAGGCTACTAATGTAATTTCACAACGTCAGACATTTATCCATCAAATTATTTCATATGACATTAGAATACTATAGTTCATTTATGTAATTTCTGTGGGCTGTAAGTTTTTACAAAGTAACTGAATAACAGTAACTATTTATCTTAGATAAATATTTGTATTGCACATATATAAATAATTTGCAAGAATTGTTTTTCTTAATCAAAATTCAGACATAGTAAAAATTTTGTGTTTTGAGCGTACAGAAAAAAGCAATATTTTTTAAATAAATATTTAAGTAATTCTACTGCATTTGAAATGCTATATTTACATGTTCATTTTTAAAGGTCATATGAATTATATTTGGCTTTAACATACATACCATTTTTATCTTATTTTCACAAACCAAAATATGAGATGTGTAGTTGTAAAAACTGTAAATTCCAACATCATATTTTTAGAAGCCTATGGGAAAATAATTGAAAACAATACCAAGGATACTTTTAAAGGACAGGGCATTAAAATATTAAGATATTTGAAATTTAGTATGTAAAATATATGTAAAATGTAAAATATATGCTTAAATAAAGAAACTAATTTGATATTATGAATAACTCTTCAATCATATAAATATAAATGCAATTCATGCATCACATATATAATATTCCTATTATCCCTAATTAAAAAAAAATCATACAACCCTGGTTGAAAATGACACATGAATTATATACAAACGTGTATTCAAAATTCTGTTACAATACACTGTTTTTTTTTGAGAACCATTATTAAAATAAATAGATCGAATAATTCAGATTTTGGGAACTGCCAATCCTTTAACTGTTATTTTTCCTAATTGTATGTGTGTTATATTTTGTACACCTTGCTGGCTAGTTAGTATTCATACTGTTATGTATTATAACATAAATACATTATTAATAATGAATAAATAATAATAGTAATAATAATAATATTTTTCTGTTTTGCTAAACAAGCATCGATATTAACCACTGAATGGATATGAAACATTCTGACTGAAACAGAGTGCCAGTTTACAGAGATGCTTAGTCCTAAAAGATGAGTGGTCTTTCAAATTATCAAGAAAACAATAGTGTGATTTTTGATGTAAGTTCAGAGAAAAACATGCTAAAAATAAAAATATGTGGTTTCTATTGCCCTTTGAATACACGCCTACCGTTCCTAATTTTATTTAAAAAGCCAATATTTCCTCAATAACTAATAATATTTTTAGTCTTAGTGCTGGCACAAAAACAGGCTGTATGAAAAAATATTACATTATATGTAATAAACACATAAATATATATAAATATATTTTGGAATTTTGACAGTGCAAATTATATGATTTTTATAATACACATGTATTTTAAAGATAAAATGTCACTATTATGTTAGTCATATATTAATTTCTAAAATGCAAGCAGTTCTCCCTTAATATTTCCAGTATCTAAATAATTTTTTATTTATACTGCAATTCTCTTCTTGGCAAATAGGTGGCACTTTTGACTTGTAAAGGAACCACAATTTTGTTGCTGTAGAAATAAATTCCTGAAAGAAAAATCTTTTGGATACAAATTTTATTGGAGCCAAAAAGTATTTTATTTCTCTTGTTTCCATGAGAAAAAAAATAATTGAAATAACCAGTATAACTAATGTATGCAATGTTACCACTTAAAATAAAACAATAATAAAAAAAAATTGCCTACATGTACAGATTTATAATATTCATAATGTCCTCAGTTTGTTTAAAAATAGCTGAGGATATTTCCCATTATTAGGAAAAATCTTAATAAAGATTGTTTAGTTTTGCTACTGCCATGTTCAAAATGTTTCCATTAATAACAAAGCCAGGACCACAAAGCATTTTAATTCCCCCTCCTTCAATAGTTTTTTTTTTTTTTTTAGTCCACACTCATGCACGCTTAGGAAAAAAATCTGCCTGTTGTCTTGCAAGTGTTACTTATCATATTAATTAAAATCTGGTGACACGATAACACTAGCAGCTGTGTGGGAAAGCGAGGGAAATTAACAAACGTTTGATTTGTTGTGTTGCTAATGTGACACTTATTATACGGGTCAGAGTAAAACAATATCACAGCCAAAATATGCAAATGCTGTCGCAGAGCTGGTAAGAGTTGTAAAAACATGGACGCTTCAAGATAATACGGAAACCAAATATATTTGTTTTGTTAAAATGGCTGAACTGGTTTGCTGATTCAGGCAATTGCATGGTTCTTTGGATCTTGTAGTCAGCAACCTCTATATTTTTGAACTTTTCATCCAAAATAGGCCAGTAAAATAAAACTTGAAGACTTCAGCTAGACAACGTTAAGAATATATTTCAAAAAAATGTTAAGGGATTAAAAAAAAATATATGCTGAAATAAGGAAATCAAGGTTCGTACATTAATTTGACTTTAATTAGGAAATAGATTATTATATGGATTATATAAAAATAAATGATACGATTATATTAATGTATAGTTATACTTATTTATCACATAGTAAGTGATGGTTCTTTTAGTTCCAAATACAGGATTGAAGTAAGGTCAATCTCAGCAGCAGTCTTGAAAGAAACACTAGACTATATTTTATGAGATAAACGTGATTTGCATTGGAATCTTTGTTATATACAGTAGATTTGCTAAACTTTCCTTGAACTTAAAATATTTAAACACATTGAATAAGAGGAATACGAGTCATCTAATTTTTATTTTAATTTTCCTATTTGTACTTTTTTATTTTTTTTTTTACAGCCAAGACTTCTTGAAACTAATGATTTCACTGATTTTTTTTTTTGTGTGTTTTGATCAGGTTATTGCAAAGGGGTGTATCGAGTCATTTCCTTTGACAGGCTGACAACAGATTATGTAGATTTTTTTTTTCTTGCAGAGCCCTAGTCATTCAAAAGTGTATCCTGAAAGAGAAATCAGGAGCAAAGGTTGAGCATCAGGGTTCACATGGGGACACGTTTTACCTTACCATTATAAAAAAAAATAAAGTATGACCAAGAACTGAAAGGTTAAAATAGAAGTGATTCAACTCCACAATATTTACAGCAGAAGATTGTGCTAGAGTCCTTTTGAACTCCTGGCACACACAGCATGAAAAAAAAGATTATAGTATTTCACAACTCTGTTACGAAAAACTGCTATTTGTTGTTCTGATAATGACATAGCTAAATGTATATTTTCCCTTGTACCTCTTGTCAGTGACACTTATAATGATGGAAAGGGTTGAGAAGGCAAAATATATCAAAATAACTTTATATGTTTTATTGTGATGGAGGCAAAATCATTTTGTGTACTTGTGTGTTTTTCAACATCAATGTTGAAGGTCAATAAGAATAATACATATCAACATATCAAACAAGCAACCATGTCACTGTGCTATTATTACAAACAATGTTTTTTTCATAAATAATATTTGCATTACAAAAAAGTAGAAAATGAAAAAAGTGAAATTCGGTATTTATCCTAATTTAACACAGCAGTGGCCACTGACCAGGGTTGTCAAGCAGTTACTGGATTGTCATTCCTATAGCCAACTTCCACATTACTTTTTACTAAAAACATGTGAGTCTTTATCCGCATCTTATAATGAAAAATGCATGTTGTGCACATGCATCAAGGTGCACTTACAGTCTAGGGGTGTGGAAAATATATATCATTTTGAAATCAGTGCCAAGAATCTAAAGGAGTACACGTCGGCAGGTAAACATCTGCCAAAGGTATGCTTCTCTGGACTCACTCATTTCACAGGGTGGTGCCAGAAAAAGAGTAAAATTACATCAGATGAGGAACAAACAGTAAAGAAAGAAATTAATGTGGAAAAGGTGGATGATTTCTTTTCAAAGAGAAGCTCATCAGTAGACACTGAAAAATAATCATAATATCTACTTGTGAAGAGATAGCTTAGAATATCTACCGGGTGTTTAGTACATTTTTTACTATATGTGTTTTTTTAAAAATGATTATTTATTCATTTTGCCATATTTTTAGTTCAATATGAATAGAGATCACAAGGATTTAACTGAGCTCACTGTATTGTTTTTTTTGTTTTTTTTTGTTTATATTTCCCTTTTGTGGGAAGAGCGAGAAACATCGTTTCCCACTTTCTTCCCTCCGATCTCCCCTGCACTGATCACACTGTGAGCTCTAGGGCCAAAGGGGGAATAATCAGAGATGCTGGGCATATCCTGTGCTCCACCTGGAGGTGGGTGGCATTATTGACATCTACGGGAAGGAAATGCCCAATCTTGCCGAGTGCTGTTACAAATGATTAGTCGGCAGGAAGTCCGCAAAATGGCCTGATGCAGAAAAAATCAGGACATATTGGTACATCCTATAGGTGTTCTCAGCAAAGCTTCTCAGGGAGTATATAGTTTGTTATAGTGGATATAGGTTGGTAGTAGCCATGGAGTAGTAGGATGATCAGGCTCCTCTATAAGGAAGTCTGCACCTTGTTATACAGCTGCTGGCCCTTGGAGCTGCTGCCATTAAGCTTAGGCCAGAATACATCACTGCTTGTAAACACATTGATGCTATATTTCAAAAGCCATATATGTGCTGCCTTACTTTATTTAGCATTGTCATACGTTTTCACTTGTAGATAAATAATTAAAATCAAATGCTTTCGTTACAATACAATGACATGAATATAATAAGGGTTATGCTTAAAAACGATATTTCATTGGAGGCTAAGATTTGTGGCTACATGTTACATAGCCAGCATTGTCTAAGCAATTTCCTGTCCTGAAATTCTTTCCCTTCTCCTTACTTTGCGCCCTTACAAAGGCTACCTGAACCAATCAACAACTAGTAATCACGCAGGTATTTTTAATACATGTGATTTGGTAAAAAATCTCAGATCTGCGTTAAGATTTTTTTTTCTGTGTCCGAGTCTATCTGTATTTGATTTGTTGCAGCTATCTCTGTTGGTTGAAATAGTGGGTTATGGAAACCTGTTTTCATTTGTATTGCAGAGCATGGGAACCCTCTGTCTCCCAAATAATGCATTGAATGACAGGATGATCTTTTGTATGCAATATTAGACAACATTTCAAAATGCACTCTTGGAAATTCCATGGAAATGTAATCCTATATTTTATAACATCTTCAATTAAAACAAGGAGATGGATGACAATACTTTTAAACAGCAGATACAGTATACTGTGAAGCATATTGTTTAATGCGACCTAGCAGTTTAGATGAGAACCATAAAAGTATTACATCCAGCTCCATGTCTCAAAAGTAAGATGGTAGCCAATGCTTGTTCTCTTTATACAACATTTAATAATAAACTCTTAGGGATCTGTTCCCTTAGTTATATTGGATTGCCAAGCCTTTCCTTTTAATTGTTTCTTCTCTTTATCCATACCTGATGTGCTAGGTCAAAATAAGATCCGCTGAGCTTAAATTATCCTGTGTTATACTTGTGGATCATTGAAAATGATGGAGATTTAAATTCCATATTAGACATTACATACCCCTATGTTTCATGGCGTCTTTCTGAACTGTCAACCAGTAATTGAAAGTTAGCTTTTTTAATATTCCAGTTCCCTGGGCAGAAGAATATAAGGATGTTACAACATCAGTTGACAGGGTGACATTGAAGTTTTGATACTTTGTTAATGATAATGGACTTTTAATTATGCAGCTTTGGGACCAGCATCCTATTGCTCACACAAGCCCTTTGTCTCCCCTGATTTTAAGAGAAAAAGGTATTCCATTGCAGCATTCTACAAGAACAGTTTAATAGTTGACACTTATAAAAATTGCCCTTGGGGGAAACGGAATTAAACACTGCAATATGGGCTGTTTTAGACTGTTTTATTCTTTTAGTATAGTGGATTTTAGTTTTAGTTAGTGGATTCTGCAAGATACGTTATATCGGTTCAGTGTTGTATTTAATTCAGTTCATGTTTCATATAATTTTTATTTTATTTTATAGGTCAAATAATGGGTAACCTGATATTTTGAAATATGGTTATTACCCTTCCCCTGAAAAAAAAGGCAAAACAAGACCAAGAAAAAGCCTATACATACAAAAAATAAATACGAAAATAGATACAACATATACATATTCTTTTTAGGCTTTTGACACAAAGGCTATTAAAGTAATCATTCTAACTGAAAAAAAAAACAATTTTCCATTTTATGATTTCTGAGGTATTTTATTCATATACGTTATGAGATTAGAAAAAAAAAAAACAGGCAACATATTATTATATGCTTTAATGTCCGTGAAGTGCATCCCACCCACGCTCTCTGAGAATTAAATATAATTTTATTTCTTAACTACAGGTTTAGATAGGAAAACCAGAGTGCCCAAACTTACCTTTGGTTGGATTTACGAATAACTTAGCCACTCTTGGGAAGCTTAACATTCAGAAGGCATTAGTTATATGGAAAGTCATATTAGAGGTTTAATGCATGTTTTAATGGAAGGCAGGGTAACTGGTTGCCATAAAATGATCTGACATTCGCAGCATTTCAAAAACATATTTTAAAGTGAATCAATAATTTATATCCAAGGTCTCCATAATACTGTCATATTATGCTCATTATTTTTAATAAATGCCATAACACAGCCACTGTTAAATCATTAAGAAAATAAGATCTTTGTATTGCTATTAATTAGCCCTTACCTATCCCTCAAAATTAGTAAACATCACATTTTCTTATTTATTTATTTATTTGTAACAATGCAACCTGTGCCACCTATTACTGGGATGCTGTGTTAGACTTCCTTTCCAGATTTGTGACATATTTCATGAGTTGTGTTGACATCAGTTAGTTCAACAACAACCAGAGAGTTAATATCCAGTATTAAAAAAAATAAAACATTTTTTATATACTTATTTTTATGAACTGAGCTGTGAGTAATTGGCCATCCAATAAAATGGCTTGGTTATAAAACACATGCCGATGGCTAAACGGACTTATCTTGACAAGAGCTCCTAAATGTGAATAACAATTGTACTGGGTATCTCAACTAAGTACATATATGTCAGAGATATTTTCTTGCACAATTACATTAATATTTGTATAGTTAAAATGATACCATTTATTTAATTGCGAGCTTTCGAGACCAAGTTGTTAGGTCCCTTCCTCAGGCATTAATGAAGTTAATATTTGTGACATTAAGAAGAGGTTTTTTAACATATCGGAAACTTTTTTTTTTATTTAAGTTAAACACAACCTCACGTTAAGTTGTATTCTTTAAAAAAAGGTGTTTTGCAGGAGAGATGTGGTTTTAACGTACTGACTTTGTGAAGGAAACAACCTGGCACATTTCTCTTGCAAGGGGTCTCAGCTGGTCATGCATAGTGCATAGTTCGGTCAGCTGTTACTGCAATAGGTATGTATTAGGTTAACAAATAGTGTCGGAGTAATGTTGACTATTTTTGGGGAGAGTTTCTCCAGTTTAGAAACATAGAAAAATAGAATTTGATGGCATTCAGCCCATCTAGTCTGCCCGTTTTTTCCTGCTTCCACTTATGTTCCTTACATTGCATCTAAGCCTCTGACTCTCTAGTTTAGCCTCTAAGTTGCTTAAGTTAGTTTGGCCACCATTTGTGGACCACCATTTTTAGCATTACAACAGATTCCGAAGGTGGGTTGAGGTCAGCACATTGATGAGCTGGTATGGGCATTTACATTTGTGTTGTTAAGCTACTCTAAACCTTGTTTTGGCTATGTGTTTGGAATCATTGTCATGCTCAAAGGTGAATTTGCCTCCTAAGCTTCATTTTTTCCCAGCGTTGTTTGACAACCAGTGGTAGGACCAAAATGTTGAGACCAGTGATTGGATTAGTATCAAAACCCCTTCAAAGGCAAGCATGGTACAAATAATTGTACTATTAATTGTACTATTCCTAAAGGTCAGGGCAAGTGGAAATAATCAAAGTCCAGTACATAAGCCAAAGGTCACAGGTAACAGAAGTGGAATCCAAAATGTTAAACTGGGACTCCAGAAAGACAGTTTGGGTGCTAAAGAACCAAACTGCTGAATAGTTCAGCAGGTTTATATAGCTGACAAATGAGAATGTGCTACTAATACTTGAAGCCATATACAATGCTGCTAATGCATATCTAAACAGAACAGGCCATGCATCTAACAGGTCGCATTTTGAAGGTGCCTTGGTGGCAGGTGGCGGCCAATAGTAAAATAATTGTGTCCTCATTAGCATAACACATTTTTATGTACATGAGAGCTTCTAGAACACTTACGCAAGCAGCATGTTTTAGTTTTGTACAATTTTACAAAACCAAAACCAATAGTCACCTTACACTGACTGTTTTTTTAGTTTTAAAATAAAATATTGTACAGAATGAAATATCAATGTACCATTTTAATATTTTTGCAAGCCACAGTATACTAATCTTGACTTGCTATTGATTTATTTTATCCATGGAATGTTTTTCAAATAAGCTATGCTTTTCATCCGCCTCTTAAATTTACTAATGTTATATCCACAGAAAGTAATCACTCAAGGCAATTAGTGTTCACTTCTCTGAACATAGACTCTATGTAAAAGGTGGTTGTTCAGTTGGGTGGATATTTAGTTCCACACTGGGTCTTCCAAGCTGTTAAACTGTTTGCAAAAAAGAACCTTGGCACATTTATATACTACTTACAACTGTAGTAGCAACCTACTGAGCTGACTACTACAGAAAAAACCCCCAAAGTGAATATAGTGTTAGAACATTTCTTTTCTTTGAAATTAAAAAAAAAAGGTTTTTGCTATTTTTAACTACTGCTATGTATTAAATGATCACATGTTAATTCAGTTTGATTGACACCTTAAATAAAATAATCTATCCTATAAAGCATAAAACCATGATTTATTCAATACTTACATGTAATCCCTTTAGAGAATACTTTATCTATTTGTAATTCATATAAGACATCATGGTTGGACAGTAAAGTGTAGTCCTATCATCCCAAAGCTTTTTATTATCCATTATTTCACTTAGCAATAAATGTATAAAGTCCATTTACCTGGAAACCACAGAAATGTCAGAGCTATAATTTTTCAAATGAAACAAATTTCTTAACATATAATTATATACATTTATTTAATGGATTGAGTATTCATACTTGTATTTGAAACCATAAAACTGCTCATCTGTCAAGGTTTCAAGGCTCAGAAAAAAAAGTTTATAGGGAAATTCCAGTCTCCAATGCAATTTTTTGTATGTTAGTATATGCAACATTACAGCTATTTTTCTTTTAACCCATTAACAACTTTAGGACATGCTATTGTATGTGGCCTGAGGATATTGCATTGACAGGGATACCTGCCTCCTTATACTCAGGAGTCCAGGGTGTTTTTGATCTAACAAATTAAGAGCAGGGGCTTAATTAGGATGGTGACAGCCACGGGTGCTCTCTTCTTAGGGATACGAGAAATGGCAGCCCCTGTGACACTTAACTAGGGGGTGATCTATTTGGCCCGAAATCACTCTGCCGTTGATGTCCCTCATTCCTAAGTGCTCAGAATGTTTGGTGCTTATGACTGTGTCACAACTAATTGAATAGAGATCATTCCTTACATTACTATGGAAAACTGAAATGAAAAAAGAGATATATTGTTCCAGAATCACTAAAAGGTGCAAATGTTTTATTAATACAAAATAGACTGAACTGGTTTTCTTGTCTAATACTATTGTTTCTAACACAGTCTTCTACCCAACAAAAGTAGACTTGTGGGCAACCCAATTGAGTCATTTTCTATAAATCCAAATCATCAACCTGGAGCCTGGGATGGGTGAATGTGAAATGCTGGATCAACAAGGTACCTAATTTTTTATATATAGGCTCCCTCACCTGCCTGCCCTTTCAACTGTTGCCAGGTCAGGTGATGGAAATTTTCCACAGATGAATGTTGTTTTAATAAAGTTGATGCTGCCCCCCCAAAAGGTGATACTGTCCCCCTGACCTCTAAATAAAGTTGATACTGTCTACCTAACCTCTAAATAAAGTTAAAGCTGCCATGTTATCTGTTGCTTGTGAGATTGACTTTGAAACATTGCAGAAGGACTTTGCTAATGCTAAAGCTAGAAAAGTCATTTTTTTGTGAAATGATGCTTGAACAGCTCAGAGATCAAAGATTGGCACTTGCGGTATTGATTGTATTTAGGCTTGCCTTGTTATACATTGGTTTGCACTATTTTTATTATAATTTGCACTTTAGTTTATTGACCCATATTTATTTTTCTTGTACTATATTTATTGAAATGTTAGAAACATTGTTACTCATTAATGTCTCTCCTATATCAAAGTGCTTGTCATTTTCTGTTTTTTTTTTTAGTATTATTTAGTTTACCATTTGATATGTTTTATATAATTTTATTTATATTTTAATTTTATTTGTGGGAATCACGTTGCCAGATGATGCAATCTGCTATGTTATGTTTTGCATATACATTTTCTTTTTACAGTTAAAATCTACTGCATTTTTTAAAATTATTTGAGCCAAAAGCTTAATTGGTGGGAGAACTGTAAAATATCCAAAATAAGCTAATTAGTAAAGTGTTGCATGCGATATTAGTCACCGTGACAATGACAGGCTGTCCTCTAAATTTGCCACAAGAAACATCTGTTAATTATCGCAAAAAAGGAGCTTAGGTAAAAATCACTAAAAGAGGTACAGTATGTGGGTGGGGTAAATGTGGGTGGGATACAAGGGGTGGTGCCAATGAGTTGGCAAAATGATGTCTTGGCTAAGGTGGCAGCCAGCCCTGTGTATGGAGTGATGTCAGGCAACAGCCGAGGTCTGAAGTGACGGACCTCATGCTCCCTAATGTTGGGCCGGTTAGAGGAGGATTGTGGTCTCCCCAGCCTGCCTAGCAGGCTGCAGCTCCTGATTGGGAGGCTGTGCCCCCCCTCGCAACTGCACCCTAGGTGAGTGCCTTTCTCGCCTCACCCTTCCTACAGCCCTGTACCAGATGGCTAGTCCAGGCCTCGTGTGGAATATTCAAGTGGGAGTTTGGTTAGAAGCGAGTGTGTTAGTAGTTTAATTTTACTCAAAACATAATAGTCCGTATATATAAATTATGATAATACCTGAATTAAGTTGAAAAATTAGTGATATCAGTAATTAACTTTCCTACCAATTATGTTCAGATAATGAGCAAATAAGCCTTTCTGTATTTTAAAGTTTGAGATAAAGATGACTATGGAATGTTACTGTAGGATTAAAAACAGAAAGCAAATTGCACATATAAAGTGAGAAAAAAATAATCTCCTAAAAGGAAAGGGCATGCGGTAATAGATGATCGGATACTAGTAAATTGTTGAGTACTAAAGTGGGTAGTTTGCGTATTTAGCCTTTAATTGTTATGTATGATGTGATGTATGATGCAATAGGTGAAATAGTACATTTAAAGTTTGTTAGAACAGAATGCCCATAATTTCAGCATGAATCCTGTTGCACGTGGACTAAATTCCCTTAGAGCTGACAAACCAAAGTGTAAGAATGATAAACAGCTTTGGCCTTGATAATTTTTATTAAGCACTAAATGTCACATTTAACCTGCATTACTGAAAGCAATTACCCATTTCTCAGCAGTCAAACCGTGCAGTGTTAGTCGCCTGAAGCTGTGGTATTATTCTCCATCTGGGAATAAGGATTTTCAATTAGAAGGCAAATAGCTGGATAGGAGATCAAGTTCTCTGTTGGTTCCCAAAGGAGGTCTGCGAGCAGTAAAGTCTTCATATCTAAGTAATCGCACACAGTGTCAACAGTGCATTCCAAACCATCTGCTGCCAGAACAGCATTTACTTTATCAAATCTCAATATTTACAGAACGCTGATCAGCTCCTGGGACCAGGATGGCTGTCTGCCAGAGCGTTGTGGAAATTTTTTACTAAGGTGTGTTTCATCAGGCTAATTAATGTATAAGCACCTGTTTCATCACTGGAAGCTGTTGGCACAGCAGATGAGCAGCAGAGGGAGAAGGAGACTTTTTATCCAAGCTAAATAGGTTTCAATTGATTTGAATTTGCCAATGGCATGGATGTATGTTTAATATGATCTGATCCCAGGGGTCTATTTATTTTTCCTTTCTGTACACCAATTTATTAGCTCTTCCACGTGTGGCTTCTCCACAGATCAGAGGTATTTCTCAGGCATTAGTTTTTAAATAAGGCACACCGTCCAAATCGCAAGATCATAATTCAATTGCCAATCGATCTGTACAGGCTGGAAAATAGATGTAATGGATAAAAAAAATCAAAGAATTGATGTGTACTGTCACATGTAAAAGTATTACTTCTTCAAAATTACTCACATTTATTACTGCCCATTTGCACATCTGAGAAGTGAGACCTGGGTCTCTGGGAGAAGCGCTGTTCCCCGGATCTCTCTCCTCTATCTCAGGGCTGCCCAATGCCCCTCTAATTCCTAGCCCATTCAGTATTATCTGGGGCTAGCTAACTATACCCTTATGTGTGACTAACCCCACTCCGTCACAAAGTCCCATATATGCCCATATACAGAATAAAGTAGTATTGGAAGAGGGTTTCGTTTCATGTTGACCAACTGTGCAATACAAATAGTAGTAGCTACTTTAGTTATTTCATCTCTTAATTACATGTTATAGTTAGAAAATAATGGCATTATTAAAAGTCACAACATTAGAAGCATGGGTAAATTTTACAGCTGCATCAAGCTCCATTGTTTGTAGTCTACAAGCACAGACATTTAGCTACCTATAACTAGGATATTTAAATTAGTGCTGATTTGGGGTATATTCATGAAAGAACTGGCAGAAAAGTTGATGTTTCATCTCATTACCATCGCTTTATGTGTATATCCTGGTTAGCCTCTCTTTCATGAAAAGCTTGGATGACCTTGTATTAAACACATTTAAATACATGAGGATTCGTATTGAATTGATTACTTTTTGAATCATGCATTATACAGTGCCAGCTCACCTCTCATTGCAAAGAAGCTGCAGAGGTGGTTCTTTATATGGTATAAGGAGATGTATTTACTAAAGTGAGAGTTACCAGGAGAGTTGTGGTTTTAACCTCTTGTCTTTAGTACTCATTATAAAGGTCCAATCCCAGTGAGCTTCTGGCGCAAAAGAACTTGGCTGGCTCTATATACTGTATAGGTGAATTAGTGAGATTTGTTAAAAGTCTCCTTGACATATACATTATGCAGGACAATATCAGTCCTTAACATTGGAGGAACTTCTCAAACCACAATTCTGCAAATCCTGCACTAACAGGCCCCAAAGAGTTCAGGGGACTGAAACCACAACTCTCCTGACAATTCCCAGTTTAGTGGATAAAACCTGAATGCCAGAAATATATTAATTAGTATGGGTGTGGGTAATTTTGGCATCCATTGTCAATGGATTCACTTGCAGAATGAGTGTGTTTGATTGTTTTTTCCAACATTACTATAAATAGTAAAATAAATAGAGCAGGTATAGGACGCTTAACAAACAAGAGAACTTCACTAGATAACCAACAACCATTGAAAAAAACATCTCTATTTGTCTTAATATAATAGACAATATATTGGGTTAGATGATATAATGAGTAATGTGTCGATTATATATACAACATACACACTCCTGCTAACACCATACACTAACATATACACATACCCTCTAATACATATTCTGACCATATTCTGACATGCACACGCATGTTAACATCCATCCCCACATGCATGCTAATATTAAAAACTAATACACACACCCAAAAACATAGAGTTGCACTGTGTTAGCCATAGAATGAGAGAAAGCCAATTTGATGTATAATGGATTTGCATTAGCTTTTGAGACTATCCATATTACAGATATGGTACCAATAACACATACAGGCCTATACCAAGTTAATGGTATTTTCTTGTGCAAGTCAATGTGGTAAACTTTATAATGTGTGTATTTGCTGCCTCAATTCTGGACTATACGTAGGTAAAACAGGCTAGACCCTAAGAAGTCGGATGAATTCACATAGACATAATGTGAATTGGAAAAGGACAGACACGCATGTAGGAGACTAGTTCTGCCAAAATGTACACAGCTTCAAAAATCTGAGGGTCACCATATTAATGGGGAATTTCCAGACACAGAATGGGACAATAAACTCATGAAAAAAATTGACACATTTAATTCAGGCCTAAACTGTGATAAAGAATGTATGTCACACTATCCCCAAAAACCAATCCTACACATAGATCCATAGTCTGTGGTCGTTTTCAACATTATAAGAGACTCCTGGAGCCAATTGCTACATTTCGCACCAACATGATAACAGCACATTTGCATTTCCTACAGGAATAAAATCTCGTTTCACAATCTCTATACCTTGCTGTGACTATCTGCATGTTATTTTTTAAATGCATAAACAATTTCTGCTTCAAATGTATAATATGCCTGAGGAAGGGACCTAGATAGTCTGGAAAGCTTGCAATCCATATATCAGTTATTAGACTTGGGCCCCAGTCAACTCCTTGTATTCGTCTTCTTGTTCGTCTTTGTGGGGGAAAAATCTTCGTATACCACGTTCCTATGTTCGGTTCGGTCGAATATCCGTGTACATTCTTCATGTTAACGAGGTACCCACTATGCAGCAGCTTTGGTGCCAGGATTTTAAATGTCCATACAAGCAACACTATTGGTCGCCGGTAGGGGCCTCCTCTGCCATCAACCAATGAAGTGCACCTGTACTTCATTGGATGATAGCAGAAGAGGTCCGTGCTGGCGACCAATAGAGTCGCTCGTATAGACTTTTAAAATCTTGGTACCACAACTTGGAAAGAATAGAATAATAGAGTCGCTTGTACGGACCTTTAACTCTTTGAGTGGGGCCGTCCGAGTGAGTCTATTGGTCGCCTGCAGGGGCCGTTAGCTCCTGATGAGGAACTTGGCCTGTCTCACCTCTCCAAGAGTTAAAAGTCTTTAACTTCTGACGGCGAACCTACGGATTTCCGCTACCATTAACCCCTGCGATGCTGTGTAAATAAGGTAGGCTAGATGGGGAAGGTACCAGGGAGATTAGTAAACAAAGACGGTTTTGCCACTGCCATGTTCGTATGTTCGGTATTCGGGCTCAACAACAAACACGCACCCCTTGTGTTCGTTTTCATGTTCGCCTAACACACACCTTTAACATACACACACAAACACACTAGACCATACAGTAACATATACACATGCTAACAGGATCCACTCACTCTGACTTTGTACTGTGTCTTGCCTGCGCTGCAGCTCGCACTCTCCCATGCAAGCTGCTGCACTGCTGCCATGGCAGGGTCATGTAACGTGAGTTGTGTAACTCTGTTGGGCACCTTGGTTACCGAGTGCCCCAGTTACTGGGTGTCATGGGCCCATGGCAACCACCAGGTCCTAGGCCTGATTATGCAGTGATTACATATAACAGTAATTATATAAGTGTTGTTTTTTAGTAATTTAGGGGTGACTATTTTTATTACTCCATCCTGTTTTTTCACGGCTTTCCATTTAACCATTTTTTCCCTTTTCCCTTTGGAGCTTCTTCTCCATTTGAACACTTTTGTCCCTCCTACATTTTCCCTATTTATCTCCTCTTACAAACCTTCCAGCCCTTTCTCGTTAATTCTCTTATCTCTTTTTGCCTTCTGTGTACTTTTAGCACTTTCACTCTCATTCCCTGTTCCGTAACTCTTTTCCCTATCCCTTCCTGTTAACCCTGCACCAATGTCCCATCAATAACTGTATTTTTCTTCTTTCTCATCACTTTAGCCCCATGTTCTGCCACCAATCCCTTCGCCATTTTTTCCCCTAAACCCTAAATTTTGTATACTTTTTTGTTCATCTCCATTCTCCTAACTCCTAGCCTCATTTTTTACAATGGCCCTCTATGCTTACTATTTCTTTTTCTGGTGTTTTGGTGGAGAACTCTGAGATGCGTTCTTCTTGTTTGTGGAGTATCAAAGTGCAATATGCCAGGTTAAAATGCCTTACCCTGGCACTATACAGTGTGAAACAATGTGAGCACTACAAGGGAAACATGTATCCCTGCTTAGGATGGTTAGGATGATCATCTTTACTAATGCCACTCGCACAGAGGTAGTGTAATTTTGTGGGACTGCAAGCCAGGGAGGCATGTTTTGAGATATTAGTAACTAGCGTTGTAGCTTATATTTTTTTTTATATTTTTCATATAGAGTTGTTTTATAATTACCATAACTAGAGGCAATTTTGAAACTTGTCATGACCTGAAATATTTTCAGCAAATCTCAATACTACCACTGTATATATAAGAAGAACTCAATAAATCACTCAATTATGGTATGAATAAACGTAAGGTGCAGCTGATTTTTGTTGTGAAAAAAAGACACCTAATGTTATTCCCATTAGCTAGGCAACAATTATTATCTGACTGATATGTACCCACCTTTTGAGGTATAATTAGAGGGTTATGTAATCGTAATCATTAAAATCACATTTCTGTACAACAGTCACTGCACTTATCACTGTTCCACCAATGCACATAGAATCTGAAAGCAGATTGATGCGATTCTTGTTTCTTTGTGTGTGAAAAAAAGGATGGGGGTTGGTATATTTTCCAGGGGAGATCTCAGACTGACTAATTACCATCAATTGATGAATATAATTTACCTTTCCTGCTGGTTTCAGTAGCAACGTTAGCAGACATGTTGGTTAATATTATTTTCATCATTTTCTTAGGAAAAACTTTACAAATATTACTTAGCATATTTTAACATCCAGTTAAAATGCACTTAAAACATAGACTTAGATATTGTTAAAAACAATGACCCTAAGTCTACATTGTGTAGCCTATTTATATTAGCTACAATTTTCCACAGACGTGAAATTAATTGACATTTAGGTGCACAAATACTTCCCCATATGTTCTAGAATTTCTTTAAAAACTTAAACATCATTACCTCTTTTTAAACCTAACAATTACAATTTAAAGTGAATCTTTATTTTAGTTGATTGGGAAAAAAACTTGCATATGTATATGAATGCATATATTTTGCTACTTTAAAATTGCAGACCACAATTATAGACGAAAACTGATAACCTTTCGTATTGATATTTTTTGCTATACAAATGTGCAATCGCTAATAGTACAAAATATACGCTTGCCAAGTTTTGCAGTGCTGTAAGACATCAGGAAAGCAAAGAGAACTTACCCAGATGTCAATACACAGTAACAAACCCATTACGTTTAAAACTATTCTCTTTTCCGCTCCGCTTGCTATTTTCCACCTTCTGTCTAGTTTATCAGAAGGTCACTGGGTGACCCAGTGTCATTCTACATACTGTCGGCTGTCAGACTGAATGACTGTCAGCTTAAATGGTTTATATAACAATACCAGTATGTCTTGTCAATTCAGAACGATTTGCCACAATTCCGGTTAACAATCGGTTTATTTTGGCCCTATTTTGGTGCTTTCCGATATTACAAATATTTTACTGTATGCCTTTCTGTCACAGTTCCATAATAAACAAGAATGCTGATTCGTTCCCTAATCAATAAATATTAGAGTTTAGGAGTTGATTGTATCCTAAGACTTATAAGCACAATTTTAAAATGATTTTAATAAAAAAGTTCCTAGCTCTCACATACTACCAGAATATTTTTTACCCACAATTTTTTATCAACATAGTTTGTACACACAACATCGACAATAAATCAGTGAGCTCATTAAATGTCTGAAATAAATGTTGTTGTTGTGATGTCACAGAAAGAGCGAGGATACTCTCAGTGAGATGCTATGCAGGCATGCCGTGGCTGACTTTGTTTTGCTTCATATTTTCATTAAATAGTATTTGAGTCTAATGTTCCATTAATAGGTAACATGGAGTACTTCCCATCAATTAAATAAACAACTTATTTTATTTATTTCCCTTTATTTCCCTTTATTATCCGGCCTACCTCAGAGACACTAATGTGTCCCTAATCAATAAATATTAGAGTTTAGGAGTTGATTGTACCCTAAGACTTATAAGCACAATTTTAAAATGATTTTAATAAAAAAGTTCCTAGCTCTCACATACTACCAGAATATTTTTTACCCACAATTTTTTATCAACATAGTTTGTACACACAACATCGACAATAAATCAGTGAGCTCAATATTTTTTACCCACAATTTTTTATCAACATAGTTTGTACACACAACATCGACAATAAATCAGTGAGCTCATTAAATGTCTGAAATAAATGTTGTTGTTGTGATGTCACAGAAAGAGCGAGGATACTCTCAGTGAGATGCTATGCAGGCATGCCGTGGCTGACTTTGTTTTGCTTCATATTTTCATTAAATAGTATTTGAGTCTAATGTTCCATTAATAGGTAACATGGAGTACTTCCCATCAATTAAATAAACAACTTATTTTATTTATTTCCCTTTATTTCCCTTTATTATCCGGCCTACCTCAGAGACACTAATGTGTCCCTAATCAATAAATATTAGAGTTTAGGAGTTGATTGTACCCTAAGACTTATAAGCACAATTTTAAAATGATTTTAATAAAAAAGTTCCTAGCTCTCACATACTACCAGAATATTTTTTACCCACAATTTTTTATCAACATAGTTTGTACACACAACATCGACAATAAATCAGTGAGCTCATTAAATGTCTGAAATAAATGTTGTTGTTGTGATGTGACAGAAAGAGCGAGGATACTCTCAGTGAGATGCTATGCAGGCATGCCGTGGCTGACTTTGTTTTGCTTCATATTTTCATTAAATAGTATTTGAGTCTAATGTTCCATTAATAGGTAACATGGAGTACTTCCCATCAATTAAATAAACAACTTATTTTATTTATTTCCCTTTATTATCCGGCCTACCTCAGAGACACTAATGTGATTAATGAGATGGGCACGATTTGCAGGTAGAACATGAGTAAAAAGGGAAAAAGACATTCTTTACAGGAGTATGGGAGAAGTAGTAGTGGGTTGAACAAGTTGCTAAAGATTAATAGAGCTGGTTAGAGGTAGGATTGCAACCTTTCTGTCAAAAAATTAGACACTTCCAATAGTAACAGTAACCACGTCATGCCAAATTTTTACCTTTATTATTGGCAATTCTTTTTGTATAAATACATGTAATAGTATAGTACCTGCAAGCTCCCTTTTCAGAGAGTATTCTGCTCTCGGGTACAACAATGCACTTCTTCATGCATTCAGAGTTTGCTCTCTTTTTCTCCTTGACCACACTCAAAAAAGTAGATTAACCCGATGTGTACATGATGGCCTATTTTAACCTGTGGCTGGCATAGCAGTTTTGTATAGCCTCCCCTTTATATAGATACAATCTGTTTCAGGAAGCAACAGGACAATTCGACAAATGGTGACAGTTGAGGAGCGTGCGCAGGATTCAATCCTAATTTTGGCACTGACCCACTCCCCAATTGAGCTCTGTATCTGCAATATGGGTGAGGGAGTTCTCTAGGAACCGCAGTAACTATTCTCATGCTCAAAACACTACTAATATTGTTAATATTAACACACATAACTTAATATTCAGTTAGATGCCTCTTTGTCCTTCTTCTTTTTCTAGTCCTCCAGTTACGAAATTTAAGATTTGTGATTTTACGTCAAAAATTTGCCAAATGTATTCCATGAGCTTAGATGAGTTGTACTAAATGAATATGGAAAACAGTCATATTAGCCCAAGAGATAATATCTTTATTGAAGTTGATAATTTTTATTAGGCCAACATGGAAAAAAAAGGTAAAGTCACATAAGCTTTCATAACCTCAAATGTCTGGAAAGCGTATGTTACTGTACTTATTATCTTATTACTTATAAATATTAGCCCAGAAAAACAATGAAATATAAATCATCACTACCAACAGGTGATTAATTCCCTGATCCCAGATTCCTATTTGTTTATTTTACCCTCTTGGAAACCTTATGAGTAATTTGTGGATTTTTATCTTGGTACGTTGTACTGCCGTTGTCCATTTCACTTCCATTAGATAGTTGGTACATGCTGTACTCATGAAATATCTGTTGATGTCCTTTCAGAGACCATTTTTCGGCATTATTCACGAGAAATAGTTACCCACTAAAAGTCAGTATGTATGGTGCTTATATACCAGTGTTGTAGATGGCTCTTAGAGACACCAGTACTGTTTTAATTTAGGGAACAGCTGCTATTATGGTTTTGGTTAAAACAAGGTTGACATTAGGAGTACATTCTGTTACTAATGGTACTTGTTTGTTATAAACTATAAGAGTAACACTGATCTAAATTCCTACTTTATTCGTGATTCAGGCTACTAAAAAATAGCATAATCCAGAGTACCTTTGTCCAAAAGTGCACACCAACTATTAACAGTTATATATCCACCTGTCTGTCTATCCACCTATCGAACCTGCTGGCGCTCTATAAATAAAATCCAATATAAAGTAATATACCTGTCTAATATTTTTAAAATAAGCATTAGCTAGCAGATACACTGGCACTGAAAAAAGCCCTTTAACAAAGATCCGAATTATGTAAAGCATTTTGGAAATAATAGTAGTATGGCTGGGGAGTATGCTTACTTACTGTGTGTTCCCATTGTCTTTTGTACTGTGCTGCTAATTGCATTTGTGTTTTAGACAAGTGTCTCTCAGAGCTGATGTAAGAAGTTTTGTGAATGCTTTGCCTGAAAATTCTACAACTAAACCTTAAGTTAACAGGATCTGACTTCAGCAGACCTGCTTAAAATAAAGAGGGTCAAATACTATTCCAATGCTTAGGCTAGGAGGTTGGTGCTATCAGATTAATGAAGAACGTTTTCGTATTTTGGGTTGGTTGGCATGGTGCCATGGTATCTGATTGTGTACATATAATAAGTTTAATAACAATCACAGCTTCATTTGTGGTGATGCCTATTAGACATATCAAATTGTGGGGGAATGGGGGTGCTCACAAATTATCTCAGCAAAATGTTATTACTATGCAGAGAGTATATCTAAAAAAAGATATATTTAAAAAAAAGGGAGAAACAAAAAAAGAAAATACTATACTATGGAAAAGTGAAGCAGATGTTTGCCATTATATTAACATGTGTATTATGGTGTATCATGTAATGGTACACTGTGGGGAATCATAATGAATAGTCTGAAATACAATAAGATGCATTGTTGATGTTTGTTAAAATAAAGATATTCAATTTATAATAAAGGGATTAAAAGCTTAATTCATGGCTATGTTAATATTTGTCTGCAACTACACAGATAAATGGCAGTGCACCTTATCACATTAAACACCTGCACGTACAAGTTCTTCTGCTGAGATCTCTGTGGGATTGTATGTTTTACAGCGCTTAAACTTTAATTTCCCCAAATAATGATATCATTCATTTACAGATATAGATAGGACCTCCTCTCTCAAACTCTATCCTGAAATGAGTATTGTGGTAGCAAGCAGAATAAAAAAAAAACACATGGCATTAATTACCAGAGTTATGCTACACTACAATTGGATTGCTCACTGTTTGGCGAAAGAAAATGAAATAATTTGTTTGTCTACAGAATTTGTTGGATTTAAGTATATGCCTTTATCAGTCGCACCTAATGGGAAGTGAGATTTACCTCACGGGTGTGTGTTTCCCAACTCTCCACAAGCGTTTGAGTCTCCTGTAATTAAGATTAAATTTCCACAGGTGGAAAGAGCCTGGGAGACAAAACAGATGTAATTCTCGTGATAAATATTTGCAGATCCATTTTATGTTCCTCCCAGCATCTCATTAACTTTTCACATTCCTGGAGGTCTTGTACCTCAGCTGGTGCTTGCAGTGGAAGAGCATCAAGGGATATAGATCAGTGTTTGCTTGTGTAATACCATGCGATAACATCTCCAAGCATTTAATTTTACTGCTGTTGGCTTCCCAGTAGGGGTGGGTTGAGCCTAACTTAATGAGGATCAGAATCAATATGCATCACAGAGTCCATGTTGTCAAAACTGCTAGATTAGTAATTACTTAAGACTAGATAGATGGAAAAAAGCACTTATTTAACAGTTCCTGCATTTTTAATTTGCTTTAGTTTCTCTATTATGATGGTAAAGCAAATAGTAGATGGTGGTGCATAGTCACTAAAGCTACTACTGGATTATAGCCACTTTATGCCAGTTAAGTACAAAGACTATAAAGTATACCCTTACATAGTAAGGTAGTAATGGAATCAACCAAGTTTCCTTGATCATTATTATTTGTATTTTTAACCAAAGAAATAATGTTCTCTTGTGATGATGGGTTATTGATAAACACCATTCGGTGGTTCTCTAAGAAAGGGTGGAGATAAATGGCCTCCCATCACAAGTGGTAAAGGCTAATATAGTGAGGAACTTTGACCATGCATGGGATAGGCATAAAGTGATCCTGTCTAAGCCAATACCAATGACTGAGTCTTTACATCAGATCAATGGGTAGACTAGACGGGCCCTGTGGCTCTTATCTGTCACACAAATCTCTGTTTAAATACATCTTGTGCAACATTCTCCGTATCATCCCTTGCACTAAAGTGTGCCTTAAAATATTATTTTAAGGCGATAATGTTATTGAACTAAAACATTGTTGGACTTATGGCAGGTCCTGGGTATCCTGCACTCCCCTTTTGCAATGATTTGCATGTTATCATAGGAGAGAACCTGGTGGCAGCACCAACCTTAGTCATCTTTATAATGGGATTGACAAATAATTAAACATTGTAATTCACTACATTTTGCCTGCTCCAGTCTGGTCAATAAACAATCCTTCTAAATTTACCTGCGGAGGCTAATAGCCAATGGAACATTCAAATATATTAAAGCGCAATGTCTCATTATGTTTCTAAATAAACCAACATCATGTCTTAGATATAGCCTTTAAAAACTAATTTTACTTACCAGCATTTGCCATATTAAAATTGTATGTTTATCCTCAGTGTTTCTTGATATTAAATTATGGACTGGTGTTACAAACAACAAGAGGTGGGATAATTATGAATATGATGAATATGTATTTTTATGTGCAGGTGATATGATTAGGAATACAGAAGTAAAATAATAAAATTGTAAAATTAATTTTGATGGTACATATTAGACACTGCCCCATGTTTTAGTTAGATGGAATGAAACAGGAAATTGCACATAGATAAATTTATATTTATGTAGATCATTAAATATACACAACTATAGAATGATCCTGATCTGACAAGTGACCTAAACCCCTCCTTTAATTACAGAACCATATCATGATATAGTTATTTTCTTCACATTCCCATTTATAGAAGACATGCTTTAAGATTTATGCAGCACAAAATCATGGTGGTGCTGCTATGAAATTACGTCTGGTTATTACTCTTTAGGAGTCTGTGTGTTATTATCCCTTTGGTATTCCGCAGGATAATATTTTTAACTGCATGACGTATTTTTACACAGTAACATTCATTGTGGCATTGTCATGGACTACTATAACCCACCAAATTCACTTCAGGTATTGTTAGTGAGAGTGTGTGTGTGTTCAAGCAGACACTCTATGCACCAGCTGGTACAATTATACCTCAAACTGGTCCGGACTGATGATGGCTGGGTGGCTGAACACTTTAAAGATACTTTACTGGATCTGTGTGGCTACATGTTATGTTTTTATAGTCTTGTACAGAAGTGCATATCCAGCCAGTGGCTGCACACTGCAGTATTTGATCTCCTGCTGGAAAGCTAGTATCAGTAAGTTTGCATCCCAGTGTGCCAGACCCTACACAAAACAACTGGCATAGTACAACCCACTGCTGTAAGTTTTTTTTTTATTTTTTAACATCAGCTGGTGCTAAGTGGTTGTTAACCATATAGTATTTGTGTACCATCCATAATACAGACATAAAAAACATTAAAACAAATTGATTGTATGCACACCCACCAGCTGACGTGGATTCTCCTTTCTGTCAGCCAGTGGGGGTCTGCGCGATGCGCACAGACAGCCTCCGTTACTCCCCTTCACTTCCGCTGGGGCCTCTACGATGGACCTACGATGAAGGTCATATGATGCTGGTGCTGCATCGTGGAAGCCTCAGCGGAAGTGGAGGGGAGAGGCGGAAGTTGTCTGTGCGCATCGCACGGACACCCACTGGCTGACGGTGAGGGGAATCCAGGTCCCCTGCAGCGCTGCGGGGAATCTGGATTGTAGTGTTATAATCCGATCTCTGTTTGAGGTCGGATTATAGAAGGAGAGGAGTTTTTCAGAACATTTGCTCTGAAAAAAACCTCTTTTTATAATCGATAAAAATCGATTTGACTAATCGATAATGAAAATCATTGACGACAATTTTCATTATCGATTATTATTGATTTTATCGATTAGTTGTTGCATCCCTACTCACACTGCCCTTCCACCCCTTTCTCCCCATCTCTTACCGCTTCTTCCATCTTTCTTCATCCTTCATCCCCTCTCCCCCCTTCTCAGGCTACATTTTTGGTTTTTGGTTTTATTTCCGTTTATTTGCCAACCTGCCCCCCCAGTTATGCTCATCTGCCCCAGGCTTGCCACTCGGCCCCCTGATATGCCTTTTAACCCCCTATATGCCCCTCTGCCTCCAGAAATGCCTTATACCCCTATACGCCACTCTGGCATATAGGGGGTTAAAAGGCATTTCTGGAGACAGAGTGGCATAAAGCGGGTTAAAAGGCATATCATGGGGAACTCTGCCTCGTGAATGGGGACAGATGTGACACTGGGGAGCTGAATGGGGACAGGGGTGACACTGGGAGAGGCTCATTGGGGACAGAGATTACATGGTGGGCTGAAAGGGGACAGAGGTGGCACTGGGGAGCTGAACTTGCATTATGTTGTTTACATACACACACATACTGATTGTTTTTGTTTTTAAAAAATACAAAAAATATTATACAGTTTGTTCAAACAATAAATTAGTTTACTGAACTTCTACTTCTTCCACTTTGGGGCTTTTTCATCTTGTCCTCCGTCCTCTGCTAGCTGCACACTGTTCTCTCTGCTGACAGGATGTCACTGACATGACATCCGGTGCTCCAGCAGTCTGAATGCGAGGGGGCGGAGCTTTCACCCCTCACCCTGCTCTCAGTCTCATCATCACTAGGCGGCTATCAGATTTCTGGAAATGTAAATCTAAACGGCCGATGCGTGCTGATGCGACCCCGGTAGTTCCGCCACTGACTGCTCCCTCATCACTACGCGCCGGCTATTGAGGCAGAGCGTAGGGGCACAAAGTCATATCGCGGTGTTGACATCATTTGCTGGCGCGTAGTGATTAGGGAGCAGTAAAGCGAGGTCTTAAGTGACAGACCTTGTGCTCCCTAATGTTGAGCCCACTACAGGGAGATTGTGATCTCCCAACTAGTCCTGCAGCTGCACCCGAGGTGAGTACCACTCTCGCCTCACCCTTCCTCTGCCCCTGCAAAGCGGGACAGAGGTAGGGAAAGGGGGGACTGCCCCACCCAAATTGGGACAGTTGGGAGGCATGAACATAGGACAGAGAATATATTTCTGCCCAGGTCTTTGGGCAATCTGACAGCTCACGCATCTAATCGTGAGATAACCAGTAGTCTATTTTTTAGATAATAACTTTTCCTGCTGTAATTGCAACAGTGCAGAGTTTTTTTTCCCCCTTTCCTTTAAGATTTTTAATCTAGGTATAGTAACACATTTAAAGTAATAGACTTTAACAACTTTAGTTTCTGTCTCTATAATGTGCATATGTTTTAGTTACATCTTTCACAACGCCTTTGTGTTTCATCTAACAACAGCTTTATTTATAATGTTGAGACTTTTGTTATGACAATCAAATAGAGGACATTTCTTATTCATGGCTGTTTGATCACTGGTCATCTACTGCTTAATCCCTCTTGGGTTCTTTTCTTTTAACTCTATCAGAAGTGTCTTTTTAGAGGTCTTGCATTCATTGATGTTGTGACTGAAAGTTAGATTGTAATCTCTGATTTTATAATGTAACTTTCATTTCCGACCTTGATAATAACACAAAATTTGTCTTTTTACTGTGTTGATATATTTATTTATAGCTATATTTTAAATAATGATTGGGATGATATATAAAGTTTAAGTAACTGAATCCTATTGTTGACACATAAAATGTTTCAGTGGGTATAAAAAATACTTAAATTTCATAAGACCAAGTAAAATACCACTTCCAATTTTTAATATGAACACGTTTATTTATGTTCCATGGTTAGACAACCAAGTCAAAGAAGCTTTTTTTTAGAACTCATAACGGATTTATTTGATTTGGTACAACGTGTGCAACTTATTTATACATATTAAAAGCATCAAAAACATTTGGACACACATTTATACAAATTACTGCATTCCCCTGTATACAGTGATGTGCAAACATTTAGCCAAGTGTATAAAATGCTGTAACATCAAATGGCTCAGAAATACAGTTAAGACAGTGTTAGTGTTGTATATGACTATTGTAGATGGAAACAACTGATTTTTAATGGAATATCTTCATAGGCGTATAGAGGCCCTTTATCAGCAACCATTACTCCTGTGTTCCAATGGCCATGGTAGCTGATCCAAGTTTAAGTTTAAAAGGCTTTTATTCTAATTTTTCTAATTGATCGTTAGAACTTCATAAAGCAAGTAGTAAAGCTAGCTTAATCCACCAGTCAGCAATTAAGTACTCATATATACATATCTGTATGTATATTAATTGCTTGATTCTGTAAACCTTTCACTCTTTCAATCTAAGTTCAATAAATGAGGTTAAAAACATTGCTTCCCACCACAGTCAAAATCATGGACTTGTTTTGGAGGAATTTAGAATTTAAACATATTAAAAGCATAAAAAATATTTAGATTTTTATATAAATTATATGCAGTTCTGTGCAAACGTTTAGCTATGTGTAAAAAATGAGAATGTAAAGTATGAATGCTTTCAAAAATATACATGTTAATAGTTTATTTTGTATCATTTAGCAAAATACTAAATAAGTGAACAGAAGAAAAATCTAAATCAAATCGATGTTTGATGTGACCACCCTTTGCATTAAAAAAAAAGCCTCAATGTAATCAAAGACAGACTCGATGTTGAGATTAGGGTTCTATGGGGACCATACCATCACTTCCAGGACTGATTGTGCTTCTTTACACTGAAGGTAGTTCTTAATAGACTTGGGCGCCGGCCAATTCTTCGTGTTTGTCTATGTGAAGGGAAAAAATCTTCGTATTCCGCGAATATTCGCCCGTTCCTGTCTTCTGTTCGGACGAATATTCATGTGCGTTCTTTTTTCTTTGTTTTTTTTCTCGTGTTTTTTTAGAAGGGTGTTTTTTTTAACGCGGTACTTCATTGGTTGATGGCAGACGAGCCCCTGCTGGCGACCAATAGGGTCGCTCTTACAGATTTTTAAAATCCTTTCCCAGCAACTTGGTCGGCAGAGACCACTAGTCTCCCTGCTGCAACAGTTAAAAGTCTGTACAAACGACCAATAAAGTCGCTTGTACAGACCAAGTTAACCCATGACGGCGAAACCTACGGATTTCCTCTCCCGTTATCTCCGCAGCACCGCAGGGGTTAATGGGAGCAGAAATCCGTAAGTTCGCTGTCAGGAGTTAAAAAGGCCATGCGAGTGAGACTATTGGTTGCCTGCAGGGTCTTCCTCTGGCATCAACTCCTGATGCCGAACCTACGGATTTCCGCTTCCGTCAACCCCTCCGATGCTGAGGAGATATGGTAGGCTAGATGGGGAAGGGACCAGGGAGAATAGTAGATGAAGACTAACACGAAGATTCTTCGTGTTGTGTGTCTTCGTCTTCGTGTACGTTTTACCGCCGCTATATTCGCTTCTTCGTTTCTTCGGGACAAACAACTAAAACGCACTATTCATGTTTGTTTTTATGTTCGCCCAAAGACAAATGCACAAGTCTTGTTCTTAATGACTTTGGCTGTTTCGGGTCGTTGTCATGCTGCAGAATACATTCAGGGTCAATCAGATGCCTCGCTGGTGGTATTGCATGATGGACAAGTATCTGCCTGCACTTCTTAGCATTGAGAAGGCCTTTAATTGTGACCAAATCCCCAACTCCATTTGAAGAAATCCAGCCCCAAACTTGCAAGGAACCACCACCACATTTCACTATTGCCCGCAAACAGTCTTTCTTGTACTGCTCTCTAGCCCTTTGGTGAGCAAACTGCCCTCTGCCACAGCCAACTATTTAAAAATTTGACTAACAATCCAGAGCACTTTCTGCCATTTTCTGGACCACAGTTCCTGTGTTTTCATGAATAGTTGATTCGCTTGGCCTTGTTACCATGTCTGAGGTATTTCTAGGTGTACCAGTGTCTTTCTGCCAATGCTGAGCTGCTGGCACTGCTAGACAACTCACAATTAGGAGGGGGAGCAAGCATGATGTGTCTTTCATCTTGTGCACTGTTTCATTGGCGGACCACTGCATCTACAGCCCTCAACATTGCTTGTTTTTTTGCGCTTCTTCAAAAGAGTTTGGACAGAAAATCTGGAACCTTGTGTCTTGTTGCTGTGCTCACCTACATACTAAATTGGTGACCATTAGCACCTGTTTGGTATAATTATTTATTAAATACACCTGACTATATGCTTACAAAAGACTTTGTGCCAGTGTACCTAGAAGAATCAATACTGTTTTGAAAGCAAAGATTGGTCACACCAAATGGTGATTTGATATAGATTTTTCACTCACTCTGGATTTTGTTAAATGAAAAAAACACTCTTACAGCATTTTTTCTTACCTGCCATTTGCACATTACTAGTTTTAAAGTTTATTTCAATACCAACTTCATCATCACAACACTGTATATATATATATATATATATATATATATATATATATATATATATATATATATATATGTACATTTGAGCAAAGAATGTTGTGAAAGATTTGTCTATATTGTTTAACTCTTTGATCTGTTCTTCAAAAAAATACACAACAATACTCTCGTGGATACCATTGCAAGCACAATGTTAGTGTCCAGGAACCAGAGACAGAAAGTATGAAGCAAAACACAAAGTCAGAGTCAAAGCCAGTAGTAAAGGAGCTGGAAGGGAAGTCATCCAAGCCAGGTGATATACAGGTATACACCGAATAGCAGGAAATGCACTTGGTAGTCATAAACAATGCAAGGACAAGGAGGTAATGAGCCTTGCTGAGTAGAAAGCAGTCTGGCTTATAGTAACCGTGGTGACTTAGAAGAAAACGGGCTGAAAAGGTTGGTCCAAAAAAAAACAAACAAACAGGTGAGTAACCCTGACACACAACACAGATTTATCAAAAATGTGAAATATATGTGTGGCACAATTATTGGCACCTCTATAAATTCATAGAGAAAAATATATTTGAAGTACATTCCCAATTATTTTTTACATTTTTAGTACACCTGGGTGATTAGGAACAGTTTCACAGGGGTATAAATATTAGGTAACACATAGGCCAAATTCCATTCATAACAATGGATAAGACCAAGGAAAGGTTGTCGAGCTTCACAAAATGGGAAGTGATTATATAAAAGTAGGAAAATCATTGAAATACCTATTTCCAGAATCAGGGCAATTATTAAGAAGTTCCAGTAAACATGAAATGTTATGAATCAACCTGGAAGAGGAAGTGTGTCTATATACTATCTCAACGCACGAATGAAGAGGATGGTTTGAGTGGCCAAAAAATCTTCAAGGATTGCAGAAGTTAGTTAGCATCTTGGCATCAGAAAGTCTCCAAAACTACAATCCAACGTCACCGACATCAACAGAAGTTGCTGGGAAGGGTTTCAAGAAAAAAGCCTCTACTTTCATCCAAAAACAAACTCAACAGTCTTCAGTTTGCCAGACACTACTGAAAGTTTAAATGGGATCGAGTTTTATTTCAGATGAAACCAAAGAAGAGCTTATTATTAATAACCATCAGAGGTGTGTTTGGTGCCAGAAAGGTACCCATATGGAAAAGTACCTCATGCTCATGGTTAAATGTGGTGGTTGCTCTTTAATGTTGTGGGGCTGTTTGCCAAAGGACCTGGACATTTTGTTAAGATACATGGTATCATGGACTCAAATCAAAATATCAAATCTAAACAGACAATGAATGAACACCTGAATGCCTCTGTAAGCTTAAAATGGGCCATGGTTGTATCTTCGAGCAGGACAATGATCCAAAACATTCATCAAAATCAACACAAAAATGTTTTACTGACCACAAAAATCAAGGTTCTACTAGTCAGCTGACATGAACCCCAGCGAAAACCTGTGGGGTGAACTGAAAAGATGAGTCCACGAGCATCAACCTCAAAATTTGAAGGATCTGGAAAGATTCTGTATAGGTGAATGGTCTCTAAATCCTTGCCATATATTCTCCAACCTCAACAGGCATTAAAGGACAAAACTCAGAGCTGTTGTAAAATGGTACGGATAGGTTAAACATTTTAAGATAAGAATAACACATAGTGTACATTTTTTAAGGTACAGGCTGTCTACATAATGATTGCTTTAACAAGGTCAGCTATTAAGCTTTTTATACTATGTGCTTAAATACAGAGGAATATAGAGAACATTTTAATCTGCTAGTTCATAGCGTATAAAGTAAAGACACTGTATATATATTTAATAAGCATGGTATTAAATTATATCACATTTTTAATTTGTGATAAGATATGTGATGTTTTATTTTTTATAAAAATCATAAAGCTTGCATTTGGTCTAACTACAATAATGGATTAGCAGTTTTGGTATAAAACAAAAAATTACCAGTAAATGTCTGTGGGCAATGACATACACAAATCTAAGCCAACTACTAGGACAACAGGTCAAAGGGGGGTGGTAGCCCTCTGCCTTAAAACAGAGAGCAAATCCCCCTATTGGGCAGTCACTGTTCAATTGAGGGTTGAGGAGATCAGAGATCTCTCTTGTAACCATCCCAATTACACATTATTTGGCACTGAGCATTCTCCTGAGGCGTAGCATTGGGATATGATGTCATATTACAGTACTCTGCAGAGGGGAGACTTTGGGCAGACTCCAACCCAACTGGGCATGGGGGATAAGGTATGGGTCAATGCAAGAGAGGGAGTCTACAATGTATAAACAAATTCAAAAGACGCTAAGCAATGGCATAAATTGGTGCAGTTTTATTCCAAACGTGTTGCAACGTTTCAACCCGCTCAGGGGTTTTTGATCAAGCCTTGAAACTGTGGGGATTTTGTGGAATCCTGCTCGTACAGCTTTCATTGTTGGTGCAGTCTGCCCTTAATTGTATAATTAAGATGTAAATATGTAACCTTTCAAAACACAAGTAGAAAAATTATGCAAAATTAGAGGGGTGCCCAACCTAAAAAAAAGCATAAAACACCTAAAAATTCCAATTCCTGGGTTGCTGCTAGAATAATAATGACTAATAAGTACACAAAATAAAGCAAGAATATAGCTCATTCCTAGCATATGCCATTTAAAAAATACTAAGGCATAAATATTGGGGATTCTGTCACACCCTATGGCCATCTATTGCTTACATTACATTGAAATACATTACCCCCCTGCATATAAAACTCAAAAAGGAAACCTTAACTTAGAGTCTCCATCTTGAAGGCCTACAGTGACAATACTAGACCAAATTTCTGAGGTCAAAAGTGTCATCACAAAACATATATCTGTGCTTTTCAGAGGAATGTATTTAAAGTGGTTATTTATCACGACCCTAATTTACAACTTTGCTTGGCAAAGGATTTCATTTCAACATCCATTCATTCACCATGCAATGCCTCACATGGCAAGCATATTCTTCACTAGGTTAGAAAATGTAATTAATAAATTATAGGATTATTCATGGTTCATTGTACAAGATTTCACAAGCTCCACAAAATTTTATACAAAGTATAGCATTCCAATGGCAAGATTCTCTTTGGCATTTTGATGTATACTTGACTATGTATTTTTCTCTATAACAAACTTCTTTTTTATACTTTACTTTCTATGTGAGCAAACATGACCATGAATTTCATCGAGTCTAATTTTTTTTCTTTTCTAATCATAGGTTTTTGAAATGTTGCTAGCAATTATAGCAGTTCAGTCTGCTATTTGTTATCTGTGTTCTAACCTATTTCCTCAAGGTTAAATGGAGATCTTAGTTAGAGATACATTTATGACCCTTATAATGGAATCAATCAATACATTCAGAGAATTATTCGAGAAGTAAATAGGTGTATGAAAGGAAACTCTCAATCCATACAAATCACAACAATATAACTATCTCTTTAACCCTTCATAGTAAAAATATTAGTTGTCTTGTGGTTAGCAGATATACACTATATGGACAAAAGTATTAGGACACCTGGCCATTACACCAACAGGGACTTTGACGACATAGCATTCTAAATACTTTAATATGTAGCTGACCCAAATTTACAGCTATAACAGTTTCCACTCTTCAGGGAAGGCTACATTTTGTGGGAATTTTTGCCCATTCATCCAGTAGAGCATTTGTGAGGTCAGTCACTGATGTTGGACGAGAAGGCCTGGCTCACAATCTCCGTTCCAGTCCATCCCCAAGGTGTTCGATGGGTTTTGGGTCAGGGCTCTGCATGGTCTAGTCAAGTCAAATTCCACATCAAACTCATCCAAGCATGTCTTTATGGACCATGCTATATGGACCACCATTATATGGATATAGTATTGGGACACACCTCTTAATTATTGAAATCAGTGTTTGGACTAGGCCCCTTACTTTCCCTTACAATGCTATTCTTCCAACTTTGTGGAAACAGTTTGGGGAATACTCTTTTCTATTCCAGCATAACTGTGCCTCAGTGGGCAAAGCAAGGTCCAAAAAGACATGGCCCACACAGAGCCCTGACCTTAACCCCATTAAACACCTTTGGGATGAACTGGAATGGAGGCCTTCTCATGCAACATCAGTGCTTGACCTCACAAATGTGCTACTGGGTGAATGGACAAAAATTCTTACAGAAAGACTCAAAAATCTTGTTGAAAGCCTTCCCAGAAAAATAGACTTTAACAACCCTTAGCAGGGATATACCATGTAAGTATACAAATGATGCACATATACGCTGAAAGAATTATAACAAAATGTTCATGTCTTTTAGAAGCAGTATCATCATGTCTGTATGATGATTATAGAAAATTCAATCTGCCAGCCTACTTGCATGCCAATTTTTTAACGCTGGAGCCATGACTGCACACATATGCAATCAGGGCCGACCCTACAATGGAGCCGACTGGGGCAATTGCCCCAGGCAGCACTTTTGAAGGGGCGGCACTTTTCCGCCCCAAGCGCTTTTTTTTTTTAAGCGGAGGAGAGAGAGGGGCGCCGAGTGGTTTTCGCTTACCCGCTCGGCGCCCCTCTCTCTCTCCTCCGCGGCGAGTCTCCCTGTTCGGTCTCGGTGCCGGCTTGTAATGCTGAGCGCCGGAAGTGGCGTCAATTTCCGGCGCTCGGCATTACAAGCCGGCACCGTGGCAGAGCGGGGAGACTCGCCGCAGGACTGTTTAAACGTAAGTACTTTTAAACGGGGGGGGGGGGGATAAGGGTAGATAATGGCGTTGGTGAAGTTTAAAATGCTGCTGGGGGGGCGCGGCGGCATTTTAAACTTCGCCCCAGGCGGCATTAAGTCTTGGGCCGGCCCTGTATGCAATGCAATATGTTTTTGAGGAGTTGCCTGTCTGGTAGACATCACACAAGAGCAGCAATAAATTAAGGCTGAACAAACAAAGAAGCAGCAAGGCAGTAAAGTTGTACAATCTGTCTAGAGATACACGCATGATTTGTGTGATATACAGCTGACATTATTTATTTGCCTAGTAGAAGACTTTCAATGGTACCCTGCTCCTGAAATAATATGTACATTGGAGGTATTTATATTTTTTATAATTATCTGGTGCAACAAAGGCTTGGCCTGAAGATCTACTTTCTACTGAAACCTGCCAAACCTTTAGCTTGTGAAAGGACAAAACAAACATAGCTTACTCAAAATATACTTGGAATAGCACTATTCTGGATGGGACAAAATAGCTAAATACAGAAACATTGCCTTTTAACCCTTAAGGACAAGGGTTATTTTATAATGTGTTCCAAAAACAACAGAGCAAGTTTCAGGTTTTTGCTATGTCGTTATTCAACTGCAATTTCCCACTAACCCACTTATGTTAACCCCCAAATTAGGCAGTAGGGTTTTATTTTGAAATAATAGTTATATATAGACCATCATTAGTATGAAAAAAGCTAAAAAAGGGGGAAGTAAATTCTGTTTTGGACATGGGAATTAAAATTTCAGCGTTCATGTCTCATTGGAGGCACAGAAATCTTATATTTCAATTTAAATCTATATATTTTTTAAAAAAACTGATTTGATTAGGGTTATGTTCAATGCATTCCACACACCACCTTTCAAAGTTGGTGTAACAAAAAAGAAAGCATTTTTCACATCCACTTAGCAGTTTCATTATGGTTTTGTCTGAGTGGATATGTGAAAGGAACATAAAAGTTCTTGATTTATATTCAGCAACACCTCCTGAGTACAGCAATATGACACATGCATGGCTAAGTCATGTTTTTTCAGATGTTGTAGTGTTGAAATTGAAACATGTGCATTTCAGTTTTAAAATCCGGATTACTTTACTGGGCCCATGTCTCGTTTGAGACACAGTAGAGGTGTCATATTGCAATTTAACAATTCCAAAGAGCCTCTGCCTTTCTAAGTAGCCCACTTAAACCACAAATCTACCTTGGGATGCATGGTTCACATGGTTGAGCTACCTGGTTACATTATGAAGTGCAAAGTGGTTTCATTTGTTTACGGTTTAATAAGGAAGGTGTACCTTATGCTTTTGGTGGTAAAACTACTCCTAACCGCCATAATAACCCCAAAACCTATGAAACTATATTTCACGTCAGGCATATTTGTGGATGGGTGCAGCATGCTGGCAAACCTAAAACAAGTAAGAAGACACAAAAAATTATCTCCCAGTTTTCCTGAGCATGTAGATACAACACTTGTGAATTCAGATTCCTACAGACTTTATTTTTAACAAAAAGTGCGAATAATTTAATTTTTTAAGCGTCTCCGATAACAAGGGCAGTCCTCAACAAAACAAATGAAAATAAATTTTAATTTGTATGCCACATTTTGCCTATTACAATCCGTTTCGGTGCCATTACAATCCATTTGGGAAGGGACTGTGTGTAGGAGGGTACTTATAAATGACTGATGAGTAGAAGTAGCCAAAAAAATCAGGGAGGGTGGTCTCATTGATGGTTATGGCTGTGATTGATAGGTCCAACAAACTATTTACAAGGGGAAGGCACATAGATTAGGTATCTACAAATACTAACGTAACCCAAGAAACAGCCTCTGGCAATGCACCTTGTTGATGGCAGTGACATCAAGTCAGGACGTGTGACTACAGAGACTATTCCCCTTACAGTTCTTATTGGTGCTACACATCAGCAAACCCTTTGCTTCAACCCAATCCAATCCATTTTATTTCCATTGATTCTAGGACTTCATAACCCCCACATAAACTGGACTATGCGACAAGTGACTTTAAGGCATTGTGGGTTGGAAGAAAGGCTGGGTATGAGAGTAGAGAAGTAAAACTGTTTGGTGAGAGAGAGGGCAGGGTTGTAGGTGCGAAGCAAGAATTTATAGTGAGTAAAGTCTTCGCTGGATTTGGATTTTCTGTGTTTAGTTGTGCGGCAGCACTTCTGAAGAAAGCGTGTGATTTTGGTATGCCACGGTTTGTGTTTTAATTGTCCGGGGTAACCTATAGTAACTGGAACTATGCTGTCGCGAGATGAGGCAAGGTGTATTGTTATAAAAAGAGGCTGCTGCATCTGGACAGGAAAGGGTTAATACGGAAGGTAAGAGAGGTTCTAGTGAGGCTGATAGTTGGGTAAGGGTATTATCTGGTAATGGCCTACAAATATGAGGTGAGCGCTGCAACTTTGTTTTGTTAGGGGTTAGCACTGGAGAAAAGGTTAGAAGGTTTTGGTCAGACAGAGGGAAGGGAGAGATGGAGACATCTGAAAGGAGATCTAGAGAAAACCAGATCAAATGAGTGTCCCTCAGTGTGTGTGTGTGTAGGGGAATTAGTCCATTGAGAAAGACCAGAAGACGATGTCAGGGAGAGGAGTTTGGAGCTAGCCAGTTGTTAGATGTATCAAAAGGAATATTAAAATCAACCATAATAAGATAGGAGGATATATAAGGGATATTACAAGAGAGGAAAAAGGGGAGCCAGGCAGAAAAGTGGTCAAAGAACTGTGAGGTAGGACCTGGAGAGCGATATCTATTGGTGCAATTTGAAGAGAGCGTGGAGAGAAAAGACGGATTGTGTGAACCTCAAAGAAACTGAATGAGAGGGAGGGCTTGGTGTATGCTGGAAGGTGCAGTGAGGTGAGAGAAGGATGCCTACACCACCACCCTTTCTGCCATCAGGCCTAGGAGTGTGGCTGAAGTGTAATCCTCCGAAGGAGAGTGCAGCAGAGGCACTTGAGTTGACCTCATCACAGATCTTCCCATATCACAACAACATACTACCATTATGATTGTGGACCACAAGACTATGATGGCATACTTCATTCCTACCATCAGACTATCCACTGCCACCGAAAGAGCAGAAATGTTCTTCAAAGAAATCTACTGTCTCCATGGCCTACCTCAAACCATTCTCTCTGACCATGGAGTCCAGTTCTTCACATTTCTAGAATGCCTTCTGTTGTGTTTGTGCAGTCAAAAACAGCTGTCTACAGCATACCATTACCCAACTAAATGTCTAATGCAGCAAAAACAAAATGAAAATTTCATCCAACTTGAATTTGCTTGATGTTCACAAGTCTAGAAGATACCACATATGTGTGGTATGTCAGCACTACACTGTCACAAGAGACCCCTACATCATGAGAGTACAAAGAGGGTTCATCTTATTTTTCATTGAACCAGGAAGGCTAACCTCAGGTTTTTCGGGTAAGACTACCCTGAAAAATCTAACCCCATAAACTATGTATTATTTAAAAGCACAAAGCCCAAGGACCTCAAAGACTACTTACCTCTCTATGGACTGCCATAACCAAAAATCTAATGGGAACACATACGATTGAGGGTTCTTCTATCTTTTCACATTTCTATAATGTATCAAGATGAAAATTAGGATTTCCTTTTTTCTTGCACACATGGCATGCTTTTTGTTAACGTTCCTTCCCTTGCTTCTGAGGCAGTATTTTAGTAAATGTTGTCTTTGATGTCTTTTCTTCCCTGGGTTTGGGCTAATGTTTCAAATGTATTTTTAGTGTCTCAGATTAGGTCACTGGCTACTGATGGTGAGACTGATCAATGATCATTGACCTAAAGGGTCCTTAACCAGTGGTCACATAGTATTTTATTAGGTTAAACAATTAAAAAAATTAATCACTACTAGATCACTTGTAAGTGACCTAAAGTGTCACTGATAAGTAAATCAAGTAGTAGTAATTATTATGTATTCATTTTTTTAAATGTTTTAATTATAATGATTAGATCACTCCTGTTGGTCAGGAATGATCTGATCGTTATTGGCTCTGCAGTAGTTTGAACTTAGTTTGAACTGTAGCAGAGCCTTAAGTGACAGCAACTTACCTGGAAGCACCTTTGTCCACAGGAGCAGAACATTGACTGTGATATGGTCCCCACAAGCCTATAGGGACTGAAGACGCAAACATCTTCTTTAGATTATAAGACATATGTCAGAACCTTCATATTTTTCCACCAGTTTCCCTATCCAAGTGTGTATGCGTAGGAAGAATTAAGAATAAAATGGTATATACCGCACGATTTGAGTATAGCTTTAAGATATAATTTAACAATTGAGCTGTAGCTGTAGAGATGAAATGGCACTAGGTATGGATGTCATTTTAACGTGAGGGCTCTGAAACTGTCAACTCTATCCCTGAATCTGCCGGTTTTTTTACCCATGGTTGGAGTTTAGCCTGCATGATGGCACCCATAGGAGGGATCAGAGGCTTTGGGGCTCTTTCTTACTGTTGCTGGTCTGCCATACTTAAGCAGATGGGGACATTTTCTCATGACGGATCTGGTATGTCTTCCATTGCAAAGGGGTTAAACTTCTAAATCATTGTTATTCTTGATGTGTTATTTGTAGTTTCAAGGGAAACTTACTCCAATTAATTTAGTTACATCACATTTTATTAGTTTACTATAATATTGTATTATTTTTTTAGGTCATACAATATATTTAGACAGCTGAATATTTGTCATGTGTATGTGTTTTACCTGGTGGCGTAACTACTACTCTAGGGGGCCCGGTGCGATCCCTTATTCCTGTCTCCCTGTGCATTTTCAAAATTATTTAGAAAGGGCCCTTCCGACTTGGATCGGTGAGGCCCTTTCAAAACAATTTTGAAATGGCACGGGGAGACAGGAGCGTATCGGGGTCGCGTGACCCCATGGTGAAACTGAGGCTGCACACACAGTGTGTGAGCAGCCAGAGAGGAAGCTGCAGGAGCAGTGAGAGGTAAGCGAGGGCGGGCTGGAGGTGGAATATATATGTGTTTGTAGGTATATATATATATATATATATCGGTGGATGTGTACATGAATGTGTACTTGTGTGAGTGAGCATAGAACTGTACTTATGTGTGTGTGTATTGTGTGTGTGTGTGAGCATGGGTGTGTAAGTGGGGGTAAGATGGAGTGTGTGTTAGTGAGTATGAGTAAGTGTGTGTTATTTGTACGTTAACATTTGTTGTATGTTGGAAGGGTGAGAAAAGGCCAAAGAAGGCACAGACAAGTTGTTCGGGGGCAATGACGCTATAGACTAGCCTTTGAAGTTGGGGGCCCGGGGTAATATTTACTCCAGGGCCCCTGGTTCTACCTGTTTTCTTAGCTATATCTACTGGACAACCCCATTGACTTCTTATCACACTGCCTAATAGTATACAATATAATGGCTCAATGTTAGACAAATTGTGAGACACTGATTAATGAATAACTCCACAGAACAGAACAAATTGCAGGACTCCAGTAGGATTGCCATAACGAATCAGCTAAGTGTGGTGATTTTTTAAATTTGTAAAATTAATTTGTCATATTTTTACCTTCAGCATCTTTAATATATTATTGATGGATAATATATGATAGAAAAAATGTCCATTGCTGAAATTTATAGGGATATTCCCTCTGCCAAATACAGCTGATGGTATTTTAAAGAAAAATAACAACATCTTTTCAAATACACGTTGTTTAGAATGATAGGGACATATGGAGAGGAAAAAAAACAATAGCAATGCCATCTTTGTGAACTCCCCCTAAAACAAAAGCATTCTTTTTGTCAATTTCAAACTTCAAAGGTATACAGGCATGACAATATAAGGAGGTATGTAGATAATATACCTTTCAAAAAGAAAGGCATTGAAATTAAGCATTAAGGTTGCATGGAACGGTCATTAAATACACTATATGTGTTGGGACACCTGACCGTTACACCAACAGCGACTTTTATGACATTGCATTCTAAACACTTTAACATGTAATTGGTCCTCCTTTGCAGCCTACTGCTGTTGCTCTGTGTTTTGGTCATGTGCTGTTACTACTAGCAACTTTCCGTTTCAACCTGGCACATCCTGACTTTGCTCTTGGCTCCTGATTTGGCTCTTGTTTGTGTTCTGTCTGTCGTATGTCCTGCCTCTGGGTCTCCAGTCCGGCTAAAGAGTGGGCCCCACCGTATCCAAGAGTTTCCAGTTCATCGTCAGTATCCTGCCTGTTCTGAAGTCCCTATCTGTGTTCTGAGATCCCTATCTGTATTCCGAATATCCAAAGTCCCCTATCCGAGTCCAAGGTGCCTATCCCCTATCTGAGTCCGAGGTGCCTATCTTTTATCTGAGTTCGAGGTGCCTATTCCCTATCCCGAGGTGTCTGTCCCTATTTCGAGTCTGAGGTGCCTGGTTCAGCAGTGTGTCTGCCTTGTGCTCTGCAAGAGGACTTTCAGCCATGTTCCTGTCTAGAGACTTTCTTACCCGCGTGTTACCTACAACATATATTTTCACCTATGTCTTTTTCTGCCCTGTAAACCAGACCTGTTTATATCACCTGAGCAGCCAACACTCATCAATATAGATTTTCCTTATAACCAACCTTGTGTATGACTCTAGTCTTTCGTCTGTATTTACCAGATGTGGCTTTGCACTGTGGAGTACAGATGGAGCCTTAGATATCCCCTGTAATTGAGCTCCTAACATACCTGCTTACCCAAGCCATGACACATTTATTACCATGCCTCTGTGTATTTGTTTTGTTATAAATGAATGACCATATGGACATTGCAAATGTCAAGAAACAAATAGCATTAATTCAGAAACATGAATAGATTTTACAAAATGTTAACCATGAAAAAATTTAAGTTATAAAAGATCTTAACTGGATTGTTAAAATAGATTCTCCATTCCAAAGGTTAAGTAACATTCCCCAAGTAGTGTTGGAGTTTCAAAACATTTGTGTTACTTTCCAATTATAATGTTCATATTTCTTTTAACAGTTGCAGTAAAGTATAAAAAACCCTTTATCAGTCCGACATTTGTTACATTATTTAGATTCAGAATAAAACACAGCATGCTCTCTGCAGCCTATTACTGATGTCTACCAATTTCGTTAAGCTTTTAGGCTGTATTCGGTGATCATAAACAAGGCATGCAGTTATTACTTTCCATATTTCTCATGGATTTCATTAGTTTTTTTTTTCTTTTTTTTGGAGCATAGCTACAGAAGCAAACAGTAAAGCAAAATCTATAACAAAAAATGTCTGCTTCTCAGAACAAGGACCTAAATGTAGTCGTTTTTTTTCTTTTTTGGAACACTATGTGTTTTGTGCACACTGAGAAAGAATAATATGGTAGGCTGTCTGTGAATCTAATGCTATGCTTTTTAAGGTTTGCTCCATGTCAAAAGTCACAGGTTTCTCTATTATAGAGCAGTATTTTTATTGCTTATCAAATACAAATGTCATAATTGCATTTAAGTATCTGAATTGCATACTGCTTACTGCCTGTTGCATATATTTTGCCAAATGCTATAAGGTTTTTAAGTGGTAGGACCATGTCACTCACTGTATTTGTGACCTGTGAGGTTAGCCAGTGGTAAAAGGGGGTCGGCATGGGGCAATTGTTCATTTTATATACTGAAATACTATATTTTTTCTTAAAGATGGTCCTCAACTGTGCAGAGCTTAAGGATTTACTCAGTATTAGTATATGATACTTGCTTGTTAAAGATCAGCTGACATGGATGCTGAAACAGAAGAGATGTATAATTGGGGGTCTCTGAGAGGCAATGTTAAAAAGGCATGTTTTGTTTGTGTCAATAGATACTGTCTATTCTTAGTTTTGTGGCATAATTTAGTAGGTACTAGATTTGTACATTCAGATTTTTATGAATTTACATTTTAACAAATTTTGTTGAAGTTTTGTTGATACATTTTTAGGAATATCCAAGAACAAGGAGGCACACAACGAAACAAAAGTAAACAAAAGTAAAAATATTAAAAAGCTTCACATTTTTGTTTGAGATTCTTTTGTGGATGGAAGGTGGCTTAGTGTTTGTTATATGTGTCCTATTATTGTGATAATGAAGGAGTAAAGTGTTAGATAAAGTGGTAAGGGGAAAACATGAGCTTGCCTGGAGCTCCTGGGAGAAGACTATGTAGAAGTGTTTGTTCTAAACAGCATGTGTTTGTAAAAAAGAAAAAAAAAATTGCAACACAAGGAACGCTGAGAAGGAACAGGATTGCTTCCTCCTGTGTAATTTGACCAGTAATGGAAGAGAGAGGCGTTGGACCAATAGCAGAAGAGAGAAGATTCCTCCTTGCTGCGAGAGCTGACTAATGGGGAAGAAGTTGTCTGCGTGTTGCGGCTCTGCCGTATCGCAGAAGTAGTGTGTGTGGCAGTTGATGTTTGGTGTCAGTAAAAGAGATATGAAGCAGTAAAGAAGAGTCGTGGAAGCCAGTGGATGATATTCAAAGCGTCAAAAAAGAGACACCAAAGTGGTTATTGGGTAAGGTAGGAGGTGAAGAGGATTGGTATGGTTGCTGAGCTGTGGAGAAAGAGAGAGATATCTTTCAAGAGAGCTCTTCAAGTTTTGTGTGAACCGAAAACAAACATTCATTGTGGAAAAAAGATTTACCAAAAACTAAACAAAACATTTGTCCGAATCATTTCTCCAAATGAGCTATTAAGAATATCTTTGTAATATCTGTCTACAAATCATCTTCTACCAAGGTGTTCATTAAATATTTTTTTTTTTATGGTACACATTATATAAAAGAAATGTAATATTCTGAGAAAGCAACTATGTGGAATATAACAGCCTTTTACATTGAGTGAGTTTCCATGGAGTGAAGTGGGGTCAACTGTGGAATGGATAGGTAGTAATTATTATGAGTATGCTTGATTTGTGTTGTGCTCCCCAACATTCATCAGTTATTTCACTAGAGCTGTGTATTTAATGTGGGAACTACCCTAGACCTGACCCAAGGCAGGACCTAGCCAACCTAACCTGTTGTTGGGGTAAATCTGAAGACTTGTCATATTTGTGACCACAACCGTTCAAGTGCCACCATTAAGTTATACCTGAATATGAGAGACCATGCTTATTTAAAATTCAAAATGGTTTACTGTGCATAACTGGAATGTATAGTTGAAGGAAAAAATGATTAAAAAAAACTACCTCAACCTTCCAAGTTTGCCCCTGCCATGCATTATAGATATATGACCCATCTCATTTGTGACTGTGTTCCTGGGAGACACAAAATATAACAAGATAAAAGTATTCAATGTCTATTAATCAGCAGAGATAAATGTTCCACACAGCATGATATTCAAATACCTCGCTGAGCAGGGGAAATAATTACATTTGGAATTTTTGAACTACTAAATATATTGTGTATCACTTCAAAAGAAATAAAGGGACAGTATAATCTGGCCATACTTTCTACAGTACAGAACTTAAGTAGGCATAAGACGTAAGCATACACACACTCAGAAAAAAATGAAACCTAATTAATTATTTCAAATAAAGCAGCACTGGGTTTAACTCCTGGGTTGGTAGCACAGCATGCCTTCCTGTTTGAGATTGAGATGTAGAAATGACCTTGTATCCTCTGTGCCTTAAGCCTGCTGAGAGAGGGAGAGGATGCTCTCTACACAGAGAAGAGAGAATAATTTGTGCCTCTCAGGAAACATTGGATGTCAGTGGATGGGAAGTTAAAATAAGTAAATGGTAGAATTGTTACCAATATTCTTTACAATGTTGAAATAAATGTGTAACTAAATTATCAAAAGTGTTAAATATTTTATTAAGATAGGAAGTAAATTTTGAACTAAATGACTTGATAGCACCATTTTGGATGTGGTTTTTAATTTCGGTTTCACGTCAAATAGTTATACACAAGAATATCCATTTTTGGGGTTTGAGCGTTTTTTTTCATTGAGAAATATACTTTTTAGTTTCACTTGAATTATGGAAAATTGTGTTGCAAAACTGCTTATGCTTTGTCACAATCACATATTTGTGTTTTTTTTTTAATACAATTTTTCACATCTGCGACATCTATGTGGTATTCATATTTCCTACTTAAGCTTCCTGAACCTGCAAAGGTCGTTAAGGGGTTAAAATACCTTGGGGCATCTAGTTTTTCAAAATATATGGTTTGATGAGGTGAATTGCATTGGCCGGCTTCAAGGATACCCGAAATAGGACATGGGGCAGAATTACCAGCTTTGGAAAAGAAATGGCTTTGAAATAGCAATATGCTACTTGTACTTATTGTCCAATATTTAGCAAAAAAAAAACAAAAACATTAAAACATTGGGTATTTCTAAACTCAGGACAAATAGTAGAATCTATTTAGCAAGGGTTTTCATTTGTTTTTATAGATGATTAAAATATCTTTAAAATAAAAGTGAGAAAGTGTTTTTTTTAAATTTTTCATCATTGTTTTATAGAAAATGATATGATCAAAAAATGGCATCTGAAGAAAGCCCTTCATAAAAAAAAATATAACTTGTGTAGGTTCACTAAATGGGAGAGGAGAAAATTACAGCTAAACAAGAGCACCGCAAAAGTGTTAAAACAGCCTTGGTCAGCCAAAAAGAAAATCCTGGTCCTTAAGGGGTTAAAGCCACTTGATCATCAGATCCTAAATCATTAGTTATGGCCCTGAGAGTATCTTTTTAAAAAAGAACAATCTATAAATTTCTCATTAAAAAAGGTTTTAACTTCTTGTGACACTTTTAAAATCCCAGCAATCGAGGGCTAATCTTATATACTGGACCTCATGTTGAGACCTCACCGCTGGACTTTCCATCTCTGTCGTCAGGACTGCTGTCAAGGTCTCCCACAGGAATGTGACTCCCACGGCTGGTAGAAGGACCTATACAGGTATTTAAAAACACACTGGGATCAGCAGGACCCACCACTGCGGAGGGATCCATTGGACCATTGGGAACCCGTTCCTTCTTCTGATCAAATTACATTACAGAATTGGGAACCCGTTCCTTCTTCTGATCAAATTACATTACAGAACCCATGGTGACCACCACAGCAGGATCATCCAGTGGCTGCATCACCATTGCAGGCTCCTTTGGGCTGGGGCTTGCTGGGACTGTCCTCATATACATGGTCTGGCTTACCACATTCATTGCACAACTTAGACTTATCACCGCTAGCGGTGAGGTGACCCTGTTCTTCACAGTTCCTGCATAGGGGCCTGGGGTCAGCTGTGTTAATGTGTGTTAATCTTTTATTATCCAATTGTACAGTATATTTTCAATTTTAATGTAGTTGTTAATTTTCATTCTCCTCTATTGTAACAGAGCTATAGATTCTGCTGGCTCTCTGTCAATGTATTTTAATGTAATTTCTGGTGGACCAATGGAGGTAGAAAGATTTGTTAGGTCGCAGTGTAACAGTAGTCTATGGTAGCTAGAAAATTCATGGCAAATGATGAAATGATAGGAAATAAGAAGACAATGATTTTTTTTAAATGGCATGCCTCTTTAGGACTTAATCCTTCTTTTAAAAATGGTTGCAGAATAGATTTTTGTTTTGAAGGTCTATGTGATGAGATGGTTTATTTACTCCACACTTGGAGGAGAACAATGGCTTGCAAACGGTTCGGACTATATGAATAGAATGCTTGAAAAGTATATCATTCCAAAACTGATAACAACGTCCACCTCTATACTGTATAGCCATTCTTGTACTTCTGTAGATACAGAATATTGTATATTCCATACGGATGATAAACAAGGAAGTATAAAATACACAGATTTTCATTGTGAGACATTCAGGAAGTCTTCATTTGCTGTGTTCTGAAGATAGTTATATCTGTATGTCATAGACATAAATGTGTTCATTAAGGGGGAACAGCCCAAATGGGTGAGGGTTGTGAGGCAAGCACATATGCCTGTAATTACATCATTAAGAAAGCAGCCATTAAATATGATATAAGGCAATGTCTCTCACCTTTTCTGTAAAAAGTATCCACATCCTATAACTGTTTTCTGTCAAACACACCTAACACTGGTTTTGAAGCAGCATCTATGCCCATTAGAAATTACCCTAGGGATACATATACCACAGGTTGAGAAACACTGATATAAAGAATAATTAGCAAATGAATATACAACCATTGCATATTGGGTATATTACCCCATACTAAACTATGGGAACAGTATTAATTTACTTCTTTGTATATATAATTTAAATGTATTTAGAGTCACCCAACTAATAATTAAACAATTACATTATTTCAATTAAAAAATGTATCATTTGTAATTAAACAATGACAAGTATTTTTAATTATGTTTGGTATTGTATATTCTTGCTAGGAATTATATACTGTGTATTTGAACACTGGGAAGTGGAGCAGCTGATGTTGCCTTGTGCATGGAAGGATGAAGAAGTTGTCAAGACAACCAAGAAGTCTAAAGAGGTGGTTACCAGTACCATTAAACTAAAGCTTTCAATTAATTCACCATAGTGTTTTGTACCCTCTGTTGTTAATTGTAATAATAGGAATGCCCTTCTGTGTACATTCAGAGCACCTGCCTTATTAAAATAGTATGTGCTATTTACTTAAGTACACTCATCTGTCAGACAAATCTAGCATCAAATGATGGGAAATGGAGGACACTTACGCTTCTTTGCTATTCAGTGACTTGATACAGCCAGAAGGCCAGTGTTTTGATGCAAGATTAGATTCAGATGTTGCTGAAAAGATCAATTATTTAGTATGTTGTATAAGATGGGGCTTGCCATTCTATACCATGTTAACATGAAATGGAGCACCATAATAAATTATAATTGCATTTTGTCAATTTGCATATTTTAGGATGTTATTTTTAAAAAAACAAAATTTCGTTTTATTACCCTATTTATAACAAACAATGATGCCAACAAACATATTTAAATACTACTATACATTTTTGTGAAGACAGCTTTCTTTACTCATATATTTGCGGAGGGCAATAATATATATATATATATATATATATATGTATATATATATATATACACACACACTGTATGTTCATACATACATACAAAATGAACTTGATACTGAAATAAACATTAAAAAAGTCATCCAAATGATAATCATATTTCTTTCTTCTAAGAATATCTAACCATAACATAATGCACAGCACCAACCTGCTTTCATTCACTTTCGTATTGGTCATTTGCGGCTTTGTAGAATGGAATGTGAAGTGTACATAATGAATGGATATTTCCCATTTAAAAAAGAACACTAAGAGGACCATTTATTCTATTGGTATTAAGAGCATTCAAACTAATATTTTAGAAAACCATACCAGTTTTGCACCATACTTTACATACGTTAAAATATACCTGTGGAAATACATCTCAAAGAAAAAAAATCATGTAAAATATTTTACATAAATTAGCCCTGTTTATTCCCCACTGATCAGTTAACCATAGGGCATTTTATTTTGCCATCAGAAAAAACACATCTTCAAGTACTTTTTGGGCAGTCTCTTCCGAGTTTAAAAATAGTAACTTTATGAAAATATATATATATTTCATTTTTTTACTTCCTGTTTGGGTGCGTGTATCTGCAATTTAATAATGCAATTATTTGGGGATGAAGTCTACCCAATTGTATAGGTCTATAAAATTTGATGGTATTAGACAAATCAATAAATAATATTAATTCATATTATTATAATAAAATGCAACAGGAAATTGATATAGTTCAACAGCACTGAGATTAGTGAGGCCATTCTCCACTTTCCTGCCAGCAGATGTAAAGAACAAAACATGCACGCAAGCCTTGTGAATTCACTGTGACTCACTTCTGTATAAGTTATGAGGACATTTACTTTCCTCAGTGCTAATGGGGAAAAAGTGATGCTAGAGGATTAGACTGTGTATAACAGCTACATCCTGCTAAGGTACTTAATTAACAATAAGGGGATCCTTCTATATTCGCTTTGCAGGCTCCCTGCTTCCTTTCTATATTTTTTTCTCTTAACATTTTGAGGAAAAAAAAGCAAAAGGAAAAGGTCACATTGATGACCATTATGTATTGTTGCATTTAGTGCGCTCTCCTGCTGTGACGTGCTCTATTTTGCTGAATCCCATGTCGATATACGAAACACCTCCCATAAATGCTAGCTGAAATAGAATATTTTACAGTTACCACAAGATAAAACACAATTGAGTTATGCCACTGCAGGTAATGTGTTTATCAGTGCATTTTTTGAATATACACAAGGCAACAGTTATAAGTATTATCACACGATAAGCTATATTAGACTTTTACTTATACTTGCCCAATTGTACCATGATTATTATTATTTGACTTTTTTGCATAATGTTTTTATAAATAACATGCCTGTATTGCTTTACTCCTAGCAGGAGAGGTCAAGAGAAAATCCATTAGTAGCAATACTGCTCTTGCAACCATTCACTTTTTCATAACCCAGCTGCTTATCTTCTGTTGTGAGCAAGGGAACAAATGGAAACATAAAATCTTACCCTGGAGAAGGAGGCTATATATGACTTACTGTTGCAAGGCTTTTATCAAGAAGGGTCTATGTTTTTTGTATCTGAAAAGAAATGCAGTTTAGCGCGTAACCATAGACATAGCATGTGAAAACCAGTTTCATATTACCAATAAAAGTCTAGATTCCATGCATAAACCAGTTTGTTGAAGTATTTGGGTTCTTAAATAAAAGTTCTACATAAACATTCAAAAATCATCATGGCAGTCCTTCCCTGTCAAGGGACATACTGTAATTGGTCAGGTTCATTATCACCACCTAAGGAAGAAAATCCTGAAACATCACAGGAAAATGAAGGTCTTTTGAGACAAGTTTTCTCCTTCCAATTTTTTTTCTGATTTATCCTCTTTACCAATGCAAAAAGGAGGGAATTTGCCCCTATCCCAAGCATTCTGAGAGAGTACTGTATATCCTACAAATGGGTCCCCCGTGAAACTATTAATAAAGAATGACGGCGTGATCATCTCCTTTCCTTGATAGAAGAGGGTTATGATAGAAGTTGGGGCCTCTTGTATACAGAACACCAGCTACATCCTAGGCCACATATATCATCGAAGTTGGTCCAGGGTTAAAAATAAATGGCCAACCAAGAATAGTTCTTAAACCTGGTCCTCTGACATGCAATTTAGGATGATGGTTTTCATCCATTTCATGATTATTTTTTGTTGTGGTGTTCCCTTCTTGTGTGACATTTTAACATAATAACCACATTTGAAACAAATTTCCAGAGACACTTTGCAGCACATCTTGAAAATGTACTATATCCACTGACCTCAAAGCTCAGTCCACTCTGCCCAACCCACATAATTAGCATAATTGTGCTTGCTTTGCGGTACATACATACTCTACATACATGCATCTATACCAGGTAGGTGGATTTTATCACCTTTACAGAGTTTATAAGTAGATAAATAAATAACAAGGGTATAATAGTAAAAACATTTTCCCCAAACACAGTGATTTATTCACATTTTATGCTGGTTAGGGCCTGAGCAAGTGTTTTGTATCGCTTATAATGGGGCATAAGGGACAACGGGACAGTAAAGTAACCTTTGGCACTATAATACCCATTGTGCATGTGCATGTGTTATAGCATACCCCTCATCAGTATATAGTTAGCCAGACATAGATATCATATAGTGCATCACATAGTGAGCATAACCACATAATAAGCTTGACATATGTTATACAGCATAAATCCAATTACTAGATAGTGACCCAGACACTGATGTTTATACCGCATAACTCCCATCATTATATATTGAGCCAGGCACTGATAATAGCACAGCATAACTACCAATATTAAATAGTAAGCCAGATGCTGAGAGTGATACAGCAGTACTCCCATCTATATCCTGAGCCTGAAGATGGTACAGTATAACTCCCATCAATATATACAACCCCCATCACTACATTGTTATACAGACACAGAAATTTGTACATCTTGACACCTATCATTTATTGATCCAGACACTGACTGGTACAGCAAAACTTCCATCTTTATATACTGATCCAGGCACTAATGTTGGTACACCATAACTCCCATCACTATATACCAAGGCAGACATTGATGGTGGTACACCATGACTCCCATCTTCCTCATTTTCTTGTTTTTTTCACATACTCACACTTTCACTGCCTCTTTTTTCATGGTCTCTCATACTCTCATGTCCTCTCACATGCTCACTCACTCATTCTGTCACTTGTGCTCTCTCACACTCTCACTCTAACCCTCAGGCTTTCTTATTTTCTCACTCATTCACTCTCTTATTTATGCTCTCACACATTCTTTCACACTCTCACTCATGCTTTATTATACTCTTACTCAATCTCTCACACTCTCACTCACACTCTCACTCACAAGTTCTCTCTCCCAATGTCTCCCTAATTTCTCAGATGACTGCTTTCATGTCCTTGTCTCCTTTGCTGCAGATCCACTTCTTCTCTTGGCTCTTGTTTTGTCTTTTTTCTTCTGTCCTCTTCTCTCTGGTACGAGCTCGGCCGACCAAGGCCTGATGGACCACTTCCTCAAAAGAGCAGACGAGGGTGTTCATGGAGGTTCTTGCCCTTTGAGGAAACACTCCAGAAAGCCTGTTCAAGAGAAAGAAGGTACACATGCACATTTCAGCTACAGCTTCACTGAGCCGCAGAGATTGGCGCTGCCAATCTTCATCAGCAGTGGCCCTCTGATAAGCTTTATGTCTTTAAGTCTAATACACAACAAACCTTTCAATATCATATTCAGAACTATTTTCAGGAAAATACAACTCCTGATGTCCACAGTTTGTCAAGTCCATAAATCAGTTCTTTTCAAACAACAAGTAGTCTGGGTTAAGAAAAACAGGTTGAAAGCCCTGAGATCTTCAGAAGCTAAATTATATCAATTAAGGCTACAAAATAAACAAAACCCTTCTTCTTCCTAGCAAATAAAATAGAACAGGTTAAGAGGGACTTGGTATCGGTACATGCATTAAAGACAGAATATGCACTAAGAAAGCTCAAACAATTATATTATGCTAGAGGGAATAGAGCTAATAGCCTGCTAGCTAATACATTATGTTGTATCATGTCTAGATCAAGAATAGCTTGCGTAAGAAACTTACCAGTTCACCAGTGTACAACCCCAAGGAGATTGCATATGCTTTTTCGCAACATAAGTCCCCCAGACCGTATGGTTTCCCCAACATATACTTTCACCACTCATCTAACCAAACATGTTTAATTTTAGTTTTACTACAGGGTCCTTCCCACAAGCGGTGTTGCGGACGGATGTCGTGACCATACCAAAACCAAGGAAAAGCCCGAAGGAATGCGCTAATTACACGGCTATATAACTCTTAAATGTAGATTTTAACATTTATGCTACGATCTTGGGGAATAGACTGTTACATTTTCTATCTGCTTTGGTTCATGATGATCAGGTTCGATTTATCAGAGGCCGCCATGACTAAGAAACTCAATAATATTATCAACTTAGTTTATTCTCATAAGTTCCAATGCTTAATGCTTTCTTCAGATGCTGAGGAGGCATTTGACATGGGTAAACTAGGACAACAAAATCAAAGTCTTAAAATGCTTTAGTTTACCCTTTTCCTTCACAGCAGCGGTGCTAGCTCTGTAACACTTTCCACAAGCATCTGTTATAAATGCAGGCTTTTTCTCAGACTCTTTCTCCATAACGAATGGGACTTGCCAGGAATGCCCTTTTTCTCTCGAGCCTCTAGCCATAGCTAATAGGAAGAACCCAAATTTAACAAGCTTTAATATATCACCAAAAGGGCATCTAAAACTTAGCTTGTTTGTAGACCACATTCCTTTGAAACTGTCCAATCACATATTTAATTCCTCAATCTAATGGCTTTGCTAACAAGCTATGGTAGGGCTTTAAAAATGTAACATACATAATCACATGTGAAAGTTCTTAATATTCCCAAAAAAACTATGGGGGCTGAGATCAGCTATTTCTTTTGATTGGGAAGAGTCCTATATTAATGATTTAGGGATTAAACTAAGGAAAAAATAGACATGTTGACTAGATGAGATATGATCTTTGTAACCTAATAAAGGGCTAGAAACAAGTTAAAATGGACTTGCAATCATGCATGAGATTTGAGCTATCGTGGCTGGGCAGGATAGCAGTGGCTAAAATGATTGTAATGTTTAAGCTGTTATACCTTTTAAGGACAATCTCACTTAGGATTTAGAGCTCAATATGATGCCAAATAGAATTAGATATACACAATTTCATAAACTGAAGGCAAAATGCCAGGGTGGCCAAGTTAGTGCTAAGCCTCCCTAAAGGGGAAGGTGGCTTGGGGACACCCAGCCTCCACTTTTATTACCAGGCAGTAATTTTGGCTCAGGCCACATCCTGCCATACCAAGGTGGGTAGGCATCATATATCGGCACAGTGAAAGAGCGCGCACAGTGGCAGAGCAGCAAGACAGAGGCCTCGCGTTCCCAGCGCAGGACTTCTGCAAAGTTAGTGAACTACAAAGGGGGGAGATAGTGAGAAGGAGGGGGTAGATAGTGAGAAGGGGGAGAGGGGGTAGATAGCGAGAAAGGAGAGTAGTAAGAATATTGAAATAAATAAAGAGCGAGAATGAGTACGAGAATGAATGAATTAATGTGTGTATGAATTGTGTGAATGAGTGAGAGAATGAATTAATGAGTGTGTGAATAAGTGAGATAATGAATTAATGTGTGTATGAATTACGTGAATGAGTGAGAGAATAAATTAATGTGTGTATGAATGAGAGTATGAATTAGTGAGTGACTGTAAAAAGTGTTTGTGTGTATCATCGATGTATAATTGATTTGTGGAAAAGCAAAGATGGCACAAGCAGGGTGTTTAAGCCTTGGGGACCAAGATGGTACAGGCAGGGTGTTTATGGGACAAAGATGGCACAGGTAGCGTGTTTATGGGACAAAGATGGCACAGGGCGGGCTGTTTGGGGACAAAGATGTCGTATGCTGGGCTGTTTGGGGACAAAGATGGCATGTCCTATGTGTGTAATTTGGGTGCTGGTCAGGTTCTATGTTGGCAATGTGGACTCCAGGGCTGGCCTTTGGGGTGTGCAACCTGTGATCTATGCCTGTAATTTAGGGGGGTTTATCTATACCTTTAATGCTGAGTTTTAAATGTGAATTCCAATTGATCTATACCTGCAAAGCTGGATTTTGTGTTATTCTATCGATCTGCTATGCTATGTTTCCATACATTATTGATATAATGCAGGGTATATACAAATACAGGGTTTGTATGTCTTATTCAATTTATTTATACCTGCAGTGCTGTTTCCATGTGTTGTTTATATGATCTATACTTTCAGTGATGAGTTTACATGTGATTTCCAGTTGATCTATACCTGAATTGCTGGATTTGCGTGTTAATGTGTTGATCTATACTTCTATACTATGTTTCCATACATTGTTTATGCATACCTGCAAATACAGAGTTGTTATGTCTTTTCAGTTGATCTATCCATGCATGTGCTGTTTCCATGTGTTGTTTATTTGATCTATACCTGAACTTCAGAGAGGTGTGGCTTAGTGAATTAGGGGACAAAGGGACTCTGGGGATGGTTTGGGGCGGGAGTGGACCGCTCAATGTCAGAAGGAGGGAAGACTGCACTGACTCTTCCCCTAATCTACGGTCATTGTGGCAAATATTTATTTGGTGTGGTAGCAGAGGGAGTGATTGCATTCCAGGGAGAGTGGAGCGGGGCCCAAGGAAATGCTAAAATATATTGGCAACAGGGTCCAATATTTATATATATGTAACCTTTTATAATTGCCTCAGCCCCACTTTGGTCCCTGTCCCCCATGTGCCCCCCTAAATATGAAAGCTGGAGACACCACTGTGATAAAGATTTTATACGAATGGTACACTATCAGGGCCGGATTATAAGGATCATGGGCCTGGTGCAGAGGATTTTGGTGGGCCTTTTTACGGAAATAAGTAAAAGAGACAGAACAGACAGAATCTTAACTCCACAGCATCCATGTTTACCGGATAAAGATGATATCAGTGCTAGACAGATACCATAGGATAGAATGTTATGTGATGGGATTGGGAGTACATCAGTTCACTAAAAAAAAAAAGTAATCACACATGGGATGCCTGAAGCCACAAATTAGTGCAAAATTTGTATTAAAATATACAGATTGAAATAGAGTAAATACAAATTCCGGAGGGTATTTTTTCTCTGGATAAGTAAAAATTAAATAGTTCAATTTATTCCTACAGTAAGATAAGTGCCAGGAAACAGATGACCAGACACACCAGGACAGGCTCTGCTACACAGACACCGAAACACACACACCAGAACTGGCTCTGCCACACGGACATCGAAACACACACAAGGACAGGCTCTGTCACACCAACACCCAAACACACACACCAGCAAGCCCCACATTGTTTATTTATCCCATCAGCCCCCCTTTAGTATTGTTTTATGTGATGCCCCCAGTCAGCACCCCCTTGTGAATTAATACCCACTCACCATTGCTTATTGCCCCCCCTTTAGTATCATGTCAGCCCTGTCACCCAGATTGCATCCACAGGACCTGCCTAGCACCTAGATTGGAAGCATAGGACAAATTATGATAAATGTTGGTGGTAGAATTAGTACATGTAAAGAGATAAAATACCAGCATTTGAAATACCCTGAGGTATTCAGTTTTCAAAAAAATATTGTTTCATGGTGTAACTTGAATTAGCCGGCTTCCAAGATGTCCCAAATAGGACATGGGGGCAAAAGGATCAGTGTCACTGATCTGACTCCCGGCTCCGGCAGGCGGATCGCCGCTCGCAGATGTCGGGTTCTCGATCCCTTGGTTCCCGGTACCGGAGGACGGGCTGCCGTCCTCGGTAACCGGGAGTTCAAGATCCTTCCCCGGAGCTCCATTGTCGGCGGCCGTAATATCTGCCGCCGGCACGGAACTCAAGGGATTGAGTCTGAGGTCCCCTCGGCCTCCATACTTACCTCCTCCTCTGGCAGCTACCGCAGGAACTCTTGGGGCGCGGCTATGCCGCGTGGCTGGCATCGGGGTGGTGACGGACGGCTGAGGGCTCGGCCGTGACGTCAGCTTGGAGGCGGGGTTTTAGGTTGGCGCCGGCTTTAAAAAGCTGGAAATCCGTTTCTCCTGAACCCTGTTGTGGTCCTAAACCTCTTATATTGCTGTACTCCATATCTTCGTTATTTTGACCCTCGGCCTGCCTGTTTACTCTTTTGGATTGCGTTTCTGTACCTCTGCTCGGTGACTTGTGTACCAGTTTGGCTCGTCTGACTACCCGCTCCGTGTCTCGACTCCTGGCTTGGTTGACTACCTGCTCCGTGTACCAGTTTGGCTCGTCTGACTACCCGCTCCGTGTCTCGACTCCTGGCTTGTGTGACTTCCAGCTCTGTGTACCAGTTTGGCTCGTCCGGAGATTCCTTCACCTGTTGACTCAGTACCTATATCTACCTGCCCGTACTAGGCCTCCTTACTGTTGGGATCCTCTAAGTCCTGGTTCTCTGTTACTTGGGGTTTCTCCCTTTGTATCAGGGGACTGGGCAGAATAACTCCTGCGGTAAGTTCCATTGTACGGGTAGTCCTGACAATCAGATGTCAAAGTTCCAAGTTGAAAAATGCACACTTCCCAAATGTAGCGTTTTACCTCTGAAACAACCCAACAAACCCATGCATGGGTGGTATCACTGGAGATGTTGCTTAATACATATTGGGGTGTCGCTTGACAGTGACATACCAGGAGCTAACGAAGTACAATTTGCGTGAAAAAAATACGAAAAAAACACTACCTCAAACTTTGGCAAAAGCTTGTGGTAGAATTAGTGCATGGAATCGGTTAATAGACCAGCATTTGAAACCTTGGGGTATCTAGTTTTTTAAAATATATGGTTTGTTGGGGGTAAACTGAATTGGTTGGCTTCAAAGATGTCCCAAACAGGACATGGAAGTAGAAGGACAAGATATCAAAATTCCAAGTTGAAAACCAGAAATGGGAATGTCCCAAATGTGGACTTTTAGCCCCCAACTAACTTGACAAACCTACGCATGGATGTTATCACTGTATTCCGGGGATGTTGCTAAACACATATTGGGGTGTGGATTTGAAGTGACATATACTGGGAGAGGTACATTTATACGTAAATACAATTTGTGTGAAAAAAATCCCACAAAATAAATTACTACCACAAAGTTTGACAAAGGCTAGTAGTAGAATTAGTACATGGAAAGAGTTAAAATACCAGCATTTGAAACATTGGTCTAGTTTTTAAAAAAATATATGGTTTGTTGGGGTAAATTGAATTGGCCTGCTTTAAATAGCACATGGGACAGAATCACCAGATTTGGAAAATAAAATGGTTTTGAAATCACAAAATGCTACTTGTACTTATTGCCCCATAACTTGCAAGGAAAAGCAAAAAAATATAAAAACTGGGCATTTCAAAACTAAGGATTTAGCAGGTTTTTTCATTAACTTTTGTAGATGAGTAAAAGATTTTCCAAATAAAAGTGTTTTATTGGTATCTGAAGAAAGCCCTTTTTGTTCTGACAAAAACAATATATAACTTGTGTGGGTACACTAAATCAGAGAGAAGGAAAATTTAAGCTAAACACGAGCACCGCAAAAGTGACTGTTTTGGTCACAAATTGTACAAAGAAAAAAGCATTGTGGTCCTTAAGGGATTAGACAATTTAAAGACAGTCACACTGCGCAAGCCCAGTTGAATGCCTAGTTTTGTCACCAATATTTATCAATGAAGATGAAGAATAACAAACTGTATGATACGATAGAAAGATAATTAGAGGTTTGGCTAGTAATGTAAATGAGCAACTTTCTTAAGTTTAACTGAACTCTACTCATAAACAAAACAGTATTTAACAACTAAAACACACTGCGTGCAAGCAGTTAACTGCCTAATTTTGTCAAATTTTTTGTGTTGACCAAAAACTACTATTTTTGCACAATATACAATACAGAACAGTGTTTTTATAATATTTAACCTTAAATTAGTTGGTACACCATATGTACAGCCACATACCAAAAACATGCAGCACAGATGAAATAAATCCCTAAATCATTTGGCAAGTAATCTTCATCCATCTTTTTTACAATATAACATGCAAAATACATATTTAACATATTCACTATGATTAATTATATTTTATTATTTTTCTTACATTTCTATAATACCATATATTATTTGTATGCTTATGGCTTCTGTAGAGCAATAGAAGTAAAAGAATATGAAAAAAGCTGGTCGGAAGGAATACTGTGTTATGAAGCCAAGACAGATTTGCAAGTGCAAACTTGCTGTTGAGGAATTCATTTACATTATCCTCTCTTTTAGTGTCCAACTGTGAGTGATATAAATATTTTATTAAGCAAACCTGCAGGTTTCTGAAGATTATATGTCTTATCAAGTTGACCCTCATAATTATGTTGTCTCCTGTATCCATGGGATTCCTTTTGATTTTGTAATTCTTTTGTAAATATTGAACCACATAAAGTATTTGTCACTGAAAACGAAAAAAAAAATAAAGGAATAACAACATATTAACTACTAAACACTTGATTCACATTCTTGACTTTGGGAATTAAACATTGAAGCATCATGTATGTATTTTAAGTTCTAAGTATATCATAACATATCACCCATAGTATATTAAAAGCCCTGGTTAACCTAAAATGAAAATGAGACATTTATTTCTAACATTTTGTGAATCCATAAAACAGTTTATGAATTTCTGTGTCAAATACACAAGTAGACTGAGCCAAGAATAATTATACATGCCATATTGTAATAGAATTAATAAATACATGCAAATCATTGGGCTGTTTCATTTTAAGACACTGTAGGAGAAGTTGGAAAAGGGCTTTGAGGTGTGTTTTATGTTCTTCAATATTAATAATCACGTCTGATTCACTGACGGTGAAATCGGCTGTGGCAGTTTAAGTCCAGTAGCTGATAAATACATGTCCCACATTACATATTTTCATACCCACCAACATTTAAGGCAGTGTATGACTTGCCTGCAGTATTCTCCTGTCTGGAGTGAATCAGAAATAGATCTAGCTTCTCCCACTCATTGTAACTTTATTAGCAATGCTGCTCCCATGACACTTACAATCTAGAGAGAGTTGGGGTGTATTACACAAAAGATAAAAGTGTCACTGTTAGGGACGGACCAGTCACACTAGTAAAAGTATTGTCCAAAGGCAAGAGAGGGACTAGGAATGATGAGCAAAGAAAGATGGGCGAGGGTGGCGAGTTAATGTGCAAGTTTGTAGGCATCCTTAAAGAAGTGGCTCTTGAGGGATTTTTTTTAAGTTAAGTCTGGCAGTGGCGTTCAAGGGGGATTGTAGAGGGGCTAGATGGGTGTGACAGAGACCAGCTAAGACAGATTTAGTCAAGACAGGAGATGATGAGGGCATGGGCAAGAGACCTGGTGGCATCTTATGTTAGGAAAGGATGAATAGAGGCAATGTTTTTAAGATGGAGATGGCAGTTTTTTTAGATAGATTGGATGTGGGGTGAATAGGAGGTTCGAGTCAAAAGTGACACAACACAGTGAGCGTAAAGGAGAGAATTGCACCATTAATATTAAGGGGAAACTGTTGAGTTTTAGGAATCGTAAAGACATCCGGTTACAGACAGAGGCAAGGCAGTTAGTTACACAATCTAAGATGGCAGTATATAATGCATATATTCACTAAAATTCCATATGCATATCTTATGCAATACGTCTAATTTCTGTTAGCAGACATCCCAGAATACTGCTGAGAGCCCAATTATTGAGAATAGTATTCTAGGGTCACACCCAACTCAGTAATTTGGCTCTCCTCCATATTGTGAGATATCAGCCAACAGGGTCGGACTGGGAATGAAGAGCAGCCCTGGAAACATTTGGAGACCAGCTCCATATAGTTTATCTTGCGGTCGAGCTCTTATACCCACACGCACCCATTATACATACCCGAGACACACTATTTGCCATACAAATAACAATAAAACATTATTTTTATCACATTATTTGTATTAAAATGCCAGAAAGCAAAAGTGTTTAAAGGCCCTAATAAATGAAATACATTAAATACATAAATTAGACATAATGGAATAAAAACATTTGCTACTGCAATTTTTTTCCATTTTATTCAGTGGAACAAAACAGTGATCACATTATTCTTCACAATATTCTTGTTTATTTCTTTATTAATTCATGTAAACTATTTTTTAATATTTAACAAAAGCTACGATTGAGAAATGTTTGTTTTTATTTCCTTTTATTTGCCAGCCTGCCCTCCCAGTTATGCACATCTGCCCCCAGGCTTGCCACTCTGCTCCAGAAATGCCTTATACCCTCCTATATGCCACTCTGCCCAATGATATGCCTTTTAACCCTTTATATATGCCACTCTGCCTCCTGAAATACCGTATACCCCTATATGCCACTCTGCCTCCAGAAATGTCTTATAGCCCCTATATGCCACTCTGCCTCCAGAAATGCCTTAAACCCCCTATATGCCACTCTGCATATAGGGGGTATAAGGCATTTCTGTAGGCAGAGTGGCATATAGGGGGTTAAAAGGCATATCATGGGGCACTCTGCCTCCAGAAAAGGCTTATGCCCCCCATATAACACCCCCCGACTTACCATTTCTTCTGACCCCCTGGTGTCTCGTGGGGGCAGCGGGTGGAAGCTTGTGTTCATGAAATTAAAGGGGCCTGCATGCACGCACCGCGGCGCCCAATGGCCATGCCGCAGCTCCTCATCGCACCCCTTTTAGACGTGGGACGAAGGTCCGGCCCACTCAAATTAGAAACGTGTCTCTTGATTAAAGTTGATTCAAGTCTACTATTCACAGAACCGGAAACTGTGTCAGCATTGTGTGAGTAAAATGTGCTTGCTAAGTTTTTTTAGTCAGGTCTAGTGGAAGTTAGCTTCTATGATCTGAAATCTTACGGGCTAAAATTTATCCATTTCATGTGCTGGTACAAACTACACACTTCATTGAACAGATTTCAAGGAAGGGTTTTCAGTGGTTTCAATGTAGCATCTTCTGTGCGCTTGTCCCATTGAATGTACTATTGTTCTATGAGGTTAAGTCAAGCCATTGAATTGTTTACTGCATTTTTTAAACAATTGAGGCCAATTAAAGTTTAGTCAGATCATTGAATCAGGTCCAATGTCTCATTTTATTAAAAAAAGTGTTCTTCTCACCTTTACATTGATGTCAAGCCAAAGTAATCATTAACCATTTAAGCACCAAATTAGAACTACCTGTTGAATTCAAAAAGTGAATTAATCCTCATTTGTTAACATATTAACATTTTATTAAATCTGAGTGTTAGTTTAAAGCAGTAAGTATCTGATTCTTAGAAGATTAGAAACATAATCTCATAAATAATCTCCCATGGGAAACCAACTGGCTGCATTAAAGACAGCATTTTGGCATCAATGGAGCCCACCCCCACCTCATGCTTTTCCTTACATGATAGAGTAACAATTTACAACCATCACTGTAATTTAAGACAGAAAAACGTAACTCTATATTTTTATACAGGCCATAAGATTCAGTATATTTGTTTTTGCCAAAAATTACAGATTTTACATTTGAGTGTCAAATGGCATGTAATACATTAGAGAAAAAAAACCCTTTTATTTAACCTTTTAGTAATTTTGAAATAGACCTGCGGTCCCCCAATATGTTTTTTTATTTTTATTTTTTATAATCTAAACATTCCACAAACAAAAATAATAATGATCAAACTGCAGACGTTTTACACATTTTATTACTTCAGTATCCGGTTGGTGACTGCATATATGCCATTTAGCGGACACTGGCCTTAAAGTGGCCCGGCCACATTTCTACCTTAGTCCAGCCCTGCTCCTCACATAAACAATACCTCAAAACTTTCCAAGGATGTCCTCAGGAGCCATTCTGTTTCTTAGTAGATGAGAATTACATCTGGGTTGGGGGCTAATTAAGGATGGAAGTGTTGTTAGCCCATATGTAAGGCAGAGAATGTGTAGTTGGTGGAGCCAGGGTGGAGATTGGGCTTACCCACATACCACTCCCCTCCTATAGATCAAAGTCTACCTGCAGACCAAGCCTGGTAATTACCTAGAATATGTTTCAACCCCAATAAGCTCCCTCTTACCAATTTCCTATACCACATTATATTTTAAAGCTTTACCTATGGAGGGAGTACAAGTTTTATATAATACACCATCATCCATAGCAAAATAATACATGTCATAATATGTTATACATGGTATAAAGGTCGTCTATACGGAGATCAGGCAGCAGTGTCTGGCAACGCTGCACTTGAGACTTGGGTTGTATTTGGATTCTTTGTGTATGGATGCCGTCAAACTAGAACTAAATTAAACCATACAGGGATAGTTAAATATTCCATTAAATTATCTTGACTCCCTTCTATAGTAACTTTGGTGCTCGATTAGACCTTAGTCTGTTCTTAACTTGGCACACAAGGGTGGAGCCCATTCCAAACTTTTCCCAAAGAAACACACAAGACGCTCCATCTCAAGGGCCAAGATCATCCAAGCAATTTCAAACTTCCTAGAATTCACAAAAGGGTGTTTTTTGTGACTAATGAAGACATGCCATTTTGGTATTTACATTTTATAAATATTCACCTGCACTATAAGGTTCCCCATGTATCAATAAAAAACCCTTGGCATCCAAAAATGCAGCAGCATGGGCAATCATTTGTAAAAGTGAAAAGAAAATGTCAGCATGCATGATAATGAACATGAAACATGAATGTGATGAAGGGCTGACAAATAGAGATGGATGAGATGATGATGAAGTGGTGGATAACTGTGCTTGACAGTATAATCACAGACAGTTGAAAAGCGCTACCAGTTCACAATGCCAAAGCACAAAGGAAGCACAAGACCTGCCAGTGACTATGATGAAAATAACATTTGTATTTGTAAAATAGTGCACTCATGAAACAAAATCAAAATAAATATTCATGTTCTAGGGTATCTGAAACAGAGATACAGATTCTAGTTATTATATCAAACATCTTAGACAAAAATATTAAAAGGCTAAATAAACAACAATTCCAGGAAATCTGCAACTTAATGTTTGTAGTCCATGGATAGATGAATAAGAACTAATCAATCTAGTTAGGCTACAATTGTAAAATCCACAAAACACTATGGTGGCAAACTTGGTCAGTGACCGTATAAAATGTGTGCACCTTTCCTGAATTAGGCTATTGTATTCCCAATGGCCTCAATAGTTTTTCCATTTCATCACCCTATGCATGCCAGCAATGCAAAACTTCTGTGTAATGTGAGCAATTTCAATGTCACTTTTAAGAAAGGGAGAGCTGACGTAATTGAACCTCACAGGTATGTTTAATGAAGCCATGTTTCTTCCTCAATAAGATCCTCATGAATTATAGAATTGCTTGCTTTAACCTAACAGCAGTACATATCTCTACAAGGAACAAAATGGAAGCAAATCAGTAGATTCTTAGAAAATGTGATCGACCAAGGTAAATGTAAACTTACAGACCTTACAGACCAAAGCATTTTAGCACGTTTGATAAGTCTTTGTTCAACCGAAATTTCCCTCTAACTTATTTAAAATGCCCAAATAAATGGTTAGTATTGTTGTTTTTTTCAACAAGATCAGGGCTTACAATTAAATCCATATTTATACATATTAAACAATATTTGGTAGTGCAAATATATAAAATGTGGGCAAATTGGAGGATAAAACCCAATTATTTATTGTTATTATTTATTGTTTTACATAGCGCCATCAAATTCTGTAGCGCTGTACAATGGGTAGACAGGACAGGACGTCCTTACAGAAGTGGGTCTTGAGGGATTTTTTGAAGGAACAGAGGCAGGGGGAGAGACGGATAGACCGGGGAGAGCATTCTAGAGGATAGGGGCAGCCCTTGAGAAATCTTGTAAGTGGGCATGAGAGCTAGAAATCAGAGGAGAGGATAGAAGGAGGTCATTGGATGAGCGGAGAGACTGGTTAGGAGTGTATTTAGAGATGAGAGAGGAGATGTAGAGAGGGGAACTGCTGTAAGGGGCTTTGAAAGTAAGAGTGAGGATTTTGAAATGAATTCTGAAGCGCACAGGCAGCCAATGAAGAGACTGACAGAGGGGAGAGAGACGTTAGTAAAGCGATGTGAGAGGAAGATAAGTCTGGCAGCAGCATTCATGGTGGATTGTAAAGGGTGAAACGGTTAAGAGGGAGACCAGCTAAGACAGAGTTACAGTAGTCAAGACGGGAGATAATCAGGGCATGGACAAGAGCCTTAGTGGCATGCTGTGTTAGGAAGGGACGGATGCGGGCAATGTTTTTAAGATGGAGGCGACAGTTTTTAGAGACTGACTGAATATGGGGTGTGAACGAAAGGTAGGAGTCAAGGGTGACACCCAGACAGTGTGCATGGGTAAACGGGGAGATGATAGCATCATTAACATTGAGGGAGATAGATGGGGGAATCTTAGCATTGGAAGTAGGGAAGATGAGGAGTTCAGTTTTGGAGAGGTTAAGTTTCAAGAAACGTGCAGACATCCAGGTAGAGACAGATGCAAGGCGGTTAGTTACACGATCTAAGACAGAGGGAGCGAGATCAGGGGAGGCTAGATAGATCTGGGTGTCATCAGCATATAGGTGGTATTGAAAGCCAAAAGATGAGATCAGTTTGCCAAGGGAGGAAGTGTAAAGAGAGAACAGAAGGGGTCTTAAAACTGAGCCTTAGGGTACCCCAACTGAGAGAGGGAGGGGAGGGAAGTGTTACTGGAGACAGAGACGCTGAAGGTACAATCAGAGAGGTAGGAAGTGAGCCAGGAGAGAGCAGTATCACGGAGGCCAAGATCATGAAGAAGATCATGGAGAAGAGGGTGGTCCACCGTGTCAAAAGCAGCAGAAAGGTCCAGTAGGATTAGCATGGAGTAATGGCCCTTGGATTTAGCAGTGAGTAATGTAAACAATGTACAGTAGACACATTTTAATTTGTTGTTTTTTTAGTTTTATCAGAGGCCGGCGCAATGTGGCTAAAGATTTTCATGGGGACTCAAGTAGACTCCAAGGATTTCTCTTATAACTAGCAGGTACACCTAAATATGTCATAGTGATATCATAAGGTCCTATAGTTATTTATTAATTTACTTATTTAGGTTTTAGTAGGATTTTTAAAAAATGTTGAGCTTTATTTGAAAAGGCAGAAATCAAACATATTTTGTCATGAAGGGGGTATTTAAGTAGCCAGAAATATGGCTTGGTTTAAAGTGGGACTTAACATTGGAGTTATTTCATTTAAATGTAAGAAACAGCACATTTGTTTGTTGAAAAAAAAAATGAAATTAAATGCATAATATAGTCCATTTACCATAGACTTTGATACATTTTACTGTATGCATATTGATGCATGGTTCCTTTAGTTATTGGTGTTAGAAAACATCACCTTCAACTTCTCTATTGAGACCAGAAAGTATAACCAGTAATTATACCTTCTGAATATATTCAGTAGCACTCAACAGGAGTGCTATGCTAGTTGAACATCACTGTTCAGGTAGCGTATGTGGAATTGACTGCATTTACATTTTTATACATCAACAGAGGAGGATTTAGCTGTTAACACAAGCTATACTTTCATGTCAGCAGGTACCTAAATTAGAAACAGTGATGAATTTAATAATAAGCATACATTTGGGTTCAGCAAAAGTCCTATTTTAGCTCTCCTAAAAGAATCTGATCCAGAAGATTGAGATTGTTGCTTCGAAACAAAAGGTATGAGGAAAGTTTCCACAAACAGACATATCGCTTACTTTAATCTGTAAACACTATTACACATATTACGCATACTGAACTGTTAAAATATAGAATTTGAGAAAAATGAAAAATCTGTTTAAAATAATTAAGTTAAAATTTGGTATTGTCTACTTGAAAGTATATTTCAAAAATATCAGAAACACCGGAAATTATCAAACATACCAACTAATTTCCTTAAATATTTCTTGTTAATCGGTTTATACAACGAAGCACAAAACTATCACCATCTAGAAAAAAAACAGTATTAGGAAAAAAAAGCACCCATGAAAAAAAGGTCACATTTTGGAAAATTTATAATGATTGGTTTACTGTTCTCCTAATAAAGGTGTTTAACAATGAAATTAATCTTTAGGAAGAGAAAAACATTAAAAGGTAGTTTACCACCAAGGGAGATCTGATGGGATTTTGCATTATAAGTTATGATGAGCACTCTTCAAGACAGACAGCAAAACCCCATGACGTCTCATTGTTTAATCAGTTTGGATAATATCAAGTTGATTAATCAGACACACTTCCCTTTGACAGGAATTGCTAATACTTGTAGCAGTAGCAATAATTCCATTCTGCATAATAGGTTTCCCACAGAATTAGAAGTGTTTCTCACCAGACATTGGATTTTAGGATTACTATACATGTAATGATAACGCAAAATGCAAGAAGTGGTTTATCTCACTAGCTAATCTCTAGTAAACATCAAATATAAATGTTTATGCATCCTTTTTGTATGATATACGAGCGACTCATTTTTAAATGCCAAGGACCACAGAGTTACTTAGTGCACAATATTGTCAGATTACATGTTAATTACAGAAATCTCAAAACCGAAACCCTTGTAGAATGAGTTTGAGACCTCTGTTTTAAAGAAAAAACTATTAAATTTATGAATCAGTATTTCTTAAAATTACTAAATATCTATGCATCTATAAGTGAGCTACCCTGATAAACCTAACAACCTATCCTGGTTCACAGAGGTCTATCATGGACGTTTTTCTTGCTTGCTTTCTAAACGGTGGATTTATGGATGTGCTAATTTAGTTTGGAATATGTTATGTTTTTATATTTCCCTTTCTTAATATTTTGAAAAGGTTATTTTACTGTGTTAGTAAAGAGGTGAAGCCTTTGTTAACACCAATTGACTTGATGATGCTCAAATACATATAGGTAGAATTTTAATGTGCTTTAAATGTACTCATATGATTGTGAGGCTACAAAAATGTTAAACATCATACCTCAATACCTATTAACCTACATTTTTTACCAACAAGCTTTAGGGCTTCAATATACAACCTGCTGCTATTTTTAATGTAGCATGTTGGTAACTTTACCAGTCAAATCAGGTCGATTGTAAGGCTGATGTTTAAGAACAAAAAAAAAGACCCCTGACCAAGGTCAAAGGCTTAATTTTATAAACTGCAGTCAACAGTTACTGAAAAATTTGGATGTATGTTGAGCATATAATGAAAAATAGTGTGATAATGAACCGCTTTTCACAGTTTACAAAACATTCAATTTGAAGATGTAAGTGAGCCACCCATGTGGATCTAAACATATGGATAGTAATTTCTATTGAAAGTTTACAAAACATTATAGATACGATGCCACTTATGGTGAATTAGTTTAGTTTCTTTCTCACCTGGGCTGCTAAGTGGATTGTTACTCCAGCTCAGAGACTGAAGTCCACTTTGGGACCTTCTGTTTTTTGCGCTCCATGGTACTCATGCTATTTCACTATATCAACTTGTTCATATAATAGTGTGAATCAGCTCCCAGCTCAGTCACGGCACTCCAGCATATGAATCCAGACCAAGTGCACATGAATGGAGGCATCCAAATCTCCCAAACAATCCATATGAATTTAAGCGCAACAAATAGCACTCCACTGCTCAAACATTTAATCCAAAAGTAGAAGTTTATTGCTGGAGTATACAGCTCACACCGGGTGTGAACAGACCACCCCTAGCTTGTTTTGCACTAAATTTGTGCTTACTCATAGGCAGTAAACTCACTGTTCATATATGCAGGTTCTGACCAAACCTAAAGGTTAAGCAGCCTCTCCTGCCCCACAGGCGGCATGTTAATGGTGTCCAGAGAAGGCTATAGTCTCATTTGGGTTAAAATGCAGTACAGTTCCATTGATTCAACAACTTGGTAAGCAATATAGCCATGTAACATTAGATATAACTCGCCATACTTGGTGTTCTTTCATATAGTGTCGGGCTAAGCAATATAATCTGGCCATATAGAGTGACAGAATCTCCAATACTTATGTCTTAGAAAGGTGTTTTTTGAATGGTATTCGCTGAGTATGTGCTGAATTCTTGCTTTGTTTTGTATTCTAAATGCCTACTTAATTTTGATGCTAAAAAAGATCATCTTGGGTAATTTTGATTCCTTTTTTCCGTAGTGATATATAATAGTTGTATATGTCCTTTTTTGAGGTACTCCTTTTTAATCACATGCATGGAAACATCAAAAAGACAATAAACACTGTCTTTGTCTGTGTTATCTACCGAACAAGATGTCATAGTCTAGAAGTCATAAAACTAGAAGGTCGGAGGTGTAAATGTAATGTAAGGATGTTTTACTGAAAAGATTAGAGGCTAATATAGTAAGGGAATAAAACATGCGTGGTATACGCATAAAGCTATCCAGAATATAATACAAGATCAAGGACTGATTAAGACCTGAGTCTTACATTGGAAAAAATAGGTAGCCTAACTGTGCCGAATGGGTCTTACCTTACCTTATGTTTCTATAAATTTTGAGCTGGAGAGGGATTGGAGAACGCTATAGTATGACAAAAAAGCACATTACAACATTACATTTTAACAATGATTACTTTTTTAATCAGTAGTATTTTTACTACTGATTTGGTGTGTTTAAGGGTTTAATTTTTTAATGATAATGTAAAATAATATTTTGTTAATTTTAAATAATCAGATTAATTGGGGAAGTATAGAAATTTAGTTTATTAGTATATTAGGGTTACTTAGAGTCATTAGGTCTAAGTTTAGTTAGTGAGTAATTTAAACATTGATTAATTTATATTTGTATATTTGTATTTTTAATTTATAATTGTTTGATGGGTAATAGGAAATAAATGTATGTTAGTTTAGTAAATTTTGGCAGTTAAGTGCTGTGTACTTTTGTGTTATTTAGTAACATTATTTGGTGGGTGGCTCATTACGTGAGTGTCAAGTGATTGCCCAAGGAAGACCATCAGTATGACAGACGTGATAAAATGCACTCTTGTTAATTATTTTCAACTGGAATTTTCTTAACTTTTTTTTAATTTAAATTTTTATTCAGGTCTGATTCACAACATAGAGACAAACATTGCAAAATGTAATATACAGCTTATATGAAAGAATATCGCAACAGATCAAATCAATGATAATACATGCTCTGTAACATGTTATGATAAATGTTGGTAAAAAAGTTAAATATATGATATAGTCCCCAATAAAGTATCATCCCCAATTCCCTCCAATGTTGACAGAAATATGTGTGATATATCTGAATTGGTATGCAATGTATAAATATGCTTATTTGTGAAGAAGTCATCTAGTCGCTGTGGAAAGTAATGGAAAATTTTCTTAACTTTACCCTCAACAAGGGTGGATGAGCCGCTGTGAGCCTCTGATAAAAAAGTTTTGGAGCCGACAAGTTATCCAGCAAATGCAAAGTAACTTTTAAAAAAAAAATACGTTTATTCAGTATCATATAATACCATCTCTGACATATTTCGGTGGAGTATATCTGAGCTATGCTTAGGCAGAGTATAAACATCCTTTACCTATATTTCACCATCCAACTACCCAGGGGCGTAATTAGAAGCCTCAGGGTCCAGGTGCAAGAATCTGTTAAGGGCCTCCCCACCCCCCCAAAAAAACATGTTTTTTTTTCCTCACACTATCTACCCCCTCTCCCCCCTTCTCATACTATCTACCCCCTCTCCCCTCCTCACACTATGTACCCCTTCTCCCCCCTTCTCACGCTATCTACCCCCTCTCCCCCTTTTCACACTATCCACCCCCTCTCACACTGTCCACCCATTTACCCCCCTCCCTTCTCACTATCTACCCTCTCCCTATCCCCCTTTGTAGTTCACTTACCGAGCAGTCCTGTGGTGGGAGCGCTCTGTCTCGCTGCTCTGCCGCGGTGCGTGCGGCTTCACTGCTGAGCGCCTGCATATGAAGTCACAGATGCCTCGCGCTCCCACCACTGCAGTCAGGGCAGCACTGAGGGAGGTGGCGGCAGGGAGCAGAGGAGACAGAAGGACGCCAAGGGGTTGCTGAAAACGACTGCTCGGCACCCCTTGGGCCCCCCTGACTGGCAGAACTCCAGGGCCCGGTCGCAGTCACGACCCCTGCGACCCTGGATGTTCCGCCACTGCAACTACCCTTACCTAAACCAATACTAAATTCCATACAAGATTAGGGATTAATCCGGAGTAAATACAGCTGTCTGTCTACACACTGTGGTACTGTCTCTAAATATATATAAAATATACTGCACTCAGGTCTATCTACTTCAACAGATATTAATTAATAAACAAAACACAACAACATACAACCAAGTTCACAGCCCAACTAACATAACCCAACATTAACCTGGATCCCTTATGTTCACTTAAACGTTATATCACAGTTTAGCATAACTCAGGGCAATTCCTCCAGCATGGTCAGCAAAGCAGAGAGAAGAAGGAATGAGTATGAACAAATGTCCTATTGGCTGACCTGTGAGGTTACTAAAGGTGCTCAGTTACCTAATTAGGCATATCATAACATGAAAGGGGTACACACAACTCCTGATTAACCAAGGAGGGGGCCAACAAGAAACTCTCTCTTCCCTATTTGGTGTGCAACAGGTTATAAAATGAACCTTGTTGGGACACAAACACCAACTATACCCCCTCACCCCATCCCCTGATAGGGAGTTTGGAGGGATTAGTTTAGAATAAATAAAAATATTGCAGACACAGACCCCATACTGTAAATTCTCATCAATCTAGTTTCATTCACAGTAGGATGGGTGGTAAATAAGATCTTTTGGAATGAGAAGAGATAAAGTGCTTTGGAAAAACCATTTGAAGAGAAATTAGGTGCCTAGGAACACCCACTTTAGCTTTTCCTTTAATTTCTTATTTTAAATATTTTATTATGTTTATGCAGTTGCTCTGGGGGACACACACCAACTTTGCTTAAGCTAATTATTTGCAGTTGAGTGTATGCATGTTGTGTGTATCCTTTTTTCATACAAAAATCAAGAGATCGTACACATGTACATCTGCAAATGTTGTGTAATCCAGCACAATAAACGTGAAACAAGATGTTTTATAGGAGAAACCAACCAGAAACTGAACCTAAGGATGAACCCACATAGACACTCTATTAACACACACAACGAAAATAATTCTACCCCGGTCAGCCACCACTTCACCCAGAGGGACCACTCCACTGGGGAACTCAAAATAAAAGTACTGAAGAGGAACTCCAAAAACACACATGCCAGAAAGACATTTGAATTAAAGATTATTAACAATTTAGATAATAAGGACACCGGATTAAACATGGACATAGGATTCCTGTCATATTACAAGAACTTTATATGACATTTCTTTGATTTTATTCTAACTTACACATTTAAAAGCCCTCACTGTGTTTATTTATCTAAATATATATGAGTTTAACAATGCCATTATTACCCTCACTCCCTCTACCCCTCCAAATTCATTTTACACTGGCTAATCTAAGGTACAACCCTTACCTTAAACTTCTGTGATATATACCTTATCGATCTCTATCTTCTCCCTAACCACTATATTGCTGCCCATGTCTCACTTAGATGTTTTGTGGTTAGTATTGGGAGGGAGGTTTATATATTGAAAGCTTGTCCTTAAAATGAATGCATTATTGTATATTGCAGAACTACCATTCAAAAGTTTGAGGTCGCTTAAAAATTTCCTTGTTTTGAAAGCAAAGCAAATATTGCGCATTAACTTAGCATTAAATGGATCAGAAATACAGTGTAGAAATTATTAGTATAGTAAATAACTATTGTAGCTAGAATCAACTGTTTTTTAATGGAATTTCTTCATAGGAGTACACACTGCGTTCGCTTATCCAGGAAGGGTGAGGCAAGAGAGGCACTCGCCTCGGACACAGCTGCAAGGGGATGCACAACCGCCCGATCAGTAGCATTAAGGTGGTGGTCATCTAAAATGTGTCCTAGGGGCCCCGTGGTGAATTACACTGCTGCCAGCAATGTGATTCACCACAAAGCCCTTAAAAAAAGTAAGGTATATATAGGGGAGGGGGCGAGTGGAGAGGCCACCTCCCCTGTGCCAGACGTCAGTGGAATGCCGAGGCAGCTGCATTGTGATTTCCCCAACCAGCCCTGCTCATCAGGTGCCTCTGTGGGCAGTGCGCTCATAGGCACCATGAGCACTGATCTAGGTAGGAGGTGCCCGACGGTTGGGGAGATCACAATCCCCCTCTAACTGGCCCAACATTAAGGAGCCTGAGGTCTGTCACTTCAGACCTCAACTTCCGTGTTACCTAATCACTATGCGCCGGCAAATGATGCAGCGTGCCGGGATATGACGTTGTACCCCCGTGCTCTGCATCAATAGCCGGCGTATAGTGATTAGGGAGCACTAAAGCAGACATAGCAGACCTTGCGCTCCCATTACAGGATGGAAGATAGAAGATGGAAGATGAGAAAGGTAAGAGATGGGAAGAAAGGGGTGTAAGATCAATGTATGTGTATAAAGGTGTGTGTTTGTAAGCTGGTGTGTGTGTGTGTGTGTGTGTGTGTGGGCAGTGTGAATAAAATAACCTCTGTAAAAATAGCTTAAGTAATGTTTAAAAAGATAATTGATCATTAGTTTTTGTTAGCACAGCTATAAAATTCCTTGTTTTCTATGAAAACATTTAAGGCACCCCAAACTTTTGAACAGTATTCAAATATATATCTAGATATAGTTATCTAGATATTTTGAGGGGACAGTAAATTTACACTCTTATACAGGCTGTGTATATATATATATATATATATATATATATATATATATATATATATATATATATATATATATAGGTATATCTATCTATCTATATAGATATATATTTACAGTATCACCCCTCACATTTTTGTAAATATTTTATTATATCCTTTCATGTGACAACACTGAAGAAATGACACTCTGCTGCAATGTAAAATAGTGAGTGTACAGCCTGTATAAGAGTGTAAATTTGCTGTCCCATCAAAATAACTCAACACACAGCCATTAATGTCTAAACCTTGGCAACAAAAGTGAGTACACCTAAGTGGAAATCCAAATTGGGCCCAAAGTGTCAATATTTTGTGTGGCCATTATTTTCCAGCACTACCTTAACCCTCTCATGGAGTTCACCAGAGCTTCACAGGTTGTCACTGGAGTCCTCTTCCACTCCTCCATGACCACATCATGGAGCTGATGGATATTAGAGACCTTGCGCTCCCCCACCTTCCGTTTGAGGATGCCCCACAGAAGCTCAATAGGTTTTAGGTCTGGAGACATGCTTGGCCAGTCCATCACCTTTACCCTCAGCTTCTTTAGCAAGACAGTGGTCGTCTTGGAGGTGTGTTTGGGTCTGCCCTGCTGCCCAGTCTCCGAAGGGAGGGGATTATGCTCTGCTTCAGTATGTCACAGTGCATGTTGGCATTCATGGCTCCCTCAATGAACTGTAGCTCCCAAGTGCCGGCAGCACTAACTCAGGCCCACCACCATGCTTGACTGTAGGCAAGACACACTTGTCTTAGTACTCCTCACGTGGTTGCCGCCACACACGCTTGACACCATCTGAACCAAATAAATTTATCTTGGTCTCATTGGACCACAGGACATGGTTCCTTTAATCCATGTCTTTAGTCTGCTTGTCTTCAGCAAACTGTTTGCGGGCTTTCTTGTGCATCATCTTTAGAAGAGGCTTCCTTCTGGGACAACAGCCAGAAATGTGAGCGGTGTACTCACTTTTGTGAGATACTGTATATATATACATATATTTTAGGAACAGTTAAATTATTCAAACATACCTTGACCATATGGTTTTTAGCAAGGTGCACAGTTTGTATACAAATGTAAAAACTCCATTCCTGGTTAATTTCATCTATTTGCCAAACCAAACATATATGCTGGTATTTTAATAATTTCCATGCACTAATGCTACTATCACCCTTTGTCAAACTTTGCGATAGTAATTTATTTTGTGTTTTTTTTTCACATAGTACTTCAGGTATGAATTTGTAGCTCCTGGTATATGTCACTGTCAAAGAACACCCCAATATTGGTTCACCAACATCCCCTGAGTACAGCGATACCACTCATGCATAGGTTTACCAGGTTGTTTTGGGGGCAAAAAGGCCACGCTTGGGAGGAATGCATTTTGCAATGTAGAAATTTACCATCTGGTCATCCTGTCCCCCATGTCCTATTTGTGTAATCTTTTTGTGTTTTTTTTTTGTTTTCACACACATTGTACTTTAGGTATGAATTTACAGCCCTTGGTATATGTCAATGTAAAAAAAACACCCCAATATGTGTTCAGCAACATTTCCATCCATACTTGAGTACAGTGATACCATCCATACTTGGGTGCTAAAAAAGACACATTTGGGAGGTGGTGAGTCTGCGCCTATGACCTATTTGGGACATCTTTGAACCTGGCCAATTCTATTTTGTAAACTATACAGCTAGTATTTGAAATGCTAGTAATTTAACTCTTTCCATGGATTTTTAGGAAGATGCAGTGCTATTTAGCACTTCCGTATAAAATATTTTTTATATGTTTGGATGTTTTTTTACATTTTGTTGGAGCTGGATGGTTTCCCTGATTGGGACATCACTGCATAATTGTTGGTAAATGTTACCAAGCAATTTTTATTTTTTTATATATATTTTTTTTATATTTTAGTAATCATATTATGATTAGACAGCTGGGCTCCATTGACTTGCATGCAGTACCTATATTCAACCTGCAGAGGGAGCCCAGAGTTCACAGGAGGGTCTGGAGACACCTCCATCTTACGAGAGGCAAAAGAAGTGGCACTTTGGACCACTCTCTGGAGCGGTCACAGCGCGTCCTGGGGTGGGTTTTCAGGTTGTGGAGATTAACAGGGCTAAAATCCTGTGGGGCTTCCACATCCAGCCGAACAAGTAGGCAAATCAACCTGACATCGTGGTGGTAGACAACGACCAGCAACATCAGGGAGAAGGAGTATGAGAAGCTGCAGAAATACCAGGGCCTGGAAGAGGGACTGCAGAGGATGTGGAAAGTGAACGCCAAAGTGGTCCCAGTGTGACTCCTAGCTGAAAGAATCGGTTCAACAGGTCCCAGGAACAACACCAGAACACTCTGTCCGAAAGAGTGCAGTGCTAGGAACAGCTAAGATATTGTGCAGAACCCTTAAACTACCTTTGTCCCAATCCTGTGGCAAGATGGCCAGTTATTGGCAAGAAACTCAAAATACAAACATCAGAATAAAAGTAAAACGTGTTTTATTGTGGCTTTTCTTTAACCCCTTAACGTCCATTGACGGGTCAGGCACGTCATGCAAAAACGGTCAGGTGATGACCAATGATGTTCCTGGCACGTCATTTCATTAAACAAGCTTAAACAGTGTTGCTGTAATACCTCGATGTCAAGGCATTCAGCAACACCGAGATCGGCATCAGGGGCCATGTCTGACCCCTACCTAGGGCATCAACATCTGCCATACACTGTATAGCGGCGGACGCCCGTTTTAAAAGTTTAGGAGTCGATAAACAACCTGAAGAAAGTCCTTCTTGTCCTGAAAAAAAAAATATAACTTGTGTGGGTTTACTAAATGAGTGAGGAGAAAATTAATCTAAACACGAGCACCACAAAAGTGTTAAAACAGCCTTGGTCCCAAATGGTACAAAAAGTAAAAAACAGTATTCTCTCATTAACCAACTGGCCAGCTAATCCAATTCCCAGTCATAAACCAAGTAGTCACAGCAACTTAAACATTGCAGCACAGGTTAAACGGATTCATCTGAAAGGGCTGACTTCCATCTATTAACCCTTTCATGCTGGGAATAGAGACAGCCTACTGATATAGACAGCCTCTCTCACTATGTCACAATATATATATATATATATATATATATATATATATATATATATATATATATATATACATACTATTTTATAAAAGTAAGACATTGGTTTGAGAAACACACCATACTTGTATACCAACAGGAGAAGGCATCTTAACTTCATGTTGTTAGGATCTACATCATTATTTGTCCCCATGACGTAATTGTCCCTTATTTTTGATTGTTGTTGATTATATCCTATTCTTGAATAAAATCCTAGCAGCGATAACAACTATACCAAGGAAAGTAGTAAATTATTTAATATAAGTATACTGATGCATAATCCTTAGTTCAGTAAACTGTAAAACACTACATACTATATCCTCAGTTCTCACAAAACACATTATATATTTAAATACAAAAGCAAGAACAATTCAAAATGACCTATATATTTTGTATGTTAACTCAATCAGGCTAATAAATACATCCTTTAAATAAGGCATAGTATACATTATATTTTCAAACTTTTTTAAACACAAATCATTCAGTAAATAAAAACAGCTGCAGGTCACCAGGAGATGAGAGGGTCTGCCGGCAGTTCATTCATTCCCAGTGTCTTCCTATGCCATAGGTCACCTAAGGCATCTATTCTCCCATGACAATTCATAGACAGCTTCCTTGTTTCTCTTCTTTTATTGAATCCTGGCCAGGTTTAAATTGAAATGTTGAAAAAATAATGGATAGAGGATCTTTGAGCACTACAGGTCCAACAAAAACATGTGGCACAATTGCAAAAGGTCAAGACAAGAAGGACAGAATTTTCTTTCAGTGCTTCATGTTACATTCTAAAGTTACTACATAACATTTTATTTATAAATCAGTTTCCATAGTGCCATTACAATGAGAGCAGAATAAAATGTTTACAATAACATTAAAATTAACAATAACATGAACACACACAAGCCACACTGGTGCAGAAGGGGAAGAGGGTCTTTTGCGACATTGCAGTTATTTAGGAGGTTGCATAGGACTGAGATAGAAGGTATGTTGGTGAATCTTAAAAAAATTATACAAATTCCCTTTACATGCTAGGAAATCACAGAGTTTGTGCAAAGATGCTCACTGTCCCATGGGAGTTGCTCTGATTGAAAGCAAATTTTTTAACATGTCAAAAGTTAAAAGGGCAATAGTCTTCTGATTTTTTTTCATTTAAATAGAATGACAATGTTCATGTTTCTGTGTGAACTCTCTTGGGAGAATTTGACACTATAAACCTTAAATACTGTCAAAAGATGTAGCTAAGTAAAGACAGAAAATTATTTAATGACACTAGCGAAATGTTTTGATTATATTCCAAATGTAGCTTTCACTTTGAGTATATTAAACATAAAAATTTAGATTTATTGATGATTATTAATAATCTAAGAACATTTCCCACTAAATATGTTTGGGAACATGAAGTTCTTTTTTCTGACTTAAAACAAATCGTAAGCAGGGCTAATGGCGTGTAATGTTATCTTTAAATCTAGCCTCCAAAAGTTTTTGGAGGTTTTTGAACTTATATGGTTTACACTTTGGCTTTTTGTGAAGCAAGATATGTTTTTGGAATATAAGAGATACTTTAAGCGCTCATTATACATTCAGGAAAAGAGCATGGTTTAAAGAAGATAAGATTATTATAATTATTATTTTGATTACTAGTTTTTATTAGTGGTGTTATTATTTTATAAAATTCTAGAAAATGTATTATTAGACTTGATGTTCTGTATGCATGGATTTAAAAATCTTTTTCAGCATATTTACTGTCAGTTTATATGAGCCCTTACTTTCTTTCAAGGTTTTAAATTTTGGGATAATATTTATTTCTTTTACACAATATTAATGCTTCTCAATACATTATAGGGGTTCTGGGCTCTATTTATGAATGATATGGAATGTGCATTCATAACCAGAAGTCACTTAAAGGATTAATTACATTAGCAAGTAATAATTTATTATACCAACCAATTAACTATAGGTTAAAAATATATTTTGTGATTCATGCAATGATTTCATTCTGATACTTTGCTGCTACAAAAGACTTGAGGAGTTGTAGACCTTATCACTCTAAGATTAAATGTGATTTTGAGAATAATTCTTACATATAACTCATTGTGCAAATATGTGTGAAAAGAGTATATTCTATGTAGCTAACAGGCAATATTCGTAACATCTTATTCAATCGCAATTAAAATTCAGTGTAGAAGCTAAGACTATGATTTTTGTAATGCAGGCAGGTTTGAGGCTAGCTGAATAATTACGAAAAAAATATGTAAATTAGGAAATGACACAGTGAAGTATAATTGAATAGCAAAGTGCTCCCAAGTGGATTGTGTCTTGAAGCCTTGTGTTTTCTGAAATAAAGAAATATTTCCCTTTTTGCCAGTGGAATTATAGTTTATGGAAAAAAATACATGTTCTGGTACTACTTTTGTCAAGTAAAATCTGGTATCGGGAAATAGTTGCCTAAGGAATAAAAAAGTGAAAATCTGCTGTCCAAAATTAGCTGAAAAATTGGTGCAATTAACTGCTGTGGTTTTCACCATGTTCTATGTTCAGCATAAAATCCTGCCGGAATCAAATTGCTTAGTTTAAAATGCAGTTGCTAGGGAAATCTAGGGCTCCTGTAACAGGCCTTTTGAAAATGGGCACACATTAAAAAAACACGGAATTTTGGGCTGCAAAGGATCAAAAAAATTAGAATAAAGCCCTGCAGTTTTCTTTTAAATTACAAACCAGACTGACATGACATGACTAGAGTTAAGATCACATAGGGGCCTCAGCAGAATACAACAATTTCTTGAGGCTCTAGAAATTAATTTAGTAAAGTTATGGTTGAATTGCATTCCTTATAGATACTTGTCATTCATCTTCCACCTCTGAGGAACAGGGGTGGCTTTATTATAGAAATGTTCAAATATCTAGCAATTGCCATAAATGTTTGATTTCCCTAAATACTTTAAAATGCCACCAGTGGGTCAAATAACAGGTTAAATCTTTATACTTATGGCATACAAATATAAACATGCGCTGATAAATTACCTGAAAATCCAATAGAAAACAATGTTGTTGACTGATTGATGAAAAGCTTGGATTAATGGAGGGCTGGGCAAGGTAATATTTACCTCTTCTCACCCAGCACACATCATATAGCATTCCAACTTTTAGCTGTTAACTGTTTTGCAGCTGGCACACATAGAATACTTGTTTCATTAGTTACCTAAGAATTATTAGTTATATTGGTCATGGATGCTCCACACCAGAATAGTTTTTCACATTGCCTCTGAGCATCATTGGTGTAGAGGGAGTTGTGATAGTGGTACCTTGTGTGAGTGCTGACACATGCACAAGGTGTGTGCAAATGCTGCTAGACAGTATTCACTAAGAATCATCTTAACAAAAGTAACTTTCAGTATTTAAACTTGCTCTATTATATTGCACAGCTCGCTCCCTGTTACTTATACACGCTTTTACCTGAAAGTTTATTAACATACAGAACCGGGCCTTGATTGATAGCACAAGGTTATGATATCATTTTAAACCCCACACAGTGAATAAGAGAGCTACATCACCAAGGAAAACATAAAACATATGTAGCCTCTTCTGATAAGGTGCAGGAAGTAAAAAAAATTAATTATTGGGGGGCGGGGTTCCTCTGCCATACTGTTCAGAATCACAATTGTAGATCTCTCAAGTGTCCTGTTTTCTGCAGGACACTCCTGACTTTCAGGCATTGCTCCACCAAAGCAGCCTCACTGTCACTTCTGAGAGAAGTGGGGATCATGGAATGGTTGGGGAGATTCTCTGACCTCCCATGTCCGGCCCAACAATCTTTAAAATTGATCAATGCAACAGCACCAACCCCAACCGCAAAAGCCACAGGGGCTCCTCTCAATGAAGTTATATACCAAGATATAATTTGGTATCTCTTCACTCCTTAAGGAGTTAGGTAGGTGACCCTGGTCTTATCTTGTCTGTTTATAGCCTCAGCTATAGCTACATGCATTCCCCCAAAAAGATGTCCTTGTTTGAACACCTGAAATTTTGGGGGTTTGCCATTGCAATTGCTTGATATATTCCCACAATTAAAATACTAGTGTTATCCAGGGGTGTTTAATTCACTGAGCACTACTTATTGCTTACCAAATTGCTACATACATCAATACGGTATTTTGTGTTTTTGTTGTGCGCTACGATCGCTGACACTATGCTAACATATCAAGCCTTTGCATACCAGTTAAGGTAATGCTGGGATTTCTATCCACCCTCTCTCTGAATTGCACAATAGGTCACAAAATGATAGAATAGAACATAATGAGAAGCAGCAACAGATAACGGCAGTTTTAAAATATATTGTCTCTTGAGAAGAATTTGATTAATGGCTTTGAGTATACATGGAAACAATACCTTTCCTTAGCCCTTAGAATGATTTTAGCCTGCAAAAAGTTGTGTAAAGGCATGGAAGGGGCACACAGATGAATTCAATTATTTTTTCAAGTCAAGTGCACTTGTTTAAATGAAAAATATTAGTGAAATAGTTTGCTCTTTTTCATTGTATTCTCAAAAAGGAATTTTAGAAAGAATTGGATCCCTATTGTTGAGCTGTTGTTTTTCTTTTACCAACAGTATCATTGCTTTACCTGTGAGGATATAGCTTTTTGTGTACGTAGATGGGTCAGCAGAAGAAAAATGAGAACAGAATACCTATGTATGAAAGAAAGATGCATACATTAGGCTGTTTAATACTGAACCCTGTTGCCATAGATTGGAATGTTCAATTTCACATCACAAATCACACTACTACATCATTATAAAAGTCTTTCAACCCCTTGCTGCGCAGCTTCGCTTCTTTTCTTGTTCTATTCTTTGTCTCTCCCAACAGGCGGATGGGGTTGTCCCAGTGACTCACGGTGGACTTTAGCAAAAGGGTGGGTGGAGCCTTCAGGCACATCCTTTTTTACATTCCTCCAATTGGGGAGAGGTTGTGCGTAGAGGCTCCGCCTCTTTATGGAAGTTCTGTCTGTTGCATTGTGTGATCTTTAAGTCTCATTATCATAATTGCTCTCATTTCACAATAATGCAGTATAACCTATTTGTGACAGGACTGTATTTTAAAGACAAAAATTATATCCTTTGTGACAATGTTTGTGTTTAGCTGTAATTTTCTTCTTACTCATTTACGTTAATATTTTTTTCAGGACTTCAATAAGGGCTTTCTTTAGATCCCATTATTTTGATTACGAACTAATTTACTTTAAAAAAATCATAAAATATGGTGAGAAATTGAAAAGCACTTTTTCTGACTCTCTTTTGAAAACAATATTTTGGTCACCTTCCAAAGCTAATAAAATAACCTGCTAGATTCTAATATTTGTCAATGTTTTTTTATGTTGTTTTGATTTTTTTGTAGGCAACCTGGGGCATTTTAGCGGTTTTTATGTAGCTATTTTATCACCAATATTTGCCAAAGGTTTTCAAACCTTGCCAAATATTTTTGCTGATACCACCCAGACATAGGGTTTGTCTGGTTGTTTGGGGGTTAAAGGGCCACACTTGGGACATGTGCATTTCAGTTTTTCACCCTGTGCCCATCTTTAAAGCTGGCCAATTTTATTTACCCCCACCAAGCCATATATTTTTGAACACTAGACGCCTCGAGGGATTTCAAATGGTGGTATTTTAACACGTTCCATTGCACTTAAAAAGAAAATCTGCTTTTCAAACACACTTTGTAATGCTGCTTTGGATCCCATTTGGTCACTCTAGCAGAAGTGGTGAGTCCAAAAAAGCCAAGTGAATATTATACAGGACATGACACACAAGAGGAAAATTACACCTAAATAACATGTGAATAAGTATATTATATGATTTTGAAAATTAATATAATAGATTATTTATGAATGTTATTTTAATGAAACACAAATCAAAAGATGGTAAACCATTTTTGTAACAGACGGACAAAACAGTGGGCATGTGTGTGATGTTTACTTCTTTGCTATGTTTTATGTTTTTTGGTGCTTCCTGGGGCATGTGACCTCACATCCTGTTATCTGCATATGTATTACAAGCTTACCTAAGCACATTTAATTTCTAAACAAAAATAAACTTGTATACCATACAGTTCCAACGTGTTGTGAGATGACAATCAAGGAAATCCAATAGAAATAACTTTAATGGTAGTCTACAGACAACATTCTTCTGTGAGTCTTTTACGCATTCATTTATGCTACTTTGTATCTTGGTCCACCCCTGAAAATTATTTTGTATAATGTATTTGGTCTAGAATTCCCTCTGTATTATTACAATCCTGATTATAATCTTTTTTACAGATTCCATGTTTCTGTTAAATGCAATTATTGGCACATTCCTAACATGGAATTCTCTATGCTGTGTATGATATATGTTCATATAGTATATCTTATTAACCTGTGGTGTACATTATGCAGAATGTGTTACATAATCACTTCATAGTTGTTACCATCAGTTTACGATCATTGAAATATGAAGTGAACGTTGTGATGCTTACTTACCATGTGCTGTGAGAGTTACTCCTCTTTGTTGTACGATTTTACAATTTTACATCAGGAAAAAGGGCAGACTAGATGAGCAGAATTGTTTTTATTTACCATCATATTCTTTATTCTTATATTTCCTTGTTGCAGATAATTTTTTTCTCAGTAAAGGATTTATTTGGGGAATTTCCCCTATGCTCAACCAAAGGCAGTTCCCCATTCACTCCAAGAATTCCCCCCCACAACTGCTGTTCTAAAGGGCAAAGATCTGGGATATTCTAGTGCATATGGGCGGGTTTGGTAGACCAAAAATCTCCTTTGCAACCAGCCCATTGAACAGCAGCACACCAGGGAATCTTATCGCCCAAAATAAGTAAACTGCCAAAAGATTTTGTGCCCTTCTCTCAACCTAGTTGGGCTTGGACAAAATACACCACTTATGGCAGCCTGGTACCACCTGTTAATCATTTGTTTTTTTCTACTGAGTGATCCATTAGATTCTGTTTAAACCAACATATTTATCATAGTTTCTTAAGGTATGCCTGTTAGCTGCATGTACTGTGTTGCTTAAACCTGTGAACACTTCACTTACTTAGACCTACCTATGACATCTGACCTTACATCATGTAATCTGACCCTTATGCATTTAAGGTACAGCTCAGTACAATATATAAATGGTTAATTTTCATTATGAGTGTATTTGATAGATCCAATTTTAATTTGTTGTTTTACATAAAAGATGTAAATATATAAATAGCTGATGGGCTCTTGTGAATTTCAGGTCCATGACCCACACCCAGAATGATGTACAAGGGGATGGGAGTTGTAGCCCACATAAGTAGGTAGAAAAAAAAGTTTCATACTTGTGTAGATGCGTATTTTTTTCCTAGGTGGCATTTCATTAGTATATTTAGGCATTTAACCGTATCTTATGCATTGTTTCCATGTGATATGTTGCATACCATTATTTACATGGGTTTTGGGTGCAATCTACATACTGTATAAATATGTGATCGGTTTACTATGGGGATTATTTCCAGTAACCAATATTAAGTTTATTGATTTTAAGGTGTAGCATTTGTTATGGAAACATTTTTGCTTATGCTGTTTTTCATATGTATTAGTTAGCATAGGTAGCCTTAAACTAGGGATCTATGAACTTGTCTTGAAATAAATAAGTTTCCCAAAGTAAAGTATAAACTATATCTAAAGTTGCCTTAAACATAATTGAAGCACATCTACAAAAATAAATCTTGCCCTCCCACTGATAAAATATGTAGAGGCTATATGAATGGGTGATATAATGTATTAACAGAATTTCAAGCTGATACCTTTTTTTCTCAGTCAACCCAATAAAAGGTAAGTCACATACGCTTTTAGGAATTATCTAAGAAAGAAAAAGAAGAAAAATATCCTTTCATATCTGTAAGCGTTATGGAAGTTAGGAAATTACCAGATTTTTAAAAGTAATACAATTTATATTATAAAGAATGTGATTATAAGAATTATTGCTCATGTTATGAAAAACAGTTGGCATTTTAGTTTTACTTGTTATCAGCACTGATGTTATCACTAAGTATGAGCACATCAGTTACATGGACTTATTAAATGTGTCTGTGCTATTAAATGTGGGTTAAATGTTATTAAAAGTGTTTGCAAATGTCTTTGTATAGGTGAGGAGAACCACATGGTACTAAACTGAGAGTATTTGCAATGGCTGCCAGCCAGTGTATTGCACCTACATGTCATTAGTAAACCTGGCACTATGATGAGATCATAAGGGTAAATATAATATCACATGACTATCGAATAATCACATTATGTGGAATATAATAAAGACACATTAATTAATTAATGCAATATATGCAGCATGATCATTAGTTATGAATAAAAAAAAAATCAATAACTTACAAATTACATGCATTATGATGTAAAAATAAAAATAAATGTATAAGAAACAAACCAGGTGTAACACCAAAGGACATATGTGTTTTTGCTTTAGATTTAAAAGTTAGAATAGGTCTTATGAAATAGTTTAAAGTAATGAAAAATATGAAATTTGAAATATGCATGTATTAACAATTGTTTCTGTTTTTTTAAGTTATAAACATACTTTTAATCAGGGCTGGCCCAAGACATTGTGCTGCCTGGGGCGAAGTGTAAAAAGCCGCGAGCCAGCCCCCCCATGCGTGAGCGCTGACGTGATGCCTGACGTCACCGCGCTTTCTGGGAAACTCTTGCTGCCACGCGAGAGCTGACCTCCAATCATGGAGGAGAAGCCGCTCTGCGCAGCGTGCATTAGGTCCACAGACCGCAGACAAGCTAATAATAGCTTCCTGCTGGCTGCGGCGTCCTAAAGTCAAAAGTGCCGCCTGGGGCAATTGCCCCACTCTGCTCCATTGTAGAACCGGCCCTGCTTTTAATAATAACCTTGCCAGCTTCTTTTTTTTTACTTATACAAATACATAGATTTGTGAGTTGCTGGAAACAAGTTGTGAATTAAAGCGTTCTCATCAAATGAAGAGCTTGCTTTCCTTCGTTATCGTAGATATACGCTTTATGTTACAATGTGTACTCTTAAGGAAATTTGATATGGGAAGTCCCATCAGAAAAGATAGCGGTCTTTGGCTTGCTCATTGCTTAGGTCCAAAAACCACCTCTGGTGCATTTACTGCACTAGGTGGCAGTTGATGCAAGTATTCAGGGCCCTAAAAGTACTTTGTTAATCTGCAGCTGGCACAAACATCTGTTAGGAAACATGCACTGCCAGACGCTGATTAGATGTATCTGTCTGCTACATTAAAATATGCAAGGGTTCTAATAAGGGTTATAAAGTGCCCCGAAATTTACCACCCAGAGGGGCTATGTTTATAGATGGTCAAAGTTTCAGAGATTTGTGCAAAGTATAAAATAAGTATTATGCCAACAATCAGCCTCTGAACGCATTAAACAAAGAATTAATTGCAATTCATGGGTATTGAGGATTTTATTTCTTAGATAAAAAAACACTGTTTTTATGAACTTACCATAAGAAAGTAATACAGTTCTCTGAACTAAGATTTGTAAATCCAAATTATGATTATGTTATTTCCCATATTCTTGATGTGGAATAGTAATATATCAAAACAGAAGAAGAAGTTTGACAATGATCCATCTAGTTTTCTTCTGTTGGCCATATGTTTGCGTATTTGATTATTACCCGGTGCATATGACTAAACAGATTGTTGAGATATTATATGTATAAACAACAGATGTATGAAATGAGTGTTAAAAATAAATTCTAGTAAACACTGACTGGATTTTGAATTTGTATCCCCTGTGCTTGAGTGTGTGTGTGTATATATATATGTTTTTTTGTGCATACTGTATTTTGGGATATATATATATATATATATATATATATATATATATACAGTATTTAAAAAATAATATTGTGTATACATGAGTAACTCCTTTACCACGGAAAAGGGGGTTATTATTTTTAGACACAGATCATCTATGCTCATGTATTATTAAGCGATTTTGTGATCTCTATCCTGCGTGCTGTTCAGAGTAGAAACGTTTTTGGTGGTTGTAAAAAGTACACCGCATCAACTAGTTGACATTTGGGTAGAAGAAATGTTACCGATTGTCCAGTGCAGCCGGGGAGGCAGAGTTTCCATAGTGATAAGAAGTAAAAAGTGCTCTATGCAACCTAATTGGTATGCATCTCCAGATCAGGTTCATTGTGCTTTTGCTAATGACAGGGTTGTCTCAGTAATAAGGATGGTGCACTGGAGAAATTTGCTGCCTTGGTATATTTTTCCCTGGCAGAAAACTACTTAGAGACTGTAGTCAGTAAGAAGAGTGACTGGCAGGCTGAAGAGGCTGCTTAGCAGCATATGGGGGAAGGCTGGAGCTCTGTGCCACATGCATATGGCTGCCATTAAACTCCAGCTTTGCGCTTTGTGTATTTCTGGTCCCATGCCAGTAAGCCCACCTGCTGCAAGAATACTTGTAAAGCACAACTCAAAAGTGATTGAAAAGCTACGAGAATAAACTGTAATAACACACTGCTTCACAGATGGGACATAATTGCAAGCTAAAGTGTACAGCCTCTGCAGTAATGAAAACATGAGCCATTAAATTAAAATCATAAGGGGAAAAAATAAAAAAAAAATGTCTGTTGATTTTTTTTGATAGTTTTATTACAAAAACTTCAGATTTCCTGCCCTCATTAATCAAATATCGTAAAAAGTATAGTGCCACTTTGTTCCGCTTCACAAAAAATGCAAAGCATGCTGATGAAAATGATGCAACCCTTTTTTTTTTTTAATTTCGGCTTCCTTTAATGCCAATGAATATGGGGATTAATTGATCACATTCGAAAGGGGAAAAAAATGCTTTCTCAGCTAGCGTTTTATTTGCAAAGTTTGTTTGCAAAGCATTTTTCTCAATAAAATAAAAATGTGTTCAAAGGGGCAATCCAATCACTGTTTTAACACTAAGGGAAAAAATGTAAACAAATAAAACTACTTGAGAAATATTCAATGCAATTTTAATTAGTGGTAGTACCGTAATAAAGAAATTGCTAATCTGACATGTAATTAGTTGTACGGTGTGCATGAGTGTTATGTGAAGTTGAATGCGCTCAGCAGGACACTAATACATTCTGGCCTCTTAAGACGTTTTTTCTAGGGCTAAGAGGCCTGACAGAGCCATCTTTGTTCTTTTCCTTTTCTGTGGGTGGGCGATGCCAAGAGAAAGAAACATTTGTTTCCCAGTAGTCATTGAAGTAAACAGGCTTTAAAAGCCTTTTTTTTAAAATTAAATAATAAAACTGTTTTTTTTAATTATGCGCTGCTACACAATTTAATTTCAAAATCAGTAGGATAAGTTATACAGTGTGCTCAAATCTAAAGATAGTTAAATGAAGATATTGGACATGTAGTTTAGTCCTACGTAGCCTTGTATCAATATCTGGAATGCTAAAGTTACTATAGTATATAACTACATAACTGAATAATTCAGTTAATGGTTTGTCCTGGGCCAAATGCACCAATTTAAAATCAGAATGGGCAATACATTTTGCTAAGAAATAAAACTATGGATACATTTTCCTTAACTTGGTTCATAAAAGTGTAACGCATCATGAAAAAAAAAACAGTTTATCATTGAATGTGTCCATTTCTCCCTGTGTCTCATTTTTTTCTCCCTGTCTACTTCTTGTGCTCATGGCTGGATCCCTGTTTCTCAGTTTGCCAATTTAGTCCTAGTAAGAATTAAAAAGAAAATACACACTGGTCATGGATAATTTTAGGATTTGAAAGTTATGGTGGAACACTGGAACAAACTATATATAGAATCGAAAAAATAAAGTTAAGTTTTAGTTTTTATGTTAAATAATTACATAAGAAGGGAAAACGGACAGATGCAATTTTATTTCTGTGTTCAGAAACATAATTGTGGCAGTTCTAGTAATTGAACGATTGCGCAAATATGGTTTATTAAAAGATTGCTATCTTAGTGAAATCTGATACTGACTTTTACTACCAAACATTAGGACTCAATGTTAATATTTAAAAACATATAATTAAATAGACAAAGTGTATTAATTCACAAACAACAAACACATTAATTAACTATATACCAATACATTTTGTTGTGTGTGTTGTTTACCTTATTTTTTGAGTCACTATTACATTATAAATACATTTATAATTGGACAGATAATGTAATTGCAGCTGTAACAGACCTGTATTTCGCACACAGACTTACCTATTCAAGTGTGGCGCATTCAGAGAATATATCTGCATAAAATCAAAGTGTTTGGCATAGCAGAACTAAAACTACCCAATTTTATATTAATATAAACGAGCTGCATTGCTTTCACAAGGACATCTGTTTATTTAAGTAGGTTATTTCATTCTAACATCCAACCATTGGCTTTACTTAGACATGTTTTACATTATTGTTTTGCATGATACGCACATAAATATTCATAGTTTTGTATGTTGAAGCATCCTTTGTGAATCAGTGAGCAATTCTGATAAATTCTAAGATTTTTTTGCCTCTTACTTTTCTTTTGTTTTATTTTATGTATAAACATAACGCATCTATTATTTCATGAAGTTCAACAAAATTCTAGAGCAATATCAAGAAGTATATGCCATTGTAGGTCACTTGACAAGTAGGCGCTTATTATATAGTACACATTTTTCCCTAAAAATGTCCTGTCACATTACCTAAAGGATACTATTAGTTGTATGGCTGACAAGTCCACTTTAATACTTTGCACTTATATTGTGTATGTATCTAATGTATGTGACATTCATCATGCTAGTTTTATGATTATTTTGCAAACCAAAAATATAAGAACCACTGAGTATATGAAGAGTAAAAGAAAAAAATAGAAATGTTCAGTATGTAATTTGACATAGGTAAGTAACATGCAAAATGTGTTTCTTCTCCGCACACTCTTTGGTTCAGGAGAAAGTATGAACTCAAACTGTGACAAAGAATTTAGGATGAATGGGAAAAAGTGGCTTCTCAGTGGAATATTCTAATACAATCACGTTTTATATACGTTTATAAATAATTATTTTGTGAATTGACATTGAAAAATATAACAGAAATGCTCATTATTTAAGGCAAAATATAATACAGTGAGGAATGTTTAATAGAAGCTGGAATGTTTTCTCAGTATATACCTATTTTTATCAGTATACAGTCAGTATTGCTGTTCTGTTGTTTACATGTTTGAAATGTTAGCTTTCCTTGTGTCTAACATATTATTTGACATAAATGTGAAACATTTATTGTAGTGATATGATGGCAGAAACGCTAAATAACAGTAAGGTGGCAAAAAGAAGACCATTGATGATATCGTCTGGCCCCTCAAGCATAAGATGAGAACATAATGGAGGTTGAACATTTGTGGCTCATAAAAATTCTCCGTTTTTAGATCACAGGTCAATTTTCAGGATTCAAGGAATCAAACAATCATGAATATAGTGTACTGTACAATTGATCAGACAACAATTATACAGTAAATATAAACGTTACACTGTCTTACTGCAGATGTAAGAAGATGATACCTTCAGAAAACATACTGCAGAGGGTAACATGCTTCTTTCTCTGTAAAAAGGGCCGGATTTGAGATCCCAAATCAGCAAAAAAAAAATTGCAGTAAACTGAAAAAGCACATAAATTTAATTAATAAACAAAATAAGAAATAATTGAAGTATACTTGCATTGTTATTCACTTAATTTTTGTCTCTCACTTACAGAGGCGTTTGCTATGTGATAGGTTCATGTTCTACAAAGTATGTCTGAAGAGTGTACAGTTAATTAAATAGATTTTGTATTGTCTCACCTGTGTGTCTTCCTAATTCTAATGACACTTCCGCTAATTATCAAGTGCTTTAATGACCATCACTGAACTGCTTACAATAAAAAAATTCCTGCCTTTCTACATAGAGAAATGTATTTGGCTTAATCTCAAAATCATAGATCACTTTGACAAATAATTAAGAAAAAAATCATCAGTTTGAAAAGAAACTGGTATTTAATAAATTACAAATATAATAGCTATATTCATTCTTTTCTCACCTTTAACTATTTTAGTGCCAGAAGCATGTGCACCTCACTGACAAAACAAACTGAATTAAAAAAAAAATATGCCCCTAAGAATAGGGTTAGATTTACACTCATATTAAAGAAAATTTTCAATGTGTCACAAAATTTTGAAAAATAAATAAAAAATAAATCCAGGCATAGTTTTGGATTGGACAAAAATACATATTTTTTTTTTTTTTTTTTAAAAAGGATTAGATTCCTTAAAATTAGATCTAAAATAACGTTGATGTGATTACCCTCTCATCCCATATAGCAGACCTTAAAATATGGTGACCTAATGGGAAATCCAACCTAAACAGAAAAAAACATTATTTTATAGTATTTTCATGGCCTTGGTTACCCAAACATATTATGTATCTGAAGCTTTGACATATTATGCACATTAATTTTGTGTACACATATCACAGCACAGAAACTGGTAAGTTAATACAATATATACATTTATTTTGTTTTGTGATTAGTGTACAAGATGATACTGAAATAAAGATGAACAACCAATGAATAAGCAAATAAATTATCTATCGAACACGTTGCCAAAGATTTGTATGATGATATTTTTGTGGCATAAAGGTTAAAAATAAAAATTTGTGCTACATAGTCCTGAGTTATTAAAGCCCTGCTGACACCATTAAAGCAAAATGGTATTCAAGTAAACTTATCAATGAAGTATATGTATTATATCTTAATTTCCTTAATCATTGTCTAGATAAAAAAATTCTATGAAAATGTAATCCGGCTGCACCCAATATTTTTTAAAATCAGTCCAAATATATCAAACGTGAGCTTGCCCTACCATTAAAAATGAAAAACAATTTAATATATATATGCTCATTTTAATAATTTAGGAAGTAATACATTCACAGGATTGAGCGCTATCTACCATTATAGTTACACTATTATATTATGACCACATTTAGGGGAATAAATAGTTTTCCTGTTGCTTAATTTTTACCCTTGCATCATATTCCCTTGTCAACGTAGAATGATACATTAAACTATAATTTTCATGGTAAAATGAGGTTGTGTCAAACAAGTTGTAATCTTAGTAAATTTGACTAACCATTTTTAGACATAGTTGCCAATCATCTTAATTTCCCCTTTTGATTATCAGGTTACAGTAAGTTGCCCTATGTTCCTGCCAATTTTCAGATGATAATTGGGGTCTTTTTAAATGAAATTACTTGTACGACACTCACATTCACTCACACTCGCTCTCTTATACTCGAAAGACAGAAGAGAGAGGAAAAAGAAATTGCTAGAGAAGAACCGAAGCTGTGAGACTCAGAAGCAGTTGGCCAGAAGGTAGGGTAGAGTGTGAGAGAGTGGAATGAGCCCACAAAATTCTAGCGTTTTTGTCTCGTTTTCGGAGATTCGCATTTAATGCAATTAAATGTTTGCTAAGTATGAATAAGCCTGCCCACAGTAGAATTTTAGACAAATATGTCTCAGATATAGCCATTCTTGGCCCAAAATTCTAAGCTGACTTTGCTAGGGTTCCCAAGTTTTGATCTTGCAACCTGTCTATCATTCTCCTTATTAAATGGTGACTATATATGTGCTAATGATTTAATAAAAAATAACAACCTTGTCATGATATTGTTAACAACATGAAAATGAATTGTTGAATGAACTGTACAGTTTGGATACATTTGGAGGGCTACTTTGATTTTGAAATGAAATTCAAACATTGGGATGTCCCTGCCACATTCTGAAATGCTAAAAAAATGTGTTGAATTGATCCCTTAGAGTAAGGAAGCAGCAGCAGTAGTAGTGCATTGGGTTGGGCAGGCACCGGCACACAGACACATCTGACTGAATTTCCCAATATTAGAAAAAGAATTAAAGAATTGATGCCCCAGCTTAAGGAATGAGATGGAGGATCAACAGCAGTAAGGCACCTTGGCAGGCACTGGCAGACAGGAACATCCAGCCACATGGTACAGGACTTAATTTCTACAGTATTCACTCCAGAATAAGGAAGGTAATAGAGGCGTTATAGGGCACTGGGTCTGGGCAGGGACTGGGAAACAGGCTCATCCAGCAACATGATAAAAGATGGAATTTCCCAAAAATGTATTTAAAAAAATTGATCTCCCAGAGGATCAGAAGCAGCAAAAGTAAGGGAGTTGGCCTGGGTAGGCGCTGGCAGACAGGCACATCCAGCAACATGGTACAAGACTGAATTTCCCCAATATTAATAAAAAATTGATCGTCAAGAGTAAAGAAGAAACAGGGAAAGGAGCAGTTGTATGACACTGGGTCTAGGCAGACACTGTCAGACAGACACATACAGCTACATGCTGCAGGACTGAATTTCCCAATATTCCAAAAATTTAAATGATTAATCCCCAGAAAAGGAATGAGATAGAGGATCAGGAGCAGCAGCAGTACTGCACTGGGCTGGCATATTCAGCCCCTTGGAATTTTCCCAATATTAGAAAAATAAAAATAATTGATCCCCTAGAATAAGGAAGGAGCAGCAGTACTAAACCTCATTTGAGTGCTGGGTTACCTAATTTGGGCAGATTGATTTCCCACCACCAGGTGTGGGGAGAGCTGTTTTCTCTGGGTTTTCAATATGTTGCCTGTCACCAAGAAAATCCTCTTTCTGTGGATGGGCATGAAAGCAGCTGCTGGGCCACTAAGCAGAGGTCATCTTTGAACATTACAGAAGCTCTAGTCTACTTTGGGGAGCTCTGCCCAAATGACTGCTGCTCCTGTGGATCTAGTGTTGCTGCTTTACATGGTTATAAGGGATTGGGAATTGGATATGTGGGTGGCGCCACTGCTACTTGGAGCATTTCCATTTCCAACTCATGTATGTCTCCTTTGCTCAGCATGTTCCGCTAAGTTTGAAAATGATTTTTAAGGGCTAACTTGCCTTTAATTATTGGGTCACAGAGGGTGGCCAGCATGTAATTTGTGATGCCAATGATGGTTTGCATGTGACCTGTCAGCTTCTCTATCAGCCTTCTGGTCAGTGTTTGAACCTCCAGGTTTAATCTATCACTCGTTTGTCCTCATTGTATTCCAAGTAGGTAAGCAGAGGCATGACCTGGTCTGAAGTGGCAGTGCTATGGCTTAACTACCTGCCCCATTAATGCACATTCCTCTCGGGGGACTATGTCCTAACGTGTAGATTGCTGGGGTAAATCTCCCTTCTCCTGCTCTTTCCTCTGCTGCTGGCTTGCCTTTACACTGCGATAAAAGTGCCTGATATTCTTATGGCACTATTCCACCATTTTGCACAGCCTACACTTCTCCTCAGTTGGAATAGCTGCCCTTACCACCAGATGTAGTTTATGTCCCGTCCAACATAAACCTACAAAGTCCTGATCTTGTGGTTCAATCCACTGCCTAAGAGCTGTCAAAAGGTGAGCCGATGTGTGCTGCTCATCCATAACCTCAACATGGAGTAGAAAGGATTTATTACCCTGGTGCCCTTCTGCCCTAGGTCTGCCCCTGCAACAATAAGACACAAGACTGGTAAAGGGAGTGCACTATGGTCCTGCTGAGGATGGTGCAACAGGGGAAACGGTAGTAGGGAACGAGGGTTTCTAGCAGCTGCCTGAAGGGCTCCCCCTCAATCATGGAAAATGAAGCAGCTCAGACAGTATTAAGCGATCAGTTTACTTGACTGCTCCTTTGACATGCCCCTTAAATGGAAAGAACCAAAGTGTTATAGGGTAGGCTGGTGCAGTAGATCTCTCTGCCCCACCTGTCTCTGGGAACCAGTCACACTCTTAGAGAAGGCTGAGGCCTCACTACGCCCTTTGCTCTGCTTGTGTTGGCTGCTGTTGATTTGCTGTTGGCACCAAAGCAGTTTGCCTCTGAAGCAAAACTGTACTATGCTGTGTACATACGTGTTGGTTTATACTAGAATTTGTGAGGTGTCCCAAAACCTTACCATGGCTCACTTCTTTACAACACAACTTGCACCGTGCAATGCGCCTATCTCCTACAGTCTGGAAATGGCCCTACAGTCTGGAAGTGCTCACTTGGCGAGGAAGCAATGGCACCAGTGTTTTTTTCCCCCCTGACAGTATTAGTGAGAATAGTGATGGTGGTGGCGGAAGTGCTGATGTTAGCGCATGTAGGGAAAGCAGTGGCACAGCGTGGAAGGAGCAATATATCTAACAGAGAAATTACCGGACGATATGTTGCTTGACTCCTCTTCATCTTCTGGCTCATAATATAAATCCAGGTAATTGTTGCATACCATATCCTTTTCCACAAGGTGGGGTAAGACCCACTCCTTCGGCAAGAGTAGACCTTCCCCCCTTCTTCCTCACTTTCTTCAGGACAAAAAAATTGATCTGCTGCTATCATCTGACAGTGCCTGCTGATCTTTACTCTGGGGAGTTAGAAACGTTCCAGTGCTGGCAGTGCTTGCAGTAGTGGTGGCACTGGTAGGGTTTATTTTCCATGCTTCACCATAGAATAGCTTACAAGTGATTTTTGCCTTTGATCACACCAAGGTTCTCTCCATGACTTGGTAGCAACTAAAATGGCACCTTACTTTAATAGGTAGGATTTTAGCACTAATGCTGCTGCATACAGCTCAAAGTAGTTATGAAGGCTTCAGGCTAGAAGACTGGTAGACCAGGGGTCATCTGACTAATTTGGTCCTGCTCTGGGTACCCCTCATTAGGGGGGGTGCTTAGTGGCCCGATGGAACCTAACGTGGGCCTGCAGCTTACCGCTGTTGTGTTCGCACACTGTGTGGACGGAAAAAGAGAGTTCCAAACACAGTGTGCGGGCCCCATTGTGTGTAAGTTGCATAGACGTTTGTGCAGCCCCAGTGATGCTCGGCCAGCCCCCAGACCAGTGAAATCTGCAAAAGAGGTAAGTGGGTACGGGAGATTGAAGGGGTGAATGATTGAATGAATGAATGAGTGAGTGAGTGAGTGAGTGAATGAGTGAGTGTTTAGGGGCAGAAATGGGAAAGGCAGGCTGTTTCAGGGATAGAGTTAGCACAGGCAGGCTGTTTCAGGAGCAGCGGTGGCACAGCCAGGCTGTAATGTTTGGCTCAGTGTGTTAGGAGATGCTGTACCATATCTGTTCAATACATGTTATTTATTTAATGTAATTCATTTATAAGTTAATATTTTTTTTTCATATTTCTAGTTTTTTTTTCCAGTTTACATACAATTTACAAATTTGTGAAATATTGTTGTCAACATTATTTTTTTTGTGTGCGTGGAGGTGCCACATACAGGAACCGCCTGGGTACCAAATACTCTAGGTACGCCCCTGCTGCCAGTCCTGCCCAACTTCTGAAAACTGCTCTTATAGACAGCATAACTTTGTAACAATACAAAACTTGCAACTTTGTAAAAAACAGACAACAGTACTGCTGAGTGCAGAAACACCGCTGGGACAAGCAGCACAAGCACAACATGCTGTTCTGGCCTGCCTAACTAAGTATTATGCTGGTAGCATAAATGTGCAGCTGTCTTAAACACACTTCAGAAATGCACGGTCTTGTTTTGTATTGTCCAAAAGTCAGAGGTTTTGCTGGTAGTATATGTGAGCCTGCGTGTCAAAATAGTTTACTGGTCAAGGTCAGGAGGGCCCTTTCTAAACTATTTTGAACTTGCACGGGGAGACAGGAGCTTATTGGGGTGAAGTAAACTTGTGTGTGTGGGAACATGCATGTGTAATTGTGTGTGAGCATGGATGTGTAATTGTGTGTGTACATGTATGTTCAGTTGAAGTTTGGGGGCCCTAGGGCAATTATCGCACCAGGGCCCCGTGGTTTCTAGTTATGACCCTGTATATGTGTAATACTAAAGCACAACTTAATGGGACTTAGTATCAATATTTTAAAATTTGCTCTTAACCCCTTAACGACAATCCCCGTACATGTACGGGGTTGCCGTGCAACGGGTTAACGACAATGCCCGTACATGTACGGGCTGCCGTTAAATAGCTGCATCGCCGCGATCGCGGCGTCTTCGCCGCGATCGGCGGCTTTGCAGCATCCACGGAAGCCTCACAAGTGAGGCTGACCGTGGATCCGGGGAGGGCAGCCCTCGGCAGCCCTCCCCGGAGGAAAAATGGCCGCCGCCGCACCGATCATCAAAGATCGCGGCGGCGCCCGGCTAAAACGGCTTAGGAAGCGATCGGAATCGCTTCCTAAGCATAAACTGTGTTGCTGACATGCCTCAGTATCGAGGCATGTAGCAACACAACCCCCCCGACCCCCGATCGCCTTGTGATTGCTCCGAGGAGCAACCACAAGTGCCATCCTGTGAATGACGTTGCCGTCATTCACAGGATGGCATTAACAAGAGAATTGAGTTCACAGAGGGTCTATCCAGACCCTCTTGAGAACTCTCGAGCTCCTCCTGCAGGTTGAATGCAGGTACTGCATCCAACCATGCAAGGTCAATGGAGCCCAGCTCACTAATAGTGTAAAAAAAAAAAAAAAAAATTAAAAAAAAATTAAAAAAATGGTCAAAAATGTTTAAAAAAAATGTTAAAAATATGGTAACATGTAAAAATCCCCACTGTCAGCAAAAAAAAAAAAAAAGTTTTTAATAAGCAAGTCCTAAAATTTTTTATCTTTACAAAAATTCCATCATGGAAAGAGTTAAAATATTGGCATTACAAATGCCCATAGGGTGTCTAGTATTAAAAAATATATGATTTGATGGGGTAAATTGAATTGGCCGGGTTCAAAGATGTCCCAAATATGGGACATGGGGCAGATGTGTAAATGGCAAAAAAATACACACCTCACAAAGGCGGCCTTTTACCTCCCAAATAACCCTACAAACCCATGCATGGGGGGTATCGCTGCGCTCAGGAGATGTTACTGAACACATATTGGGGTGTTGTGTGACACGGACATATACCAGGAGCGATAAATTTATACAACATGTGTGAAAAAAATACAAAAAGAATTACTACCATAAAGTTTCACAAAGGGTAGTGGTAAAATTAGTGCATTGAAAGGGTTAAAATACCAGCATTTCAAATACCTTGGGGTGTCTAGTTTTTAAAAATATATGATTTGATGGGGTAAATTTCATTGGCCGGCTTCAAAGATACCTGAAATGGCACATGGGGGGGGAAGAATTACCAGATTTGGAAAAAAAAGGTTTTGAAATGGCAAAACGCTACCTGTACTTATTGCCCCATAACATGCAGAAAAAAGCAAAAAAAACATTGGGTATTTCTAAACTCAGGACAAATAGTAGAATCTATTTAGCAGGTTTTTTCATTAGTTTTTGCAGATGAGTAAAAGTTTTCTGTTTAAAAAGTGAGAAAAAGTAATTTTTTAACAAAAAATCCCCATATTTTATCATTTTTTTTATAGTAAATTAGATGATATGATAAAATGAATGGTATCTAAAGAAAGCCCTGTTTGTCCTGAAAAAAACAATATATAATATGTGTGGGAGCACGAAATGAGAGAGAAGAAAATCACAGCTAAACAGTAACACCGAAAAATGTTAAAAGAGCCATTGTCCCACAATATACTACGAGTAAAAACCCCTATTGTCCTTAAGGGGTTAAATAAATTTTTCAATTAAAATAACAGCTGTAAACAGCTGTAGCCCCAGCTACACTATATGGATAACAGTATTGGGATACCTGACCATTACACCAACGGGGACATTGCAGTTTAAATACGTAGACACATTTTCCTATTCTTCAATGGGGTTGAGGTCAGGGCTCTGTGTGGGCCAGTCAATTTTTTTCTACACCAAACTCATCCAGTCATGCTGAAATAGAAAAGGGCCTTACCCAAACTGTTCCCACAAAGTTGGAAGTAAAGCATTGTCCAAAATGTCTTCGTATGCTGAAGGGATGAAGGAATTAATCTTAACGGAATTTGAGACTTTTGACGTTCCTTTGGAATGTGAAATAGTATTACAACAAAACTATTGTTACTCTCTGATCCTTATGTATATGTATGGATATCTGCATTTAGATTCATATGAATTGCAAATGTCCCGAATTTTGGTAAATTTTGCGATGCTTACAAAGCCCCGAAGACAAGGCCAGACCCCCAACACATTTGGTAAAAACTAAACAAAAAGCTCTGAATTTTCATCCAAAATTCATGGGTCCACATTTACTCACATTTTCTCACACTCTGTCACGCTCTCTGAATGTTGCCCTACCTTCTCTGCTGACCACTTCCGTATCTTCCTCGGCATCTTCTTCTTTTTTATCTTCTATATTTTCCGTTCTCTTCTCTTTTATTTTCAATCTGCTTTCTTCTATCTTTGTCTGCATCTCTGCAAACATAACCCGCTGGGAATTTCCACCAAGATGGCAGCGCTTCTGGTGCCATCCTCTCCTCGATCCTCCAATCTTGGAGAGGACATCACTGAAACACCATTGTTTTGCCCCAACTGTAAGTGAGAGCAATATGACTGTGCTTGCTGTGACGATCTGCAAAGATGCTGACCAAGGTATGAGAGAGCAGAGTGCATAGAGCAGAAGATGTTGAGAGCAGAAGATGCAGAAGTTTAGTGGTCGGCAGAAGCAGAAGTGGTCAGCAGAGAAGGTAGGGAAACATTTAGAGCGTGTGTGAGAGAGTGAGTAAATTTATGTAAACACTTGCCTGTTTATACGATGTGTTTCATTTAAGAACACTAATTAAAGTGTGTGTTTGGGCACCAAATTTCGTTCCCAAATTAAAAATGCCACCAAATTTTCAGCCAAACTAAATGTGCAGGGAATGAAATTTGTTGCCCAAAAAACGAATGGGCATAACCAACAGTATAAATGTCTAAGGTTGAACTGAGCAGAACCATGAATCAAATCTGAAGTAATGGACTACTGTTGTCACATTTTTAACTTTTTAAATGCAGGATTCTAAAATTTTTCGTAAATCAGTTCACATCTTTTTTACTTCCTTTGTTACTATATTTTATGTTTAATATAACAATATCAATTAGACCTAATGAGGAAAGGAACTAATGAGATGTAACAAAGCTATAAAAATCGCAGTAGTTAAATCACTGATTGCTTTATGCCTGGTTGATCCTTTCCCATATTTCAATATTTAAAAAAGTTATTTTGCAGTTTTGTCTGAATATTAGGTCTCACGTATTTAACTAAAATAACACTTTGATTAGTGTTCTTAAATGAAACACATGGTATAAACAGGTAAGTGTTTGCACACCTAACTAAAATAAACAGCTTTCTTCTGGGTCTCCATTTTTTTAATTAAAGAAAAAATATTGCTGGTATAGAATTTGTTATAAGAACTAGAAATGGCTCATGCAGAGCTGCCACCAAAGGGAATCGTAACTCAATGGAGAGGACTAATCATACTATTAATAATAACTAGATTACATGCAAAGGTGTTTCCTGGGGGAGTCATTTCTGATCCTTACATTGGATACAGTTGCCCCTTGTGGGCTTAATGAGAACTTACCCAAGCATGTTTTTTATTTCATGTTTATTTTATTTTGCATTAAAGAAATTGACCAATTTACAGACTTCTAGTCTTACAATCAAGTTCAAAATATACTACATAAGGGTCATCTTCCTAAAGTAAAGAAGGAATGAGAGTAAGGTGAAAGAGGAACGCAAACAAGAAGGAAAAAATGGTGGCTCAGAGGGTAGAGGAGATCAAGTTGGTAACCAGCTGGCTAAGGTCTTCTGTATTGTCAATGCAAACCTCATAGGAAATAAGTTATATAACAATATACAGTGGCAATCTGAATACAAAAGACACTGTCCAGTACAAGGTATACCATAAATTTCAGAGAATGCAGAATGCTAAGGCAAAATAAAGTAAAAAAAAAACAGTTATAAGAATAATTTCAACTCATGAGATTGCGTAAAGGTACTCCAGTAAAACCATCTAGTTTTATGTTGGGCAACCCGTGTCATTATGAGGTATGAACCAACCTTTCCATATTTAGTCAACCAGTAATGTAATGGGTGGCATTCCACTCTTCTTCCAGTAGGCTGGAATGATGGACTTTGCAGTATCTGAGTTTTCCAAGCTGGAGGCTGAGACGACAGCTTGGGCCCTGATGTCACACAGGAGGAGTCCTGTGTAGACCCAGAAAAGTCCTTGATGGTGGAGTGTGGAGTACAGACCTGAGAGCCAGATGGCCCATGGGTTTCTGTGGCTCATTGTGTTAGGATGCCACGGATTGAGGATAATCACCACAGCAAGCAAGTGCTTCATGCGTCCTCTGTGCTTGCCAATCAGGCCACGACCCTCAAAGATACCCCCTAGCATGTTGTTGGACACTAGGTAGGGCAACTCTTTTATTATTGAATGTACTGTATTAAATGTACCATACCTTGGCCAGCATACATGCTAAATGGCAGTGATTTATCATTGTAACTGTGAGCAGGTATCTTAATAAAAGTCCCTTGTGAGACTGAAATGTTGATTTTTCTGAATAAACCACACTGAGGGGGATTATATGCGAAAAACACAGGCTGTACAGGTAACCTAACCATATCTTTTGAGGATGTACGTGTAGGTCCATAGGTAATAAAGGGGCTAAATGCTCTACCATTCTTCTGCAATTGATGTCCTTGATTTATATATATTTGTGAGCATATATAGTGCACAAACAGGGTAAACACTGCTGATATGCACTTAATTCATTAATTGATTCTAAGTTAGATTAAGACAATTTACCTATTGAACTATTTTGTAAGCATTCCTGAAGGAATAAGTAGTGTAATACAAAACTGTATAACTATTTAGTGAGACTGAAAACTCAATCATCATTAGAGTGTATGTATAGATTAATTTGATAATTTAATAATGCACTGAGGTGATCTGTTAAACAAATTGTAGTAAGATATTGTAATGTTTGTTTGGCTTCAATATTAATGAGGGGAGAATTGGACACTGCAATATAATGAAATGATGCTTAGTAGGAATGCATGTGTAGGGATAAGTGGATCTGCAAAAATGATTGCAATAAAAGACCTTTGTCAATTAGCAGTATCTCAAAAGGAAAGATTGTATGTTAAAAAAAAAGATTTTATTCATCAGTTCATCATATGCGATATACAAACAGAAAACCAATAGAAATTTTAAGCCCCCCTTAAAATTTTGCACCTTACTTAGAGATATGCCCCTCTGCCCCCTGATATGCCACTCTGTGACCCAGATATGCTTAATAACCCCTGATATGCCACTCTGCCCCCAGATATGCTTTACAACCCCTGATATCCCACCAGGGGCGTAACTAGAAACCTCAGGGCCCCGGTGCGCCGGCACCCAAGACAAACACCTCACGCTCCCAACACTGCACTCTGGGCAGCGCTGGGGCAGCGCTGAGGCAGGCGGCGGCGGCGGCGACGGCGGCAGCAGCGGCATCCTGGATTTCTGTCAGTCAGGGGGTCCCAAGAGTGGCCGAGCGGTCGTTTTCAGCAACCGCTCTGCACCCCTTGGGCCCCCCTGACTGGCAGAACTCCAGGGCCCGGTCGCAGTCACGACCCCTGCGACCCCGGTAGTTCCGCCACTGTATCCCACTCTACCCCCCCCAGATATTCCACTCTGCCCCTAATATTCTTTATAACCCCTGATATGCTTTATGCCCCCCCAGATATGCCACTCTGACCCCCTCAGATATGCCATTCTGACCCCCCAGATATGCTTTATGCCCCCTAGAAATGCCCACCTGCCCCCAGATATGCTTTATGCCCCCTAGAAGTGCCACTCTACCCCCTGATATGCCACTCTGCTTTCTAGACCCCGAATATAGGCCACCCCCCCACACACTTTAAAGTGGGGGTGGAGTGCGGCCTATATTCGGGCCAATACGGTAATACAAATATTTTATATGGGGTATAAGCAAATGGATTTCTTGCCTTTTTGTGGCATTTTAGTTTTTGGTTCAGGGGCATCCATTCCCTTTCTGGTCCACATTTCTCAAAGTAATCAGGGGGCTTGAAAAGAAGATAAGGACATTGTTTTCAATGACAACTGTGATGACTGTGTGGGTCACATGAAAAGTTCCTTTCCTTGAACTGATAAAGTCATTAGGGAGTATGATAATATCAGTTGTAGATCTCTGTTAATTGCCAAAAAAGGCCTAGAATAGAAATTGCATTTTTTCTCAATGAACTAGGTCTAATTTAAAAAAAACAACAGGACACTGACTTAAGCATGGCCATATTTTTTATTATTATTATTTTATATAGCGGCCTCAGATTCCACAGAGCTGTACAAAGGGTAGACAGGACATAACAATTAATATATAACATAACAAGATGGCATACAGAAACAAGAAACAGGTGAGGAGGTATTTATAACTATGAGATGTGGAAATATGTGCTGTTAGTCATAGACATCCATTATTTGTGCTTAGAGTTTGTCTTCATTTATAAACACCTTATCCATTGCCTTCTTCCCTCTATCCAAACCAGGAAATGAGGAAACCCATTTCTTCACTGCCGCATATCAATGTTGTGAAGATAAGGGAATACTGATAAGCAAAAATATCTTTTCTTTTGGCAGATGGAAAAAGAAATCACAATGCATCTGAGAATAAATTGGGTTAGTATAAAACCGAATTATTAGTATATATATATATATATATATATATATATATATATATAAAACTAAAGTAGATTATATAAAATAATATAAAATTAAAAATAAGGCTGATAATACTAGCTTATCTGACATAAATAAACTGCAATACAAGGACTGGTGTTGCCACAAGACTCTTCTTTATTCCAATAGGGATGGGGTGAAGGTATCACGGTAGAAAGGCGTATACTGGCCTTGGCCGAGTAGGCCTAGTGCCTCAGGTCCAGTGGGGTGGCAGTCCCCCCTACCACAAAACCGGGTGGGTGGCATATTAGCTTCTTTGGCGATCATGTCCCTCCAATGTGCTGCTGCTGCTAAATGGGCAGGTTACAGGGGAGATCACTGATCTGCATGCCTTTATGACATAGAGTGCTGGGATATGGTGTGATAAGCTTGTGCTGCATTAATTATTTTTAATTTTTTTATATTAATATTAAAATTGTCTTTAAATGTTACTGGCTACTGCTATTATTTTTACTTATGTAGGAATAATGGGATTAGTCAGTGACCTTCAGTCTGGTTATCTTATGCTTGCTAAAACAAGTTAGTTACACAAAAATGTCACTCTACTGAAAGCATCATCAAGGATGTTACTTCAGTGTGGAATGCTAGCATGTGTTCCACAAACATAATTTAAATCTAGAAAATTAGACAATAAGTTAATTATAAGCTACTATGGATGCATCCAAATATAAACTGATAAAAAAATATTTTTGTAGAAGAAAAATAATACAATGTGTACTCATACGACCTTCAAAAACAGTGAGCTTCAAAAACATGCAAGCTTGCCAAAATATTTGGAAGGCTTGGCACATACCTTATTCTCAGGAGTAATTGCCATGAGTATCCTTTCTGTAAGACTTTTTAATTTTTCTCTGGCTGTGATCACTCCTTAAGTGCTGGTTTTCCCTTACTTTCTATAATTATGAACAGGGAAAAAATTTTTTGATTAATTGTCCTATGCATAACTTTAATTCATTACTTAAATGCTGAAGACTTTTCTTGTCTATTAAAATACAGCCAATGGTGATGAATTGAAGGTGATAAGAAGGTTAAGTTACATATATCCTGGAACCTGATGAACTGAATTATAAAGGGTGGGGGGAGATTTAGCTTAATTACTAAACTGTTAAGAGAAGTAATATTTGTACACATTATTCATGGCTATGATGTTCTACTATGTTTTAAATTAACCGATGATTATACAATATTGCAATTATAATATTGAATTATTTTAACAAATACTATATGTGTCTGTATGTATGCAAATACTGACATACATACAAAGGGGATTTGCTCCTGTGTAATGTGTATGTGTGTATATATATATATACACAGTATCTTACAAAATTGAGTACATCCCTCACATTTTGTAAATATTTTATTATATCTTTTCATGTGACAACAATGATGAAATGACACTCTGCTACAATGTACAGTAGTGAGTGTACAGCCTGTATAACAGTGCAATTTTTTTCCCATCAAAAGAACTCACACAGCCTTTAATGTCTAAACCTTGGCAACAAAAGTGAGTACGAGTGGAAATGTCCAAATTGGGCCCAATTAGCAGGGCCGGCCCAAGACAAAATGCCGCCTGGGGCGAAGTTTAGAATGCCGCCCCCCCATTATCTACCCTTCCTCTCCCTGCCGCCCCCCCATTATCTACCCCTTTCTCTCCCCCCGTACTTACCTTTCAGCAGTCCTGCGGTGAGTCTCCCTGCTCGGTCTCGGTACTGGCTTGTAATGCTGAGCGCCGGAAATGACTTCATCTTCCGGTGCTCAACATTACAAGCCGCCACCGAGTCCGAGCTAGAGGGCTCGCAGAGGAGAGAGAGAGGGGCGCAGAGCGGGTACTGGTAAGATAAAACCACTCGGCGCCCCTCTCTCTCTCTCTTCTCGGCTTTAAAAAAAAAAAAAGGGCTTGGGGCCGCCCCATCAAAAGTGCCACCTGGAGCGGTTGCCCCACTCGGCCGGCTCCATTGTCGGGCCGGCCCTGCCAATTAGCCATTTTCCCTCCCCTGTGTCATTTGACTCGTTAGTGTTACGAGGTCTCAGGTGTAAATGGGAAGCAGGTGTGTTAAATTTTGTGTTATCGCCCTCCCACTCTCTCATACTGGTCACTTGAAGTTCAACATGGCACCTCATGGCAAAGAACTCTGAGGATCTGAAAAAAAGAATTGTTGCTCTACATAAAGATGGCCTAGGCTATAAGAAGATTGCCAAGACCCTAAAACTGAGCTGCAGCACGGTGGGCAAGACCATACAGCAGTTTCACAGGACAGGTTCCACTCAGAACAGGCCTCGCCATGGTCGACCAAAGAAGTTGAGTGCACGTGCTCAGCGTCATATCCAGAGGTTTTCTTTGGGAAATAGATGTATGAGTGCTGCCAGCATTGCTGCAGAGGTTGAATGGGGTGGGGGTCAGCCTGTCAGTGCACACTGCATCAAATTGGTCTGCTGTCATACCAGAAGGAAGCCTTTGATAAAGATGATGCACAAGAAAGCCTGCAAACAGATTTCTGAAGACAAGCAAACCAAGGACATGGATTACTGGAATCATGTCCTGTGGTCCGATGAGACCAAGATAACCTTATTTGGTTCAAATGGTGTCAAGTGTGTGGAGGGAACCAGGTGAGGAGTACAAAGACAAGTGTGTCATGCCTACAGTCAAGCATGGTGGTGGGAACGTCATGGTCTGGGCCGGCATGAGTGCTGTCGGCACTGGGGAGCTACAGTTTATTGAGGGAACCATCAATGGCAACATGTACTGTGACATACTGAGGCAGAGCATGATCTCCTCCCTTCGGAGACTGGGCCGCAGGACAGTATTCCAACATGATAACGACCCCAAACACACAGTATATCAAATCTCATCCACAATGGAGTAACTAATCAATGCACTGTTAAATATACAAGTGTTCACGTATTAAATAATTAATATGTCTTGTTGTTCCTGTGAGAACAGATGTCCAAGACAAACTGAGGCCGTGGGTGTTGTCACCACAAGTCAAAATCACATTCACAGAAAAGATGCAGGAACTGGTGGATGCCAAGGTTGTGGTGCAATTGGTTTTAGACATTAGTTATATATTAGTTTGAACACTTTAGTTTCAGAATCAGTAGGATATTGAGGATACATGGCAAATATATTTTCCCTTGCTAAGGAAAACAATCCACCAAAGCATATCTGATCAAGGCGATAAAATAAGGGAAATAGTGGTACTGTACATGTCTGATGCCATTCGATAGTGTAAGAAATAACTACAATGGATAATATGTACAAACTCTACAGGCATGACTTCATGACATGTCCCCTTCATCATACCAAGACATTTTAGACAATGCTTCCAACTTTGTGGGAACAGTTTGGGGAAGGCCCTTTTCTAGTCTAGCATTACTGTGTCCCAGTGCACAAAGCAAGGTCCATAAAGGCATGATTGGATGGGTTTGGTGTGAAAGAACTCGACTGGCCCGCCCTTACCTCAACCCCATTAAACACCTTTGGGATGAACTGAAATGGAGACTGAAAGCCAGGCCTTCTCATCCAACATCAGTGCCTGACTTCACAAATGCTCTACTGGACAAATGGGCAAATTCCCTCAGAAACACTTCAAAATCTTGTGTAAAGCCATCCCAGAAAAGTGGAAACTGTTAAGGGGGACCAACTACATTTAATGTCTATGTATTTAGAGTGCAATGTCATAAAAGTCCCTGTTGGTGTAATAGTCAGTTGTCCCAACACTTTTGTTCATCTAGTGTGTATAGGTGTATATATATGTATTCAGATAATTTAACCTTCAATGTGTAGTTTTAGTATCTGGTGTAAATACACCTGCAACCCTTCTTCCTGTTTCTTCGTACCAGTTCAAAATGGTTTAGAAAGGGCCCTTCCGACCTGGACCGCAATGATCCAGGTCGGAAGGGCCCTTTCTAAACCATTTTGAACCGGCACAGGGAGGCATGCGCATATCACGTGACCCTGCTCTGAAACCGAGACTGCTAGCACAATGTTTGAGCAGTCGGATAGCAAGCTGCAGGCGTGGTAAGAGTTAAGCGGGAGCGAGAGGGAGGTGGGATGTGTGTATATGTGTTTGTGTATATAGATATCTATAGAGTAGAGGTAGTCCAGTGGTGTCAATATCAAATAACAGATGGAATAAGTATCTTGTGGAGCAGATGGAAAAAGGTATTATCACAAGATACTTATTCCATCTGTTATGTATATGTATATATATATATATATATATATATATATATATATATATATATATATATATACATATACATATATATATATATGTAAGCATGGATGTGTACTTGTGTATGTGTGTGTGACCATGGATGTGTATTTGTGTATGTGTGTGTGTGACCATGGATGTGTATTTGTGTGTATGTTTGAGCATGGATGTCTACTTGTGTCGATGTGTGGGCATGGATGTGTAAGTGGGGTGAGATGGAGTGTGTGTTAGTATGATTAAGTGTGTGTAACTTGTGTGTTTACATATGTTGTATGTTGGAAGTGGGAGCAAGGACGGCACAGACTAGGTGTTGAAGTTGGGGGACCCAGGGAAATTTTCGCACCAGGGCCCCGTGGTTTCTAGTTACACCCCTGGTTTTAGTATGTTAAGTATAGCGTATATATTTTCAGAGATAGTTGCATTTAACTTATTTTTCTAGAGTGGCATGTCCAGCATTCTTCAGTTAGTAAGTATACCAATAAACCTAGCAGCTGTAAGTACTCAACCTATAGGAAAGCCACAGCCAAGCCTCTTTATAGCCTGCTGTTAATATTATAAAGCACATGTAGTAGTCTATGTATTAGGCTTTAAATTAGACTGAATGAGTAGAGATTAATATTAGTATTAATTAATAATTTATCATAGTCTGTGGTTCAGAGTTTTCATAGATAGAGCAACAACCACTATAGTGACCTGATTTTGCTATATTATGAAGCTGCTTCTGTTGTTAGATGTCTTCCTTAGAAGGAAAACCCATCTCCATGCCATGTAGAGCTCTACCTCTTTTTTGGACATCAACATATACATGGGATATACAGCAAGGTCACCGTTTCTTGTCATAAATTAACAGAAATGGTCATAGTTAAAGATAGTTAAAGTAAATTATGGTATTATAACCAGGACATCTTGTCTGATGAGTTGAGTGTAGTACTACAAGGTAAGTTCAAATGTTGGCTTAATTTGTTGCCAGAGTAGACATTCTAGGATATTAATATTGACAGACTAAGACAAACCTATACATTAGGTGGGGAGGGCCCTGCTCGCAAGCTTACAATGTTGTTTATATACAGCCCTCAATCGCCAGCCTCACTGTCAGTCCACAATCGTAATACGATATGTTTTATTTTTCCCGTAACATATTTCGCTTCCTCGGAAGCTTTCTCAAGTGTCCTTCTCCTGACGGTTAGCTTGCTCTTAAATGTCTCATATTCCCATGTTGTACCTGGAAGTAGCATCAATATCCGGAATCTTTTGTTGGGCTCCCTGTGTCCCATCGCCCTGGGCAACCCTATGAAACATGTAGGGGCATGACTAGCTTGAAAGCAAGGGCACGTAAGGTAATAAGTACTTTTATAAATGTGAAGACACCTCAAAACATAACATCAAACATAACTTCAAAGTCAACATTAACATTACCGACTATGGGTTGCTAGTAAGCAATACCCACATTGGTATTAGCAGGGCAACCACTAGCGTTCCAATAACTTTGAGGTTTGTATGATCATCATAGAGTAAGTCTGTCTTCTTCCTCATTTTGTTGGCCCGTTTGTTCAGCAATGGAGAGGCTTTGGAGCAGTTGAGGCCCAAAGCCTGTGGTATCCCCTTTAGCAAATTCCTCAAAATCTGGTGGGGTTTAATAGGCTTTGGAAAGTTTATAATCTGTAGGTTGTTTCTTGTACTATGATTCTCAAGATCATTGACCTTGGTGAGTTTAAATTGAATAATTTTATCCTGGAAGCTGGTTGTCTCCTTGAATTGTATCACCTCATCCTTGCGATAACCGTGTCTGTTTTCCAAAGATATGAGCGCCAGCAGCTCCTCAGACACATCCATTTTTTTGTGGCCATTTAGTGACTGACCATTGCTAAGACTTCCTCTAAGGATGCCCACAAATTTGTCCATATCTCAAGACATGTAAACACCAGCAGCCAAGCCGACAGAATAGATACCCACAGCACTCCAGTTATGCCAGGTATGCCAACAACCATTCCGCTGAAAAATACTGTTGTAATTTGTTCAATATCTGTATCAAGTTCAGTGATGCATTTTAATGAGACTCTCTCAATTCTGTACTCTCCTGCATTTAATCCACACTTTGCAACCCCAAGATATCACCTCTAAAAAGCAAAGATTGTGCCTCCAGACATCTCCTTCCACTGCAGACGAGCAACTAGGCCACAACCAGCATCTCCAACAACAGTCAGAATTCAAAGTCAGCCTCTCATGCAGCAGAGACTGTTGTGCAGGGGCTCCTACCTTGCAGGCGGAGAAGCAGCAATTTCTGTGGTCACAACACAATTGCAACGGCCCTGATCTTGTGGCGGTAAGCAGTGCGTGTGGGGTCTGCTTGCAGCCTTCTCCCCAGTGGTTCACCAGGTGCTCTGTAGAGGTGCATACCACCAATGTTGCCAGGTATGCTTTGGCCATGGAGGAGCTCAGTAAAATGCGGCTGCCATGGTTGGCTCCGCCTCCATAAGTCACGGTACCTATTCTCAAAATGGACATTATTGGACTTGATAATGTCCCTTAGAGAGCAAAACTGATGCTTATTTAGAGCTCAGAAAAGAGAGGATCTATTTATTTCTTTTTTATTGCTGCTGTTTTAAGGAAAAACACAGATCAATATAACTATGTGATGTTATCTACCCTAAAAGGTTTTTACCGTTCCCTGACAAACACTTTATGCTTTAAAGGAATTCTTCTTGCACGATATAAAGGGTTTTCTTTTACAGTAAAACCTAAAACGACATTTAATTCACTGCCTACATATGTTTGAAAATAAATTGGATAAACAGGAAAAGAAACATTAATAAGGACATGATTAATTATAGCATATCAGCACATTAAGAAATCAGATTGCTGCTTTGGAATCAGTAACACGTTTCCCCACTATTTGAAATGTAAATAGGCATTGCTTCCATGTGGGGTTTTTTATTTCCAACTGGATCAACAGCAGGAAAATGGACTTCCATTATTCATGGAACTTACAGTTTCTACCCTGCCGCACAAGACCATACTTCTTCAATGTTGTTTATGAACTGCTGAACTTAGCTGGAGAAAGTCTCAATTTGTGTTGAACTTCATCCATGCTATCTTCCTATTACATCCTATCCCTTGCCAAGCAATTATAAGTTATCTCCCTTATCACCTTGTTGTCTTACAACCAAAAACACCACTTCAGTATCTTTAATTTACTACTATGCCCAGTCACAACCACCCATTCCACGCCTCACAGTCTCTACCTTTGTAATCTTACTTTAAAGATAAATTAGACACAATTAGACATGACATACCTTATCTACATGTTATCTCCTGAACCCACTACTGCTTTCAGGCATACCTCCATCCATTTTTCTTTTGCTCACTAAAGAGGAGGTTTCTTCTCTCATTCTTTCATCTCACCCAAACACCTGTCCCCTCTTATCTTACACAGTCCCTCTTGTCTCTACCCTAACTAATATCTCTAATATCTTCCATCTCTCGCTCTCCACTGGAGACTTTAAATCCTCCTTCAAGCATATTGCTTTAACTCCAATCTTAAACACCCCCAGACCCTACCCCCCAGTTTTTCTCATAACTTCCCCTAATCTATCTCTTTCCCTTTTAGATTATGTCACAAATTGCCTCACTACTGTTTCTAACTGGATGTCTCATCCAGTTGTGTATCATCCAATCATTCCTAACCCAGACTCTCACTCCCTTTCTTTCTAGCACATTCATTCTATTTCTAGAAATTGCTGCCCATATGCTTAAAACATTGACTATATTTGCTCCTTTGTAACAGAAGTTGCAACTAAAGCTCTTGTTCATGCCCTCTTGAGCTCCTGTCTTGACTACAGCAATTCAGTCTTAGCTGAACTGCCTCATGTTGCTTCTGGGGTTATTCTCCCTACCCATTTTTCTATTGACACAGTGTAACCTCTGCCCGTCTCTTCACTGGCTGCCTGTATGCTTTAGGATTCAATTTAAAATCCTGGCTTGCACCTACAATGCTCTTTATAGTGGTTCATCTGCCTACATACCCTCACTCCAAATATATGCCTATATCTTCATATTATGCTCATAAACAAGAATTCTCAAGGGTTGCCTCTATCCCTTGGCCTATCTCAATTTATCAGACTATGTTTGTCTCCAGTTCTTAAAAAAAAAAACCATTAAGATACACTTTATCAGGCAAACCCATCAAATGACAGGTTACACCCCAATCTATCACTGTCTCAGTTTTACTATCATCATTCTGGCATTGTATCCTCTTACACCTCAATGATAGCATTTACTTATGGGGAAGTACCCCTGAAAATATTTGAACATTACAGTGCTATACAGAGTAATGCACCTTAGCATTGATAAAAACCTGGCTTTATTTTATTTTACTGTAGGAAAGTTACAGACCTGGAGGCTGCCATTGTTGTCAGTTGTATTATTTTAGAGTATTTTCCTGCTGAAACATTACACACTGAGGTGTTTTGTTTATGGCATTGCTTAAGAAGTCCCGCTTGCCCAACAAAATACTTTCTTTTATTAGCCTGAGAGTCTCACTGGATGATTAAGACTGAAACTTTCTATTGTTTGCAACAAGACATCATGATAAGAGGTTAACGTATTTTGTATAGATCATGCTTAAATAGCAGAGCTAGAATGTATACAAATGACTAATATGCAGCTGCCTGAAAACATTTTTGTATGTAAAAACTAAAACTGCTTTTATATTTGGTGGCTAGTCTACTTCATTTACAATTTCACCTCTTGTCTAACATACACCCACATCCTTCCACATAGAAAGCTTGTTTGAGCAGAGACCTTCTTAACTTTTGTTTCTGTAAGTCAAAGTTGTTATGCAATATATTACTTATTATGTCTTGTTTACCCATTGTACTCTGCTGTAGAATATGATGGAGGTATATAAAGATGTCATGATCTGTTTAATGGTATGGTGTAGCACATAATAAAGATAACAATATAAAAGACATACTCGTTTTGTAACAGTCCAACGAGCCAATGAATTAGTAACTTAAATATATTACATTAATCTAAATAGAATACTATTCAATACCGTATTGCCTGATTTGAGTGCCACAGTGCATAATTTGTGGCATTTTTTGTTCTCTGGAAATTGCATGGTTCCATTAAGTGACTACATATGGCACGTAAAAAAATACATGCCACTAAGGCATTTATATAATGATTCTCTTAAGCCACTCTACAATATTCCTAAGTAAATTGAATAGCTCACAATTACCAGATGTGTGAAGAGATTCTTGGAATTAACACTTCTAATGCAGCAACCGGTCAAAGATCTCACGGGAAAGCTTATACTATATGCTGAAGATTTAAATGACAGCTATAAGAATCTCATAACACGTTGGATGCATTTCTTCCATAGGATATGCAAGTGCCAGTCAAAATGCCATTTATGTATAGGCCAACAGAAGACAAACTGTCTTCCTGGGAAAAGTATTTTTTCCTTCCCTGCATTTTTATAATATATGAGAACTAACAAGTATACAGGATAACATTTACATTAGAAACATTCATTATAAACTCATTGCCGCATATTGAAAAGCTGGTTTTCCTTTGCTGTAGATCAGTCATTACTGTTTGTAATTCAGGTATGTACCGCAAATTGGCAGTTGAGTCACAATTTGAGTTGATTTTCTGTTCTCTTACCCAGTTTGGAAGATTAACTGATGACTGATTTTAATAAAACATAGCAGAAATCCCATAATGCACTGGCTATTTGTCAGAGAGGTCAATGGACTGAAGGCAGGGGGAAAGATGGAAAAGACAAAGGAAATCATTGGATAAGCTGAGAGGTTATGAGTGTATTTAGAGTTGAGTGACAAGATGTAAGTAGACATACCTGTCTATGTGTATTTTATAGTGCATAGACAAATACTACATTTCTCACACAAGAAACAACCAAAATACTAATCTTTTCCCTTGTGATATCCCGGCTTGATTATTGGAACTCCCTATTTACTTTTCTCCCCCTTTCTCAATCAGATCCATCCTCAACACTGCAGCTAGACTAATCTATACTCTCTCATCTAAATATACCCCTAACCGCCCTCTTCATTTCTCTCTTAATATCATTACCTTCTCCTACTCCCATGTTCAGGATTTCACACATGCTGTACTCCTTTTCTGGAAAAGCTCTCTGAAATGTATAACTTTTCTTCCTAAGACTCTCCGCCAGCATCCTAATTAAGCAATCCGAATGGCCAAAAAACTCTATATCCTGATTCAACCAACTCATCCCTGTCCAAGAAGTCCTCTCCTACTGTTTCACTTCTCCAGCAACTAGATTGTAAGTTTGCAAGAGCAGGGCCCTCTTTTCCTTTTGTACCAGTTTGTTATTGTGTATGATTTAAAACTACTATTTTACTGACTCTGATTGTAACAGTACTATGGAATATGCTGGCTATATAAATAAATGTAATGTAATGTGTATTTTGTAGTGCAGGCAAAGTCAAGAGATAGCTCTCCAAATGCTAAACTAAAACTCCTGTGTTAACTGAGCGGGTACCAGTCAATCAGGGTTGTTAACGAATGGCTGTCCACTTGGAAAATGCATTGGAAAATAGGATAGTTTCAATCGCGTTGACAAATCTGCTTGAAGACATAATACTGCAGGTCATTGGCTAGGCTTGCCCCCAAGCTAAAAGCCGCCAGTCCTTCCCTTAGATTGATGCTGATCAGTTACTGAACAATCAACATCATTCTCTCTTTCTCAGATAGAGCCTCAGTAGTTAAGGGTAAATGTGAGGCATCCATCTTTAAGTCTTACATGTACATTTCAACTAGCAAGTCTTCCACTGGAGAGGCTCATTTTAGCTGCAATTGATTTTAGTGGACAGGGCACCAAATAGTTCCACCACGTATGGCATATATATATAAGGTTGTTACTGAAAAAGTTAAATATCCTCCTCAGCTGCTTTGTAGTTGATTGGATTTTGTATATCTAATATATTATTTAGATTTTGAATACTATTTTAGGGGGTATTTGAGCATCCCATTTAACTTGATTCAGTCTAACTTTGCTAGAGCAAATCTCAATTTTGTTCTGCTTGAGTAGGATGTAGCAATACACCCTACTGTAGAGATAGGAGCAAGAGCATGAGAAATCCTGATATATTATCTACATGATGCTCTACCCTGTGTATATAACAGTGTCTCTACATGTTAGACATTCTATTGAGCTGATGGATTGGAATCTAGCAAGATAATGTTTTTACAATTTCTTTAAGGTACTGTTTCACCTACTCTGTGCATATATTTAACATATCATAACTAAATGCAGCCTTCTGAAACATCAGAAAAAATATTCCTTTGTTAGATACTCAAGTAATACTCCCTAGTAATAGTTCTGTCATAGTTAAGCAATTTTCTTCAGGGAATATTTAATTCTCATGTGACAAAAAATTGACAAATGTTGTTACCATAGAAACTAAAAAAGTTTCTAAGTTATTTATGTGATCAAATCTTCAGAGAAAATAGTAGAGGAGGCAGTAGAGGAGTAGAAGATATCTTTATCCAAACAGTCGTGTATCTACAGTCGTGTGAAAAAGAATTCTATGGTTTTACATATCAGGACATAATAACAATCACCAGCAGGTCTAAAAATTAGGTAAATACAACCTCAGATGAATAACAACACATGATATATTACACTGTGTCATGATTTATTCAAACTAAAGTCAAAATGGAGAAGCCATGTGTGAAAAACTAAGTAAACTGTATAATTCAATAGCTTGTAGAACTACCTTTAGTGTCAATACCTTGAAGTAATTGTTCCCTGTATAAATTTATTAGTCTCCAACATCATTGTGGAGGAATTTTGGCCCACTCCTCCTTACAATGTTGCAATGACTGCATGGTAACAAGTAACAACACCTGTGGCTGCAAAACAAGCCTAAATCATCACCTCTCCACCACCGTATGGTATGAACCAGTTGGTATGAAGTATTTGTGTTTATAAGCTGTGTTTGGTTTGCATTATGGTCTTGCCTGTCCAAATGACATTGTTGCCGAAGTCTTGCAACTTTGCAAACCTAAGCCATACTACCAGAAGAGGCTTTCTCCTGGCAACCCTTCCAAACAAACCATGCTGGACTGGTCATGAACTTTAACATTTAACATAATAACTCTAGTAGAGGTCTGTATAATCTGAGAAGTAACTATTGGATTTTTTGCAATTTCTCTGAGCATTGCACGTTATGACCTTGAATTTGCACTTTTGAATAGTCCTTCTAACTGTAGAATGGTGGCTTGATGGGCAACAGCAATAGCGTCTCTACGATCATTGCTGATGTTTTTCCTTCTTGCCACTGAATGCTTCAGACCAGCAAACTGCTAAAACGTTGGCTTTTATAGGTGGTCAATTAATCAATGACATTTGATTAGCAGCACCTGTCTGCTACTTAGTATCTTCATTCACATGGAAGCACTAAAAGTGCTGGGCACTTTCACAGGAGTGCAAAGGGAAGCAAGCAGCTGAGGGAGGTGCAGGGGGAAATCAAGTACTTTAATATGCATTCTTCAAAAAGATAAAAAAAGTACTTACGTGAAGCAGAAGCTGTAGCCCTGCAGCTGCCGTCTTCCTCCGTGGTCAGAGGATTGTTGTCACTGGCTGTCAGCCAATCGGTGTCAGGAAACCGCTCTCCCATTGAAATCAATGGTAGTGCTATTCGTCTATTCTAAACAGACCCACAACCACAGCGCCCTGAAGCTGACTGAGCCGGCCTTAGGTGTTCTGGCGCCCTGTGCGGACTACTCCTCTGGCGCCCCCCCCATCCCAAAAAAAGAAAGGAATAAAAACTTGTAACAAAACCCCAATCACTTTATACTACGCCAAACATTGATGTGGTGTAGGCCTACCACTTCATTGTCTGGCTTAGTAGTAGGGATGCACCGAAACGAATTCTAGACTGAAACCGAAAGTGCAGAATTTACCTAGCCAAAACCGAATATGACCCCCCACACCATAAAAAAATCTAACACTAACACAGTAAGTAACACACCAAAATAGGACAAAACAATTAAATAACAATATTATATATATATATATATATATATATATATATATATATATATATATATGATTAACAGCAATCACATTCCTATCATGCCCAGGCATACCCAGATTCCAGGATGTACTCGCAGACTTGGCATGATAGGAGTATGATTGCCCTATCTACCCCTTCTCACTCCCTTCTGCCCTGTCTACCCCTTCTCACGCCCTTCTCCCTATCTACCCCCTTTTCCCTGTCTCACTCCCTTCTCCCTATCTACCCCCTCCTAACTATCTACCCTTTCCCTCTTTGAAGTTCACTTACCTTTCAGGAGTCCTGCGGTGGGGGTGCAAGGCCTCTGCCTCCCAGCTCTGCCACTGTATGGAACAGTATAGAGTGATGGGAGTTATGATGTACTTTTAGAGCATAATTAGATCATGAAAAAGACATTGGAAATGGTACAGCATAACACCCATCACTCTCACACACTTACCAATCCACACATATACTAATCCACACGTATACCAATCCACACGTATACACTAATCCACACGTATACACCAATCCACTAATCCACACATATATACCAATCCACACACATACCAATCCACACATACTAATCCACACATACACCAATCCACACATATACCAATCCACACATATACCAATCCACACATATACCAATCCACACATACACTAATCCACACATACACTAATCCACACATATACCAATCCACTCTCACTGAATGCTTTCCTACCTTTCCTCTTTTCTCCTTACAGCTCCTTTTCCTTCTCTTTGCTCCTCTTCTTCAGTTCTTCTATCTTCTTCCGGGTCAGAGGGCACGGACAGCGGTGGGCGCGGCTTCAGTGTTGTGCGCCGGGATCTGACAACAAACCCCACCGCACAGCAGCTGTTGCCGCGCGGATCACAAGGGAGCAGTATCGGAGGTCTTTAACCAGGGAGATCCTTGAACCGGCTTAAAATCACTCAAGGGAGCCGGAGGTCTGGTAAAGACCTCCGATACTGCTCCCTTGCGAGCCTGCTCCTCCAGAGACGGACATTACTGTCCGTCTCTGGAGGGGTGCCGGGTGCCCCCCTGATGAGCGGCACCCAGTGCGGACCGCCCCCCCCCACCGCGCTAGGTACGCTACTGGCGGCAGCGGACCCCGCGGCGGCGGCGGCAGCGGACCCTGCGGCGGCGGCGGCAGCGGACCCCCGGCGGTGGCGGCAGCGGATCCCGCGGCGGCGGACCCCGCGGCGGCGTCCCCTGGAGTGTGGCGCCCTGTGCGGTCGCACAGGTCGCACACCCCAAAGGCCGGCCCTGCATATAAAGTATAAGGATATGTTTTCAGCCAAATACATCTTCAGAATCCCCTCATGCTTTTGCATGTAAGCTCTATACTGTCTATCTGAACACACATTGTATTGTCTTTCTAAAAAGGTTTCTTTTTTCTCCTTATTTTACACCTGGAGTATACTGGAGTCTGTGTTATTAAAGCAAGTGATTGCTTTTGCTAACACATTGGGTCCATTTATTTAGCTATTTATTTATTTAATTATTTTGTTGAACAGTTTAAGGATTGTGTGCACATCAATGTATATGTATAAAGTTGTACCCTACTGGTTAATTTGGGTTAGATTGATTATATCACATTGATTATAGCAAAATTATGTCTGTTTAATTTTTTTTTACTTTCTACACTGTCATGCCTAACATCTTTTTAACCTCTTAAGGACCAGGCTGTTTTTATTTTTTGTACCCTTTGTGACCAAAGCTGTTTTAACATTTTTGCGGTGCTCGTGTTTAGATGTTTTTTTTTCTCTCTCTCGTTTAGTGTACCCACACAAGTTATATATTTTTTCTAGAACAACATTTTTTGATCATATCATCTAATTTCCTACATAAAAAATAATAAAATATAGTGGAAATTTGAAAAAAAAAAACACTTTCATTTGAAAAATGTTTTACTGATCCACAAAAGCTAAAATGCCACATTTTTTCAACCTGGAACTTTGACATCTTTGAAGCTGACCAATTCTATTTACTCCCATCAAACCTTATTTTTTGAAAACAAGACACCCAGTGCATTTCAAATGGTTGTATTTTAACTCTTTCCACACATCAGCATTTATCAAAGTTTGTGGTAGACATTTTTGTGCATTTTTTTAACATTGTACTTCAGGTATGAATTTATAGCTCCTGATATTTGTCACAGCCAAACAACATATATGTGTTCAGCAATATCTCCCAAGTACAGTGATACCACCCATGCATGGGCCTGGGGTTTTTAGGGGCTAAAAGGCCACATTTGGGAGGTGTGCATTTTTCAATTTAGAATTTTGCCATCCGGTCATCCTGCCCGCCATTGATTGATCTTCTGTTCAAGATGTCTACTTGGTGAGTCAGATAATCCTGGATACAGGCAGCTGAAAGCACCTGAAAATGGGAAATTATTCATTTATCAGCTAATTGGACACCATTGTGATCTCCATAGTATAGGAAATGTTTTAGTATGTTTTACTGTTTCCATCTTGAATCTTGAATTTTGTTGATTAAAAAAATTACTCTTCTTATCATATGTATGAATAGAAGGTCAGTGATGTTGTTATGCTTATGACCTCAATACTCATAGGATGTCACTTCTCGGAATGCATAGGCATTCAGTTATCTTGCCTTGTATTGTAGAAGTCAAATCCCCACAAAAGATGAGGAGCAAAGCACGCAATCAGCTTGGAATTTTGATGTATTTCCATGTATATTAGCTTTTTTTTCTTAATACTGACATATTAAAACCTAATAGTTTTAACTCTCGCAAGCAGTGAGTATGTTTTAATTTTATCAGTTTTGTATATTGTCAATTTTAACATTAATCTTAATATTCAATAAAGTCCTTTATAGTAATAGCACTACAAAATCTGCTGGTGTTCTCTAAATAAAATGTTGTGAAAAGTAAAGTAATAATGACATAAACTTGTCCATTATTTGAAAATTCTGTGAACCTTTTCAATAATGTTTCTGTGTAACTTTTGTTTAAACAAAATGTTTGTACTGTTAATGGTGAAAGAAGCTTAGGTACGTATGTATTCTTGGTTGACCCTTCGCTACTCTCTAATTGGTAAGTGCCACTAGATATGTTTGTTCCAATAAATAATTAACATAATTCCTTCAGATGACAAACTGTGCACTAAGTAGATATATTGGTAACAAGGTGACATATGTCATGCTCTTGGTGAAAATGAGGTGACATTACATAAATCACAGAAAGGATTAAAAAGATAATTACTTTACAGATAGTGCTATTTTTAAATGTCATTTTTCATGGAGAATTATGTTGTTACAGAGGTCAGAGTAGTACTGTGAGTATGGTCATATTAGCATGACATTTGTTTGTTTTTGCTTTTTCATTTCTGGACAAGTAAATAGACTACTTCTGTCAAGTCAATACATTTTAGAGCTCTCTCTAGCTAATGTTATCCCAGTCTAAAGGGTATATAATTGTATAAGGGTAATACTGGGTCCCTCTTGTTATTTTGTTGCTTAACTACACCAAACACAGAGTTGTGGGGATTATTTGGACCCCCTGCTGCATGTTCCTTAATCACTATGCACCAGAAAATGATGCAGAGCGCGGGAACACCGTACCCCCGTGCTCTCCATCAATAGCCAGCCCATAGTGATTAGGAAGCACTTAAGAAGAGGTCTGAAATGACAGACCTCGCACTCCCAAGACAGGATGGAGGATGAGAAAAGTAAGAGATGGGGAGAAAGTGGTGTAAAGGCAGTGTATGTGTAGATATGTGTGTTTGTAAGCTTGTATGTGTGAATGGGCAGGTGTGTGTAAGAGCAGTGTAGGTATTTCTGTGTTCGTAAGCTGGTGCGTGTATGTGCATATGTGGGTGTAAAGGGCAGGTGTGTGTAAAGGCAGTGTGTATGGGCAGTCGTGTGTAAGGGCAGTGTATGTGTATATGTGTGTTAATGGGCAGGTGTGTGTAAAGGCAAAGTGGATGGGCAGTCATGTGTGTTTATGGACAGGTGTGTGTGTGTAAAGACAGTGTGTAAGGGCAGTGTAAATAAAATAACCTCTGTAAAAAAAATAGCTGGGGGGCACAAAAATAGCTAGCTACAGCTCTCCCTGATCTCTTTCCCTGCATGCAAATCAGTGCACATAATCATTAGTAGACTTGTGTACTTTGTTAATTCGTTCAATGTCTGAAAACAAGGAGGGGTCCAACAAAACAAATGAAAATAAAACGAAAGGCTTTCCGTACTATCTCTCTCTCTCAATGTCTCCCTAACTTCTTCTTTTCTTTTCCACAGCTTCTTGTTCCCCCTTCTTCTCCTTCTTCATGTTCTCTGCATCTTTAGTCTCTTTATTCTCTGGTGATCTACTTCTTCTGGTGATCCGCTGCATTACCCTGGGCTCCTGGAGCACTTCCTCATCAGGGTGGAGCATTGGTGTGCATCACGGGGACAACCTCTCCCCTGATTGGATGAACGGGGCAGAGGTTCTCCCTGTGGTGCGCTCTTCCACACATTGTGCAGAAGTGTTGCAGGACATTAGAATAATGCAGATGAATCCGTGGAGAAAGAAAAGCTAGTAAGAGGTGGAGAACAAAAAGCAGAGCTGTGGAGACACAGAGAAGGTTGGAAGAGTGAAAACGAGAGTGTGAATGTGGGAGAGCATGACAGAGAGTGTCAATGAATTTTTGCCCTCCAAATTGTGTCTGAACCTATGTTGTGTTGTCCTAAAATAAATGGACCAGAAACTAAACAAAAAAAATTGCCGGAATAGTTTTTGGACTCAAAAATAAAGCAAAATTCATTAGTTAGAATTAGATTTAGTAAATGGCTTTGCAGCAATCCCCTTTTATGCATCTTTAAGTAAATTTTACATAATCCCAATGTATTTTATGGCATGCAAATCAGTTCATCAAAAAATGTAGTAATTTGAAAAAAAAAATTAATTAATGACAACATGCCAACGGTTAAGAATTAGGTTAGGGGTAATCAAACCATCTGGCTGTTAAAGGGGGCAGCCACCATACTTTAATATATATTCGTTATCACCCCTAAACCCCTGGAGTCCTTGGGGTAAGGGAGTATTACCCTGCAGTCCCTGAAGGAGGCCCCCCCACCACTTTAGTAGTGTTGGTAGCTCGCAGGGGGATGTCCAGGACTGGTAAAGAGGTGGGCCAATGGTAGGAGGGATGTGGAATTGCCCATAAATTGGCCAAGCACATGGTGCAGGGCCTCTTTAGATAGTACAGCAGAAAAGTTCCCTGCTTGTGTTTATGTTGTGTTTTTTTCTTAGCGTTTCAGGCGCAGCAGACATGGAAACCAGGACTCGAGGTTTGTCATGGCTCTGGGATCACTTCAGAGATTTGGACCCTGTTCCCCTGGTCACAACTGAGGTTATAGCGCACAACAGGATGAGTCCCTGCACGAGGAGGCTTTCAGCTATTCACAGAGCGGATGAAAACTTTGTTCTGTGCTCTCAGCTGGCTAGAAGATCACTGTCATCGGGAGCAGGAAGGGGAGGAAGAGTCGGCAAGGAGCAAGTAGGAACGTGTTTGTCTGTCAGAGATTAAGGCTGAGCTGGCGCAGTCTCCATCCTTGTCCTGCAGGATGCTTTCGGTAACATTGTTGCTTGCTCCATTCAAATATCTATTTTAGTCATCAGGAAGACTGTGATGACACTGGCAGGCAGCGTGATTCATCAGGACCCTAGGCCAGCAGTAGCACAGCTCCTCAGCCTGGTAAATTCTTAGGGATGTCTCCTTTTACCCTAATTTCTTCTCTACTATTATTCTGGACAGCATAGAGTTAGCACCTATGAGTTCAATTTTGGATACGTTTCACAGAGGTTTCCTGCTGTGGATGCTACTGTGGGTTTATGTGATACACAGGCCCGGACTGGGACGAAAAATAGGCCCGGGCATTTAAACCTGAGCAGCCCATTTTTATTTATTTATTTATTTATTGTTAAAGCCCACCCTTTATGTACCATCTTTGCATTTACTCACTCATTCACACAAATCATTAACACATTCATTAATGCAGTCTCACAAATCATTCAAACAATTCATCCACACATGAATTCATTAATTGTCATACGCATTCACACAATTCATCCACACATTTATTCATTCATTCTCATACGCATTCACACTACCCCCTCTCCCCATCTTATCTGCCCCTTCTCACTATGTTCCCCCTTTTCACTATGTACCCCTTCCCCACTTCTCAATATGTACCCCCTCTCACTACCTATCCCCTCTCCCCATTTCTCACTGCACCCCACTCCCTCACCCTACTTACCTTGTTGCCGGAGCAAGCAGCAACTGCGACCGGCGGCAGGGCCGGATTGACTTAGGGACTGATGGAGCTGCAGCTCCAGGTCCCTACCTTAAAATAGGCCCAGTCAGGACCGGACTGACTAGGCCTATGCGGCCTCTACGGCCGCATTAACGTAGGGACCCTTAAGCCCGCCGCAGCTGCGACCGGGTCCGCCACTCTAACGGGCCGGGAAGCCCCCACCAGGGCCGGCCTTAGGGGTCTGCGGCCGCACAGGGCTTAAATTAAAACATCAGGTTTTTTTAACTTTATTTAACATCCTCCATGTTAAATAAAGTTAACAAAAACTTTATTTAACATGGAGGATGTTAAATAAAGTAACAACAAAACCCCCCCGATGTTTTAATTTAAACCCTGTGTGGCCGCACACCCGTAAGGCCGGCCCTGGTGGGGCCTGGAGTTGCAGCCCCATCAGCCCCTAAGTCAACCCGGACCTGCCGCGGCCCGGCGTGCCCGATGGCCAGTCCGGGCCTGGTGATACATCACATGGTAAATTCCTCGTAATTGATAATTTGTCCTACCCAAAAGGCACAGTTAAATATGGTATTGACAGGGCAGTTTGTTGATGGAGGCTGCACCTGGGGGACCTATGGCAAAGACCAAGATTGAGTCAGCTTTTCAACTACTGCCTGTTCACCCCCAGAGTTTCTGTTTTTTAGAGTGTCGGTGGGATTGCTCTTTTTACATTGATTGTTGTTCTCCACTGGGGTTTCCTATGCCCATTTTCAGATTTTTAGTATCTCTGGTGGAGGGTAAGAAGGAGGGCGGGTGGTGTTTGCGAAGCTAGCTTTGTGAACTAGAAGCCTCTTGGAGAGAAGAACATGGCACAGATTGCATCACTTGTGACACAAAGTGCAACATAATTTGCAGCGTTCACCCAGAGTTTTTGAACAAAACCCAGAAACTGCGTGTGAAATGCTGCTGGGTCTCTGGGTAACTGCAGGTAAACTCTGGGTCACTTCTAATCTAAAAATGTCATGTGTCCCGCAATGTCAGCAGGACCGCCCACAGATGTCAGCAGGACTTCCTACCAACGTCAAAGGGACCTCTTACCCACAAGGGGGCTCTGGATAGCCGGAGCCAGAGAGCTCCCAGGTATAAACATAATAACGTAGAAAATGATGGTGTAGATGGTATTAAATGTCCTTAGTGCATTAGTAATTAGTAATGCATTAGTATTTGCAACAATATTCTGCTGGTACAGTGCTTTTGATGTTGGCTGATACCTCTCTGAAAAGTGTCCAAAATCTAGCTTGGAAAGGCGACAATTATAGCATACAATGGATGTTCCTGCTCAGTGGGAGTTCCTTTTTAAGGGGCCTTTGTGGACATAGCCTCACACCGAAAAGCAGCACCAAACTAGGATGAATAAGTGGTCCTAGGACTTTAAGGGTAGGGGCTGACGAAGGTTTTAGTCATCTGCTGGCTGGATACGTACTTACACACATTGTGCTTCTATACTCATGCAGGACATTGGAGGGCTCTATCTGCTGCTGGGGCACTAGGAACCAAGGGCCCACCAGGCATTTGCCCAGTGTGCCACATGGCCTTTTTTTCAGAAATTACATTTACTTTTCTGTAGGCCTGGACTTGGAAAAGTAAATGTAATTTCTTTAAAAAAGCATTAAAGCAAATTTTTTGAATACAAATGTAAAGAAATCAAGCACAAATAGTTAAGTTATTGTACATAGAACACTATATCCGAGCCTAGGCTGTAGATTTGATGCAAAGAACATGCCACTAGCAAGTCAAGCAATTGAGGGCTGAATGATTAGCCACAAGGAGCACTTACAATGTTCACTGGTAATTTGGGTAATTGTATTACATGGTTTGTAGACCTATGATGAATTACCCAGATGCTTTTTCTGCATTGCATAATTTGGACATATCTTGCAAATAACTCGCATAAGTAGAATCTGCAGAGTACTTGAGATGCACTGTAGCTGATCCAATGAACTTAGAATAAAAGGCAATTGCTATGAACATAGTCTAACTTGGAAAATTAAACAATAAATAAAAGAGCTTCACTTTCTCAAGTGCCTGGTTTACCTGGTTTTGTCTGTTATGTTGTTAAGAATCTTTACAGAGAAGATTTGAGTCTGTGTGCAGCATCACTAAATTGTATCAACTTAATATACATATTGTGATAAAAAGGCCATGAATAAGAAACGTAACGTGTCTGTACCTAATGAGTGTATAATTAAGAACATGTATAACTGGGATGAAAAAATACCCCAAATAACATTTTAGGGATATTTCTGTACTACATTACACAACAAGGCACATATTTACTTACAGATCCAAAATATTCAATTCTGCATAATTAAATCACAGAAAAAATATTACCCCTCATTGTTAATCTAATTTTCACACGCCTACCCAGAATCCCTTGAAGTTGGGGCAGCATTACAAGATTTCTGAGGTAAAAATGATCCTTCTGGCTTGGTATAGATAAGTGTTTAATAATGCGTATTTTACCCCCCTTAATTTTAAGTGGAGGGGTTTTCCACCACCTTTACCCCACCACAACTTGTGTTATGTACGTGTGTATGTATATATATCTATATATAATCTCAATTCATATGCTGCTTTGAAAAAAACTAAGTTTCAGTCACTCCACGGAGACTTTTATCAAAGATCTTAGATTTATATATATCAATTAGATAGGTCAATAGCCATAAAGAATCAAATGTAAGGTTATACAGAAATAGGTGAAGAAAAAAAATAACTTGACAGTTGCACAGAACATTAGTATATACATAGTACGTCTCCTTTGCTATGGATAATTCCTGTTAGTCTATATTAATTGAAAGGTTGTGTAGTATGACAACATATTTCTTACCCGTTAACCTTCACAATCCACAATCCGGCCTTCACACATAATCTGCATTCCTACACACATATTTGAGTTTGATTGAGTTCTTGTGTTTAATACTGCTAGTGGATATGCCAGTAAATTTCCACCTCATTGAGAACAACTCCTCATGACAAAGCCGGTCAGGGCCGGCCCTACAATGGAGCCGAGTGGGGCAATATATAAGAATATATTGATACAAAAAAACTGTAATAAAATACATAGTAAAATTGTAAATGATCCGTTCTAATAAAGACAGTGATGGGATTTGAATCTTAATTTTTTTTTCTGTGAGAGATGCCAATCGGCAGGTATTTCTCCTCTCTAGAGGAAGCTTGAGCATTGCAGTTCAAATGTGAGGCTTTACTCTTTAAAGGACATTTCATGTTCATTTAAACAATGTACTGTCCAATACTAACTTTGGTAGCTAGGTTCAGCCTAATTGTTTTCATCATTCAATGGTTATGCATGGTTGAGGTTTGAATTTCTTGGGCATGTCAACAGCAGAAGTAAACAATTTGCAACCCATTCTTGTGTCACTGTGATATTTTATCAACAAATGCCAAATTGATGCTATCACAGTGATGCCTATAACACATATCGTAGTAAACATGCTATTTGCAATGCAGAACATGCAACATGACACTAGGACACCCATTACGACCAGGTGAAGGCGCCATCTTAAACTGTCTGTATAACCACCATAGACGGGATATGGATGATCTAACCCAAAGAAGATTCCCGGTGTTAACTATTTAATAGACCATCTCAAATATTTTATTTGTAGTAGCTGGCTCATGGTAGCAACCAAATGCTTCTAACAATGGCCCTTGTGAACTATAATTTGTAAGAAGATAAAGATATTTTGAATTAGGTCGTTAAACATGGATTGGTAATATACATAAGGATACATGACCTTTTGTACATTACCAAGAAAAAGGCATTGATAAAGAAGCTTAGATATCAGTAAATCAAACAAGAATATTAAGGAGTCAAGTCCAGACTGTAGCCCTAACTTACTATTCAGTCTAGAAACCTTAAGAGCCAGGCTTATACCTGACACACAAGTACAAATATTGGCTAACCCAAACACGATAAATTAATTAAACATTAAGCGGGTACATGGTTTACACATACAACATGGAACTTTCATAAAAAAATCTTTTTTTGTTTTATGTTCACTACACAATATATGAGTATATTTTGTACTTTAAATAAAGATATAGTTTGTGGTCAAAAAACAAAATGTGTACAGATTATTGGAAACCTGTCAGTGGCTGTTCAAGGTCTGAAAAGGCAGTAGCAAATAGCTTTTCTCTTCGCCATGGCGACAGGGTCTGGTTTTTCAGTTTCTCTGGAAACCAAAGCCTTTCTGTTTTCTAGTCCTTTTCAGTTACTTTTTTTTTGCTATTAAACACTCTGGTTGAGACAAAAGGTGGGGGCTAGGCGACACTTCCCAATGGCACATGTGCATGGTAACACAAAATTTAAAAATACAAGGATAAAAATGTTATTTCCACTAAAGATAAGTGTCTTAGTTGAGGATCTTTACTCTTTTATAAGACTTCAATTTAAAGTACAAACAAGTTTATTCTTTCCTGGAAATTGCAACAACAACAAAAGAAGGTAATAAATGTGCTAATTAAATAATTGATGCTTAATAGGGTTAGGAATGTATTGAATGGACCTCAGTCTTATAGGAAAGCTAATTGCTTTAGGGCCTTACATGGTCTTTTAAAAAAAATAAAAATATCGAGACATAGTTTTTTTAATTATAATTACCTATTAATATTGTTTACTGAAATGAAGTAAGCTAATCTGCATACTTACAAATGCTCAGTATCATTAAGATCCCAGAACCGTTATACCGGTTTTTTTCAATTTGCTTGTGTGCACACGTATGTACTAATGGATAGTACGTGGGTTACTGACACTAAAAATTGTGCACTTACATCTGTGACATGTACAACAGTTTTCACTTTATTGAATAATTGTAGGTTTCAGCCAGCATAAAACCTACAGAAAGGCATAACTTCTTCAGTTATTTGCTAACTTTGCGTATTGTACATGAGCAAAGCTTGCTGGTACACTGCCTACCAGCCTGTTTTTGCATGGGTGGTTCACTGACATGCCCTTCATCATGGAAGGTCACACCATTGAGCAAATCAGCTGTAACTGTTGTATTTAAATGTACATGCAATATATGCAGGAACGAGTAGGCCTTTGAGTCAGGGGGAAACATTACCTCTGGGCTAGTCCATATTCTTCAAACATATTCATTGTCCAAATTGGGCCAGCACACTTGCAGAGACGGGGGATTAGTGGGGTCACGCAATGCGTTATAGCGTGGCATGTCCAAGCTTCTGTGAAGACACCATGCAAAGTGAGTAGGTGTGTTGTGGATGTCGTTTTTTTTTTATTTATTTTTTTTTTTACAATAATGTTTATTTGATTTTCTAAGAATAAGTACAGAAAAAAAGAAAAAGACAAAGTTCAATTGTATCTTTTACAACGAATTTGAGACCACAAAAAAAAGGAAAAAAAAACATACAAATAACAAATTTAAAATACCAGTTAGTTCACGACGTATTACACATATACTTTATAGTCCCCGCATCACCAGGGTTTATTGTAACTATTAATTAATTTACAAAAAGACTAGCTTAAGTATATTAGTATTAATCCAGTTTGCCCATTTGTAATTGGTCAATCCAGCTATTCCAAAAAATATATTTTTCCTTACGAAAAATTGGATAAGTTGCAATTCCTCTCTCTTTCTGACATTGAAAAATTATTTGCGCCTTAACTTTAGCCCAAATAATCCCTTCAGTCTTTTTCCAATTCCTAGCCATTTCCATTTTTATAGCTGTTAATAGGTGTAGGAGGAATCTCAAATCATTTTTGTTTGTGTTGGGAAGGTTTAGATGTAACAAGAGCCTGATCAGGAGTCAGGTTCCATTTTTGACCAAAAATCATTTGCAGACGAGAGGATATAGAATTCCAAAAGTTTTTAATTACTGTGCAGCTCCACCACATGTGTAATTCATCACCCCTTGGTTCCCCACATCTCCAGCAATTAGGTATAGCATTATGGTACATTTTGGCTAATAGTAATGGAACCCTGTACCATCTATTCATTAATTTAAACTGTAACTCATTAAGATTTAAGCAATGAATATGTTTCATAGTGAGTTTCAACGCATAATTCCAATCCTCTAGTTCTATTACACAATTTAGGTCCTTTTCCCATTTTTTTAACGCTGGAGGGAAAGGAATTTTTTTGTATGAATTGATTATGGCCAAAGATTTAGTAATCATTTTATTATAATCATTAGATTTTAATATTTTTGTAAAAAGAAGGGTGGAGCTGTTTTTATTGTCAAAACAAATATTTTTACTTAAAAATGACTTAATCCTTAAATATTTAAAACATTCACCCGGAAATAGATTATGTTGTATTTGTAACGTCGAGAAGCTTTTAAGGATCTGATCATCATATAAATCTGAGATCTTTAATATGCCCGCATGTTTCCATGAGGTCAGAGTTATATCTTGCATTAAATTCTCAATAATATTCAATGGTAGAGACATAATAATTTTATTTTCAAGTCCTATTTTTTTCCTTATCTGAATCCAGACCCTTAACAGGTGTACTAAAATTAAATTATTGCATGTCTTGACATATTCCATACTTTTATTTTTAGGCAACCAAAAAAGTGTTTGAAGATCTTGAAAGGGAATATGATTTGACAATTCTAAATCGTACCATGATTCGTGTTGTGCGTTATCCAATAGGGTCATTAATATGTGGGTAAATTGCACAGCCAAAGCATAATCCTTAATAATAGGAAAACCCAGGCCCCCCTCATATAGCTTTTTTGCTAGTAATTGAAAATTCAATCTAGGTTTTTTTTTGGCCCAGATAAATTTTATAAATGCTTGTTGTATTAATTCTAGCCAGGCATCAGGGACAGAGAATGGTGTTAATGGTTGTGGATGTTGTTTTAGACTAAAGATGTGTGGAGGGCAACTTGGCTTTACTTGCCCCCCCAGGCCAGATGGTGCCAGCCCTCCCTTGAATATATGTGTTGTACTTCCTTGTGTGCATAATTGCACATTTGTGTTGTTACACAATAATATTTTCTAATTCTAATCTTGCATTGATTCTGTAATCTGGATTATTAATATTCTAGACAAAGAAACCACCAGTGTAAGGTGTTACAAAAAGAATGACTAAGGCTTTGCACTCACAGGCTCTGATTCACACACTTAGATGTACTGATGAAGCAGAGTGAGTTTTTTTCTCAGCTGTTAAGAAGTTTAATGGATTGTATGGTGTCTTATCAGCTCTCAAGAATGTTCCTAAGAATAGGAACATTTGAGAGTTTTCAGTACCTGCTGGAATATGCTCAGAACACAAGTGAGTTTGAGCAAATGTGCCTGTAACCACTTTGATGATCTTGTGGTCTCATGAAAGGGATTCTTGGAATAAGCTGCCAACTAGGGACAAAACAAAAAAGGAAATTGTAGCAACACCCTTCTTACTAATGACAGAAGAGGAATGTTTGTGGATATAACTAGTAAGGAGTCAAGAGAAACTAAATTAAAGCAGTGATAATACCACATTTCTTATTCAGGAGTCAATGAAACGAACTAAGTTTGCTCTGGTGATCCTTACTTTGAAGGAATTTAAGTAGCTCTTTCACTTACTAGGCAGCTACAGTTGCCAGCTCCAAGTCTCTGCATATGCAATAATTTGGTCGCAAACCTTCTGAACATGCCAATGTGGTATAGGAGGTCTTCTATCATACAGTCTTCCCCCTGTCTACCTTATAAACTCACAGACATACAAGCACATTTTGGAGATCAGCTAGTCAATAATAGTTGTCTAAAGAAAGTTGTATAGACACATTGGTTTTGTCAATAGTCAATAAAATGTTAACACAGTTGATTTACATTACTACTATTACTGAAGTTTGAAGGTAACTGGGCACGGGGGAGCTTGGACTTTATAGAATACAATAATTTCCCACAAGACCTGGAGATGTACAACACTGTGAAAAAATAGTTGCCCCTTCTGTATTTCCATATTTGTCACACTTTATTGTTTCAGGTGATCATTAGGTGTTTAATATTAGAAAAGATAATCTGAGTAAACACAAAATGCAGTTTTGAAATTATTATTTCATGTATAGAAGGAAACAGGCTATCCAACCCTAACTGGCCCAATGTGAAAAAGTATTTACCCCCCTTAGTTACTAAATCAACCAAATTTAATTAATAAGTGGACTCAATTTCATTAGACACACCCAGGCATGATAACACAAAAAGCAAGTGATCAGCAAACAGCCAGTAACTATTACTTAAAAGCATATATTTGTGGCATAAATACATTGGATTCATTCACACTATATGCTTAGCACCTAGTATGTCAAAGTAACCCAATTTTGATGAGTCCTAAAAAAATGTGCATGGCTATAATGCTTACCAAGGAGCTGAATCAGTGGGACAGCACTGCATTTTAACCCACTGAGACTCAGATGAAATGTAAAGCCTTCTGTGGACACCATTAATGATGTACCCGTGTGGTAGGTGGGCTGCTTAACCCTACGGTTTTTCAAATGTTTTCATATTTTTTTTAAAAAATATGCACACAAAAAATACAGAAAGCAAAGCACACCCTAAAAAAGCATACACATTCAGATTCTGAGGTGCTGCTGAAAGGATCAACATGTAAACACAACAACGCAAAACGATTGGCACACACCCAGGCATGATTACTGCCAGTACTGTTGAATCTAAACGTCAATTAACTAGACCCTGCCTTGGAAGACATGGGTCCTGTTACATCTGGTGTAAAGCTACCACAGCAATCCACAATAAGAACATCATACAAGGTTTTGAGTGCCCAAGTCAAAGTAGAGTGAGTGAAGTCAAGAAGAGTGGCCAACATCCCTCCACAATGATGTAAAAGACCCATTGCCAGTTATCACAAACATTTGATTGTAGTGGTTGCTACCAAGGTTGCCACAACCAGTTAATAGTTTTAGAGGGGCAATTACTTTTTCACATGGGCGATATACAGTAGGTTTTGATTAACTATTTACCTTCAATAAATGAAATGATCTTAAAAAAATAAATGTGAGAAATAAGCAAAAATAGAAGAAATCTGAAAGATTTAAACATTTTTTTTACAACACTGTACATGGAAACCCTCCTCAACCTTATCTGCCTTCAATAACAGAAAGTAACAGGTTGTCTCCAATCAACAGAGCAAATATTAAATCCTATTGATGTGATCACACGATCTAAATTGCGGCCTGGATCTGGCCTGCAATCTGGACTGCCATTCTGGGGTGGAACCCCTAGGTCTCCTGACCCTAGCTTATCTGTAGATAAGACAGAGCTGACTGTTGAGGCAACCAGCTGAGGACGCTGGCCTGCTTGATGATACCCGCAGATGAGGGTAGATAAACTGACTTCTGTCTCCCTTGTTCACCCAGCCACTCCAGGCTCCGTCGCTAGGCACCCTTCAGCTGCTTTTTCTTGGCTCTGTTTTTTTTTTTAGATGGCCTGCAGCTCCATGTTGACCTCCTGGCCCTCCATGCTCTTGTGGCACTCAATGGATGAGTAGTATTGGGCTGTCAGACGCTTTGTCTTACCGGCTCCTGATGTAGTGTACATCCAATTCCCTGTATGTATGTGCCTTCCTTTTGTGTTAGTCTATTATTTGTATTTAACTTGCCCCACCCAGTTTCTCTGTTTCTTTTCTATATGTTACAGGCAAGCACCTTCTGGTTTTTAGTGTTTGTTTTTTTACAGATGCATGGGCATTTTAAAATGTTAACATTGGACCAATGACAAATTTGGACATAATCCAACTCTACTCATTGAGAAGTATGCTTCAAGAGATTTTGATTGAAAGGGTATTTTCATAACAAAGCAAGTACCGCCACAATTATGATGAAATACCAAAACACAAGGAGTAATAAACACTTCACTCTAGCACCAGGATGCAACACTAAATTGGACAGATACATAAAAAAGGTTCAGACTGCTAACTGTGTCCATGGTAACAACGTATCAGAAAAAAAAGCCATGAACAATTGCTCGGTCTTCAATAGAGCTGCCATGAAAGATTTAAAAAATAGCAATAACTATTACATTGAAGCACAAGACAAAATAGAATTCAAAACTACCAGAAACAGGGTGGCACCAAAATATACTGCATTTAAGCAATATGAAGGAAAAATCTACAACCTGAGTAGAAACTAATACCTATAAACTAATACCTATTAATCATAGATTGGATATTTTCATCTGATCTGTCTTAAGTGAAATTTGCACATGATCTAAAACTGTGGCATCTGAGAATATATGCAGCCAATAGAAGATTTTAATTCAGCCCAAACATGTTTTTACTATATCATTAATGAAATGCTAAAAACATGCTTAGGTAAACATTTTTTAAGTGCATTTGTGTATATATATATATATATATATATAATACAGTTGTGCGAAAAAGAAAGTACACTCTCTTTGAATTCTATGGTTTTACATTCAGGACATCAAAACAATCATTTGTTGCTTAGCAGGTCGACAAATTAGGTAAATACAAACTCAGATGGACAAAAACACATAACATATTACACCGTGTCATGATTTATAAAAAAATAAATAAAGCCAAAATGGAGAAACCATGTGTGAAAAACTAAGTACACCTTATGATTCAATTGCTTGTAGAACCACCTTTAGCAGCAATAACTAGAAGTAATCAATTTCTGTATTACTTTATCAGTCTCTTACATCGTTGTGGAGGAAATTTGGCCTACTCTTCTTTACAACGTTGCTTCAGTTTATTGAGATTTGCGGGCGTTTGTTTAAGCACAGCTGTCTTAAGGTCCTGCCACAGCATTTTAATTGCGTTGAGGTCCGGACTTTGACTGGGACATTGCAACACCTTGATTTGTTTCTTCTTCAGCTATCCTGTTGCAGATTAGCTGGTTTGCTTGGGATTATTGTCCTGTTGCATGATCCAATGCCGGCCAAGCTTTAGCTTTTGGACAGAAGGCCTCACATTTGACTCTATAATACTTTGGTACACAAAGGAGTTCATGGTCTACACAATGACTGCAAGGCTCCCAGGTCCTGTGGCTGCAAAATAAACCCAAATAATCACCACTGCGCTTGACAGTTGGTATGAGGTGTTTGTGTTGATATGCTGCGTTTGGTTTTCGCCAAATATAGTGCTGTACATTATGGACAAACATCACCACTTTGGTTTTTTCAGTCCAAAGAACATTGTTTCAGAAGTCTTGTGGTTTGTTCAGATGAAACTTTGCAAACCTTAGCCATATTGCCATGTTCTTTTTAGAGAGAAGAGGCTTTCTCCTGGCAACTCTTCCAAACAAACCACACTTGTTCAATGTTTTTAGAATTGCACTGTTGTGAACTTTAACATTTTACATGCTAACTGATGCCCGTAAAGGCTGAGATTTAATTCTTTTTTTTTTTTTTTTGCAATTTCTCTGAGCATTGCACAGCCTGACCTTGGAGGAATTGCTGGGATCTTGAACGTTTTCCACTTTTGAATAATATTTCTCACTGTAGAACAATGGCCTTTAAATTGTTTGGAAATGGCTTATAATCATTACCAGATTGATGGGCAGCAACACTTGGTTCTCTAAGATCATTGCTGGTGTCTTTCCTCCTTGGCATAACACACACCTAAATGCTCCAGACCAGAAAACTGCTTAAACTTTGGCTTATTTTAGAGGTGGCCACACTTGCTGATCAATTCAACGGCATTGATTAGCATCACTTATCTGCTACTTAGCATCTTAATTCCTATGAAAGCAGTAAGGCAGCAAGGGTGTACTTAAGTTTTTACACATGGCTTCTCCATTTTTGGCTTTATTTTGTTGAATACTTCATGCTATGGTGTAATATGTCATCTGTTGTTGTTCATCTTTAGACCTGCTAAGGAACAGATGATTTTTATGTACTTTCTGTTTCACATGACTGGATGTATATAAACACACATATGTAGCTTATTAAAAAGCTTACCAAAATAAAACCAATATCACCTTAAGACTCTGAGGTTCAGTGGTTTAAAATAAAATGTCATACAGAACCACTTAGCTAATGTACCTTTAATAATTCAGCAATATGTGAACATTGAAGCCTCTCAAAGGGTTTAAATACAAATACAGCAAGCACAATTAACACTCAGATGTTTATGCATATCTTTTATACATATATCACATGATATCATAATGCAAGCAAGGTTTGACAAAATGCTGCATGTGCCATTATGTCACAATTAGTAATGTATAAGTCATAGCTCTTATGCTTCTCATCTTTCTGAGGCAGTTGCTCCAGAAACAGGTAAAACATTTCAAAGAAATCAATTTAATCGCCATTTACATAGCATACCTTTGCTCAGATTGCTGCAGTAACCTGAGTCATTACCTGCAATTGATGGCTGCAACTACAAACCATCAATTGGGTTGAGAAACAATCATAAATAGGTATCCATCGGTAGAAAAAAAACAGCTAATAATTAATGATAACAAATGTAACTAGAAATAATGTCTCCAATAACATGACACATAGTATATGTACATATTTGAAAGTAAATGACAATTTATATTGCATTATAAACCATTTAGATATATTTGTATATGTTAGTTTGGAATAATTACTTTTTTTCGTTGTTGCATTAAAAACATGTATGAAAAGGACCCTCCAAACCAGTGTGAGGGTAGCACTATGATATAATTATTATTTGCTATGTGGGATATGTTTTGAACTCAGATGTTTCCTTTCACTGTTAATCTTCATCAAATATTAAGTGGGATGCTAGAGCTATAACTTCCAGGAACACATACTGGCCTGGGATTGAAATATAGGCATGGCACTTAAGTTCAGTTGATGATAAATCATAGATATTCAGTCGCCTACTAGATATAAGTTGCCACAAACTACACTTTTTACGGTCTGTGGCCATATGTATCCAGTAGGTACCTGCATGCTAAAGAAGTACATTACCCGTATGAATGAACTTGCTGATCAGTGGAAGATACTATTAGGCACCAGCCCACCGGCCAATCCAGGCTTGTAGGTATGAAAATTTACTTCTGGATACTGATAGATGGAATTGTGCACTACTGATCTAATTAATTGTCATGAGGTTCTCTCCTTTCTCCTTAGAAATCCAAACCTTAATTAATCAACAAATAATCCAAGTAAATAAAAGGCAAAGCTAATATTCTACCAGGAATAATAATACAGATCTTGAGAAATGTAAATTAAGGTACTTAATTTCTCATGGTATAAATATAAGGTGGAGTTTTTCATATAGATTGCATTTTAATCTGTAAATGTAGTTGCAAAGCTTTATATAGTGTATAGAACCATGAAATGCAGGATTCAAGAAGAACTGACAGATCCACTTTAAGATTCCCCATTACCTGTCACCTGTTAAAGATAATGAGTTAGTGGAAAAAATGTGTCTGTTGCCCTGGGGATGTGTTTAGTGTATCAATATATATGTCAAATCCCATGGATGGTGTTAGCATTTAGAAACAAATTGAGCCTAAAATGTAATGCCACTAATGACTTATTCCACCATTAGCTTTATGACATAAAATGCAATGAAGACTCACCCATGCTTGTTTCAACTATCCCCTGCTGTTGTGTAAAAGTTAGTATGTGCATTGATCTAATGTATGGTATATTCTAAAGAATTGAAATCAACTCCATATACCTAAAAAACTAGGTCTCAAAATATATATATATATATATATATATATATATACTTACACGGGCCTAGAGGAACTCTATTTTTGGATACAACAAATCTGAAGGTTAGTGGCTATGTTGTCATTGTTATTTTGGTGAGAAGAGATACGATTGATTCTACTACTGGTTGTAAAATGCCATCAGGAGGAAAATATGACCAGTTAATGTTCATATTTCACTATAAGGTCAAAACCGTCCAGAGCCTAAAAAATAAGTCCACATTGAAAGCAAAGGTCTTGGTCTGGCAAAATTATTTAGAATTCATGGAAACATGCAAAAAATGTCCCAATTTTTTATCAGAATGCTTCTTTGTTTACAAAGGTCTCTATAATGGAAAATATATACACAACAAATTTGAGATGCTGAACCAAGAACAGATAACCACTTCATAGCTTGATCTAAGGTGCGTCCCTGCTTGGAAGCACCTCCAGTGCCTCTCTTGTGCCATTACAGAGCAATAATCTCCATCATATCAGTCTGATCCTGCCCAAAGAGCAATCCAGAACTGATATTTAAGGTACATCTCCCCTCCACGAGGAAACCAACAAACACCAGACAAACGTTACATCATTTATTGACCTTGTCAGTGTGGTATGGTTGGTATCCCTCTAGCCACCTAGTGAGAGGCCCAGTGATTACATTTATATATATCTAAAACACTTTTGTTTTTGTAACAGACCTGAATACCTTTGTTGAAAAGATTCAATGCACTGAAGTGTGATATGATAATGCATGGTTCTTTATACAGAGTAGATGGAGCAGGATTAAAGGGATCTGTGCCACACCAGACTTCCAGGTACATTGGTAATAGGGTACTGATGCAACCAGCCCCCCATGCAAGCTATATGCCCTGATTTCCTAGACTGTTTGTTTTAAATAGTTTTTTGCTTACACATAATGACTCCTTCCTATTCTACACTGCTATTAGCACATATAAGACTGCCAATTGGCACTTTTGCTACCAGTATAGTTGATATCCATAATTGGAAACTCTCTGAGTTTCCCCCCCGAGACTCTGGGTTAGGTGCCTCTCCTCTGGGCAGCATGCCCCACTCCCCACCAACTTTACCATTAAAAGTAGCGTGTGTCCCAAGACATCAGCTGGACCGCCCACAATGTCAGTGGGACTGCCGGAGCCAGAAAAATCCCAGGTATGTTGCCATTCCTGCTTGAATGCAGGTGTATTAAGTGAATTTTTAAATAATGACAAGTGAAGGTTTCCATGAGGACATGTCTGACTGGCCATCGGGCACACAGGGCAAATGCCTGGTGGGCAGCTGGCAGACAACAACACACACACCAGTGGCAGATCACTGGTTGGATATTCCCAACATCATGCTACATGAAAACATATTGCAAGGCTGCACCTACATCATCAGGCAGCCGCAGGCTTTACAAAGACAGGGCCACCTCGTCTTCCCCAGTCCGGCACTGATGAGGACGGAGATTACAGCCACTGGATTAGCACATTTGAAAAGTCACTACATAGAATCTTAATGGGCCATTAATGAATTAATGTTTCAAAAGTCTAAGGGTCCGCTATATAGAAAATTCCCAGGTATGGCCATTAGCTCAGCTAACACATCTGGCACTGAAAGGGTGCTTGACAGAAAGGACCATATCAGCAAACAATCCAGATGGAGGCAAGGCCCTTTGGTGGTGGGTATTGTAAATGTTTATAGGGCTTATTTTAATAGAGATATCCTGTTGCATCTATTTTGTGCAGGAAGACAGGAAGTCATTGTATTTTACACAAATGAACTACTTTAAGCAAATTGAGATATATAGAATTTACGAATGAAATGAGTGATTTGATGTGAATAAAAGAGGTGGACTGTTGTAAATCAGTAGTGACAGCCAAATGGGAAAATTGACATAGCACTGTAATCACTCCCAACATCCTCTGAAGTTATTGATCCAGAACCTCTATAATCCCCTTCACATAACACAAGCAATTTCATGTAATACCTGTAATAACAGTGCATTCAAACTCAAGTATCCATCAGAAGCTTTGTATCTAATGGTGAAGCAGGCCTCTGCTGGGTAAGTGTAACAACCATAGTTCACAAAAATTCCAATGACTCTTGCCTTTTATAGGTAACACTATACAATAACAGCTAGTTTATAAAACAAACACATACTAGAGCTGATCTATTAAAGGGGCAGATTACTAAAGAGGAATGCATACTCTGTGAGTACTTTAATATGCATTCCTCAAAAACAAAAATGCAAAGAACTTCCCTTAGCTAGAAGCTGCAGAGCTGTTGCTGCAGCTTTCCTCTTAATCTGTGGTCTGACTACTCATGCTAATGATTGGCTGCTTGAAGCAGCCAGTCTGTAGCAGGAAAGCAACCATTTTTAACCTTTATAGACCACTGCCTATAGTGGTCTCACAGCCACTGGTGCTGGCTGGAGGTAAGTACATCATGTGCAGAACACATTGCCTGCACTGAAAATAGCATGTATGTGGAGGGTTCGGCTACCCCAAACTACAGAGGGTTCTGCAGAATCTCCCCCACGGATTTGCTAGGGAGACATCACAAAAATTTAAAGGGACCACACAGATAGTATATATGTACATGAAGGACTTGAATGTCCATTTAATTCTCACTTGCTTAATTTGATGTAAAGGACTGAGCACAAGTAAGACAACAGAGAGCATGCACTGGTTTTGAAAACTGATACACTCTCACTGTTATCCATAGTGCAGCTATCTGATGTTAATTACAACAAAAAGATGACAGCTATTTATGCACCGGTCATTACACCCCTATCTGGTGTTGTTTCCATAAAATACTCTCCTGGTCTTACAGGCTCCATGCCTGGCTGATGGATCATTCCAAGTCCTTATCAAAGCTTTGCCAGCTCCTCATTAATATATACAGCAGGATAAACTGCTCTATATATCATTGTCTTCTTCTTGGGGAGGGCTAATCAGTCAGCCATTATCAGTCAGTCAGCAGAAGGCAAGCAATCAGACCTGACAGCAAAGAATCATGGGAGATCAGGGAAGGTTAAATGAGGCTGACAGTTGTGATAATGATGATTATACTATAAATTAAGATGCGGTGATAAAGGAGAAGAAAAGACACAATCTGAAGCAATATTTGGTTTTAACATATCTTTTTTTTTTACTGCCAAACAGTCATAGCATTTATCACAAGGAACAAAAAACTGGGCATTTAACCACCATAGATAAAATAGGACACATCAGATTGAAAAATCCCATCTAGTTGTGATTACTATGTCAGGTACTTTTTTAGCAGGTTGAATGAAAAAGCTACACGGGAAAACATGTGTTGTAATAAGCCCTGCATTATTTCAAAGATTGAAAAGTAGATATTTGAGGTTTTTGGATGTTTACAATTTCTGCAACAAACTGTTTGCGAACTTTTGCCTCTTTCTCGCTAACTTTTAGTTGAGTTATATACTATGTGATTGCATCAATATAGGTGAGACGATCTTGTTTCTACTTAATGCTGATACCATTGCAACTGTGACAACACAGTAAAAGCAATAATGCTATGTCCAAAAACTTTTGCTTGGAAGAGGTCAAAAGGGCTAAATATATACACAGTCAATAACAAATAACTTAAATTACACATCCATGACTTTTTACATATTTTGGTTTGGTTGAGATCCTATACTGTAAGATACTGATAATTGTGAGCTGAATTTATTAATTGTTCATTAGCTTTTTTTAAACCTTTCTGCTTCCAACACAGATGCCATACATACTGTATATCAAATCCATTGCATTTTCTGTGTATAAATGTTATATATATATATATATATATATATATATATATGTGTGTGAAAACGTGTGAAACAAAAGCCATTTCCTATGGATCTATACTGAAAATCATTAATATTTATCAAAGCCTAGAAAATCTATAGCCAAATCATGTACCGTTATCATTTATACAAGTTAGTTGCATACCCCATACCTAAATCCCTCTGCCCCTATTTCCTCCAAAGCAAATAGTGTTATAAACAAAAAATATATAATAAGGATGTTCTAGACTGTTGATGTGTTATTACTTGCTTATGTTGCACTATGCAAAAATGATGAAAAGGGTAAATATATTATTTTTGTGCAATAAAGATTCATAAATATAAAGCTAAGCTTAACCCCTTCGTGACAAAGAGTTTTACTCCCCTAAATGACAAGGGCTTTTTTACCATTTCTAAGAAATGGTATCTTTGTTCACTCAGGATTCCGTTTTTCCATGTTTAGTGTACCCACACAAATTATATATTGTTTTTTCAAGAAAAGATGGGGCTTTCTCTGTATACCCCTTTTGCATAGTCTATCATTTATTATGAATTAAATGGAAAAATAAATAATAAAAAAAAATTTTTGCGCTTTAACTTCCACAGATAAAAAAAGCCTAATTTATGCTTAACAGTATCCCCTCAGTAGAATAATAATCTACATTGATAGTTTTTGTTTTATCAGTGAGCAACATGCTCACTTTTTTGAACGTTGGATTGGGCCAAGAAAGATTTTTTAAGGTATGTTTGTAGTGAGAGAAGCACAAGGTGTTTGGGCACCTATTTTTACTTTTGTTTATTATTTTTTTTACATTTTTTCCACTGGAGGTCCCTTTGAGGCCTTTAAGCATGTCAGGCACCTCTCTTGGAACTGGACAGTACCCTAAAAGATGACATGGTTAATTATTTTTTAATTTTACTTAATTTTATTTATATTGTTAACTTAAACTGACACCCTGATCTGTTTACCAACAGAAAATCTCTCATACTCTCATTCATATTCCCTCACATTCTCATTTACTCCCTCTTGCTCTCTGAATATCTCCCTACCTTCTCTGCCAACTGATTCTGTGACTCACAGCTCCACTTCTTCTCTAGCTTTTTCTTGATCTTCTTGGTCTTCTTACTTATGCCTTCATTCTTCGTCCGCATCGCCGCTATGAACTTCCGTAAAAATGTCAAAGGTTCCAGTGACATCCTCTCCCCTGATCCTCCAATCCCAGAAGTGGGTTTGGCTCAAAGCCATTTTGCTTGAAGATAACCTCCCATGAACTTCTGTGGTGAAGCTTCCAGTTCTAACGTTCTCTACACTGATTAGAGGATGTCTCCGGAAGCTCTGCAATTTCACTTGGTCATGTATGCAAACAACGAAGACGGAAGACTGAATAGAGTAGAACAAGAAAATAAAGAACAAGAAGTTCAGGGGCATGCCAGAAAAGATGCGGAGCTGTGAGACACAGAATCGGTCGATAGAGAAGGTAGGGAGACTTTCAGAGAGTGAATGTGGGCGCCGGACAACCAAATAAATGAGGATAGAGATCTAGCTGACTGCCTAAATAATATTAAAGAGACTTGATGACTCGTGCTTCTATAGTAAATTCTTTATGCACAAATAAAAAGTTAGCTTTTTAAGGCTACAACCCCTTTGTGTGTAAACCCCCTTGAAACCACACCCGAAAAAAGTTCTGTTGACTTGCATATCTGGTGTTATGGAATAATAAAGTGATATTGTGAGTATATGCTATACCCTAGAATATGTGTGTTACCGGTTATTTGTATATGGCTGCCTAATAAATACCGTATTTGCTCGATTATAAGATGTTTTTTTTTATAGAGCAAATACTCTGGAAAATACCCCTTGTCTTATATTCAAGGGCGTCTTATAATCAGCCCTCAAATAGAGGTCTGACTACAACACTAAGATTCAGATCCACCGCAGCTCTGCAGGGGACCTGGATCTCTCTGGCAGCAGGTGGACATCTGTGCAATGCACACAGACAACGTCCGCTGCTGGCACTTCTGCCAGGGCTTCTATGACGGAGCGCCAGCGTGACATGACCTTCAAGTGATCCACCATAGAAGTACTGGCAAGCAGCAGTAGAGGTTGTCTACGCACATCTTGCAGACGTTCACCGGCTGCCGGAGAGGAGGATCGCCTGCAGTGCTGCAGGAGACCTGGATCCTCCTCTCTGACAGCCGGTAAACATATGTGTGATGCTCGCTGCTACCCGACACTTCTGCCAGGGATTCTGTGACGGAGCACCGGCGTGTTGTAGAAGCAAAAGTCCCTGATAGCAGCAAAGGTTGTCTACGCACATCTGGCAGATGTCCACCAGCTTCCCCCACGTGACACCAGGAAGTCTGATGCATGGGGGACAAGTCTAGGGATGCATCAGTATGTCAGGGAGGGGCATATAGGTGTTTATAAGGCATATCAGGGGGGGCAAAGTGGCAAATAGGGGGTATAAGGTATATCTGGGAGGCAGAGTGGCATATAGGGGGTATAAGGCATATTAGGGGGGTACAGTGGAATATCAGGGGAGGCAGAGTGGCATATCAGGGGGCAGAATAGCAAGCCATGAGGCATATGTGCATAACTGGGGGGCAGGTTAACAAATAAAAGAAAATTAAAACAAAAACTAATTTTAATTAATTTATTAAATATGAAAAAATAGTTTACATAGTTTTTCCTATAGGGTAGTCTTATATACAGGCTTTTTTTTTCTAAATTAATATTCAAATTTGGGGGGAGTCATCTTATAATCGAGCAAATACAGTACTTTTGTCCAGTTTTTACAAAGAAAGATGAAGGGACCTCAGCTGGAAAAATGAAATAGCGATACATGTAAAATGTGTCTTCACAGAGGAAGAAGTTGGCACTTTGTACTCGTCAAAATAAATAAATAAATATGTGGTTTTGACAGGAATAGTTTCAGAAGACTGAAAGTTGGTAATTGTGGTACCACTTCAAAACTACAGGTCTGTAAATTCTATGCCATTGTTTGGGGAATTAATGGAAACCATGTTTAAGTAAATAATTGTGAAATATCTAGATGTAAACGAGTTACGAGATCAGTCTCAGCATAGTTTCACTGCAGGATGATATTGTTAAATGAACCAAACTTTAGTTTTTTTTGACTGAGTAACTAAAATAATAGACCAGGGAGGAGCAGTAGATACAGTGTAAACCCTGGATCTCAGTTAGGCATTATGCATCATAGAAAACTGATAAATACTTTTAATATTTGGGTTTTGATGTTAAATTACCGGTAGTTGAATAGATAAGGCAATGGCTGAGTCACAGGAGACAGAAGATTGTAGTTAATGATGTACATTTAAATGAATACCTTATTACTAGTGAGTTATTACAAATTGTTGGGTATGTCTATTTGCGGATAGAAAGATATGCAATAGGGTAGATGTTTCAGGATGAATAAGCTAAATGGCTAATGACTTTAAGTAAACTGAAAGAATGGCCAAGAGTGTGACAGTTGCAGTTTAATGTTGATAAATGTAAAATAATGCACATGGGATGTAAAAATCCAAAGGAAAGTCTAAGGTCTCAATTATAAGCATTGACAATGAATTTACCATGCATTAATTTTCAATAATTAATTATGATTACATTTTAATGAGTCCTTAGTTAATAAGACTTGTTAACCGTTTGGAGCTTAATACAAATATAGTTTTAGATGATATGTGGTTCAGGCTAGGCTCCAAAAAAGGTTTCCACAGCTTTCTGGACAATGTTGAAGGAACTGTGGGCACTTTTGGCACACATATGGTGGGCTTATCCTTTACTTACACAGTTTTGGTGGAAAAAGTTTGAATTATAAACATTGCTGGGTTTTCCTTTACCCTTTTTGAAAGACATTACCATGCTGGGTATGTCCCCTGATGTCATTTATGTACAGTGTACATTAATTATGAATATTTTTATTGCAGCTTAACTGGGAGGGTCAAACTGTTGAAAAACTATGAAGAAATAAAACTGAGGATTTATTTAAGCAATACATTAAAATGTGGGACTTCACACATTCCTCAGTTTATTGGTTGCCCTTGTTTGGGGTGCTGTCCAGTCTCTCCTTTACTCTAGTGCTTCAATATAGCCTCTGGATTTAAAGAAATGCTGTTTTTATGTTTTTTTCTCAGATTAAGGTAATGAAGCTGTGGCATGTGGCAAGAATAAAAAATTCAGAACGTGAGTATTGATGTATACATTATAGCGTTATCAATGTGATTGTCTACATGTCGCTCCCATTAAAATGAAAAAAAAAAACCAAGACAAGACCTGGGGAGACTTAAAGGTAAGGAGGCAATGCAACAAAGCATCAGAAAAAGTAAGCTGGGTGCTGGGTTTTATAGCTAGACCCATTAGTAGCAGAGAGAGGTAGGTGGTTATATCACTTTACATATCTCAGAGACTTAGATGTAATGAAAGAAAGTTTTTTACTTTACTCAGAGGGTGAATGCGGAGCAGCCTCACATTAGAAGTGGTAGAGGCTAATATAATGATGGAATTTAAACATACATGTATAGGAAAATTGCTATGCTGAATCAAGGTTTCAGTCTTTAGTTGGAAACAAGCTGATTTAAAATAAAGATATGGGCTATGGATTTGTTTATTAACCTGTCACTTTGCTATAAAGATGCTTCTACAAGTATATATTAGGTAATACCAACTCAAGGATCGAACCCTGTTGGCAAGAAAGATAAGGGAATTATTATTATTATTATTAATAATAGTAACATGATTCCAAAGGATAACATCTTTGTTGTTTAACTGGTTAATGTTTCATTTGAATAATAGACTTCAATCTTACCTACACTGTTTTTTTATCTACCAATACTTTTGAAAGTATGTTTCTTAAATGGAACATGTTGAATTCTCCATCGCTTATATCTGAAGGGGAAAAATGTTTAGTGAAGCAGAAACTATGGTTGGCTAAACGAGTCCCCAGATGATTCATGTACTCCTGTGTTTATCTCTTTCCCTAGTTCTAGTACACCATGTACCAGAATAGGACCTACTATATTAGGTATCTCAAACAAGGTTCACAAAAAATGTTTTTCAAGTGTTTCAGGCAATGACCTTGAACATTAAACTAGAATAACAAAATTTGAATTGCTAAAGACTAAGAGTGTCACACCCAGGCATAATAATAACAATTAATGTAAATTACATATTATATAAAAGTCATTACCAATACGTCTACATGAGGATGGATTTTGTTTTTTTTATTTTTCAAAATAGGATAGCATTTATGAAAGTATAAATCAGACAACCATTGTGATTTTTTTCCATAAAATTCAGAGATTAAAATATATTTCAAAATTTCTTCTTTTAAATGCCATTTTTTTGCCGAGTATGTACACAAAATTCCAGAGCATACAGACTGCATGACAGCATTTACAGGGATTATGTATTTCCTCAATTCAATATCATACTGTCATTGTTGCCCAAAAAGTTTATATATATATATTTAAAACTATACGCTATACAGTTTTTTATTTTTTTTAAATGGATTCTTTTCTGAGGCCAGCCTTCTACAAATCTTTGATGAATTCTTCTTTTTTTATAAACTCGACATGCCAGTTCCAGTTCTGCAAAGTCCATCAATACTACAAGGAGAAAAAAAAAACTCCATATATTTACATATATTGACCAAGTCAATATGATGCGACATTGATTTGGCTTCAATATATCTCTAGAAATTGTTATGTGAATTTATTATGAAAATACCTCCTCATTGGTGGAGGATGCATCCCTATTAATAAAATAATTTACAGTAAAAAACAAAGCTATGAGTGTATCTACATAATAAGTATTTCAGATACACTCAAATTAGTCAATTAGGTTTATTATGATCCATGTATAGCCTTAAAATTATTATGTATTTTAAATATATACTTAAGGGGTACCCACAGCTGCCTCTTTCCCAAATCTCTTTCAATGCTACGGTTAACCCATGTGTATCAGGATTTGATTCGAGGCAGAAAAACTTCAGGGAAGTATAGGTAAATATGGGAGGGAATAGATTCCGCACTCACTCGCTAAAATGGTTTGTTCTATGTGCACTTCCTGTCTGCAATGTATATAAGAAGGGACTCTTGTGCCAGGAAATGTGTTCATAGAGACTGCCTGCTTTCTGTAATGCCCATTTTGCTGGTTCAGATGTAGGTGAGGGCAGTTTACATATAAATATATTTTTATGTCACTTCCTGTGCATTATCTATATATACGTTTGGGTCCCAACTAGTAACTTTTACCCAGGATCCTATTCAATTTAAAGACATTCTTGGTAAATAGATACATTAATGGTAAATAATGAGTGACCTAAATTTTTTCTATGGGCTCAGATGATTATGATAATTATGGAATACAGTGCCATAAAAATTTTTAAACCTAAAGCTGAAATTATTAGACAAGTGGTGAAACTTAATACTAAACATTCCAGAAAAATAATCTTAAAATAATTCCTCAATAATTGCATATTAGATGTAGATTAATTTACTAGTAGGATCTTATACTTGACATCGTCTTTGTGTGTCTGCCCTATTGACTCTCTGTTACACATATGCTAGCGTGTAAATTTTAGATAGCATGCAAATGCCATTTGGTGAACAGACTAGAAACATTTAAGTTTTTAACCACTGAGGCACAGAGTAATCATAAAGAAACTGATAGAAGTGAATCAAGAAATTCTTTATGCCTCACACACAAATTAATTCATTACATTATAACAAAAAATATCTCTGGGGAGAATCATTGTGTTTTGGTCAATGCAGCATCTCATGAGAACCGCTGAATACAAAGTTGTGAAACTTCCCCTTAAAGTTCTATCTAACAAAAAAAAGAGAGGAAAAAAAAAACAAGAGTCCCTATTCGACTGTGAATTGAATAGTTTGCTCATTAGTCCATTATTAGGCATGCAATAAGATGTGAAGTTTAGCTTTTGGAATAAAATTCCTAATTTGGGTGAGTGAAGCTATAGGCAGGAAAATATCCTTTCCTTTAGCCTATTTTATTCACTGTTTTGTTCACTTCAGCCTAGTACTGTGTTAGACTTTGAATAATCACAGTGGTGCAGGTAGCTCCAGCAGAGTGAATGAGAGGCTTTTTTCAAGGGCTCTGCTCCCTGCAGAAATGATTTGTACCTCTGGCTGATTGTCACTAACAGAAAATGAGAAATAGGAACATTCAATGCAAAGTAATGTGTTCTGTACAATTACTGGATTAATAATTTTATTCCATTACTGTGCAGGGAGAGAGGACATCAGGTTGAAGATCTGCAATTCTAGTATATTTCTAAGCGTCCTGTTAAGAGAGCGAGCAAGGGTCAGGAAACTTAATTATGCCATAACTAGATAGAAATTGCCAAGTGATAAAAAGAAACATCCAGCCAGATTCAGCAGGAAATTACAGCTTTAATAATATAGCATAATGCCTACTTCTATACAATTATTGGAGAGACCCTGAATGAATTTAAATAACAGGCTTACGTTTCTAGCAAGGAATCGGAGAGAAAGGACACAAAATGACATTTTGCATTTTTGCGGTAAATATTTTTCTCTTTCCTCCAAATAAATAACACCATTAAAATAATCAGAAATCATAGGTGCGGGATAAAAAATTACGTGAATATGTTAACAATATGAATCACGGTGGTTCTAAAAGTTAAAAGGTAGGTGTCAGCTATTGTTTACATCATTTGCATATGCCAAAGTTAACTACATGACCATACTGTGCATCTTCCAGTGATTTTTTTTTTGTTTCAACAAAAGGCACAACGGCACGTTGAAGATATTCACAATGGAATGTGTAAAGGAATAACCTTATAGGGTATTATTACTTCCCAATTTACTGCAGGTAGTAAATGCTCTGTGCACGCTGGATGCCTATTCCCTGAAAATTTAAGTTTCTCTGTATTTTAAAAGTTAGAACAACTTTGTAGAGGTTTGGAGGGGTTCATTGTGTGAGAGTTAAAGATTCATTTCTGGGGTTTCTTGAGATCGATTTAGCCAGTATATAATCTATGTGCATTTTTGATTGCAAACAGTACATTCCAGATTTATGCTCACACCTACGTGTCTCTACTTTACATGCTTATTTTCAAACAGAGCATGCAGGCCTGGTACATCTTTCTCTACATTACACATCTTGCGTAGGCCAGAGACGTAGAGTCTCAGATATGTGCACGCAATGGTCCTTAGAAGCATTTCTCTACAGCTTCTCCACTCCTGCTGAGTGCTGAGGATAGGTCAATCTCATAGATGGGGTAGACTTTCTGTAGGGCAGCATAAGTCAAACCCAGGCCAGAGTAGGAGAAGTAGGCGTTGTGGCCCATGTAAGGAAAGTCCCTGTGTGCTTTCGAAACACTGAACTGGAGGACGAGGTTGAATTGGATTGCTGAGCAATAAAACTACTGATTAATATCTTTGTGCCCATTTAGCAACATCCTAAAATGGCATCTTTGCAACTGCCAAATGATGAATGTTTAAGCTACTTGGTTAAATGTTCTTCTTTCTCAAGGTACAATATAAGTCAGATAATTTGTACTAAGTCATGATTAATGTAAATTATTGCAGCCACTACCAAGAACTGCAAACGACAAATAAAATGTTAACAATTTTTTTTTTTTACATAACCCCTTTTTGATAAAAGGAAATAGTGTAATACATTTTCAGATTTATGACATGTCCTGACATGTCTCTTTTTTTCATTTCATTTAATCTATAGCAAGACTATAAAACTGATTTTCAACTGTATATCTCTAATCAGTAAGGAAAAAACTGCTGATATTAGCCCAAGAGAAAATGGAAGATTTACTTGAAGTTGATACCTTTTATTGGGCTACCATAGAAAAAGATGTAAAGTTACATATATCTTCTTAATATTGAGTTAATAGATTTCATCTGATGAAGAGACCCCTGGGGTCCTGAAATGTTTTGTAATGTTTACATCTGCAAACAAAGCAAGCAGATAAGAGTGGTTAAAAGAACATGGCCAGATAGATATTACCTATGCAGGTGACTATCCAGTTGCTGTTTGTTTCTTTTTATCCTGAAGAGATTGAAAAAGTCATTTCCAGTCATTTTTTTGTGCAAACCCCTTAGAGTAATTTTTTTATTATGTTATAGCAAATTAATCAGCCTGACTATGTTACCAAGGCTAGCCATTCTGCCTGGAAATATGCATATTTGCATATTGTGCCTTTCCCGTGAATTTAATTTCCTACTGGAGCTGATATTAATCACCCAATTTAAGCAAAAGGGATTTGGGGTCTATATCATATTTCCATTTCTTTTTGTATATATTCCAGACAGTACAAGACTAGAACATGTATGTATGGGTATATATATATATACACACATACTATATAGATATAGTTTCTGCATTTGATTGCAAGTGTCCTACAATATGCTTAATTATGTCTGCTGTTGAATGCTAATGGATACATCTGAGACTGCAGGTGGATCACAGAGACAGTGATGTCTTTCCACTGCTTCTCTTGCCAGGTTGTCCATAAAATAAAGTAGATGACCAACCTGATATGACTAGGTAGCAGCAGTAACTATATTAAGAAATGATAAGCCACAGGTCAAAGCCAATCAAGAAGGTTGTAAATTCAGTAGGAAGAGAGCATAGGTCAGATTCCATGCAGCAGGAAAGATGGCTGGTTTAGGGATGCCAGATGCAACCATTAAGAATATAGCTAGGTGCGCTATAAATAATATGTGGGACCTCATCTTGTAGCCCTACAATTTCAGCGTGGGTTTTGCATCATGCATAAGTATATTGGGACCTTTGACTAGCTGAGATAAGGCCTTACGGGCAGAATATCTGTTTCATTTTTAAGGTGGCTAAGTAACCTGGAAGGGTATCTGGGGTCTTCAGTGGTCTTGGTTGCTCCAATGGTCTCAGTTGTTCCTAGAGTATATGTCATTGCGTTATAGATATGGATAGCCTATGGTGATCATAGTTCATGAAGGTGGTAATGACCTGGGATCCATCAGGACAGGAAAATTGATTCATCGTATAAGACAAGACCTGATTAAGATCTTAACATCTTTTGATGGGCTTCAGTTGGTGTGGTTGGAGGTAATTGTGAGGCCAGTCGGTGTATTATATATAATATTCACACTAATATACACATATGTTGTTGGATAATGTGTGCATGTATATATGAGTGTGGTATTAGGACCTAAGAGGATATGGTGTGTGTTACTGTATGGCATAGCCTGAGTGTGTATGTCATCATGTTGTGTTAAGAGTGTACGTTCACCTATTGCTCCCATCTGCCTTTATAAAGTTCTGGAAAAATGGGAGTTTAGGAGCCAGGAACGGATACATCCATAGAGATGGTTTAATAGCTTTTAGTCTTAGGATTTGGATTTAATATGTGTATGTAGTGGCACTTACGTGATAAAAATAATTACCAAGTTCTACAATAAGGCCAGATATCTAAAAAAAAATAAGTAAAATTGCTCTCAAATTGTCTTCCTAATAAAAGTGTATGACATTCAATTAACAAAGGCTACCAAATGTTTGGTCCCATGCCATTAAGTATAATAATATATACAGATTTATCAGACTTGTGCATTTGGATTCATACAAATTGCAAATTTACCGAATTTTGACAGATTTGGTGATTCATTCAAAGCCATAAAAACAAAGCCAGACCCCCCACAAAGCAGACAAAAATAAAGTAAAAAGCTCTGCAGACATAACCTGGTGCAAATATCCGCCAAAATGGCTGTGCTTCCGGAAGATGAAGAACACAAACACGTGGAAGTGGTCAGCAGAAGCGGTCAGCAGAGAAGTTGGGGAAACATTTAGAGTGGGTGAGAGTGAACGAGAGAGTGGACACTGCACAACAAATTTATTTTCCAAATTAAAAATGTCTCCTCAATTTTCGTCCGAACCAAATGGGCAGGGAATGTAATTCATTGCCCAAAAATGAATGACCCAAGCACTGAAAAATGTGTCCAAATAATTTTTGGCCCCATTGTACGTCTAATTTATTTTTGCTTCTTTCAAGATAAACAATGAAATTGTTGTTTCTTGCCATTTTGTATAGATTTTGGTTCTTACGGATTCATTTCCAGAGGCATAATTCAGATATGTTGTGCTTTGTATGTGTAAGTAAGCCTCAATATTGTAATGCTATTTAACAGTTGTAAAACTTATTTTTATTCTGAATAGACTTAAGTTAGACTACCAGTGATAATTTGTGTTATTGTAAAACTGTTAAAAACAGTTATCTGGTGTTAATAGAAAGTCTTTTTATAAGTCTGGATGATCAGATTTTTTTTTAAATTGTTACCCCCAGGCAAAAAAAACGTATCAAGTTCATCTGTGAAAACAGCATTTAATTTGATGTCAAAAGTGGTAAGAAGAGCATTCTTACACGCAATAACATAACAACAAGATGACTAGTTTAAGATGTCTGGTTTAATTAATATCACTTAAATGACCTAATATTATGTAATATTAAAATGTTCCTAAAATAATTGCAAGCATGATTTAAGACAAAATACACTTTGAAAACATAACGGCGATAGAATGAATGAGTATAATAATCTCAATAGCATGGTATAGTGGTGGATACCACAAATATGCCAAAATCGACCCATGTCCTCAGTAAGTCATCCTAAACAGACTAAAATGGAGAGTTTATCATAGATAATACCGGTACATAGGGTGGAGAAGAATTATCTGAACCCAGTGAGGTTTTCTGCAAACTATACTTCCACAAAAGGACAGAGCCACACAATTTTGCCAATCAGGGGATAGGGTGTGCACCAAGAAAGTTCTTGTTGCTAGTGGGGTACATCAGGGATCATACTTTTTTAATATTTTTACTAGCGATATCACAAAAAGCCTTAAAGGTAAGGTAGCAGGGTAGGCAATGCGCCAAATAGTGCCAAAATAAAGCACTGGGGGGGACTGTAAGTGAAACAGAAGAGAATAATTTAGGAGTAATTGCAGAAGTCTATCATCTTGAGTATTGCGTACAGTTCTGAAAACCTCATCTACCGAAGGATATTGAGAGATTGAGAGACTTCAGAGGAGGGCTAAAATGGTGAATGGTTTCCAGAATAAAAATTATCAGGGAAGATGGAAAGAGTAGATCTGATAGAAACATATAAATTCATAGAGACTTAAAAAGTGCAAGGGATAACAATCAGAGCCTTAGATGTAGTGTTAAGAAGTCTTATTTTATTGAGAGGCAGGGGGGCTTGTACTTTTTGGCCGGGGGGGGGCAAAGCCAAGTATCCCCATCTACCTCATGCCCCCCTCAGTAACATACACACTGGCACACATTTTACACACTCTCAGCTAATACACACACACTTATGCTACAAATATATATATATGTTAACACACACTCAAAGGCACATTTACACATTCATGCTAACACATACATTTACATATGCACACTCATGCTAACAACACACTTACACTGGGGGGGCACATGACCCTGCCGCTTTCCTGCTTCTGGCTTGGGCCAGCTCTTTTATGAGAGTTTCGGAGCGGACCTTCTTTCCCATGCTGAGAGATAAGTGGAAAAGCCTCCCAGGAGTAGTGGTTGGGGGCTAATACAGTGAGGGAATCCATATTATAGGAATATAGCCATACTGGATCTAAGTCGAGACCAGACTCAAACATTTAGTGTTAGATAGCAATTTGAACCCTTCACCGCCCTCCTGGGTATATTACCTTTACCCTCTCCCAAAGCCTCATCTGAGAGTAAAGCAATGTGAGTTTCCATTACAGAACCAGGATGTATGTTAAAATGCTTTTTTTATCAACTGTTTAATATCAAGGTCTAAGCTATTGATAAATATTGCTGCCAAATTTTGAAAAATTGCTAAGCGTATCAGTTGTACTAGTTTAATAAGTGGTTGACGGCCCTTAATTATTCAAAGGGACTAGGCAGACTTATGGCTGTAGCTTGTGGGTTTCCATGTAGTGCTTCACCATGCCCAGAAACAGCGCCATAAATCTGCATCCTGCTCCTGACACTTAGGACATCAGCTATCAGGTCTTAGATCCATATGAGCCTGCTGTTTGGGGGACCAGTATGCTCCGTGAACAACTGTTAGTGTCATGTCCATAGTAGGTGGCAGCTGTGAGCAGCTACATAATCCTTTGGATAGCTTTTTGGAAGTCGTCATAGGAAGAGATTCTCCATCCAATAATTTTTTCTAAGATTTCTGTGTTAAGTGAGTATGCTCGCTTGACCAGCAGATAAAGAGTTGGCACCCCATGATATTCATGGCTCCAGGGCCACCATCACAAATTTTGGGGCCCAATGTAGGCATAACTATAAGAGGGGCATAGTGTGTGTGTGTATATATATATGTATATATATATATATATATATATATATATATATATATACATGCACACACATACACAGTATAAACTGACTCTAGTAGGTTACATACTGCAACACTACAGTACACATGCATACACACAAAGACACATACAAAAACACATGCACACACTACTCCCCCTCTGAATTTTAACTTGAAGTTCTGTTTCCATTGTAGCTCACATTCTCCATGCGAGCTGCTGTGCCACTGCCTTAGTTATCGGCTGGAACCACCTGCTTCAGTGTAACTCTCCAGCTAAGTAAAGAGGCCTGGGCTCCCTGCTTGGCCAGGTCCGGTACACCAATACCATCATACTCGAAAGGGATTGAGGTGCCTTCCTGGAAGGCTTGTGACAGAGAGGTAGCTTTTTTGGGAACCTTCACTACATGTAAGAACTACCTTCTAGGCTTTGATTTAACCAATAGTATCAGTGCATAGTCCCTCCAACTGATGATAATTCTGGTGTAGGAATAATTCCCTAAGGAATTCTAAAAATGTTTGGCGAAAGACATGCAATTATAGTATTTTCGTAAGATTAGAGCTACCAGATGAAATATATTCTCTGTGTCCAAACTCAGCAACACTTGAAATGGAATTTGTTTAGCACTTACCACTGCTGCTAGTACCCTGTGGACACCCACTATAAGATGTCGATTGTCAAGAAACGTAATTGGCGGTGTGTTAAAAAAGATGGCAGAAATGTTTGTAGTCTGTCTGCCAGGAATATTTTCATATTCTAGTTTAACGATGGTATGGGCCACTGTGAATTAACTGTTTGAATGTTTATTAGGTCAACATCATCTTAGCCCTTGTAAGGGAGTCAAATGGAAAATATTTGAAGAGCAAATCATTGTATAACGAGGTTAAAGTGGGAATCAGCTGTTATGTTCCCAAGGTTAAATTAAAGGGACACTCCAGCCATTGCGTACACTTTAATGCATATGATAGCTTCATGGTGATTTTAAATGTGCATGCTGACCACAAGAAAATGCCTTGCAGAAGATGTTTTTGGCTAAACACATCTCCACACATGTGATATAGTCACTTTTATTCAGCTCCAGCACTTGCTCAAAAAATGATGCGTGTAGGTGAATATGCAGAAAGTAGCATAAATCGTCAGGCCATAAAGGAGGTGCCGCTACTGTCTCAGGTAAGGGTTTTTTGTTTTATTTTTTAAGAATGCATATTAAAGTAAAGAATCTGTTAGTATGTATTCTTCTGTAGTGGAGGCTGTCAGATGCAGTAAACTGTCACTTTAAGTAGCCCTATAAAATACCACCACTGAAGTACACTTTAAAAGTTTGAAATTTGAAGAAGATACTTATAAGATAAGTTTTGCTGCAGTTGTCTTAAGCAGATAATGTTTGTCACGCTGTTCAATTACATTGTCAATTCACTCAGTACATATATTTTTGTTACTTATCTGAGAGTTCTTTCTATTATACAAATGGAAATATTAAAAAGACAAATTTAAATATGGCCATTAATAACATATCAACTTTCTTTAAGAACAATACGAAAGGCAGATTAGTGTTCTTTAGAAATTATTGTATGTGAATTTTTGTCCATGTATCATTTTTGAGATAACTTTTCTTTTAACATGTCTACTTTTTTATGACCTTGCATTAAAAATCGGAACGTTTTAATTGGCACTTTTGATGTCCCCTGCTAATTTTGTCCAACACCAGTCCCTTAGAATTGTAAATGGAGTTATAGTTAAAAAGAGAATTACAATTCAGGATATTGATAAAAGTTGAACATCTTGATCTAGTTTAAGCTTGATGTATTAGCTATGTAAGTAGCTTAATAATTACATCTGTGATTGACTAGATGAGATCCATAATCCTAAATAACAACTGCCTGAAGGGATAATTATAACACATTAGCACCTGCATGCTTCGACAAGATTGACAAATGCAGTCTAACATCTGCTTAATATCACTCTTGTGAATTTGTCAGATGCATACACACAAATATCATATTTTACATTTATTTAAAGTGGCATACAGCCTGAATGAGTAGCCGATGAAGTGATTAGTTTACCATAACATATATGACTCTTATAATGAAGAAAATGTTAACTTCCTTCATGTTGTTAATCTTACTCAGTGTATGATGTTATATTATTATTATTATTAATAATAATAATAATAATAGTATATCAAACATTAGTAAACAATTGTAAGGATAATAGTCAAAAGGGAGATAGTCAGGTGCTTTATTAAAGATTAGTCACCAAAATGGTGGTATTACATACAGGGAAGGTTTTAGTCCATAGAGCTTCGTAGGATAAGGACCAGTTTTCTGGCGTAAGTGCCGGAAGCTGCGTTCGCACTAAAAAAACATTTAAAAAAAATATATATATATAAAAAAAAAATAGAAAAAGTAAAATAAAAAAAATAGAAAAAAGATAATAATAATAATAATAAAAGAAAAAACCCTTACGTACCATTGCCCTTACACAAAATCTAAAAAGTATAACCCTCACAGCCCCAAACCCGTTAAGCCATAAGCATAAAAATTCTGCGAATAATGTACACCTTATAGTATGTTCCCTATAAGTGCTGGGAAAGTATGAAAATTCTATATAAATTTGGTATTTCTGAAATCGGGACACAACTATGGTATCAAAAGAAAGCTCTTTCTCTCCTCGAAAAAAAACATTAAATAGTTTACATGGGTACACGATTCACAGGAAAGGAGAATAATAGCTGAACCAACATACCGCAAAAATGGCAAAATTGCTCTGGGCTTTGAGGTACCAAAAACCCCTGCGTTTTAGGCTAGTGCAGAGGAGCAGGTTCAAAAAGCCTGCCTAATAGGTTGCAGTTGCATATTGTTAGCAAACATGGGCTCAGGTTTCTCTACTAAAAACATAACATACTGTACTGTACATACTGTACATACTGCAGAAGAACCCAACTGAAGCTCATGGGTTAGTGGCTCTATATAGTACATGGTCAACATAAATTGATTATTTGTTTTGTTTTTTTCTTCAAATGATGAAAAAATGTAGGTTAGCATTTATGTTGCAATACGCTTTATCTGCAGAACTGGATGCTTCCATTGTTGTCAGTTAAAACATAATTTGGGTGACTTTTGCTGTCACCACACTAAAGTAATTTTTTATGGCAATGTTATGACGTCCATTCAGGGCCGGCCCAAGACATAGTGCCGCCTGGGGCGAAGTTTGAAGTGAGGCCCCCCCCCTTGCCGACGCCACTGCTCATTATCTACCCTTCCTCTCCCTACCTTCTCATTATCTACCCTTCCTCTCCCTACCTTCTCATTATCTACCCTATCCCCCCCCCCTTTGTACTTCACTTACCTTCCAGCAGTCCTGCGGCGAAAATCTCCCTGCTCTGCCGCGGTGCGCGCTGCTTCACTGCTGAGCGCCGGAAATGACGTCATATTCCGGTGCTCAGCATTACAAGCCGGCATCGAGACCAAGCTAGAGGGCTCGCAGAGGAGAGAAAGTGGCGCCAAGCAGGTACTGAAAACTTGATAAGCCCCTCTCCTCCACTTAAAAAAAGAAAATGGCGCTTGGGGCAAAGTGCCACCGGGGGCAATTGCCCCACTCTTCTCCATGGCAGGGCCGGCCCTGCGTCCGTTGCTGTGTAGACTTCTATTGGTCAGAAAATCCAGCTGGGTGAGCCATTTCATTTTTTACCACGGGCATTATTATAGGGAATTCGTCTCGAAGATCTGGCAAATATAACAGAGCTAGAACACGTACAAATGGCTAATATGCAGCCGTATGGAAAAAAGAAAATATTTTTAAATTAATCTGATACTAGTAATACAACAAATGCTGGGAGTTCCCCTTCAACTCTAGGAATTATCAATCCATCCATCGCTCTTTAGCTACAATTGTATTGCCTATAAAAACATTGAAAGAAAAGAGATATAAGGTTATTTCTCTTTCCTGATTTGCTACTGAACCAGATTATTGCTGAGAGGTCCTTTTAACGTTAAATGCATGAAAGGATTCTGTACAATGCTCCCATATACATTTGCCTCTTTTCCCACCCCCTACTATCTGTTGTGTAGTTGATAGGTTCAGCTAAACACATCTCCTGACACAGTTTACTTCCGCTCAGCTACAGTGCTGACTCTGTGAACATCACATGTGGTTCTAATTTGTGTGCATCCACAAAAAATGTTCCCATTGATTTCAAAAGGGAGTGCTTTCCTGTCACTGATTAGCTGCCTCAAGCACCCAATCAGTGGTGTCAGAGCAGGGAGGAGACATGGAACTCCAACTTCTCCATAAGGTAAGTGAATATTGAAATACACACAAAGAAGAGCATTCTCCTTTGGTAGGGCTGTATGCAGTGTATTTAATATATTGTCAGTTTTTATAATATTATAAATTATGCTTATGCTTTGGTTTTTTTTTTGTTTTTTTATAGTTTCTTTATTGGGAAGAAACATATGTACATATTTAAAAAGTATTCAGACAATGCTACATCAGTGATCCACGTCCAAAGATGGATGTACAAATATGAGAATAAGAGTTGCCATAGGTGGTAATACAATCAGATATACAAATGACTTTTTGATACAGGCCTCAGACAAACCAACATTAGCATAGTAAAGACAAAGGTAAAGACAAAATTCCACATTGCCAGGAATTCCCAGGCTGCTCCAGCTTTGTTTAAATTATACAGTTAATATTTAACTCTATCTGCACATTAATTTACTCAAATTGGGCAATTTGTACTATGTACAAAACAAAAAATTAAATGATGGATAATCCTATTTATCACTTCCAAGAGTTTATTTTCAGTCACTGTCACAAAAATTGTAACCTGGGTAATTCCCAGAAAAACAAATCATTCCTAAAACTAAAGATGAAAACATTATTCTGATATAGATGTTCTGTACTATAATTATGACATAAAGATTGCATATTCTTATATTAAAATTTGCTCTTATATTATATTTTTGTTAAAAGGGCAGGGGTGTGGTACAAATTTTAAAAGAAACTCAAAAAAAAATCTATTAATTTTGATATTTTTACATTGCATATTTTGATATTTCCCCCAATACTGCAGGACAGCATTTTATCTGGGCTGGGGTCATAAATACAAAAGGGGGGCAGCTGGTGCCAGTACATAAATCAATACAAAAGGGAGGGGCAGGTTGGGGGCATAAATACACATAATGCTGGCTTGGGACGATACACAAGGGGTCAAAAACACAAAAGAGATGGGTCAACGACAAAGCATTGCGGAAAATACTTTTTTTTTTATTGTCGTAGCTTAGCCCATCCAGATGTGGGTGTCAGTGTGACAGAGCCTGTCCTGGTGTGTGTGTGTCGATGTAGCACAGAGCCTGTCCTGGTGTGTGTGTTTGGATGTCGGTGTGGCAGAGCCTGTCCTGGTATGTGTGTATGTGGTAGAGCCTGTCCTGGTGTGTGTGTGTGTCGATGTAGCAGAGCCTGTCCTGGTGTGTATGTGTGTGAGTGTTGTTGTGGCAGAGTTTGTCCTGGAGGTGTGTGTGTTTGGACATGGGTGTGGCAGAATCTGTCCTGGTATGTGTGTCTGGGTATCGGTGTGGCAGAACCCATCCTGATGTGTGTGTTTGGGTGTTGGTGTGGCAGAGCCTGTCCTGGTATGTGTGTGTTTTTTGGTGTCGGTGTGGCCTTTTAGCCCCAAACACTAGACAAACCCATGCATGAGTGGTATCACTGACAGAGGGGGATATTGCTGAACACATATTGAGGTGTTGTTTGATAGTGATGTATACCTGGAGCTATAAATTTATACCTGAAGTACAATTTGCGTGAAAAATATACAAACAAATTTACTACCACAAACTTTGGCAAAGGCTGGTGGTAGAATCTCATGCATGGAAAGGGTTACAATTCTAGCATTTGAAATACTTTGGGTGGACTAATTTTCAAAAATATATGGTTTAATGGGGTAAATTGAATTAGCCGGCTACAAAGATGGCCCTATTAGGACATGGGGGCAGTAGGACCAGTAAAAGTTCCAAGTTAAAAAATGCGTACTTCCTAAATGTGGCATTTTACCTCCGAAACAACTTGACATCTCCCCGTATCACTGTACTCGGGAGATGTACCTGAAGTGCAATTTTTGTGATAAAAAAACACAAAATAAATTACTACCACAAAGTTTGACAAAGGGTGGTAGTAGAATTAGTGCATGGAAAGTGTTAAAATACCAGCATTTGAAATACCTTGAGGTATCTTGTTTTCAAAAATGTACGGTTTGATGGGGTAAATTGCATTGGCCGGCTTAAAAGATACCGGAAATAGCACATGGGGCAGAATGACCAGATTTCGAAAAAAAATGGTTTTGAAATAGCAAAACGCTACTTGTACTTATTGCCCAACAAAGCAAAAAAACATAAAGACATTGGGTATTTCTAAACTCAGGAAAAATAGAATCTATTTAGCAATTTTTCATTTTGGATGAGTTATTTGGATGAGTAAAAGATTTTTCAAATAAAAGTGAGGAAAAGATGTTTTTTTCAATTTTTCATCATATTTTATTATTTTGCTTATAGGAAATTGATGATATGATCAAAAAGTTAATTAATATATTTAGGTATTTTCCCCATTTATACTGGCTGTGTATAATTTAAATACAAGTAGAATTGTAAATATGTGTTTTCTATCATTTTATTCACAAAAAAATATTACGTAATGTTTTTCTTAAGAAAGGACTACTTGTCCAAAAAATATATATAATTTTGTGCTCTGATACTGTATCTTAAAATAGCCCTAATCCTTATTAGGTTAAAGTATCAGGTTTTCATATATTGAGTAAACCAATGAATGTTTTGTAAAAGATAATGAAGAAAAGTTAAGATAATTGCATGTGAGAACATACATTTATGTTGTGCCGATATAACAGGTCAGTGAGATAAATTTCACGGTATGCATTTTCTGATTATAGTTGTGCAAAAGGCTCAGATTCAAGTTCAAATCAGCAAGGGGTGCTGGCTCAACTCAGATTAGTGAAATTAGGGAAAAATGTAAGCATACAAAACTGAAAAGGTTTAAGTTTTTGTTATTACTAATGTAATGATAGGATTTTTCAGCACATTTTTGAGTATCAAATAGCTGCTTTAGTAATGAATATATGATGCTGATTCTGATAAGCTTTTTGCCTTGTCAAATAGAAGAAAATGTAGACTTTGTTAAATGCCAATAAATGTATGTTTGACTTACATAGCGCTGAGCATAGTTGTCACTGACTGGTTCTACAAAATAAACTATAATACACACAGAAATAACTGGGAACTCTCCCGTTCTTTGTTTATTTTTTGTCTCTTTCGCCCCTTCAGATGATGGATATGTTATCTTATGGAGGACATCAGTACCTAGGCATTTTCTCCTTCTTCTGGGGGGTGTGGCTTTTTGAAATGCAAGGCTAGCCCCAAACAGCATTCAGTAGGACGGTAGGATAATAAAGGAGTGGGTATGGCTAAACACTACTCCCCTGCCCATAAAAAGAGAAATGTGACCCAGAGACCCGGGTAGCAACCTCAAACCCTGAGACATGGAAAGTATGAAGACTATGAATGAAGTATGAAGACCTCTAGATTGTAAGCTCGTTTGAACAGGGCCCTCCTCACCTGTTGTCTCTATAAGTCAAATTGTTATGTTACATGCTACTTATGTCCTGTCCACCCATTGTACAGCGCTGGAGAGTTTCAGTGTGTTAAAAGGTAGTGCAGCCCCATGGACTCTTTAAAAAAAAAAAGGTAGTGCAGCCCCACTGATTCAGCTTTGATAAGCAATATTGCCATGTAGAAATCGATATAACTTGTAAAATGTTTACGTATTATCAAATAAGCAACATATAAGAAATATGTGGCCATTTAATGTGACAGAATCCCCAATATTTATGCTTCAGATCGATATGCAAATGCCTATTGGGCTGCTGGGTATTGGCACCCCATACTCACCTGATCTGCCTCATATGAGCATAAAAATGTAGCATCCAAAATAAAGAAGCAGAGGCTCAGCACTTCAAATGATAAGGTGAGTTTATTTCACACAGGCAACGTCTTTTTGTGTAAAAATGTAGCATGTGACCAAGCATATCCGGCCAATGGCTGCACTTATGTCATCAGACGGCCACAGGCCTTAAAATGCCAGAGATGCCTTGTGATTGCCAGTCCGGCTCTGATTTGGTCTGTCATTTATATCAAAATAATATTGAAAATTATGCTTCTATTGTTTTGTGGGGTTTTTTGTTTTTCTCTTTATCTCTTCAAATTATGTGATGCACTGCTAGGCTTAAACTAGGTATCTATGAATGGATTAATGTAAAATATATAGATACAGGTATGTGTGTAATATATATATATATATATATATATATATATATATATATAATCTCAGTGTGCTTAAAGTGCAACAAGTAGGTAATAACCTGATACGTGGGCGACACGGTGAAGCCTCGGGAAGTTGCTTACCTGCAGTTGCTTACCTGCAACGTGGGGGTGGAGGCCAGGTGATTTGGTTAAATGAAACATCACAAATGTGAACTGGTGATTAGACTTGATACAGAATTCTTTACTGATACTGACTGATACTGACAGAGCTTGCTTTTAAAAAGAATACGGAATTGCTATACTACAAATTAAGATTTTAGATAATACATTTCAATAAATATATGTACAATTTGATTCCTCTGAAACTTATTTTCACACTCGCATTAACACGTCTTAAAAAAAAGACTCACTCCATCACACTTCTTTCTATTAATCATACACCTCACAACTCATAGCCTTACTTTCTCTAGAGTTCCTTCTTAACAGCAATACTATTACCACCAGGTAACGTGACATCTCATTATGTCACCCCCACATGCCCAGTCCAAGTTGGACCAGCCCTGTTTGAGGAATTTTGGACCGACCCAAGTGGTAATCGCCCCTCTGTCTTCTGGCAAGCCCGTCCTGAGGTCTACTGTACTCCTAAGCTCTGACAGCCATTAATACAAATATATATATATATATATATATATATATATATAATTTTTGGATTTAAGATTGGATTTAATGCCTATAGCTTAATGTTAAACTGGGCTCTTAGTAAATCGTTTCTTCACTTATATTCTAGTTTTATTAACCAACAAAATAGAAAGAAAAGTGATTTGTTCCCCACTTTATAAAAGAAAAGCCACATAGTTACCTTTTGTTTATGCAAATATGTTTTTCTTCTCATGCATTTTATCTTACTACTACCTTATATTAACCCATTTTATTTATTATCATGGCTCTGTTAGTGGAAATGACTATTGGCTGGTATTTCCATTTTGCGCTACCTTTTCAGCAATACTATTGTCTGCTAGGTTAACACAGGTTAAAAATCACTTTATTTCTCTTCCTATGGTAGAGACTACTAAAAAAGAAGTACAAAATAGATAATATTGATGTAAAGATTATGCTGAATGCCCATTATAACAAGTAATGCACAGTGGAGTTGTTTAATCTGTCATTATCTGGCAAATTACTGGAAGATTTCAAGAAAGCATTTACAATTGCATTACAAATCTATAAAGTGAGAGTTTCACAGTTGGTAATTATTGACTGATTTTGTGTGCCTTAGATGCATAGCTCCAAAATGTGTTTTGCTTTGTCTATCTGGTAAACTGCTAATATGTTAATTAGGCACATTATACATATTTTCTTATGTGTGTGTGTGTATACAGTATATAGATAGATATGGAATTGTTCATGTATATAATAAAATTAATTCACAAATATCGAAATACAGTGTAAGATTTTCAGGGCATGAATGTATGTTTCCTAATGTATTCATACCTATTGTTCTTATTATACTGTATATATATATATATATATATATATATATATATATATATATATATATATATATATATAGTACCTCACAAAAGTGAGTACACCCCTCACATTTCTGTAATTATTTTATTATATCTTTTCATGTGACAACACTGAAGAAATGACACTCTGCTACAATGTAAAGTAGTGAAGTGTACAGCCTGTATAACAGTGTAAATTTCCTGTCAACTCAAAATAACTCAACACACAGCCATTAATGTCTAAACCTTGGAAACAAAAGTGAGTACAACCTTAAGTGAAAATGGCATGGAGTTCACCAGAGCTTCACAGGTTGCCACTGGAGTCTTCTTGCACTCTTCCATGACTGATGGACTTTCCTTTTTAACTCATGTACCTTGTCTATCCCTGGTAGTAAGTAGAAGACAGGGTATTACAGACCAATTAATTGTATATTTTTTAGTGCTCATATTAATCAAGGCTCTTTTGATACATAAGACTGAACAGTGCCACTGAGCAGCACAATGGAGAAATACACAAACACTAATAAAGAAATCGAAGTATGCAAGGATTATTGTCTTGCCATCTCTTTGTTTAATTATATAAGGTGACAGTCTTTTTGTGAAAAATGAATGTTTCTAGTGTATATAGCTGCAATAGTCAAGGTTATAAGTAGCAGAGGGCATAAGTTGGTATCAAGAATTACAGTCAAGAACCATAGTCTGGTACCCAAACTGAAATTATTGTCACTCCAATCTTGTCTGACAAAGCCGAGGCAGTAATTATAGTTAGAGTCAAATGTAATGGTCGGGGAAAAAAAGAAATGTAATTAAGTCAAGATCATGTTTCGAAGATACTCACAATAGATAGATACTGTAAATGTTTGACAATACAAGCTCGCTGGAAGACAAAAACCCATAATTCATGAAAGGTTTAATTTCAAAGGTCTATCTTATGGTATTTCACTTGTATTCTCTTCATTGTCTTTGTTGTACCAGAAATAAGAAAGCCCACAAATAATGTTAAAGGGCTGGTTGAAAACATATATATATATGTAAGGTTGTAGCAATTTAAGCAAATTTCAGGTCATGTACAAATTGGGTGGTTTGATGCCAGTATAATGCATAAAGTACTGTGTAACAATGTGCACCACCTAGAGTGGTCTGTGGATATAATATAGGCATTTGCTGAAGGCTTCCTTAGGTACATCATGTGTCACCTTTAGGCAAGTTTAACGGGTCTTCTTTTTTGGAAGAGGTATTTGCTGACTGATGGAAATATGACCCAGATGGGTCATATATGACTTTCCATAGGCATTGTTTACTTGGTACACTGCAATGTTATATAAACCAACACCTTTGCAGTGGTTGACACAACTTTTTTTTATATTTATTCTCTTATGTTTGTTATTTGCTGGGAGCCAGTGAATTAACAGTTCCTCTGTAATGTATAACTGCAGTGAAGATCAAACAGCTGATGATTAAAAAAAAATGAAGTGTTTAAACCAGTAGATAAGCCTATAACTAATACCAAGTTAATTATGTCTTATGTTTGGCACTGAACATTCTAAGTTCATCTTGAATATACTCTTAAATCTATTTGCAAATTACTCTCTGTATGTCTCCCTACCTCTCCACTGACCTCTGTGTACCTGTCTCCTTGTCGCGCAGCTCCGCTACTTCTCTAGAATTTTCTTGTTCTTCTGTCTTCTTCCTTTTTCCTTTGTCCGCTACTCCAAATAGTTTTCTTTTTTAACCACCTCTCCGTGGACAACTAGATATTGCGCCCCATTTAACTTCTCCAAAAGGGTGGAACTCTGGGCATACCCTCTCCCTAGTTTGGCGGAATGCAGTAGAGGCTGTTCCTGTGGCTCTATCCTTTTGAAGAAGTCCACAGAGAGGCCAGAACAATACTGATAGATTTGCAGAGAAAGCGAGATGCAGAAACGCTTCCCTTTCTCAGCAAATCTGTCTTTGTTAGTCTGACCTCCCAGTGCACATCAGCAAAAGAGTGGAGCATCCGGACACACCCTCTCCTCCGTTCCTCCAGTCGGGGGAGAGGTTGTGCCCATCTTTGCGGAAGTTTTGTCTGTTGCATCTTTTTGCTGAAGTTCACGGGAGGCAAGAATAATGAAAACAGATTCTATAAGGAAGGTAAGTATTTCTGAACCTGAACTCTTTCTGTATTATTCTGGCTTCTTTGTGGACTTTTGTGAAAGGGTGGAGCTACGGGGATAGCTTTGCCCTCGTTCCGTGAGTCAAAGTTCACAGGGGGACCATATCCACTTTTTCGCAGAAAAGCAGATGAATCAAGAAGAGTTTGCAATAGAGGAAAGGTTGCTGCACAGCAAGGCGATAGGGACACGGAAGCCGAGAAGGTAGGGAGACAAAGAGTGAATAAAAAGATTAGGGTCGGGTCTCAAATGGATGCTTTCCCAATAGAAGTTTGAAAAGACAGACTGAAATTATTGTTTATATTTTATTTGTTAGTTCTGCTGATCTCACCAGTTTTTTTTTGCAGTGGACCTAAATATCACAATATCACAGAACATTTTTTACAGATTCAGTCGCTGCCAATGCTTTGAATAATATGCATATACCTTCCGGCTATCAGAGCTACCGGTGCGGGGAACTCTCCTCTCTGACAGTCGGGGAAGGTCTGCGCGATGGACGCAGACAACCCCCGCTGTTAACCACACCTCCTTCCGGCTGCAGCGGAAGTTGCTTACACGAATCGCGTAGATGTCTACTCGCTGCCCAGACAACACACCGGGGTGTCAGAAGCACCGGTAAGTTGGGGGGGGGGTTTACCAGACAGGAGGATCCAGGTCCCCAGCAGCGCTGCGGGGGATCTGGATCTTAGTCTCATAGTCAGACCTATTTGAGGTCTGATTATAAGACGACCCCGATTATAAGATGAGGGGTATTTTTCAGAGCATTTGCTCTGAAAAAAAACTTCTTATAATCAAGCAAATATGGTATTATACGTTAATAGTTTATTTTGTAACATTATATTTTGAGTTAGTGTAATTTAATGCTCTAAACCTTATGAAGATCACACTTAATTTTTTATTTAATAGTATCATCAATGCATAAATTTATTTCACATAAATAAAAAAAGTGTATGACTCGGCACTTCTTCATTTTTCTACTCATTTTTGTTGGCAGGGTGTTCGATCTCTGTCTGCAAATTGGAAAGTGCACTCTCATTTAGAAAACTGTTATTTTTTAGACCTTCCAATACTGTGTGGCAGTGCCAGGTTTCTGTCAGTCTCCGTTGCCTCCAAACAATGACTAATTCTTTTTGACTACAATCCAAATTGTGTATGCTAACAGAGAAAGGACTAGAAAGGAATGTTCTGTCTGCTTTTTTTGGTAAATTCGAAAAAAGATTGATAGATTTTTACATTTGAGGAAAACAAACTGCTTAAAGAAAACCAAGGTAATATACTACAAAGAACATGTCTGTGACAACAGTGTCATAACATGGGCATGTCTGCAGCTGTCAACCTCTTTTGCTCCTCTGTCTCTTAACTTGTACTCCACTTTTTCCTTCTGATGACTTCTTGTCTCTGGACTTTTCACACTGTATCAGATGTCTTATATGCTTCCTTTTCACTAATTGCTTTTGCCTACATAATGCAGCTATCGTCTCTTTCTCAATACCAACTGCCAGGGGTGTTAATAGTGGTAGGCTGAGGACCAGTGTTTTGGTGAGCAGGCCTGAATAGGGACCCTGAAGGCTAAAATATAGTCCAGCCTTCCATCTCTGGATTTACTTGCTGATTCACTCTTCAGCCCACTTCCAGATCCCGCACTTCCACCCGTCCTGTTCCCAACTTCTCGGCCAGTAACTGACACAACCAGGGGGAACATGTAACACATGTTACATGACCCCGCAGAAATAGTGCAACACTAAAGACAGGGCTCCGCGCAACATAGTCCTGAGAGGGATGAAGAGATGCATGACTTTAGAGTGAGTGTGTGTATTAGAGTATTGTGTTGTAGATTGTGTGTGGTGTAGTGTTTTCTTTTTTTAAAGTAAAAAAAGGCATAAGTAAACGTGTTTTAATCATATGATAGAACTACAAGATGATTTTTCTGGAATTCTTGTATGATGTAGCTTCACATACATTATATGACCACCCATTGCTAAGAGATGTATATAATCAACCACATAGGCAGCCATCTCCATAGACAAACATTTGCAGTAGAATGGGTCATACCGAAGTGCTCATGGCACTGTCAAAGAATGCCACCTTTGCCACAAGTCAGTTTGTGAAATTGCTACCCTGATAGAGCTACCTTGATCCACTGTTAGTGCTATTATTGTGAAGTAGAAGCATCTAGGATTAACAGGTCAGCCAGGAAGCCATAGACCACACACCCTGGATCACCCTTTAAAAAAAAAGCATCTCAACAAAATGATACAGCTCTTGTCACTTTATGTACGTGTTGTACATTGTTACTTTACTTTTAAAATAAATACAATATCTTTGCATAATTTAAGTGTGTACTCCTTCTTGTTTATCCATGACAGAGTTGCAAGCTGAAAACCACTGCTGATCAATAAGCACACAAAGGCTCGTCTCACAGTTGCCAGAAAACATCTTGATGACCCCCATGACTTTTGGGATAGTATTCTGCAGAATGATGAGCCAAAGTGAAATGTTTTTGACATGTGTCCTGTTACTTCTGGTGTAAAACTAACAAAGCATTCCCCAAAAAGAACAAAATACCAACAGTCAAACAAGGTGGTGGTGGTAGTGTGATATTCTAGAGATGTTTTGGTGCTTCAGCTGGGTGACTTGCCAATTTATGAAAACATGAATTCTACTCTGTACCAGAAAATTTTGAAGAAGAATGTCCAGCCATCAGTTTGTGACCTAAACCTCAAGTGCAGTTGAGTTATGCAGCAGGACAGTGATCCAATGCACACAAGCAAGTCCACATCTGAATGGCTGAAAAGAAACAAAATTAAGGTTTTGGGAGTGGCATAGTCAAAGTCTTGATTTGAATATGAGCAACATGCTGTGGCAATGTGGCTGAATTAAAACAGTTGTGCCAAGAAGAGTGGGACAAAATTCCTCCACATCGATGTAAAAGACTCATTGTCAGTAATCACAAACACTTGAATGCAGTTGTTGCTGCCAAGATTGGAACAAACAGTTATTAGGTTTAGGAGGCAATTCATTTTTCACATGGGTGATATAGGTTTTAATTAGCTCTTTACCTTCAATAAATTAAATGATTTGAAAGCCTCTATTTTGTGTTTACACAGACTTTTAAAATCCCGGTGCCGTAATTTGGTCGGCAGAGACCACTAGTCTCCTTGCTGCAACAGTTAAAAGTCCGTACAAACGACCAATAAAGTTGCTTGTACGGACTTTTAACTGTTGCAGCAGGGAGACCAGTGGTTACTCCCGGCCAAGTTATGAGACCAGGATTTTAAAAGTCAGTACGAGCGACTCTATTGGTCACTAGCAGAGCTGCTGCGGTATGCGTTAACCCCGTATTAACCTTATACAAAACCGTAAAAAACAAACACGAAGAAAGTCCACGAATATTTGCCCGAAGGGAAGACACAAACGGGCGAATATTTGCGGAATACAAAGATTGTTTTTATGGCCGAAGACGAACACGAAGACCTCCCTAGTGCCCAAGTCTACTTTTTCACTGATAATTTCACTCTAGCTTATATTGTAAAAAGGTATAAAAACACATATCACATCCCCCCTTCCAGCTTCTCAGGACAACTGGGTATTCATGCAGTCTGTCCATGAAACAAGAAGCACTGCTTTGACGCAGAAAGAGAGGACACTGAAAAATGAAATGTATTGGATAATTTGACTCAAGCACATATAGTTTATACAGAACAGGCCTCTACCTATAAGCAAGGTATGTGAGGGTGCCTCCTCTGCGGTGGATTGGACAGCAGTCCAGTCCGCTGCATTGAAGGGGCCCCCATGTAGATCTGCTGGAGGTATAGGGCCGGTTGTGCAATGGCTGTTTTCACATTTCTGATGTGCTGGTGTTTTGCTATAATTTTCTTATTTCTTATTTACTGAATCCACACAAATTATATATTGTGCTTTACAGGACAAGGGCTTTCTTTAGATGCCATTATTTCTATTGTATCACATAATTTACAATAAAAAAGTATAAAATATGGTGAAAATTTTTGAAAAAATGACTTTTTCTGTCTTTCAGCAGGGGTGCCATGCGGCTGTCCCATCACCAAGGCCAGGGCCGCGCCAAGGCGGTAGTGAGAGGAGGAGATAGAGGGACACTGAGTGGTTGCACATGAAAGTTTTCAGCAACCGCTCTGACCCCTTTGTCTCCTGTCCTCCCTACTGCTGCCATGACTGCGGTGGTGGGAGCACGAGGCCTTGGTTGCGGTGCGGTGCTTCATGATGAGTTCCGGAGTATGACTTCATATCCCAACGCTAAGCGCTAAAGCTGCACGTGCCGCGGGAGTGCAGCAAGACGGAGGCCTTACCCTCCCACCACAGGACTTCACCAGGGTACGTGAACTGCAAAGGGGGAGTAGAAAGTAAGAAGGGGGAGAGGGGGTAGATAGTGAGAAGAGGGAAAGGGGGTAGATAGTGAGAAGGGAAGGAGAGGGGGTAGATAGTGAGAAGGGTAGTAGAGGGGGTAGACAGTGATTAGGGGAGGAGAGGGGGGTAGATAGCTAGAAGGAGAAAGAGATTGTGAGATAATTAATGAATTAATGTGTGGATGAATTGTGTGAATTCTGTTCTATGTGGACACCAGGGCTGGCATTGGGGGTGTGCAACCTGTGAGCTATGCCTGTAATTTAGTTTTTCTTTATCTATTCCTTCAGTGCTTGGTTTACATGTGGTCCCCAGTTGATCTATACACGTAAAGCTGGGTTTGTGTGTTATTCTGTTGGACTATACCTGCAATCCTATACAAGCAACTGTTGTTTACACGTGTTTTTTATTTGATCTATACCTGAACTACAGGGAGGTAGGAAAAGAGAGGTGTGGCTTAGTGAATGAGGGGACAAAGGAACACTGGGGAAGAGTACGGGAGAGAGGACCTTTCAAAGTCACAGTAGGGTCAGAAGGAGGGAAGACTGCAATTTTGGACTTCCCCTAATCTGCAGTCAGTGTGGCAAATTTTTTTTTTTTTTTGGTGGGGGAGCAGAGGGAGTGATTGCATGCTAGGGTGCGTGGAGGGGTGCAAAGGAAATAATTGCCTAGGGTCCAATTTGTTAGCTTTTTCCCCTATAGATAATGTATTTAAGGTACATTATTGTTACCAGTGTTTCCAGTTATATATTATTGTACTTGTTTGCACTTGCACATAAATAATCTCTAATTAAAACTAGTTGTTTGTTACAAGATTTTTCTATTTCTTTTTTATCAAGGGGGGCGCCAGAGAAGTAGTCCGCACAGGGCGCCTGAACACCTAAGGCCGGCCCTGAGTACAGGTAGCGTTTTGATATTTCAAAGTATTTTTCCCCCCAAATCTGGTCGTTCTGCCCTCATGTGCTTTTTAGGTCATCTTTGAAGCCGGCCAATGCACAGTCTTTGTCAAAGTGGAAGCCTTTTTTTTGGGGGGGGGGGTTCCACACAGATTTTACTTCAGGTATGAATTTACAGCTGGTATATGTCACTGCCAAACAACACCCCAATATGTATTCAGCAACGTCTCCTGAGTATAGTGATACCACCCATGCATAGGTTTGTCAGGTTGTTTGCGAGCAATAGGCCACATTTGGGGCATGTGCAATTCAGTTTTTAAAATGCCAGTATTTTAACCCTTTCCATTCAATTCTACCACCAGCCAAATTTGTAGTGGTATTTTTTGTGTGGTTGTTTTCACACATATAGTGCTTCAGGTATGAATTACCATTCCTGGTATATGTCACTGTCAAACAACAACCTCCATGCATGGGTTTGTCAGGTTATTTGGGAGGTAAAAGGCCACCTTTGTAAGGTGGGCATTTGTTTTGAATTTGGACATCTAGTGGGGAGTTATTTTTACTGTTACTAAATCTTTTTTGTTTTGTTTTTTAAAAATGTGTTATTTTTATTAATGAATAATAATTAATCTCCGTGTTGATGAAAGCATTCATAGATGGCTTTGTACACCCTTTTAAAGTCATGACATCCCTGGTACATCAATTGTCATGAAGGGGTTAATAATAATCTATGATTGACCACCATATTTAATCAACTGGAAGTGTCTTTTTTTGTAGAAGATTGATATAGACAATTCAACACTCGTAGTTGCCACTACAACCCATGGGTACAGAGAAACTTTACTGATATAGAACAGTATATCATACAAGCAAATAAAATCAAACAATCCTTTATTGAGAAGAAATACAATGAGGAAACAGTGGATCAGGCATTGAGTGAAGTGGCATTAAAGAATCGTAATGAAATTTTACACTCAAAAAGAAATATGACTAGACAAAAAAACAATATACAATTGGCAAGCCATAAAATCACAAAAATCATCAAGAATCTGCTTAAAGAAGATTAAGGCCTAAATGATATAGTTGGAGATTATACTCATGTGGTGGTTTATACTGGGGCTCCCAAAATAAGTACAGTTATGTACAAAAGTTGTATAAAGTACACCCTCTTTGAATTCTATGGTTGTACATATCAGACCTTAGCAGCTCTAAAATAAGGTAAATAAAACCTCAGATGAACAACAGCACATGACGTATTACACCCTGTAATGATTTATTCAACAAAAATAAAGCCAAAATGGAGAAGCCATGTGTGAAAAACAGAATGTTTTCACATTTCTGATGTGCTGGTGTTTTGCTATAATTTTCTTATTTCTTATTTACTGAATCCACACAAATTATATATTGTGCTTTACAGGACAAGGGCTTTCTTTAGATGCCATTATTTCTATTGTATCACATAATTTACAATAAAAAAGTATAAAATATGGTGAAAATTTTTGAAAAAATGACTTTTTCTGTCTTTCAGCAGGGGTGCCATGCGGCTGTCCCATCACCAAGGCCAGGGCCGCGCCAAGGCGGTAGTGAGAGGAGGAGATAGAGGGACACTGAGTGGTTGCACATGAAAGTTTTCAGCAACCGCTCTGACCCCTTTGTCTCCTGTCCTCCCTACTGCTGCCATGACTGCGGTGGTGGGAGCACGAGGCCTTGGTTGCGGTGCGGTGCTTCATGATGAGTTCCGGAGTATGACTTCATATCCCAACGCTAAGCGCTAAAGCTGCACGTGCCGCGGGAGTGCAGCAAGACGGAGGCCTTACCCTCCCACCACAGGACTTCACCAGGGTACGTGAACTGCAAAGGGGGAGTAGAAAGTAAGAAGGGGGAGAGGGGGTAGATAGTGAGAAGAGGGAAAGGGGGTAGATAGTGAGAAGGGAAGGAGAGGGGGTAGATAGTGAGAAGGGTAGTAGAGGGGGTAGACAGTGATTAGGGGAGGAGAGGGGGGTAGATAGCTAGAAGGAGAAAGAGATTGTGAGATAATTAATGAATTAATGTGTGGATGAATTGTGTGAATTCTGTTCTATGTGGACACCAGGGCTGGCATTGGGGGTGTGCAACCTGTGAGCTATGCCTGTAATTTAGTTTTTCTTTATCTATTCCTTCAGTGCTTGGTTTACATGTGGTCCCCAGTTGATCTATACACGTAAAGCTGGGTTTGTGTGTTATTCTGTTGGACTATACCTGCAATCCTATACAAGCAACTGTTGTTTACACGTGTTTTTTATTTGATCTATACCTGAACTACAGGGAGGTAGGAAAAGAGAGGTGTGGCTTAGTGAATGAGGGGACAAAGGAACACTGGGGAAGAGTACGGGAGAGAGGACCTTTCAAAGTCACAGTAGGGTCAGAAGGAGGGAAGACTGCAATTTTGGACTTCCCCTAATCTGCAGTCAGTGTGGCAAATATTTTTTTTTTTTTGGTGGGGGAGCAGAGGGAGTGATTGCATGCTAGGGTGCGTGGAGGGGTGCAAAGGAAATAATTGCCTAGGGTCCAATTTGTTAGCTTTTTCCCCTATAGATAATGTATTTAAGGTACATTATTGTTACCAGTGTTTCCAGTTATATATTATTGTACTTGTTTGCACTTGCACATAAATAATCTCTAATTAAAACTAGTTGTTTGTTACAAGATTTTTCTATTTCTTTTTTATCAAGGGGGGCGCCAGAGAAGTAGTCCGCACAGGGCGCCTGAACACCTAAGGCCGGCCCTGAGTACAGGTAGCGTTTTGATATTTCAAAGTATTTTTCCCCCCAAATCTGGTCGTTCTGCCCTCATGTGCTTTTTAGGTCATCTTTGAAGCCGGCCAATGCACAGTCTTTGTCAAAGTGGAAGCCTTTTTTTTGGGGGGGGGGTTCCACACAGATTTTACTTCAGGTATGAATTTACAGCTGGTATATGTCACTGCCAAACAACACCCCAATATGTATTCAGCAACGTCTCCTGAGTATAGTGATACCACCCATGCATAGGTTTGTCAGGTTGTTTGCGAGCAATAGGCCACATTTGGGGCATGTGCAATTCAGTTTTTAAAATGCCAGTATTTTAACCCTTTCCATTCAATTCTACCACCAGCCAAATTTGTAGTGGTATTTTTTGTGTGGTTGTTTTCACACATATAGTGCTTCAGGTATGAATTACCATTCCTGGTATATGTCACTGTCAAACAACAACCTCCATGCATGGGTTTGTCAGGTTATTTGGGAGGTAAAAGGCCACCTTTGTAAGGTGGGCATTTGTTTTGAATTTGGACATCTAGTGGGGAGTTATTTTTACTGTTACTAAATCTTTTTTGTTTTGTTTTTTAAAAATGTGTTATTTTTATTAATGAATAATAATTAATCTCCGTGTTGATGAAAGCATTCATAGATGGCTTTGTACACCCTTTTAAAGTCATGACATCCCTGGTACATCAATTGTCATGAAGGGGTTAATAATAATCTATGATTGACCACCATATTTAATCAACTGGAAGTGTCTTTTTTTGTAGAAGATTGATATAGACAATTCAACACTCGTAGTTGCCACTACAACCCATGGGTACAGAGAAACTTTACTGATATAGAACAGTATATCATACAAGCAAATAAAATCAAACAATCCTTTATTGAGAAGAAATACAATGAGGAAACAGTGGATCAGGCATTGAGTGAAGTGGCATTAAAGAATCGTAATGAAATTTTACACTCAAAAAGAAATATGACTAGACAAAAAAACAATATACAATTGGCAAGCCATAAAATCACAAAAATCATCAAGAATCTGCTTAAAGAAGATTAAGGCCTAAATGATATAGTTGGAGATTATACTCATGTGGTGGTTTATACTGGGGCTCCCAAAATAAGTACAGTTATGTACAAAAGTTGTATAAAGTACACCCTCTTTGAATTCTATGGTTGTACATATCAGACCTTAGCAGCTCTAAAATAAGGTAAATAAAACCTCAGATGAACAACAGCACATGACGTATTACACCCTGTAATGATTTATTCAACAAAAATAAAGCCAAAATGGAGAAGCCATGTGTGAAAAACAGAATGTTTTCACATTTCTGATGTGCTGGTGTTTTGCTATAATTTTCTTATTTCTTATTTACTGAATCCACACAAATTATATATTGTGCTTTACAGGACAAGGGCTTTCTTTAGATGCCATTATTTCTATTGTATCACATAATTTACAATAAAAAAGTATAAAATATGGTGAAAATTTTTGAAAAAATGACTTTTTCTGTCTTTCAGCAGGGGTGCCATGCGGCTGTCCCATCACCAAGGCCAGGGCCGCGCCAAGGCGGTAGTGAGAGGAGGAGATAGAGGGACACTGAGTGGTTGCACATGAAAGTTTTCAGCAACCGCTCTGACCCCTTTGTCTCCTGTCCTCCCTACTGCTGCCATGACTGCGGTGGTGGGAGCACGAGGCCTTGGTTGCGGTGCGGTGCTTCATGATGAGTTCCGGAGTATGACTTCATATCCCAACGCTAAGCGCTAAAGCTGCACGTGCCGCGGGAGTGCAGCAAGACGGAGGCCTTACCCTCCCACCACAGGACTTCACCAGGGTACGTGAACTGCAAAGGGGGAGTAGAAAGTAAGAAGGGGGAGAGGGGGTAGATAGTGAGAAGAGGGAAAGGGGGTAGATAGTGAGAAGGGAAGGAGAGGGGGTAGATAGTGAGAAGGGTAGTAGAGGGGGTAGACAGTGATTAGGGGAGGAGAGGGGGGTAGATAGCTAGAAGGGGAAAGAGATTGTGAGATAATTAATGAATTAATGTGTGGATGAATTGTGTGAATTCTGTTCTATGTGGACACCAGGGCTGGCATTGGGGGTGTGCAACCTGTGAGCTATGCCTGTAATTTAGTTTTTCTTTATCTATTCCTTCAGTGCTTGGTTTACATGTGGTCCCCAGTTGATCTATACACGTAAAGCTGGGTTTGTGTGTTATTCTGTTGGACTATACCTGCAATCCTATACAAGCAACTGTTGTTTACACGTGTTTTTTATTTGATCTATACCTGAACTACAGGGAGGTAGGAAAAGAGAGGTGTGGCTTAGTGAATGAGGGGACAAAGGAACACTGGGGAAGAGTACGGGAGAGAGGACCTTTCAAAGTCACAGTAGGGTCAGAAGGAGGGAAGACTGCAATTTTGGACTTCCCCTAATCTGCAGTCAGTGTGGCAAATATTTTTTTTTTTTTGGTGGGGGAGCAGAGGGAGTGATTGCATGCTAGGGTGCGTGGAGGGGTGCAAAGGAAATAATTGCCTAGGGTCCAATTTGTTAGCTTTTTCCCCTATAGATAATGTATTTAAGGTACATTATTGTTACCAGTGTTTCCAGTTATATATTATTGTACTTGTTTGCACTTGCACATAAATAATCTCTAATTAAAACTAGTTGTTTGTTACAAGATTTTTCTATTTCTTTTTTATCAAGGGGGGCGCCAGAGAAGTAGTCCGCACAGGGCGCCTGAACACCTAAGGCCGGCCCTGAGTACAGGTAGCGTTTTGATATTTCAAAGTATTTTTCCCCCCAAATCTGGTCGTTCTGCCCTCATGTGCTTTTTAGGTCATCTTTGAAGCCGGCCAATGCACAGTCTTTGTCAAAGTGGAAGCCTTTTTTTTGGGGGGGGGGTTCCACACAGATTTTACTTCAGGTATGAATTTACAGCTGGTATATGTCACTGCCAAACAACACCCCAATATGTATTCAGCAACGTCTCCTGAGTATAGTGATACCACCCATGCATAGGTTTGTCAGGTTGTTTGCGAGCAATAGGCCACATTTGGGGCATGTGCAATTCAGTTTTTAAAATGCCAGTATTTTAACCCTTTCCATTCAATTCTACCACCAGCCAAATTTGTAGTGGTATTTTTTGTGTGGTTGTTTTCACACATATAGTGCTTCAGGTATGAATTACCATTCCTGGTATATGTCACTGTCAAACAACAACCTCCATGCATGGGTTTGTCAGGTTATTTGGGAGGTAAAAGGCCACCTTTGTAAGGTGGGCATTTGTTTTGAATTTGGACATCTAGTGGGGAGTTATTTTTACTGTTACTAAATCTTTTTTGTTTTGTTTTTTAAAAATGTGTTATTTTTATTAATGAATAATAATTAATCTCCGTGTTGATGAAAGCATTCATAGATGGCTTTGTACACCCTTTTAAAGTCATGACATCCCTGGTACATCAATTGTCATGAAGGGGTTAATAATAATCTATGATTGACCACCATATTTAATCAACTGGAAGTGTCTTTTTTTGTAGAAGATTGATATAGACAATTCAACACTCGTAGTTGCCACTACAACCCATGGGTACAGAGAAACTTTACTGATATAGAACAGTATATCATACAAGCAAATAAAATCAAACAATCCTTTATTGAGAAGAAATACAATGAGGAAACAGTGGATCAGGCATTGAGTGAAGTGGCATTAAAGAATCGTAATGAAATTTTACACTCAAAAAGAAATATGACTAGACAAAAAAACAATATACAATTGGCAAGCCATAAAATCACAAAAATCATCAAGAATCTGCTTAAAGAAGATTAAGGCCTAAATGATATAGTTGGAGATTATACTCATGTGGTGGTTTATACTGGGGCTCCCAAAATAAGTACAGTTATGTACAAAAGTTGTATAAAGTACACCCTCTTTGAATTCTATGGTTGTACATATCAGACCTTAGCAGCTCTAAAATAAGGTAAATAAAACCTCAGATGAACAACAGCACATGACGTATTACACCCTGTCATGATTTATTCAACAAAAATAAAGCCAAAATGGAGAAGCCATGTGTGAAAAACTAAGTACATCTTATGATTCAATAGCTTTTAGAACCACATTTACCAGCAATAACTTGAAGTAATAGTTGTCTGTATGACTTTATGGGTCTTTCACATCATTGTGGAGGAATTTTGGCTCACTCTTCTTTACAACGTTGCTTTAGTTCATTGAGGTTTGCGGGCATTTGCTTATGTACAGCTCTCTTGAGGTCCTGCCACAGCATTTCAATAGGGTTGAGGTCTGGACTTTGACTGGGCCATTGCAACACATTGATTCTTTTCCTTTTCAGTCATTCTGTTGTAGATTTTCTGGTGTGCTTGGGATCATTCTCCTGTTGCATTGCACAAATTCACCCAAGCTTTAGCTGTCAGACAGATGGCCTCACATTTGACTCTTGATACTGTGGCAGCAAAACAAGCCCAAATTTTCACCCCTCCACCGCTGTGCCTGACAGTTGGTATGAGGTATTTGGGCTGAAATAAAGATAAAGAGGCGAGATAGAAAGAGGAGAGATAGAAAGAAGAGCTATAGAGAAGGAGAGATAATTAGATGGGATCAAAGAGCAAGGGGAGAAATCAAGAGAAAGGGGGGAGATGAGGGGGGGAAATGGAGAGATAAAGAGAGATTGGAGGAGATCCAGGTGCTGGGGCAAGTCCTATGTGTGGAATCTGGGTGCTGGGCCAGTCCTACATGTGCAATCTGGGTGCTGGGCATTTCGGTGGATGCAATCTGGGTGCTGGGCAAGTCCTGTGTGTGCAATACAAGGGCTGGCCTTTGGGGTATGCGACCTGTTATCTATGCCTGCAATATAGGTGCCATCAAAGCATGGTGGGAGTCATGTGTATAATGTGCACCCCTTAGAGCGCTATACAAGGGGCGGAGCCAATGGGGCATCAAAATTAATTTTTGCCTAGGATGACAAAAATCCTTGCACCAGCCCTGAGTTTATAGACAGCAAGCTGAATTCTGTGATCATACTATCTAGGCAAATATAAACTACATGGTGATAAGAATGCTATAGGAGATCTATAGGACAATAAGCAGACAATTACTGGGTAATTATTGTGTACACCAGACTAAGGTGGCGCTCCAATGTGCAGTGTAACAAAGCAGGTGATAACTACCATTTATGATAGGACATAGTTACTATGGCAATCGATGGATCATGTCAGTAAATTGTCTCTTTCAGTCTATGAGTTGACAATTCTGGCTTTTCTGTATAATTCTTATTTCAGCTCAGTGAAATAAGTGATTCTGTAGTGATAAGCTAACAGGAAGACACGCCTAGGCTTACTCTCTCTTTCCCATCCTGAAGAATAAGATTTCAAAAGTGCAAGTGAACCATATTGCATACTTTCTAGATATGTTATCTACCATCTATCTACATATTTGCCTATCTACAGGAAACATGCTAATTTTCTCCAACACATATAGATGATGTTACTGCAGCTATTTTTACCTAATATTACACCAGTAATTATTTGGAGAGCTCTTGTATGGTCAGTTCTCGATTCTAGACAACTTCTACCATCATCCCGTCTTATCAAAATCAAGAACATGGAGATTTATTGGCAGGTATGCTTGTACCATTTTTTAATCAATGAATATTTATTCATAGATACTACATATATCACATTTTTTAAATGAACCTCTCTACATGGATGTCACAGGAGATAGTGGTTGTGCATAGTGGAGAAGAAAGTCACAGTAATATAATATGTGGCTGGCACCGTGTGGTAAAGAGTTAAGGAATGAGTACTCACATTTTTTGGGGACTTAAGCAATTAGTCCCACAAAACTTGCCTGGGCGATACAATCCTCGCCTGGGGATATCTTTAGCAGCAGTCCTGTGTAGTTCTTTCTTTTTTGGTTCTCAGGATAAGGTGCACATAAAAAGTTAAACAGAAATAGGCATAGTGCTTTCTGTATATATAAAATGAATAAAACAAATAAAAACAGTTCACTATATACTCACAATATGGTGAGCAATAAATGGATTGCTCACACCTTCTGGCGTAGGTGGAATGATCCCCACCAAGGATATAAACTTGCGTGTTTAAAACATTAAAAGGATACCAGGAGCAGAAAAGAATGGTTTTTAAAAAAACGTATTTATTTTCAGCTTTCTGGTTAAAAACCATTAAAAGGTCAATAAAAATAGCACATACGCGTTTCACCTACTAAATAGGCTTCCTCAGAGTGACTTATTGCTTAAGTCCCCAAAAAATGTGAGTACCCATTCCTTAACTCTTTGCCACACGGTGCCAGCCACATATTATATTACTGTGACTTTCTTCTCCACTATGCGCAACCCCTATCTCCTGTGACCTCCAAGTTATTTTCCAAGCCAAGAAGAGGGAACCTTGGCGAGTGGGCTGCTGCTATTTATAGGACTATTTATTTTATTGCTGTTTTTATTGTTCTTAGCGCTTTTACCTTATAGTTACACCCACACCTATTAAGATCTACTGAAGTGATATCCATTGAAAAACATTTAAAGAAGGAGTATATAATTCCTTCTCATTCTTCAATGGCTGTTTATGTGCCTTTAATATTTACTGCTCTGCTAATTCACGTGCGCATTTGGCAGAGCTAATTTCTAAGTTTGAGTGGTCTCTTTATTTATTCTGTATAAAACAGAAAGTATGAATCAACTAGCTATTTATGATGCAGAAAATAAAATAACTAAAATGGGTTTATCTCATTTTATTTAGTCAGAAGAACAAACAGAAAAGGTTCATACATGTAAAATCTCCTAGCCATTTAAGTGAAAAAAAACAGACTTTATTTTCTCCTTAAATATTTAAAGGCTCTAGTCTTCCTTATAGCATTGTTTTTTTATACTTCCATTCACGAGATTCCCATAAACACTTTTTATATAGACTGAATGGATATTCAGTTTATCTAATTTCACTATAAAAGTGACACTCAGACTGAACATGGGTGCATAGACCAACAAATGTTGTCAGCTCTTGTCACCTGAGGTGTAACAGTGTGATGTTCATAAATTACTTGTAATGTGCCGAAGATGTCTTGATCTGTAGTCATCAAGCTGTTTGCTCACATTTAGTTAAAGCTGTAGCTTTCCCTTTTGTAAGTGTCAATGCTTGCTATATATTGTTAACCAGTAAGGTCTCTTAATGTATTTTAACTGTTTGAATTCCATAATGTTGCTTATCTTCTCTGGCACTCAAAATGTTAACTATATGGAGTTACTAAGTCATGAAAGCTTATTAACTATTCATCAGGAATTATCTTATAGAAAAAAAGAAAAAGCTGCATAAACCTCTCTTTTCCTTCTACTGTAACAATCTTCTAATTATGTTGTCAAGCTCACTGTCGCATTCACTCCCCTGTGTCATTAAAAACCTTTTTTGTGTAAAAGGGAAAAAATCTGATTCTGACTCTGTTTGATGATTGTTACCCCCTATTTTATTGTTTAAAATATATTTTTGCATTGGTGAAAACATTAATGAAATGGATGCACAGAATGTCTCTTTGTTATCAGTGACACATATCACATTAGTGGAACACGATATTGGTTTTATTTCATTCTTACCTAACATATAAAATATGTGAAATATTTACTATTAAGATTATTGACAACTGGCAACTATTGGTAAGTAACACCCCCCCCAGCATTCACATGCATTTTTAATCTGAATTAATGTATATTTTCTTACAAACCTGAAATAGAAATATTTTTCAAAAATGTGTATTAGGGCAGAAATATTTGCGATGTATACATTTTATCATCTTATTCTTCTCTTTGCACAAATCTCTTATACAAAAAATGCATATATAGTATAACAATAAGTACATACACATGGTTAAGCATTAGGCACATTATCTATCCCATGGCACAGTATATGGTTGTCTTACCCCCTTCTCCGATTCTTATATATATATATATATATATATATATATATATATAAATATATATACAGTAGCGTACCTAGTGGGGGGCGGGGGGGGCTGGTCCGCACCGGGTGCCGCTCATCAGGGGGGTGCCAACTTGCCGGCACCCGGCACCCCTCCAGAGACGGACAGTAATGTCCGCCGCTGGAGGAGCAGGCTTGCAAGGGAGCGGTATCGGAGGTCTTTAACAGACCACCGGCTCCCTTGAGTGATTTTAAGCCAGTTCAAGGATCTCCCTTGAACCCGGCTTAAAATCACTCAAGGGAGCCGGAGGTCTGTTAAAGACCTTCGATACTGCTCCCTTGCGATCCGCGCGGCAACAGCTGTTGTGCGCCGGGGTTTGTTGTCAGATCCCGGCGCACAACACTGAAGCCGCGCCCACCGCTGTCCGTGCCCTCTGACCCGGAAGAAGACAGAAGAACTGAAGAAGAGGAGCGAAGAGCAGGAAAAGGAGCTGTAAGGAGAAAAGAGGAAAGGTAGGAAAGCATTCAGTGAGAGTGGCAGTGAGAGTGGATTGGTATGTGTGTGGATTGGTATGTGTGTGTGGATTGGTATGTGTGTGTGGATTGGTATGTGTGTGTGGATTGGTATGTGTGTGTGGATTGGTATATGTGTGTGGATTGGTATATGTGTGGATTGGTATGTGTGGATTGGTATGTGTGTGTGTGGATTGGTATGTGTGTGTGGATTGGTATGTGTGTGTGGATTGGTATGTGTGTGTGGATTGGTATGTGTGTGTGGATTGGTGTATGTGTGGATTGGTATATGTGTGTGGATTGGTATATGTGTGTGGATTGGTATGTGTGTGGATTGGTGTGTGTGTGGATTGGTATATGTGTGGATTGGTATATGTGTGGATTGGTATATGTGTGGATTGGTATATGTGTGTGGATTGGTATGTGTGTGTGGATTGGTATATGTGTGTGGATTGGTATATGTGTGTGGATTGGTATGTGTGTGGGGATTGGTATATGTGTGTGGTTTGGTATGTGTGGGGATTGGTATATGTGTGGATTGGTATGTGTGTGTGGATTGGTATGTGTGTGTGGATTGGTATGTCTGTGTGGATTGGTGTATGTGTGGATTGGTATATGTGTGTGGATTGGTATATGTGTGTGGATTGGTATGTGTGTGGATTGGTGTGTGTGTGGATTGGTATGTATGTGTGGATTGGTATATGTGTGGATTGGTATATGTGTGGATTGGTATATGTGGTATATGTGTGGATTGGTATATGTGTGTGGATTGGTATGTGTGTGTGGATTGGTATATGTGTGTGGATTGGTATATGTGTGTGGATTGGTATGTGTGTGGGGATTGGTATATGTGTGTGGTTTGGTATGTGTGGGGATTGGTATATGTGTGGATTGGTATGTGTGTGTGGATTGGTATATGTGTGGATTGGTATGTGTGTGAGAGTGATGGGTGTTATGCTGTACCATTTCCAATGTATTTTTCATTATATAATTATGCTCTAAAGTACATCATAACTCCCATCACTCTATACTGTTCCATACAGTGGCAGAGCTGGGAGACAGAGGCCTTGCACCCCCACCGCAGGACTCCTGAAAGGTAAGTGAACTTCAAAGAGGGAGAGGGTAGATAGTTAGGAGGGGTAGATAGGGAGAAGGGAGTGAGAAGGAGTAGATAGGGCAGAAGGGAGCGAGAAGGGGTAGATAGGGCAATCATACTCCTATCATGCCAAGTCTGTGAGTGCCTCCTGGAATCTGGGTATGCCTGGGCATGATAGGAATGTTATTGCTGTTAACAATTATATATATATATTGTTATTTAATTGTTTTGTCCTATTTTGGTGTGTTACTTACTTTAAATAAAAGTGTTAGATTTTTTTATGGTGTGGGGGGGGTCATATTCAGTTTCGGCCAGGTAGTTTTAAAGTGCGGGGGGGTTGCCACATACAGGATCCGCCCCGGGTACCAAATACTCTAGGTACGCCCCTATATATATATATATATATATATATATATATATATATATATATATATATATATATATATATACATATTATTTAGTAAATATTGGGGGTTTTCACTACAATAAAGCTAGCCTTCTATACCCTTTATATACTTTATATACACTGCTTTTCAACTGCCCTGCATTCTTGTTGGGTTCTTCTTTGTATCAGAGTGATGCCACTTGTATCATGGGCAAGCCTGCAGGAGTACTACCAGGATCATAGGTATAGTTAACCAACACAAGTTTAACACCCAAATTCTATGCATTTCAATTATTTACAAAAAATATTACTAAAAGGATATTTTTATTAAAACAGGTTTGTTTCTTTATAAGACCAATGACCAGTTGATTTCAAGCACAGCTCCAGAGGGAGAGAAATGAACGCAGGGGCCCATGACTGAGGGGGTCTAGGCTGACTTCATCTCCTCCCCCACTTTCCCCTTTACTCTTATGATTTTTGGTTATAGAAACAGTCCAGCTGTATGTAAATAGCTGATTCGGGGGTCACTCTTGGTTGGTCAGTGACCCCAGGTGACAGCCCCCTGAGTAATTTAGCTCTTCAGCTCCTTAAGGCCCAACATCATTGCAAACTCCCGTCGTACGATCAGCCGGTCCAGCTTACACACGAAGTACGTCAGGAACTCGGGTGGTGGCTTTGCCACATGGAGGCTTGGAACGCTTGCGCGATCTTCAACGCCAAACCCGATTTTGTTCTAAAATCCGATGCCAGCATGCTGAGTTGGGGTGCGGCCTCACTCAAGGAAGCGACTGGGAAGCTTTTGCCCCAAGAGGAGTGCTCCCTCCACATAAGTTTCCTGGAGTTGATTGTGGAGTCTTTTGCCAGCGAAAGACCGTACAGATTGTTGCCTTCTCCTATGGATGGACAACGCATCTGAGGTAAGGTACATCAACCGTTTAGGGGGCACCAGATCCAAACGCCTTACATAGGTGACAAAATACATATTCAAGTTCTGTCTGGCCTACGACATCACGTTGCAGGCAGAATATCTGCCAGGAGCGGAAAACCTCATGGCAGAGTGGTTTTCGAGGCATTGGAGGGACATGAGTGACTGGAGACTTCGCAGTCGAGTATTTCAAGAAATTCCTTGCCAGAGAGGGCCTCTGTACTTGGACCTGTTTGAGTCCAGAACAAATCATCACGACCTTCAGCTCTCTGGCTGGTTTTGAGTCTTCTTCCGGTTCCAGTTTTGGGTTATCCGTTGTTCTATATTCATGAAGTTGGAGTGAGACCTAGTGCTCCGGTTCACAGTTTTTGAAAGAGGAAGAAGGAGGGTTGTTTGGGGGTTTAGATATGTCAGGAACCACAAACCAGATGGAGACAAAAATGCAGTGCAATCACCTTTATTGATAAAAATAATAAGTGTAGAGAAAATAATGTCCATAAGACGTAGTCAGAAATCCAAGCCAGGGGTCAAGAGCCAAATCAGGAAGTCAAACAAGCCAAGGTCAGGATACCAAAGGTCAAACGGCGTCAGGGACGTAAGCAGGATTCAGGAACCGGAGAGGAAATCAGCCAAGCCAGGAGTCATACACAGGAACCTGCAGGAACAATGGAGCATGCATTTGGAGAGTCTGAGACCAACACAAGGGCAATGAGAGACTGTTGCGGTTTAAATAGCCGGACTTTAGCAGGGAGGGGCTGGCTAATCAGCAAGAAACCAGGGAAGCAATTAGGAGCAAATTTAATCAGCTGAGGTGTGACCAAGTGTGAGAAGCAAGAAGAGCCGGGGGGGGACCCTGACAATATACCTCTGGATGTTATTTCATTGGTTGTTACCAGGTTTTCTGTTAGCTCTTTCTTTGCTGCTGTTGGTGAGAGTAAAGAAAAATATGCAAAATAGGAGCCTCCTGTGTTTATTAAAATTTTAATTATTCAGTCACCAAGGCTAGAATACTTTACAATTAGACTTAATGAAAAGTACATTATGATGGTCTAACCTGTCCTTATTTTGCTAATGTCTGCTGGAAACCTAAATTGTAAAGAAGTATAGTGTATTAGACAAAGAAATCTATACTAATGTGTAGTTTATAGATGTTTGTTATAGTGTTTAGACATATTTCCAAAAGAATGACTGTTTTATTCCCAAAACTATTTATTTTTATAGAATATACGGGAAGATAATTCAAAAGAAGAAAAAAAAAACATAAATTCAAAATCATGCCACTTAATGCATTCTGAGAGACAAATGTATTGCATTCAACAATAAAAAAAAAAAATAATGCTAAATTGGCAAGAGAACTACAAGTGGAGGAGATGTTGCTTAATGAATATTCAGAATTTAAACTGTGCACATAAAAGGGATTATACAGTGGTAGTTCCAGCTAAGAACACCCTTTCAATATTACAAGTACACGATGCTAAAGATATTGAACTCAGTTAATATTAATTAAAATAATCAGCCAAGGTCACTGGCTTTGTCTAAACCTTGAAAAAACAATGTAATTGCAAGTGTACTTAAAATCAGTGACATGTCACTTAGACGTACTATGGCTTATTAAAACTGATTATGTACTTGCATGCAACCAGATAACATGTTTCGGTTCCAATACATAAAAGATCAACATAGAGTACACAATGTTTTAAATAATAGTTACAGCATAATAATATTAAGTGAGCATAAATATCGGGGTTTGGAAACAGAAAATAAACTGATTTAACCCCTTAAGGACCAGGCTATTTTTTATTTTTTTACTCTTCGTGACCAAGGCTGTTTTAACACTTTTGCGGTGCTCGTGTTTAGCTGTACTTTTCTTCTCTCCTATTTAGTGTACCCACACAAGTTATATATTGTTTTTTCAGGACAAGAAGGGCTTTCCTCAGACACCAATTTTTGATCATATCATCAAATTTCCCATAAAAATAATAAAATATTGTGAAAAATGTTAGATAAAGCACTTTTTCTCACTTTTATTTAAAAACTATTTTACTCATCTACAAAACCTAATATCAAAACATGCTAAATAGATTCTACTATTTGTCCTGAGTTTAAAAATGTTTCTTGTTTTTTTGCAAGTTATAGGGTGTGACGGAACCTTCCTCGGGGGGGGGGGTCTCCTGGAGGGCCTGACTGCCAGCCTCCTCCCTATCGAGAATGGGCCCTGACTTTGTAAAGACTTCTGTGTCACCCCCAGCAGTATTTCATCCCATCACTTGCTGAGGGGATTATCTCTGGCAGACAGCCAGGATCTGCAAGCAGGGAGTTTCATTGTTTTCCATTGTTTCACTCTAAAATCAGACCCCCCCACACCCCATGGTGCACTACCATGTTGCCCCCCCCTTCCCCCCCAGTTCCACCACTACAGACATTTACCCCGGCCATCCCTGAAACTGGTTTTGGCCAGTTATAATTATATGTATTGGTCATTCTGCCCCATGTGCTACTTGGGACATCTTTGAAGCCAGCCAATGCAATTTACCCCATCAAACCATTTTTTTTTCTACTACCACCCTTTGTCAAACTTTGTGGTAGTAATATTTTTTTATTTTTGGACTTTTTTTTTTACATTTTGCTGGAACTGGATGGTTCCCTTGATGGTGACATCACTGCATAATTATTTTTAATGGTTACCACATTTTTATAAATATTTTTATTTTTTTCCATTTTTTTAATTATTTGTTAAATATTTTACTAATCACATTCTGATTAGAAAGCTGGGCTCCATTGACTTGCATGGTTAAAAGCAGCACCTGTACTGTGACCACTCTCAGAACAGACCCATGCTAGCATCTTATGCTCACAAACACTAACACACCACAGTAACACATATTAACACACTTTAACACTATGGGCACATACACACTTAATCTGGCACTATACATTTACATAGCACTAGCACTATACATATAGCGCATACACACTGACAGAATGACGTAAGGCACCCAGCTGGGTCATGTACCGTGCATTATGTGAACCCGCTTTACGGCACCCACTACACGGGATTCATGATGGCAGCCCTGGGCGTCAGTGGTTTCTAGTCATCATGGCGACCTTGCGTCCGGGGTTTGTTGAGTCCTGACATATCTCGAAACACATTGAAAATATACTCAAACCCTTTGTATGCACCACTAAAAGTTTTGTAGAGAATACTACAGACTTTTGCAACAAACTGAACAGTATTGAAGATATTCATGTAAAATCGGGTAACCATGGATGTCCTTTCCATCCACGCGTCCCCCATGAGGATAGTAACGTAACTTACGTCATGACATTCAAGTTGACCTTTGAATGGAAAGTCCCCCAAACTGATTGAAAACGTAATGAGTTGGCCCATTACATAAAATGTAATGTGCCAACTTATTTGCCCCATTACTTTTACTGTGAAATTAAGCATAAAGCCATCTTGTAAATACATATACATATATAAGTATGAATTAAAATAAATATCAAAGTCATCATGATAAGGCAATAAGCAAACAATTACTTAAGGTAATTGCTAGATTAGATAATAAAAGCATAAAATGACATAATTAAACAATTTATAATAATAATATACACTTGATCAGTAACCAATCACATATCTCTACAACATCTGCATATGCAATACATCATTGACCATGAATTCAATGCTCTCACAAACCTTACATAAAAAGCAGAAAATTAACAATAACATTAAAACATGTTAAGGCATACTGGTATAGAAGGAGAAATGGTCCCTGCTTTTAGAGCTTGCAATTTATTAGGAGGTTGGGAGAGAATGAGATATAATGCAAGGGAAGGCTTTAGCAAGGATGATTTGATTGTGGCTAGGCTCATATGGAGAAGTTAGTCACATGAAGACCTTTAAGGGGGGGCTGATTTATTTCAAGACTTAAGATTGCTGGTATTAGGGGCATAATAGCAATGGTTGAAAAATGTATTATGATTATTTGAAATCTAAATGTGGTGACCTGTCTTAGTGTATTCTGTATAATACTGGAGACTCCACCTTCAGAAAGACATGGCTATTGTGGACAGAATCAAAAGGAGGGCAATGGAAATTGTGTTTGAATACAAATCAGGAAAGACAATAAAAAAAAAAGAATCTGTGAGAAAAAATAAATACATAAATTGCTTAAAGAAGAAACTGGTGGGAAGTTCATTTTAAAGAAGAAAAGCTGCAATGTCAAAAAGTATACAATATGTCAGAAAAATGTCTTCTTTCAGAAGGTATTCGTTAGGTGGGAAAGACATAAGGCTATCTTTGATATAAGTAAAGAATTAATTCAGAATGTATACAAACCACATTAAGTTTACAAAAATCTCCGGTATCAGGATAATATTTAATATACCATAGTATACAGCAATTACAGTTACTACTTATTACATTTTCTTTCTGATAATAACAGGTGTGGCAAAGTAATGGAGTCTGTCTACATAAGTGGCAGATTGGAACGCTCATTATTCCCAGCATGGGGAGGGTTAATTGCTGGAGGTCAGCAAGGTGGAGCCAATTAACCTGCACTCAGGTGGTTAAAGGGGCGGCCGTTAGAGCCATTAGTTGTCTGGGAGTAGGGTGAGAGGCAGGCAAGCAAGCCAGAGGCCCTCAGACTGTATCAAAAGGATTTGTTTTTGTTTTGGTTTATTTACACTATGAAGTGCATTGCTGTGGACTGTACAATTCTGCAATAAACCACATCTTGCTTTTATTCTGCTGGTGTTCGGAGTTTCTTGTTTTGATCGAGCCATCCTGCCACAAGTGGTGTCAGAAGTGGGATATTGCTGTTTGAACCCTGTATCAACATGGAGGATGTTTTAAAGGCCCTCCTGCATGCTACTACAGTGCAACAGGAAACCAACCGGCTGATAACTGCTCAGATGGGAGCTATGATGGAAGCACAGCAAGAGGACAGGATTGTCCTAAAAGAGATTGTACAGCAACTCTCAAAAACTACCACAGATGAACAGAGCAGCAGTCCAAAACCTATCCATGCAAGTCAGTATCTGCAAAAGATGACGCCGCAAGATGATGTGGAGGCCTATCTAACAGCTTTTGAGCGGACTGCCATCAGAGAGCAATGGCCTCGCACTCAATGGGCTGGTATAGTTGCACCTTTTTTGCTTGGTGAAGCTCAAAAAGCCTATTTTGACCTAGAGGAAGAGGCGGCTGCTAGTTATGATATTCTTAAAGCAGAGATTCTTGCAAGGACTGGCGTGACTCCAGTGATCCGTGCCCAACGGTTCTATAATTGGAAATACCAGGAACAGAAGGCACCAAGATCACAAATGTTTGATTTGATTCATCTGGCCAGGAGATGGTTAAAACCAGAGAGTTCAACGCCTGCTCAAATAATTGAGACCTTGGTTTTGGATCGTTTTTTGCGAGGATTACCCCAAGGCCTACGAGAGTGGGCAGGGCAGGGAAGCCCTACCACTTATGATGCAATGGTGGCACTGGTTGAACAATATACAGCAGTGAGAGAGTTAAAATCTACATCACAGACTAAAATGCAACAGAACCAAAGACTGCTCACAAGCTCAAGGCCCTGGAACTATGGGAAAAATCAAGTTGTGATCCGAACTGGAGGCCCTGAAGTTTCTCCGGATGGAAACCAGGACTATAAACCCTCAAAGGGATGGCAAACCAGGAAACCTCCAGTTACTTGCTTTGAGTGTGGGGAGCTAGGTCACATAAAAGCTATGTGTCCTCATTTGCAGGAACCTATGGAATGTGGGTATAATGCTATAAATGACTTTTGTGGACTAATCTGTTTGGTTGGGAAACAGACCGAAAAAATGTGTGTTTGATAAATCTGTTTTGTTAAATGGGAAGGAAACCGTAGCGCTTGTGGACTCTGGGAGCGATATTTCCTTAGTGACAAGCAGTCTCATTCAACCGTCTCAGTTGCTCCCAGGTAAGAAGGTTGGGATACTCTGTGTACATGGCTGTACTGTATCATACCCTACTACCTCTGTAAACATAGGCTATGGGGGCCAAACATTTTCAGTAGTGGCTGCAGTGGTACCTAAATTACCCCATCCCCTTATTCTTGGACGTAATTTCCCGGCGTTTCAAGGCCTGATTCAAAACCCGTGGGAGTCTGTAGAGGAGAACCCGTTTTGTGTTTTCCCATTGGTACACCCAGATTTGTTTTGTAAAAGGCGCAAGACAAGACGTGAGAGAAGGGAAGATAAGCATAGGGGTACTGGGGACTTACAAATGGCTTTGATAAATGAAGGTGTGACCTTACAAGATCCGAGCACTAGTTCCAACCCTTCAACCGAAATACTGGTTGAACCCCAGGGCCAAACCCGAGAACAGCCTACTATTGTGGATTTGGACATTGGTTTAAATCAGTTTGGAAGGGAACAAGTCAATGATTTAACATTGCAAAATGCCCGTAACCAAATTGTAGAAGTTAATGGGACCATGGTCGATGGACAATGCAGAGACAGGTATCCTCATTTCATTCTTAGAAATGACCTACTTTATAGAGTGATCAGAGAGGAGGGGCAAGAACTTGAACAGCTCTTAGTACCAAGGTCCTTCAGGAGAAAGGTGTTGGAATTGGCCCATTCTCATTTGTTTGGGGGACATTTGGGGGTAGAAAAAACTCAGGAAAGGGTTTTAAGGCGATTTTTTTGGCCTGGGGTATATGAAGAGGTAAAGCGGTACTGTGCCTCATGCCCAGACTGCCAGCTAGCGACCCCAAAACCTCGTCTAAGAGCACCCCTAATCCCATTGCCAATTATTGAAACCCCTTTTGAGCGAATTGTTATGGATTTGGTGGGACCAATAGAAAAATCGGCTAAGGGTAATCAATATATTCTGGTCATATTGGATTATGCTACACGCTACCCAGAAGCTATTCCCCTCCGCAATACTGCCTCCAAAACCATAGCGAAAGAATTGCTTCAAGTATTTTCTCGGGTAGGGTTACCAAAAACAAAACATATGAATGAAAAAGTTCCAGTTCTGCCAGTGTATGTAAAAGGAATTATCCCCCGTAGTATATAATGAAATCAGGCCTACAATTAAATTGAGTTTCATGGACTCTGAAGATCCCAACCACCATCCACGTTTCCGAGATTATAGGACACTAGGACAGGCTCTGCCACACCAAGACCCAAACACACAAGCCAGGACAGGCTCCGCACCCAGATTGGAAGCATAGGACTTGCCGTCTGTGCCACCAAAAAATCCTTCCCCAAAATCCCCCCAAACAGCCTGTCTGTGGCATCCTGGCCTCAAACAGCCTCCCTGTGCTATGCTTATCCCCCACTTACACATCCATAGTATCACACACTTATTTATTCATTCTCTCCTTAATATTCAGTCTCTCATTCACAGAAATTCATCCATTCCCTCATTCACAGATACTCATCCATTCCCTCATTCACAGACACTCATTCATTCCCTCATTCACAGATACTCATTAATTGCCTCATTCACAGATACTCATTAATTGCCTCATTCGCAGATACTCATTCATTCCCTTATTTACAGATACTCATTCATTCCCTCATTTATAGATACTCATTCACAAATATGTATTCACTGATTCACATTAATTCCCTTATTCTCATATACTCATTCAGATATTAATTCCCTCATTCACAGTTACCCATTCATTGCCTCATTCACAGATATGCATTCAAATATTTATCTTATTCACAGACACTCATTCATTCCCTAATTCACACATACACATTAATTCCCTCATTTACAGATACTCATTAATTCCCTCATTCACAGATACTTTTATTCCTTAATTCACAGAAACTTATTCAAATATCCATTCCCTTATTTACAGATACTCATTGCCTCATTCACAGATACTCACTCCCTCATTCACAGATACTTATTCACAAATATTAATACCCTCATTAACAGATATTCATTCCCTCAATTACACATACTTGTTCATACACCCTCCCCCCACCCCTTACCTGAACTTCAGATCTCTCAGTACCTCTCGCTGACTTCCTCAGGGGTCGCTGTTTATTTCTTGGTTGCTGGCACTCTGTGTAATCAACTGCTCATTTGCCACCAAGGGGAAGCAGTAATGCAGCAGAGTCATGTGAAGTGAAGTAAATCTACATGACTCTGTTGGTTCCCGCTTCCCCTGGGAGTTACAAGAGACATTGCTTGCACACATTGTGCACAGATAAGCAGCAAGGCCTCTGCAGAAGTGATTGCGGCCACCTTATTGCACCACTGGCCCTCGGACCGACCAGCCCTGGCTGACAGGACTGATATGTTGATGGAGTTTTTTCTGTAATGGCACAAGAGAGCTAAAATTTGAGACGCTCCCAAGCAGGGACGTATCATAAGGCAGGCTGTAACATGGCTGTCTGTTCACCTTATAAAGGTGGCAAAATCACTCACAGTGGCGGTTGTGACCGCTCTCCGGAATGGTCACAGCGCATCCTGGGGTGAGTGTTCGGTGTCGCTGAATGCCTCGTGATCGAGGCATTTCAGCAACACCGTTGAAGTTTAGGAGGCTCCGGGCCCATTATTGGGAAAAACTGTTGTTCGCACAATTTTCGGACATGTGTGCTCTCTCTAAAAGCTATATGCGCATGCACAAGCGCACAGCTTAGAGGGTACACTGTTTATAGCTACTGCGTTTATGTCAGTGAATAATACATTAGCTTTTACACAGTTTAATAGACAAAAACACATTTTTGCTGTGTTGTACATATTGTTACATTCTGACCAAAAGACATTTCTCCTAAAAAAAAACCAATGACACATTTATTGCTTATGTCGATTACATATATTTTTTTGTAAATTTATGTAAATATGTTTACCTCTAGATTGTAAGCTTGTTTGAGCAGGGCCCTCCTCACCTGTTTATATACCGTATTTCCCCATGTATAAGACGCTCCCATGTATAAGACGCACCTCATTTTGGGGCCCGAAATTTGAAAAAAAAGAGTACCGTATTTGCTCGATTATAAGACGACCCTGATTATAAGACGACCCCCCAAAATCTAAATATTAATTTAGGAAAAAAACAAAAAGCCTGAATATAAGACTACCCTATAGGAAAAAAAAGTTTTACTAGTCAATATTAATTAATTTAAACAATTTTTTCATATTTAATAAAAGCTATGATTGAGAAAAATATATATTTTTTTATTTCCTTTTATTTGCCAACCTGCCCCCCCCAGTTATGCACATCTGCCCCCAAGGTTGCCACTCTGCCCCCAGAAATGCCTTATACCCTCCTATATGCCACTCTGCCCCATGATATGCCTTTTAACCCCCTATATGCCAGAGTGGCATATAGGCGGTTAAAAGGCATTTCTGGAGGTGTATATATATATATATATATATATATATATATATATATATATGTGCTAACAGCAATCAAACTCCTATCAAGCCAAGGCAGCCAGTACATGCTGAAACCTGGGGATGATAGGAGTTTGAGTACAGCCTCCCGTATGCCATGCTACCCCCCCCCTTACACATCCATGCTATCACACACACACTCATTCACAAACATTTAAATACTCATTCATTCCATTAATCACACATACTTCACACATTAATCACACAAAAGGAACGTTTCCTCTATCCATAATGTGCTGTAATATACACTGTATGGATCACAAGTATTAGTTCGTGAAATTTCATATTTCATGGTAAACTGTAAGTGGTATTATCGGAAAATGTATAAGAACAGCAGGAACTCATCCACGAAGCAGAAGACCATGTAATTTCACAGAGCGGGGTCACTGAGTGCTGAAGCGGATAGTGCGTGAGATTCACCAACGCTCTGCTGATTCCATCGCTGAAGAGTTCCAAACTTCCACTGCCATTAATATCAGCACAAAAACTGGAGCAAGCATCACGGAATGAGTTTTCATGGCCAAGCAGCTGCATGCAAGTCTCACATCACCATGTACAATGCAAAACGTTGGGTCGAGTGGTGCATGTTACCACTTTGTATGCTCTTTGTAAGCATGTTTCTCTATGTCAAAAAACATTTTCAAGAGCTGACTTTCTTCTGGCTTTTTATGTATCCACATAGCGTAATTATGTAAATTCTAATATCACGATTAAGCTCCTATCCCTATGACATCACGATGTGACTGCTTGTTTGTGCTTTAATTTTGTATTTGTTGACTCTCTGCATATCTTTGCACATTTCTATCTTGCACTTTTGTCTCTATACCATCTAACGTAGAATAAATAATCATATTTTTTTAAATCATTATTTACTGTAGATTCATACATAAAGTGATACTATTGTTTTCAGTTTTTTTATTTATGTCTAAATTATATTTTGGGATCTTAAAAGTCATAAAAATGGCTTCCTACTGTAACCGTATTTGTTATTTCTTATATAATATATATATATATATATATATAGTGATTCCAATTGTGTAGGGAGACATTACACATTTTAAAGGTAATTAGACCTCATTTATTTGAGGGTGAAGTATAATTATCCTTTAATGCGAGGTTGAGAATGATACATAAAAAGAGAGAATTTGATTTGTTAGTTACAGTGGTTTAATTTGATGTGATAATAGGCTATGTAAAAATAATGGATTGCATTCTTCTGAAACAGTTGACAAGCGTTTTAGAGGGTAAATTAACAGACTTTTAGCCTTCTTAATGGCAGAAGGCTGAATAATAAATTACAATAAAATAGAATAACATTTCTATAAAAGAAAAGAGTAAATACCTACATACAAATAAGTGTAGATATTCTCATTTCTGAATATTGTCTTCGGTAATGAAAACATCTTCATCATCCTAGATGTAGAAAATAAAGAGTATATAATAAAAAGCACATTTACGCTTTCAGTACACTGAAATCACTTTTTGTTGGATTTTGTCCAGGTTAACAGGCCAGTTTGTTTAAAGTTGTGTTTTGTTTAGTTTTTCACATCACCTTTTTGATCTGTATATATAGCATTTGGATGCTGCACGAAATGCTTTGTAATGTTATATATAAATATAGTGCGTATATATATATATATATATATATATATATACGCACTATATTTATATATAACATTACAAAGCATTTGTGCAGCATCCAAATGGTATATCATGGCATCATGGCACAGTACAATTCTATGTAAGCAAAACAGGAGAAATTAAATACAAGGAATGAACGCATGAAATTTGCATTCAACAAAGCTCCCCCCTTTACAACAAAACGGATTTAAGATAATGTGTGCACATGCCTGTGGTTTATGGAATAAATATTCCATTCTATATTCTGTGGTGACAAGGGGTAATTTGGAATTGGTAGCTGTTACTGAATCGTGGATTACAAATCCTCGTAACTGGTGTATAAATATACCATGTTGAACTTTATTCAGAAAAGAGAAAGAGGAGGAGATGCGCCCTTTATCTAAAAAAATACCATTACAACTACTCTAATTTAGTGTACAGAAAGCTGTAGATATGACCTGGGAAACCCTGGAAATTCGGTGGTTGAGCTATATGTTTTCACTGTTTGGACTGGCACCTCATATTTCAAGAACAAAAAAACAAACTGGTAAATAACCAATATTTAATTAAGTGGCAAAAAGCTATAGTATTTCTTCATTGGTTAATAACATATGGGTTTACATTAAATAAATGTAAAAGGCAGACGGCGTAATCTGAATATGTAGATTTTTGTACTTCCAAATATCTACATAATATGGTTCTTCTTTAGCAACCAAAAAAAACAAATGTCAGAAATTCTACTTAAAATCTAAAAAGATAGGAATTTCATGCTTTACATGGAAAACAAATCATAATAAATACATTAAATAAATCCTATTTACTAACACTTGCGTGTTCAAATATTGAATTTTATTCTCCATTCAACGTTTTGCCTGAGTCTGTTTAAGCATTCTGAAAACAATAACTAGGCAATAAATCTTTTTTTATTTCAGAAGTTGCTGAAAAAAATGGCATCATATATATCCACGTGTATCCTATCTCTTTTTGTCTCTTACATAGTATTATTCCCTTTGTTTGGCTTATTGTTGACTAAAAACAAACAAGTACAAAATAGAACTCATTCAACATTAATCTCTCAATAACATATTTTATTGGGAATAAAAAGCGAAACACATGTAAACATACTAGTTAAACTGTATGTCTTCATTTTTTCCAGCCCAATGAATACAGTTTTGTAGAGTAGTCTATAAAAATTGCACAGAATAGCTTGTTCTTTTTTTATTGCTTGTCAAATTACTGCTGTGACACCCATAGTTGGTAATATTGTGATCCACTGCTAGCAAAGCAATGTTGAATGGGAATTTCTCATTGAGTTTAGGCAGTGTACCATAAGATGTTGCATGAAAACACTAATTTTCTCAATATACAATAGTAGGCATTGTGTTTACCAAAGAGAATCAATGTTGCTGCTAAACATATCCAATTAAGACTGTTCTCCACACTTTATTTAATTGTATTCTGTAACTGATAACATAATAAAGGAGTAGGAAATAGGTAATCTCTAGCATCATGTAAACTTAGCTGGACGAGACATTGTTTTAGTCTACGTTAGTCTCAAAACAGATTTGTTAATCTGTGTCATCAAACAAAAGAATAATTGTACAAGCCTGCTTTATATTTTATGGTTCCTGAATGAGGTAAAATATAGTGAATTCATTAATTTTGGGAAAAACAAAACCCTAAGGCTTTATGGAACAAGGGCAGGTCTTTTATCTAAAGTCTGAGTTTTTAGGCTATAGGTTTTACGCAGCTAACTCAGCAGCACTCACACACATTTGGAGTGTTCATTAAAAGTCAAGTCACTGTTGAGCTTAATATTTGATAAAGGCTTATGTGGAGTTGCTATTAAGCACCACAAGATAGATTTGACAGTTGTTAACTTTGCCTTAACCTGTTTGCTTTATTGAGAGTATGACCACTTGCAAGTCAGTTCACATAAGAATTTGTTTTAATAAAGTCATTTGAGTGTTTGTGAATAGCAGTTAATATGCTACCCATTGTAACTTGACACATGAAGGGTCATCAAATGGAGCCTAGTGAACTAAAAGTTGAGTTGATAGATGCAGGGTCGAATTAACAGAGGAGCACATGGATCTGTTGCTCCAGGGCCCTGACATTCTGAGGGGCCCATGCCTCTCATCCATCCAACAGAGCGGCAATCAGATCAAGTCCTGCAACATGGCCTTTTTCATTAAGCACCCACAATAATCTCTGATACTGCACTATGAGAAACTATCTTATTTCTGATTGTGCCTGAAGTAGGCACTGATAGGATTTTTGTAATGGGTTGTGCACCCCAAACATGTAGAAAGTGTGTGTTAATGGAGCAGATAGCTGGGTGAAGTAGATACTGATAGGATGTTGCCATAGCTGGGAGAGTATCCTGGTGAGGGAGCTACACACCATAAGCAACTACGAAAGCCAAACAGAGGATACAGTAAGTACTGATGGGTTGAATTGAGGGGGAGTTAATTACATAAGGAAATAAAGCTATATAATATATCAACTGAGATTTATTTTGTGATAATCACACTCAGGGCCGGCCCTACCATGGAGCAGAGTGGGGCAATTGCTCCAGGCAGCACTTTTGAAGGGGCGGCACTTTGCCGCCCCAAGCCCCTTTTTTTTTTTTTAAAGCAGAAGAGAGAGAGGGGGCGCCAAGTGGTTTTCGCTTACCAAGTTGTCAGTACCGTTTGGCACCCCTCTCTCTCCTCTGCGAGCCCTCTACCTCGGTCTCAGTGCCGGCTTGTAATGCTGAGCGCTGGAAGATGATGTCATTTCCGGCACTCAGCATTACAAGCCGGGACTGAGACCGAGCAGGAAGACTTGCCGCAGGACTGCTGAAAGGTAAGTACAAAGAAGGGGGGGTTAGACAATAGGGAGGGAGAGGAAGGGTAGATAATCGGGGGGGCAGAGGAAGGGTAGATAATGGGGAGGGCGCGGCATTTTAAACTTCGCCCCAGGCGGCATTATGCCTCGGGCCGGCCCTGATATCACACTCAGAAAGATATAGAATATGCTTCTGCTATCACTGTGAGGTTGCAAATTTTGATATCCTTATCTAATTTTAAAAAATGGAACAATGCCAAAAAGGGAAAACAAAATGTAAAACCATAGATAAAAAATGTGTCCCAATTCCTATTTGTATAAGTGGCCAATAATTATTGGAGCTCTTGCTTAGAGGGATTGAGGATGCAAGATAACCTAATGGTGTTTTGCAGATTGTATCTCGGAAACTATACAAATAGGCATTTTTACTTTTTTGGCCTTTTTCTGTTTCTGTTTATATGTGCAATCAACTAATAAGAAAATGTGATAGGCATATCAAATAGGCTGTTTGCAACCTCACAGTGAACACAGAAGCATCTCCTATATTTTACAAGCGTGATTTTCACATAATAAATATCACATTATATATTATATTGCTTTTTCTTTTTTAGTGCTCCTCTTATGTATTTATTGTGGTTAGGAAATGTTAATGACCAAAAGTAGAACTGTGTGGTGCACAAGTGACATTGGACAGAAGAAATTGCAAAAAGGAACTGAAAAGAGGAGAATAGGAGCTTTTCTAAATGCAGGAAAACCAGAGAATTAGAAAAGAGACAGTGAAGGAGACATGTGAAAAGTTAATCAAGTGAACAAAAGTATACATTTTTGCACAATAGATATTTTGTATTAAAGTTTTTTTCTCATTATGTTTTAATTGTGTTAATGTTGAAAAATTGTTGGGCATAAGATAATATGGGCCCTTCCTATATAAAGCTCCTTAAAGTTGACTTTAGTGAATACCTAAGTTGTTCTATAAAACCAACAGACCAGAAGGGACCATACGTATCAAAGGATGGGGGAAAAAATATTTCTTTGTAAAAAAGGTAAAAATATTGCAAGTTTATACAAAACAGTTACTTTTAATTAACTAGTATTATGGGCCAATGTTGTAAGTGAAAGGACTAAAATTAATGTATGGCAACTGACAATATCCGGACATTTCTGAATTACAAATTCCATGATCCATACTCAGACATTGTAGGCAATGCTTAGCCAACGATTGTAGAAGTTGGAATTCTGTAAAATCTATGGAGGCAGTTTTGCTGTACAGTGTCATCCATAATTAATTTAACCCTTTAGTCCCGGGTTTTTGTACCATAAGTCCCGGAGCTATTTTGCCATATGTCGGTTCAATCATTATTTCCTTTTTTGTGTGAATATTGCATCCTATTAAACTATATATTAAGGTGAGATATAGCTTTCTTTTGATACTATAGTTACGTTATTAGCTGAAAATTTAGGATCAGTAACTTAGCAAAAAAACTAAAGAAAAATGTAAAAAATGATTCTCAGAATACTTGACATTAATGACATTTTCACATTTTGCTGTAGTCGACTTATGCCTTACTTGAACCTGTTTACCACCTGCTTAATTCAAATGACTCCCATAAAAGTATCTATTTTTGTGAAGTATCCAAATGCTCCTGATAAAAAGAGTATTTTATCAGGAGCATTTGGATGTTTTTTCTGCAGCTCTATGGCCACCAATCACTGCCAAAGTTATCCATAACAATAATGTCCTGTGCTTTTTCACCAACAGTTTTGTGTTGCTTAGGATTTTTTGCACAGGTTATGTCTTATGACAGAAAGCCAGCCACAGTTGTTTAGCTGCATCTCCTAATTACGGAAATACCCCACATGAATAGGCTTTTTGGTTGTTTGGAAATTGCAGGTCACAATTTAGAATATGCAGGGGAACATTTTAGTTGGAATTCCAGGAAGGTTAGGTCTTCACAGTTGACGTGTTGTGCATGGCAACTTGGGTTAGGTAGATGCCCACCTTTTTGTACCAGGTTTGGCTTTTATGCAAAGCTAGGTGCAGCTGTAGACATTGATCAGAAAGATCGACACCCCCTTATTGTAGACAATAACGCACTGAGGTTTTAGGACCTGTGCATCACCTCCTTCTCTAACACTCACAGGTACCTCTGGTGGATATAACGAACACATAATCTTTGTCAGTGTACCTGAGGGCAAAAATGTAACTGTTGCGCAAATCACTAGTCATTCCATGTTTACGTTTGGGTAAGCTAACTATTTGGAAAACGAATTTGGTATATTTCTAACAGTGCCACGAGCTAAGTGCCAGAAAGACCACCCATGGTAGCCATTGTTCAAATAGGGGAAATATTTTTCCACTAGTACCAACTGTGTCTGGGCATCTAGGGGGATTAAAGTGACTGTACTTCCCTTCATAAATTCTGAAAGAGACAATATATTCCGTGCTGCTCCCACAAGATTGTTCAACCTTACATTGAGTGCTTTAATAGGATATACTGTCTAATATGCACGCTATCCTTGAAAAGGGACACAAAAAGAAAAGAAATATGATGAGCTTCTGTAAAAGCTGCAAAAAGGACAAAGAATCACACCAAAAATACAATTCCAAAAAATGTGCCAAGAAAAGTGCCCTGTGCTAACTATAAGTGAAATAATGACTGAATAAGTAATTCTTAAATTAGTGAATTAATCATTTAAATATACTATTTTATACATCTAAATATAATAAACAACATATAAGTGATAAGTATCTTGTCTTGGCCATGATATGGGGAAAACAGGCGTTAAAATGGTTTATGCTGCAATAGGAGTGTATGGTGTTTTTTTTTACTATCATTAGGATCAAAGCCAAACATTTTCTACTCTCATAGAGGTCAATGGGGTGCCAGGCCTTGGCTGCTAGGAGCTCAAAAATGAATTGGGGGAAATAAAACATTTTAAAAAAAATATATTGGCTCACTGGCATCACTGTCACATCTCATGCCCAGAGTCACAATAAATGGGGTAATTTCTGGCTGCGACATATTTGGGGGTACTCGATGTTGGTCAGGCACAGGGACAGGTTCTGTACTCATCACTTTAGGAGGTGGAACCTGGGCATCATCCTCATCTGACATGTAAGATATTGGCTCAATATCTGACGTGATACTAGTCAATTAATTCTGCCAGAATGGAGTATGCTTCTTCAGTGCTGTAGATGCACTCTACTTTTACATTTTTATTTTTAAAAATTCCCTAGCCTACACTGGCTACCCAAATCACTCACCCACCCAACCAAACTAACCTAACACTAATACAATAAAATATATATAATATACAAAAATAAATATAAAATATATAAAATATATATATGAAAATCTATCAATTAGATATAATATTTTTTCTCCCTCCCTAAAACCTTCTACGCTATCCCCAACCACCCACCAAACTAACGTAACACTAAAATAAACTTATAATTAATAATAAATAAATAATTAATAAATAATTAGATACAGTATCTCACAAAAGTGAGTACACCCATCACATTTTTGTAAATATTTTATTATATCTTTTCATGTGACAACACTGAAGAAATGACACTCTGCTACAATGTAAAGTAGTGAGTCTACAGTGTAAATTTGCTGTTCCCTTAAAAAAACCTCAACTTTACCCTCAGCTTCTTTAACAAGGCAATGGTCATCTTGGAGGTGTGTTTGGGGTCGTTATCATGTTGGAATACTGCCCTGTGGCCCAGTCTCCGAAGGGAGGGAATCATGCTCTGCTTCAGTATGTCACAGTACATGTGAGTGCACAGGTTGAGTTTATTAGGGGAATGGAGAAGTTGGTTTTCTCAGACAAGCTCTTGGTATATCTGATGGGCTTGAGGTGGCAGGGCTTGTCACGGTTGGAGTTGGAGCTATGTCATCAACCATTAAGGGGAGCTACTTATTGGTCTTTATTATTAGGTTGTGCGCGCCTCTATTTTTAGTATGTTTATTAATCCGCTTTGTATCAATCCCTATTTATCTTTAAATTGGCAATCTACCAAATCTGCTAGGAAAATCATCTTGCATTCCACTTTTTTATTTACTTAAAACATAAATGTTAGGTAAAACATGGGAACAGCATAAGAGTCATAGTTCATTTAAGGTTGTTCCTTTAAGCTAATGTATAAAAATAAACAAAAAACCCAGGGAAATATGCTATTTTCCTTTATTAAATAAATTATGCTAATGGTTCCTTACTTAATGCCTACTAATGGGTGCTACTATTACAAAAAATAGCACTATCTCTTACTTACAGTCCTGTATTTTATTTTTGTCTTAACCAAAATATTGAAAATATAAGACAGTAGTAATTAAGAATCAGTAAATACGTTGTCTATAACCAAAAAATCTGCATTTTTTTTTGCAATTTTTAAATTCTACAATTTGTCTAAGAAGTAAAAATAATTAGATTGAAAATGAGGTGCATATTATTTTCTTGGACAATTGTTTGTTTCCAAACTCTGACACTGCTGCGGCAGAAGTACACTTGAGTTTTGAACGTCTAGTTCTGCAATTCACAAAGCCTTTGAACTACTGCTTTTAAATGCGGTTGTTGAATTGATGAATAATTTTTGCCAGGTGTTTGAAAACATAAAGGGGCTACCAGTTATAGTACAGGGTTGATCTGTATGCATTTCAGTGTTTCAACAGTACTGGATATTTATTAGTATAAGATAAAAGGTCTGGCTTGTCCCCATACCTTTAATTTGAACTTGAAAGGAAGAAAGTGTGGTAGTGAAAAGCTTTATAAGATTGAATAAATATGTCTCTCATTATTATGACTACTCAGTCCTATTGAGTTAAATTGCATATTTTGATGTGATTAGTTTTTCAAAGATATTGATTTTATCTAGGTAACATTACAGAAAATGAATATATATCCTGCATTCCTCACTCCATAACAATCTTGCTTTAAAAATTAAGCATGTACCTGTCAGGGACTGGGTCCATACAGACAACTGCAATGACCCAGAGCGCCCAATGATGGTATGCAGGAGTTATTGCACAGTAGCGGATTTGGACAGGGCCGGGTGAAAGGGTCACTGCACTCCCCCGAGCGTTGAGCACCTGATGGTTGTGCGGCCACATACAAGGGCCTTGACATAGCAGCAGATGATGTCCAGTTCAAAACAAAGTGATATCCAGCAGGCACCCTGGATCAGGCATGAGACATAGCTCTACAGAGAAATGAGCCGGAAGCTGCAGGCTGTGAGTAGGGAAGCTAAGCAGAGTAAAAGCAGAAACAGCAAAGGGGACAAAACAAGGAACAGGGAGACTGAGCAAGAAACATAGCCAGACAAGACATACATGGTACAGGACACAACCAGGGCCGGCCCTATAATGGGGCAGACTGGGGCAATTGCCCCAGGCGGCACTTTAGAAGGGGCGGCACATTGCCGCCCCAAGCGCATTTTTTTTGTTTTTTTTTTTGAAGCGGAGGAGAGAGAGAGGGGCACCGAGTGGTTTTCGCTTACCCGCTCGGCGCCCCTCTCTCTCCTCTGCGGCGAGTCTCCCTGTTCGGTCCCGGTGCCGGCTTGTAATGCAGAGCGCCGGAAGTGACGTCAATTTCCGGCGCTCAGCATTACAAGCCGGCACCGTGGCAGAGCAGGGAGACTCGCCGCAGGACTGTTTAAAGGTAAGTACCGGGGGGGGTCGTAGATTATGGCGTCGGCGAAGTTTAAAATGCCCCCCCCGGCGTCGGCGGGGGGGCGGCGTTTTAAACTTCGCCCCAGGCGGCGTTAAGTCTTCTGCCGGCCCTGGACACAACAAAGGACAGGGAAGCAAGGCAAGGAACACAGGGGATGGAGTGAGGAGCTGAGATCCTCAGATGATTCAGGGAAAAAAGGGCAAAGGCACAGAAAGACTGACACACATAAACACAGGACTAGCCTAGGACTATATGATAACAATTGGAGATTTAGTCACATCTTATGGCTATAGTATGCTTAGCCCACCACTATGCCAAAGTACTCCAATATTCGGTGGGTTCTAACACTAAACCCTGCCTACCGAATTACTAATAAACAATCTAAACATTTAATCTAAACACATAACCGATAAGGACATACCTTTGGACTGCTGACTGAGACAAACATAACAAATGGGCGGGGCACACCTTATAAAGGAATCAGAAGCTGACGCTAAGAGCAGGACAGGAAACAAAGAATGGAGAGTAACCATTACAAATGATTACTCTCCATCTGCATATATAATCCCACCCACAAGAAAAGTCTAAAACCGAAATGTAATTTAAATTTCCTTTGCACACGGAAACCAACAACTCCAAGTTTACGTTCCATGAGCCTTGTCAGTAAGGTGCAGTTGGTATCCCTTTCTAGTTATATAGCATAAGGTGTTTGGTCATGAAGTTATTGTAGTTCCAAGGTACCATTTGCTAAATAAATCCAAATGCTAAATAAATGCTAAATAAATAATTATTGTTTTCTGAAGCTCTCAGTTTTCCAGAATTCCATCTTAAAGTTGTACTGGGGAAAAGTCTTAGCTAAGTTATTCAATTTAATGAAATTAAATAAATAATACAGATATAATCATACAGATTTTTTTATATATTAGCTGTTTTGCAGTCTGTCTGCCTTAATTTAATCATAAGTTAATGTCAGCTTACTCACTATGTAGTCTGGATCACCGGAGCAGGAATAGACTCCCCTTGTAAACATTGCAAACCTGTGTTGTCTAAAGAATGGCGGAGGCACCCAAGCAGCAGTAAAGGCACATACCTCCCAAATCAGATGCACAGTACTAGTAGTGAGACAAGAGAATGGTCAGACGGTACAAAGCTCAAGGTAGGCGGCTTCGGGTTTGTTCACGGTAGAGAGGCATAGGTTGGGACAGGCAGTAAGAATCGCAGTGAGCAAACAATCCAGATGTCACAAACCATAGGCAAGCAAATACAAAATGGACTCAGAGCACTGTCTATTTCCCCAATTCATTTGTATGGGCGTGTGTGCCCTGTTCTGTCCGTGCATCACAATTACTGGTGCTGTGTGTGTGTGATGTGCACACACTGCAATAGTAAGTGTGATGCATGTACGGGACAGAGCTCCAAGAAGAAGGAGACCCGCCATGCTGTTTTCTGGTTGACTCTGGGAGTATCTGGAGGAGAGAGATCCTGGGACAATTAAAGAGAATTAAAAAAGTATGTGAACCCCTAGGCTAGTCACCTTAACAAAAAGCTTATTGAAGTCAAGAATTAGAAAACCTTGACTCCAAAGAATGAAACGGGATTGGAGGTGTGGTTTAGAGCTACTTTGACATGAAAAATTTTGAGTTTGCTATTCTCAAGAAGCATCTGTGGATGTGAACCATGCCTCATAAAAAAGACCTACATTAAAGAATTGTTGATTTGCATAAAGCTGGAAAGGGATACAAAGAGTTACATAGAAATCATCAGTCCAAGTTAGACAAATTGTTTATAAATGAAGACTATTTAGTACTGTGTCTACTCTCCCTAGAAGTTGGGCGCCCAGTCATGATAACTCCAAGGGCACAAGTCAGAATGCTCAATGATGTAAAAAAAGAACACTAGAGTACCGGGCTTAAAGAATCCCTGGAACTGGTTAACATCTGTTTATGGGTCTACCATATGCAACACATTGAACAGGCTGCTCTCCAATTTAACATTTTTGTTCACCTGAAGATTGCCAAAGAGCACCTTGACACTCCACAACGGTACTGAGAAAATGATTCTAGGCTGCTGAAATTAAGGCTGAATTATTCGGGAAGAACACGCAGCACTACGTATAGCTTAAAAAGGGCACCACATGCCCACATTAAAACATCATCCTAATGGTGAAATATGATGGAAGTAGAATAATGTATTTAAGCTGCTTCACTGCCTCAGGGCCTGGACAGCTTGGCATCATATGAGGACAGTTAATTCCAAAATTTATAACCCATTAGAGATGCTGTAGAATGACATCAAGAGAGCAATTCACAACAGATACCCTAGGCATATGGCTGAGCTTAAGCAGTTCTGTGAGGAAGAATGGGCTAAAGTTCCTCCGAATGTTGTGCAGTTCTGATCTGCAGCAGCTGGAAGTGCTTGCTTGAGGTTATTGCTGCCAAATGAGGTTCCACCAGTTATTAAATCCAATGGTTTACTTAATTTTTTCCACCAGCACTGTGAATTCTTAATGGGTGTGTTCAATAGAGACATGAAAGATTATTAAGTGTTATTAATTAAGCACATTGGGTTTATCTAGACTTATGATGTAGAACAGATCACATTTTAGGAACAATTAATGCAGAAAACCAGGACATTTCAAAGGGTTCACTTTTCTTGCTACTGTATGTGTATGTGTATATCTTAATGTATAATTTGAAATTTAATTTAATATGATTGTAAAACAATAGAATTACAACAGTGTTTGATACTGGACCCTTGTAAACTGCTGACTATGTCCTTCCCTGCATTCTGGAGCAGAGTGGTTATCACTAAGAAGACTACAACTATCTCTCAGTTATTTAAATTCCTTGAACTCTGTGACAGGAGGTAACACTGAGTTCTGGCTACCGAGTTAGTCAGCTGAAATCCAGAGTAAGTTGTTAGTTATATGATAAAGCTCTGCACAAGCATTGCTGTGATCAACCAGTTTCTCATAGTCCTGCCAAGTTTACTTGGCATTATTAGCTCATACTCATTTTACATAATTAGACAATTTGCGATAGGTAAAAGAAAACACTTGCCAGAACCAAAATGCATCTTGTCAGTTTATGGACAATAATTCCTATCTATGTTACCAAAGCTAGTCCTGAGTACTTTTTAATACTGGAAGCTAGAGTAGAGAATTCAATTCCATATTTATTGTAACTCTAAATAACCACTAGGATAAGAGACACCCCTCCATGTTCATGTTATGTGCTCTTGTTTTCTCTTATTCAGGAATGTCAGCTGGTGTAATGGAAGTCAGTTTGATTTCTTTGCCCCACATGGCTACAGAAAGCACGCAGACAATGTTTCTTATATCACATTTCCTTTTACTGAAGACATGTGTATAATTTCATTACTGACCAGTTTATATTTTTTAATGTTCTCAAAAACGCTTTCACGGAAAAACCGTTTATAAGCGGCTAGATTAGACCTACCTTTGGGCAGCTATAAACATACGTCCCCCAGGGGAGACCATCATTAGATGAAGCTGTGGACAGCAGAACCTAGGATAGAGACACATCAAAGACTAGAGCATGGACTGATTTAGGTGGTAGTCTTTAAATCAGGAAAAATGGACAAGCTACGTGGATTGAATGGTTCTTATCTGCAAAGATCTATCTATCAAATTCTAAGTTTCCAAGATGAGACCAAAGACTAAGAGTGTATGTCTGTGTGCAGCTGTAGAATAGTCTGTCTAAGACTTTTTACAACTAATCGAGCCACTTAAAGAGTCATATTTGTCAAAATTGTTCATAAAGAGTTTAAAATTAATGGGAATCTCTCTACCTTGTATCTCTCTGCTGCTTGGGTTGATAATTCATAATCTGTGGATTTGCCAAGATGTATGACATGATATACACTAAAGTATTATATTGATTCTTGTGTTAGTTTATGGCTTTGAGAAAATGCAGTGAAACATTTACTTACTAATATAAATGGGAAAATATTTGTAACTTGGAGGGGTTTTAATTCTTTGAGTGATTTAGCTTTTGCACAGAAACATTCTACTCAAATAGATGTCACTGACAGAGCAGGTAAGCGAAGGAAAAGGCCTTCTAGAAGCCAAGGTTATTTTCTTACTCAAGACGGAATAAAATAACTGATTTAAGAGGCAATTTGTGTCAATGTTTAGGGACTTTCAGAATCATAAAGACTAAGCTGTGTTTTATGGAAATAATAAAAGTGGAGTTGAGTTCTTCAGATAATACAAGAAAAAAAAACATTTTAACCTTTTCAAGACAAAGGTACATATGCAGTTATGCATTTATCACTGCATAATGTTATGTTACAGACTTCAAATTAGGCCATTTAGTGTTTTACATACATGAAGGTGGAAAATTGTATTTCAAACATTGCACAAGGATAATGTACTGCGGGCTGTGACATTGACTTTTTTTTGTGCGGCTCCATTTTGCTCCCACTGTTCACCTCATTTTATCTGTTCGACTATGTTTTTCTTGGTGTTTCTATTTATTTATTTATTTGATGCAGCTGCTAGTTTACACTATTTTGTTTTCATCGTGTCCTCCTTGTACTGAATCCCAGATGCATGGGCTACAAAAGACATTTCTGGGTTAAATGAGCACTGAACAGGTTTAAAATTAGAGCTTATTGTTCAAAAGCAGATGCTTGCCTCAAACAAATGCAAAACATTAATGTAAATGAAAAAGGATGGCATAGTAAGGATGGGTGTTGTGTCTGAGCTGCTATGGTATGGAATACTAGAACAACTCATGATCAAACGAATATATATTTTTTGGAGGTAACAGACCTGACTGATACAGAAATACAGTAGTTTTGTAGAGTGTGTACTGCCATGACTCTTTATACTGGAATTGACTTTCAATTACATTTGCATCTCCAAAAATTTACATATAAAAATCAAATTATATGTATATTTAAACATTTTGGATCACTCATAAATTTCCTTGTTTTTGAATGAAAATCAAATTGTATCGATTGAAATAACATCAAATAGATCAGAAATACAGAGTAGATGTTGTTAGTGTTGTGAATCACTATTGTAGCTGGAAAATATGATGATTTTTAATGGTATAGATCTATAGGAGTACAAAGGCCATTTATCAGCAACCAAATGGCACATTGTGTTATGTAATTCATGTTTAAGTTTAAAAGACTAATTGATCATTCAAAAACTCTTTTGGAATAATGTTAGCACAGCTGTAAATGTCTTTGTTTTCCATGAAACTTTTGACTGGTAGTAGATATATAAAATATGACATACAATATCAGGACAGTCTAATATTTAGGTATTTAAATTAACTGTGCATTTGTTGGCTTTGTTCTGGGGGGAAAAGCTGTAAAGCCTGCAAGCCCAAATTTTGGCAGCAGATATAGACATACCTGGGAATGCTCTGAACTTCACTTATAATCAGTTTGAAGCCTTGTTTCCTTGGGTCAGCTTCTTGCTGGAAGAAAGGTGGTTATGATAGGATACACACCAATCAGCCATAACATTCTAACTACTGACAGATAAAGTGAATAACGCTGATAATCTTGTATACCCTTTCATGGACACGGTATTCCCTGATGGCATTGGCCTCTTTAAGCAGGACAATGTGCCCTGCCACAAAGCAAAGAAATGGTTCAGGAAAGGTTTGAGGAACACAACAACGAGTTGTTGACATATTCCCCAGATCTCAATCCAGTCGAGCATCTGTGGGACAAAAGTCCCATCCTTGAAGATCCCACCTTGCAACTTACAGGACTTAAAGGATCTGCTGCTAATGTCTTGGTGCCAGATACCACAGCACACCTTCAGAGGTCTAGTGGAGTCCATGCGTCGATGAGTCATGGCTGTTTTGGTGGCAAAACATACAAAATAATAGGCAGGTGGTCATAATGTTATGGCTGATCGGTCTATGTGTCTAACATAATATATCCATTTTTAATGAACATAATTAAAATGAACATAATTACAATGGGTGTAACACATGCACATGAACATTCCCTGAGCCATTGCTGGAGCCAAGAGGTGAGAATATCACATGTAGGTAGATGTGTTCAAAAAAATGGCTGAATGGAGCTTTGGTGGTGGTCTGGATGGCGAACTGAACGGACGCAGGGTGCGGGAGCTCCGCGTTTAACTAGCCTTACCAGCATTTTATCCGCATCCATCGGTGGCTGTTTTCGCCGTTTTGCCTCCTCCCGTCTGCTTACTGTCTATGTCGGGTCCTCGCACGAAGAAATCTGCGAAAATGCCAAACTTTTTTGAGCCGAAGGGCCGGAAAAAGCACTCATCTCGCACGTCGGGCCTACCACGTGACCAGGAGGAAGACTCTGATACTTCTACAGGCCCTGCCTTGTCTTCCCGCTCTCGGCCTCCCTCCCCATCCGACATTCAAAGAGATGACCCGGGTCAAGACACGCACGCACTCACCTCACACACTATGAAGTCTCTGTTACGCGAAATGCGGGAACAGCTCCGCCAAGACTTTCAAGATATCGCTAATGCTATCCGTCGCGACCTGGATGGCCTGGGGGATCGCACAGATCATCTAGAGAGGCGCATGGAGGAGTTCGCTGACGCACACAACACCCTCGCGGATGACCATACTGCACTCAAATCTGAGGTGATGCATCTCAGGGAGAAAGTGATGGACCTGGAGGATCGCTCCCGGCGCAACAACATACGCCTGCGGGGCATTCCGGAGGATATGGGCCAGGAGGCCCTGCAAGATTTCGTGATTGACCTTTTCAAGCATCTCCTGGGAGAAGGTAACAACGTTGACATACGTCTCGACCGATTACATCGTACCGCGCGGCCCAAGGCGCTATCCTTAAAATCCCCTAGGGACGTTCTGACTAGGGTGCATTTTTACGACATCAAGGAAAAAATCATGCAAGCGGCCAGGCGCAAGCCTGATCTCCCTCCTCGTTTCCAGAACATCATGCTTTTAACCGACCTCTCTCAACTTACCCTCCAGCGACGTCGTTCCTTCGCTCCGGTGACGAGCCTCCTGAGATCGCACAATATCCCCTATAGATGGGGCTACCCCATAAGGCTTATTGTTATCAGGGATGGCTCCGCATCTTCTATCCTCACCCCGGAGGACGGCATGGCTCTCCTGCATAAATGGGGTCTCGACTCGGCTGCTGATCCTGCGCCGCTGCCTTCTTCCGCTACGAAAGACAAGGTCTCCCCGCAGAAGAAATTGAAGAGGGACTGGTCCACGAAGACTTGACGGCCTTCATTTGTCTGCAGGATGGTAACCAGTACATTTTTGCCTATTGGGCCTACATTTTGCATGCTACACAGGGACTTTCTATTATTTTTTTTTTCATTTTTCTACTTATGTCTCGCCGCCTTTTTCCGCCGTCGTTTTTATTTCCGCCGTCGTTTTTATTTACGCCTTATTTAAGTTTTATTGTTTACACACCAAGAGCGCATTACATAATTGCACTCCATTTTCTCCCATGACTTCGGCTACGCCGGCTGCATTTGGGTCAGAGCCCCTCACAAGTTTTGGCTTAGCCCATTCGCGGGCTTTAGATATTGTCCCTCGCTAGGGATACGTTGCACTGCACCATACACCTTATTTCATACATTACTTTTATTTTCATACGTTATTTATCTTTTCTATTTTCTTTATTTACACACACATTTTTCTCGGGCCCTCATCTACAGCCGCGTGATGCTGTCACGCATTTTTTTAGGCTGCGCGGTCTCCCGCCGGATGAGTCCTTCTCACTCACTCTTTCTCGCCCCCCAAGTGCTATTTACATCTTTAGCACGCTCTTTGCGTAGTATGTTTGGGCATTCCGCCCTGGTTCTCCATTGTTTGTGTTCCTTATATGTACTTTTCTTTTTGTGTGTAATCAGTGATGCTCCTCCGATACATTTTATTATGTCTTTTTATTCTCGTGTCCTGCCGGGTCGGGTGTGGTTGCTCATGCGTTGTCTCCACTCACTCCACTTTGGGGACTGGCTCCCCTGCGGGTCCTTCTTCCCTTTTCTTTTCCCTTTTTTTTAATTTATTGTTCTATAAATGGCTGATCTAGTTCTCCTGTCCATTAACGCCAAGGGCCTTAATACTCCTCAGAAACGCAACTCCTTGTGGTCTGAGGTCAAGTCACACAGAGCCAATATTGTTTGTATTCAAGAAACCCACTTTAAAAAGTCCAGCAAGATTAATTTATTTTCCAAACGCTTTCCATGGCAGTATCACTCCACGGCCACCTCTAAAAAGGCGGGAGTCTCGCTCCTCTTTTCTAATGCCCTTTCATTTTCTTTGATACGTAAATGCCCTGACCCGCAGGGACGCTTCCTCATTTTGGTTTGCGACGTTAATTCCGTTCGCTACACTATAGCCTCTTTTTATGCCCCCAACACCTCCCACACTCAATTTTTTAGTTCGTTTTTATCTAAATTGGATACCCTACGGCAGGGTCAGGTCATCTTATGTGGTGATTTGAACGCGACTTTATACCCCGAGCTGGACAGCTCCACTCATAGGTCCTCCACACACACTTCTCGCACACGCACGCTTGGCTCCACGTTGTCTTCTTTGCTACACTCCAATCAACTGTTCGACGCTTGGAGGGTCCTACACCCTTCCGAGCGAGATTACACATATTTTTCTGCACCACACACTTCATACTCCCGTATAGACTACTTTTTTCTGGACAAATTTACTTTGCAATCGGCCAAATCGTGCTCCATAGGGTCCATCTCTTGGTCCGACCATGCCCCGGTTATACTTACCCTTGCACTCTCCTATCCGGTCTCGGGCAGAGGCAGTTGGCGCCTTAACGACAGTTTGTTGTTGACTCCCGCACATAGAGAGCAAATTCAAGCGCATCTCACTGATTACTTTCACGACAACTCTTCCCCTGATCTCTCTGCAGAGACAGTGTGGAACGCTCATAAGGCGGTTATACGTGGCAGGCTTATCAGTTTGGCTTCTCACCTTAAGAAGCAACACTTGGCGGATAAATCCTCCCTGCTGTTGCAACTTTATGACTCGGAAACTCTCCACAAACGCCATCCATCTGACTCCCTGTTGCGCAAAATCAAACACATTAAATCCCAATTAGCGGAAATCAATGCCCGTTCCACAGCATACATGCTGTTGAAATTAAAACAAAAGTTCTACGCGAAAGGCAATAAAGCTGACTCCCTTCTGGCCAGAAAACTTAAACAAACTGTGTCTCTATCCCGTCCCTCTCACATTATTGATAGTGGGGGTCGTGAGATTCGTAATCCTTCGCAGATGGTAGAGGTTTTCGCTGCTTATTACTCCAAATTATACAACTTGCATCGCGACACCACCATTTCTCAACCCTCACTCACAGACATTACCACCTATCTGGAGTCTACACACTTACCTACCCTCGCGCCTGAACTTTCTGAGTCACTTGCCGCGCCAATAGAGTTGAGGGAGATTGAGAGGGCCATCTGTCATCTTAAAAAGGGCTCGGCCCCGGGTCCGGATGGATTCACTGCAGCATATTATCGTTCTTTCTTACCTACTTTAGGACCTCATCTGCTTTCTCTTTTCCGCTCCTTTATGTCATCTGGCGTCGTCCCCTCTGAGAATCTTAGAGCGCACGTAGTCACTTTGCCCAAACCCGGTAAGCCGCCCACGGTATGTCCTAACTTTCGTCCCATTTCTCTTCTTAATACCGACCTGAAAATTTATGCGAAAATATTGGCGAATAGACTTGCCCCGCTCCTACCCTCCCTTCTTCACCCTGATCAGGTAGGCTTTGTTTTGGGCCGTCAGCCCTCCGACAATACCCGCAAGTTTCTGAATTCCCTTTGGGACGCAGCTAAGCGTAAATGCCCCAGCCTTTTTATTTCTTTCGACGCCGAAAAGGCGTTCGACAGACTTCACTGGGTGTTTTTGTCGAGAGTTCTTCATAAATTTAATTTCCCCCCCCCCTTTATACAGGGGGTCCTGGCGCTCTATGCGTCTCCCACTGCTTGCATTTCCATGATGGGTTTTCTTTCCTCCCCGTTTTCCATCACGAATGGCACCCGTCAGGGTTGCCCCCTTTCCCCCTTACTCTATACGCTCGCGCTTGAACCCTTAGCGGCTAACATACGCGCGGATCCTATGATTTCTGGGTTTCCCTTGCCCAACGGAAATGAGAGCACGCTTGGACTATTCGCGGATGACATTCTGGCGTCGGTTACCTCCCCGGAGCGCTCTCTCCCTGCTCTTTTCGCTCAATTCTCTCGCTATTCTGCTGTTTCTTATCATTCTATTAACATCTCTAAAACGCAGGCGATGTGTCTCCATCTGGACCCGGGTTGTAGGGCTCGTCTCTCCTCTATCTATAAATTTGAGTGGAGGACGTCCCATCTCTCCTACTTGGGTATTCGATTGCCCAAGTCACTTCACGATATAAACACCTTAAACATTGTGAGGGTATGGGACTCGGTGAGGCGAGACATCGTTAGGTGGCGGGGCTATGAGCTCTCTTGGTTGGGTAGGGTTAACGCCTTAAAAATGACAGCCCTCCCGAAACTGTTATATGTGTTTCGGACGGTCCCGGTTAGACCCCCGCGGGGGCTCTTAGGTTCTATTCAGAAATTTTTTGTTTCCTTCACGTGTATCAGAAGCAGGTCTAGAGTGGCGAATCGTACCCGGTTTGTGCCTCGGCTGCAGGGGGGTTTGGGTGTTCCCCATATAGAATCTTATCATGAGGCTTGCGTTCTGGCGCAAACTCTTCCTTTTCTTTCGCCCATCCGCCCTCCTATTTGGACGGCTCAAGAAAATAATGTTATTTCTCCTCTTACTGTTGACCAGCTCCTGTGGCTGCCCCGCTCTGGACGCCCGCGCCTTCTGCCTCTGCCCCCGACTACTAGGCACACTATTGACATATGGGATAAGGTGGCCAAACGTTTCCCTACTCTACATCGCCTTACACGTATTGCTCCCTTACGGGTTTTGGAGTTGCTCATTCCTGATTTTTCTATTTCCCATTGGGTTCGCCCAGGTCTCTCCTCACTGGGGGATCTCTTCGAGGACGGGACTCTGCGCCCTTTTTCACACTTCACATCTACACACAATATTCCACATCACGACTTCTTTCGCTACCTTCAGGTCCGTCATCTCCTGGGCTCCTTGCCCTCGCCGGTGTGTCACTCTACCCCGCTCCTCCGCCAGGTGGCCGCCTTATGCGGCTCAGCTCCCAGGTTTCCAGGGGGTATCTCTATTTGGTACTCGGTGTTGCTATCCCGTTTCTCTGCCCATAAGCTGCCTCATATGCTTGCCTGGGAGAGGGAGCTGGGAAAGGAATTCCCACTAGATACATGGCTGGAGGCGGAGGAGGCGATGCGGGGGGTCACCCATTGCACCAATCACATAGAGCTCCAAAAGAAGCTCAGTTGTCGCTGGTATCTCACCCCGGCTCGTCTTTCTCGCATGTGGCCAACCCAATCCAAACTTTGCTGGAGGGGCTGTGGCCAATCTGGTTCTATGCTCCATATATGGTGGAGCTGTCCAGTTCTGAAGCCGCTTTGGTTGGAGATATTTGCCCTGCTACGCCGCATTTTTCACTGCCCTTTTGATTTTTCTCCGGAATTTGCTTTACTACATGTGTTCCCCGATCCTATCCCCTCCTCGACACGTAAGCTTCTCATACACATTCTCCTTGCCACTAAATTATGCATTGCCAGACACTGGAAAGCGCCTCTCCCTCCTACCGTCGATGAAATAGTTTCCACCACTGAGAGGCATAGGGTCTTGGAGAAAATGTCTCATGACTCGTCTTGCACGTCTCATCTATACTTGAAAGTCTGGACTCCCTGGCTTGCTAGCCAGGTCCTCTCTGATTATTGTTAATCGCTTGCCTTCGACCACACCCGGCCGGCACTCTGTTGTTTTGGTAGGATGTCGCGTGCTATTTTTGTGCCCGCTGTTCTGCGGCCTCGGCCGTCTGATGTATCACTGATTCGTTTTTGTTTTGGTTTGTTTATGTTATATTTATTTTGCTTTTGTGATCACTTGCGCTATACATCTCCACTCATCATACGCCATTTATATCACACTGTATTGCAGGTGGTCTTGTTGCTTCCACGTTATGGTTCTTGTATGTTTTGAGTAAAACTGAAAAATCTTCATCGGTATCGGTTTCTGTTATGAGTCCGACTGATGTGAACTGTCGTTCCTCTGCACATTATTTTACTTGCTATTTTATGATCTGTCTTGTAGATCGCCGTGCGGTCCGACTGTTACAAGTTCCGTCCTGCGTGTCGGATGTTATTTGTCTTGGGTCCTGCGCGACTCCTTATTTGTAACCCGTTTTCCGATGAATAATAAAAACTTTTAATTTCAAAAAAAAAAAAAATGGCTGAATGAGTAAATAAAATTAGGAATTTGCATTTGGAAGTGGGACACAACAAAAATTTAGGGACCACACAGCTATCACATGCATTAAAGTGTATATGATGGCTGGAGCATCCTTTAAGTGCAATGATATATCTATCTAACCCATAAATACTGATATGTCTTTCAAAGCTCATCCTGCAGAAGAAATGAGCATACCAGTGACCTACCATTTGCTAATGTGCTTCAAATCTAAACCATTTAATTTGCATTTAAATCACATGGAATGAAATAATATGATCTAAAAATGTTTGACTGCATATATCATAATTTACTCTGTGGACAAACTATGAGGAAATAATAGTTGTTTTTTTTAATAACAGAAGCGGGTCACATTCAAGTTTTACTGAATTTAAAAATAGCTTGGCTTTAATAGAATATCTCTAGTCGTATTCAGAAATTGAAATTACCACTACAGAAGTGATCGCATTTCCACAGATATGTCCTGACTTTTTTGGTAGAAGTGACAATTTTGTGTTTAAAATCTGATGGATCAGATCGTATTAAGCAAGTTGGTTAATTAATTTCTACATTAATATAACCTTCTTAACATTGTTTCTACAATCCAGGGTGTGATTAATTGAGTGCCATGGGAATTTTGATTAGTCTATCTCAAACATATTTTTCTAGGAAAAAAATATAGTCCCACATTAAAATTACTTTGTTTGAATTATATAATTGTAGATCATAATCTTTTTTTTTTTTCTGGAATCTTCCCCTATGTATCTGCAATGAAAGTCGGCTAATTTTGTATAACACTGGTGCATTTCATCTAACTAGCTTTGTTTATTTTAACTCTGTCAGCATGCTCTTTTACTGTGGGTTGTCTGCTGTTCCCTAACTGCGGAGGGTAATAATTCACTCTGAAATAGAGTGTAATGACCCATGCATCTTTAATGCCATATTTTATAGCTTATAAATTAGTCTTTAATGGGCTCAATAAGTCCTGTGATAAATGTCACTGTGTATTGTTTGAACTAGACAGCCCTTTAGAAATGTTATATTTTAGATGGTAGATGTCATCATTCCAGAACATTTTGGTAATTCTAACACATTAATTCATGCAGATCCATCACCATGCTAGCCTTGAAACACAACGGCATTTTTAAGGAACATATTTCCTTTATACAAAATAACTTTTTATAACAGTAACCCACCATCTGATCCCAAAGCAGCCCAGTTTTTTTTCTTCATCTCTTCATGTAACTTGTGCATTAAAGGGAACGCGTACTGCCCCAAACAGCCTCACTAAAGATGAATGCATATTAAAGTACTTAGTTCTTTACCTGTGACAAAAAGAACACTACACTTGCTAAGTGCTTACCAGCCCCATAGCTGCAGAGTACCACCCCCTGAGTGAGTAATACTTTTGGCAGGAAAACGCTCCCATGGAAATTTATGAGAGCACTTTCTAGGCACATTAGGAATTTTACAGAAAAAAGGTTAGGTGAGAGGTCATGTTGTGACATGAAAATTGATATGTATGTTTTAATGTACGTCATTTGGTTGAGAACACTGCATATGTTATCCTAGCGTGGCGCGTGTGAGTTTGCATCAGTGTGGTTGACAGTGATCAGTTTGTGTAAGTGTGGCAGGGCATTGTCAATACAAGCAAGCTTCTTATTAAGAGTTGTAGGGTATAATAAAGGTGGTCCGGTAGTGGGTAGGTTTTTAATTAATGAGTTTTGAACTTAGGACCTTCATGGAAAACAAGGTAATTTCTAGTTGTGCTAACATAATTGCAAAGGGTTTTCTAATGATCAATTAGCCTTTAAAACTTGGATTAGATAACACAACATACCACTGGAATTTAGGAGTGATGGTTGCAGACAAAGAGCCTATGCTGTACTCCTATGGAGATATTCCATTAAAAGTCTGCCATTTCCAGCTACAATAGTCATTTGCAACACTAACAATGTTCACATTGTATTTCTGATCCATTTGATGTTACTTTAATGGAAAAATATACTTTTCTTTCAAAAATAAGGGCATTTCTAAGTGACCTCCAAATTTTTGAACTGTAGTATATGTATATAAAGCACTGACACTGGAGTGGAAGTATTGGTAATTCCTGGGCTGCTTTTTTTCTGAGACTATTTTACAGCTAGATAAAACTCCATCAGATTCTCAATATGAAAATGGGAAATTTCCATGATCGGTATTAATCTATTTTATCATTTTTATCATTCTAATTCTTAGGAGTAACTATTAATAATAGTTTATTTAAATCTTTGTGAAAGTGGTTCTGTTTGTTTCAGTGTGTATGAAAATCTATATAGCGGTGGTCGGGCCGACATCAGAAATCTTGGGACCAAGTACTAATTTTTTGGTTCGTTTTGGGCCCATTCATTTTCAGGCAACGATTTTCGTTCCCCGCTCATTCGGTTCGGCCGAAAATGTGGGGTCATTTTTAATTTGAAATTTTTGGCCCGGTCCCCACATTCATGCTCATTCACTCTCACTCGCTCACGCTCTCTAAATGTTTCCCTACCGTCTCTGCTGACCACTTCTGCTTCTGCCGACCACTTCCGCATCTTCTTCTGCTTCTTCTTCATCTTCTCTCTCCTCCCTTCTCTTTGCTCTTCAATCTTCAATTCTTAATCTCCTTCCTTCGTCCGCATCTCTGCAGACATAACATGGCAAATTCAGCTAAAATGGCGGTGATGCACTGATTTCCTCCTCGATCCTCTAATCGGGAGAGAAGAAGTTACTGCAAGCACCAGGTGAACTGAGCTAAATATGATGGCACTGCAAGTGTCCTGAGTTGGCGCTTGCGGTGATGTCCTCTTAGGGAGGACGTCCCTGCAGGATATGCAGATGAAGAAAGAAGTTTAAGGATTGAAAATTGAAGAGAGAAGAGAAGGGAGAAGATAAAAGAAGACAATGCAGAAGCGGAAGTGGTAGGGGTGAATGAAATGGTAGGGCACCATTTAGAGAGTGTGAGAGAGAGTGAATGAGAATGCAGGAGTGAGAGTGAATGTGGACCCACAAATGTTGAATGAAAATCCAGAGCTTTTTGCTTCGCTTTTCATCTGATTCGTGGGAGTCTGGCCTCGTTTCCGTGGCTTTGTAAGAATTACAAAAATTTGCGCCCCCAAGCCTATCTCTTTAGCTCACGCATGTCCATGCTACTGCCCCACCCATCACTCCACCTTATGAGAACAGGGACAAGCATAGGATTAGGGGTGTGCGGGTGCAGTATTTATTCAAGGACCCCGATAACTAACACACATACATAGTAAAAGCTAAACTTGCTTTAACACCCACTCACTCTACCACTGTACACCTACATATACATACATTATTTCTCATGATAATTCTCTCCTCCTTTCAGGCACCACAAACCATAGGCTCACCCCTGACATCCCGACACCATATCCTGACACAAAATACTAACACACATTCACTCATGCTAACATCTTACATATACACGATATACCACCATACCATAACAGACACACACATGCTAACACCATACATTCATGCACAGGCATGTTAAACCCATACACCAATACACACACTCTAACACTACATGCAGATATACACACTCATGCAAATGCCATAACACACATAACACACATAACACCATACGCACACACACTAACACACCACTCTTATTGTATAAACATGCATACACTACCCAGCAACATACACTAACATTGACTCTAACACTATAAACTGTGTGTGTATATATATATATATATATATATATATATATATATATATATATATACACATTGTGTGTATATATGTACAGTATGTATGTATACAGTATGTGTAGTGTTAGTGTGTATATTGTATATAATATACACACACTGACTAACACAACAGTACAATAAACATATACACACACACTGCTGCCTCTCTACCCAGCGACGCAAACACACATATACTTACACACACTAACATATTTATTTCCCCACATGCACTTTGTTGGCTCAGGAGGACTTAGACCAGTCCCTGCTCTCTCAAGGTCCTTACACGCTATGCCTGAGCGCTGCAAAATGACATCATATTCTGGTGCTCAGATTTAGTGTGTTGGGCCTAAGGAAGCACGGAAGGGGGTTGGTGTCGCGGTAGTGTGGAGACACTGTGGCCATGCAGGGTGCATGGGCTCTTAAGTACTGTCTGTACCCCCTTGAACGTTTTTCAACCAAACATAAAAATGAGCCATAACATCTCAGCTTTTAGTATAAATTAATCAATAAAGATAAGATCCCATTTCCCTTCACTGCACCCTTGCAAAAGACTGTTAGTGTCTATCACCTTCTCCCAGACAAATGTCTGGTTACTAAACTCTATATTTTGATTTACACAAAAAAGAACAGTTTCTTTGCACAGTACAATATATGCAGATTTTATCTTAAACTGCGACAAGCCACAATTATTGAGACAAATCTAGTTCTAATGCAATGTTCTGTATCTAGAATATTCTACAGCAACAACACATTTAAAATGAGTATCGCTCTTGTCTTTTCTAAACAAAGTGCTTTGGACTGTAATTCCTTCAATTTATTTATTTGCAATGGTCTATCTTCTGCTTGTAATCAGTCTGAAGTCACCCTTTTATTTAAATTAAATTTAAATTATTTAAATCCATCCCATGCAGGCTCAAATAAAACAGTAGATATCATAGTGCCAACGTAAGTAGAATATGCAGTGCACTAAGACTGATATTGACAGAATCAGAAAGTCCATCTGGAAATCTAAATTTCTGTATCCTCATAAAGAAATACTTACCGTTCACACATTTTAATGTGTAGTATTTTTTTACTCTATTTTTTTTTTATATAAATGTTGCCTTTGAACCTTCACCATATGTATATGCAAAAAAAACCCATGCCAGAAGACTTCTAATGCAATGGTCTGTCTCCTGGATATTCTGCAGTAACAACACATTTTAAAGGGGTATTTTTCATGGCTTTTTTTGAAACAAAGTGCTTTGGATCATAATTCCTTTAACTTTTTAAATTTGCGATGATGCATCTTCTGCTTGTAATCAGTGTGAAGCCACCATCTTTTTTAAATCCATCCCACTAGGCCTCAAATAGAACAGTTGATATCATGGTGCCAACATAAGTAGACTGCTATATGCAGTGTACCAAGCCTGTAATTAACAGAAAGCTAGACAGCTACGACGGAATCGGAAAATCCATTTGGAAATCTAAATTTGTGTATTCTCATGAAGAATTACTTAATGCTCACACATTATATTTTGTTTTGTATTATTTTTTTACTCTAAGCTTTTTGTATACAAATGTTCCTTTGGAATCTTCACCATATGAATGCACTAAAAACCCATGCCACCTACTTTTCTTTAACAGACAAAATAAGACTCAATGTTTCTTCTCTATAAGTGCATTTTCTATTTCTTTTAGGAAGCACTCTAACAAGCTTTCCCTCTGCGGTTTATGACACATTTAGCGTTAGGCTTGGTTTCTAATAGTCCCTTTTTTATCTCTTTGCCTACTGCTGACTGGGGAAAGTGTAGGTTTGGTTCTCTATAATGGCTGTCATTAAACCCTCTGCATCTTCCTCTCAGTGCCAGGTTTTCAAATGAACAGCACATTATGCCGAGATATTACTCAAAGAGCAGTTTAATATCAGGGTTCTCAAAAACGCTAATAAGTGGTTCAAAAAAGAATAGATAAAGCCATAACAATATTTGTGTGTACTTTATAAGGTAGAACCCTGAGAGATGCATGCACAACTTTTAGTATGATCTCTTGTTTTGATGACATCTGTGATATGGAAGGGGAAAAGGAATGTTTAGAGCAAGGCTACTATATGAGAAGCTTTATGATATAGTTCAAGCAGTAGATGGACACAGTGGTGTAATGCCTACGAGTCATGCAATTATATCAAAGCATTGTTATCACCATTTAACTCTAGATCTAAACACCTTGATTTAGAAATGTCACTTAATGCAAATGCTTTGAAAATGGTTACATAATATTACATATGCTAACCTGTCTCAAAACTCATAGAAAACTAGAAACACAGTGAAAGGGTGAGAAAAAGTAATTTTGATTTAAAAATAGAACAATATACATTTTCATGTATATATCCAAGTTACTGTTATACTGATACTAGCATGAGAAATTTATGTAACGTAACCTTAAGTTATGCTATTCAGCAAAGAAAATTAATTTAAAAAGTAGGCTTTAAAAGCAAAAAAATCCTATTTTTTGTGAGCAAGCCAACATTGTACACGTTTGAGGAACAAGAACTTGTCCTTTTTTCATGATCTCAACCGGTAGGACTGAATACAAGAACAAAAAGTTTTTCAATAGTTTCCATCAAGTTAAACTGATGAAAGTACTAAAATCATTCATTTTTCAATGAATTTAACCACTGTATAAAATAAAGCTTGCAAATAATGCTTGTTTCTTTTTAGGTGTCATAAAGCTGGCATATTGAGAACATTTTAGGTACCAAAAGGGCATCTAGCTTTATGTCTTTTAAACAAAAGCTTTCGGTAATGGCTGTTTAATGTTTGTTGCTGCGGCTTTATAAAACCGTTTTATTTGCTTTTTTGTTTATATGCTAGAGGTGAAGTCCTCTATGGTTATATAATGCACCCATAAACACTATTTTGTCTAGCTACTTTCACTTATATGAATAAACCCACACGCACATTTTGTCTTACCCTTCTATCACTTAATTTTAAAGATTGAAATGTCTGGATATTTATAAATGCAATAATAGGTTCCGAAACCAAAAAACTTGAACCAGCAACCGTGAGCATGTCAGACCACTCACTTACAGGTGTCACCACCAAGAGGCTCTGTGATTCCCGGGATTCCTGTCTACCTCATGTTCCTGTCTAGTGTGTCTGAGGTTCCTGTTGCACCTGTGGCTCGTTAGGTATCAAAGGTCTTTATAACCACCGTCGCTCCCAGGCTTCCTTGCTGGACCATTGTGGTTCCTGGCCCCCTAAGGCAGCAGAACATTTTGCTCTGGTACAAAGGGAAAATTCCTGCAACTGTGAATTTTGCGTCTGTTAGTGATGGGAGACTATGCAATTCGATAAAGATTTAAGTTCCTGATAGAGAGAAGGAGGAAACCGGAATGAAATATGCTGTAGAGGAGGTTCTAATGAATTGTAATGATATTTACTGCCTACAGGCTCAAATCAGGGGAGCATACACAGTAACGTGTGTCACAACACCTATAAGAACTTCAGAGAAAAGAAGGTTGATCCTAAACTGGGGGACTCTGCTTCACACTGCTGTATGGCGGGGAGGAAATCCCTCTTACTATTCACTTCTATAACCCTTTATATGCCTGACAAATGCATCATTGCCTAGTTACATCTCTATTTACCAAGGTAGCTAATCTACAGGAGGTATGTAATGTGATTTGGAATGGTAAGAGGAGATTCCTTGTGTAGTTAAAAGAGCACAAAGAAGGGGTTAGTAGAATTGTGCATCCTCCCCAGAGTTTCTCCATCGGTAGCAACAGAGGATACTGTTACTCCCTGTGCAGAAGGTGTTCAGGCCATGGGCACACTCAGGCAACCTACACAGCCAACCCTAGGACCTGATGCCAGAACTGTGGAGAAAGGGGCAACTTCACTGCTACCTCGGCATTCCTAGGCAGATATGGTGGCTTGGAAGCCCAGGAGGTTAGATCCAGGACAAAGTAAACCCTCCTCTACAGCTAACCCCAACGAGCCTGAGATGGTGATGCAGCCACCAGGGCTGGACCGTTGGGCTCTCTTGTTGGTCCAGTTCAAATTAGAATAAATCTGCTGGGAATCCTTTTTTAAGAACAAAAATGTGGTTTTAAATTATATTATTAGAATTGCTCCCTGGAGAGCAATTTTAATTGATGGTTTTAATTAAACTTGGTCGTCTTCGTGAAAAAAAACTTTGTGTTCCACAAATATTCTCCCATACCTGTGGTTTTTCAGGCGAATAACTCCCTGCGCCAGGAGTTAAAGGTCGGTAAGAGCAACTCTATTGTTCGCCGGCAGGGGCCTCCTCTGGCATCAACCAATGAAGGGCAGGTAGATAGATTCTCCCATCCATGTAAAAATTTTATTATTGATTTTAAATTGAAAGATGCATGGAGGCAGCTAAAACCTTCTGATCCCGTATATACATGGTATAATGGCCAGGTCAGCTCCTGCATCGATTTTATGTCTCCTCTACTGTTTTTAATCTTCAGGACATGTTTTTTTAAAATATAATATATTCTCAAACCATAGGCTTTTAAAAATCACTTCCAATGAATTCAAAACTAAGAACAGTCTGTGGAAAGTTAATTTAGTGTTGATTGAGAACCAACAAATCAGAAATAATTTTGAAGGTCTCATATGGGCAATTTTGGTGCCAGAAGACCCAAGCCAGAACTTTTTGGACTGGTTGGAAACCATAAAGTCCAAGATCAATCATTTTTTAATGTCAGCTGGAGAAAGATTAGAGAGCAAGCAAGTTTTTAAAGATCTCAATGTGTGTTTGCAAACTCTTTTTAAGTTGAAAGAGGATACTGGTGTAAGTAATACTTTTTTAGATTTTCAAAGTAAACAAATTATTTTAATACCCAGGTAAAACACTTAACCCATTCAATCCCCTATAGACGTACTGGGACGTCCAAAAAACGCCTATTAAGAAACCCCTATGGTCGTCGGGGTACGTCCAGCCCCTCTTGCGGCGTCAGGGACACATCCCTGCCGCTGCACGGGAGATCAGGCTGTCGTTTGGCAGCAGTGGAGGTTGTTTACGCGCATCGCACAGACGTCAACCGGCTGCCAGAGAGGAGGATACAGGTCCCCTGAAGCAGTGCTGTTGACTTGGATGCTTATAGCTGATAAAAGTGTGGATCCTACTTGTTTGTGCTATGTATTTTGTAGTTTTGACTCCTGGCCTTAGACTCCATGACCATTTTTGGCCCTTTGTACCTCGCCTGATTCAGATTATCTGGATTTCTACGTTTGGCTTGGACTTCGATTATTCCCAAGGGTTATCCATTGGCACCATGTACTCGTTCCTCTCAGACCTAGGCCAGTCTGTTTCCAATTTCATCTGACACCATTGTTGTCTGCCAGTTGTTTCCCCAGTTTGTCTGCCAGTTTCACAGTCCACTTGATGCTGCAGAAGACAACCATCTGCAAACAGGCGCATCTACACCTGCCTGCCCCATGCCAAGTACTAAGCCTGAGTCTCTCCTTGCATAGCAGCTCCTACTCAATCCAGCACCCACAGTTGTAACAAATAGCTGCTTAGTTTAGAAAGTCTAGATCCTGCATCTTCCTCACATATTGTGTCAAAATTGTAAATCTCCTAGTTTATAGTAGTCGGGAGAACATGAAAACAAACACAAATGTTGCATTTTCAAACCAAATGCCGAATAAACTAATAAGGCAAAAGAAAAAAGACAAAGAAGCACAACGTGAAGAATCTTCATTTCTTTCTGTTCGTCTTTGTAAATCTCCTAGCTAATCTCCCTGGTCCCTTCCCCCCATACAAGTCACTGCCATTAGCCTACCTTAAGTATTCGTAGGATTGCAGGGGTTAACGGGAACGGGAATCCATAGGATTGCGCCAAGAGCTAAGGATCCATAAGAGCGTTCCTTTTGGTTGCGGGCAGGGTCTTCCTCTGGCATCAACCATTGAAGAGCAGCTGCTCTTCAGTTCGGGCATTCTCCATCACTCTGATGTAACAGGCACTCTTGAGTGGCTTTCCTTGCTAAAACGCCATACGGAGCTGATACTCTATGACAGTGGTAATGAAGTCCTCCTTGGACAATGAAATCCTTTCCTCCATAGACATTATTCACCTGAGACTTCCAGGTTGGGTGAGGTATTCATTGCCATTCTGTTGCTTGCCACAGGTAATATGGAGTCAGGATGTTTGACATCAGTTTGACTTAGATTGTTAGTTCTAGTCTTTTCATACCAATTAAATAAATATATATATATATATATATATATATATATATATATATATATATATATATATATTTATATATTGTATGAAGAGCTGCATAAATTGTTGCCGCTCTATAAATAAAAGATAATAATAATACTTTTTGTCTAGTAGATGTGCTATGGTAATACAACTAGAACACATAAAGTGGCTACTATACAACTGTCTGAAAACATATTATGCAAAAATTAGAGCTGTTTTAAAAATAAAACAGCACAATACTTTTGAAAATGTATTTTATCTGGCATTAGCAATAAAAAAATGGTGGGAGTTCCCTTTTAAATATAGCATACAACTCCCCATCAACTTCATACAGCAATGCCTGGGATAGTTTGTTTCCTTCTTTCAGTAGCAAAGAAAAGGTGCTCTTTTCCAAAGTGGCCTCTGGTAAGTAAACTATGTTTAACCATCAAGGTGAAAGGATCTTTGAGAGACTGATCACGTTCCCTATTCTTTAGCTTTTTCTTGCAGCTTTGTCCTACCTCCGCAGGTTGCTCATTTTTAATTGATATTTCATGAATAATTCAATTCCAAGCTGTATTTTTTAGAGATGACTGGGGTTTCCATTCTTTTTTGAAGTCTGACAAACCTATTGCGGCCATTAAATAGGGTATGAAGGGGGTCTCATTAAATTAGCTGGAGAGAAAACTAGAAGCAGAGATGAAATGATAATTTAGTTTGGATTTTAGTTGTTCAAGCTTTCAAATGATTTGTTTATTTTAACCTATTGTGCTTTACAGTGTATTCTTATGTATAGCAAGATTTTTTTTTGTATGTTTTCTTGTGTGTGTCTGTATTGAGTGACCTAAATAGTGCATTATTTTGGCATTGATTAAACATTTAATTAATTTCACTATTCTGGTTATTACAGATTACACAATTTTAAAGTGTTTTATTTTGTTATTATTTTACAAAAGATCCAAGACACATGGTGATAATGTACAATTTTAATGTATACTTTTGATACACGCTTATAAAAAGTTATAAAAATACATTATAAAAGTGCTACATGGCAATTAAATTATTTTTTTCCACTGTTCCTTGGCAGTGCTGTATGAGAAGTCTTTTTTACATCCCTTTTTTTTCTTTCATATTTTGGATGCTGAATAAGGTTTTTTAATCAACATATTCTCCAAATGATTTCTAAGAGCTAGAGGAACTGAGAAAAATGGTCTAAGCCAGATGTCGTGCCCTAGGCTATGCCAAAAAGTGCACTGCCTGCCTGCAGTCCTACCTCCAAGAAAGATTTAACACTGAGCAAAGAAAAAATATGTTTCATTTTGTTGGTTTGTAACCTTGCTATGGAATTAACATATATGTATAAATTGAATAGAGCCAGATGTTACGTTAAAATATTGTCCATTCAAACATGCATCCTTAAGGACACAGCCAATTTAAGCGTTTTCTGCCATCTTTGTGCATGCCTAATTTTCCTCAGTCCCATTTAGTTTACCCAGACAAATGATATGTGTTTCAGAAGATGTAGGGATTTCTCTTGAAAAAATGTATATAAATCTACAGGATAATGTGTGTGTGTGTGTATATATATATATATATATATATATATATATATATATATATATATATACACACACACAGTCCACTTGTGTCCGCACTCAGCCTTGATTCAAAAAACAAAACTTAATATTGCCTGGGTGCAGCACAGCCGATAAACAATAATCCATAATAAGCAAGCACTCACTGGACTTGTACTCATAGAAAATCAACATCATCATCAACGGTTTGGTCCAGTTCAAAGACCTTTATCAAGATCATCTGCATGATCTTAATGTAATTTGAAACAATTTCATTTCAATTGATAAAATATACTCCTAAAGTGATTTAGAGTAGTAGCAGTGGTTGTAGTAAAAAATAAAGTAGTTAAGATTCTGAAACAATATGCAACTTTAAATTTAGATAAACTAACCATAAAAAAAACATTTATGGAATAATGCATTCACTTGGTATGCATTTTAACCACCACTTTGTAAACTCCTGTAGCATTACCTGCAGTTATTTCTGCATCTGGTAACTGCTGGTTTTCACACTGAGTGAGTAATTGGGTGCTGGTACACCCACAATTGCTGCCGTAACTGTGGAATAATTGCATATCTCTCCTGCTTTTTTCCAAATTGCAGATATTATAAACTGCAGATGAGAGGATATCTGTTTAAACCATTTCAAATTGAAACAATCTACCTATTACAACTTGCTGTAAGTACCACATTGAGCAGTTCTAACTGAAAGTTTGCACATTAAAGGTCTTCTGGAAACCTGGAATATTGGACTTCAGAGAAGACATAAAAAAGAAAGTGGTTTATATAAAGAGTATTTCTGATGCAAACCAGTAAAGAAAGTGGTTTATATAAAGAGTATTTCTGATGCAAACCAGTAAAAGTGGATCTGAGTGTGTATATGATCTAATTTATAAATGTATTTGCTAAATTAAATTACTATGGGTTATTGGATTGATATTATGCAGTATGTTGTGTGTTATGTTCTAATGTCAATTTATCATTTTTTATAGTGGACCAACAGTTGAAAAATAAAATATATGTAACATTTAACTGGAATGTTACTTTACCTTCCAAGGCTTTTGACAGTGAAGATTGAAAAATCATATGTCAGCAAGATGAAAATTATACAGTCATCAGCATGATGGAACATGTCAAACAATCTTCTTAACTGACACATTTTAAGCGTTAATACTGTCTATATTAGCTCTCTTACTGACAGCAAATTGGTAGGTTCTCAGCTGAAGAGTATTAAGACTTCTTACATGTCGTAACTGTTCTAAACCAACTTCTCCAGTACTCTAGAGGTTAAACACTAGGCTTTTATCTGCCTGACATGAAATCTTGTCATTAAAGATTATATTGGCATCATTCTTTTTTTGTGTCGAGTGTTAGGTAATCCTTGAAGAATAAGGAAATCCTTGTTTGAGGTAAAAAGGAAAATGGTAATGTATTTTCCTAACCCAAATGCACTGGTGGTAAATTAGAACTGCCATTAAAAGGGCTACATGTTATCTGTAACCATATATTTCGAGGCATTTTTACCTGGGGCACTGCCCTTGGTCTGACCCAAGGCAGCACCTCCAGTCACCCAGTGAAATACACTCACTGGCCACTTTTAGGTATTATTAGGTACACATGTCCAATTGCTTGTTAACACAAATAGCTACTCAGCAATCAAGTGGCATCAATGCATTTAGGCATGTAGATGTGATCATAACAACTTGCTGATGTTCAAACTGAGCATCAGAATAGGGAAGAAAGGGAATTTAAGTGACTTTGAACATGGCATGGTTGTTGGTGCCAGACATGCCTGGTTGATGTCAGAGGTCAGAGGAGAATGGGCAGACTGGTTTGAGATGACAGAAAGGAAACAGTAACTAAAAAAACACTTGTTACAACCAAGGTATGCAGAATACCATCTCTGAACACACAACACGTCAAACCTTGAACCAGATGGGCTACAGCAGCAGAAGACCACAACAGGTGCCACTCCTGTTAGGCTCACCAAACTTGGACAATGGAAGACTGGAAGAACGTTACCTGGTCTGATGAGTTTCGATTCCAGCTGCAACATTCAGATGGCAGGGTCAAACTTTGGCGTAAACAACATGAAACCATTATAATGGTGTGGCGGACATTTTTGTGGCACACTTTGGGGCCCTTAGTACCAATGAAGCATCGTTTAAATGACTGCCTACCTGAGTATTGTTGCTGACCATGTCCATCCCTTAATGACCACAGTGTACCAATCTTCTGATGGCTACTTCCAACAGGATAATGTCACAAAGCTCACATCATCTCAGAGTATTTACCCACCAACATATAGCTGAATTTTGCCCTCAGATAGAGGGGTTCTTACACACACCTTCAGCGCATTTGCAGTGGATCCATCCTCCCATTGAGTCACCTTGAGAAAGAGTTGGGAGAGTGGCTGTAAAGTGTTTGGCAATTTTAAGTTCTGCTGGTCCTGCTCATTTTTAAAAAATTTCTTTTGGTTTGCCACCTTGACATTTTACAAACAGGAAGTGTGGAAATTCCATTACTTTTGTGAATATGTGTCACTAGTTTAAGGTGGTATTAACCTTATTTAGATAAGGTTAGATTATTATATGATTCAATTGAGAACCAGATTCCCAACATCTTTTTAGTTTCATTTTTTTTGTCCAGCATCCATTTCTTTTGGTTTAATATACTTGGTTGGTTGATTGATTATGTTTTAAGGCATATTGATTGATTCAAAGTTAAGTTTTCTTTTAGATGACATTCCAATCATACATTTCTCAGTTTATGCTATCATTTAAGGGATATCCCCTTTTAGTGATTGGATGACACCACAAAATTAGTTACATTTGTAACTAAAGTGCCATATACACTAAATATTAAATATTATTTTGTGCTTTTGGAACGTTTTATGACCTTTGTTAAAAATCTACATGTTGAATTCAGCACATGCAAGAGTGAATGTGTAAAGACGCTCAGACAGCCTGATCTTCCATGCATCAGTGGGGAGATCTTCTCCCCTTCCACTAAAGGCACAAGTGCTTCAATAGGTTTAACTCTGGTTGAATCAGACACAAGCAGGGATAGTGACTGCAAGTTTTGAAGCAACAATTCAAATGCAAACAGCAAATTCACAAAAACAATGTTTCATATTTGCATCCTCTGTTCAGATATGCTGGGCTTGGTGGTAGTCGCAGGGCACACAACTTAAAATCTTCCTGGTGCGGTCTCTTGAACTCAGAAAGGAAATCAGATTTTGTGCACAGGTAGGCATCTCCAATCCTTGAATTGGATGCATCCAACTATGAACCATTATCATTATCTTTTTTTTTACTTACAATTCTCTCAGTCCTTACACCTTAATCCTTCATTCTTTCAAAGTTTCTGTACATTTCTATGAGGCTGCTTTACATATTTTATAGACACTGAGTTAATGTAACTTGGTAACTTTAATTAATAATAATAATATTAATACCCATGGGCTCACAGTGCATTCTAATCTGCCAAACAATTTAGTGGAATTTAGTCATGTCCCAGTCACAGTCAATATGTAGCTTTTCTCTGTATGACAATGATATCATATTTTTATTGTCTGCAGGCAGAATAACCTATTTGTCCAAGCATCTTACTAAAATATATTCATTGGTCTTAGAAAACACCTTTTCTTTTGCTATACCAATTACAACCACACATGTTCAGAGTTTATCAGAGGTAGAGGGATCCCTACTGCCCAGTAGGTATGCTACTGTTCCTTTGGTTAATGATAGTTAATTTATAACAAATCATTTCACAGTTTACAGACTGAGATAGTCAGTACCCATTGTCACACAGTACCCAGCAAATATGCTATTTTTTATGAATAACAATGCATTTATTTCTGTGTTGTAAAGTGTCTTTGGGGTGTATGTAATATAGATAGATCATGTTTAATTATTCTTTCCATCCCTTCGTGTTTACAAGCTTTTGTACTGCCTGTCTAATCTGTGGTCTCTGTTGCCTTTTCGGACCATGACCTGACATCATTGTTATGTCTTTTATCTTCTTTTTTATTAGACCAATCAAGCATGACATTTGGCTTTTCAGAGATCCTATCCATTACAGTGTCAGTGGAGTAGGCTGATACCGTAGGCCAAGCGTCAACAGAAGGTGAGGCAGAAAATCAGCCACAGTCTAAAGCTAATTACCCTGCTTGGAAGTTAATTAAATACTTGTTAGAAGCAGCAGGACAGATCCTAATTAAAGTTGTCTAATAACAGAGTTCTGACATATGCGGATGCTGAGAATTCCAACAGGGTTTAAATAATTGTACAAAGGGCAATAATACCTGTCACATCATGGGGTCCTGGATAACCCTAAAGATGTACATTTATCTGTATTTTTCTGTACTAATTTGCCACATAATGTGCACAGCAAGGCTGTGTTTAATTTACACACATTTTAATTTCAGTGTCACTGAAGCCTCCAGAAGGGAATTGCCATGTTTAGAAAGGACAAGCCACACAGTTCATGCAAATTGACTTAGTTAATCATTTTACTGGGAAATGTGATGTTTTTGTTTTATACATTTTATACTTTTCTTTACTCAAATTATAAAAATAAAATGCATGCTACACATATTTATGTCAAAATAATTTTATAAAAGGTAAAAAAAGCAAATTATCTATCGGGTGCTTTGTCAAAATAACCTGCAGGCTTAACTTACCTCACAGATTTGTCCATCTATATTATGAGTTGATATTGTAATTCTCCCTACAACATGTCAGATCCACCATACGCCACCTGATGGATTGTGCTCTCCTACACAAACATTGCCCCTTCACCATGTGATATCAAGTTAGGAACATCTAGATTTAGATGTCATATAAATAGACCTCACATTAGCTCTACATTTTATTTTTTGAAATATAACCTCATACAGGATTACTTATCATTCCTACTATGCTTTCAGCAGATTGTAAATGTATCTCTTTCCATGTGTGATGTTGAAATTCCATATGTACCCTCTGCCTTTGATGTCATTTGAATTACAACGTAGAGCAGCACTAACAAAATGCAAGGGTGGTTTAGCAAACCTGTTGGCTGTGAACATATTTTTCCATATGTAATTGCTTTCAGATTTATTTTGTTTTTGTTTATGCCCCTTAGACCTCGATTTTGTTGTTTTACTTGAATTGAATTAATAACTTCTTTGTAAATATATGACCCAGGTGAAATCTTGCAAGTAACTGAATGTCACTACTACTATGGCTCTTTCTGTTCAGCTAAATACTTCTCATCAGTGCTGGTTACGTGCATCACAGAAAGTACTCAACATACTGGATCTGATGCATTCTGACTGTTGTAGCTTCGATTCTCCGGGCTAGGCTTAACTCCCCATTAAAAACCCCCCAATAATGACACCACACCATAAATATGGATGAGAAAAGGCCACAGCCAATTTTATTTATTTGAGTCATTGTCACGCCAAAACCTGAAACAATAAACATAGGTGCGTTAACAAGGACAATGACTCAAACACCAACATGTAAATATATACAATAAACACCCAAGCTTGCCAAGCAATCCAGGTACCATAACCAAATGCCACTTAAGGAAGGGACATACCGAGATGACCCCACCCTGACCTGAGGTTCCAGCACTGACAGCCAAGAACCTTCCACCAGATGTTACCAACCATTCACTTACCACCACATTAACCCCCTGGATACCTGGCAAGCTGCCGCCCCACAGACTGTGACAAACGACACAAACCTACAAACAAAAGAAAAAGGGAGGGAGGGTGGGACACGCAACCAGGTAAGCTAACCACAAAAAATGGTTCCTGAGCCCGGGAAAGCAACCACTTCTATAATCTTCCCCCAACTCCACCCCCAAAATTCCCGCCAAAAAGCCTTCCCCTCCTCCCCACAACAGTCAAGGCCCACTATAGCCCATGCTGGCCCCCCCGTGGGCATCATTCTGTGGTTGAATACATTAATTTTCTATTTTCCTGTATATGCTCATTGTACTATGGTACTAGAACTGGGTCATTTCCCACTATTTGTATTGTGAATGCATGTAATGGAACCACCACCTACCTGCCGACTCTATAACTATAACATTAGGAAATTGGGCATGAAAATGCTAATGAAAAAACCAGCCCGTAGGTTTACTCACTGCTCTCCTCGCAGGGCCTAGAGTGACTACACCTTAACCCCAAACTTGTTCAACTTATGACGCCAAAAGTTTATTGGCTGCTACCACCCAGGTCTATTTAAGGCTTAACATTCCTTAGAGCACAAAGGCAGAACTGATTAACTTATATTTAATCTGTGAAAATGATAACAGTGCTTATACAAAGATAATGGTAAGAGACATACAACAAATAAATACAAAACAGTATAAAATAAACAGTGGAGGTTGCAGACACCCACCAGCTGCAGGAGAGGAGGATCCAGGTCCCCTGCAGCGCTGTAGTCAGACCTCTGTTTGATCTCTGAATAGAAGATGACCTCGAATAGAAGACGATGGTTATTTTTCAGAGCATTTGCTCTGAAAAAACCTTGTCTTATAATCGAGCAAATACCCTACTTGCAGCATTAGGTAAAACCAAGATAATTTGTATGAGCAAAGTAGCAAAATATTTTACTTACCAGGAAGATGAAGCTTCTCACTTGCCCCAGGTATAATATGTTTCACTGCTCTGCTCCCTCTTTCTCTGACAACAAAACTCAGGCACACATATACACATACACTGCCCTTACACACACCTGCCTTTATACACACATATACACATACACTGACCTTACACACACCAGCCTTTATATACACATACACTGCTCTTTCACACACTTGCCTTTATATACACATACACTGCCCTTACACACACCTGCCTTTATATATACATATACACATACACTGCCCTTACACACACCTGCCTTTATACACACATATACACATACACTGCCCTTACACACCAGCCTACAAATAACTATACTGCTCTTACACACACCGGCCCACACACACAAGCTCACACACATACATACACCCCTTTTCCCCCATCTCTTACCTCTTCCTCCATCCTTCTTCATCCAGCCTTCTTCGTCCATCCTGTAGTGGGAGTGCGAGGTCTGTCACTTCAGACAGACGCGTCGGCTATTGATGCAGATGACATCATATCCCCGCGCTCGGCATTATTTGCCGGCGCATAGTGATTAGGGAGCAGTAAAGCGAGGTCTGAAGTGACAGACCTCGTGCTCCGTAATGTTGAGCCGACTAGAGGGAGATTGTGATCTCCCAACTAGTCCTGCGGGCTGCAGCTGCTGATTGGGTGGCTATGTGCCCCCTTGCAGCTGCACCCGAGGTGAGTACTGCTGCGAAGCGGGACAGAGGTAGGGATAGGTGGTACAGCGGGACAGAGTCCCAAAATCGGGTCTGTCTCACCCAAATTGGGATAGTTGGGGGGCATGTTTGTGTGATGGGAGTGTTTCACCATGGCTTATCAGTAAGGTAGGCTTAAGCGCCCCTCACAGTGCCTGCTGAGCCCCAACCTCCGCATAGGGGCTGCTGAGCCACACCGTCTTTATTAGCAGGCCCCAATCTTCACTATTGGGCCTCCATGTGCCCAACCTGCACCCGCAGGCCCCCATGGGCCTTATTTGCACCCTAGGCTCCAGGGACCTGATCCTCACTTGCAGGCAGAAACAGTCCAATCTAAACCTACTTACAGTCCCAAATAGAGAGAGGGCCTTAAGGGTTCTGTCATTTCAATACTTGTTACCAGTATTTTTTAAATATTTTATTATTCTGAGGCTTTATTGTTTTTTAAGGCCACCTTTTCTATAAAACAATTTATAATTGTAATAATTTGACAGATTTGAGTGAATTATATAGTCATTCCTAAATTGGGTTCCATTGGGCCCTGTCCTCTCCTAACAATTGTGCTACATGGGCCCTGTTCCCGCCTCACAATTGTGCTACATTGGCCCTGTAACCCACAAGGAAGAAGGAGATAGATAAGAAGGTGAAAAGACAGACAATGATAGAGAATAAGTTAACATACTTGCTGGCCTCTCTTTGCTCCCTCATGCTCCTCTGTGTTCATGAGTCTATATGGGCTGTAGGCCCATCTGCTTTACCAATGGCAGGGCGGGAACAGATGATAGTGTTTTCAGCCAATTAAATGACCTTGAAAGGGCAGAGGCAGGGTCCCCATGATTGGCCATGCCCAGTGTACCAGTACTGTGTCACCTTATATATATATTTTTTAAAATCCAAATGCATAGAGGCATTCATTAGAATCGTCTCTAAGCATTTGGTGTTTTTCCTCATGCATCAATCAAACACATCTCCTGGTCACCAAAAAGTAAAAATTGCATATTGAAGTACTTACTAAGTACTATAACGTACATTCATTGTAGGTGAGATTTGAGGCACCAGACTATCTTTTTAAGTACATAGATTGTACCGCCTAAGACGCACCACTAGCAAAATGAGCTACCATAGTACCACAGCTAAAACAGGGTCTAGCTCAGTCTGTGCTGTGACATGACAAGCTCATCTACCTCCAGTACTATGAGCGAGATCTGAACTAAAGCCAAGTTGACATTTCATGCCTTTCCTAGGTAAATACAATGGAGTCTCTAGAAAAATAAGAAATTGCCAAGTCACCACAAAAAACATCTGTTTACATGTTTTAATCTCAAAGCCACATTCTGTGCCATGCTATGAATTGTACCAAGTTCTCAGTAAAGTCAATACTATTGGCAAGCTCATAAATAACATGGGAATGATTTATATTTTTCATAAACAACTAGTTTTTTTATATATTGCCCTCCACAATACTAGTACTAAGGTAATATACAACAACCAGGAACAGGCTGGGGAAGAAAATCACTCCCGGCTCTTTAATGCCAACAGCCAGTGCGGTTGTACTCTAAAGCATTGACCTAACCTCAAAATTTTCTATGAGTGCATTCATTTCTTCTGTACATTTTTAGCAAATGAATATTAATAAATATTTTAAATGTACACTTATAGTGATGTCTGCCGGATGGTATAGATTAGAGAACACTGGTCTAATTTGTAGAATTATTTTCATCAGTATAATATAAAATAAAATAAATATTTTATTTATATGAGGCTTTATTGTTCTTTTATCTATAAAACAATTCATAATTTTAATAATTTGACTGATTTGAGTGAATTATATAGTTAGTGCCGAAAATTGCATGATCTCACCATTTTCAGTGAATTATTTTTATCATAGGTAATTAGTTGTCTCTTGGTCTTCATGAGGGTTAATCCCCCTTTGTCCTGCATGAAAGCATGATGTCAGTAACAAATTGCTGATAAAGCTTCCCTCTTCTGGAAATCCCTCTAATGCTTCTGGAGTGTGATGTTGGTTTAGTCAAGGAAATGCTGAATGTACGTTTTACAATGTATAAACATGTAGACTTTCCAGGAGCACAAATATACAATGATAAATAATATTTGACTTTTGTGAAATAATATTATTTAATTAAAAAATAATAATACTGGCAGTATTATTTATACAATTACATATCTGGCTTGAACCAATCCTGTCCCCAGAGTCTCAAATATCCAAAGACTTGTGAGTGACATATTTCTCAATGCTAAAGACAATCCTAGAATAATTATATCCAGCCTTGACATTCATTCAAGGTCATATGTTTTTTATATACTCTTTTTTACAGAAGCCTTTTGACAATCAACCACTGCCCCATCTAACATGAGATCTTCAAGAATATGCACTTTATTTGTTAATGTACAAAAAAATAGATATCACCATATTGGTCCAAGAAAAGATGTTGTCTTTATTCATATGTGATACTTTTTTATAGATAGAAAACATTACATTAACCTCACAGGCCTCTTCTTCAAGTGAAATTAATTGATTAAAGGAGATTAATATATCATTAATTAGCACACTCTTTAAACACAAAGTGATTACAAATTAAACAAAATAACTATTATTAAGATAGGAATATCACAAAATACAGTATTTTCCATTTGTACAAAACTGGGATGAACAATATGGATTTTGATGATATTTTAAACATTAAATGTTGACAGGCTTTGGTAACATATAATCTTAAAACAAAGAACGTGAAGAATGTTTAGGCTGAAATAACTTCAATATTCATGTACATCTTAAATGTAAATGCTTTTGTGCCTCAAAAAGATCATTTCAAGCATCATTCCAAACCTTCTCCATCATTGTTGACTGTGGACATGTATTTTTTTTAAATTTATTTACACTGCCATATAGAAACAAATATTGTGATAGCAGAAAAAAAGTATTCCTTGGATAGTTTTAGGCACATCCCACACTTTCCTGAAATACTTAACAGTGTTTGTCTATACTGTTGTTCCTTATATCTACAACCCTTTTCTATTAAGACAAATGTTGATCTAAGTAGAATTTTAAGTTTGTAGAATGATGATGAGTGAGACACCTTGCCAAGGAGCTCAGCTGAAAATTGAAATTGTATTGTCTTTAATATTTATAACAGATTTTAATTTCTATATAAATATACATAGAAACAATTTGCTGATTGCCCACATTAGAGTATACAAGAGTATAATAGAAATAAATACAAAGATAAGCAGGATAATATGCTGAATGTAGCGAAAAAAATAAATTATTAAACTTTTTATATATACAATGCTTTAATAGTTTAAATTTTACTATGGAGGAATAACGCTGGATAAACAAAAGAAATAGGTTAACAATAGAGATTCATATTTGAAGTGTGGAAATTAATTAATTATTTCTATTGCATTTAAGTTTAAGCACAATTTTCATTTAAGAAAATGAAAACATTTTGCTGTGTCCAGATCACTGAAAATAAACTAATATTTTTTTTGAGTAAAACCTTTCAAAAGTATTTATAAAACAATTGTACAAAGCTGTCACAGTGCTTTAATCTGTCATTGACCCGTACACAAAACTGGCCGCTGATTTATAGTTGTGCCCTTAATGTTGAACATCAGTGATTGGCATTTAGGCAGATGTCTATGGTTCTTGTTGACCTTGTCATCATTACAAAGGTCATATATTTTCTCAGAGATGAAATGGTCTTGAACAATTGTCTTGGACATGTCAGGAACAAACTCACCTTAGATATCAGTAATGAGTGTCTTCTCTCATCTTCTATTTTCCCCTTCAACAACCATACCTATATAGGCCACTGGAAGGGGAATCACATTCTTTAGTATTATATGACCTTGATCACATTGTTTGCTAAGGCGCAGTAGTTGATTGGCCTAAAGATTGACTGACTTCAGTGTAGGACCTCTGCTGATAGAAACAAAGTCACATACATGTCTCATTCCTGACACTTTGGCTTTAGACTTCTTTTTTATTTTATAATCTTTTATCTGCAACATACATTTTTTTTGAATATGATAACGTAAGTGTTACTAATTGACATTATCCATTATACACCTCTTGTGTTTATTTATTTAAAAAAATATGTTTTACTATGTATTAAGCTGTGTGCAGATCATTTTCTGTTTCGGGTAAGTGCCAGTATGAATAGAATGCTAGTGTCTGCTGTGGAACAGTTTGTCTAGTTGACTAAATTTGGCATTCTTATCTTTCCAGTTCTCCTAAGTCTGTTTCTACATAGCATTACTTTATTGCATCACACTGAAATATAAATTGATTAAGCTGTGCCACTGCAATATTAAAGTTTGCGAACATCATTGTATTTAATCTTTGCACTACTGTATTTTATCCATTATGTTTAGACTTCTTGTATAGTAACTTTTTTTTCTCTTACCATATGCATGAAAACAGCGTATTGTATTGCATATTAGGGGTCAAGGCTGCTGTATTCAGTTGACAGCATGAACCGTGGGCTCTCGTAAATGCAATCAAGGATATCTTGGATATATTCAAATAAATAAACATACGTCTAATAACAATAGAAAGATTAGATCTGTCAGCAATGAGGATGCAGTCACACCTGTTTTACTTGTCACATATGTAATAATTCTCCATGCCATCTATTAATAAGAGTTCAGATTTTTTTGAATTGTATACCTATTTATATTGCACAGAAGCATTTTTATTAGCCCATAAACATTTTATTTTTGTCCTCTACGTGTATGCAGGTTTAATAAACATGATATGCTTGAGCCTTTTCCCATAATATCTTTTCACATAATGCATTTTTCAATTATATACTACTGGCAGTATTCAACTTACTGGTCTAAAATTCCAAACTTGGGTTCTGCCTTTTAAAAGGAACCCACCACACATATTATTAGTATCAGACAAAAAAAAATTGTCAAAAATATTATATTTTTGCAGTTTTAGTTTTTGCATAATGTTTTCAGGCATCTGAATATTAGCCATTTCTGTTCTAACCAGGCCCAGACTGGGCATGACAAAGTTGCCCTGGATCTTTAAGGCCACCAGCAGCCAAATGACGTAAGTGTGCAGCTGGCTGGATCCTTGTGACTGTGTGTTACATTTTCATACCCACGCAGCATCTTATTTGCAGCATTTTCGGCCAGTAGTCCAGCAGGCAAATGCCAGGCCCGTACTGTCTGTGGTAAAGAATAGAATGACTCAGTTTTAATCACTGAAGTGGACACCCTGACTAATGGAATTATATCAAGGAATGGACTTTATTATCAATGCCATAGAGAATCAGTTCAGTGTGGCATTTGAGCAGGGAAAGACGCAATGACATACAAAATACAAAATGGCGCATGACTCACATAAATGGCAGCCTCCAGGTCTTCAGGAAGTTTACTGGAAAAACAACAGATAAAAAAAAAAATTCTGTCATTGCTAACCTACATTACTGTAAACAGTGATGTATTTTTTTTCCATGGGACTTCCCTTTTAAACAGCATCTACCCCATTCTAGTTGGACAGCCTGAAGAGATAATCAATAAATTCATTAAACACTAAAAATAAAGCTTGAATGTTTTTCTGGTAACATCTCTTGGGTTTAAAAAAATCATCGCTACATTCATAGCATTTGATAATACACAGTGGGGGGGGGGGGCATTGGGATTTTTACTATAAATTTTACCAGAACATTTTTTTGTCTAATTTGTATGTGTTTTGCATAAGCTCCACTTTTTTAATGCATTATTGGGGTGCAGCATTTAGGTTTCCATACTCATACATAGGTCATAAAATATGCAAGGTTTATATCAAGATTAATTTTTCTCAGAATATGTACAAGATAAAATCAAAAATAATAACACATCACACACACAATGCAGTAGTGATGCCTGAATAAAGTGTGGCCTCCCTGCCCATATGCCATTCAGCTCCCACTGTCTTTTTGTTTACACTGGCAACACAATGGGAGCTATAGTGCTTCCAATACATCATTTATAAGTGTATTCTACCTCTGAATGTACAGACAGAACTGGCTGCGTGAATAAGCTCTGTGAATATTGCCAAGACACTGTGCTTTGTTCAGCATTATTCTTCACAATAGATATCACACTTTGGAAGTAATTTTTAAAAGGGAATCAAAATAGTGGTACTTTTAGCCTTTGTTTCTTTTTATACCACACTTCATTCTCTGTCTCTTATTCAGCTGCTTCTATTATACTGACAAATTAAATAAACCACTCCATTGCTAAAGAGACTAGGGCAGGGAGAGCATTACTAGTACCACACAGCCGCACAGGGAAGTTGTAATAAACATAGATCAATTTCTTCTACCAAGTTTAGTTTCATTTTTTTTTTTAGCACTGCATGAACAGAGTCAAAGAAGACCATTTTAACGTGTGGATGGGTCGGCAGACAGTTTGCTTTTGGATCAGTGGAATAACGAAAAAAAAACTCTCCAGAATTTCAGAGCATGGGAAGTTTTGACTTCTACTGTTGGGCCCTCATAAATCATGGATTGGTAAGTTATCCAACTCACAGTATTTAGTAAACAGTCTAGTGTGACTGCACTAGATGTGACTCAAGTCAAGGACTAGGGCTTTGCTTCACTGTGATCATTGTTTGTCTTCTTTTTGTTCCCAGCTTCATTCTAATTATCCACCAGTAAACTATTCTGTCTTGACAAATGTAAATTACTGGCAAAAAATGTTTGCTAAATTGGTAGAAAAAAACCCCTAAAACATAAATAATATTATGGAAATAATACTGTTTTTTTTTTAAGATTTACATTTTTAATGAAAACATGTTGTGCTTTTATTGTAAAATTATTCTTTTGTTGCATCTACCTTTTGACTTAATCAACTTAGAAACAAATGCATCGTTATTTCAACTTTGCAGGGCTCCTTAATAATTATATGTTCTTGGATTTCTGTTTTTGAATAAATAATACAAAAAAATTATTTTGTGTATTTTTCATGATGGTATTTTTAAGCCATTTTTAAGTGACATAGAGGTGTTCAAAGTCCCTATGGCACTCTGTATATGTCATCTTGACAGCATTGGCTCATAAAATGTAGAAAATAAATGAAATTCTACAATTTTGACATGGCCTGCTGTGTACAACCATAAATATAGCTTAGTTTTGGGGGGGGGGAAACAGGCTAACTTTACAAACTTTATAAATTATGAAATGGTAACCTTATAGAGCCTCTTTTCCTGTCTTTTATAGCAAAGCTGATCATTTGTAGCTGTCTGTGGCAAGTTGTTTGCCTTAGAAAATCTTAGAAACTGTTAGATTTCCTTCTGGGATCAGAACTCCAGTAAATGCCAGTTACCAAAGAAGCTTTGAAGACTTAAACCACCAACCAGGCTGACCTCATTTAAAATGCAAGGAGTGGAAAGTATTAAATGAGTAACTCTTCTCTTCCAGCAGAGATGCCCCTCGGCTTCTAAGTGAGAGATCACGGCAGGCTAAGAAAAATATTGAGCCAAATATTGAGCAATCAGAGTTCATCTTTTATTACTAAAAAAAGCAGGGGTTGAATTTTTATTTCTGCCATTGTCTTGAACAGTTCTCTTTAATTTACCCCAAGGGCCATTTAATTTCTGCTATCAAACACTGACATGATTACATAAGTAGTGTGCATTTTCTGTGTGACTGTGTCTTTGGATGGACAGATACATATATTAATATATAGATAGATAAACAGACAAACATTATGTTTTTATTTTCTGGAATTGCATCTCTTTTTAAGAGAAAAAAGCCTGTGGGGTCCTTGGAAAAAAAAGAAATGCGTTCTGAAAAGAAAGTCGAAGGTCAGGGTTACCTACTGTGACATGACTTTTAAGCTAAAGAGGTTTTTAGTTCTGTTGTTGCCATGTCAGGTCTAATTTGGTGTGCATTATGCTAAAGGGGAGTGTCTGCTCTTGACAGGAGGGGGTTAAATGAGATTACAACCTTAAGAGTTGTCAGCAGTCGCTGCTGCCAGGGTATGCTAAATTGCAATTTAATGGTCAGCTTTATCTGTGTGTTATCCGTTTAATTTTGCTGTTTTCAGCAATTCCATTGGTGTGTGTTTGGCT